>NC_072799.1:92374216-93624216 GCF_028583425.1 Eublepharis macularius | reverse complement strand
GGGACTTAGAAGGGTTTAACTCTGTTTGGGATTGTAATGTCCGGTATAGAGTAGATTAGTTAAGAGGGACACGGAGGAGCTTCTTTCCATGGCAGTATTCTCACCTTCCAGAATCTATTGCCTACAAAGGTCTGCTAAGCCACCTCTCTCACCCCCTCCTCCCATCCAATAAAGGGTGTACATAAGAGCTAATCCTAGTTATTAAAACTGGTGCTGTTTTCTGTTCTTTTATATTGGTTTCAGCAATCATGTTGTGCTTTATGCTATTGGCTTTGTTAGTACTTTTGAAAACATTCTTTCATGGAAATGCAACTAGTAAATACAGCAGGCAGGCAGACATAGACAGACAGACAGACAGACAGACAGACAGACAGACAGACAGACAGACAGACAGGCTTTTTTCAGCAGGAACGCGGTGGAACGGAGTTCCGGAACCTCTTGAAAATGGTCACATGGCCGGTGGCCCCGCCCCCTGATCTCCAGACAGAGGGGAGTTGAGATTGCCCTCCACGCTGCAGCGCGGAGGGCAATCTCAACTCCCCTCTGTCTGGAGATCAGGGGGCGGGGCCACCGGCCATGTGACCATTTTCTCCGAGGGCAACCCACTGAGTTCCACCAGCTCTTTTCCCAGAAAAAAAGCCCTGGATAGAAGGTTCTAAAGCCTCATCAGAATGATGTTGGATTGCTAGCACATTCGGTCAGCTGAAATATCTGGCCGTACATCTGCTATAAATCTTGTTCCAGAAGTCACTGACATGCTCCTGTTTTCCAAGCAAAACACAGACCTTGTCACTTTGCCTGTTTTTCCGCATTGGGGGAGGGAGCCTCAAGACACAGCATTTACTTCACGTTCAACACTCCGGGTTCCGGTATCAGTCACCCCCCAATTCCAGGATGCCACTCCTCCTTCTCACTCCTTGCAAGAGGAGATACTTCCAGCCACACTTTGTGTTCAGTGCAGCTGTCACTACTTGGAGTGACACCTGGACGTGCCCCCAAAGCAACAAAGGCAGGCCATTTACAGACAGATTAGCAACGTCTATTCATTTACTTTTCTCCCCAGTGGGGACCCAAAGTGGGTCACTTCATTATCTCCTCCATTTTGTCCTGATAACAGCCCAGTGTGATAGGTTAGGCTGAGAGTGTGTGATTGGATCAGGATCTCCCAGCAAGCATCTGTGCAGAGAGGAGATCAAAGCTGAGTTCCCCAGATCCTAGTCTGACACTCTAACCACTATTCTACGTGCTCTGCAGTATCTTGAAGTATGGAGAAAAACATGACCTGGCAAATTAACATAGGAAAAAACCCTGAAACTGCTGAATGGAGGAGAACCAGCATGATTTAGTGGCTAGAATGTCAGGCTGGGACGAGGAAACCCAAATCCAACCCCCCCCACCCTCCCTCTGAGTACCCTTTGGCCAGTCACTCTCTCACAGCCTAACATAACTCGAAGGGCTGTTATAGTGAGAATAAAATGTAGCAGGGGAGAATCAGGTTGTAAGCCACTGCTTGAGAACCCACTGCTGAGAAAGGTGGTGTATAAATATTTCTTTTTTTCCCTTGATATATTTTTATTTAAGCAACAAACAGTAAACAATACATAAGAAATAAAAACAAAATCATCGTAACAAACAAATCAAACTAACAATACATATAAATAAAAAAAGAAAGAAGGAAAGGGAGAAAAATAAGATGAAAAAGGAGATATAGAGATTTTTTTTAAAAAAAAGCTCATTAAACTATAAGCAGGGTTCTAATTTTCTCTGCAACAAATATGAATCATTTTCAGATTTTCACTTGGTCTATGTTAAGAATAAAAGCCCTCTTTTTCTAAAGTTTGTATTCCTTAATTCATTAAATCCACATACCATCAAATCATTATAATCTATTTCATGTAAAAAGTCTATAAAAGGTTTCCATTCAACCAAAAAAGTAGATATTGTCTTCTCTCTAATCATCAAAGTAAGTTCTACCATCGATGCAAATTCCCAACCTTTATCAATCATTCCTCCATTGTAGGCAATTTTGTAGTTTTCTAGTTTGGTGCCTACAATAGTGATAAATATCTCTCTATATACAGTAGTCATGAAAACAGTGAGCTGAAGGTGAACTATGTTTGGCTGGTATGCCAGTTGATTGACACCCAAAATGTTCATAGCGCTACATAACCAGCACAATAACAACGTAAATGAATATATAAAGCACATAAAAGAATGGTAGCAGTATCCAAGAGAGCTTAAAATGTGCATGTGTGATGTACATAGGCTGCGAAAAGTTTCGTGCTGCAATTAATCAACTCCGGTGGATTTGCTGGTATAAATATAAAAATATAAAACAATGTAAAATTTAAAGTTAAAAATTTAAAAACCATGCTTGGCGATAAATAAAACGTGGAGGACTCTAGTATCATGTGTCCAATTCTCTCTGTAATTGAACCTTGTGTGTTTTAAGTGTTATAGCAAGGAATCTTGCGCAAGCCCATGTGAACTGCAGAGTTGCATCAGTTAATAACTTCTTTGAGATTTCCAAACCTGAGCCGATTGGAAACTCCCTAAACAAGGTATGTAGAAACTGCAGTTGAAGCAGCGTGGGCACTATAGTCTCGACCGAGCCTGCTCCGCAGGGACGGACCCTTTTGAATGGCACCATGGTCGGTTCATCTTCTTCGTGTTTTGCTTCCTTAGAGAAAACACAATTGAAATTTCTGAGAGCTTTATTTTGATAATAATAATAACTGCGCTTATATACCACTCATCTAGACAGACTAGTGCCTCACCCAGAGTGGTGAACAAATTAGTATTATTATTATCCTGACAATACAGCTGAGGAGCTGGAGCTGAGAGAAGTAGCTTGCCCAAGGCCACCTACTGAGCTCATGGCAGGAATGGGATTCAAACCAGTAGAGTGCTGATATGCAGCCAAACCGCTTAACCACTGTGCTAAAGTAGCTCTGTTTCCAACACGAGCTTACGTTTGGAATGTGGCCTAATAAGAATTGAAGCCAAGGTTAATTTGTGCCCCCCCCCCCAGCCCATGGCTTAGGCGAAGTCATTCTCCTTCTGATATCACATCTTTAATACTTAGGGTTGGCTTTTGCTCTTCCCGGCTCAAGGTAGTCCATCAGAAGTTGCCAGTTGATTGTGAAGACAACTGAGGGCCAAGCTACAAGTGACGAATGACAGTTGAACGGCAAGTGGATCGAGTGGAGGGCAAGTGAACAGGGAGAAATACACTTGCCGTTCAAGTGTCATTCGTCACTTGTAGCTTGGCCCTCAGTTTGAGAGAACTTGGTATGTGCCCTGCTATTCAACAGCAAAACACACGATGGTCACAAGTTTAGCAGACAGTAGAGACCACCACAAGACACCTGGGGATAACCAGAAATTGCAACTAGCTCCCTAATCCAGGAAATGCAATGTTTTAAGCTACATGGGAAGGAACTCAATTTCTTTTAGCTAATTCAGCAGTTTTATTGAAATTGTTTGGGCTTCTTTCAAAATACCTCCAATGATACTCCAAATTGCTTCAAAGTCTGTTTTAGTTGAAATCCAGTGACAAACTAAGGCTATGTGGTTGACCCTTTCTGAGAAATTTCTTTTTTTTTAACATATATCTTTGTTGCTTTAGCACAGCCATAGCAAATAACAAGGAAATTACAAAATTATTAATACAAATTACTACATCATAAATTTAAACCAAAAATGACAAAACTCCATCAAGACATTTAAATCCATAAAATCCATAAGATCATGTAATGTATTTAATACCACTAAAGGGAACTTATTAATACCTTCAAGTAAAATAAAACATACTTCCATAGTCTTAACTGTATTTTGTTTACCGATGTTACAAACTTTGCCACTTGCATTGTAATCCATTTATCCTTATCTGCCAGCAGCACCACCAATTTATCTTGCTCTGACCTCCCTGGCACTTGTTGCAGAATATTTCTAAGATAGTTTCAAATCTCGGGCATCGAAACATAACATGGGACATATCTTCAATGGATTTATGATCACAGGAGCACACACAAAATCAGCAAGTGGGGTCTTGTTATAACAGCCTTTCAGAACTGCCAAATGAAGTATATTCATCCAGGCCCTAGTAAACGACATTCTATATTCTGTGACTGTTAGGTCATCAAAATAAGATGGCCGGGTTATAGGATGGGATATAAGATGTTTATATAGAATTGCTGAACTCATAATACCTAGCATCCCCTGATCTTGCTGTGCACTTATGTCCGATAGTCTCTGTTTAATTAGAGATCTAGCAGCTATATAGTCGTAACTCCTTAAATATTCTTCGGATAATCCTAATTTAGCCAATAGGGACAGTACCTGAGATTTCCATGATGTATCTTTCATCTCTTCATATGCCATTGTTACCAAAAGTGATGCTTGGGAGAAAAAAATCTTCAACCAAAAGTATATAACAAGTTTATGCACTGTTGTTGTTACTGGTGGCAAGGCCAACTCTGATCTGACCATAACTGATGATGTGGAATTTGGGACTCCCAACATCATACGTGCAAATTTATTTTGTATTACTTCCAATGGATATAGATTTCCAAATCCCCAGATTGGTGCACCATATAACTTTTGGGGGAGTAATTTAGATTTAAATATTTCCAAGGTGGGGGATACTAATGAACCGCCTTTTGTTCTATGAAATCTGTATAGGCCAGATAATACTTCCTGAGAAATTTCAATATTATAAACAGAACTCTTGAGCTAAACATAATGTTTGGTTTAGCTCAGGTTTTGCTGAGCAGCAACCTGAAAATTTGCTTTTGGTTTCATTCTGGTCAGCTCCGACACCATCAAGGTGACCAGTTGGATCCTGTGATATGTCAGTGGAAAGTGCTGATGGCCATGCATCATCCTCGCAAGGTCCCCGCAAGGATCGCTGATCTTCCCAGCTCTCCCCTCCCCCCAGCAGCAATGTATGAGCCCTGGAAAGTTTCCACCTAGGATCACAGGACTCATGTGAGATAATAGCCATGCAGACTGGGGGCCAAGCTACAAGTGACGAATGACACAGGTTGGTCACTTGTCAGCCTCCCTCAAGTTTTGACAGGAAATGTAGGCAACCTGGTCTTGCAGCTTGGCTCTCCGACTGCTGTCTAATGCACTTTTCAGCTGTCACTTGTCCAACATTCCGCCAAGCTGCCCACATTTCCCATCAAAACTTGAGGGAAGCTGACAAGTGTCCAAATAGTGTCAGGCATCACTTGTAGCTTGGCCCTGGGGTGCTGTAATGGGAAGGGGGTGAACTTGTTTTGTCTTGCATGAGTGGAGCTTCCTTAATAGAAGTGGACGAAGGGAGCACTTCCATCCCCTCCCACTGCAGCCTCCTGATCCATCTGGCTGTTCTTCTATGCAGGCCCCATGATGACCCCAGGAATAAACATCCTCAAGGCCAGAGATTCCTGCTGGTGAGTGCCAAGAAGTTTAGGGATCCATGCACAAATCTCACAAACTCTTTGTGCTGGATCCAAGCTACAATTTGTTTTAAAGCTTTTCCACTTCCTCCATGTAATCCTCCCAAACTGCATCAAATACTTTCACCTAGAGTTTTGGAAAAGCAGTTGCAAGATATCTTATCAGCCTTTTCTGGTGAAATACCCTGCCCACAAAGAGAGAAAAGACAGCAGCTTTGCAATGTAATATATTCAAGAGCTTCATATTTCAATACTTTTTAAAGAGAATTTTAATAAAAAGCCTGTGTGGATGTCTTAAATTCTTAATCTCTCCTTGTGATGTTTTCTATCCCATTGTCATGTGTAATAGTGTGGCATACAATGGTTTTCACAGAGAACCACGTTATTTTGAATGCATGCAAGATTAATGGCAAACATTCATGGTGCTGCAGATTTCACTGATAATCAGAAAACTGCTGATGGTAGCAAATTGCTCTGCATTTTCTTCTACACCGTTCGCATCCCCCACTCATAAGTCTAGAAAGTAAATTATATTACATTTATGAGTGTAGCAACAGTAAATGTTAATTGACGGCCCAAAGAAACCCAATGTGTTAATTCCTTACATAAGGCAAAAAGGGGGGGGGGTGATACATTTTATAGAGCTTATTAAAAAATAATGGTGTAAAAAAGATCAGTAAATGAAATTTGGAAGCAAAGCAGGAAATATGTGTTGTTGGCAATGAATTAATAGGAAAATACATTTATTTCACAATCACACCTGGTAAACAGCATAGACAGATCTATGTGCCAATCTATTTAGCTCGTCCCAAATGCAATTAATCTGGACAGCTCGGGTAGACTGTGCTTGAATCAATTCCACTGGAAATCTTTTGACTTTGTTAGAGGTTTGTCATATTGTTTAGAATACCCTTCCAGCCATCAGCTTCATATGCATGAGGCTTAGGTGGTAGATTCTGAACCTCTTCCAACAGGTTCGACATCATCTTCCCTTTCTGCATCATTCCATAATGCTGAAGGGCCACATAGGAGGAGTCCACAATGCAGCTCCTTCCCCAAATCCACCCAATCCAGAAGAGGCAGCAGAGGGAAGAGGCCCCTACGTTGCTGGACTTCTCCCATGTGACTTTGGCATGGGAAGGAAACACCCTACAAGAGTTCTCACAACGATGCGGTGACATCAGACGAGAGCCTAAATATGAGCCCCTCTATTGCTTCATCTTTCTTTCCTACTCAGCCCCAGGGAACACTTTAAACAGTTGTGCAATAGGCCATTCCACATCTGGGTTTGGTTTTCTTCTGAGGAAAGTAATCTATGCTTACCAGTGACTGGAGTATCAATCAAGTATTTCCCTAGTCTTGGGCTGAAGTTTCTCTATCAACTCTTAACAGGCACCCCAAAGCATGGCATTTTCCTCTGTGCTCTATAATTTGCTCTCCAGCAGTTTTCTTTTAGAGGCTACCTCAAATAAAGGAATCTATGTCAGGGCTGGATCGAGGGGGGGGGGCAGGGGGTAGCCTGCCCCCGGCACCACCAAAGAGAGGGCACTGGGCACTGGGCTGCCAGCTGCCAGGAGCACCCCATGGGTTGCCACGCAGGAGGCTGAGCGCAGGGTTGGGAGGCCCTCGCCTGCCCCACTGATGGACTAGCTGGCTTGTTGCGCATGCAGGACCTCCTAGCCCTGCGCTCAGCTGCCCACGCAGCAAGCCGGCTGCCCCAGCACACATCTGTGCCGCTGCTGCCAGCTCTGCAGCGCACCGGGCACTGGGGTGGCACAGGGAAGAGGGGCAGGCAAACCACATGGAGGGCCTCCTAGCCCTGTGCTCAGCCACCCGCATGGCAAGCTGGCCGCCCCAGTGCATGCCCGCGTCGCCGCCGCCAGCTCCACAGCGCACCGGGAGCTGGGGCGGTTGGCTTGCTGTGCAGGCGACACGCCTCCCACCCCTGCATGATAATGTCATGGAAGTGACGTCATCATGCAGCGCCGGGAGCGCGCATGCACTGCGCGTGCACAGAGGGCAGGACAAGGGGTGCACCCAGTGCCGGCAACCCTAGTTCTGGCCCTGATCTATGTTCTCTTACTGGTAAATTTGTCCGCTTGGGGGGGGGGGGGTCATGAAAAATATGCTGCACCAGTTAAACCTTTGTATAAATTAAGTTTCCAAACTTTGAGTTTATTATTATAAGTATTGTTAAAAATCTTACTGTATTGTGCAACTGACATTGCACGCTTTGATCCATTATCCAAAACACTGTGCTCAGCTTTTATTTAAATACTCATGTTATTTTATAGCACTTCTCCAAATTATCAAACTGGTGTGTCAGTAAAACAAAGCAGCTCTAGAATATACTATCCAAATGTGGAGGACCATCCCCAATAACCCAATGCCATAAACTACATCAGCCATTCAAGTCACTTATATCGATGCCACTCAAACTGAGAACAGGTTTTCATTTTGTCCGCCTCTGCCATTTAGACCCCCAGTCACTTCACTGAAGACACTTCGAGAGTCCAGTTAAAGTTTCTTTATTAGAGATCCATCAGTATCAGTGCCCTCAGACAACAGCATTGGCAGAAGTGACGTAAAGGGGTGAATCAATGTTAGTTATAGGGCAGGATTCCCACCTTGGGATAAAGACTGTTAGAATTTAGGCACGCAGAGCCTAGAAGGTTGGATGGGGGTAGGGGACGGGAAGACAAGGATGAGCTCATTTCATGTCTCAGGGAGATATGGCTCCGGACGGCACTTCAAGGACACTTTTCCCATGCCAGTCGAGAAAGTGAAAGCAGCCACCTGCAAGATAAGCGATTCACAGCTACACAGTTAGACGGCTACACAGATATTTCTCTACACATTCACAGAGGCCCAGAATACAATACAGAGTACAGTAGGCACCCATGGCAGATAAGCAGGGCGCATCTAACACATTGACTTCTAGCTGGATATTATGACTGGGCTTGGATGGAACATGCCAAGGAAGGAGGGGGGCAGTTTACTGTATAGTATTTTACAGCTTAATCCTATAGGGGGGCTGAAAGTGCCTAGGAAGTGGACAAGCCCCCACAATGGCACATCTGCTCACTATGCCATCATAAACCCTACTTACATTGGTGTTGCCTTTTGGCGCTGCTGTGGCTGGGTTTCCCACTGGCTCCCAGCTGCAGCGAGCACTTCTTCAGCATAAATCCTTGCACCGGTGGGCCAGTGGGCAGGAGGTGAGTTAGTAGGCTCCCTAAGCCATTTCAGGCATGGGAACACCCCCAGCAGCAGAGTTACACCTCGGAAAAAATGGCATAGCCCACAGGCATCCATTGGAAAGGAAAAGTTGCTCCCTCTCCCATGCCCAGCTCTGGCCAAACAGCATGGCGGAACATAGGATGCCAACTACCACAGCAACTAATCCACTCATGTCCCCAAGGTTGCCAAGTCCCCTCCCAAGCACCAAATCATTCCCCCTCCCGCCGTATGTAACCTTTGGCTGGGGCGCCCATGAACGCAGCTGGAGGCTCCCCCGAGAGCCCTCTGCCGCTGGGACTTAGAGCCTGAGGTGGGAGAGAGTGCACACAGTGGCAAAGAAATTTGCGGATTTCGGGATGTACTTTGCACTGACACACGGGAGGCGAGCTAAGTCCAGAATGTCTAACAAACAACTCGCATTCTAGTTCTCTTACAGGTAACTCATCCCAAGTTCTGGCTTGAGGAGGGGCGAGGGTACACTGACAGGTAAGGAGAAGCTGTGGAGCCGGCTGCCCCAGCCTGCATGTTCACATCCTCTCACACATGGGCCAGCATCCCCCCCCCCAAATATAGGTCTCTGAAGTTGAGGCTGGCAGGTGCTTGGGGGAGCAGCCACTGCCCTCAAGGCACCGCGGCCCATGCCTGCCAAAGACGCAGTCACCCAGGGAGCTGCACTCAACAGAGCTGCCTCAGACGGGGTGGCATAGGCTTCTTTAAAAAAATAGATAAATGCTTTTAAATATTCTAATTGTTTTGGAATGTGATAATTTTTAATGCGTACTATAGGACCCAGCCTTACTATAGGACCCTTTGGGCTGATTTTTGTATATCACAGAATCACAGAGTTGGAAGGGGCCATACAGACCTTCTAGTCCAACCCCCTGCCCAGTGCAGGATCAGCCTAAAGCATCCCTGGCAAAGATTCATCCAGCCTCTTCTTGAAAACTGCCAGTGAAGGGGAGCTCACCATCTCCCTAGGCAGCTGATTCCACTTTTGGGCTACTCCGAACATGAAAAAGTTTTTCCTAAAATCCAGCCGCTACCTTTCTGCATGTAATTTAAGCCCATTGCTTCGGGTCCTACCCTCTGCTGCCAACTGGAACAGCTCCTTGCCCTCCTCCAAATGACAACCTTTCAAATATTTAAAGAGAGCAATCATGCCCCCCCTGTCTCTTCTTCTCCAAACTAAACATTCCCAAGGCCCTCAGCCTTTCCTCGTAAGGCTCAGTCTCCAGACCCCTCATCATTCTCGTCGCTCTCCTCTGCACCCTCTCGATTTTGTCCACATCCTTTTTGAAGTGAGGCCTCCAGAACTGCACACAGTACTCCAGGTGCGGCCTGACCAAGGCAATATAGAGAGGGACTTTGACCTCCTGCGATTTCGATGCAATGGCCCTTTTGATACAACCCAAGATTGAGTTTGCCTTTTTTGCCACTGCATCACACTGACTGCTCATATTTAGTTTACAGTCCACTCTTACCCCAAGATCTCTTTCGCATACACTACTACCCAGAAGTGTATCCTCCATCCAGTATTTGTGCTTCACATTTTTGTGGCCCAGATGTAATACCGTGCACTTCTCTATGTTGAATTGTATCCTGTTCATAATCACTCACTTCTCCAGAGTATTCAGGTCTTGTTGAATGTTAACTCTATCTTCTTGGGTGTTTGGTATCCTCCCAATTTGGTATCATCAGCAAATTTAATGAGCAGCCCTTCCACTCCATCCAGATCATTGATAAAAATACTGAAAAGTACTGGGCCCAAAACCGAGCCCTGCGGCACCCCACTGGACACCTCCATCCAATCTGATGAAACGCCGCTGACCACCACTCTTTGAGTGCGGTCCTCCAACCAGTTCCCTATCCACCGAACTGTCCTATAGTCCAGTCCACAGTTTTCCAGTTTATCCATTAGAATGTCATGGGGAACCTTATCAAAAGTTTTACTGAAATCCAGGTAAATCAAGTCAACAGAGTTCCCACAATCCGGTAAGCTCGTCACTCAATCAAAGAAGGAAACCAAGTTGGTCTGACAAGATCTGTTGGGGACAAAACCATATTGACTTCCCCAGATCACTAAGCAGTCCTTCAGATATTTACAGATCGATCCCTTTAAAATCTGCTCTAATATCTTCCCAACAAAAGAAGTCAGACTGACCGGCCTGTAGTTTCCCGGGTCATCCTTCCTCCCTTTCTTAAAGATTGGGATAAAATTCTCTCTTCTCCAATCTTGTGGCACATCCCCAGTCCTCCAGGAGGCCTTGAGGATGATGGACAGGGGCTCTGCATGTTCTCTAGAAAGTTCTTTGAGTACTCTTGGGTGCACACCATCCAGCCCAGGGGATTGTATTCACCCAGTGCAGCCAGGTGCCTCTTCACAACCTCTCTATCAATGTCAAATAGCCACCCATGTCTACTACCATCTCTAGATTGGCTCAAGTTCTTCAGGGAGAAAACAGAGGCAAAAATGTCATTAAGCCTGCCTGCTTTTTCTCTGTCCTCCACCAGAGTTTCTCCTTCCACTCCCAACAGTGGTCCAATTGCCTCGTTTACCTTGTGTTTGCTTCTCATATATCTGTAGAAGTTTTTCTTATTGTAGTGAGCCCCACTGGCCAGACCCAGCTCATACTGAGCTTTGGCTTCTCTGATGGCTGATCTGCAGTACCTAGTAACCCTCATATACTCATCTTTAGAGGTCTGTCCTTCTCTCCATTTCCTTTTTCTCCCTTAGCTTATTCTGGAGCTCATTTCGGTTTCGTTTTCCTGGCCATGTCGGACGCTCCTCTCTGCAGGTCCAGGAGGAATCGTCTGAGCAGCCTGATCGGGCGGTTGACCCGCGAGGGTTAACCCCCAGGACTCCCAGTGAGGGAGCCAGGGTCCGGGGCGCCGCGGGAAGAACCCCCTGAAAGCAATGCAGGGGGTAAATTGACCGTTTGCTCCAATGGAGGCCAGCAGACTTGCGCCGCACTCCGTGTGCTGCCGGGCCATGGAGAACGGCAATAAGCAGATTTAAGGTGAAGACCTGTAAGTAAGCGAATCCCTTCTGATTTTCAAGCGAATGCGAAGGATTGGTGGGAGTTGAAGCTAAAAAGGCGCGGATTTCTTCCCCTGCACCGAGTTTCGGAACTTAGTTGGCACCCCTCCCCCAGATGGCGACGAGAAAGCAGAGCCCAGCAATGAGTAAATCGGTGATGGCGACGTTACAGGGGAAGGGGGGAAACTTTGGAAGAGATGGTGAGATGAGCAGTTTTTGATGCTGTGCAGCCCTTTGTTGCGAAACTGAATGAAATGGGGCAAAAGGTTGATTCAGTGGAGAGCGAAGTGAAAGCCATTAAAGAAACAGCGACCGGAGCAGAGCAATCTGCACACGAGAACGCAGTACAAATGAAAGCAACAAGTAAGGAAGTGAAGCTTTTGGAGAATCAAATAATAGGATTGCAAGTGGACCGTGCCCAAACGGTACTGCGTCTTCAAAATGTAAAAGAAGAGCAAAGTGAAAATTTAAAAGATTTGGTGTCTGGACTTTTGGCGTCATTTGCAAAGGCAACTAAAGAAGAGCTAAAAAGCGATATTTTGGAAGCCCAGCGGACATCTTCAAAGTATGTAATGAAGCGTCGGGACACCATCTTATATAATTCGTACAATGTGGACTTGGATTATTTGGGCAATAAGGTTAAAATATTGAAGGATGTTCCATTTTTGGCTCGTAAAAGAAGATTCAAGTACAAAGGACTTGCGGCTTTCTTGAGGAAATGTGATGTAAAATATAAATGGCTGTTTCCAGAAGGCGTCTGGTTCAGATATAAGGATCAAACTTACAAGATTACATCGGGCACGCAGCTGACAGACTTTTTGTTCAACCATCAGGAATTTCAGCAAGAAGAAAGTTCGAAGTCTGAAGCGGAAAGTGGGGGGGAGGAAAGAGTGGGCGCAGCTGCTCCAGCTGCGCAGAGAGAATTGAGACCGAGATGCATGGGGGGGGGGGAAGAAGTCCTGATCCTGAATATAGTCTGTATTGTATAAGATCTACCAACCTGATAGCATATTAGAAAGTTAACTTTTAAGAAAAATTGCAGCATGAAGGGAATACAAGACATGTAGTGTAGCGTTTGTTGTTTGTATGTTGTTTTTCCCTTTTCCCAGTCTTCCCCTCCCTTTTTTCCCCCTCCCCCTTATATTTTTGTAGTCTTTTGTAGTTTTTTATGTTAGACATTAAAAATAATAAAAAAAATTTTAAAAAAAGAGCTTATTCTGGAGCTCTCTGTTCACCCACATTGGTTTCTTGGAGCCCTTACCATGTTTCCATCTTGCTGGAATAGTGAGGGCTTGAGCTTGCAAAAGCTCATGTTTGAGAAGAGCCCACCCTTCACTCGCTCCTTTCCCTTCCAGCACACTCCCCCTCGGAGTGACTCTCATCAAGCCTCTGATTTCATTGAAATTGGGCCTAAAAAAATGTAACCTACGAGTCTGGCTATGAACTTCCTTGCCCCCCCCCCACAACTGGAATTCAAGGCAGTCATGGTGTCAGATAAGCCCTGCATATCTGCCACGGCACTCACTGTATGTGTCCTGCTGTTACAAGGAGTTTCTGAGTAAATGCAGAGTGATGCTGATTTCCAATGTGCTCTGACTAATTGCTTAGCTTACAGGAGAGGTGTTTTCATTTCGAGTTCCTGCCAGGCTGGGAACTTGACCTTGGAGAAGTCGTGTTCCTTTTTCCCTCCTCTCTTCTTCCCAGGACGTTTCTTACCTGCCAAAATTCCTCATGAACCATTTCTCTGTTGGGGGGTGGGGATTTCATCCTGTAACTATCTATATTCTATCATCTTTGGGCATTCCAGCCAATTCCATTGTCTGAGCTACTTGATACTGGTATTAATCCTTAATAAACATTTTAACTCCTTCACCCAAGTGATGCAGTGAAGTGTTTTGGAAAACTACCTGGCAAGATCTGACACATGGTCACTTCCCCCTAAGGTGCCCACTAGAGAAGGGCATGAACAGCAATACCAACTAAAAAAAGCCATGAACAGCCAATCTGCTGTTCACGAACAAGCTGTTTGTGAGGCCCCATTCTAAACAAACTGGTGGTCGTTGCAAGCCTTGTTCGTTGCTGTTCATCAAGCCAGACAGTCTGGCACCTGCAATCAATTCCCATGGCAACCAGAGGCAGGGACTGCCTGAACTCTGAACTCCTTCCATTGCCCTGGAAACCTCAATCTAAGCCCAATTTAGCTTGATAGGCAGGACTTCCTTTCAAATGTGGCGCTCCAAATTTGTTACAAGGAAGCAAAGAGCAAGGGGAGGGGGGCTCCCAGCTCTGCTTTTGCAGACAGTGAGGGAGAGACCATTGCTGTTGGCATTTTGAGAGAGAGACAGGGAGAGTGCATTGGAGCTTGAATTTTCTTTGTGTGTGGTGGGATAGGGATCTACCCCTTCAGGTTCCAGGGCTGCTGCCAGACTCTGGGGCCAAGCTATTATGTATTATTAGTACATTTCCTGCTGCCTGCTCAGGTAGGGGTTCTGGGAGTGGTGTGGTAGGGATCTTGATGGCTGGAGGAGGGCCTGCTGCCCCCCATGAACAATGAACAATGAACATGTTCGTGAACAGGTCATGTTTGTCAATGTTCATTGTTCATTGTTTGTAGATGGCAACGAACAATGAACACCATGTTTGGGGTTTTTTTCTGTTCGTGCCTGTGTCTAGTCCCCACCCCCTTCACCCCATCTACCAATTCTTCCCTGTTGATTAATATTAAATCTAGTATGGCTGAGCCCCTTGTAGCTTCCTCCACCATTTGAAAAAGGAAGTTATCGGCTACGCACGACAGGAAGTGACATGATTTTTGTCACTTTGCTGAGCTTGGCTCTCAGCACACATCGGGAAAGTTGAAGTCCTACTTGTAATTACTTATGTCTTTTAAATCTCTTCAATAGCCGTTTTACAACTGGAATCACCTCTTTGTGAGAGGCTGGAGAAAGATGAGCTCCTTATTTGGATTATCACACATCTGCAAAGATCTATAAGCTAGCTACTGATTTTATATTTTTATTTTAAACTAGTTGTCATAAAAATGTCCGTATATGTCACTCTACTTGAATTATTCATAAAGTGGGCCCACAAATAATTTATTTATGGATTTTATTCATAAATTGTAGAGTACATCAAAATCAGGAGTATCTCATTGCCTGACTGTATTCAAAGAATCTTTATTAATATTTTAAAACCTTACAGCATTAAATGGCTAGACTGTGTGGCTTCAAAACAGCATGACGTCTCAGAGGCATATAATCAACACAGATTGTTCCCCTGCCATGTTAGCTGACTTATCTAGTCACTGCAGGATCAGAGTGGACCTTTTGCAAAACCTTTACTCCCAACAAAATCCCCCCATGTTATCAGGGCCAGATTGGGTCCTGGGCCCTGGCTTACAGGCTATATGTAGGGGGGAGGGGGGCTGTAACTTTGCATCTGAAGTATACATTACCAGCTAAAGGCAGCCCCCCCCCCCCAGGACATTGTTTATCAGTGCCATCCTAAGCTACTATTTGGTGTCATCAGATTGAGAGCTGCGTTTCCTGCCCTCCCTTTGGTTTGGCTTTCGAATATCGTCACATGGATGGGATACTTCTGCAATTTTCATCATATGAATCACTCCTCAGATTTTTTGAGCTTCCAGGTACTGGTCTTATTTTCAAAGTACATTAGAAATTCTTCAATTATCTGTTATTTATGATTTTTCTACAGTACCCCGTTTGCCTCAGTTTTGTTGTGTCCCACCTCCTACCATCTACACTACTGAAGAACATGAGCAACAAAAAGCTTATGAAACATGGCAAAAAAGCAATCTTGATGTGATCATACATATGATTGCATCAAGATTCTTTGTATGTGCTTTTACAGAGGCACTTGTTCACTTGCATGCGTTGATAAAACTTGGTATACAAATAATATTGCTAACCGTCATATATACCATTTTATCACAACTTTTTTTTGCAGTTTGTATCAATGCATTAAAAAACCCTGGTAACTGCAAGGAGTAAAAGATGCAAATTAACTGAAGGAAATGAAAGCTATGACAAAGAATATTTGCTCTGGTTTGGGACATTTCAGAGTATAGACACCTCAAACCCTTTGTACTGAAAGCGGAGCCCTCATTGGTTGATCAGAGACCATGGGATTTGTCAGACACGAGGTTAGTCACTCAGCGCCTTGAAATGCATGATTGCGCTTTGGTATGCTAACAGTGAACATTGGGCCTGACAACAGACATGCCTTAAACTGGCATACTCCTGTGCATTTATCAGATTATCACTGTAAATCGCTTTCTTACAGGACAAGAAATATAATAAACCTCTGGTAGGACTGTTGCATTCCATAGTAAGTTCTCCCATTGCAACAGAACCAGAAAACAAGTAAACACATTGTTAAGTTAATAAAGATAAATTGCTACCAGTTCGTCTTGCACAGTCAGGTAGCTAGAGAATGAAAGGCAGCCAAAAGCACTTATGCTCAAGTACAACAACTTAAATATTCATGGCATTGCCGCCATCTAAATCTTATGCTTGTTATTCATTTCCAACTTAAATACATCCCTAGCCGTTTTTCAAGCCATGGAACATAAATCCAGGTACATTTATATGATTTCCAGATGAAAATGGATAATGACTTGTATGGGGTGGATTCTCAGAGAATTAGGCAATTTGAATTAGCCACAGACATTTTACTTCTGCAAAAAAGAAAAAAAAAGTGTTATCTCATTTTCTATTCTAGTTGCAGTGAAATAAGGTCTGGGAACTGAGAAGCTGTGTACATTAGAATATATGAAATTCAGTCTCTGAGCACAGGTGTTAACTTTCTAAATACTTGCTAGGGACACACAGAAAAAAAGCTTTTTAGATGTTTCATTTGATTTTTTCAGAGGCTCATAACAATTTATTTAATGAAAGTAACTGCATATTTCAAATTAAAATTACCCAGCAGTTTGATTGTATAAATAAATGCGCAGGCATAGGGCTTGGCAATCCGTAAATAAAGGTTATGCAATAAAGAGAGAGGCATGTGTGATGGCATGGGAAGCCACTGGAGACAGCTTATGTAGCCCAGAGGACATGTTGGTGGCTGAAAGCTTTTGCTAGGCCAAAGACTGACATGATCTGAGAAGTGTATCCCAGCATCCTTGGCCAGACCACGAATAAGATAGAGCCATGACGCCTGCACTCACACCACCTACTTGGCACCACTCAAAAGCTGCCCCCCTGACCCATGTTTTGAGTTGCTTGTGTGGGTCAAGCAGGACTGCTGGGCCATCCCAGGCTCCCAGGCTCCCAGGGTTCCCTGCAGAGAGCCACCCGCTGGATCCAAACATCTTATGAAAACAGATCACGTGACTTGCTCGGTTCCATGGTCACTGGCATTCCCCTGGTCCCCCTTCTCACGCTTTACTTCATTTTGCTCCTTTGCTTCCAGCATTTTCCTCCCAGTCTAGCTCAATTTCTGCATCGAACCTTGGCTGGAAAAAAATACCAAGAGAATGGGAATGAAGCAAAGTAAGGCACAGGAGGGGGCAGGATCCAGCTCTCCTCACCCACGCACCCTGTTTTTGTTTTAAAATTGACCCTCACCCTACTTTACATGACAGTAAGGGGACTCCTACCCCGAACTGCCTATCATTTGTCCCAACTAGCTCCTTTTTGGGCTGGGCCAATAACTGCCCCATCTGTTAACGAAAAAAATTAAGTACCTATGAAATTAGGATTTGTTTATCAGCCTGAAGTTTGATAGTGATCCATTGGGTGAATGTATGAAGTCTGAGAATTTTATCCCAGTTACCAGCAGGAGTAAGGTTACAGGTGAAAACATATTCCCAACTGAAAGCATTGGAAACAGATAGCAAATAGAAAAAAGAAAACAAATACATGTAGAAGTGATAATAAAGAAAACAATTTTTTAAAAATTAAATAAACTGAGAATGAAAATGGGGAAAAAAACTGCATACATCCCTGAACTAGCCAGCCAATTCTTTGGCTTCTTATCCTATAACACAATTGAAAAAGCAAATTGCCAATGACTCACATGGATTCCATAGGGCAGGCATGCTCTCCAGTGCCCCTAGAGGGGATTAGAGGCGAGTTGGTGGGGTGCAGCAGCAGGTGCAGCAGTGCCCGATTGCCTACTTCCCCCACCTGTGCTGTGCAACCCGCACCTCCAGCCCACCTGGGGCAGCCCTGAATGGAGCTGCTCCAGGTGGGCTGGCAGGCGCAGCAACACCTGATTGCCTGCTTCCCTTCCCTCTGGGTGGCCCCAAATGGGGCTGCACTGGGCAGGCGGGCAGGCAGCAGTGCCTGGCTGCCTACTTCTCTTCTCTCCCCACACCTGCAACCCACGCCTTCAGCCCGCCTGGGGCGGCTCCGAATGGAGCTGCACCAGGCAGGCAGCAGCATCCAGCTGCCTGCTTCCCTTCCCTCCCCCCTCCCCCACACAACCCATGCCTCCAGCCTGCCTGGGGCAGACCCAAACAGAGCTGCTCCCAGTGGGCTGGCAGGCGCAGAAGCACCCAATTGCCTGCTTCCCCCCCACCCCCCCGTGCAATCCAAGCATCCAGCCTGCCTGGGGCGGCCCCGAACAGAGCTGCACTGGGTGGGCTGGCAGGTACAGTGGGGATCCCGCATCACGCTGCCTGCTTCCCTCCTCCACCCCCACCTCTGCAAACAGAGGCCAGGTCTCCCATCCCTTTGCCCCTGGTATACCTGGCCTCTGATCCCTCAGAGGCCAGGTCTACCTCCCCCTCCTTGGCTGGTCTGGTAGTCCTGGCCACTGAACCCATGGAGACCAGGTTTACCTGCCATGGCCCTGCTGTTAATGATTAGCACATGGCCAGAAAGAGAGGGGTGCATTGACCTGCCGCCTGAAAGACTGTAAGCGGCAGTGTAGGTGAGCTACTCTGTACACATACAATAAGACAAGAAAAAATTGACACCACGTGTATTGGGATTGTAATAATACAATTTATTGTATGCATTTCATTGTAGCATTTGGAGATGCATGGAGAGAAGGTCTGCTGACCCCTGATGCAGTCTGGAAACAAGCGTTATCAATGACCGGTTCCTTGTCGGGTCTTCGGTCCTTGGGAGTGTACCATCTCTTTGTTCCACCTGTAAAGAGATACACAAGACGAAAGTGATTGTTTAAATGAATACAACAGGAGCAGTGGTGTTCCACGTTCTTCCATGAACTGAGTCTGTCATCTCCGTTGAGCTTCCACCTGTGTTGGAATAAGTGCAATTTCTACAGTTGGCCAGATATTGTGTAATATTGTGTATGAAAATTTGTTAGAACATACTTGAAATTGATTGAATATTGTTAATTAATGCACTGTGCCACTTTATATGATTAACTATCACTCAATATATTTTTGGAAAAAATTGGTTGTTTTGTCCCTTAGCTGTGGGTTTCCACTCTGATAGTGGTGTGGCAGGGTAGACCTGGCTTCCATACTTCTGGAGGCCCAGTCTACTGACCATAGCCTTGCCAAGCTGGTAGACTGGGCCTCCAGACCCATGGAGGCCAGGTCTACCTCCTACCTCTAGGTGTACCAGCTGGCCTCCACACTCCCAGAAGCCAGATCTACCTCCCATTCATTTGCTGGCCAGGTAAACCTGGTCTCCGTTACCTCGGGGGGCAGAACGGCCTGCTGCTGGGTGCAGGAGCCCACTGGGGAGCCTGGCACCCCCCCCCCCAGCAGTGCTCCCCACTTGCAGTGCCCATCCTGAGCCCAACAGGGCTGGAACGGACTGCTGCCAGGAGCAGGAGCCCACCAGGTCACCTGCTGCTGCTCCCCCCCCCCCCAGTGCCACTCCTCGCCTGCAACCGTGTGATCCGGTGCCAATAGGTCTGGAAGAGGTCGCTGTCAGGTGCAGGAGTCTGCCAGCACTCCAGCTGCCGCCCTCCCGGTGGTGCTTCCCATCTGCAGTGGCCCAGGCAGTGGCTCATTCCAACCCCAACGGAGCCACCAGAGTGCCTGGCACCGCTCCCCCTCAGTGGCGCTTCCTGCCTGCAGCAGCCCAATCCAGTGCCAACAGGGTTGGAATGGGCTGCTGCATTTTCTGGCGCCCGCCACGATGCCTGCCACTCCCATTGTGGTGCTGGGGTGGGGGCAATGCCAGGCACGGCTGCCTTGCCCTCCCCCTGATCAAATCAAGACGTGGCAGAGATGGCGATGCCTGGCCCACCTGTCCTGCCCTTTCTAGAGCCCGTGTATTTCCCCCCTCACAACGGGCTTTGTTACTAGTCTATTTATATTACTTCATATTAATTCACTTTTAAAACATGAAGTAATTAAAAAACTTTTTAATAAGTAATTTAAAAACTTATATCTATGTCTTTGGACAAGTTGTGTGCTACGCATCTTAAATGTTAGTTGTAATTGAGAACGAATCACTCGGAATGTAACTTTGCTCTTGGTAGAGTTTTTGAAGATAAGTTCCAGTACTCTTAAGCCTCTTACTTTCTTGATTGAAGCACTTTTTGGGTGTAGTAAATTATGATAAATCTAGATACAAGGGCTCTTAATTAGATTAAAAGAGCTGTTAATTAATTATATAATTCTTCTCATTCTTCCATGCTAATTTGTTTCTATTATATCTGTAACTCCCATTTTACTTTGAGACGGAAAAATTTCTGAGAAGTGTTACGTTTGTTCTCTATGGTATTTTAAAATTTGCTCTAATGTAAATTTGTCTGATCTTTCAATTTGTACTGGTCATAGACTGAATAAATCTGATAAATAAAAAGTTCTCTGTGGTGTCCTACAATGGAACCATCAGTGACAAAGTGTGCATATTTCCTTGAAAATCTATGACAAGCCACTGTTATGACTGATTGTCTTGCATGATACATGGGAGTATATGATTTGTTCTTTCCTTGCTTATTTACTTGAAATTCCATTACTAGTAGCCAGATATGTGAACAGTCAACACTGAAAAAATATTACAGTTGGGCTGACGAGTAACATGAAATTTCTATTAGTGGTTATAAAACATGTTGTGCACCCAGGGCTTTTTTTTCTGGGAAAAAGATGGTAGAACTCAGTGGGTTGCCAGCACAGGGGGCAACTCCTGGCGGGAGGTGGTCCCCCTGGTACCACATGCTCCCAGGACCTCACAATGATGTCACTTGGGTCAGCTGGAACAAGGAGGGGCGTTTTTTAAAGTTTAAATCGCCCTTGGTGAAAATGGTCACATGGCTGGTGGCCCTGCCCCCTGATCTCCAGACAGAAGGGAGTTTAGATTGCCCTCTGCGCCACTGGTGTGGAGAGCAATCTAAACTCCCCTCTGTCTGGAGATCAGGAGGTGGGGCCACAGGCCATGTGACCATTTTCAAGAGGTGCCGGAACTCCGTTCCACCAGAGTTCAATTCAATAAATAATAGTTAACCACATAGCCCAAAATGCTAAATATAAAGTATAAAATATGTCATTGTGAGGGGAAAAAAATCATTAAAAACCATAGATAAAAATTTTGCCACAGCAAGAGTTACACTTGGGTCAGTATCAGCTAAAAGCTTTGTAACTATTTCTTGTTTCAAAACATGCCCCCACTTCTGAATGTGTACTGAGATCCATTTATCTCTGGTGAGCACATGCCTCCTCAGGCAGGCAGCTGCTAGTATCTTGCAAAGTAATCCATTGGCTGAAACAGTGATGGCTGCAGCCTGCCCTCTGATCATCTTTCCCTGAATGCGGACAGCCAGAACAGGACAAGGAGTTGCTGTTTTCTGCTGCAATGGCACACTGATTGGGACACCACCAGGCGGGACATTGGCCAGGGCTCTGCAGAATTTACAGCCAGACTTGTGCACTCACCTTAACATCCCCCCCACATGCTTATAACCTTCCTGTATAAAGTAGGTGACCTTCACCGTGACACCGTAGTACATAGACACCCGCTTTGCACACTATCCGTTTCTAAGGGAACGCGAACCCCAACTACCTCCTACAATGGCTGTATCAATTTCTGTAGGAATGCTTTTCTGTATGGGTGCTCTTCTTTAAAGGCACCAAATGATCAACGTTCAATTAGAACCAGCAAATATGAGGAAATCTTTCTATTGTTTGTAGGAGCGTAAGAAGAACCCCAGTGGATCAGCCCCATGGTCCAACATCCTGTTTCACTCAATGGCCAATCAGTTGCCCCAATGGGCCAACAGACAGGACATAGAAACCAAGAACTTCTGTTATATTTTCTCCTAAAACTGGTGTTTGGAGGCTTACTGTCTCTGGAGGTTCTCTTTGCTAATCATGGCTAGGAGCCTATCCTCCTTGATCTGTCTGGTGGTGGAGACTGCCCTAAAGTCATACCTAACTTATGACGACCCCCTGACAGGGTTTTCATGGCAAGAGACTAACAAAGGTGGTTTGCCATCACCTGTTTTTGCAACCCTGGTCTTCACTGGAGGTCTCCCATCCAATTACTAACCAAGGTTGACCTTGATTAGCTTCTGAGATCTGACGAGATCAGACTCAGCTGGGCTATCCAGGTCAGAGTATTTTGTATCTGGGGATGGTTAAAAATTTACAGTATGCAGGTAAGATCTTGGAATAGGGAGACCCAGATGGTACAAAGAGCAAACTTTGTGCTCTGTAGCTGGTGCTCCATTTATTGAAGTGTAACATTTTGGATTTAATCAGTTTACATTCAGGGGAGTATTCCAGTTGTTTTAAGGTCTCAAAAGATAAACTCAGTCTCTGTAATCTATTATTGACTAGTTTTTCCCAAGAACGCCAAAAACCATCTTTAACAATTAGCTGTAAGTAACTCTCCTCTGAGGAAAGAACAATTTTTAATCTAAAAATAAACGTTGCAATCCAGGCTTTGGCTTCTAATGATGGTTCTGCAAATTCCAGCCGAATAGCTGGACCAGTGGCACACTTTGGTACACTACACACGGAGTACAAGAAGGAAAGTAAACAGGAATCATATTTCTCGTTCACTTGGGCGATTGTCAAGGGTAGCCAATGGAACTACCTTGGCATTGAATGCCTGGATGGCAGCTGGCAGGTATTTGCCCCCTGAAGTCCAAAAGAATCTCAAGAGAGCTCCTGAGTACAGGTGGGCACAGACTGGGAAAACCCCAGGGACCATCAGACCATGAACTTTTCACGAACCTGCCCCGTTCATGGACCAGTTTGTTGGTCTATGGTCTGCCATTTCCAGGGACCCTAGTACCTCCCCCTTTGCACTCAGAGATAACAAACTCGCAGGGAGGCTTTGGCAGGCTCTCCTACAGCCACCCTCCAAGTTTGGCCAAGATTCCATTTCAGAGGTCCGAGTTACAGACCCCCAAAGTGGCCACCCCTAGGAAACGTCCAGTAGATACGAGGAGTCGCAAATGCCAATTGACTTGCATTGGCCTGCAGCACCAAAAAGTTGCAATGAAGCAAAATCAAACAGAAAAGGGTGGGGGAAGACCCCCACACTCATCACACAGACACCTTCCTAGCCATTGCCTAGGGAATTAATTCTTGCTTCTTGCTTGCATAGAGAAGAATGGGAGCTCTCTGGTTGGCAGCCAGAGCTGCCTATCAAGGTTTTGAAGGCTAGGATTGGTGTGTTCCAAGGACGGCAGAAGGTCTACGGACATCCCCTCCATTGCCTAGGGAATTGATAGAGCAGCACCAGGATGTCTGGACTCATGGACCATGGACCGATGGACTGGCCCAAACAGACCAAAGTTCATGAAAAACATGGTCCCACGAACCATGTGTTCGTGAACCATGAAACGGGCCAGACTGTGCCAAATTTAGGTCTGTTTTTTGGTCCATGCCCACCTCTGGGTGGGCAACTTCATGACAGCAATCATATGGCTTGTCCATGACAAATTATAAGAAAAAAGAACACCCAGGTACCAACATTTATTGACCTGCTCAATTAAGTGGCCATCCATATTCCATGAAAGGAGACAAAATGGGACACCTTTACAAAATATCAAAACTGCTGAATGGGAGAGTCCCATTGCTGACCCCCCACCCCAAATATGTTCTTAAATATTTTACCAATATTCCAAAAATACTTAGTGAACTATTTAAACATATATGGTGAGCGTGGCAAGAGTAGTATTTGTAGCAAAATTGAAGGCAGAAAGATGTCCTGATTTGCTATAATGGAAGAAAAAGCTGTCTGAATATGTCAAAGGCAAAATTAACATCTTATTTACAGAGCTGTCTCAGCCCCACCCACCTCACAGGGTGTTTGTTGTTGTGGGGATAATAATAACAACAATACAATAATAACATACTTTGTAAACCGCTCTGAGTGGGTGTTAAGTTGTCCTTAAGGGCGGTATATAAATAGAATGTTATTATTATAATATTATTAAGGTAGTATATAATTAGGGTTGCCAGATCTCCCTGAAAGCTAGAGTGTGTGGGGGTACTCACTGCTCTTCTTTAAGAATTGGCCTGTTTGAAAATGAAATTGGCCCCGTACAAAGTGCAGAAGCACTCCTGTGCTTGTCACTTCCCAAAGTGATGTCACTTCCCAAAGTGACACTGTTGTGCCTGGCCAGGAGTGCATGAAACGTGTGTTGCCTGCTGGTGGCAGATGATCTCTGGGCTGCTTGCCATCTCCTGCCAATTGCCGGTGATTGGCAGGCACAGGGGCTAACCGCTGGGAGTTTGCCTGCTACTGGGAATCCTAGATATAATGATGTAAATAAATAAGCTGAAAACAATGTCTCAAATGGGTTCACAACACTGAAAACACCATTAGAAGATTGCCAATCCTGAATTTCTCTTGGCTATTCAGGTTTGCATGGCTCAACAACTACTCTTGAAGTTTGTCTGGAAGCTGCCGTTGACCCAGAATGCTGTAGACAGAATGATTGGTGACTGGAGTGGGTCATGGTTCTTGTTCCATCTATACTGGCTCCCAGTTTGCTTTTAGGCCTAATTCAAGAAGCTGGTATTGACCTTTAAAGAGGTATACAGCTTAGGGAGAGCATACCTGAAGGACAACCAGTAGGGGCCTTACAAAGGTAGTAAACCCAGTGTGTATAAAATGTATACATTTCTAAAAGGAATGACACATAAAAAGAACCTCTGCTGAATTTTCATCCTTTCTTGACTTCCTTCCCCTCATTTTTTACAATTCTTGGCAGCATTACTAATAACAAGTGAAGATAATAGATGTCATCATAGACAAGGGTGACATTTTGGACCTTTAAGGCCTTTTAAAATATTCCCCTCTACTAAACATTCTTAACACAAAATACAAAGGCTGCATGCCTTGAGATAAGTTGGCCACATCAGACTGAGTGGAGCTGTCAAATCTAAAGTCTGAGTTCCCCTGACGATCCACCATAGCAACTTTTAAAAAGAAAAACATTCCCTTCAAGACTTCGTAATTCGTTTGTCTTCATATTCTCCTGTATTCATTGCAAGAAGAATGTGCTTGTGAGAGATGCACCAGGAAGAGTCACGCAGTGTGTCTTTATGGAACATCCATGCTGGAAAGGAATGGCTGACTTCTCCATGTTCCACATTCTTTCATATCCTCCTCTTCCTTCCTTCCTTCCTTCCTTCCTTCCTTCCTTCCTTCCTTCCTTCCTTCCTTCCTTCCTTCCTTCCTTCCTTCCTTTCCTTCCTTCCGTCCTATATGGGTCTCTAGCCACTCCCAGTTCTAAGTTTGCTTCAATGCCCCCCACCACCACACCACACTCCCAAGCAGACTTTTATCCAAGAGTAAGCCATCGATCAAAGAAGACCTTGCTGTAGGTTACACAGATTATTTCTGTAGGCACATCCTCCCTGGACAAAACCCGAAGTCATATCATGTCAAGACCCCTGAGGAAGCTCACACACTGGCTGGCCCCACTAAAATGGACTGCCAGGATATGGGAGAAGATGCCTCACTCATTGCCTACAATGCTTTTCAATCTATTTATCAAAATACTGATCTCCTTGCCCCATAATGATCTTCTCTGTCCCGTTTTCTACCATTTCTAGGTAGACAATATTTTTCTCCTGATCATTTATCTTAATTTTCTGTCCTTTCTGCTTGTTTGTTGCATAGATCCATTCTAATAACAAATAAACCTTCCTCGGGGACAAGCTGCCTTCGCCAGATGCAAGAAATGCTTGAAAAACTTGTCGTGTCAGGAGAATGTGTGACCTCCCCCCCTTATACACCGCCATCAACCATAAACCTACCTTTTCACAGATTTCACAGAATCACAGAGCTGGAAGGGGCCATGCAGACCATCTAGTCCAACCCCCTGCCCAGTGCAGGAGGAGCCTAAAGCATCCCTGGCAAGTATTCATCCAGCCTCTTCTTGAAAATTGCCAGTGAAGGGGAGCTCACCACCTCCCTAGGCAGCTGATTCCACTTTTGAACTATTCTGACAATGAAAAAGCTTTTCCTAATATCCAGCCGGTACCTTTCTGCATGTAATTTAAGCCCCTTGCTTCAAGTCCTACCCTCTGCTGCCAACTGGAACAGCTCCTTGCCCTCCTCCAAATGACAGCCTTTCAAATATTTAAACAGAGCAATCGTGTTCCCTCTCAATCTCTTCTTCACCAAACTAAACATTCCCAAGGCCCTCAGCCTTTCCTTGTAGGGCTCAATTTCCAGACCTCGGATCATCCTTGTCACTCTTTTCTGCACCCTCTCGATTTTGTCCACATCCTTTTTGAAGTGAGGCCTCCAGAACTGCACACAGTACTCCAGGCGTGGCCTGACCAAGGCAGTATAGAGAGGGGCTATGACCTCCTGCGATTTCGACGCTATGGCCCCTTTGATACAACCCAGGATTGAACTGGCCTTTTTTGCCACCGCATCACACTGACTGCTCATATTTAGTTTACAGTCCACTCTTACCCCAAGATCGCTTTTGCATACACTACTACCCAGAAGTGTATCCCCCCTCCAGTATTTGTGCTTCACATTTTTGTGGCCCAGATGTAATACTGTGCACTTGTCTTTGTTGAATTGCATCCTGTTCATAACCTCCCACTTCTCCAGAGTATTCAGGTCTTGTTGAATTTTAACTCTATCTTCTTGGGTGTTTACCACTCCTCCCAATTTGGTATCATCAGCAAATTTAATGAGCAGCCCTTCCACTCCTTCATCCAGATCATTGATAAAAATATTGAAAGTATCGGGCCCAAAACTGAGCCCTGTGGCACCCCATTGGACACCTCCCTCCAATCTGATGAAGCGCCATTGACCACCACTCTTGGGTGCGGTCCTCTAACCAGTTCCCTATCCACCAAACTTTCCTATAGTCCAGTCCGTAGTTTTCCAGTTTACCCATTAGAATGTCATGGGGAACCTTATCAAATGCTTTGCTGAAATCCAGGTAAATTACATCAACAGAGTTCCTGTGATCCAGTAAGCTCATTTCTCGATCGAAGAAGGAAACCAGGTTTGTCTGACAAGATCTGTTGGGGAGAAAACCATGTTGACTTCCCCAGATCACTAAGTGGTCCTTCAGATGCTTACAGATCAATTCCTTCAAAAGCTGCTGTAGTATCTTCCCAGCAACAGAAGTCAGACTGACCAGCTTGTAATTTTCCGGGTCATCCTTTTCCCCTCTCTTAAAGATTGGGATAACATTAGCTCTTCTCCAATCTTGTGGCACATCCCCAGTCCTCCAGGAGGCCTTGAAGATGATGGAGAGGGGTTCTGCAAGTTCTCTAGAACGTTCTTCCTTGAATAGAATAGAAACTTGAAGAAAGCACATCTCTAAATACCCAATCATCTCCCTCCTTCCACCTAGTTCACAGGTTTGCGCGGGAAACAGTCTGGGAATTTCTTTCAGGGTTTATACATCAGCCTAGACAGGACAAAAGGCATAAGATTAAGCAGTAACATTTCCGACAATGCAAAGTCACTCCTGGGAGCTTCAAAGGAAGGAGATAAGACAGCTGTGTTCTCAGGATGCTTGAGAAACGAAAGTGATGGTTAGAGCATTTGCCAAATGACATTAGGGTACAGCATTAGCAATACATAGAACAATGACATGGATGTAGGGGTACAGACATGACAGGAAATATTTAGATATTGATACACCACTTTTCTCCCCAATGGGGACACAAAGAAGTTTAACACATCATTCTTCTGGTCTCCAAGAAATCTCTGAAGATTTATTTGTGTTAGAGTTCTCTTAAGGACATTAGCTTATTATATGAAAAATTTCATCTCCTCCCCCTTTCCTTTCCTATATTGTATTATTTAAGCGGTTTGACTGTAAACCCACACGCAAAGATGCTTTGTTCCATTTTAAACTATTTTTGTACAGCATCAAGTTCATTTTAGGTCCTAAAAATAAACATATTACTATCATTGCTGAGATTTGCTAGTTTAATAACGTTTTCTTATTTATAGTGTGCATGAAAGAATAATCCTTTGATATGATAGAATCATAGAATGATAGGGTTGGAAGGACCTCTAGGGTCATCTAGTCCAACCCCCTGGCCAGTTCAGAAAATTCACAAATACCTCCAACCCACACACCCAGTGACTGTTGCTGCTCCATGCCCAGAAGATGGCAAAACACCATCAGGATCCCTTGCCAAACTGGCCTGGGAACCCCAAAGTGGCGATCAGCATTACCCTGGGCGTGTAAGAAGGGGCCACAAGAACTAAGCACTGATGTAACCCTTCCTGCCCTCCTCCTCATGATCTGCCCAGGTTCACAGAATCAGCATTGCTGTCAGATGGCCATATTTCCAGCATGACTTGCAAAATATTTATTTCAGTATAGGCATGCCTGAAAAGAAGAGGTATTCATTGGTGTACAGCTAGCCAAAGGTTTTTATTATATTTTAAAGGAAAAAGCCAGTTTTATGTAGTGGTTAGGTTGTTGGTTTGGCATTCCTTATTATTCTAATGTAAAATTTTCTCATGCAAAAGTCCATTCAGACTTCCTAGTAACTTCTGTGTGCTCTGGATCCAGGTTCAGTTTATGCCAAAGAAGTCTTTTCATATGCATTATTAATATGAGCAATTTCAGCGCTGTGATGAGGCAAATGTTTTGTGACCATTTAATAAAATATGTATTTCATTTTGAGGCCATCTTCTCTGGGTAAGATCTCTTTTTTCTGGGTTGTAGCTGAGAGTTAGTGAAGTACAGCACCAAAGAGAATGATCCCTCAACCACAAAGTCCCTGGCTCAAATAATACCTCTGTCATGAACTCACCAGGCGGCCTGAAGTAAGCCTTTAACTCTCAGCTGCCTGCTTTGTGTGAAATATTGAGGTAATAGTACCAGTGAGCCAGTAAATTCCAGGCTGTTGATAAAATACACCTATGGTTAGATAAAATCATTTTCTGAGAGATTATTGAATTGCCTGTGCAGATTTGGAACTCTCTAGAGGGGTGTATAAATACTAAGTATTAGGACATGGGTGCTTTACATTCATTCATACACAAAAGTAAAAATAATCCTAGAGGACTAATCTCTTTCTGCCTGCTAATCTATTTTAAGATCTAAAATGTACCAATAACTTAACAATGCTACTAGTTTGGGGGCCCCTATCATCTGAGGGCTGTTTCAATCATAGCAGCAAAATGATGGCATTCTCTCCATCTCCCTCGACCATTGTCTTCTGCTAGTGGGCGAAGATTTTTCTGTTTCATCTGGTATACACTTATTCAGAGCTTTTTTTCTGGGAAAAGAGGTGGTAGAACTCAGTGGGTTGCCCTCAGAGAAAATGGTCACATGGCCTGTGGCCCCTCCCCCTGATCTCCAGACAGAGGGGAGTTGAGATTGCTCTCCACGCCAGTGGCACGGAGGGCAATCTCAACTCCCCTCTGTCTGGAGATCAGGGGGTGGGGCCACCAGCCATGTGACCATTTTCAAGAGGTTCCGGAACTCCATTCCACCGCATTCCTGCTGAAAAAAGGCCCTGCCCTTATTAATCCTCCTTCTTGTTTGCTTTTGACTGCTGGTTTTATGTATATATACTGTCTTATACATAAAACAGTTTTATGTATATATACTGTTCTTAAAAGATTTTGTCTTTTTAATTGATCACCATCTTGAGGCCCCAAATTGGGCCAAAAGATGGCATACAAATGTTTTAAATAAATAAAATAAAACCTGCCTATGCAGTCGATCTGCAGGAGCGGCAGCTGCAGAACCTTAAAAATGGAAATATATTTGATTTAAAAACAAACCCCAAACTTCAGCAAGAACAAAATTCATGGACTGCCCTTTATTAGAACCAACCAAATTAGCAGCCGTTTATTTTTCTGCTGTGTTGGAGCTCTTCTCTTGCCACTTTCCCATTTGGGACGATGCTTACCTTGGCGCTTTTTCATTGGCATGATGCCTCCCTTTTCCCATTATACCTAGAATCTTCCATGTGCATTTTATTGGCCTCTAGTCAATGAATGGCAGGCTGTGGATAAAGCACACGTTGTCATTTGCCATCTGGTCAGCCATGCTGGGCTCCCAGAGCCTTCGAGGGCTGGTGATTTTCATTCCAGTCATTAAATGCTGTTGCAGCATGGCGATGCACTAGCAGAGGCCTGGTACATGATACGAGGAATCACTATGTGCCACTTATGCAGAATCAGGCTTACTGCCATGAAATAGAGAGAATGCTAGTTCTCACTCAAATAGTTCCTGGAGTGTTTCAGAACAATAATATCCACCATCCTCAGAATGAACATAAACATTTGTGTGTTTTAGTTCCATTAGAATCTTCATTGAAAGTAAAAAGAAAACATAGAAAGAAAGGGGGGTCCAAGATTTTTTAAATGCGATATGTTTTCAGTGGGAGCTAATTTTGGTACTCATCTGTATGATGGACACGAGGGTGCTGTCCTACCTGTGCTTTATTACTGTAACAAACACTGATAAGGAATTCATTAGCTGTACTGTCAGATAAGTCTCCAGCATATCTGCCATGGGTTAAATGTTCTAGCATATCTGTCATGTGTTATGAGTAGACATGAGCACGAACCAGAAAAAAACCGAACCTTGGGGTTTGTGGTTCATGGGATTTCCACGAACCACGAACCATGAACTGGCATGGAACTGGCCCAGTTACAAACGAGTTCGTGGTTCATGGTTCGTGGGGTTTAAATGCCCCTTTCTGGCAGGGAAAGGGGCATTTAATCATTTAAAGGGCCCTTTTCTGCCACCTGCAAGGGGCAGGATGCTTTAAACTATCAGCTGGCAGGAGGCAGGAGGAGATTCTCCCCCCTCGCTGACTGCCAGCTGATAGTTTAAAGGGCCCTGCCGCTTGCAAGTGGCAGGAAAAGTTTAAATGGTCATTTCCCCCGGGGGAATGGCCATTTAAACTGTCCCTTTAATATAAACCAAACGAACCAGTAGTCCAGTTTGTGGAAGTTCATGGAAACGAGCTTCCATGAACCCTGAACCGGGCTGGTTTGTGGGTTTTTTTGGTTCGTATTTAGGTTCATGCCCATCTCTAGTTATGAGTTTCTTGCTAGAGTAATTAATATGCCTCTGAGAATATGCAGAGTAAAACCTGTTTTGCTGAATGGTTGCTAGCTGCTTATCTTGCAGATGTTTGGGTTATGACTTCCTGGGAGGCCTTGGAACTCAGCCTTGAAGTTACAGCAGAGACTGCACCAAGCCTCTAAGAGACTGAGTAGAGATGTTCATTCTGTTCATTCACATCAGTTTCTTGGAGCCCTAACCATGTTTCTGTCTTGCAGGAATAGTGAGGGCTTGAGCTTGCAAAAGCTCATGTTTGAGAAGAGCCCACCCTTCACTCGCTCCTTTCTCTTCCAGCACACTCCCCCTCGGAATGACTCTCATCAAGCCTCTGAGTTCACTGAAGTCGGCTCTATGAAAATCTAACCTACGAGTCTGGCTACAAACTTCCTTGCCGCCCCTCCCCCCCAGCAACTTGAATTCAAGGAGGACATGATCACTTCCCCCTAAGGTCCACCTTCACCCCATCTACCAATTCTTCCCTGTTGGTTAATATTAAGTCTAGTATGGCCGAGTCCCTTGTAGCTTCCTCCACCATTTAAAAAAGGAAGTTATCAGCCAGGCAGGTCAGGAAGTTGCGTGATTTTTTTCACTTTGCTGAACTTATCTCCCAGCACACACTGGGGAAGTTGAAATCACCCATAATTATAAGGTTCTAATGTCTGGATACTCTACCAATCTGTTCAAGGAGGGTAGCATCCGTTTCCTCTCCCTGGTCAGGCAGTCTGTAGCAGACTCCAACAACAATACCCTTTGTCTTTCCTCCCCTTATTTCCACCCAAAAGCTCATGTTTGAGAAGAGCCCACCTTTCATTCGCTCCTTTCCCTTCCAGCACACTCCCGTCAAGCCTCTGAGTTCAGAGTGGTGAAGTCTATGGTCCCTAACTCATCAGCGAAACATCTGATACCGCCTCCCTACAATACTGCCCTCCTATCTGAGTAAAAATCCTTTTTAAATAATTCGGTTTTGTATTTTTTGCAGAAAGCCAGGAGAGTGGGGGCTCTCCTGACCTCCTTAGGTAGGCCATTCTACAGGGCAGGGGCCACCACAAAGAAAGCCCATGTATGGGCTGCTGTTGATTTCACCCATGTGCAGGCTGGCATCTGCAAGAGACCGTGTTCAGATGAGCAAAGTGGGGAGTACAATGTCTTTCAAGATCCCTGCCTTCTCAACAAGCATCACTTCTGTCTTGTCTGGGTTCAATTTCAACACAAGTGATTTCTAGAACAAGACGAATTCATGTTCATAGGGTGCTTTTCAAGTGTTCCAAGAACACAGTGGGCTTGGGCCAGTCTCCATCCTGGAGAGGGGGAGGTGGTCTGAGCCAAGCGGCAGTTGGAGAAGACGATAACACGGGGCCAGGAGGAAGCCGACCAGCCCCACCCTACAGCAGGGCTTCGATAGGTTGGAAAGGGGAGAAGCTACCAGATCGAGAGGATTAGTGCAAGAGGGTGTCAGTCACCAGGGAGGAAAACCTCCTCCTGACTTTGGTGGTGTCTGGGGGGGGGGAAGTGCTACCCAAAGGGGAAATCCTTTAAAAGGAGGCCTCCCACAGGGAGCTGGAGAGGGAGAGAGAGCCTGCCCAAGACTCCACACTGTACGGAGCAGGACTGGGCACTGGGGAGAGAGGGCCAAGGGTGTAAGACCCCTCCTCCCCATTTCTGAGGCTACCAGGGAGATCCTGTGGAGAAGGAGGAACCCTGGAGGGCAAATTCATATTTTGATAAGATATATTGAAACGAGTATTTATTTAGTAGTTTTGATTGTGGCAATTGACTTCTTTCTAGTGTTTCCGCCAGTACGGAGCTTCTGTAAATCCCCTAAGATCCCTTCCCGTGTAGTGTTCTACTCCATTTGTTTATGTTCAAAGGTGCCTCTTATATTTTGTGTACAGGATGGCCGGATCTGGCAGCATGCGGCCCCGCAGGGTGGTGGGGAAGGCCGGAGCTGCTGGAGCCACCACTGCCACCCCACTGCCTCAGCAGCCGCCGCAGCCTGTTGGATCCCCCCTGCTTGCCAGCTGAAGTTTAAAGGAACCTGCTGTGTGCAAGAAGCAGGGAAAGGGCCCTTTAAATCCAGGCCTCGAAGCTTCCTGAAGCAACCTGAATGCTTTGGGATGCTTTGATTTGGGATTTCAAAATAGGGGCCAGCATGCTGGCTCTGATTTAGGAGTCCCCAGTCTTTACAGATCGGGTCTGATTCGAGTATTTTACCCAAATCAGGAACCTGAAGCGCACACCCCTACTCATCTCTGTAGTTGGGAGATCAGTTGTAATCCTGGGAGATCTCCAGATCACTTGGAGGTTTACAATCTTATGCTAGCAACAAAAGTTAACATTCTAAGTTCTATTCTCTTTGTATCATTTTTGTGTGAAGAGTGGCTATGATAAGGTCAAGGGTCTTCTAACAGTTAATCCATGCCGTGCACCATGAAACGTAAACCATATACTTTTTTTCAGCATGTTTGAATTTGCTTCAAGGAATGTGAAGTAATGTTTGCTCAGTCAGCAATTAAAAGAAGAAAATACAAATGGAGGAAAGATCTCCAGTACTCAAGGTCTTCTCTCCCTTTTTATTCCTTAATCATGTCAAGGGGATGGGTATGTGATGAAGCAAAAGGGTATGAAACAGCATAAGCAAGCTCTTACTAAACAAGACTTTTTCACTTGGAGGAAATTATCTGCATGGTGTACTCAACAGAATTAGAAATGCAGTTCTTACAGAAACTACTGGTCTTTTCTATAAACACCTGCAGAGAAAATTTGTGAAGAGACAGCTTGGTTATTGCTGATGCAGCCACAGTTAACATTAAGGGGAGTTATACGTCTTCATGCAAGGTATGTGCATGCGAATTAATGAAAAGACAAGCCCTGAAAAGAGCCAAAATATGGACTCGTGAAGTGAAAATGACTTAATGTGTCATGCCTAGAAAATGTTGGATTACATCAAATCAGGGCTTTTTTTCTGGGAAAAGGTGGTGGAACTCTGTGGGTTGCCCTCAGAGAAAATGGTCACATGGCTGGTGGTCCCGCCCCCTGATCTCCAGACAGAGGGGAGTTGAGATTGCCCTCCGCACTGCTCAGCGGTGCGGAGGGCAATCTCAACTCCCCTCTGTCTGGAGATCAGGGGGAGAGGCCACCGGCCATGTGACCATTTTCAGGAGGTTCCAGAACGCCGTTCCACCACGTTCCCGCTGAAAAAAAGCCCTGCATCAAATAATGTTGATTTATTGCCCTTAATACCAGTTAATCACATTTTTCCAAGGCTAACATATAAAGGAACTGATATGAATTGCTTTCTTTTTATGTACTAATAGCTTTTATTAACAATAAGCAGCAGAGATTATTGAAGGATTTGAGCAGTAAGGGGGTTGGTAATTTGTAGCAAATGAATGTAAACTACATTAATACAGGGTTTTAACTGCAGGATTTAGCCTAGGTAAATTATAATGCAATTAACTTTATAGCAAAACTGGTCATACAAAGGACAATTATAGATTTCCCACCACCACCACCACCAAAATATGGGTTCAGTCATAATGGGAAAAAACATGACCTACAAAGGAATAATCTCTTCAGTACAAGCACATCTCTTTAATTCAGTATGTTTGAGGTGAATTCTTACACTAAAGTTATACCGTTGATTTCAGTGAAGCTCCTTTTTTGTCACTGAACAGAAAATTACTTAGCCTTAAAATGGGACCCAAAGAAATGGTCTGTTCACACAGGCATTGTTACATTGTTCTCTCTCACTGCATTTTATCCTGATAACAACCCTGTGGTGTAGACTAGGCTAGAAGAGTGTGTATGTGTGTTGAAAGGACAAGGTCATCCAGTGAACTTGTATGGCAGGGAGGGAAACTGAACTTGTGTGCCCAGATTCCAGTCTGACAATCTAGCCATTACACCACACTGTCTTTCCTTCGTTGAATCCTGGTCTTACTCCAAATTAGTTTCATTGACCTGATACAAAACTATAATTCTCAGTAAGAGAAACCTGGGAGCGAACAACTCATGATTTGTCTCCTCTTTACTATCCTTAAACAAAACAAGGTGTATCCATATTTTAGCCAACTGAGCAATCAGTTTTTCTCACATATCATAATGTCCAAAACAACTCTGAATGATGTCTGTAGAAACACATGGCTAAGGATTCGTTTGGTCTTAAGTATGCCTCATCTCCTGATGCTAAGACGATGCAGTTCTAGCCAGGTTTCAAAGTCATTTCAAGCTGTAGTTCTATAAGGAGCCAAAGATCTTTAACAAATAATTCTCAACGTGCCACCAACTATAGGTCTCAATACTTTTGGGACAGGGTTACCAGTCACCAATTTATGAAGGGGGACCTCCCAGCAAAGCTCCCCACCCCCTGCCCTATCTCAAAAGGAGATAGCTGGATATCACTTCCAGTTCCATGATACTCGCGGAATTTCAATTTTTACCATAGAGATTTTTAAAAATGCCTAGAACATCATGAGATCATTTTCTATTCCAAAACAGGAAATGATGTCTTAAAAGTCTCCATCATCATCCCCAATACTCTGGAAGATTGCCAGCTGAGGGCTGGCAACCTAATTTAGGGTTACCAGTTCCCCGCTGGGGGTGGGGGATCCCCCACTCCTACCCCCCCATTGCACTTACCTGGCCAGCAGGGGGGAAAGGTGGAGAAACGCGCCTCCTGGGGCGTACTCCCAGGCACTGTGGCACATTCCCGCTGTCTGCAGCAGGTCAAATCAGGCCCATTTAGGGCCTAAATTGGCCAGCTGTGAAGCACAGTAGCTCTCCAGGGCTCTCCCGGCAGTGCTCCCGCACTCTGCAGCCGGCCAAATTGGGCCTGTTTGGGGCCAAAATTGGGCCATTGAGAAGCATGGGAGCACTCAAGGGCCCTGCCTGATGGTTTTGTGCCGCTCCAGCAGCACTCCCGTGTGCAGTGGGAGCACTCCCAGGGGTGGCATGATGCCTGTGCGATGATGTCACTTCCCCAAAGTGATGTCATTGCACAGTCTGGGAGCATGCGTGCACAAAGCATGCACAAGCACCAAAGGAAAGGTCAGTGCAGGGTCTCCCACCTCTTGCCAGAAGGGTAAGGGAACCTGGCAACCTTAGTCAGTGTACTTTATAACCCAGGGCTTTTTTTCAGCAGGAATGTGGGTGAACGGAGTTCCGAAACCTCTTGAAAATGGTCGCATGGCTGGTGCGCCCCCCCCCTCCCCCGATCTCCAGACAGAGAGGAGTTTAGATTGCCCTCTGCGCCGCACTGCGGCACGGAGGGCAATCTCAATTCCCCTCTGTCTGGAGATCAGGGGGTGGGGCCGCCAGCCATGTGACCATTTTCTCCGAGGGCAGCCCACTGAGTTCCGCCACCTCTTTCCCCAGGAAAAAAGCCCTGTTATCGCCTATAAATTTGTAAGCCAAACAGGGCCTGAACCCAAGAAGAACTCACTCTCTTCACATTTCTCTGTGTCAACTGCCTCAATATTTATTCTTGCTTAATGGAACTCGTATACATTCTGCCCCGAAAATACTTCTTGGCTACTCACCAGTAAGATTTCAGTGGCAAGTTATCACTTGCAGACCATCTGAGCCTCCATTTGCTTATTATCTGCAAAATATTTTTTGGCACAGTGGCACGATGTGAACACAGCAAAACAAAATCTTAGCCACTGGGAAGCTTTCAGCAGCAGCATAATGGTCAGCAGGTGAGTCACCAAAAATTGTGGACAGTGCAAATTCTTTTCTTTCTTTGAGGGTCACTGGAGCTTTTTAACTTGCCTTTTCTTATGGGAGTATTAAGAATCTAATAATAACATGGCCCTTGCGGAGCAAATGACCACCTCTGCAACATTCCTTGCGCTTGCAAAGTGTAAGAGGACTATGGGGAGCAGGGCTGGTGGGGGCTGTTTCTTTCTTCTCTCAGCAGATTTGACAGAAAGCCAAGTTGAATCTTGTTAACCTGAGGAAATACAATGGATGTGCTATTAAAGGATTTCAGCAGCTCTGAAGGCCACCTAAACCCAAGTCAACGAAAGCTTTCTAGAATTTGGTAATGAAGAAGGAAACCAGGAGATCAAACATAATAATTCAGGCTAGGTGAATGGTATCAGCAGAAATCTGAGCTACAAAGGTTTAAAAAATGCGGCAGAGAGAGTTGCAAACAATAAAAAATTGGGAATGTCAGCAGCGGATATTCTGTTCTGCTTGTAAGCATAAATACTGGAAAATTTTCTCATGTCAGGAACACTTTCAAATAAAAGTCATTATTCTCACTTAAGCCACTTTGCTGGATACAGTGGCATCAGCAAGACCACTCTGGAGTAACTAGCTTAATTATCAGCACCTCCGTTTTTGCTGGTATGTGTTTTGAACAGGAAAATCAAGACTACTTGAAGCAAGGCTGGCTGGGGGGGTAGTGTTCCTAGATGCCCGTCAGTGGCGGGCAAACTCCCAGAGATTTGTCTCCTTGTCCACTGATAGCCCAGTGATCAGCGGGAGGGGGTACACTCCCAGAAGTTGCCCACACTGGCAGGCACCTCAGGAGTACTCCCAACCGGCATGGCGATGTCACTTCCAGACGTGACATCATCGTGCTTCCTGCAGGCGCATTCCCATGCTTGGTTCGAGGCCAATTTGGGCCCCAAGTGGGCCAAATTGGCCCCATGCAGAGTGTGGGAGTGCTCACATGGCAGGTGTGCTGATGTCACTTCTGGAAGTGACATCATCATGCCAGCTTTGGGGCACATGTGCGCAAAGAAACAGGACCTCATGCAGCACACAAGGTAAGTGATGGGAACTTCACTCTCCTAACGGGAGGTGAGGGGTTCCTGGCAACCCTGGTGGGGAGGCAGGCTAGAAGGCCAAATTTCCAAGGACCTAGCTACCCTTGGACCTGGACAAGTCATGCAGCTTGCTTTAACAGGATGTTTGAAATTGGGGCCATTTTCACACATCTTTAAAATAGCACGATGCTCATGGAAAGCTGCCAGCTTCCTCATGCAATTCTTTATGCCATCCATTTACAAATCAGAGGCAGGCATCCACGAAAGCGCCATCATCATGAACGGCATCAAAAATTGCATGAGGAAGCCGGCAGCCTTCCATGAGTATCGCGCTATTTTAAAGACGAGTGAAAATGGCCTGGGTCTGAATTCCATTGGGAGGAAAGCACAGAGGGAAACTTTGCCTGAGGACATTTTGTGGCTCTTGGAAGCTAAGATGTGTCCAAGTCTTCAGATTCCTGAGGCAGCGACTTAGAGGTAAATGAAGCCTACACAAATGCAGGTCAGTCAAAATCTGCTCCTTAAGCACCCAGGACATGAAGTTTGGTCTTACTTTCCTCTGCAGCTTTTCTCTTTAAACCAAAAGCAGCCTCAGAAGGCTACTGGTCACTGTTAGAGATGACGGGGAGAGCAGGCTGCTCTCTCTTTTCTCCTTGGGTAATTATTCAGCTCAACATAATCCTCTAAAAGACAACCAAACAAGATTAAAATTCACACACATACAAGAAATTGATATGGACACACCACAGGAATCTCAACCAGGCACTTATGATCTTCTGCCCAAAATACACGAGCCTAGCAACCCAGGACGTCCTATTGGCTCTGGCATAGGCACTATGACTGTACGGGTGTCCAGATACGTGGACTCCGTTCTCTGGCCTAATGCCATCTATGCCCTCAGCTATGTGAGAGACCCATAGACTTCCTGAGAAAAATACAATCTGTTGACAATCTTCCAAGTAACACTATTTTGACCACCACCGATTGCCCACAAAGATGGCCTACAAGCCATTAGGAACACCATTTCTGATAACACCACAGCTGACTTCGCTACCAAGCTCTGCCAGTTTGTCTTCACCCACAACTGCTTCAGATCCGGTGAAGATTTATTCCTTCAAATTGACAGTACAGCCACAGGAACTTGCCTAGCGCTAAAAAGCATTCTCGGGGCTGACTTGGAACAGCACTTTCTCAGCTCCTACCCCCTAACACCTCTCCTGTACCTCAGATTTACTGATGACATTTTCCTCATCTGGACACATGGGAAATGAGCACTGGAGGTATTTCACCAGACCTTCAGCAACTTTCACCCCACTGTCAACCTGACCATGAATGAATCCACTCAAGAAGTACATTTCCTAGACACGACTGTACAAATTCAGAAAGAACTCATAAGAACAACCTTATACAGGAAACCCACAGATCGGCAAATATGCCTCCGGTCACCATCCTAAACACATTAAGTGATCAATCGTCTACAGCCAAGATTTTACATTACAGCTGCATCTGTTCCAGTCCCTCTAACAGAGATTCTCACCTGCAAGATCTACAACAAACGTTTTTGGAATTACAATACCCACCTGATTTATTAAGCAAACCAATCAACAAAGCCAGAATGATACCAAGGGATAACCTGCTGCAAGACAGGCCCAAACGAAACCACAACAGAACAGTGGGAGAGCATCTTAATTTTCCAGGACATCCATTGCTGACCTAAAAGAGGCCGTCCTCAAACAAAGAAGCTTCAAGGCCAGATTACAGTGTGAGATTGCTGAACTCAAGTTTATGTACAAATTCAGAACAATGGAACCCCAAGGACTGAATAGGATTCGTATCTATTTGTATTTGCAAGCAGCAAGAAAAGTGTTGCTCTTTGCCTGAAACTTCCGGAAGGGATACGAATAGCTCCAGGAAACTTTGCTTCAGGATTCCGAATCCTGAATAGGCTCAGCAATGCTGGGGCCAATTTGGGAACCCCAAATCTTTCCAAATCGGGCCCAATTCAGGTTAAAAACTTGAATTGGAAACCCAAAGCACACACCCCTTCTGGCTAATATCAAATACATAAACTGAAAGGAAATGTCATCAGATTTTCTAGATTCCCGATATTATTTATCCTGTATTCTGAAAGGCTACTCCATTCTCCAAACACTAAGCTGACGCATGGAGCAACTTAATCCCTTCTAGATGGTCAAGCTCTATAATAAAGTCATGGACTGGAAAGTTAAAATGGCCCAGGAGCAAACCAGAATGAGTTGCCCCACTGGCATCATAATCTACAACTGCAGGGGCAACTCAGAGAGTAGACTACTGAAATGCACTCTAAATAGGTGTCCCCTCAAACTTTGAGACTCCAGTTGGTGCAGAATCCTGCAGCTCAATTATTATTATCAGGGGCTAGATGGAGAATCCCATTCTGTAGTCACTCTACCCATCAGTTACTGGGCTCAATTTAAGATTTTGGCATCACATACAAATCCTTTTAAGGGCCTTCATTATGACCAGAGGGGGTGCTTCTTCTTCAGTCCTTCATGCCGTTTCTCTTGGGGTTTACTCTGAATCAGAACTTTTAGTTAGACTGCTATACTAATGATGCATAAGACACAAAGTTTAGGAGCTTATGCATTAAGACACAATCACTGTAGAGGGAAAGGTGCACTTCTAGGAAGTATGTGTGTTATTACTCTATGGAAATAAATGTGTTTTTTCTCCCTTTAAAAAACTTCATCTAATTAATGTTTGCAGCTTGTTTTTTAAATTTTGGATTTCCTGTTTTACAACCAGAAAATTAAATGAAACTTACACAGAAAAAGACTCTCCAACAAAGATGTGTTTTAAATGCTTATGTCCAGGATTTAAATACAAAATAAATGTTCACTTTTTAAATAAGACATGTAGTAAACAGATGGAATGAATGCCAAAAGCTGCATGCAAATTTAAGGATGTATTCTTCATATGTTGAGAAACTGCAACAAAAGCTCTCTAAATCTTTATTGTGTATTTTGAGTGTTGTAAATTCTCTTCATTTTCTAAGAGTCTGTAAAACTTCCAAGAGAGATTACCATTCAGCAGAGAATAACAAATTTCCTTCTTTACTGTGTTGAGCATTAAAATAATGTTGATTCTAATTTGCTCTGAAAGGAGGTCATGCAGACGTGGCCGCCCCAGGAGCGCTTCTGTGCTCCATGGAAGGAGGCTCTGATTCAGCCCGGAATGGGATGCTATGCCGGAGGGAGCACTCCCGCACCCAGCAGCGGCTGGATCTGGGCCATTTTGGGCCAAAACAGGCCCAAAACAGCCTGAATCGGGCTGGAACACACTGTTGCCACACAGGAGAGCACTCCCCTGCAGGGTAGCAGCCTGAACCTGGCAACTTAGGGCTCGATCCGGGCCATTCTGGGACCAAATTGGGCCAAAACGGACCAGGAATGGCTCAGATTGGCCTGGAATGGACTACTGCCACACGGGAGAGCACTCCACCACTGGGCAACGGCCTGGTCCTGGCCATTCCAGGCCTGATCCTGGACATTTTGGGCCTGAATTGGGCCTGATGCTGGGCCTGATGCTGGCAATATCAGGCCCAATTCTGGCCCAATGCTGGGCCTGATGCTGGCAATATCAGGCCCAATCCTGCCCAATTTGGGCTTGAATTGGTCCCAAAAATGGCTTAAAGGGGCCCAAAATGACCAGGATCAAGTTGCTGATAGGCAAGGGAGTCTCCCCTCGCCTGGCAGACGCCCTGATCCTGGCTGTTTTGGCCCTGAACCCTCTTCCACCTGGCACCGACTTGATACTGGCTGTTTTGGCCCCAATCCAAGTCATTTTGGGCCCTAAATGGGCCCAAAAGGCGTTTCTGTGCCATTTCAGCCATTTGTGGCCTATTGTCAGATCTAGGGATGGCAGTCCATGACAGATAGATCCCCAAACCCCTCACTAGAAGCACTCCAGGGTCTTGGATGAAAAAGTTTTATTATAGAGATCCATTAAGTTCACAGGTACTTCCAAAGATTAATAGGATTGGCAGGAATGAGAATACAAGCGTATGCACTTGGATATAAGGAGCAGGATTCCCCCTCCCCTGAGGCAGTTAACAAAAAGGTATGAAAGTCCCAATTCTCATGAGAAACACAATAGCTTTGTCTGGCCAGAGAAAGCCAGAAGATTACAAGGAATTCGACTCCCTCTGTCTCTTGCAAAGAGTTACATTTTAGTACAAGGTCAGTAGCAGGCTTCAGAGATAACAGTCTCAACATTATTGCTTTCGTTTTTAGGCAAGCTCAAGATGGCATGAATATAACGGTCACAGAACATGAGCATAGTAAGAGAGCATGATCAAATCAATACAGGGAACAGAGAACATATGAATTGCGTGGATGAATGGTATGCAGACATGACACCTATTTAGGGCCAAATGGCCTGGATAGGGGCCAAAATGGCCTGGACTGGGTCGCTACCGGGTGGAGGAACCCTCTCCGGTTCAGCACCTGCCCGATCTTAGCTGTTTTGACTCCAATCCTGGCCGTTTTGGGCCCTAAATGGGCCAAAAATAGCCAAAATGGCCCAGACCAGGGCTGAAATGGCCTGAAGAGAATCCTCTCCAGCCTGACACTGGCCCGATCCTGGCTGTTGGGCTGTTTTGGGCCCTAAATAGGCCAAAAATGGCCCAAACGGCCTGGATCGGGGCTGAAACGGCCAGGGTCAGGCTAGTGGCTGCCTGTCAGCAGCCTGATCCAGGCTGTTTTGGGCCTGATCTGGGCCCAAAACGGCCAAAATAGGCCCTTTTAAAAATACCCACGTGACATTAGTCACATGAGTATTTTAAACAGCTGCCAGAATGCTGTTCCGGGGCATACTGGCTCAAAAAAAAGCCCTAGTTGTGAAGTGGAGAAGTTGGTTGGATCCAACCCATTGTAATCATCAGCAAACACCTTGAAAGAAAGGCACTGAAAGCTTCATATCAGATTGCTGAATTTTGCATCTTTCTTTCCTTGAACATGCAGAGACAATATGGGCACGGACAGGAGGTAGACAAGCCAGATTGTTAGCTGCAAGTCAGCATATTCTGGAATCCAGATAGTTTCGTTCCATTGACATCATTAGGGTTAATGTGCATTAAACTGAGCATTAACATAGGCCTCTTTAAATGTGTATAGAGTATTTTTTTTCTGCTAGGATAAACTTGAAGCTGAGGTCTGCAAAACCAAATGCCGTTATGCCATATAATAGGAGTTTGCCTGGAACTATTCGTTGAATTGTATTTTTTAAAACCGTATCTAGGGGCAAGAATTCCAGCGAAAAAACTAACTGCCCAGAAAAGACTCATCTGGATGGATTTGGTCTGGGACTAGAATTGCCAACCAAAGGCCGACAAGCCCCAAGAACTTTTGGGGACAGGGCTTGGTGTCAAGCATGTAACCCGAAGTGACATCATGTATCAACACAATATTCCAGCAATTCCTCATGATCCAGATGGTAAGACCATATAGACTTTGAGCACTGCTAGGGTATTGTGTCAACACATGATGTCTCACCTGGTTGCACTGTGATGTCACTGGGGTTTTTTTGGAAGATTTTTCCCACTGCTGCACCAGGTAAAAGTGGGTAACAGTTGTGGGGGGCAGGAGATCTCTCACTATTGCAGAAGAATAAGGCCATTTTCACATGGCCACGTGCCTGGAAGATCGTACGAAACTCAAGGCATAAAACTGTCTTCCTAGCGCCATTTCCTGGCATGATCCTGTTAAAGGGGATTGTGCCGGGAGATCGTGCTGGGAAGACGCTTCACACTGCGAGTTTGCGTGATCTCCTGGGGAGCACGTGAAAATGGCTGCAGTCACCCTATCTAGGGCACCTGCTGGCACACAATTGAAACAAAAACGAGTTCTTTGTCGCCTATCAGTTTTTAAAACATTGATCCCATGGATGTGTTCTGCATGCAGCTCTGGCTTGCAAATGCAAAGCTTGTTTTCAATTTTTCTGCTATCATACCCTATTGTATTTGTTCATTGAATGTCCTAACAATCGTATTGTATTTTGCTCAGTGAATGTCCTAGCTATTGATTACATTGGATTCACTTGCACTGTGTAATTCGCCTTGAGTGTCAGGGAGAAAGGCAAACAATGCATACATACATACATACATACATACATACATACATACATACATACATACATACATACATATTGTACTATATGTGGCCATGGAGCAAAGCTAGACTTCCTCACTCTCACGGCCTTATCCACGGTCAGTAGGAAGCCTGCTGATGGGTGGGAGGTGTGGGGAAACTGCAAGCCTCAGTGACTGGCTAGCTCTCTCTCCTGGCTTACCCAATTGGTGAAGAGGCAGCAGCAGCAGAGGCTCCAGAGGCACCAGGCAAGAGTAAGCTTCAAGGAGTCAGTCCCTGCAGAACCTCAAGGCCTCAGTCCAGGCTGTGAGTACAACCAGTGTGGCACTGGCAGAACCAAGCTTACGGTTTAGTTGGATAGTCTCCCCCCCCCACACACACACACCAGGTTCTGTGTACATGACAGCGGGAGTGCTGAGTGTGTGAAGTGTCCTGCCGATATGTGTGAGGGAGTAAGAGAGTCTCTGTATGTTTCATCTTATGATGACGAGTCTGGCGTCATTGACAACCGTTTCCTTCAAGTTATCGAATAGCGCTGGAAGTGTCTTCTCTGAACTGGAGAACAAGAGGAGTGACTTTGATTTCCAGGTTGCCCAAATGGAGTTTGGGTCCTGTAAAATAGCTGTAGCCATTTCAAGCAAGCCAGGACCACCATATTTTTTCATTCTTCTCAGGAATGTCTTTAAGGTGTTTCCTAGAATGTCTCATGAGATTTTACAAGAAATATACTAGTTTATATATTATAAGCACATTAGATATTGGCAAAAATGTTTGTTTGTTTGTTTGTTTGTTTGTTTGTTTGTTTGTTTGTTTGTTTGTTTGTTTGTTTGTTTGTTTGTTTGTTTGTTTGTTTGTTTGTTTGTTTGTTTGTTTGTTTGTACCCTGCCCTCCCCACAGATGGGCTCAGGGCAGCCATCAACATTAAAAGATACATTAAAATCACAAAAACATAAAATCAATAATAATTTTTAAAAAACATAAAATTGCAGAGTACAAATATTTAAATAAATAAATTACATCTTTGATGTGCCATTCAAAGGAATAAAGATGGTACAGAGATAAATTAAAGTAGAACATTGAACAAGACATTCAAATCCAACATTAACATATGAAGAATAAAACCTTCCATAGAAATTATGCCCTTTTACTACATAAGGGAATAGGATTGAAAAACAAGCCGTGGTCCCTAAAAACTGACCATAAAAACTAATCGTTCCATTTTGGGTTAGAGAATACTAAAATCAAATTCACATCTATCCATGTTTAAAATTAGATGAGAAAGGCATGTATGCTAGTGAAATTCCAATTTCTCTTTATTCCCTTTAATATCTCATTAAGAAAATGTCTTCTGTTAAAAATAGCACCCCACTCACGGAACGCTGGCAGCTTATTCACGCAATTTCTGACATCACCCAGATGCAGGCAGGGATGATTCCATTTTCATGGCACCTGCGTCCGGGTGCCGCCAGAAATCACGTGAAGAAGCTGCCAGCGTTCCGTGAGTGGGGTGCTATTTTTAAGACGTGAGGAAATGGCCAGATTTATAGCCGTATGCGCGTTCAGGGACTTCAGCTCCCTTCCTCAGATGCGCTACCATATTGTTATTTATGCCTATAGTGTCACCAAAACCACAGTAATATTTCTCAGGCTCCCACTGAAAAGGAACACATTACTGATATGTAGTGAAGATCTCTACAGCCATATATTATTATCAATCCACATTTAAAGTTCAGTTCTGCAGCAAGATACATTTTAAACTGATATTCATAGATTGTTCTCAAACCATGCCTGGAAATTGAGTTCTGAGTACAGAAGTTGCAACTAATATCTAATGGAAAGTTCTCGTGGTAGACACAACCTATGGACTGTGTAATGTGTAGTTGGTGGAAATTGCCAACAAGTCATAGCTCACTGACAGCAACACCTGCTGGGGTTTTCAAGGCAAAAGACTGACAGAGATGGTTTGCCATTGCCTGCCTATGCAACGTGGTCTTCTTTGGAGGTCTCACAACCAAGAATGACCCTGCTTAGCTTCCAACATCTGACAAGACTGGGCTTGTCTGGCATATCAGGTCAGGACAATGTTTAGTTAGAATCCATATATTTAGTAGGTGAGAAAGTCATTTTAACAACACTACCTAGCACTTTGCATAAAACCCTGGGCCCCTCTGTTCCTATACATTTGTAGACCAAGAAATTTGGGTGCAAGAACATAACAGACCACCAGTTAGGAATAGGGGCGGGCATCTAGAAAGTTTCCATTTCCGTTTCAGTTCCAGGGGTTACAGAACAATCCTGTCTCATTACTGGTTTGTTCCAGCTGGGGCAGGGCAGGCTTGGAACTGGTCCGTTTGTTTTGTTTGTTTGTTTCATGAGTTTTTGTCTCTTGTGTGCATGTTGGCTGCACACGTGAAGACTCACACTCTTCTTTTCAAGGGTGAGGCTCTGGGGCAGCTGTATTTGCATGCAATTGCACCAAAATCACACAGAAAACACAATCCTCCCTCTAAACCATTGACCCACCAAATTTGAGAGCATGCAACAACAGGGTTCTGTGTTTATGGACCCGAGGAATGGGGAAGACGTGCATCAAGACGAATGTTGGGAAGCTGCATGCACACATTCTTCTTTTTTTTTTTTTTTTGCATTGTCCAGAAACCCGTTGATCCAATGAGTTTCTCCTCAAGCACATGAACACTCAATGAACCCCGAAGAAGGCAAGGGTTGGAAGTGGCCAGGCGCACACAATGGTGAGAAATACGTAACTCCAGCACATCACACAAGCAGAAGAGAGCTCCATTGCCAATTGGTCTAGCTCAGCATAGTGATTTTTTTTAAAAAAATTCTGCTTTAGGGACAAAGCCAATAAATGTAACCTTTGAGCCCTGCTGTTCTGCCATGTTTCCCTGGGCCTTGTAGTTTCGTTTTCATGACACGGGGCGAATCCTTCTCACCCTAATCTGCTTTGCAGCAACCCAGAACTCCATGTTCAAATCCTCCAACTGCCCGCCTGTCCGTACACTGTGCATAAAAGCACAGAGAAAGGGAGGACTAGATGATGGTTCTTCCTTCATGGGAAGGGAAGTAGAGGGAAGATGGTCCTCTTTCCCCCCTATTTTGTTTTAGCAAAAGTGGGAGACTGGACAGGTTGCTGGGCTGCCAGTATCCCTTTCGGATTAAAACCGTTAACCCAGCATTAATTGAAGAAGACAAAATTTCTTGTTTTTATCGATTTTAACTGTTCACCGCCCAGAGCCCCTGGAGATGGGCGGTATATAAATTGAAAAAATAAATAAATATAAATTTTTTTAAAAAAAATGGTAGGAAGAACTCAATGAGTCCCCTTGCTGTGCCCAAAACTAAAAAATCTGACCAGATCAGTCTTTCCATGTGGAATATTGATCTGGAAAGACTTGGACGTGCATGTGTATGTGAATGTGTAATGCACATGCCTACTACCTCCTTGTTTTTTAACACTGATTAAAGCATCAGAGATACCCAAAAAGCCTGCCAGAAGGCTTTCTAGGTAAGATGAAATTCTTCCTTGACCTGCTACGTTTGGAGGACTTCTTAAGTCCTGGCACCATGGAAGCCAAGCAAAGGACAGCAGCTGTCAGTCCCTGGCAGTTAGGTCTCTCAAGTTCTCCACAGTTAACACACAGGTGTTCCAGTTGAAGCAACTTTATTAGAGATCCAAACAGTTCAAGGTGTTCACACAACGGTAGCAATTGGTAGAAGTGACTATTCAAAAAAAGGCACTACTAATTATAGGGAAACTTCCCGCCCTTTGGGTCTGTTGACATTCTGCCGCGAAAACCCTAAAGAGTAACATGGGAGCTGATTAGTTTAGGCTAGACATAGTACAGAAGATACATCGCTCGCTGCTCGCAACTTGTGTCCAAGGACACTTAACATAGAAGTGAAAGTAAATACTTTCAACAGATAACAATCAACCCCCACTGGCCCAATACATTGCATGTTAGCAGTTAACACATTCTCAGATGATTTATGCAGTATACAGAATGCAACTTTAGCAAACAGTTATGATCAGCACAAAATGCAAAACACATTAATGGCAGGTATGCAGGCATACATGACACCTACAAGCCACTCAGTGCCAGTGTCATAACCCCATAGACCAGGAAGCACTGAAAAAAATGCACTCGTGTGCTCCATGCACATCCCCTTCCCACCAATGGAGTTAGCACTAATGACTCAGTCTCTCCCCTTAGGAGCCAATTGGTTGCATGTGCAGACTGACTGGCCATTAAGGAAAACAACATGCTGCCAGATGGCCCCTGACTGCCTGGCCTGCCTGCACTGCCTCTGTCCAGGAAGTATAAAAAAGAAACACACAAACTTTTCAGTGTGGGGCGGGGGTTGTTACACCCCCGTTTCCTGGATTTGGTTCAGTGTTCCGGCAGCGGCTTTAATGAGCTGAACCACTGAGTTCTGTTTGTAATTTCAGCTCATTTTTCCATTATGCATATCCCTAGTCAGAAATGTCTCTGGGCTCCCTGTTTCCTTCTGTACCAAGCTAAAGATATATTTATGATTTGTATAAACACAAGGTCACCTCTGGACTGTGGAGCGGTATATTTTTTTTACTTCTTCCAACATATAATTTCTCTCCCTTTGGTGCTTCGAGGACTCTCTTAGATTCATGCTTTTATCCAAGGCATGGATCTGCTGTTGCAACTAGACATGGGCACAAACCGCATTACGAACCAAAAAAACTCACAAACCACCCAATCTTCTGTTCGCGAACCAGCGGTTCGTGAGGGTCCATGGCCAATGAAACAGCGTTCGTTGGAAGCCCGGTTCGTTGTGTTCTTCCACGGATCATGAAGCCAGACAGTCAGGCACCATCAATCAATTCCCTTGGAAACGGAGCTGGGGGAATGCCTGAACTCTGTCTACACTCCTTCTGTCACCCTGGAAACCCGAATTGAAGCCCAGCTTACCTTGATTGGCAGGTCTCCCTTCCAACCATGGAGCTGCAAATTGGTTATAATTGGTTACATGGGAGAAGACACCCAGGGGAAGGGAGGGGGAAGGGGGGTGTTCTATAGCCACGGGCACTCCAATCTCATCCCTGCAAACCCTGATAGGCAGTTTTGACAGCCAACCCCTTGTACACTGGGCCAACGTCAACTGGTGGCTCTAATTGTATCAAATAGGAGTTTCCTGGGGGCCTCGGATTGAAGAGGGTATAACTCCAAGATCCCTATTGCAATCTTGACCAAACTTGGATGCTGGCTGGAGGAGAGCCTGCTAAACACTCCCTGTGAATATAGGTTCTCTAAGTCCTATGGGGGCCGTTCTGACGCCCACAAACCTCAAACCGGTTCGTCAGCGGGAAATGTTCATTTCAGTTCGCTGGTTCAGGTTTGTCATCGGCACCGAACCACGAACTGCTGGTTCATTAAATTTTTTTGGTTCGTGCCCATGTCTAGTTGCAACTAGTACCTTTAGCCAAATTTGGGTTGGTGTATCAGCTGCAGCTTTTCCTTGAATGTAAATTGGTAAAACTGTAGAATTTGGGGTGAATGTTAGAGCGCCTGGTGACCCAGTGACATCATTTCTGACTACACAAGCAAAAATGACATCATCCCATCACCAAACATTGCCTCATTTTACCCCTGCCACATGCCAGAGTGAGGGTGGAAAACAGTGGCAGGAGTTCCACTGCCCCCAGCTGGGATAGGGCAACCCTAGATTTGGCCATGGTCATCCGTGATTTTATCCACATTGGATTACGGTAACATGCTTTATTATGTGGGGGCATTTGTGAAGACTGAACTTTTCAGATAGCTCAAAATGCAACTGAAAGATTATTTGCTGGTAAAAATGAGAGCAAACAGAGATCACCGATGCTGGTTCACTTCCAAGCACATTTCATAGTATTGGTTCTTACTGTCTAGGACAGGGCCACCTTCTTCCATACAGATCTGCCTGTCAGCTAAAACTTGCCATTGAAGTCCTGTTATGTTACCCACACAAAGCTATCAAGGTCCGTACTGTCTACTCTCAGCGGCAGCAGCTCTCTAGGGTCTCAGGTGGAGATCTTTCGCATTGTTTACTACCTGACCCATTTGACTGCAGAGGCTGCGGACTGAACCAGGTGTCAGACTGTGGCTAAATAAGGCACTCTCTACCGGGTTCCCTTTAGAGGCAAACACAAGTCCAGTGTCTGGAAAAGGAAACTTTATTGCAGAAAAGGTCCATTATAGTCCACTGTCCTGAATAGGAGACTCAGGATGGTACATGATCATTGTTACCAATGAAGGGTAAGCATAAGGTACAGAGTAACAATACCCATCTGGATCAGCCTCCCCCCACAGTTCTCAAAACAATATCTCTCAGTCCTGGGAAGCTGCTCTCCCTCAAGGCCAATGCTTGGTGGAACGGCGTTAGACAAAACAGTCTCCTCCGGTGGGAATGGTGCCTGGGAACTGGTGCACCTAGGAAGAAAACACTCAAACACTAGAAGCATTAGAAAATGGAGTCAGTACAGTTTAGGTATACACTGGACCTGACATTCTGCCCCCCTTAAAACAAATCCCCCCCTGGTTTATATGGGTAGCGAGCATGAAAAGCTTTGGTTAATCTAGGAGCATGAACATGTGCAGAGTTCACCCATTCATCGTAACCAGAATCAAAGTCCTTCCATCTAATGAGGTAAAAAAGCTGATTTCGTTTGAGTTTAGAGTCCAAGATCTGTTGTACCTCATAGTGTATTTGGTCGTCAATCAAAGTTGGAATGGGTGGAGCTTTGACGTGCCATTTGTTGTCGGTTGGAGCTCTCTTTAGAAGACTGACATGGAACGTATCATGCACATGGCGCAGGTTCTTGGGTAAAGTTACAGCAACAGTCACTTTATTTATTATCTTGCGCACAGGAAAAGGTCCTAGGAATTTCAGAGCGAGTTTGCGGCTTGTCTGAGCTAGTTTCAGATTCTTTGTGGAAATATACACATGATCTCCGGGTTGTAATTCCCACTCGGCCACACGATGGCGGTCTGCGTATTTTTTGTAATCCAGTTTGGCTTTTTCGAGGTGCTTCTTAATAAGAGTCCATTGCTGTGTCGCCTCCCCCCACCATGAAGATACATCTGGCAATTTGGAGGAATGGAGAGGGGGCGCGTCCAACGGGAAGGGATTGAAGTGGGCTCCGTAGACAATTTTGAAGGGGGCCTCCCCCGTAGAAGCGTGTACACTGTTGTTATATGAGAACTCGGCCAAGGGGAGGAGGTCCACCCAATTATCTTGTTGAAAATTGATGTAGCAACGAAGGAATTGTTCTAATATTTGGTTTGTTTTTTCGGATTGCCCGTCGGTTTGTGGGTGGTGGCTTGAACTGATGCCTTGCTCAATATTCAACATTTTCAAAAGCTCCCGCCAGAAGTTGGCAACGAACTGTCCGCCGCGATCCGAAATCACCTTGGACGGAAAAGAATGTAATTTTACGATGTGTTTCAGAAACAAATCCGCTAGTTTTCGAGCAGAGGGTATAGCAGTACAGGGGACAAAATGAGCTTGCTTGGAGAACAGATCTACCACAACTAAAATACAATTATGTCCTTTAGAGATAGGTAGATCAGTGATAAAGTCCATGGATATTATTTCCCAGGGTCTGTTTGGTGTTTCCAATGGTTGCAGGAGACCCGGAGGCTTCCCTTTCCTGGTTTTGGCGCTGAGGCAAATAGGGCAGGAACTAACGTATTGGGAAATGTCTTTGCGCATGCCCGGCCACCAGAATTGTCTTTGGATCAGGTGCAAAGTTTTTAAATACCCATAATGTCCAGCAGTGGGAGCATCATGACAGCGCTGCAAGACCTCCAGCCTGAGGCTGTTTGGGACATAAAATTTGCTCCCAGCTAGCCAATCCCCGTGTGGGGACTGGGTCAGTTTGTTTCGTGGAGCTGTATCCCCCTCCTTTTCCACTTCAGTTTTGAGTTTCGATTTCCACCCTTGGTTGGCCGGGAGGGGCTGCTTGGCCCGACTGCGAGTGGTCACCACGCCCCCAAGTTGCGTAGGCGAGAAGACAGTGTCGACAGTCTCCTCCCTTTTGCTCTTGTGTTGGGGCATGCGCCTATCGCTGTATCGCTGGCGTCAACCTGTACTACGAAAGGGGCTTGGTCGTTGGGGTGGGAGAGGACGGGTTCCGTTACAAATTGCTTTTTTAGACATTCGAAGGCCGTTTGGCAATCGGGGGTCCATAGCAGTTTGGAAGAAGGTTTTTTAGCTTGGTCCCCTTTATCTTTGGTTTTGAGCAAGTCTGTTAAGGGGAGCGTGATTTGGGCGAAATTTGCTATGAAGTCTCTATAGAAGTTGGCAAAACCCAGGAAGGATTGTAGTTCTTTACGGGTGGTGGGTGTCTGCCAGTCTTGGATCGCCTGTATTTTGGCTGGATCCATTTTCAGACCTTCTTGGGAGATGCAATACCCGAGGTAAGTGAGTTCGGTTTTATGGAATTCACATTTGGACAACTTGATGGGCAGATTATTCTTCATCAGGGTGGCTAAGACTTTTTGTACTGTTTGAATATGTTCCTCCTCGTTGTCCGAATAAATTAACACATCATCAAGGTACACCACCACCCCTTTGTACAGAAATTCGTGTAGAACTTCGTTTATCATGGACATGAATACAGAGGGGGCTCCCGTCAAACCAAAAGGCATAACCAAGTATTCATATTGTCCGAGGGGCGTATTAAAAGCGGTTTTCCACTCATCCCCTGCCTTGATACGAACGTGAAAGTAAGCATCTTTTAGATCTAATTTCGTAAAGATCTTACCTTGGGCCACGACGTTGAGAAGGTCTCGGATGAGCGGGATAGGATAGGCGTTGTTTGTGGACACTGCATTCAATCCTCGGAAATCCGTGCACAGTCGGAGTCCCCCATCCTTCTTTTTCACGAAGAGGACCGGAGCGGCGTGGGGGCTAGTGGCTGGGCGTATGAACCCTCGTCGGAGGTTGGTGTCAATGAATTTCCGAAGCTCTTCACGTTCATGGAGACTCATGGGATAGAGCCATCCTTTGGGCAGTGAGGCTCCGGGTAGAATTTCTACCGCACAGTCCGTTCGTCGGTGCGGGGGTAGAGTATCCGCTTCCTCCTCAGAGAAAGCATTTAGAAAAGGCCAGTACGGTTCGGGTATTTGGCTGACTTCTTCTTGGGTGAGAAGGGCCTTTTCTTTATGAGTTGGATCTTCGCCCCAGTTCTGATTCCAACGGTGATTTTTACAGTTGGTATGACTGAAGGTAATACATCCTTGTGCCCAGTCTATATAGGGATTGTGATCACATAGCCATTTACTGCCTAGAATTAACGGGTACTTGGCAGTAGAGCTGATGACAAAGGACCTCTTCTCCCAATGTTGCCCCATGCCTGTAATCACTGGGATGGTTTCCGTTGTTACAGGATTCATGTTGGTACCATCCATTTGTTCAAAGATCACTGGATTTTGTAAATCCCGAGTTGGTAGGACTAGTCCATTGACTAACGCAGGGGCAATAATGTCTCTTGAGCAGCCCGAGTCAATAAGAGCTTGTACCCGAATGTGCATCTTTCTCTCTGGGTTGATTAGAGTCACTGGCATGAATAAGATGGACCCAGGCGGCCGGTTCCGTGCAGGGACGGGCTTAGTGGGGATCTGTCGTTTGGGTCCTCTTACGACAGATCCATTTCGTTTCCCGACTGGGGACTTTCTGGATTGACTTCTGCGGTTGGGGAAGCGGGATCGTATTCCATGACTTCTTCCGCTTCCAGCCCTCTCTCTGAGGCTGGCCCTTTGGGAAGTGCCGCGGCCTCTATTCGTCCGGGGTGCTGGAGTCGGGCGTTGGAGCGTAGGGAACGAAGCCGGGGTTGGACGCCGTAGTTGGAGCGGAGGTCTTTGCACAGGCCGGTAAGGGCATTGTGCTGCAAAGTGACCTGCCTGTCCGCAATGCAAGCACAGCCCTTGTTGCCATCTAGCATCTCTCGCTCCACGGGTGGCGTAGCTAGCTCCCCGTGTTGCCCTCTGTAAGGTCAACGGTCTTCTTTGTCCCGTTTGTTGTTGTTGTTCAACCAAACGGACTTCCAAAATGCGGTTCTCCACTTCGCAAACAAGTTGGATCCACCCTAACAGCGTGGGGGGATTGTCTTGCATGAGGGCTCTGTCCAAAAGTCTCGGGTTAAGGCCTTGTTTGAACAGGATAATCTTGGTGGACTCCTCACACCTAGGGCACTTGGCTGCTAATTGCCGGAATTTTGTGACATAGTCTCTGGCTGACATGGTGCCTTGTTTGATGGCTTGCAATTCTGTTCGGGCCCTGGTTTCCTCTAAGGGGTCTTCATATTGGGCACGGATAGCATCCACTAACCCCTGAAGAGTATCTAGTTCTGGGGCCCCGACATTGTATAGTCCTACATACCAGTCTGCTGCCTTGCCCTGTAGACGAGATCCAAGATGTTCGATTTGACTGGCCTCACTGCCGAACAGGTGTCCCCAACGGTTGAAAAACTGTACCACCTGTACTAAGAAAAATCCCAGTTTGGAGGGATCCCCATCGAAGGTGGCTTCCAGCTTTACCCAGCCCATCGGGAGTTCTCGTCTCGGAGCAGGCGCTGGGTAAAAGTCCATCGGCATTTCTAGTTGCCCCTGAGGCACAGGAGGAGGTAACTGGGGTCTCGGACGGGGCAACGGCGCCGGCTGTACTGGCGGCGGTTGAGCCGGCGGTGCCGGCTGGGGTTGAGCTGGTGGTGCGGGCGGAGGTTGCCGTGGTTGCGCTGTCGGGGTTGGTCTTGGTTGGGCCGGCGGCTGCAATGGCGGGCGAGCAGGCGGCGGTATTCTCGGTCTGGCGGGTAACACGGGAGGCGTTGGCGCTGGCCGTCCCGGTTGGTTCGGAGGTGGTAAGACGGGCTGGTCCTGGGGCTGCTGCACCGGTATGAGCTGCGGTCGAGGTAAGAGGGGCCGCAGCGGCGAGGGTTGAACAGGTGGAAGGCTGCGCGGGCTTGCCCCTCCGGGCGTTGTTAATCTGGGAAGCAGCGGCTGTCCTCTGGGCGCTATTGGACCTTCTCCCGTAGGTTGCCCGACGGGGACAGTGTCTGGCGGTTGACGAGGGGCTCCCTCTTGGTCCGGCCGGACCTCTATAGGAGAAGTAAGAGGGGGTATCACCGGTGCATCACTTGGCCTTTCTTCGCCTTCCGTAGGCTTCTCAACGGGAGTCTCATCTGGCGGCGCATCCCCTTCCTGGTTAGGTTGTTCGGTGGGGGTTTCTCCGGGTGGCTCAACCGGGTCATCCCTTCTCGGTGGAATTTCCTGCTGCACGGGAAGTTCCTCGGGTTGCTCTCCCGATTCGCCCGGATAGGTGCCCCCTTCGCCGGTAGATGACGGCCGCTGCTGGGCATCCTCCACCGGATAGGAGATGACACTTTGAAGGGTAGCTATCTGTATCGCCATCTCTTCAGGGGATAATCTTTCCCCTGCTCCCATTGCCGAAATTAAATGGATGGCATGAGCCAAACTTTCTTCCATATCCATCAGTTTAGCTTCTAACTGTTGCATTCGACTCGCCCCCGGTTGTTCGCTTAGGGAGGCTTCATTCGTTGCACTCACCGGGGACAAGGGGCCCCAAGGCGGAGGGTCCCCTTGGACGACTCTCGATCTCGCGGCTAGAATTCCCTTGGCCATACCCGTCACGGCCGAGATGCTGGTATCCACCGCATAGGTACGACCTTGTATCTGCTCCCAACTTTGTTCAGGGACCTCCGTTGGCTCTTTCCACGGAGCAAGTTCGGAGTAATCCCAACTCAGGGCGCCGCGGCGAGACGTGTCCCCCTCCGTCTGTTCGAACGTCCTGTTCCAATAGCTCCATGATTGGCTGCTATCTAGCTCCAGGACGGTTCCTAGGCTTCGGCGCCTTTCCATAGAAACTCGAGGATGGAGCCCACCTACCCGACGCTCTCTGGTTTCTCGGGGTCGGGCACCCCACTCCGACGGGGTAGGTACCGAAATCAAGGGGAGAGCGGTCGCTTTCGGCCTTGCCCCGAGGTCGGCTTCGGTCTCGTCCTGAGTACTGAGGTCGATGAGAGGCGGGGTGGAAGTGGAGACTCCGGTTCCATTCCCGGCTGCTCCCAGCTCCTGGGAGTCTTGGGCTTGCACGGGTTGCACAGGTTGATTGTCGGGAGACACATACGGCTCAAACAAAGGATCCCTGTCCGGGACAACCTTGGATTCCGCTGGGCCCGACTCAGACATGATTGGTAACAAAATGTCAGACTGTGGCTAAATAAGGCACTCTCTACCGGGTTCCCTTTAGAGGCAAACACAAGTCCAGTGTCTGGAAAAGGAAACTTTATTGCAGAAAAGGTCCATTATAGTCCACTGTCCTGAATAGGAGACTCAGGATGGTACATGATCATTGTTACCAATGAAGGGTAAGCATAAGGTACAGAGTAACAATACCCATCTGGATCAGCCTCCCCCCACAGTTCTCAAAACAATATCTCTCAGTCCTGGGAAGCTGCTCTCCCTCAAGGCCAATGCTTGGTGGAACGGCGTTAGACAAAACAGTCTCCTCCGGTGGGAATGGTGCCTGGGAACTGGTGCACCTAGGAAGAAAACACTCAAACACTAGAAGCATTAGAAAATGGAGTCAGTACAGTTTAGGTATACACTGGACCTGACACCAGGGACCTTCTCTCCCACTGAGCCACGACCCCCTCCCCCAGCGGATAAAGGTGAAACACAAGGCCTACTTGATTGCAGCACCTTGACTGTTGACCTCTGTCCCTTCATCATTTCACCTGAGTTTTAGGTACCAAGCAAACACTTTCCCTTTTTCTAGGATTTTTTGTTCATTTTCCTCCAGGTTTTTTTTAACTCACCTTATTTGATTGATTTTCGCTCCTGCCACATTCATGTTAGCTGGTCTCCTGATTCTTCTCTGGTAGTTTACGTTGAGTCCTATGATTTTCTTTTCACTTTGTGAAGGGTTTTTTTTCCAAATAGCTGTTACTAAGTTGCTTAACTTTTTAATTGTGTGTTGTTCATCTCCGTATTTGTTGTTTACCTTTTTTTTCCATACTGAAGCCACCACAAAAGCAATGTTGAGAGGCAGGGGAGAAATACTTAAAAAAATCAGCACAAAATCATAGAGACCCTGAAGCTCTTGCATTCTTACCTAAATGCCAGAAGACAAACACAAAAGAAAAATGCTATTCAGTAATCTGTCTATCTACTCATGTCCCAATTGTCCTTTTATTTTGCTGATGATGTTGCATTCTGCGCATTGGTGAGGTGCATGAGAGGCCCTGTCACAGTTTTTTGAGGTTTGCTTACACTGCTAATAGTATGTCTTTGTTCAGCCTTCAGCCAAGTATTAGAGAAAGCAACACAAGAAAGCTGAAAGTATTTCCTGTTACATTCTTAAGGGCATAGAGGAGAAATCAGCTTTTTGCTTTTCAAAGCAAAAATAAGCAACTTCAAGATACCATGAACCTAAGGTCAAAATCTCCAAGACTGTCTCTGATTACTAATGAGGCAAGTTTAAAGAAAAAGTTGTTATAATGCAGTTCACAATGCTTTTGTTAGTACAAGGTTAACTATATTAATTGAGCATTATCTTCTGAACTGACCCACTCAGAGAGATGTTGAAACATCCCAGTTAAATATTTGCCCAAATAATTGAACTGATAGGCAGTTATATCCCCAGATTTCCTAAGTACAATGAGTGAAGTGGAGAAGAAGGAAGTGTGAATGAGAATTTGGACCATGACCAGAACTGAACCAAATCATTCCCAGGCTTTAGTCAGTTTATCTAATCTGATAGCAAGATTTAAAAGTTAGATAGAAAACCAGCAGGAGGAACACTTGATCCAGTTGGCCCAACATTAAATATGCACTCCAATTTGGACTCCCCCACACACCCCAAAAACACCAGCCCAGCCAGCGCACTCCTGGAGTTTGTTGGCACAAATATGTGCATAAAATTGAGGAAAGCAGCACTAGGCATGTTGTTCTCTTGCCTCTAAAACAGGAAGATTCATAGAGAGATGTTAGGAAAAGTTCCACAAGCCAGAAGAGGCAAACCCACAGAAACACTCACAATGAAGCTAGAGAATGCTGTTGTGTTATGCTTGTGCTAATGGGCCAAGCTACACATGACGAATGACACTTGAACAGCAAGTGTATTTCTCCCTGTTCACTTGCCCTCCACTCAACCCACTTGCCGTTCAAGCGTCATTCGTCATGTGTAGCTTGGCCCAATGTTAATGTTTCTCATCGTAGGGGTGGGAGGCATGGCGAGTGATGAATGGTTGCCATGGCCTGTGGCTTGAGATCCCTCTGAGTCCATGAACGTGACATTGTAGGCTGCAGAGACAGAGGAGAATTTGGGTTTCCAAAAATTTCCCCTCGCTTTCAGTTTCAGTCTGAGGCCAACTCAGACTGAGGCTTGCCATTGCCTTGTGCTTGTGGCTGGATACTTGCTTGGTTCTGTCCGGTGGTGTTCGCTCCCTGGCCCTGGGTCCTGCCTGGCTGCTGCGAAAAAGCGTCCCTTGCTTCAGTTTGGTTTGGGCGGAATGGATGCGATTCTCTAGTTTAATGATGATCCCCTTGCTTCACTTTGGATCTGGGGGGGTGGGGGTGGGATTCCATTATCTTGCTTCAGTTTGGTTCTGTTGGGCTTTCTCCGGGTTGAGTTTGCTTTAGGAGTCTGCTTCTGGCCACTGACAGCCTTGTCCCTCTGTGTTTGTGCCCCAAGAATGAGCCTGGAGACTTTTCCATCATAGGGAACAATGGAGGATGTCTGGGCAGCTTGTTCAGAGGGTACTTGGGCAGTGGGAGGAGGGCTTCAGTTTGATTCTGTTGGGCTTTATGTGTGTTGAGCTTGCATCTGGGAGTGTGTTTGGGCCGTGGCAGCTTTGCCCCAGTATATTTCTGCAGTGAGAATCACGTTTGACTTACTCCCACGCTAGGAAACAATGGAGAGTGGCTGAGGGGGCACTAGGCTAGTGGGAGGGCTTCAGTTTGGTTCTGTTGAACTTTTATGAGTTGAACTTTCATTTAGATTGTACTTTGGCCATAGCAGCCTAGCTCCAGTGTGTTTCTGCAGTGGGAATCAGGTTTGACTTTTTGCCGCTCTAGGAAACAATAGAGAGTGGTTAGGGGTACCTGGTTCAGGGACCCATAGAATTGGACCCTGGAGTTCAATCTTCTTGAAACTTAGAAAGTCCTTATAGGACCAGCAGGAGTAGGTGCCCTTCAAATGTGGTGACTTTTTCTTCAAAAATGCCACCCCCAGCCTCCCAGATAGCCCCTGGATAGTTTTCCCTGTAGGGAATAATGGCCCAATAAATCCAGGATTCTCTGATCTGTCCAAGCCAATCAAGAGAATCTTCCCCAGATTTCAGGAATCCTGGATTTTTTTGGGGGGGGAGGGCTCCCTGACACCTGGATCCAGATTTCCTGGACTTTTTTTTCATGCCACCCTCACCACCACCATTAGGTTTTTCTGCTTTCACAAGAAAAAAGTCTCCAGCCAATAAGGAGGGGAGAAGGGGGAAGGAGAGGGAAGGAGAACGGTGACTTTCCTTGGGATTGGTGGCAAGTATTCTTTGTTCCTCCATTGCAAAGATCTGATTGGAAGGGAGAAATTCGGTACAGATTCAAAGTGAAATGAGAATTCATACTGCATTGCTGGTTAAACAGTAGAACTAAAAAAACCCTACCAGCTTTCATGAGGGAGGGGTTTCATGAGTACCAAACAGCTAGGACGAGCATTTCTGTTTCCAAGAGTCAAAAAGTAAGATCCGGAAATGGTTATTTTCAAGATTTTTACAGCTCATGATTTTCATCACTTACACTGCTAGAGGCTGTTAGACTTGGACCAAGGAGGCCTGAGGTCAAACCCACACCTAGCCTTGAACCTCACTGGGTGTCTTTGGGCTTCTCGTTACCTCTCAGCTTAACATACCTGATGGAACTGTGAGATGAAAATGGAGGATCTATCTATCTATCTATCTATCTATCTATCTATCTATCTATCTGTCTGTCTGTCTGTCTGTCTGTCTGTCTGTCTGTCTGTCTGTCTGTCTGTCTGTCTGTCTGTCTGTCTGTCTGTCTGTCTGTCTGTCTGTCTGTCTGTCTGTCTGTCTATAGATATAGATCTCTGTCTCTCTCTCTCTCTTTATATATATATGTATATATCCGATCCGATCCAAGCCACACAGTCGCGACCGACCCTCGGCTACTCCGTAGATCATCTCCCTCCAGGCCTTTCTGTCCTATAGCGCGTTGAGAGAGAGTCTCACAGTGAAGTTTTTACAGGGTAGTTCACCATTGCTTTCCCCAACCCAACACACTTAGCCGTACGACAGCCACGAATGGTAAGTCATACGTTGCCACCCCCTTGGCACTTTGAGCCGGTTTGGCGTTCCCAAGTTATTTCTTCCCAGTTTCTTTATGGCCTTCCATGCTTACAGGCCTCTGCTTTTAACTGTAGAATTAAACTTCAAAATGAGATCCAAAATCATACCTAACACTTTCAGAATTGGGTCCGCAAATTCAGTATTGTATGACAGTTTTGTGTAAGGAGATAATGCAAGACATTAAGGGTGAAGTCCTAAACACATTTGCTGGCAAGCAAACGCCAATGAGCTCAAGAGAATTTATTTCTGAGGAAGTAATTTTTAGGATAGCAGTGTTACTGAAACAGTTTCAGCCTTCAAAATCCATTGAAGTTAATGGGCTTAAAAGAGTGTAGTTCTGTTTGGACAGCAATGTCAGAAATAACAACAACATTCGATTTATATACCACCCTTCAGGACAACTTGACACCCACTCAGAGTGGTTTACAAAGTGTGTTGTTATTATTCACATGACAATCACCCTGTGAGGTGGGTGGGGCTGAGAGAGCTCCTAGAAGCTATGACTGACCCAAGGTCACCCAGCTGGCTTCAAGCAGAGGAGTGGGGAATTAAACTCGGTTCTCCAGATTAGAGTCTCACTCTCTTAACCACTACACCAAACTGGCTGTCAGGAGTCAGGACTCCCCCAAATATTGTGGTGCCTGGTAAAATGCCAGAGTATATCAGTAGTTGCTGGCCACGGTTTTTAATAATGTGTAAAGTCTAATTGGAAAGAAGAGTCTAAAGCCAAGGTTGACATGATGCAAAAGTTGACCCCGAGTATTAAGGATGGAATAAATTAGCAACATCAATAACATAAAAAGTTTTCAGTGTCGAGGCATTTTAGAAGGTCATTTAACATAACACTGCACAGCAATTTCACCCAAAACGCTTTCATAAACACAAATTAATACTCCAGAGGACATATATTAATCAAAAGTGAAAGCTCTGACAAGCCAAGAAGTTCAAAAATCAGAGATGAATGGGGGACTCATACTAAGTACGTTGACACTTTTCACTAGGCTGGCTTCTATTGCATGATAAACTGGTCATCAGAAAGAAATGGATCTTCGTAACGTGAAAGGGCTTTGGCGTCTTCAGGAAGACTTCCTCGATCATCATCGGACGCTGTCAGTGCAGTGCTGTGACTCAAACTAGCCAAATAAGGAGCAACCAATATGGATTCCTCTCTTTTTCATGCCATACTTATTGGTAGGGAGGATCCGATATGGCCTCTTCATTGCTTTTTTTTAAATTTCATAGGTTAGCATTGACACATTTCCCCCAATGTTATTTTTATGCATACATGGCAGGCAACGTAAATGGTATAAACGTGCCTAAAACCCATGGCACTCGAGAATCATCAGTGGCCACGCTCCAATTAATTGCTTCACATTAATTGAAGCCATTAGTGGTTCTTTTCTTTTCTCTTTGTGTCCAAGATCTGCTTTTACATGCCATTTTTGAAATGTTTATACACTATGTGCCATTGATACAGAAAAAAAATCCTGGGGAAAATGCTAACAGGAAAAATTGGGTATGAGAATGAGAAACTGGTTAAAAAGTAAGAACTCAAAGACTCATTTCTCAGATAAGAGAATCAATATGGAAATAGGGACATTCAAATATCATCACTCAGCGTTCAAAATTCAGTCTCCTCCTTTCTTTGAGTTTCTTAGAAGCGTCAGGCTGGCCACTCCCAGAAACACAACAGTGGAACAAATGAGAGCCAAGCTACAAGTGACGCCGGACACAGGTTGGACACTTGTCAGCTTCCCTCAAGTTTTGATGGGAAATGTAGGCATCCTGGTCTTGCAGCTGTAATGGAGAGCCAAGCTGTAAAACCAGGACACCTACATTTCCCATCAAAACTTGAGGGAAGCTGACAAGTGTCCAACCTGTGTCAGGCGTCACTTGTAGCTTGGCTCTGAGCCTGTTAAGTGAGGCCAGTCACTTTAGTTACGCAGATGTTTCTACTTTGCCTCACTGCACTCTTGGATAGCCACTGGAAACGTGCAGAATGTCTCAGATATCCTTACTTTTCTGAACAATTTCCATGCACACAGAGTCCTTGTTTTCTCCTACTGAAAGGGCATTTATGCAAACTGAGCCAGTGCGTGTGTGTTGTGTAATTGTACTAATTGTGCTTAGGATATATATTACAATGCAATTCAAAACCAGCAGATGGATTGATAAGGATGGTGGTGGTGGTGGTGATGGTGTGTGTGTGTGTGTATAAAGACAGAGAGATCGTTTTGTTGCTGTTTCTAATTAATTTTCATGTGATCTTTATAGTTATGTTTTCAATTCTTTATAGCCCACCTTGAGCCTGTAACTGTAAAAGTGTAATGAGCAAGTAAACACACATAGCCTGTGTGCCAGAGTCTACCAGCTTAGATCTCAAGTAACTTCACTGCACGAGTCCAGGGATGCACGAGTTAAAGTTTATTGATAATCTAAGAGCGCAGTCCAGTAGACATTCCATGACAGGAATAATTCCCTCCCCTTCTGCTAGGTATAATAAACCCTTCAGGCACAACCCTCTCCCCCCTGGCCCCCCTTTTTAGCTAGGCTTCTATCTACACAGGAAAGGAAAGTAGAGAGAGAAAGAAATAGAATTGATTTGGTTCATTCAGGTTAGTTCCCAGGCCATTGGGTCATGTCTCCTTGGCAACGTTGATAACTACATTCCTTTCTTAGAGTCTCACTGTTTCTCGAGCTACGTCTCCAGCTGCATCTCCCAAAGCATGTCACAGAGGACCAATGTTAGTCAGTATTATACAGCATGATCAGTATTGTATATTGAGATTAACAGCTCTTTATAATAAACATCTTTATTGGTGACTGGAAGCAGACGGACTGAAGACTCAGGCTCAACAGTAACCAATTTATTTATACTTGTAGAAACCACTCCCACTTTTACAACAACCAATACAATGTAAGCAGCTAGAATCCTTTGTTTGCTTTAACTGTATACAAGTATCTACTTTTGAGCACAGCGATTGGACTACAAAGCAACAGTTCTGATTGGCCGTGCCGGCACCCAAGCACCAATTGCTTGGTAGGTCTCAGGAGCCTTCGTTCTACTCAAGCAATACCTAACACCCAGGCCCACCAGTGCACCCCCCAAAGCCCTCAGGGTATGGCAGGGGCCATGATGACCCTGACACTGTGCACAGAACCTGCATTAGCTCTGCATCCATCTCTCTTTTCCAACTTTGTGTAGCATGAACTGGACTTTGTGCATTCAGTCACAGATTCTTTTCCCCAGTGGAAAATAAATAGTACTTTTTGATTTGCAGTTGGTTGATTTAAATTGTATTATTGTCTTTTCGTAAGTCACTTTTGGTTCCCGCTGGGGGGAAAGTGGGGTAAAAATACCTCATTACGTTATATAAATAAATAAATAGGATGGTACTGGATATTTGTAAGGTTCAGAATGGTTGTGTGTGTACATACACACACACACATAAATATGTATATATATGTATGTGTATGTGTATATCTGTGTATGTGTATATATATACACACATACAGGGCTTTTTTTCAGGGGGAACGTGGGGGAATGGAGTTCCGGAACCTCTTGAAAATGGTCACATGGCTGGTGGCCCCGCCCCCTGATCTCCAGACAGAGGGGAGTTAAGATCTCAACTCCCCTCTGTCTGGAGATCAGGGGGCGGAGCCACCAGCCATGTAGCCATTTTCTCCAAGGGCAACCCACTGAGTTCTGCCACCTCTTTTCCCAGAAAAAAAGCCCTGCACACATATATACATATATATATGTGTGTGTGTGTGTATGCATGCATGTGTGTATACACACACACAATAAGCTTTGGTGTATGCAACCTTTTGTGCTGTGTTTGTGAAACAAACTGTCAGTATAGACGAAGAATTTTGTTCCTAAAGAAATAGACACAAAATAGAATTGTGAAGCTGTTGTCAGACTTCAAATACTTTTTAAAAGATAAAGGCTTAGGTAACTTTAATGAGTTTAGTGTTCCCCAAACCCAGACAGTTGAAAGAGACCAGCTAAAATATAGATGAATAAACATTTAGGACAGCTTCTTTATTGGGTCGCTTTTAAATATCTTAAGATAGAAGCATGCATATTTAAAGTGCCTCACAGAAATAAGAGCTTCTGTTGGCACTTCCATTTACTGAGCAGGTCAATTATGATTTCAACCTCTCAAACTTCTGAAAGTGGATGTTGCTGCGGGCTGGTGTTATTGCAAAGGCACACATCATTTTTTAAAATACAAATATAAAATTGGATTTTAATGAGCATCAAGTCACAAACGTATTTAGTCTCTCTTGCACACTTGCACCAGTTTCCAGCATTGCGCTTGCAAAGCCTGTGGCATAAAGATAAAAGGGGGAGAATGAGAAGTCAGAGACGCCTATTCATCCCAGGGTAGCGATTTCCAGGTAACAAGAGCAAATATTTCCAAATCTGTAGCTCGTGGTGACTCTGTTCTTAACAGATTAGACACATACTCTAACTAGTGCATTCCTTCTGTGTGGAATGGGCAGCTGTTATGATTGCCTATTTAAGAGAGATGGACAGGGACTGGATTTGCAAGGTGACCTGGGAGCACAAGAGCCCCAGAAGCACCCCGCTCTCAGCGTGGCTCCTGAGGTCATCCCATTTTGCATTTCTCTCTGAAGTGTCATTGCCAGGTGGAAGCAGCGGATTGACCAGCCGTTACTTAAAATGAAATATCAAAAATGAGCTTTCCTTCTGTCCTCATAAATATTTCAACGAATAGTTATGGAAGTGAATCCCCTGATGTTTTTCTCCACTCCTGAATTGCAAACACATAATGCAACAGTTCCATTAATTGGCAGCCATTAAAGGTGGTTTCCACACACCAACCATTACATCTAATTGCGATTGGGTGGATCACATGAATGACCAGCCATCTTCTTTTGTGGTTAGTCTGTGTCTGATTGTTTTTTATCCTACAGTCTGATGAAGCACAGTCTGAAACAGCAGCAGCAGTCATGCTGGCACACAGCCCTATATATGCAGGTACAGGGGGGTGGGGGGCTAGAATGCATTTAACTTTCCTGCTCAGCCAGTGTGTCTCCCCCACCAACTGTTCAACATGGTGCCATAACATGTAGATTGGGCCAAGCCGGAGGCCACAAGGCTCTGAATGTGTTTGATCTCCTAGGGGGAAAATATTAATCAATGGAGCTTACAGAGTAGACATGGGCACAAACTGAAATATGAAGCAAATTTCACCATGAAATGGGCTGTTTCATATGTCACGAAACCGCATTTTGTGGGGCCACAGTTATCATGAAATTATCACAAAATTCATGACTTTTTGGCCTGTGTCTGTCTACCTCCTCTTTGTATGCTGGGGGCAGGAATGTGTAGCCAACTATATCAGGGCCGATTCCAGACGACTAACCTTAAATCGCTCCATGCCGCCCTCTTCCGGATCGCGACGGGGAAAATGCGAAATATCGCGTTTCCTCGCGCGAGTTTTGTGCGTCGTCGCGCAAAACTCGCGCGAGGAAATGCGATATTTCGCATTTTCCCCGTCGCGATCCGGAAGAGGGCGGCATGGAGCGATTTAAGGTTAGTCGTCTGGAATCGGCCCAGGTTTTTGTATACATATAATTTTAATTGCTGAATTTTATTGTAGAATCTGCTATGTAATTGTATTTTATGACTGTTGTACCCCGTCCTGAGCCCACTTGTGGGGAGGGCGGGTTAAACACCAAATAAACTAAAACTAAACTAAACTGTTTTGTTAGCTTTGTGAACGATTTGTAATTGCAGACAGGCTGGTGCCAATCCATTGATTCCCTAGGCCACAATGGGCCCAGACCTTTTGTTGCTGTTGGAAACCCCAATCATAGCCCACTTACCCTTGATCGGCAGCTCTCCTAGCCATCTGGAGAGCTTCCATTCTGCCCTATACAGCCAGAAGCTGGGGGGGGGCAGGTCAATCCCCTAGGCAAACAAGGAGGTGGGCCTTCTGTAGCCATGGGCACACCAACCTCACCCCTCCAAACCCTGTTAGGCAGGTCTGTCAACCTACCACAGACCTCCTGTTCTGATCTATGTCAGCGTTTTGCTGGGATTGGAATGGGAGAGTGTGTAGAAGGATTTGGGATTGTGCTTTTGGCTGCTGCTGCTTTAAAGAGACTGAAAGAAGCCTCTTATTTCCAGCTCGTGGCCTTGCTGTGGGAAGGTCTTTGGATTAGGGTGCCTTTTTTCCTCCACCCCACCCCACCCCTCACTCTGTCTTCCTGGCCCAGCTCCACCACAGCTGGTCCTTCATCTTCCTGTGATCCAGCAACTCCCGGTCCCTGTTTCAGTCATGCACTCTGGCAGCACTTCCCTTCCCACCCTTCCCGATCAACGTATTGCAAACTGGGAGGGTGGGTGGAGGAGAGCCTGCTGAAGTCTCCCTGCAAGTTTGGCATCTGTCAGCAGCGTTTGATACGGTCGACCATGACCTTCTGACCCACCGCCTCGCCCATGTGGGGATATGGGGGACAGCACTACAGTGGCTAGTCTCCTTTCTCCATGATCGGGGACAGACGGTGGCGCTAGGGGAGAGGCTATCGTCTCGTAGGCCAATAGAATGCGGTGTGCCACAAGGAGCGATACTCTCCTCGTTATTCTTCAATATCTATATGTGCCCCCTCGCCCAGCTGGTGCAGAGTTTTGGGCTTGGGTGTCACCAATATGCAGATGATACCCAACTTTATCTGTTGATGGATGACCGGCCCGGATCGGCCCCAGATGTCCTGGAACGTGTTTTTGAGGCTGTGGCTGGATGGTTGAGACAAAGTCGACTGAAACTGAACCCTACAAAGACGGAGATCATGTACTTGAGTTCTGGAAATGTGGAATCGGGACCCCGGCTTCCTGTGCTCGATGGGGCAGTGCTTACACAGGCTCCGAGAATTAGGAGCCTGAGGGTGATTCTTGATTCCTCCTTAAAAATGGAAGATCAGGTCTCGGCGGTTGCCAGGTCCTCTTTTTACTATCTCTGTCAGGCCAGGCAGTTTGCCCCCTATCTGTCATCTCGCAACTTGACTACAGTGGTCCAAGCAATGGTCACCTCTAGACTGGACTACTGTAACGCACTCTACGCTGGGCTTCCCTCGAGCCTGATCCGGCGGTTACAACTGGTGCAAAATGCAGCGGCGCGAGTTATCACCAGAACACCAATATGGGAACATATAACACCGGTACTGCGCCAGCTGCATTGGCTACCCGTGGAGTACTGAATCAGGTTCAAGGTTTTGGTACTAACCTATAAAGCCCTAAGTGGACTGGGACCATCATACCTGCGGGACCGCCTCTCCCCATATGAGCCCCAGAGGACTCTTTGCTCAAGCGACAAACATCTGTTAAAGTTCCCTGGCCCTAGGGAGGCCCGCCTAGCATAGGCCAGGGCCAGGGCGTTTTCAGCCCTGGCCCCAACCTGGTGGAACGCTCTGTCTTGCGAGACAAGGGCCCGGCAGGATTTGTTATCATTTCGCCGGGCCTGCAAGACGGAGCTGTTCCGCCAGGCATATGGGTGATGCTGGGTGATGCTGGGCGGTGCCCCTCCCCCCAGTGGGGGGAGGTGAGTTTCTGTGCCCTCCTGCCCAAAGTCATCTCACATCGTTATAAGATTGTCTATAGGTGAATGTATAACATGCTGCTATGTTTGCAATTTTGATAGCTGTATTTATATGGTGCCAATGTTTTAAATGAATGATTTGTATTATTTATATTTTAAACGGCTATTCCTGATGTATTGTGTACTGTGTTTTAAATTGTTGTAATCCGCCCTGAGCCCACTTGGTTGGGGAGGGCGGACTATAAATCTAAGTAAGTAAATAAATAAATAAAATACTTTTTAAAACAGACTTTGCCCCCGTGAGACTGAGATCCCAAGAGAGGGGGGTGACAGAGCAGCTGGAAATCTCGGGAAGTAAGAGTCTGTAACAGTTTTTAGCATTCTTAGGGAGAAAATAACCCTCTCTTTGCTTGTCCTTTCCCCACCTCACCCTCTTTGGCATCAATAGAAGAAAGTTTATCTGCAAGACAATGAATGCTGAAAATCTAGCCAGCTTGGGAAGGAAACGTCTCATGAAATGTCTGCAACACATCCCAATCATGCTTCCCCCCTATCTCATGAATAATTACCTATTTTAAACAACAATGCCTATTATTACAGTGGGTACATTTCAGATCTGCTTTGCAGTTTTTGCTTTAGCTGCTCTTGACTGGAGGCAAAGGAAATAATTCTTGAGGGAAGCAAGGGGGAATGCGAGATGCTATTTGGAACAGCTCTGAAGCTCCATGTAAAGGCATCGGAGAGCTTCTTTACAAATTCAAAATTTGGTAGACTTAAGTAGTATTGTGCTTGAATGCTCAACCACCCACTGGGTCACTTGCAGCTCTGCCACTAAGTGCTTTTAAATATCGAGCAACCTGTTCTTGTGTTTGAGTGGCTTGCATATGTACCGTCTATAAGGATGCCAAGCAACTCTCAAAAGCCTTCACTATAAATAATAAAAGTTCTTTATTGATAAGCCGTCAGTATCATACACTTACACCAACTTTGACAGGAGTAACGGTTGCAGGCAAGCATCTACCTATATAAGTTTTCCCAGCACAGGCAGTTTCAAACCTCCCCTCCCCAACGATCAGCAAAGCGGGAAAATTCCTAACCTTCCCCCCCCCCTTTCTCTAACTGTCAACCAAGCAGGGAAAAAACAGGGATGATGTCGTAGTCTCCAAGGTTGTCTAGGTGCCTCTCCCCAGGGAAGGAGAGAGGACTCGGAGAAGTTCACAGATAATGGTGGGAAAGTGTTCCTCCCTGGCATAGTTTCGCTGGCTTGAGACGTTGCTCCTCCTCACTTGGGGCGGCTGCGTGAGCTACGCTTCAGACCCGTCTTCTTCCCAGGGAGGGCTTTCCTCTCACCCGGGCGTTCTGCTGAGAAGTGGCCAGCAGCCCCGCGCTTTAAGCACAACCCTCGCTTCACCCTCCTCTCTTTCTCCGACGGAACAATCAAAGCTCTCAGCCGAGTCTCGCATCTCCCGCTGTAGTCTGAGGTTCCTCGCTGTTGGCCAGCTTGATGCTGGAGACATCATTACTCCTGGCAGTCTGTAAGGATGCCAAGCAACACTCAAAAGGCTTCACTATGGGTAGTAGTAGGAGTTCTTCATTGATAAGTTGCCAGTATCATACACTTACGCCATCTTTGCCAGGAATAACAGTTGCAGGCAAGCATCTACATATATAGGCTTTCCCAGTGGGGGGGGGGAGTTTCAAACCTCCTCCCCCCTCCCCAATGATCAGTGAAGTGAGAAAAACCCTAACCTCCCCCCTTTCTCTAACTGTCAGCAAAGCAGGAGAAAAACAGAGGTGACGCAGGAGTCTCTAAGGATGTCTAGGCACCTCTCCCCGGGGAAGGAGAGAGCGCCTGACACCATCATGCCAAAAAAAAAAGAAAAAGCCAGTTGCACGTGCAATCCCACGTAGTGTTTTCCTGCAGCTTACTCCCATCCTGTGCTAGCAGCATTTCCTCACCCCATTTGCTTTCCACACACAATGCCAATCAAGGAGCTAACGTGTTTAACATTAGCATAATGGTATAAATAATCATCACAGAAATGGCAAAACTGAAACTCCCTTTCCATTATGAGGTCCCCATTGTTGCTCAACCCCAGACAATAAATGAAAGCAAACATGATACAGAAAGCAGAAGAAAACCAGACAAGTCTGAAACGTCTTTTCTAACTCCTAAGCCAAATCGAATCGTCTGGGGACATGTCCGCTTAAAGAGTCCTGGTGGGAAAAGCAAATGCTACAGTGGTGTCTTTGCAAAAATGCGTGGCTAATGCTAAGTGCGGTACAGAAAGTAGTCAGTTATCAAAAAGTCATTACTGGAGATGTCAACATATCAACGGCAATCGATGAAGAAACTTACTCTGACACAGAGTGCACTTCTAATTTATTAATCTTGTTTATTTTTTAATGGGGCGTTTGTGTCGGCTTTTCCTTAGTGGTCCTTGTGTGGAGAGCTGTGTTCATCAAAAGCAATCCTCTTCGCGGTCCAGTAATGGTATCAGCAAATCTAACGAAACATCCTTTGCCACTGACTACTCTGCTCCACCTAAATGCATCGAAAGATTCGGAGATGTGGCAGGCGGATAGAACTGTAGGCAGACGGATGCTTCTGCGTATTTCTCTCCCCCCACTCCCCAAATCAAGAGTTGTCTCAGGGCCAAGCTACACATGACGAATGACACTTGAACGGCAAGTGGATTGAGTGGAGGGCAAGTGAACAGGGAGAAATACACTTGCCGTTCAAGTGTCATTCGTCACTTGCAGCTTGGCCCTCAGAGTGAAACGATACATTCATAAAATCCTGGGCACCTTCCAACAATGAAAAACCATGTTGTGATCTCTTTTCCCATGGCTTGAAGTTTCATTGACAATTCCATGCCAAGAGCTTCCTTGTCCTCTTTGGCTAGCAGCAGCCAATGATGTCGAGCAGGGGACATGATCACAGGGGAAGAGAAACGTCCCAGGAAGGAGGCAAGCACGCATTTTGCACAGCTACTTCAGGTCTGTTATAACGAGGGCTTTTTTTCAACAGGAACGCGGGGGAACGGAGTTCCGGAACCTCTTGAAAATGGTCACATGGCTGGTGGCCCCGCCCCCTGATCTCCAGACAGAGGGGAGTTGAGATTGCCCTCCGCGCCGCTCAGTGCTCAGCGCCGCTCAGACCATTTTCTCCCAAGGGCAACCCCCAAAATTCCTGTCAATAAATGTCTGAATAATCAGAAAGCCTTTTCATACATTTATGTAGTGGCAAGTCCTGGGTTACTACCTATGCTAAAAGGGAGCCATGGCTGATCCAGCACCCCAGCACCCCAAGGGGCACATTACCAGCATGCCCACATTTTGTATTTTCAAACATAAATCCTCAGTGGAAAACATTAAATAAAGGCAATGCATGAATTGGCATCTGGTAGCTTGTGTGATTTTTAAAAACTTCCATCCTACTGCATATATGATAAGATTCAATCAGGGTAGACCTACCATGCATATTTGGACTTATAAAAAATTCTGCATGATGCCCCAGATGTGAATGGGTTAGATATTTTTAGAAATTTATTTTATTATTGTTTATTGTATGTTGATTTCAGAATTATTGTTTTCTTGTTTTTATTGATTTTAACTGTTGTTCACCGCCCAGAGCTCCTGAGGATGGGCGGTTTATAAATCGAAATAATAAAAATAAAATAATAATATGCCTAGTTTAGGGTTGCCATCCTCCAGGTGTGAATGGGTGATGCCCAGAATTACAATTAATGTCCAGTTGACAGAGGTCAGTTCCCCCTGAAGAAAACGGCTGCTTCAGAAGGTGAACTCTATGGCATTATGCCCCAGCATAATGCCATAGAGCATATTCCTTCAGCAACTGCAATTCCAAGGGAGTTCTCTATGTTATCCAGTGTCCTTGCAACCTATTGTATGTAGGTATGACTACTATACCTGTTAAAGTTCGTATTTGTGAGCATAAGAGCTGTATTAGATTAAAGAAACTGAATGCCCCACTTGTTAACCATGATCTCACTGCCGGCCACACGGAGAAGCAGCTGCAATTTTGTGTTGTGGAACAGAACACATCTTCAGGCTCTCACAAACTCCTGCAGAAAAGAGAAGTGTTTTGGATTCACCATCTCCAGATGTTGATGCCTTGGGGACTCAATGAAGAAGTGGACTGGACCTGCTGTGTCTGAGATGGATTGGATTGGATTTGGACAATGGCCCTAATTGAATGTGTGGGGTGTCTCAGCCGCTCCGGTGTTCCCTTCTCTCTCTCTTCCCCTCCACCTCTTTTGAGAGCACATCTTCTTGTCACATGGGAGAGATTGCATCATCCTTATACCTCGTCATATAGCTGAACTTTTTTAGGTTAAAGTGCCATTGTATCTTTACTGCAGATTGATGTAACACACTCCTATACATTGGAAACCAAGCCTCAGGTGGGTTTGTGATTGGGGTTTGGAGAACCTGGGGGGCAATTAAGAGCATGTTAGGGAATAATTTTATAATTTGATACATTTTTTCTTTAGAGTGCAACAGTAAATGAAGAGCAGTGTGTGAATGCAGTCCTGGGTCTACTGCAATATTTGCAGTTTATCACACAATACTAGAGGTAAATTTTGATCCAGTATTGTACCTAGAATATTTCTAGCACTTTAGAATGGACTATATTATGTTTTTAAAAAATTCCTCCCCCCTTCTTCTTTTGTTACAGCTCTAGATGAAACACCGGGAGCATTGCATGATTGGTTTCCATATATGTGGGTGTGTTTGATCATAAATTGTTTACAATTTACCACTGAGGAAGGCCTAAGGGCCGAAACGCATCTGGTCAGTTTTGTACTGTACCTTGGTCTATTTGTGTTGGTCATTGCACTGTACCATCATCTGTATCTTGAGATGTTTTAGCAAGTTTTAGTATATATATGTAGCCTGCCATTCAGGCCTTATGCTTTAAACTTGTTTTTATTCACAGTGGTGCACATCTATAATAAATACTTTTTATATTTAATATGTATATATATACTTTTAGGTTGTTACTTAACCCTTTTTGTCCGTCCCCCCCCCCCCCATGTTTGTAGACTCGTGGCTGTCTTCATCATTTTGCTTCATGCTAGATTTCTTCACCAGTCCTTTTCATTCAGGTCCTTCATTTCATGTTCTGAGATCATATAATTATGATGACCAGATGTTGGTGGCAAAGGAAGGCCATTTCTACCAGCCCCTGTGAATGCCTAGAAGCATCTGGAAACAAAATATTGGATTAAAGAGACCCTGAGTCAGATTCAGGAAAGTAATTTTTGTATTCTTATGTTGCATGGCAGAGCTAGAACAGCAGATCCATTGTTAAACCAGTTTCCCAGGCAATCATCATACACAACAATTAATTCAGAGCAATCGACCATCTTTTCCAGATTAAGTAACAAAATAGACAAACTGAGCAAGTATCTGGGGGAAAAAATGTAGACAGCTGGTAAATACTGTCATGATGTTCTTGAGAGGCGTATCAATCAGTCAAACAGTTATTTCCATACAGAGCTAATTTTCAGTTTTTTGTAAAGTATGACTATAGGAAGAGATAGAAATTTATATAGACTCAGCACAAACTTCCCAGGGAAGGAACAATGCAAGTCAGGAAAATTGTCCTTGATGTTATGGAAAACACTGAGCCATACTTTCCAAGCTTTAACACTCCCAAGGTCTCTTTTATGACAACCAGTGTGGTTTTGAGGACTACAATCTTGGACGAGCATTCTATTATTGTTAATAACATTTCAAAATTGGGTTTTAATCTGTTTAGTTATCACACATTTTGATACCTAGGTGTTTGCTTAAATAATAACAACAACATTCAATTTATATACCACCCTTCAGGATGACTTAACACCCACTCAGAACAGTTTACAAAGCATGCTATTTATTATCCCCACAACAAAACACTCTGTGAGGTGGGTGGGGCTGAGAGAGCTAGAAGCTGTGACTGCCCCAAGGTCACCCAGCTGGCTTCAAGCAGAGGAGTGGGGAATCAAAATGTGGGTGTTCCACTGTGTCCCTGTAAGGGTTGGAGGAGGAAGTGTTGGAAAAGGATTTAATGAACTAAAACATTTTATATGCCTTTATTATTTCTATGCAATTTTATGCTGTTCTCAGGTACTATTGCAATATGGTAACGCAGTAGGCAGAGAACTAACTCTGGAAACACATGAATGTATATTAGGTACTGGGAACGCTGAAATAAAGCTGCTGCAGGCAGCCTTGCAACCCAGGGCAATAGAGGTGCTTACTAAGCAAGCTGGCTTCAAGAAAGATGCATTACACTTCTGCCATGCTTAGAGGCTGATAAGGAAAACTTTTCCCTAACTCACTTATACCAAATATATCTGTAGAAGAATTGAGCATAGACAAGAGAAGCCAGCTGTAAATGGGAGGATTCAAGCACCTGCCCGCGGATAGAAGAGTGGGCAATAAACCCCTCACTAAGGGGAATAAGCAACTTAATAAAGTATTATCTGGTTTATACAGATTTCATAGAACAAAAGGCGGTTCATTAGTATCCCCCACTTTAGAAATATTTAAATCAAAATTACTCCCCCAAATGTTATATGGTGCACCAATCTGGGGATTTGGAAATTTATATCCATTGGAAGTAATACAAAATTCGCACGTATGATGTTGAGAGTCCCAAATTCCACATCATCAGTTATGGCAAAATCAGAGTTGGCCTTGCCACCAGTAACAACAACAGTACATAAACTTGTTATATATTTTTGGTTGAAGATTTTTTTCTCCCAAGCATCACTTTTGGTAACAATTGCATACGAAGAGATGAAAGATACATCATGGAAATCCCAGGTACTGTCCCTATTGGCTAAATTAGGATTATCTGAAGAATATTTAAGGAGTTACGACTATATAGCTGCTAGATCTCTAATTAAGCAGAGACTATCGGACATAAGTGCACAGCAAGATCAGGGGTTGCTAGGTATTATGAGTTCAACAACTCTATATAAACATCTTATATCCCATCCTATAACCCGGCCAGCTTATTTTGATGACCTAACAGTCACAGAATATAGAATGTCGTTTACTAGGGCCCAGATGAATATACTTCATTTGGCAGTTCTGAAAGGCTGTTATAAAAAGACCCCACTTGCTGATTTTGTGTGCTCCTGCGATCATAAATCCATTGAAGATATGTCCCATGTTATGTTTCGATGCCCGAGATTTGTAACTATTCGGGAGAAATATCTTAGAAATATTCTGCAACGGGTGCCAGGGAGGTCAGAGCAAGATAAATTGGTGCTGCTGCTGGCAGATAAGGATAAATGGATTACAATGCAAGTGGCAAAGTTTGTAACATCGGTAAACAAAATACAGTTAAGACTATGGAAGTATGTTTTAATTTCCTTGAAGGTATTAATAAGTTCCCTTTAGTAGTATTATAATATACTACATGCTGTTATGGATTTTATGGATTTAAAGATCTTGATGGAGTTTTGTCAATTTCAGTTTAAATTTTTTGATGTAGTGATTTGTATTAATAATATTGTACTTTCTTGTTATTTGCTATGGCTGTGCTGAAGCAATAAAGTATTGATTGATTGAAAGCACGCTTCAAGTCAGTGAAGTTGAGTCTCCCAAGGCTGTGAAAAAGACCCAGCAATAGATACGGGGTGCTGAAAGTAACTTTCTGTACATTCCCGAGGAAGGGAGATTGCTCCCCTCCCACCACAACATCCAAGATGGAGAAATCTCTTCCTACATGGTACAAGGTTGCTGAAGCAACATTTAGGCACCCATGGCAAAGTGTTACACTGTCATGTGTGCAGGAAAGAGAAAGCGCCCCATGGGTGGGAAAGTCTGAGAGTGAAAAGAGATGTTCCTTGAAGAGATAACACAATGTACTAAAGTGATAAGAAATGCAAATTGGGAAAAATTGTAGTTGCAATGCAGACTAGAATTATTCTTCCAATAGGGACCACTGGGATCACTGGAGGTGGCCACTGGGGAGAGCCAATGGGACCCCCAATATTGAAATGAATCAAAGGGTATAAAACATCTTGCGCAGCTATTGTAGCTTTGATGAACGTGGTGCAGGTATGGTTCTTTATTTTCTGTGTAACTAGCATTCCTCCACATTTAATAAACGTAGCAGACTTGCTTCTTCCACAGGACTCCGCGTCTGTCTCTTCTTTTGAATTGGCTAAGGGACATTCGAACCACTGAATTTGTGGAACAGAAGGAAGACTTCTTCTTGTGAAGACTCTACTTGGATTTAAAGTAGGTTTTCAGTTTTGATATCTAAACCAGAAACGATGTTGATGTTGCTATTAAACACTGGCTGGATCGCCCCCATTAAGACTTTGCTGCCTTTGCTTTCAGGCAGGCCTGCACAATTTTGACCTACCATGCTGGATGCCACCCACCAGCTACCCCCAGCCTCCTTTCACCCCAAGAAAGCAACAAAAACAGGACACAGACTGAGGCTCTTCTTGCCTGCCCTGCACCTCTGGACTGGGGAGAATACTTAGATTAAGTGGAAAAGAACAAGAAGTCAACATCAAAGTCCATGGTGAACGTTTATGCTTGTCTTGTGCGTGTGTATGCAGGAGCAGAACCACCATCAATATTCATTATTCTGATATAAACAGCAGAAAATTAATAGTTTGGTGAAGCAGCTTTTAGAGGAAATGATAATGTTTGATTTACTTCCTCCTGCCTCATTATTTGTTGCCCATCAACCTTGAGAGCTGTATAAATGCTTCAGAGTAAAACTACCTTACAGACTGTCAATTAACCACTGGATTCATTCTGTAGAGTCAAACTGCTCAAAAGAGGGTTCAGCCCAAACTTTCCTTCATACGGATTGGTCCAGTTAGCATACTCTTCTATGATTGGCTTCTCACAAGCCCTGCCTCCAAACTGTCAATTGGTTCCAGTTCCTAGATGATTTGACCCCTTGTTGCCTATATTGAGGCTACACCACTAATTCTCTTTATTTATGTTTAAAATATTTATATACTGATATTCTGAAACAGTTTGTTAACAGAAATATTAAAATAATCACATCAATAGACAACACAAAATCACAGAAACAGCTATTATCATGGCAGAAAACAGCAGTGGCAATAAACACAACTGAGGGAGTTTTAGGTGGGTAGCTGTGTTGGTCTTCAGAAGAAGAGCAAGATTTGAATGCAGAGGCGCCTTAAAGACCATCAAGATTTCCAAGATTCAGGCATCTAATGAAGGGAGCTTGATTTTGGAAAGCTTGTACCCTGGAAATCTTGTTGGACTGTAAGGCACTACGGGACTTGAATCTTGCTCTTTAATAAATGCAATGAATTATCCAAAGGACCTTCTAAATAGAAGAGTCATAGAGTGTTTATAAACAGCAACAGAGATGGCACTTCTCTTAACTGTATCAAGTCACAGTGCAGTTCTTCTGCCCCAGGACACTACCATTATATCCCGGTCTTTTGAAAAATAAATCCAATATTTTTAAAATGAAACAGACTCAGAATTCTATAAGTGTTCTTTAGGAAAAATTGGACTAGATTGCACTTTTGAACCATCTCTCGGGTATTCTCAGCAGGCATTAAAGACTATACATACAAGAAAAGTTTTCTTAAAATATGTTCCTTCATTCAAATTCCTAAAGGTGATTATTTAAATGACATCATTTTAAAATTATTAATAAATGTCATCTGGATTAGGTCATAGGGAGAACACAATTAGTTCGCTTGTGGTATAATAAGTAAACTAATAGTGAGAATTTTTTACACAGCAGGGAACAGGTAGAAATTAATTTTGAGGGGGGAAAAGAGATTATGAACATAGACAGGGAACATCTGCCTTAATGAAATCCTTGGGCCATTTCTGCAAAGCATGACATTTAAAATATTTGCATTAAGTTGGCTGTAGTGAAATGTATGAGAGGGACATATTCCTGGTATTTAAAAGTAAGGACAACATATGTTCTAGATTTATTTCTAGAGGCCATACATGTTTAGAAACGTGTTTTCATGCATGGATCCCTGTCTAACTGGATGTAGAATTGTGCACATGACAGCTCTGCTTGATCCAGCGGTCAAGGATGTGAACGCATAATTTTGCAAAAGGTACTAATCCTATGCATGTTTACTCGGAAGTAAGTCCCATTGAGCTCAGTGGGACATGGTTTCAACTAAGTAAGCATAGGATTGCAGTCTGATTGAGAGATTTCCAACATGGGTGCCGCCATGTCTGCTGATGTGCTTCCTGGTCTCCATTCTTCCCCAAAGCAAAGAACCAACCTTGGCTTTCCTCACCTCATAGGTGCTGGAGGTGCTACAAAAGTTATCAGGAGACTTCACCATGGTGAAGTGATGTGTGTGAAGAACTCCACCTTCTATTCAAGTACATCATTACCCAAGTAGGAGGTCTCCCTAATTAGTTTGGGGAATTAGTATCTAAGGAGGCAGTGAGAGGGGGAAACTGGGATTCTCCACCTATATGTATCAGGATTATTCCCTTAGAGAACTCTCAAATTAACAGTCAGATGATCTACAGGAAAGATTTCTTTATTAACAGAGTGATAAAAAGTCAAGTAAACAGAAAATAAGCACAGCATACACACAGATATAACTAAGAAGTCAGGGAGAAAAATGGAAGAGAATAACTGGGATAGGGTAATATTTACCAGTCTTGGAGAGAAGGAGGTCCATGGAGAAGCAGCAAAATGGCCAGCATTTCACAGAGAGAAGAAGGCTCAAGTGAACTTGAGAGTGTGTGGATGGGCACGAAGGCACACACACACTGAGCACATAGCTGGGAGGTCCAGTCATATGGCAAAAGGTACCCTGGGGTAGAACAGATGTCTTGGTCCCAAAAACAATAGCCTATTGGTTGTCTGAAGGTACAACAATAACTTGGGAGAGGTTTGATATGACTATTTCAGATGGTCTGTAGCTTAAAAATATTTCTTGGTGACCTGGGAAGTGTCGGACAGGAAGGCTATCAGGTGTGTTGAATAGCTTTGATTAGGTAAGTGGGAGAGGAAATGTGGAGGAAAGCACTGATGAGATTAGGCAGGGATGTGTCTCAGGAAGCCTTATTATCTCTGCTTCTCTCTGGAGTGTGGAAGTGAGGTCAGACAGTCATTTCCCCTATTACTCATGGCTTGGTAACTTTCCAGTCTCCAGGCCACCTGGCATCTGCGTTGCCTTGCTAGGCAGTGTCTGGGACTGCTGCAAGGGATTTATGATATTTCATATCCATAAACTGCCTTTTTAGTGTGAGGGAGGGGTCTGACTGATAACAATGTCTAACACTGAAACCAGAGACTCTGAGGGTAGGGCACTGGATTTAGTTCAGCGCTATAAAACTCTGGGAAATTTAACATGGATTTTTGTAGGAAGATGATTCCGCTCAAACTTAGGAAGCGAGTTTTTGAGAAAGTGAACAAGTTGTCATATGGCCAAGAATCTAACAACATATAACCAAGTGAAGAAATATAACAAAAACTGAGTAAAGTAATTTCTTTGGAAGGAAACAGAAAATAAGTAAATGGATGCAAGTTAGCAGTTTTTTCATTATGCACAGCTATCATTATTTTAAGATCTTAACAGTTTGTGATAAACTTTTACAGACTCTGAACTGGCCATCTAAAACTTGCCATATGGAACTATGAAAACTCTGTATCAGTGATGCTACCTTTGGCATCCCTTCATAGCCTTGCTTTATGGCTGATTGCTGAAAATTCAATCTTCATTTGCAGATATTTCTACCGAAGTGTTTCTGCTTCTAATTGAGATGAGCTAAACTTCTAAAACTAGAAAATCTATAAACTTTATGGGCCACGCAGAAAATCCATTTGGCAGATATTCATTTTTACTTGTTCATTTTCTACTTGGAGCTAATGTAATATTAAGAGAACCAAGCTGTGACCAGATTGGTGGTTCAGGCCTGCACCACTCTGGGTCCAACTTCCAATTAGCATAAATTGACTACCCAAAAACATGGAGTCTGAGCTTGCAGTGGGTGTCAGCAACAGACAACTGCCCTTGCCCCTTTGTTCTGCTTCTGGCTTCGTTTTGTGAGAGGGACTGAAGCTCCCATCTTTGAGATTGCTGCTTGCCTTTGTGGGTCCTTGACCAAGGACTTGGCTTGCAATATTTGTGAAACCAACTTGCTTTGCCTCCTAAGGAATTACTGTAGTATGTAGAGCTAACCACTATATAGTTCTTAGAATGGACAACTGGAAAGAATAAAGCTCTCTTCTGTCTCACCTTCATTGGCACCTGATCCTCCATGACCTGCTGACTGGTGCCCTTTAGGGTGGGTCTCCGTCATTTCCCGCAAGTGGTTTGGTGTCTCCTTCATCAGTTGAGGATGACCCCCCTCTATACGCCTCGGTATCCCCATGTGCTCGAGCCGCTGCCCCTGCCATCTCCTTCTTCTCGGCCTGACGAGGTCTGGGTTTAGGCCACTCTCCTGAGTTCTCTTCAGCTTCCATCTTTGTTCTGGATACACCCTTCTTGTCTTGGGGCACTCCGCTATGAAATCACTGCCTTCCTCACGTTGCAGGCACAACTCCTTGCTCATCCTTCGGTCCTTCTCGTCTGGAGGGAAAGGGCTGTTCCATCCCCTCCTTAGATCTCACAGTCATCCTTCCCTGCTGCTCTTTTGCTGTCCTGCCTGGTGTTGTAGACGCAGCAACTTCACCACCAGCTCCCTATTCTCAATCTCGCAAGCTAGCTGGATCCATCCTAATAAGTTTTTCAGGTCATCCTGCACCAAGGCCTTGGCTACCAAATCTGGATTTAAGCCGGCTCGGAAAAATTCAATTTTCACTCCCTCTGTCCAATCCCTAAGCTTAGCTGTGTGCTCTCTAAACTTGGAGGCATACTTGTATACAGGGCAGTTGCCCTGCCTCAGGTGCTTCAGGCAGGTTCTCACCCTCTCTGCCTCCAAAGGGTCTTCATATTGCTCTTTGAGAGCTTGCACGAATGCGTTTACATTTCTTAGCTTGGGGGCTTGTGCCGCATATAGAGTTACGTACCATTTGGCCACTGACCCTCCCTAAACGGGACCCAATATAGCTCACCTGGCTGAGGTCATTTGGGAAGGTATGGCCCCACTCGTGTAAGAATTCCCCACTTGCACAAGGAAGTACACCAGGTCGTCAGGGTCCCCCTCAAATAGTGCTTCTAACTTCCACCAACTTAGGGGGGCTTGACCCTGGATCAAGGGACTCATTGGATGATCATGATAAGATGGTGTATGGCCCCCCTGTTGAAAGGGAGGTAACGGAGAAGGGTCCCTGAGTAAATTGGAACATCTCTGTGGCAAATCAGCTGGAGCCCTCAATACTTGGGTGCTTTGCAGGAGTCCCCTCATTCCTCCCACTATCTCCGTCATTGCCACTTTAAGCTGTTCTACTTCCCCATGAAGAGCTCGTACTTCCCGGGTGCCACGGCCTTTGGAGTCCTCCCGCTCTGTTTCCTCTTCGCTCTCTTTCCTCTCATCACTCAGGACAGCTTCCTTCTCCCCCCACTTGGCATGAAGAGCTTAGATCTCCACCTGTCTGTAAGCTCTCTCTCCGCAGTGGCGTGGGAGCAAAGAGCTCAGCTTCGAGGAGTCGCTGCTGGCCAGGGCAGGAAGTCCAGGTCTGTCAGCGGTATTATCCCGGGCCCCCTCACCGCCTCCGCCTTTAGCTTGGATTCCTCCCACTGAGTTCCTTGGTCTCCTTCGGATTTCACCAGATCGTCCTTCCCTGGCTCGACTGCCATTTCGCAGGGTCCAACGGTGTGTCCTCTGGGGGTCCATAGGAGGAAAAGATGAATTCTCAGCAAGATGTCCGTTTCTGTTCAATGGATCTTCTCAAAATATCCACCCCGATCAAACCAGGCAGAGACAGATTTGGTAAATGGTTTTATTCAGGAATTCCAGTACAACCAACTAACATAAGGCAAATGCTGAGAATGACTGTTTAACTGTAACGAGGCTGACTATATACTCCTTGCCCCTCCCTTTTCCTATGGAACGGAACTCGTGGCTTTGACAGCCTTTCAATGCTAGAAAACTAAACTGCAGCTATGTAACTTCCCTATCTTCTATGACTAACAGGTTAACCCCTGTCAAACATTAAACTGTAACTATGTAACTTCTCTACTTTCTATGCCAGACAGGTTAACCCCTGTCTGACAAAGTATAACTGTGAACAGATCTGGGGGGGGGGGGGGGCAGAATAAGATGTCAGCAAGAACAGTGCTAGCTTCTGACCTGTTGATTTTCTATACACAGGGAGAATTTTTCGCCCCATAGGGGACTATTCACACATCTGATCCCCCATCTGCAGACTGAATGGTACATCTCAGGGCAAAGTGTGTCACATGAGTCTGCTTTGTGCTTAACTTCCTCTAGTATTAAGTTGTATAGTTTCAGACAGTTATGCAAATGGACTTTCTTACACTGGTGTTTTGTTGATCACTTGCTCTGCATGTTGATGTAATTTGGTTCTTTAATTCTAAAAGGTAGCTGAGCCCTGGCTTAGCAGAAAGATTAAGATCATAGGCCAGACATGGCCATCAAGCAAGAACCACCTCTAAAGACCGCCAAAGCCAGCCTCAGCAATCGATTAAATCCCCTGCATGGCAGGAATTGAACCCTGAAACCGGCACACCTACTGACAGCAATGGCTAATCCACCCCCAAATGCATAGCCAAGAAACCAGGCCTTGCAATTGTGTGTGAGCAAAAAGTCATTTTCAAACAAATGGAGCAAGAATTGAAATGGGAGCGGGAGAATCAGGCGCTCCTCAGAAGCCAAGAGCTTTCACTCTGCATTTCAAGATTCTGTTGAAGAAAACACCGTTTAAATTAATCTAATCCTTTGAAGCAGAACTTTGATCACTTTTTTTAGAAGAATCACTTATGGAACAAAGAACCCAGATTGAATATGAGGAAAGGTCCCCCCCACACACACACACAAATGCCCTCCACAACAACCACCTACAATATTCAAAGAGAACGAAGAGGCACGGAAGGGAGCGCTGTGTTCAGCCGCTTCGTTTGCGTCAGGGAATCATTCTCGCATTCTATCACACACTTTTCATAATCCTCAGCCTGCATTCTGCTCCCCTTTTCTCCTCAGTAATGCAAATTCACTCTCCAACCAGAGCTAAGATGCTGCAAAGATTTAGGTCATGATTAAATGGACCAGACACATTGCCTAGCAGCAGACGAGGACTTAGGGAAAGAAAGAGCCTCGATTTCGCAGCAAACGGTGAGGATTTTCTGAAGCCATGGAATCGATTCACTCGTAAAAACGGCACCACGTGGCTCAGAAGCTTTACTAAAGATATATTAAACAGGATATACCTAGACTGAGAGTCTTTTAATGTAAGAAGAGTTGCACGTTCTCTTATGATATTTGATCAGATGCCTAAAAACGGTGGGAAGGTTTGGACACTATAGGGTCCAGCTTATTATTTAGGACGATTGGTCAGCTGGTTGCTGAGGACTCTTAACTTTGTATAGACCGCTTTTTGTTTGCCTCTCTTTTCAGGTGGAGAGTGGGTTTGTGTGTTCTGTCCCAGGTGCATTGCTTTTACATTTATTTATTTATATCCTGCTTTTCTCCCCAGCTGGCACCCAAAGCATCTTAGAACATCATTCTCTCTTCCTCCGTTCCCTCACAACAACCACCTTGTGAGGTAGGAAAGGCTGAGAGTATGTAATGGGCTCAAGGTCACCCAGCAAGATTCCATGGTAGAAGTGAGGATTTGAACTCAGGTCTCCCAGGATCCTAGTCCAACACTCTTTCCACTGCATCATGCTGATGTATACCCTGCCTTTCGCCCAAATGGAAACCCAAAACAGCTTACATTGTTCTCCCTCCTCCATTTATCCTTACAACAACCCTGTGGTTTAAGCTCAGCCCAAGGTCACCCAACAAGCTTCCATTGAAGAATGGGGGGGGGATTCAAATCCAGATCTCCAGATCCCAATCCAATACTCTATCCATGACATCACACTGGCTTACACTGGTCATGAGTTCATGAAACTCAGTTTATTATCTTCCCTTTCCCCTCAGCTTTCTCACAGTCTATGTTGTGCCCACACCACTGAAGCAGTTCCAAAGGGAATATGCACAGATGTTGTCACAGATATATGGAACATTATTATAGAGAACACAGAATATATTTATTGTGAATATAATTATTGTGAATTATTGTGCCATTGAGAGGGCATTTACATAAAGCCCCCTGAAATCTTCAGGGAACGCTTATGTGGGACAGAGAACACAACAGGCTAAATGACAAATTAGCAGTTAACTAATTGATGGGCCTAGATGGTATACCCCTACGTTTTTTTAAAGAGAACTCCAAAATGAAATTTCTAACAAATTTCTAACAAATTCAGCCTCTGTGTCAAAAGACTGGAAAACAGCTGACATCAGACCAATTTTTAAAACAGAACCTGGGGAGAATATCTGTTCAGAGTAAACTGGTAGAACATGTTATTAAAGACAGACTGTTACTAAAGACAGAATTGTTAGATGAAAGAACTAACCCTGTTGAAGAGTAACTGGCATGGCTTCTGTAATGAGAACTCCTGCTTCACCTACCTTTCGTAATTCTTTGTCAGTGTCAACAAGCACGTAGACAAAGGATTTCCAAAAAGCCTTTGACAAGGTGCCTCATCAAAAGCTTCAGAATAAACATTAACAGTCATGGGATTCAATGGCACATCTTTCCATAGATGGATAATTGATTAAAAAAGAGGATCAGAAGATAGGAATAGATGATCAGTTTCCACATTGGTGGGAGATGAAGAGTGGGGTCTCCCAGCAATCTCTGTTGGGACTGGTGCTATCTATTTTATTCATAGATGATCTGGAACTAGAGCTGAGGTTTAAAAAAGGAGTTGCAGATGACTGCACAGGTTACCCCTCCTTTGAGAAACCCTTCATCTGTCCTGCACCAAAACGCTAACAGACACCACAAATCTGACTTTTCTGCCCAGAGGATCATGAGGTTACTTCAACCATGCTCAGCAGAGTGCGTTTCTAGGTAAGCGTTCACAGGAGCACAACCTTCGCCCCGGCCTGACACTAACAATTCGATCTAGCTTCTTTACCAAACCATGGAGGGGACTGACCTTGTTTAGCCTGTTCATTGTTTAGGCTGCCATTGCTGAGTCAAGGTCTCACAGAATCACGGAGCTGGAAGGGGCCATACAGACCTTCTAGTCCAACCCCCTGCCCAATGCACAATGTCATGTCTGCACACCATTCATCCATGCCATTCATATATTCTCGGCTCTCTGTATTGATTTGGTCACACTGTGTGCCTGTATGCTCTCATATTGTGTTTCTCATGAGAATGTGGGATTTTCGTGCCTAGTTGCTAACTGCTCAAGGGGGAGGGGGGAATCCTGCTCCTTATATCCAAGTGCATCTGTTTGTAACCCCATTCCTGCCAACTTACCCATCTTTGGATGTGCCTGTGAACTTAATGGATCTCTATAATAAAACCTTTTCATCCAAGACCCTAGAGTGCTTGCTGTGAGGGGTTTGGGGATCTATCTGCCATGGAGTGCTATCCCTAGAACTGACACAGGATGAGCCTAAAGCATCCCTGACAAATATTCATCCAGCCTCTTCTTGAAAACTGCCAGTGAAGGGGAACTCACCACCTCCCTAGGCAGCTGATTCCGCCTTTGAACTACTCTGACCGTGAAAAAGTTTTTCCTAATATCCAGCCGGTACCTTTCTACATGTAATTTAAGCCCGTTGCTTCGGGTCCTACCCTCTGGTGCCAACTGGAACAGCTCCTTGCCCTCCTCCAAATGACAGCCTTTCAAATATTTAAAGAGAGCAATCATGTCCCCCCTCAATCTCCTCCAAACTAAATATTCCCAGGGCCCTCAGCCTTTCCTCGTAGGGCTCAGTATCCAGACCCCTGATCATCCTCGTCGCTCTCCTCTGCACCCTCTCGATTTTGTCCACATCCTTTTTGAAGTGAGGCCTCCAGAACTGCACACAGTACTCCAGGTGCGGCCTGACCAAGGCAGTATAGAGAGGGGCTATGACCTCCTGCGATTTCGATGCAGTGGCCCCTTTGATACAACCCAAGACTGAGTTTGCCTATTTTGCCATTTTGCAGGTCTCCCTTCCTGATGTTCCAGGAAAGCCACCAGTCCTTGCAGTAGATTCCTATGCTAGACTCAGCAGTCTGGCCAGATCTCTAAGCTCATCCACCATAGGACCAAACTATACACAACGGCACCTACAAGTCTGATCCATGCAGGCCGCTGCCATTTTAAAGCAATTTAAAAACGCTGTGAGAGCCTGACTGGGCCCACAGTATGGCGGGCAGAGGCATTCTTGTCCTCCCCTACACGTGCCTTTCCAATGGCTGAAACCGCCAGGCATGGGGAGGAGAGGCCAGAGTGCCTCAGCTCACCATACTGTGGGCCCAATCAGGACCTGTTAATGCTGTCACATTTTGTTTAGCCTGTAGTCTTAAATTATAATGTCTCTGAAATTAAATTGCTGTGAGCAGGGCTTTTTTTCTGGGAAAAGAGGTGGTGGAACTCAGTGGGTTGCCCTCAGAGAAAACGGTCACATGGCCGGTGGCCCCGCCCCCTGATCTCCAGACAGAGGGGAGTTGAGATTGCCCTCTGCGCCACAGAGCGGTGTGGAGGGCAATCTCAACTCCCCTCTGTCTGGAGATCAGGGGGCGGGGCCACCAGCCATGTGACCATTTTCAAGAGGTTCCGGAACTCCGTTCCCCCGCGTTCCCCCTGAAAAAAAGCCCTGGCTGTGAGAATTTTGCAAGTCACCTTTAAATAAAAACTTCATAGACTACAGTCCTCAGAATCCTGGCCTAGGAATAAGTGCTGTAGAATAAAATGGGATTTATTTCCAAGTAGACCTGCTTAGGATAGCTTCTGTATAAGGATTTTTACCACACTGTCTATCACAGACATTGGATGTGTACCTCTCAGAGCCAAGCTACAAGTGACAAATTACACTTGCCTGGCAAGTGAACAGACTCACGTGTATTCCTCCCTGTTCACTTGCCGTTCACTTGCTCTCCACTTGGTTAAGTGGAGAGCAAGTGATTGGCAAGTGAACAGGGAGGAATACACGTGAGTCTGTTCACTTGCCAGGCAAGTGTAATTTGTCACTTGTAGCTTGGCTCTCATGTGTATTCCTCCCTGTTCACTTGCCATTCACTTGTGCTCCACTTGATCAAGTGGAGAGCAAGTGAATGGCAAGTGAACAGGGAGGAATACACGTGAGTCTGTTCACTTGCCAGGCAAGTGTCATTCGTCACTTGTAGCCTGGCCCTTAGACTCAGCCTGAGTGCACACAGGGATCTAATTTAGATGAAGTGTGACAAGAGGCTGTGAGGGGAAAAAAAATACCAGCATAGCTCTGGGCAGAGTTACTGTGGTCTATGTCCATTGGTTTCAATGGTTAAAACCTGGATTAAAAGTGTTTAGGATTGCACTGTTGGCCCGTTTTGTGAGAAACAAAAGAATTTAGTACCTTTCTAAATCTGTGCATTTCGAAGATGGCCTTTGGGGTCATCATAACTCGAACACACAACTATAGTTTGGAGCAAACATGAGGATGATGGGAAGGATCACATCAGTTTGGGCTGTCTGGAAAGAAGAAATGAGCTCAGAAATTTACGTGAAATGAGATGCATCAGCTTCAGGCCTGAGGGAGGGTGACAGTGTGACAAACTGCAGAGTATCAGTGGGATTTGGGGAGCAAAGGGGAGATAAATTCTTTGTGGGCCAAGTTTCACTTGACAGCTCAGCTATCCATAGAGAGGCGTGTGCCAGAGATGCTTAGATTAACATGTATCATGTTAGGCAGCCATTAACATTTCATCAGCTGTCGAAGCATTTCTCCACTGCAATCCATTGCATCAGACAGGCTTGGCTTTTTGCTTCCCGACGAGTAGACCTTAAATTGTTTCTCTGCCCAGTGAGCAGTCATCAGTCTGATTTAAGGAAGTTTTATTCCCCATGGATTTTGGCATGGAAAGGAATCACAATATATATATATATATATATATATATATATATATATATATATATATATATATATATATATATATAATATTATTGTCTGTTTGTCTCTACACTGACCCCCTTGCTGACAGGGTCTGTGAATGAATTCTCTGTTGGCTGCAGGTAAGATGTTGAGGGATTTGTGGGGGAGGGGAATCCTTCCCTCCAAACGTCTTGAATGTTTGCCTGTGCAAGAAACACCAAAATTTGATGCCACATTTTTCTTCAAGTGAAATTCAGTGTCATTTCAAGGATGTGTAATTTTCTGGCCGCATGCACTTAGAATGCTGCTGCGTATGGCCGTGGGAGAGTACCAAAAGCCAAGAACAGGTAGCTCCACGGGGCCTGCTGCCCCCACTGAGTGTTCAAGAGTCCTGGGAAACCAGAGCTTCTTGTGGATCTGTACATGCCTTGAACTTCAGTTTTATTTCTCAGCTAGAGATGATCTTGCAGAAATGGCACAGTTTATAGTGCACCCAGTCAGTAGAAAGTGGAGCAAGAAGAAGCAGGTCTGTATCCTAAACCAAATAAATGGGAACTTTTCTTTAGAGCAGCGATTCTGTTGGAGCAAAAGATCACCATCAATAGCAAAAGATAGCCAGTAGCTAGCCATCAATGAAGTTTGGTGAGGGAATTCCCCCCATTTGAGTGGGTCCAGCTAGGTTTCTCACTCAATCTCACCCAACTATTCTCCTTACTGCAGCCTCTGTTATTTATTTTTATTTATTTCCATGCGGCTTTTGTCCATACTGGTCCCATCATTCCCCACATAGCCTTTATGGTGGTCAGAGAGGGACTCCTCTTCCCTCATTCTACAGTGGAAATGCTGGCTGGATCCAACCCATTGTGATATATTACAAAAACCAATCTTAATAATAAAATATAATCAGTGGAAAAATATCATTGGGTATCATTAATTTTTGCTTATGAAAAAGTATATTTAGGATCTTGTCCAATGCTTACAATTTTTATACTTGGGACTAGTCTAAATCCTTACCAGGTGGTGGTTGTTTTGTCTGTCTGTCTGTCTGTCTGTCTGTCTGTCTGTCTGTCTGTCTGTCTGTCTGTCTGTCTGTCTGCTTTCTTGCTTTACACACTAGAAGCAACTCCTTAAAAATAGAATAAGGGCTTGAGATAACTTTTACTGAATACAGGGAAATTATTTCAGCCACACATTCACCTTAAACTCTAATTTAAGATGAGTGAAGGGATTTAGAGTGAAATCCTATGAGAGTTGCTTGAGTCTAAGCCCATTGAAGTCAATGGGCTTAGACTGGAGTAAATCTGCATAGAATAGTACCGTTAATGTCCCAAGGATGCTTTGTGCAAGGTAAACCCAGTTCAGCCAACTGTTTTACTATCTCAATGACATCTGTTCTCAAAAAGCCTTCAGCAAATTTGAACCGTTACCTTCTTTCTTCTCTCCAGTTACTAAAAACTGAGTACTGCTTTCCAGCTACGGATAAGGGAGGGGGGGAGGAAATCTGCAAGAAAAGAAGAAAAACCTGCCTCGTGTCAGAGAGAAGGGACCTGAGGATCACAAGCGGTGTTATTGCACTAACGTGCACTGGCACAGCTTTGGTAGCCTGAGGTCCGGGGGGCGGGGGGGGGGGGGTGAAATGACTTTAAAAAAGCTTCAGCAAACTCTGTTGTGAATGTTGGTGGAGAGAAAGTGCTTTGATTTATCAGTCATGACAGCAATCACATTTTATCTACAGGTGCTTGAGCAGCCATTAAAAAGCAAAAGCACCAGGCAATTGGTTGTAAACTGCCCAAGCTGCTGGCAATTAGGAGGTGTGCTCAGCACAGTTATGTGCTTCAGTGCAACAAGAACAATGCGTGGATTAGCTGAAATGCTCACACACATGAAAAAGTACATTATAGCACTTTTTGAGAACCATATTCTTTCCTTTTTATTAGAAGAAAGTAACATGAAATGTGGGAGTGTAAGATATGAACTGGAAACTTGACTTTTAAACTAAAATGATTTACACATTTGCACACTAAATCTACAGCTGCAAGGGCAGGGGGTGGCTCCTCCTACTTGGATAGCAACCTTGCCTGATCCAGAGGTGGCTTCTGGCTGGGAGAGTTTCTTTCTGGAAGAGGAAACAGAAAGCTGAGATGCAGGCTCTAGCCACAGATAAGTGAAAGGAAGGAAGATTTCTGCTGAGACTGGCAGAAAGTTACAACTGAAGAGCACCTAATAACTGCCTTGGCGGGTTTAATCAAGGAATACTGTTACACAGTCTCTTTCTTTCCCTATAGTGCCCTGCCAGATATCTCTGGAGAGCTCACAATGGGACAAAACAGACACAGCAATCCGGCATCTGATGATCATGAGATCATCAAGCATGGATGTTTCATTCCATTTAGATATCAGTGACAGACTTATAACAACAACAACATTCAATTTATATACCACCCTTCAGGACAACCTAATATCACACACAGGATGGTTTAGGAAGTGTGTCATTATTACTCTCATAACAATCACCCTGTGAGGTGGATGGGGCTGAAAGAGCTCCCAGAAGCTGTGACTGACCGAAGTTCACCCAGGTGGCTTCAAGTGGAGGAGTGGGGAATCAAACTCAGTTCTCCAGACTACAGTCCTGTCACTCTTAATCACTACACCAAACTGACTCTGCATTCACTGTTCTGCGTTTGTTGCATTGTACATATCCTCCCTATTTTTAATTTTATTTCTCTTTTATTCCTTATCCTTATCCTTATTGTTGACTCCTGGGAGCTGATCTTGTGTTGAAATAAACTTTGATGATGATATCATACCAGAACGTAATAAATAAAATACTTTCCCCCACAAATTTGACTGCATCACATTTTATATTCTTTGAATCTCTATAAGGATGCATTAAGTTTGACAGCAGTGCTGTCTTCCAGTCTTGGGAAAACCAATCCATGATACTTGAAGTATCATCCTGTTTCCACTATGTGGCAATACCATAAGATACCCTTGTTGCCAATAACAGACTTACAATCAATTTTATTTTTTTTCTAATAACTTTCCTTTCTGAATGATGTAAGAGAATCATTACTTGGTCAGATGACAAATAATACACTGTTGAGAAAAAGCAAATCTCATATTTGTTGCCAAAGTACCTGAACACATGGGTTTCACCACAAAAATATTGCCTGGAAGGATCCCCCCCCCCGCCCGGGGTCCCTGCAAACATCCATCTGAGGGCAAAGCACCCAAATAGTGGGGTCAAATATGGATGAGAGAGAAGTTTTTCAAACCTCTTTTTCAGTACTGAGGGAATCACTTTAGATGAAGTATTTTCCCAAACCCAATCCTATTCATGTACAGAGAAGAGTTCTGATTTATTATTGTTGTTGTTGTTGTTGTAAAAAATATCTATATATGCCACCTTTCCACCCATAACAGGGTCCCCAAGGTGGTGAATAGGGATGTGCGCTTTGGGTTTCAGAAACCTGTAGCGCACCCAAATCAACCCCAATTTGGGTTGATCTGTGATTCCCGAATCGGTGCCAGCAGAGGTGGGTCAATTCAGGAAAACCAAAGCAGAGCTTCCCGCAGCACTTCGGGTTGCTTCAGGAAGCTCTGTGAAGCCTTTTTCCCTTGCTGCGGCAAGAGGAAAAAAGCTTCAAAGAGCTCTTCACTTCCCACAGCTTTTGCATGATGGGAGGGGGAAGAGGGGAGTGAGAGAGGCAGGAGAAGGAGGGGGAGGGGTGATCAGGGAAGGGAGATCGGCTGAGAGAAAGAGCCAGTTGCTGCGGCAGCAAGCAGCTCTTCCTTTCCTGATTGGGGGATTCCTCAGGAGGACAATATTTTTTTTAATTGTTTCAAGGTGGGACTGTGATTTGAATGTGCTATTAATGCTGTTCCCAGAAATCCAAGAAATAGAATTTTAAAAAAATATTTTTGGTGTGTGATTCTCTGGTGTGTTTTTAGAATTTGTTTCAAGGTGGGGGACTATGTTGTGATTTGAATGTGCTTAATGCTGTTCCCAGAAATCCAAGAAATAAAATTTGGAAAAAAAATTTTGGTGTGTGATTCTCTGGTGTGATGTTAGAATTTGTTTCAAGGTAGGAGACTGTATGTTGTGATTTGAATGTGCTATTAATGCTGTTCCCAGAAATCCAAGAAATAAAATTAAAAAAATATATATTTTTGGTGTGTTTTTGGTTCTGTTTTTGGAGTGTTTTTGATTTTCTAGTGTGAAGGTGGGGGTTGATTTAATCTAGGACTGTACATTGTGATTTAACAGTTATGTGATGTTTTTATTGCTGTTACCAAGAAATATTTTTCTAAAAAATTGATTTTTGTGTGTGTGTGTGTGTGAATCTCTGTTGCAATGGTTGGCCCCATAGGAAAGCATAGAGAATGGCTGGTCAGCCAGCTCTGGGGGTGCTGGGGAATTTTGGGGAGTTTGTCTTTGGTTTTGTTGGGCAGCTGGGGGTTTGATCGAAAGGAGGTTTCTTCCTGTGGTCATGGATGTCACATTCCATGTGTTTCTATTGTGGGAGTCTGGATTTTCCCACAATATAAATAAACAAGTTGGGTGGCTGGGGTGGTCAACCTTATTTGGGGAACCTTTACATGGCCCCTTGAAGTCCAATCTCCCTGATGCTTGGGTAGCCATGGGAAGAGGGTTGGGAGAGGGTCCTGTTTAGGTTTGGTGCATTTTGCTTGCAAAATGCCACCCACAGTCTCCTAGAAGAGCCCACTAGTTTTCAACACATGGTTCAGCTTGATTTGGGTTGAATTCAATGGATGATTCTCTGGAGTGAAGTTGATCACTCAATTTTGGCTGTTTTGAGGGAGGTTGATCATTAGTTCACTTCTAGTTGCTCACTCTCTTGCTTCATATTGTTTTGTGTATTTTAAATCAAATTTTTCTTATTGTGATTCTCTGGTGTGAAGTTAGTCCTTATAGGTAAAAATGCAGCTGGGAGTACCTTTTGGGAGGCCATAACATGCCCCCCCTCAAAGTTCAATCTCCCTGAAACTTGGGTGACCATGGGAGGAGGGTTGGGAGAGGGTCCCCTGCAAATTTGGTATAATTAGGGAAGAAAATGCCTCATCAGGCCCGCGGATAGCCGGTTGCAGCATTTCCCATTGGAAACAATGGCCAAATCTTCCCTAATAATCCTGAATCTGCTTAAATAACTGTACCTGAAGCGGCTTGCTGCTTTGGGTTTCGGGTTTACTGGAATTTTTTTACTGCTCTGGGAAAACCAGAAGCAAGAAACCCAAATCTTTTGAGGTTCCATACCCCTAGTGGCAAATATTAAAACACTAACAAACAATTTAAAACAGTATTTTAAAGTAATTTAAATTTAAATATTAAAAAAGCATTTAAAATATTATTAGCCACACAAACATACAACACAAAGAACAGGGAGGAGGGTCAATAACAGTTATTGGCGGGTATGTCAGGCAAAACAAAAAAGTCTTCACCCACTAGTGGAAGATAGCAATAGAGGGGGACAGACGAATCTCCCTGGAGAGGGAGTTCCGAAGCTGTGGTGCCATGATTAAGAAGGCCCTTTTTCAGTCTGCCACATGTCTAGCCTCATATGCTGGTACCCAGAGCAGGGCCTCTGAAGATGACTGGAGTCATCCTATAACTCAGATTGGCACTCTCTCAGATAGAAAGGGATAAAACCTCTGTTGCTCTGCCTTTATTCTTGTATTTAAGTAATATCTGCTCAAAAGATCTTTCTCCAACAATCATTATGCTTCTAAGCAAACACAACAATATGATTTAATTGCAAATACTGGAACAAGTGGAGGTCTATGATCCTACATTTACTCCTTTACCTCTTCATAAGGTAAAACTAGGCCATTTTATAAAACTTTCTACTATGTACAGACCAATATAAACTCAATTCTTAACATCTACCAGTCACATCATGTCTAGTAACGCTTCACTGACAAAATCTGGAAAAAAGATCTGCATGAAGTTTGGGTTTCAATTTATACCAAACCTCATCAGCATTTGGTGTAGGCAACTGGGTCAGGCACCCTGCTGGAGTCAGGCTTTTTAAAAGGGAAATCTAAAGCACAAAAGCTCGTTCACGGAAAGGATCGACCATTAAATCTGCAGATGACACCAAACTGGGAGTAGCAAACACCATTGAAGATAGAGATAGTATTCAATGAAATCTGAACATGCTGGAAAAGTGGGCAGATTTGAATAAGATGCAATTTAACAAGTGTAAGTGTCGGGCTCTGAAGAAGTGTGCTGTGTACCTGAAGAAGTGAGCTGTGACTCACGAAAGCTCATACCCTACCACAAGTTTTGTTAGTCTTATAAGTGCTACTGGACTCTTGCTCTTTTCTACTGCTACAGACTGGTTAGCATGGCTACCCAGCTTGATGATTAGTTTGATTTGGTAATACAGAGCAAATACAGTAAAAATTGGCCATTGTTACCTGTGGGAAACTCAGTTTGGAAATTTCCAGTGGACTGGTGGGGTATTTTTAAACCAAATCTGCAGGGCACCTTCCCCTAACTTCCCTATAACAATCCCCCAAGTTTCATAAGGATTGGATCATGGGGGGGGGGGTATTTTATGGCCCCCCAAATAAGGTGCCCCAGGCACCTCCAATCTCCATTATTCCCTATGGGGAGAGCCTACAACTAGCTTGTCTTAAAAACACTTTTTAAAAGTTCACACTTCAAACTCTCAGGATACCCAAAAAGTTCACCCAAACACCACTAGGTTACGTTAATAAACTGAACCAAGCACCTCAACAAATACTCCCCTTCAGAAGAAGAACCAACAACAATGGAACACCTGACCAATCCAAACTTCTATGCCAACATAAAACAGAACCCAGCAAAAAAAAAAAATTCTGTAAAGAAAGCCCAACAATGGGAAACAACAGCCCCCCATCTCAGAAGAACAAGTGAATTTATTAAAATTAACAAAAACCATAAAACTCCAAGCAAATTACCCACAAGCTAAAACAATCCCCCAGAAGAAGCAGCAGTAAAATGAACTGTAAATATAAACCAACTTCAAAAGCCAGAAATCAAATCCCCCCTACTCAAAAGCCCAACCAAAGCCCCCACAGAGAGAGAGAGAGAGAGAGAGAGAGAGAAAGAGAGAGCAAAAAAGCAGTTCTTAAAATGTAAAATAATTTGAAAAAAACTACAGCCAGCAGCAGCAACAAACAGGCAGTGTCTTTCTGCCTCCAGGCCAGAGCAAAATAGAGGCTGACTAAGAGACAAACCTCCAAATAACTTTGCAGAGCAGTTTTAAAAAGGCACTCTCCTTCTGGGAAATCTCATTGGCCAGAGAAGGAGAGCTGCTGCAAGAACTGACCACTCACACTCCCCTCTCCCTTCTCTGTTCCCCTTCTCCCTTCTGCCTGTGACTCACTCCCCCGCCCTTCTCCTCCCCTCCCATCTGGTAAAAAAAAGGTGGGAAGCAGTGTTTCTTTGCTGTTCCTTAGCAAAGGAACAGCACTTCTGCACTTACTGAAGTTTACCAAATAAATTTGGTAAACTTAAATTTGGTGATGCGTATTTAAGTTTGTTAATACCAAATTTTACTGAATTAGGTAAAATTCAGTATTTTTGCTGAATGTTGAACCCGAATTGCACATCCCTATATCTAACACGTATTTGTTTATCAGCGAGGCAAGCATAAAGGAGTGATCCATGTAAGACTGACCCTTTTGGAAGCCAGCTTGCTTGTCATCCATTATCCATCTTTATCTATCCAGTGCAGCAGTTTTTTCTACAAAAGAGATGCATACAGCTTACCAATTACTACTAGGAGACTGATCGATCGATCATTATTTGAACTGGATTTATCACCTTTTTTGTCTATAGGTACAATCAGTGATGTTTTCCAAGTATCTGGCATAATTCCATCTAGACTGACCAATGTGAATAAAGGTGCAAGCACTTGAGCCCACCAATCAGGGGCTATCTTCAGAAGTTTGGCAGGGAATGCCTCAAGACCAGGGGACTTCCCCGTTTTCAGAGCTTTGATCAGTTCAACTATCTCATGACATTTTGGAATTTGCTTAAGATTAATTTCAAAGTCCAAATCCAGTTCAAGTTTATGCTTCTTATAGAAGTTCTTAAAATACTTTCTCCAGGTAGTTGATAGAATAGGAGCTACGGTGTTGTTTAATGGTTTCAGTGTTGGAGTAAGTAAATGCCATAGAGGCATATTGGGTTTCCCTTTGGCAGCTGCAATGATCTTGCCCCATAAATATTTCATAGACTGGAGCTGCCTTTTCTTCAAGATAGCTTTATACTCCCTTCTGGCTCATATCAAGGAATGTCTTTTGACGGTTTTATTGCTGTATCTAAAAAGTTTATTGTTGCAATCCTTGTCAAACCAGTTCTTTGTGTGATGGTAGAAATTGTTGATTTCCCCTTTCCATTCCAGCTGTTTAGCAGAACTGAATCAAACAATTTGATGAGCAGCACTATGGATGTCGATGCTGGTAATCTTGTTCCACCAGAATCTTCTTTTTCAGATTTTGTGTTTCAATGGTGTGGAGCATTTTTATAGCAGCTTCAGCCGATCTTTTGGGCCATCTTCATTTAGATGGCAATACTTTGGGACCAGTTTGGCCAGTACTCACGTCTGATGTGGTTTCCATTGATATTTTGATGGAGACTGGGAGATGGTCACTTATTCCATAGTCTTCTGCCTTGAACTCTGATACTTTCGAGAGGCAGGAATCACCAGTCAGCACATAGTCGATTACACTTTCTCTTCAGGAGAAGATGACTGTATAATCTCTAGAAGAGTCAATAATCGCCAGAGCCAATTTGGAAACCATATTCATCATTTTATGCCCTTGTCCTTGGAGTGGTGGGCTCCTTCTATGGCATTGTAATAAAAGAAATAGACTTTCAAGAGTTTGGACAGGAGTCGTTTGTTATCATTTGAACCAATTCTGGCATTAAAATCCCACACACACAAACACTATCATAATGGCTTGTGGGTATCTTCTTTGTAAGTCCAATAAATAGTCCTCCGAAGTTGCCCACTGGATGTTATGACACAACAGCGTACAGAAGTTTTCCAGTTCTAAAAGCAAGCTTTCATTCTATGAGAACTTTTTTTTTTTATCACAGGACACTTTCTAGTAACCCTGACCCCCCCGCAAACAAAAAGATTTTTGACAATACTAAAACAGTAAATGAGGTTAAATGCTTAAAAGAGGTAAGGCTAACTTAAAAGAGGAGGAGTACTTCTACTTTTTTTGGGGGGGGGACACATTCCCTAACTGTGATGTCACTTCTCCCCTACTCTTGGGAGGATCTGATCCCCCTCCCTGAAATGTTGCAGCCCCACCTATCTAGATGGCAATGGCCCTGCAAGTAAGGAAACATATTTTTATGGTAAGCTACAGGCCAAATTAACACTGAGTCGTTTTAAGAATTTTCTGGTGAGCAATGCAAAAACTGCAGGTAATTTGTGGGTACTGTTTTTTGCCTAATAAGCCTCCTGTTCAGCAGTACAACCTGTTAAGGAGTTTACCTCCTTCTCTATAAAGCACCTTAACAGCGAATCAATGATTTGATCAACACTATAGAAAACCTACGATTTATTCTCTCTCTAATGCAGCAAAGAGGAAAAGCTTCGAAACAGCATGCTTTTGTTATTATTATTCTTTAAAAGAAGACTGTTGTTTACTTGGTTGATGAGACATGGAAGTTAAATTTCCATCTTTATTACACTGAGTGTTGAGATTTCACAAGGGTAGTGGAGGTAAATGACTATTAAGAGCAAATCTTCATGATTTAATGAGCACCTGCAAAGCAGGGCAGGTCAGTGTTTTTGATGAAACATTTACAAACCACTTATTGTAATTAGCGTAATTAGGCTGCCCTCTCTGAAACAAAACAGGCTCTCAAGCTCATGTTGTGGGTGGCTGCTGTAGATGGATTTCCAGCTGTTCACTCATCACTTATTAAATGTGCACCTTCGGGAAAGGCAGGCTCTATGAAGCCATACGATTTCCATGCTTAGTTAGAGAGGCGGACGCCATGTTACATTATCTTGTCTCACCTATACTGGCCGCAGTTGATCATCTCTCAGTCCACTGGTGGGTCTCTCAAACCGTAGGCTAAACACCATCCACCATGTTCCCTGGAGTGAACCACCAAATGTTGAGAAATCCCTCAGCATGCCACATAGATGCCAGTGATTACGATTTCAACAGGGTTACCTTAAACTAGGGCCAAATGATACTTTTCAAGAGACTGCAACTATACTTGCTTGTTGTGCATAGCTAAGCATGTGTGCATGCTAGTATCATCTTAGGTCAAAGAGGTTTTGGAGTTTTATGTAGGGCCTCAAACCCCTGCCTATCTAACCAAGGGGAAAATCCATTAAGGCTTAATTTGTTGGGTTGGTGTAGTGGTTAAGAGCGGCAGGACTCTAATCTGGAGAGCCGGGTTTGATTCCCCACTCCTCTGCTTGAAGCCAGCTGGGTGACCTTGGGTCAGTCACAGCTTCCCGGAGCTCTCTCAGCCCCACCCACCTCACAGGGTGATTGCTGTTGTGGGGATAATAATGACATAATTTGTAAACTGCTCTGAGTAGGCATTAAGTTGTCCTGAAGGGTGGTATATAAATTGAATGTTGTTGTTGTTGTTAATTTAAGGTTTTAATGTGCAATTAATTGAGTGCCATATCTGGTATTAGAATGGCAATCAAGTGATGTTGAAACTAGTCACTGCTTTTCAGGATCATTTTGGGCAGTGTCAAAAACCTCTACTCCGTCTCATTTTATCTGCTGGGGGCGGGGGCAAAATGCAGTTGAGAAGAGGGGAAACATTTGCAACATTACCCTCTAGATTTTTTCCCCTTTCTGTCCTATTCCTCCCAGACATTTTGGGAATTGCAATGCCTAGATTTCTTCTTCTTCTTCTTCTTCTTCTTCTTCTTCTTCTTCTTCTTCTTCTTCTTCTTCTTCATCATCATCATCATCATCATCATCATCATCATCATCATCATTTCTTGTGAATTTTTCAGCAGACCATAGTCTGCTCATTTATATTTTTTTCTCCTGCTATATCTCTTAATTGGTTTTGCAGACCCTCAGTGATATCATTATGTAGACAAACCTAATTGGTTAAGCAGATGCGACAGACTGCATTTGAAAGCAGGTTTCCTAAGTGCTGCAATCAGAGAATTGGAAGGGAAAGGGTTAACTCTTGTTTGGAATAGAGAGCTTGAATGACAGGCTGCTTCCTCCTCTCTGGTTGGTCACTTAGAGCCAGTCTTCACGCTGACAGTGGGTTTCTGAGAGGATTAGAGAGAGTTTGTGAATGAGCATGACTGGGAAGGTCAGAAAGGTTCCCCTCTGGAGTGAGGGAAGAGAAAAGAATGTTTAGTTACACAGGTTGGACACTAGTCGGCTTCCCTCAAGTTTTGATGGGAAATGTAGGCATCCTGGTCTTGCAGCTGTAATGGAGAGCCAAGCTGTAAAACCAGGGCGCCTACATTTCCCATCAAAACTTGAGGGAAGCTGACAAGTGTCCAACCTGTGTAAGGCGTCACTTGTAGTTTGGCTCTAAGTGTCAGCAGAAGCTGAAACCTGCTTGACACAGACACTGTAGAACGGGCAGTGTGTTTTGGTAACAGTGATTGGGCAGTGGGTTGAGACTCCCTTTCAAGCCAAAAGAGAAAAGGTTATACCTTCTTAGGAGAAGAAGATTAATTCCGTCCCAGGTTCTAAGGGGAGGTTGGCTCTGAGGAGGATCTCAGGTCTGTTGTGAAGGGAAAATGGTTTTAGACTAACTCCTGGAAACCTGAACTGTCATAGGAAACTGTGAAGAAACATTGTTGCTGTAACTAAAGTATTAAGTAAAACAATAATAATATAATAATATTTGATTTATGTACCACCCTTCAGGACAACTTAACACCCACTTAGAGCGGTTTACAAAGCGTGTTATTATTATCCCCACAACAACAATCACCCTGTGAGGTGGATGGGGCTGAGAGAGCTCCTCGAAGCTGAGACTGACCTGCGGTCACCCAGCTGGTTTCAAGTGGAGGAGTGTGGAATCAAACACGGCTCTCCAAATTAGAGCTCTGCCACTCTTAACCACTAAACCAAACACCTCTCACTGCTAAGAACCAAGAATATAATAAACTAAGCTTCAAGGAAACTATTTTGCTGGTTACTCAAAGTGTATTCTGTAATGCCAATAAAATTTTACTTGAGCACTTTTATTCCCTGACTACACTTACTCAATCCCTGCCTGTTAAATAAAGTTATTTCCTTTTGAACATTATATAGTCTCCAGTGTCATTTCCAACAATAAGAAAGAGATCTCCTGCTTCTCCCTATCAAGTTCCTGAGCTGGGCTAAAAAGCCAAAATTATATCTGACTGCCAGGGTGGGACAAACAGACTTTCAAACCACAAAGATTAACACACTATTTGGGGCTGCTCAGCCAAAGCATGCAGACTGAATTTTGGTGGAAAATCTGCCTCATAGAAATCTGCCTCATAGTGGGGGAGTGAAGGGAAGTATCTGTCATGCATACTATTGATTCCTGGTGTATGTCATTCAGCTTTGGAAGGAAATCTAATAATTTGTCTGGCAGATATAATATGGACTTAATCAGCTCAAACTCAGAGAGGTGATGGTTGAGGGAGGACTGTGTTCTGTGTGATTTTGGTGCTATTAACTGCAAACAGCTGCCTCAAAGAGCCTTGAAGGTCTCATTGCAAAGAATGGGTCAAAAATTCATGTCAACAGGGAAAAGACAGATTTGATCCACACTGTCAATGACCCACCATGAAAAAAGCCAGTAATGGTACATAGTTCATTCAGAAAACACAAATTGGAAAGTGAAACAGACATTTTCTCAGCACACACTTCTAGGAATGAGCCTCAAACCATTGCTCTGTCCCTAGTGAACCTGGGACCTCACTATAGACTTCTTAGATGATACATTTGGGTGTATACAGCAACATTTATTAAGAACACACATTACTGATGATCCTCTGAATACAAGCTTCTTTTTTTTGCTTTAGCACACTACTGTTTTCAATAGACCATTTCAAACATAGCTTATGCTCCCAATTATGCTCATCTGGCTACCCCCAAATGAAACACCTCAAAAGGTCTATTGAAAACATGTGTCCTGTTCAAAGCTGAAGGGCAGGAGTCAAGTAGCCGGAGTTAGAGAATTAGAGTTCAATATCATTCCAAAGAAGTGTGAGGGTGAACTGAAGCCTTGAATACTCTTTCAAGGAGGTAGAGATGCAAGACCTGCCCCTCCAGGAACCACAGGAGTTAGCCGTGTTAGTCTGTAGTAGCAAAATAGAAAAGAATCCAGTAGCACCTTTAAGACTAACCAACTTTATTGTAGCATAAGCTTTCGAGAACCACTGCTCTCTTCGTCAGATGCAGGAAGACTACCAGTTCCTAAAGGTACCTTGCCTGATGCTGGCTGCAAGTATTCCTACAAGGTTGGGGTGGTTCAGGGCTTTATGAGGCTTGAGGGGTCAGTTGCAGAGAGACCCTGGGTGCTGCACTGGGCTCCAGGATGGGAAATTCAGGGTCCAAGCCAGGAGTTAGGGCTGTTTCCCAGGGTGAGAGGGCTGGCTCAGACTCTTCTTGCACCTGCAAGGGTACTCCTGGAGATGTCCCAAGTGTCTCCTTCTACTGAACCTCTCCACATCTATGTCTTCCGCCTCTGTGCCTGATAAGGAGTCTGGGCTCTGGTCCTTGACAACAGGGAGGTGGTCCATAATTACGCAAGCACAAATGTGTGCACTATTCTGTCACTTACGTTATTTGCAGACCAGTCCATCGACTCCCCCTTTGATTATTTCATTTTGATATCACTCCCTTGTGAGTTGTTACAAGCTGTTGAGATGTGGGACTTTAAATGAGATGTTTTGACATTAATTAGCTTGATGGCTCCTGCCTCTGCTACCTGCTAATGCTGGCAAGAAAAAAAATCACCCGCAAGAACCCCCGGTCAGAGAGACACTAGCTGAGAGTTAACTGGTCTTTGCGAAAAGGGAAGGGCTTTCCCTGGTTATCAGTCATTTAATATTTTCAAATTTCTGACAGGACCAGGCTAGGTCTGTGGACAACTCTGGAATGGGTCCTGCAGCTAAGAGTCCCGCTCCTGCCACAGAAGCTGGTGTCAGAGCCAAGCTACAAATGACACCTGACACAGATTGGACCCTTGTCAGCTTCCCTCAAGTTTGGATGGGAAATGTAGGCATCCTGGTCTTGCAGCTGTAATGGAGAGGCAAGCTGTAAAACCAGGACGCCTACATTTCCCATCAAAACTTGAGGGAAGCTGACAAGTGTCCAACCTGTGTCAGGCGTCCCTTGTAGCTTGGCTCTCAGACATCCTTTTCCTCTGAAGAGTATAATATAAAGCAGGGAAGGCTTTGTAGGCTCCATGCATGACTGAGCCCCTGAGATTCCTGGTTCAAACCCGATATAAAATATTTTAAGAAGGATTTTGGGAAGAGGGCAGTTGCTCTGTTTCTTTTCAAACTAAGTATTCGAGTAAACTTTTATTGAAAAATGAAAAAACCTCTCAAAATTTCTTCTAATGCTCTTGAATATTCTGGGCGATTAACTCCTTTTCCTACTTAACAGTGGTTTTCCACTCTTAAGTCCAGCAAATCAGGTGAATGCGATTGAAAACACCACACCATGTGGGCTGCGTTCACACCCCTGTATGTTGTTCTTCCACAAAAAGATGAGCAATCCAATCTGAGATATGATTTGAAGGGGGGAGGGTAGCAGTGGAATCCAGGGAGAACGGCTTTGATCAAAAAAATCCTCTTGAAGCCAAGATACAGTTTATTTGCAGGTTAATCAGGATGCTTCAGTAGTTTAGATCTGCCACCTTTAAAGCTGTCAAAAATGTTTCCAGATTCAGAAGCTAGGACTTCAGAGAGGAAGCGCTTATTTTTGTAGCAGTGATGGGTGCCCTAGTTTTGAGACTGGTTCCTGCTTCCTTTTCCTGCCATATGAAGGAAGAGCAACAGAATTCTGAGGGCGTTTTTTAAAGCTAGTTGGGCCTCAATCTGGAGTAAGTTAAAGCTCAACACTGGGGGAAAATTGGGTGGGTTTTGAAAGACAAACATCCTTGAGAAATCTGCACCCTCTTAAGCATTCAGCATAGAACTAAAAGTCATGGGAGACAGGAGGCTGCTGCCCCAAACAGAGCAACCGTGTTCAGCTCCCCCTCTCTCCCCCCCACCTACTATAAAGTTGATTTTCTGACATTGTGGAGCCCCTGACTTCAACTGCCACTTGTGGTTGCAGGTTGTTTATAGCAAGTAGTTCAAACTTTTTGCGGGGGGGGGGGGGGGAAGGTCACTGAGATTCAAGCACATGTTGTGTTGTTATTATTTTTATTTATTTCATATGTACCTTGCCTTTTCCCCCAATGGGGACCCAAAGCAGCTCACGTTGTTCCCTTCCCCTCTGATTTTATCCTCACAACAGTCCTGTGAGGTAGGCTAGGCTGAGAGAGTGTGACTGGCCCAAGGTCACCCAGTGAGCCTCCATGGCAGAGGGGGGATCCATAAACGGGCCTTCCAGATCCTAGCCCAACGCCCTAAGCACTAGGGAAAGCTGCCTCTCCTGAAGGGCTTCTGAGCTTCACCCAACTTGTGTAAAGTTATAGCCTGTGCTTGAATTACAGAGGGAGAGGGGGACTGACCCACACTTCTTATGACGACCCCATTAGGTTATTTCCCCCCTCTGTCCATTCAAAGACACCACACGCTTCCCTCAGGGTGGCCTCCTCTGCCCAAATTTCCCTCAAGCTGTTCATTTTTTATTTCAGGAAGGGTCAGGTGGAATCCTGGTTTGTGTTATTTCACCCTGCTCTGCAAGCAGCATCAACGTTTTGAATCCAAAACTCCAAGCAGTTCAGCTCAAACCAAAATCTTCACATCTGTCTCTTGAACCACAGCACTGACATCAAAATGGGCTGCTTTCTGCTTTAAAAAATTCTTTTAAAGATATTCAAGATAAGATCAGATTTTCTTGCGTGCTCTCTCTATGATTGTAGATAATGTTGGATGAATTTTGTGTATTTGGTCAGAGAATGTAGAGGCAAAATGGAACCTCTTAAATGCTTTTGTAAGCATTCAAAATGTGCAATTAATTGCTGCAAAAGACAGCTAATTTCGTTTCAAAGATATGTGTTTCCAGTTAAGTTAGATAGATACATAAAAGCAATTTCTGGGAAGAACGCATCATTACATTACAAACTGAAAATGGGAGGGGGGATAAAACTCACAACCAAAATCAATAATTAGTCATCTTCCTGTCACATCTGATTACACTGAAGTTGTTATTCTTCAGGCATTTTTAGATCTTGCAGTCACATTGTAACTTGTCATGGCTTCTGTCCTGTTCAGGTATTATTTGTTTTATGCTCCTAAATTGCATATTGCTCACAAATCTTGTCTTTTGGCTTCAAGATATCAGAAAAGTATTTAAAAATAATTCTATAAAAGGTTCAGTTTATTTCTTGGTTGTTACACAGATGGAAACAAAGGTGGAGGACGTTGCTTCCCTAGTCTCCCTGGAGCCGTTTGGCTATTGTTTGCCTCTGAAATGATAGTTCACCCACTTTCACCATATAACTGTCAGCACCGATCACTTTTAAGATCTGAGCCAGAGTCTGACAGGCCCACTTCTGCCTCTGTCTGTCTGTCTGTCTGTCTGTCTCTCACACACACACACACACACACTTGAGAGCTGACCTGCACGTAACCCAAACCTTGTACATTCCAATGATCCGGGGATTACACAACAAATTTTACCTTTATTTGGGGAAAGCACAGCAAGAAAAGGAAGTGTATACAATAACTTGCAAGGGAGAAACAAAAAGAATAGGTGAAGACGCATGGGAGAATGCAAAATAGAGTTAAAATAATACAGAAAGCTAATGTAACATGGCCTAAACCAGTGTCCTGGCTTAATGGTTCATAGTTTTTCACAGGTCCTCAGCCACGTCACCCTGACGTGGGCCTATACGGCAAGGCACTCCAATTCCCTTGCTAGATCCTGGGAAAGGCAATAGTAATTCTCTCCTCAGAGTTTTCGCAATCTGGTTACAAACACTTTCCCCACTCTGGCTGGTGCTAAGCTGGTCAGTTGTTTCCTGCACCTCTCGGCAAGGCTTTGTGATTCGCTCTCCTGTTATGCTCCTACAAGAGAGGATACCCAAATAAGGTTTCCAACATCCAGGTATGGCCTAAAGATCTCCCAGAATTGCACCTGGAGAAAATGAGTGCTTTGGAGAGTGGACTCCATGGCGTTATACTCCACTGAGGTCCCTAGCCTTCCTAGGACCCACTCTGAAAAGGCTGCACCTCCAAATGTCCAGGATTTTCCCAACCTGCAGTTGGCAAACTTATGTCCAAAAGGATTGCTTGATTTTGGAGCTTTATTATAACAAGAAATAAAAGGGATTCGGATAGGCCTCATAATTAGACATGGGCACAAACAGCATTACGAACGCAAAAAAGCCACAAACATCCCATTCAGCGGTTTGCGAACAAGCTGTCCGTGAGACCCCATTCTAGACAAACAAGTGGTTGTCACAAACCTAGTTTGTTGCGTTCGTTTGCTGTTCGTGAAGCCAGAAAGTCAGGAACCTTCAATCAATTCCCTTGGCAGCAGAGGCAGGGACCGCCTGAACACTGTCTGCACTTCTTCTGTTGCCCTGGAAACCCCAATCTAAGCCAAAATTAGCTTGATGGGCAGGTCTTCCTTCCAAGTGTGGAGCTCCAAATTGGTTAAAATTGGTTACATGGGAGCAGACACCAGGGGGGAGGGAGGGGGAGGGGGTGTTCTGTGGCCTTGGGAACTCCAATCTAATCCCCGCAAACCCTGTTAGGCAGTTCTGACTGCCAACTACACACCTCGTGTATTGCTCTATGGGACCTCTGTTTATAAAAGGAAGCGTGCTCCAAGCTTTAGCTTTCAGCAGGCAGTGGAGTGGGAGAGACCTGTTGCTAGTCTTTTGGGAGAGAGACAGGGAGAGTGCATTGGAGCTGGGATTTTTTGTGTGTGTGATGGGATAGGGATCTATCCCCTCTGGTTCCAGGGCTGCTGCCAGGCCCTGGGGCCAAACTCAGTGGGCACCTCGGCTGAGGGCTCACAGTTTTCTCTTCTTTTCTTTCTACCTTAATTCTTGTTTGTTGGCACAATGAGGCTTCGGGTAGGGGGCAAAGGTGGTCGTGGGGGAAGTGAAAAGATCGTCCCAGTTGCCCCATGGGAAGCAGTACTGGGCAGGGCTCTGGGGCAGCAGTGACTCCCACTCCCCCAAAAATCACGTGTGGGGGTTGTGGAGGAGGCCGAAGAGCTCTTGCTGCCGGGGGAAGAGGAACTCTTTAAACTGTTTAAACTCCCGGTGCTTCGTCTTCCGTTTCCAGCTCCACAGCACAGCCAGTATCTCTTCGTCCTCCTTCCCCTGGAACAGTTAGTGGACCATGGTTCAAACTCTCTGTATGGAGGCACTTTCGAGCCCTTCCGAATGACCCCTGTATGGAGTGATGCTGTGTCTGTGATGGCCCGGTATGCAGGGGCAATGACCCGAAGCGCCTGTCATTGACGGTTCTGACTAGGCACCAGAAGATGTGCTACCCAAGCCTGTGGTCTCTGTCCTTGGCCAGCGAAACATCCAGCGGTGGGAGACAGAGGGCTACCAGCTCCTCTGAGCCGGGATCAGTGGGAAGGGCACGGGAATCCACCCCAAGCAGGAAGCCTTGCCCCGAGGGAATCCACCCCAAACAGGAAGCCTTGCCCCGAGGGTGCTGCTGGTGGGAGCGGAACGGTCAGGCAGGCTGCCCTTGGGAAGGTTGTTCCATTGGAGTTGGGGATAGTGCCGTTGAAAAGGATGAGGTCAAGGGCTCAGGAGATGGGTATTCATGTCGTGGCAGAGACAATTGCCCTGCAAGGATTCCCCCTATCCGTCATGAAGGGCGTGGGCTTCCAAAGGCTGCTTCAGCACTTTCCCCCATGGTTCTCCATGCCGTCACGGCGCACTGTTGGGCGATGAATCCTGCCTGCCCTCTACCAGTCTGTGCAAGACATGGTGCTCAGGGAGGTGTCGGCCGCCAAAGGCCATACAGAACACTTCACTGTACAGCTGGGGCAGCTCTGCTGCTGTTGCACAGGTTGTTGTACGATACTGCATGGTACCCCCTATCCATGGCACCTTCTGTCCACATTGAGCAGGAGTGAATGAGTCCCATGCCACGTCTCACGTCCTTTCCGCAAATGCAGGAAGGTGGGTCATGTCAGCTGTCTCCACTGCCTCGCAACTCAGTGAGTTTCTTGGCTCATGGCTCACCCATGAAGGGGTCTTCCCGGTCCTGCCCCTCCATGCAGCTGGCAGCCCTTTGTCCCCCTCTCCCTCACAAGGTTCCAGTCCCTCTTTCAACCTCTCTCTCTCTGGATGGTGCTCAAATGACCCTTCCCCATGACTTGTCCTGCCCATCGCGTCCTCTCCCTGACAAATTCACAGATAGTCCCTCTTTCATCCTCACCCTCTGTCGATGGAACCAATACGACTCTTCCCAACGACCTCTCCTGTCCTGCCCATCCTGCCCTTTCCGCAAAGGCATAATGGTGGGTCATGTCAGCTGCCGCTGCTTTTGGATGTGAGGGGCAGTTCAAAAGCTGTTGCTGATATAGTTGTGCCACATGGTGCTGCCCATTCCATGGCATCTGCTGTCCCCTCTGAACAGGGGGGAATGGGTCCCTCCCACCCTTTCCATGAAGGCAGGAAGTTGGGTGCTGTCTGCTGCTGCTGCTGCTGCTTTTGGGCACGAGGGGCAGCTCAGGAGCTGTTGCACATATGGTTGCACGGCACGGTGCCCCCTAGCCATGGCACCTGCTGTCCCCTCTGAGCAGGGGGGAATGGGTCTCGTGACTCCCACCCTTTCCGTGAGGGCGGGAAGGTGGGTGCTGTCTGCTGCTGCTGCTGCTTTTGGGCATGAGGGACAGCTCAGCTGCTGTTGCTCATATGGTTGTACAGCACAGGCCCCTCTATCCATGGGTACCTGCTGTCGCCTCTGAGCAGGGGGGAATGGGTCCTGGTCGCAACACTGTCCTTTCCAGGATTGTCTGCCCACAATCCCCTTTCCTAGGGGAACCGATGCTTCCCCCACAATGGAGGGAAAGGCATCCTCCACCATCTCCATGGCCAGCATGTTAGCCTCCACTTCTACATGTTAGGGGTGGGCCCCACTTCCCACCCTTGGTTCTTTCCTTCCAACTTTCTAATGATGGGATGACTCAGATATTGATGCAATCCACATGTCTCCCCAATATGCCCGTACACGGTATCTGTCTCTCCTGTCAATCCAATACAGGTATTCAATGTATCCATGCATCCCTCTATCCTATACACCTATCCCACGCCGCTATGCACCTGTGTATTGAGAAACGTCTATCCCATGCACCTAAATGTCCAATGCTCCACGTCCAGCCTCTGTGTTTGGGCAGCAACAGCCTCTGCACCATGCAAGGTGAGTACAACAGCATTGGCCCCGACGCCATGATGTCCTGATCTGGTGGACGTATGTTGGTGTCTCTGACCCATCAGGGTGTGTGTTTGTGTGTGCAAGGCCTCCGCGTACACCATCATGTCTTCTTTGCAGGCTGTTGCTGGGTCATTTGGTTATGCAGTGGCCGCCAACATGACCCACTGTTTATCTTGGTAGAAAGTAGCCTCTGGGAGGTCTGGCCGGTGGGCACATGGGGGGAGCTGCTGGTGAGTGGCCACACACTCCCTAGAGGGGAGGCAGCCCACCACCACCTCCCCCAGCCCACCAGGCCCGGCAGCCACTGACCTCACCCACCTTCCAGCCTTGCCGGAAAGTAGCCCCTGGGAGGCCTGGCAGGTGAGCACATGGTGGGTGCAGCCAGAAAGTGGAAACACACCCTGCCCCCTAGAGGGGAGGCAGCCCATCACGGCCCCCCGAGCCTGTGAGGCCCGGTGGCCACCAACATCACCTACCATTATACCTTGGCAGAAAGTCGCCTCTGGGAGACCTGGTGGGTGGGCACATGGGGGATGCTGCCAGAGAGTGGCCAACCCCCCCCCACCCCCTAGAGGGGAGGCAGTCCACCACTTCCTTCCCCAGCCCGCCAGGCCCAACGGCCGCCGACCTCACCCACCTTCCGGCCTTGGTGGAAAGTAGCCTCTGGGAGGCCTGGCGGGTGGGCACATGGGGGTGCCGCCGGCAAGCAGCCACACACCCCACCTTCTAGAGGGGAGGTGGCCCACCATTGAGTCCACTGCTTGTACGTTGGGCCAAAGTCAACTGGTGGCTCCAATTGTGTTGAATGGGAGTTTCCTCGGTGCATTGGATTTGGGAATGTATAACTCCAAGATCTGTATTGCAAGCTTGACCAAACTTGGGTGATGGCTGGTGGAGAGCCTGCTGAACACTCCCTGTGAATATGGGCTCTCTAAGTCCAATGGGAGCCATTCTGGCCCCCACGAACAACAAACGCCTAACATGTTCGTTAAGGGGACACACGTTTGTTACTGTTCATCTGTTCGTGTTCGTCGTTGGCAATGAACAACAAACAGTGTGTTTGTTTGTTTTTTCCCGTTCACGCCCATGTCTACTTGTGATATTGGGACACTCTTTCTTATTCCATAATGGGACAAAATCCAGGGACAAATCCTTTGTTAATCTTGGTTATGGACTTTTGTCGATCTGACATACATCTCAGTCTTGGCATTGTACTGGGTGACCTATCAACATTCAAAAAAGAAACTAGAGCCCTTTTCTAACTATACGCATAGTCTAGTGAGCAGATTGCACAGGGTCTTACTGCCACAACCTTGCTCCTTCTTAAAAACATTTACTATATGCACTTCATTATCTGAACAGTGCTTAACGCTATCAGTTTTCACTTCGTGCTTGACTGTTGCACACTATGATCTTGAATTTTAATGAATTAAGAAGGGTGTAATTCTGCTTAAGACAGCACTGGTAGCATCTGGAAGCCATCCTCAGGGATAAATGGACACAAATCTGACATTAGAAATGGAAACGTCCAAAAACCAGTGGGAGAACACTTCAATCTACCAGGACATTCCACCAAAGACTTAAAGGTCGCTGTAGTTCAACAGAAACCTTTCAAAAACAAAATCCAACGGGAGGCTGCTGAATTGGAATTCATATGCAAATTTGACTCTGTCAAGCGGGGACTGAATAGAGACTATGAATGGTTATCACATTACCACAGGTAACAGATTCTCTTTACAGAGGCGTGATCTGGGGGAGCCCAGTGGCGCCTGGTGTGGGCTTTCGGGGACCACAGTTCTCTTTGTCAGATGCAACTGGCAGGGAGAGCTGTGGTTACCGAAGGCTTATACTACATAGGAATTGGATACCTTCACTGCTACAAACTGACTGCACACCAAAAGGAGATGTTTACATTTCCAAGCAAAGGAATGTTTTGATTGCCTCTATGCTAATTGCATTCTGCCTTCTTGTGATTTATGCCCCCTCCCTTTTCTCTCTCTTTCCCCCTCCTCTTCTGTATCTGCCCAGTTTTGATCAGGCATCTGATGAAGAGAACTTGATTCTCGAAAGCTTATGCTATAATAAAATTGGTTAGTCTTAAAGGTGCTACTGGACTCTTTTTGTTTTTCTTACTGTATCAAGAGTCTTTTTTTTGTTTTCAAACATTTGTCATGACTTTCTGATGCCAAGAGTTTAGACAGCTCAGAAGACAAAAACTAAAAAGTTTTAAACAAAAATCAGGTCTATTTAGGGGAAGGCGAGAAGTTATTTGATCATAATCCTGCTTTAGTAAAGGATAAAATGATGACATCGCGATTATCAGTTGGCAAATTACAGAATGTGTCCCTCTGAAACAATCTAGGGAGCAGAATTCTCCTCACAATAGCAGCTACTTGGAAAACTATAACTCACCCGGAAAGATACCAGCCCAGAACGGCCTAGATGGCAAAAGTGACTTCTGCCACAGAAACTGCACAGTGTTTGCTTACAGAACAATGTGATTTGGGGTAGTTTTGACAGTGGAATTGGTTTTTCCACCCTCTCCCTGACAACATTTTGTGCATTATGTGAAGGAACAAACTCACAAGCCATGCCCCCTTCCTTCTGACTGGACCCCTGGGAGATCAGGGGTTGGAAGAACCCTGCGGCTGCCCCAGGTCTCCACTTGGCAATGCGTCCATTCCTCTTGCTCCCTAGGCTGCCAATTACAAATGGGGTCACCACTGACTTCTACTAATGACTCTTAGGAGTATCTCCTGCCAGACAGAGTCATAAATCTAACACTCCATACCTGTGTTGCCATTTAGAAGCCTTGCACCTCCTTCTGTGCCTCTGCATGCAACGCCAGGGGTGATCTATCACAAATTTGTGATTTAGGACTATTGTTCTCCAGGGATTCTGAATTTCCCTGCTGCCCCTCCCTGTTACCACACCTCAAATAGCTAGGCTGAATAGGTGTATTGTGCTCCCAGAGATCAGACTTCGAGAGTTTATAATACAAGAATTTTAATAAAAGTACATATATATTCTGTTTAATCTTGTGGATTTAACAAGAGAACAAATGTGAAAACATGTAGGCTTTTCTCCCTTCTCTAGGTAATAATAATAATGCTAATCATTAGCTAATCATGCTAATACTAACAACAACAACAACAACAACATTCAATTTATATACTGCCTTTCAGGATGACTTAACACCCACTCAGAGTGGTTTACAAACTATGCCATTGATATCCCCACAACAACAAACACCCTGTGAGGTGAGTGGGGCAGAGAGAGCTAGAAGCTGTGACTGACCCAAGGGCACCAGCTGGCTTCAAGTAGAGAGTGAGGAATCAAACCCGGTTCTCCAGATTAGAGTCCTGTGCTCTTAACCACTACACCAAACTGGCTTTCATGTAGGTACTTCCTAAATGGTTTGATTTAGGACAGGCTGGTGTTCCTTGAAGTTGCAGTAAGTGAGAGTTCATCAGATCTCCAACTTGGGACTCCTCTCCAATTTCCACTTCCTCATGAGGAAGATGGAATCCCCAGGTGAAAGCTTAGTCCATCATGGCTTGTGCCCCTCCAAAGAGCTGCCCAAAAAGGAAGATACTCTTCTTCCCCACATTTAAATAACCTTCCAGTGAAATTCTATGCAGAATTACTCCAGTCTAAGTCCAGTGACTTCAGTTGACCTAGACTGGAGTAACTCTGCAGAGGATTGCCCTGTTTTTCTCCCACAACCTTGGGATGATCTTATAGAATCATAGGATTGGAAGGTACCTCCAGGGTCATCTTGATACCTGGATGGGGCTCCTTGTGAGTAAACGGGGGAATTAGCAGCAAGGAGGAAGGTGATATGAGAGGGTAACAACAGGATACTCCACCAATATTTACAGGATCCCCTCCCCAAGACAGCAGATGAGACTTGGTGCTTAAATTAAAGAGTATTTTTATTTAAAGAAGGAAAATACACACATACAAGACCAATTAATACTGTTTGTACAAGCACACAGAGTCCTAGGAAATTAGTCAGAGGTTGGAATAGAGTGAGGGAATCAGGGTATATTACCTATCCACAAAGAAGGGTGTAGAGTAGAGCAGTCCATGGAGGAAGAGAGCTTCAAATGTCCTGCGTCTTCGGCCAGGGAGGAGAACTCGGAGAGAGAGACTCTGAGGGCACTACGCTTGAGTAAGTGTGTACAATTTAAATGGGGCAAAGCCCTGGTTCTTACAGGGTAAAACATGTCCTGAGGCTGGGGAGCCCTCTCAGCCATTGGGACAAAGACCTTAATGATCATCTCCTGGGAATAACAAAGGTTTATATTACCTTAGATTAATGCTACTGGGGTGTGACAAAAGGAGCAGATTGAACTCTCCTGGTGTTTTACAAAGAAATGTTTGCTAATGAATGTCGCCAGAGACAAATTAGAAACTTATCGGTGCAGATTGATGACTCTCGCTCTTGGGATGGGGACTTAATCACAGAAGAAGGATATCGGAATGTGTTAAGTGGAGTGACTCAATGAGGTCCTTTCTTCTCACAACTACGCCTGCAACTGGGAAGGCAGTGAACTAATCACCTCAGTCCTCAATATTTTGCATGAACATTCCATTCATGGCTTAATCTCTCAGGCGGGACTCAGCAATACTCTGCCTATCATGTCTGTGTCCCATCCATGCCACTACGTAATGCTGACCTGTTGTTCTAAACCAATGTTTCATGCTATAACTTGATGTCATATTGCCAATGCCATAACTGTTTTCTTCCACAGGCTTATTGAAGCTGCAGGTGCCTTATCTAACGGACTGTAGAAACTTTCAGTGCTTCTGACCTTGTACACTGCTTGCTCCCATGCACTGCTATGTCTCAACTTTGATCTCTTGCTTTCTCATTGTCTCAACTTGATAATACAAATATGCGAGACCTTCTCAGGACAAGTTCACGCCAAAAGTCCTGTTTTACTGTTGGGAGGGGGAAGGAGCAAATGTGTGGGTTAAGAGGAAGGATTTTCCCACATGTCACTATTCCTGTCAATCTTGCCCTTACTGCTTAGATGCTTACCTTGCTTCTGAGTAATCCTATGGACATACCTGTGGAAATGATCTGATTTCTGAATAAAGTCATTTAATCAAGAGCCTGGATTTCTTGCTGCAATGGCACAGGGATCTTTCTGCCATAGCCTGTCATCCATAGCCTGACACTGCCCAGCTGGCTGGCATTTCCCTTGCTGCAGATCAGGCTGTGTTAATCCAGCGGCCCTATGATTTTTATATCACAGGCAGCTATCAAACAGCTATTAAATATGGCAGAGGCCAGGGACAACTGCTTACAATCTAGTCCAACCCACTGCACAGTGCAGGAAATTCACAACTATCTCCCCCCCCCCACACACACCCAGTAACCCCTGCTCCATGCCCAGAAGATGGCAAAACACCGTCAGGATCCCCAGCCAAACTGGCCTGGGGAAAATTGCTTCCTGACCCCAAATTGGTGATCGGCATTACCCTGGGCGTGTAAGAAGGGGCCATGAGAACTAAGCACTGATATAACCCTTCCTGCCTGTTCTCTCATAATCTGCCTAGGTTCACAGAATCAACATTGCTATCAGATGGCCATCTAACCTCTGCTTAAAAACCTCCAAAGGAGAGCCCACCACCTCCTGAGGAAGCCTGTTCCACTGAGGGACCGCTTTAACTGCCAGGAAGTTCTTCCTAATGTTTAGTTATGTCCCTTCCTGTCTCACAGGAAGAGTTTTCCTCCTATCACTTTAGTCTTCCCAGCTTTATGGCTCTATGTCTGACTCAGTTGTGCTGTGGCATCTTGGGCTGGCTTTGTCTCTCTGTCTGAGGGCCACCTGCATTTCCTGTAGTTCAAGCTGCAAAAGAACACCTTTTCTCTGTGGTGCTCAGGTGAATGCAGACCGGAATTAATATAACCTCAATAGGAATTCTAGAGTAAAAGGCATTTCATCACATTCCCAATACGGAGCTGCTTGTAAACTAGAACAAAGTCGTCATCTTCATGTGTAACAATGGGATCTTACCGCTGAGACTGAAAATGGTTACCAGACAGAATTCTGGGATACCTCAAAGTTATAATCCAGTTGCAATGTTACATGCAGCGTCCAAGTTTTCCTCTTACCCCGGCCTCTTTGAGGCATCATCTAGTCTGCTAAAATATGTTGCCATTTGAAAAGTGCTATTTAAAAAAACAACAAAAACATGGGATTTGTGTAACTAATGAAAAAGAAATATTTAATCGGATAATTAATTTTTCTTTTCTTGCTAGGAAGATTGCTATTACTGTTTTTACAAACTGGAACAGAAAGCATTGCACTGGGAAATTAAAGCATACCATTTAATTTCTGTCATGGCCCTAAAGCAATTGGAAAGATTTCTTGAATTGTATGTGCCAAATGTTTCGTTAAACCCTTGCAGTGCTGTTTGTTTTTAAACTTTGTCAGATTTCATCTCTCAAATTCATTCCAGTGGCTTGCTGAAGAATAGATTACTTTTCAAGGGCTGGAAAGAAACACTGTTAGAAATTGCTTTTATATATTATTTGCAAGTTACACCTGCTCACTGTGAAGGAAAATGTCAGAAAATAATGAAGCAACATTATACATGTTGAAGTTTCAAGATGGGAAATGAGACGACTGTGAAGGGCCTCCGAAGGATGAAACTTACAAAACAAATGAATTGCTGCTCCTGAAAGGTGTACCTGGCATCTTGGAAATCCTTGATATAGCATACGGGATGCATGAAAAATTCTTCACAGGAGAATTCTTGTAGCAAAAAGTCACAAAATCTTCTTGACCTTATTAACTTTTCCCTCCCCCCTTCTTTCTTTTTGTATCCCTTTATTCTTACTTTGACAAAATAAAATTATATATATATAATTATATATATAATTATATATATATAATCCCTCTACACACATTTTTGAGGGAGATAGCGGCAGTCCCGAGATGCGTAGCAGGTACTGCACTTAGAGTCGAATTCGCCCAACCCTCAATTGAGAAGAGAGCATGGATTACAGCCTTTAAGTTGTTCTTGAACAAGGAAATTTACAAGGACAATTCAGGGAAAGTAGGTTTTGCACACTTGATCCCGCAGGATACCTATAAGAGTAGCCGAACTAATTTAATTAACCAGAAACTAAAAATTCTGGATATTGATATAACATCTTTACAGTCAAATGAGGCCCTAAGAGTTATAAAATTAAAACGAAAGGATCTCGATTACAGCAGTACTCTCCAGAGAGCCAGACGTACATGTTCGGGCTTATCCCTGGGACTTTCACCCCCAGAGGCTATTCCATCTTATTGCTATTCTTTAAAGATTCCAGCTCAACGCAGAGCCTTCACATTGGCTAGACTTAACTCCTTCCCCTCTAAAGTGCTTTCTGGTCGTTTCTCTGGACGAGTTTGTGACTGTGGACAAGGAAAGTTAGAGACCTTGGATCATATAATAGTTTTTTGCCCTAAGTGGAGTAAGGAAAGAGAGAGATTTATTATTCCTATTATGTTAAAAGAAAAGCTTCCCTTCCTTCCTTGGGCAATCTCAGTGCTACTGTCTGATAACTTTCCTGACAATCAAACCTCTGCTATAGTGGCTTCCTTTTTAGCCACGGTGATAAAGAAACAAAATCTTCATGAGCTTAGATAGTTTAAAGTGATAATGACGAGTTATGTCTGTGTGAATTGGGTCTGTTCAAGTGTACAGTTCATATTTTGTTGGTGTTTGTATGGCTTATGGCTTCGGCCGGAAAAGCAATAAACAATAAAATAAAATAAATAAACATGCTGAGCCTCATGGAATGTGCTCAGTCCTTAACTGACCATTTATTTCCCTTTTGTTTAATCTATTAAAGTTGCTGGTTTTTTACATGCCTGGAAAGTATCACAAATAGGAAGAAACACCAACCTTATATGTGGATGACCTAACATAAATATGCTGCTGTTTTAATGATGTTTTAATGTAGATGGAATTTTTATGGTGTTTTAATAGGTTGTTCTCCACCCTGAGTCCACCCACTGGGAGGGCAAAATAGAAATTTCAAATAAATATTTTTGTTTAAATGTCATTTCTGTTGAATAGAAGCAGCAACCACCTACTTATAATAAAGTAAGGAGTGACACGGAAATATTAAGTCTAACACCCTGCTGTAATTATGCCAAGTATTCCCAAAAGGATTTGGGGGGGATGGGGAGCCTTTTGGTTTCAACAACAATAAATCTGAGAGAAAAGGTTCATGTTGTCCAAAAACTAAAGAACACTCTTTGCCCCTCCACCCACAACACAACTGGTTTATTTTAAATAGATTATTCATAACAACAACAACATTCAATTTAAATACTGCCCTTCAGTGCAACTTAATGCCCATTCAGAACGGTTTACAAAGTGTGTTGTTATTATCCTCACGATAAACACCCTGTGAGGTAGGTGGGGCTGAGAGAGCTCTGAGAGACCCAAAGTCACCCACCTGGCTTCAAATGGAGGAGTGGGGAATCAAACCCGGCTCTCCAGATTAGAGTCCCATGCTCTTAACCACTACAACAAACTGGCTCTCAACAAGTTTTACATGGAGAGAGGCAGACCAACTCCAAGGAATATTACAAGTCTTTTAAAAATAAACTTTAAAAAAAAACTCTATGAATAGGAAGCAAAGTGGGAAGAAAAATGGTGTAGACAATATTATGACAGCATTAAGAATCAAAAAGAAAAACCTTACTAGTGCCCTCCAGTTCAAACCTGTAAATCTAACAGATTCTAATTCATGGCAAGTACGCTGGAGTGCAGTGTCAGAGAATATATGACAGGGGTCGAACTTAGAATATGAAGAAGCTCACGGCCCACCCTCTCCTCTGCATCCATGCATCTAGATAGGCATACTATTCATGCTATTTAAGAATATTCAAGCAGAAGAGGTTAAATTAGCTCTCCTCATTGGTGTAAGTCCCAAGACATTTATTTCTGCACCTAGCAAACATCAGAAGGCATGCAGAAGGGGTTCCTTCCTGTCGAGCCACATTTTATTCAAGATATATACGCCCTGCACCCTCACTCAGATACTTATGAGGCAGCTTACAAACAGCAGTCCTATGAAGAATTATTTCAGGGTAAGTCCTTTAAATAAATGGGGTTGGAACAGAGCTGGGCCGATTCCAGATGGCCAGAAATTGCGGTTTTTCTGCGGAAATAATCGCTTACCGGCCACGCATTCACTTTCGTCTCTGCTTTGTCTTGCAGCGTGCTGTGCCGTCCCGCTTCCGGATGTTCGCACGGCCAACTGAGGTACCCGGGATTGGTTGTTTCCTCCCCATCACAGTTGACGTCGGGGGCCTTCATTGGTTCGCATTTCGTTTTTTTTTAAATTTTTTTTACGTGTTTTGCACAAATACGCAAATGTGCAAGTATGCGAATATGCAACATTGACTTTTGCGCGCTTTTGTGCGTTTGTGCATTTGTGCACATTTACGCAGTTCGTTGTGTGCAAACGTGCGACTGCGCAAATGGCGCCTGGTTTTTTTAAAAAAATTAAGGGAATATTGTTGCTAGCTGGCCGGCAAAGGAAGGAGGGAAAGGGGAGGGCCTCTCCGCGGCGACGAAGCGTCCAGAAGTGTGCAAACCCGCAATACCGCGTTCACACCGTCCACTTATAGAGCGCAAGTGAGCGCCATGGACCGCAGGTAAGCCAGGACAGGAAATTGTGGGTTTTTACGAGTGAGGTCGCTGAAAAAGCGAAAGCACTCGCTCTATTTGTGCCCGTCTGGAATCAGCCCAAGTCTGCATAGGACTATAAACATGAAAAACAGGAAACCCAGTGGCATAAAAAAATCAACAGAAGCAGTAATAAAATAATTTAAAAGGCAAGTTAATATGCCACTTTCCCTAACACCCTCTGATCATTTTGAAAAAGATCCACAGTGCAATCCTAAGTAGAGGTGGGCAAAAATTGAATTACAACCCAAAAAACTGCACGAATTGGACTGGTTTGTGGTTCGTTGACACGCGGTTCGTGGAGCTGCATGTTAACAAACCTCCATGACTTTTTCAGGCCCACTTCATGCGGGTGGTGAGCGTTTGTGACCCCAGACAGGCTGGCGCCGCTGAGGGGTGGGTGAAAATGACAGCCCTGTTCTCCTGCCACTAACAAGCAGCAGGAGAAGGGGGCTGTCAGTTTCACACATGCCTGTGCCAGGTTCAGCCCATGAGCTGAAGCCAGCACGGGGTCTGTGAAGCTGACAGTCCCCTTCTCCTGCCTCCGGGGAGCGGCAGGAGATCAGAGTTGTCAGTTTCACAGACCCGGCTCCAGGTTCAGCCCATGGGCTGAAGCCAGCGTGGGGTCTGTCAAACTTGAAGTCCCCATTCTCTTTCCGCCTGGGGTGGCAGGAAAACGGTGGCTTTCAGTTTGACAGACCACGCACTGGCCTCAGCCCTTGGGCTGAACCCAGTGCCGGGTCTCTTAAACTGACAGCTCTCATTTTCCTGCCGCCCTGGCCAAGAGGAGAATGAGAGACCTGTCAGTTTAACTCACCCCACCCTGGGTTCAGCCCATGGGCTGAGGCCAGCGTGGGGTCTGTCAAACTGACAGCTCTTTCCGCCCAGGGATGCAGGAAAATGGGGGCTGTCACTTTGACAGACCCTGTGCTGGCCTCAGTCCATGGGCTAAACCCAGCGCTGCGTCTGTCAAACTGACTGCTCCCGTTCTCCTGCCACTCAGGGGACAGGAGAATAGGGCTATCAGTTTCACATGCCCTGTGCCAACTTCACCCCATCGGATGAAGCCTGCGGAGGTGTTTTGAAACTGACAGACTTCTCCTGCTGCTTCAGGGCGACAGGAGAAGGGGGCTGTCAGTTTCAAACACCCCACACCGGCTTCATAAGCTGGTGCCAGGTGTTTGAATTCCACAAACTACAAACCACGAACTGATTCATGAAGTGTTACAAATTCATGGATTTTGTGGTTTGTAGTTCTTGGAACAGCGATGAACTATGAATCAGGTGGTTTGGGGTTTTTTCGGTTCATGCCCATGTTTAATCCTAAACAGAGTTGCACCCATTGACTTTAGAGGAATTGGAAGGCTATAATTCTGTTTGGATTGCACTACTAGTCTCTCTTTTTGCTCACTTTCATTATCGGCTCCAACACTGCTGGGTTTTGCCAAAGCACCTCTATTAAAAATGTAACTTGTTGTAGTCACTGTCTTGCTGTTAGATTTCCTCTTCCCACACAGTGCAGAAACTTGGATATAAGGCATCTTGTTGAGGAGCCTCTTCATCCCTCAGGACATATATGGACAGAGTAATCAATTCTGTCATTTTGGGAACTGGAAAGTATGCTACTATGATAGAAAAATGTATGCTTCCAGATAGAAGCTATAGTAGTCAGTTAGTGTCTATTACAGAAAAATGACAAGTTGTGTGGCATCTTAAAGACTAACACATCACGGTATAATTTTAATTACCTTTCAAAATGTCACAAGAATGTTGTTGCTATTCATGAATATCATGGTTCACAAAGAGGTTTCTCCACGTGACTGTATGAACTCTACACAATGACTCTGCAGTGAGTGTGTAAACTGACATTGGGTTTAAGGAGATAAAAAACGTTGCACATGCCTGTGATGGATCTGCCACGTATGCAGGCTATCACATCATGCTGCATTCATCACGTAAGGAGAGCGCACGGGCATGTTATGTTGGAGAAACCGCCAATGGTCTTTTCATCCACAGAAATAATTTTCTTGTGTCATGTAGAGCAAAATGTATTCAACGGCAATTGGCTTCCTCTTCTTTTAAAAAGTTAACAATATTTATAAGGTGAAACAAGTAATATATAAATATAGAAATCGTCTTGTTTGTTTTGCACAAATTAATCCAAAAGAACAAATTAATTTCAATGATTGCCTGTGTGTTTTAGGTGCATCTGTTTTTTTAAAAAAATCATTGTTTTTTCTGACAGGTTAAAACAATTTCCAGAACAGACAGTCTTATTTCAAACAACAGTGTAGGGTCCATGCTTAGCAAGTCATGAAATGTCAGAAAATTCATGTATTCCCATTACAATCTGAGCCAGAGACCTGAACTTCATAAATGAGACCAGCTTGCTTTGAATCCTGAAAAAGCCATTAGATGAATTTGATATGGAACATCTCCTTGTTCTTTAGTAATGAAAGCTGTCATTCTTCTGATTACCCAAAATGTTTCTGAAGGGTGGAAAACGCACAATAAAATGGAATGAAAACTGATCAATGTGTAACAAAGAGTAGCCTGATCCTATACAGTGCTATGAACAATGTCTTATTCTAATTACTGGCTTTATATTCCAAACAGAGTGGAGTAGATGACTGATTTGTCATCATACGTAGATGGCGCCCAACTAGAAAGCCCCCAGATAGGCCTACTCTTGGGTCTTTAATGATGGTTTGAATGGCAGAAATGGTAGTAGTTGGTGAAATGTTCTGTGATATGGGCGTCATCACTTGCTAATTGCTATAGATCAAAGAGCCGCGACAGGGAGTCAGTTCAAAGTTGACAACACTCATCTTGCTGCATAAAAAGTGGACACAAAAAGTTCTTCCTAGAACAGCCATGCAAACAATGTTCCCAAAAGTTCTGAAAAAAAGGATTGTCAAAATGGAAGAACACAACAAGGCAACATGTTCTTCAACACTTCATCTCCCTAATCTTTTCCATCAAAAAACTACAGTTTCTTCATCTCAAACAATTAAGAATCCTACCACTGTGACCTTCTCAGTGCCAAGTTGTTTTGCTTCCAGGATCTAATTTCTTCTCATGAACTAAGACATGCCTCCTATTTCCCTTGCCAAATTATGACATGTTGCTAAAGTATCCTCACATACTGCAGTTCCCTGTCCATATTCCGTCTTTTCACTTCAAACACAATTCTAAGGACATAATGAACTTCTCAAAAGTGAGACATGGCACTGAACACCCTGTTGGGGATGCCTTGTAAACAAAACAAACCCATTTTCAAATGCAAACCCCTGGAAATCAAAGTTACTATAGATGTGCAAGCCAAAATTTGAAGTTAGTTGTTGTAGATTTTCCGGGCCGTGGTCTTGGCATTGTAGTTCCTGACATTTTGCCAGCAGCTGTGACTGGCATCTTCAGAGGTGTAGCACCGAAAGACAGAAATCTCTCAGTGTCAATGTGTGGAGAAAATGTTAGCAGGTAATTTATATCTACTCAGGAAGGTGGGCTTGGTCTGAGTCATCCTGTACGAGTTTTCCAGGGTGCGGAATGCTAATGGGGGGAAGCTTCACTGTATCCTGAGGAGGTTCTTTTGCATATGGATTGGTGGTTGATATGCTAATCTTCTCTGTAGGGCTGTTGTAAGATGTTGAGTATTTTGTTAGTCCAGTCCTGAAAAACACCTAGAATCAGGTGTAGAACATCCACATTTTCACCTCTTCTTTATAAGCTTGATGAGTCTGATGTTTGTACAGATCATGTGTGCATATTTTGTTTATTAAAGTTTCTTATCATCTGAATGCCCAAAGCCTGATCTCTGTGCCAATGCCATTCCTGATCCAGTCACACTTTTCAAAGAGGGGTGAAGGGGAGGGGCCATCCCCTAAGTGTGAAGTTTTGAATGAGTGATCCATCGTCTCTGCATTCATTGTTATGAATGGAATGGAAGATGTTGTTGTATTCCTGTACAGTGATACCAGCCTATTTCTATGATCCTGAACTCCATTTTTAAGTATGGAAAGTACCGGATTTTCACTGTCTCACTGGAACCATTCCAAATGACATGTTCTCTGAACAGGGAAGAACAAGTAATGTTTGCTTTTGCCGATGTTTGCATTAGCTTCTGTGGACATAGAAGAAAATCAATAATTGGAAGAGAGCCAAATTCGGTCAAACATGTCACAGAGCCTAGGAGAAGAGAAGGGGGGCTGACGAATAACAAACGCAGAGGCTTATTTCAAACGGACAATCTTTCTTTTTCTGACTTTTAAGATTCAAAGACGCTAAAACACAGTAACTTTCACATCTACTCTTATGTCTGAAGAAGGAAAACACTGTGCACACACTAGCAATCATGAGAACACAATTAAAGAGAGGAAAATGAGGAAGATCCACAGCAAGAGAGATTCTTTTAAGACCTTCTTTTGGTTTTAAGAGGAAACTCTAACAGTCCAACTGACAGAAATGCTAGTTCAAGTCACTTAGAAACACTGCCTTGACTATAACATCATGTTGACACTAACCACATGATTGTTTTGCTGGAAACACATATACATGCATATATATATCCATATATTCACAGCTCAATCAATCTCATTATAGCTCTACATGAAATAACTCAGCAATCACTATACATATATCAATCACATAGGCCTTAATCATAAGGAACTCAGGATATACTGAACCAAACAAAATGGAGTCTAAATGAACCTTTGAATGGAAACGTGGCAATAAGCTAAGATCTAGGGGATTTTTGCTGATACATGCTATTCATATGAGTAATGATAACAAATATTGAGGGATCAGAATGACCTGACCATTTTACAGATGTCACAATCTCAGCGCAAATTCTGCAAATGTTACAATTTTTAGGTGATTTCCAGTGCCAGGAATGACTCTGAGGAATCTCATTGGTGAATTTGAATGGGATGATGTAGGCCAAAATTGTATAAAAATGAGCATAAAAACCATGGAGTCTAAGAAGCTAGGAGGAGAGAAAGGAAGGAATACCTCCTTGCTATCTCTCTCCTTTCCCTTTCAGATTGGCAAAGCGCTCTCCCATTCTTTCCATCAACGAGAATCTCTGGGACATCTCCAGGATTGGTAAGATGATTTACTATGTCTTATTCTGATTGTATTGTTAATCAAACTATTGTATTGCTAAGACCATGCTGTACCATGATTCTCAAAGTTTCTGTAATCTATGCAAAATGATTTAAATAAAACTTACTGAAATTCATGTCCAAGCCTGTGTTGTATCCTTGCTCTCTCTTCATTTGGGAAAATCTGATTCAGTTGAAGATATGTTAAAGATCCCCCCCTTTCGCATAGTAAACTGTTGGCAAAAGGAAAGCTAACAATCTGGCAAATAGGCAGAATCTTTTAATGGCAATGCAGTAAACAGTGATAGAAGTGCTAATCCTCCTAGCAGGACATGCTCTTGAAAATTAGTTGGTGGCAGCAGGTAATGCCCAGAGAGAAGGTGGAAAAACCTCCTGCGAGGAAGGGAGAAAGACAGGAAGTGCATCAGCAAGGGAGACCTGGGACGGCTGAAGAACTCTCCAAGCTCCTGGAACTCAAGAGAACAGGTCATATGAGTCCATTTCCTCACAGCCTCATCAACACATTCCATATAGCATTGCTGGATAGACATGGCTTGACAAATCCCAGATGCCAGGTTACCATGGTGCCTAGAAATTTTTTGTGACAGCAATAATTACCGAGTACGTAATATTACAAGGATAAGTCTGGCTCCTAATTTTTTGGGCTAGCTTTGAGATCCAAAGAAAATTAATCAAGGTCTGGGGTAGGACATCATTCACAAACAAGGATTATTTGAGGCATTTCCCCTCAAAGCGGGACACACACACAAACCATTAGAAAAAGCAGGTGCAGGTCTGAAGTTCAACTCTTTCCCACCCACTTCCGGACCTTTTCTCTCAATATATACATTTGCTCACATCCTGCACTGATTTAAAATTCTTAGCCATTGTGCGGTCTCACATGAGATCCTAAAACCTATCCTGCAACCTAACCTTGAGTTCCCATCATTCCTTTATGAGGTTAAAACTAAGCCACCTACAGTATAATCCTAAACAGAGTTACTCCAGTCTAATGAGCTTAGACTAATGTAACTCGGTTTACAACTGTACTGCTAATTAGAGCCTCCACTCTGACTGGAGTTACTCTTTCTCGTACCCTGTGCATATTCTTCACCTACTCATAGTTTTTTTGCTTTGTTTTTTGTTTTTCTTTAGCCATGGCTTCTTTTGGCTACCTTTGATCCCTGCCATCCTCTAAACAGTTTAGGGTTGCTAACCCTAACTGGCACCTTGATGGGAGTTCAGGGGGTAGGGACAAGTAGCTTGGTGTTGCATCAACATGCAACATCACTTCTAGGGCAAACCTGGAAGTGATGTCATTGAGTCAAGGTGACACTCTAGGATTCACCTTAAACTCTGTAGTTAAACTATAGAGGATTTGCCCATATGGCAATACCAGGAAAATTACAGTGCCTTCCTAAGCAAAAATTAGACCCTTCTAAGTTTATTGACTTCGACAGACTTAGATGGGTGCTACACTGCTTAGAATGGCACTGTTTGAGGTACAGATGCCAAAGACCATTATTAGGAGAGCAAGGATTTTTTATATACACGTTAGATGTATACTTTATAAAATGGGTGTAAATAAGATAGTTCATGTATCTATTTTCTTTAAAAAGTTGGATGTACTTGCTATTGTGGTAATTGGTAAACCTTTGTAAACCTCTCTTTCTATCAGGTGATTTTGACAACTGTTTTTCAGTAGTCACAACAACCAAATCCATTAATACCCATATTCTACATCAACATTTGACTAAGTCTTGGTTACTAAGAGTTCTATTTGTTCTACAATATATTCTTCTTTCCATTACATAAAGAGGCATTCAGCAGTAATGCCAGAAGGGATCTCTCCTGACCATTTTTTTCCAGAAAAAAAACTGTATAGATGACTACTCTTGAGAATTTTTTTAGCATAAAAAGATCTTTAATTGTCAGGGACCATTTGCTTGACACACACACACACACACACACACACACAAATTTTCCTTATACTAAGTCAGGTCACTGGTCTATCAAAGTCAGCACTGGCTACTCAGACTGGTGGGGCCTCCCTGTCAGGGTCTTGGCATCCCCTGCCATACTTTAGGGGCTTGACAACCCCCTGACCTGAAAGCATAAGAGCCTGGGCCAAGGACTGGACTCTAATGGACATTTTGCTCTTATGTTAGAGACAGCTGTGGCTGGATCCTCTGTCTCTGTCCTGTGAAAGTGTGCAGAGGAGGGGGTGCCCCCTCCTGAACTTTTCTGCCTGTCTCCTGAGAAGAAGAACCATTGTCATGGATACATCACCTTGGCACTCCTGAACTTTCTAAAACGTCCTCTTTGCTCTCATCCTTAGTTGCTTGGCTTTTGTTTACATATACACTGTAGCTATTGGGGGATGGGAAGTGGGAACCTAGACTAGGCTGGCAGCTAAGGGGTGGGTGGGAACTGGGCTGTACTTAGAATTCAGTTTAGACTTGAGGCTTGGTGCCGAACTTCATTCCTGGCAATGAACCTGTGGTGAATTGCTGAACTCGTAGATTATCAGTAAAGCTTTAACTCGTGCAGTTCTGGACTCGTGTAGTGAAGTCATTGAAATCTTCCTGGCAGAACCTTACACCCACTGGGTCTCAGGGAGAAGTCTTTCATATCACCTCCTACCTGATCCTTTTAACTCGACATGCTAAGGATTGAACCTGTGACCTTCTACATGCAAAGCAGATGTTCTGCCACTAAGCCACAGCCCTACCTATGTATATTTCCCTCTTATTTCCAGAAACTGGTCAGGCTCCTCTTAGACACTTGGATCAGAGCGCTCTGGGCTTTCTTCTCTTCCTGTTCAAGGCCATGATTTAGGGGAAATCCTTGCCAACTCAACCTGCAAGGGGTGGTCGCTTGAGAAAGGACTGCATCCCCCTGGAGCCACTCACAGCTCAGGCTTGCTCAAAATTTAGACCCCTGAGACACTGTGACTGAATGCTAAGGAGCAACGAGGGGAGTGGGGAATATTTTAGTAGGTCGCACCTAAAACCCCTTGGAATCATTCCTGGTTCACATCGTCTTTGTTCCAAACTCTCACCTGAAGTCTTGCAAGGCTAAATCGTGCCTCCTGTGACACTTCAGGTGAGTTTTTTCTTCTGAGAAGTAAAGTGGTTCCTCATTCTCTTTCGTCGTCAATCTAGAGCTCTCCCATACTTAGAAATAGTAGCAGTGACAGGAATTCCTGCCGCATGATGTTTTTTCTTGCCCATCATTGCAAATAGAACACTAAAATAAACACATTTCATCCTTCCCATATATGCATACATTAGGCACTGCTTGCGGTCTTCCCTGCTTTCTCAAATCGCTACATCTAGGGTTCATTTTATATCTTTTCCTTTCTCTATAAAAAGCCATTTCCCAGCATTCTGTTACATTTGAGCATAATCAAGAAACAGAATCCAGGACATGACTGTGAAGACAGAGGGACAACCTTGACTCTCCAGTTCAAATTATTAGGGTCACAGAGCAAATTTTGCCTCCATAGTGTCCTTGAGTGCACTCCTTTAGATTCACCCGGGTAGATTCATCCTGCCATTGCGAGGCCCGTGATGCTGGTGATGTCTCCAAATTCACTACGTCACTTCTAGAAACAATCTGGAAGTGACAGTGGGTAGCTCTAGGAATACCATAGCATGTCCGGTGATTCCTAAAGCTACCCCATTGCCACTTCTGGGTTGTGCCTGGAAGTGTTGTACTAACACAGAGGCCTGCAGAGTTTTTTTCTTTATTTTTCTCCAGAGATAATGGCGGAGATGATCAGTGGGAGGCCTCTCAGCAATCCAGGATGCCTGACAACCCTATCCAGGCCCCATCTGGAGACTGGCAACCCTAAGCTCATCTGAACAGGGTCTCCTGCAGGTGCCACACTGCACATGGGCAAAATCAGCAGCAGCCCATACACGAGCTTGTACACGGGCTTTTTCTGTGGTGGCCCCTACCCTGTGGAACGGCCTGCTTGAGGTCAGAAGAGCCCCCACTCTCCTGGCTTTCCACAAACAGTGCAAAACTGAATTATTCAAAAAGGCTTTTATATTGTAGGGAGGGGTCTCAGTTGCTCTGCTAATGGGTTAGGGACCATAGACTTCACCCATAGATTTCACCACTACGTTTCCTTATGTACTGCTATGTTGCCTTATGTTCTATCTGTTGCTTTAAATATGTGCTCCTATGTCTGCCCTAGAAGTGCTTATGTTCTGTCTCAGCATTCTTCAACTTTGTATTGGATTCTTGCTAATGTTATGTCTTTCTAAATTTGTGTTTATTTACCCTATGGCATTTTTAAAGAAATTGCCCTTGATACTGACTGTACTGATCTCACACTGTGTAATCTGCCTTGAGTCTCAGTGAGAAAGGCGGGCTCTAAATGACATAAATAAATACATGATAAATGATAAAAATAAGCAAGAGGGATGAGTGAGACCCCCTTGGTTCTGGCTCAGAAAGATTCTGTCAAAGCATGGAAGGATTCCATTCTATGCTGTCAAAACTCTGGTCTGGGTTGTGAGATCCAGATTTGGCAGTAGCAATGCAGAGGTGAAAACATCAGAAGCCTTCGGGTGTGCAAGGCAGGGACCTGAAGCAGCCTGGAGTCATGCCCGGGCCATGTTAGGCTGTGGCCTCATCATGAATTCCAAGGGGATTGGTGCCTTTCTGGAAAGGCCTCTGCCTCAGCCTGAACACAGTTTCTATGGAGCTGGCAACCAGGTAAATAGGAAACAGTGGGGGTGGATATGAGATGAAGAATCAGACAGATTTCGGCCTAGCCATTCTTTGATGCCTTCCTTCTGGAAGCTATTTCTCAGCCTCGCAAAACAGCTTGTTTTTGCTGAACTATTCTCCTTTATGCCCATTGTGTTCAATCTATCTCCCTCGGGTTCCCAATCCTCCCTTGGAGTTGGGTGACCCCCTGCTCCCAGCCTCTGCTCCTCCACCTATACCCCTCCAACAGGAGGGGTATAGGTGCAGGGAATGGACCCAGGAGCTCTGGAGCACACTCCCAGCCACCCCAGAGCCTTTGTTATCGCGTCAGGAATGACATCATTTCCAGTGTAACCATGAAGGGTCCAGAGTATACATACGCTGTAAGGCCCCCCCCATGTGCCTTCCCCACCACCTGTCCCCGCCCTCCAGTTTGGACCCTGGAGGACCTGGCAACTCTACATCTCCCAAAGGAGACAATGAAAAAAATGCCCATTGACCCCAATGGAATGGAATAGCATACTTTGTTGCTACCACTGTTTCTTGTAACATGCAACAACGAGAAGCAAAAGACCCATCACTTGTTGTAACTGTGGTCGAATCATTGCAGCAGCCATTCTGGCCCAACACATCCTTTCTAGCTAGTTATTTGTGCTCTACACGCAACTCATCTTTTCCCTGCCTCAGGCCAGGACGTTGCAGCACCCTAGATGAATGTTTTTGTCCTTTCACATATTGATTATTGTAATTCTCTACTTATTGGTTTCCCAAGCACCATCCCCCAAAGACTCAAGCTAGTGAAAAATCTCCTCTATATGTCTTGGTCAAATAAGAAAAGTTTCACTGCATCATTGCGGTTTTAATGACACGGCACAGCCTCACTGCTCAGTCACAGAATACACTGCAGAGTTCACAGTCATACTTGTAAAGCCTGGCCTTGCTGAACATGCACGAGCTCATTACGATGAGCATTGACCTTTCCTTTGTGTTGTATGGCAGTTTCCTTATTGGTTACCCCTAAATAGTTCACCAGCACCTTTGTCTACCATACCTCGTAGTTACTTTCTTGCCAAATTGCCTTTCTGGGAACTGATCTTTCTAGTTTATTTATTTGGCCCACTGTCTGTCACTATTCCACATGGGTGTTGCATATAAATGATCTTTGACAGCTTATTAAATTTAAATAGCATCCCACATACATATAAAATGGAATTCCTATGATAACACAACATAATACATTACAGCAGAAGCAAATAACTATTATTATCATTGTCATCAATATTAGACACCTAAAATTGCATGAAGCCTTATACAAATAATAAAAGAGACAATGCCCAGCCGCAATGGCTTAGAATCTAATAGGCATGCCAAGATTAGAAGATGGGATCAGGGAGGGAGAACAAGGAAGTCTAGTTACACGAAAGCATAATGTTTTCCTGGACTGGCCACTAGATTAAGACAATCGAAACAGAAGAAGAAATAAGCAACAGTGGGTTTAACTTAGGCCTCTCTTCTCAGAAGCTACCAGTAGGGCTGCCAACTCCAGCTTGGGAGATTCCTGGAGATTTGGGGGTGGTGCCTGGGAAAGTGGAGTTTGAGGAGGGGGAGGAGCTCATTGGGGATGTGATACTTAAGAGTCCTCCCTCCAAACTTGCCACTTTGTCCAGGGGAACTGATCTGTGTAGTCTGGCGTTGTAATTCTGGGAGAACGCCAGGCCCTATCTGCAGCCTTGTCTACGAGGCAGAATGAGGAAACAGTAGGGACTAGGCAGCCGTTATTTATTTATTTACTTATTCATACCCCAAGGGAGATCCAAAGTGACCACTCTCTCCTCCTCCATTTTATGGTTGCAACCACAACCCTGTGAGATTTGTTAGTCTTGTCCAGACCATGAGGCTCAGCCCCCCAGACTTACCAGGAAGAGGGAGTGGGAGACAGTTGGGGGACAACTACCCAGACACCCCAATGGACACCCAGGGCCAGCATGAACCAGCAGTAGAAGAGGGGAAAGAGGCACCCCAGCCACAGGAGGACAGAGCAGCTCCCAAGCCCCAGAGGGTCAGGCGGGGCAGGTGGAAGCCAGCTAGCCCCACTCTCTGGTGGGAGACCAGGGGGCCAGGCAGGGAGAGTGAGGAGGACCGTCAGGAGGGAAATAGACCTGAGGGCAAAGGTACAGGGAGCAGGGGCAGCCAGCCAACGAGCCAGCCAGCAACCTTACTGGCAGGGGAGGAAAAGCAGCAGCAAAGACAGCTCAGGACCTCACCTCAGCCTCCAAACAAGCTAGAGGAGATTAGCTAGGACCGGGAAAAGCTGGGAGCAAAGCCATCCCAAGTGTGGTGACCTGACGCACTCAGCAGGGAAAGCTTGGCAGCCAGCCCAGAAAGCACAGCTGTGGCTGATCAGGGCAGCCAGCAGAAAAAAACCAGGTGTGGCTGCCTGAGACATTGCGGGCTGTAGCTAGAGTGCAGAGGTGGGCGTGGCTGGCAGGTGGAGCTGGGAATAGGGGAAAGGATAAATAGGGGAATAGGGGAAAGGAGAATCTACCCACAGGGCATGGTGAGTTGTGTAGGAGTGGGGTGGGGTGGAGGGAGGGAGGGAGAGAAAATGAGCGGAGAGAAAATATGAGCGGAGAGGAGGTGGAGGAAAGAAGAGGAAGAGAAGGAGTAAGACCGACAACTGGATGGAGACAGCTGTCGTGGAAGGCAGCCGAGACTATGTCAGGTTGAAGGGACCTGCGGGTGGGCTGAGAGGGTGTGAGGGCGAGGTATACCCCCCCTCCTTCGACAGAGCGGGATCCCGCATATTCCCTGAGAGGGTGTGAGGGACAGAGCGGGATCCCGCATATTCCCTGAAGGTCCTTTAAGGCAGAAGTCAAGCATGATGGCGTCTCACAGGGTGGCGCCCTTGGCAGAACCTGACAAGTCTGAGAGACTGGCCCAAGGCCACCCAGGAAGCTTCCGCGGCAGAGTGACAGTCCAGATCTGGGCCTCCCAGACCCTCGTCTACCTCCTCCGCTAGGCTGGCTGCAACTCAGCACATCTCAGTCTAGAATGCTTCAAGAGTGATTCAATTTATTTATTCCATTTGCACAGACAGCCAAAAGCAGCATTATCTTGTAAGGAAAAACGGAATACATTTAGGTTTTAAATTCAATATTTATTAAACTTTAGATAATCATTACAAAAATGTCTTTCCAATTTAATATTATTACCATATGAGTTCCATTAGTGTACTGAAAGGATCCATTCCCCCAACCCCAATTAGATTTACAGAGGTAGTAAGGCCATTCCTTTTCTGTACTTTAATGTTAAATGTATCCATTTCAGCGCTTTTCAATATTTTGAGTAACCAGAATGGAATAGATTTATTAAAACCAATTGAAGCTTTTTGCCTCTCTTGCTTCCTTGAGTGACTGCTGCTGCCCTCTATTTTGACAGAATATCTTCTGTGGAGACGACCCAGAGAGGAGCCAAGCACCTGGCGAAACTGATGGAGGAGCTGCCTCCTCTCCCCCCTCACTGGCTTCCCAGGTGCCCAGCGGTGGGTTTTCTGGCCAAATGATAATAAGGGGAATAACCACTGATACTTAGGGCTGCCAGCCTCCATGTGGGGCCTCAAGACCACCTGGAATTACAGATAATCTCTAGGCTATAGAGATCAGCCCCCTGGGGAAAACTGGTGCTTCGGAGGGGGGACCATATGGCATTAGGCCTCTCTGAAGTCCCTCCCTTCCCCCCAACCTTGTCCTCCCCAGGCTCCATCCTAGGGTTACCAGGTCCCCATATCTTCCTAGTGTGTGTGTGTGTGTGTGTGAGGGTGCGCGTGGGGGGGGGGAGAGAAACCTGGCACTTTTGAAATGAATGAGCCCATTAGACTAAATTATTTTTGGAATGGGTCCCTCTTGCCAGTACTTGCCATTAAAAGGAAATTGGTGAAGCAATGAAACACCACAGTGCATTTTTCCTCCTCTGTGACAGCATATTGGGCCTCTCTCTGGCATATCAGCATGGGCCTTTGATGTTAATTATGAGCCATGTTGATATGACAAACCTGGGATTCCATTTCCAAATCCTCAATAGTTGACTCAAGAACTTCCCAGAAAAGTTCCCAGACTTTTATTTCCATTATATTCCTAAGACTTGGATATCACTATTGTTGGAAGAGGAGGACCCAGTGCTGTCCCTTTCCTCAGGTTTCAGAGGGGGACAAAACAAACCGTTAGAAAGACAAAGAGGTCAAGGCATTCTGTTTACTATTTACTGCTCTGACTCTCCCTTTGATATGTAAATTGCTATTCTCAGGACTTCCTCCTCCATATTCTCCTCACTCTCTTCTCTTCTTGGCTTTGTTCCAGGCACCATCTCTCTCCTTCTCCTCCCTTCATCTTGGAACCATGGATGCAGGACTGGTCCTAGCATCCATGCCCATCCATAGACTAGATAGGTAAATCTCTCTCTCTCCTCCTTTCTTATCAGAGTATGGAGTTCATACAATAAAGAACTCCTATTTCCTTTCTAAATATCAACAAGTGTATGCTTTGTTATTTTCTCTTCTACACACACACCAGCCAGCAGAACCAGCTCGCACTACCTATGATCATGCTCCCACAGCTAAATGATAGACTCTGCTAGTGGCCCAAACATGGAATCCTTTAATTGGGTTTCTGGGGCCAACATACAATTTATTTATCAACTATCAAATCGAGAATTACATAAGGGGAACACCCTGAGCATGATGTTACATGACACATTGCATTAAACACCTGCTAGAAGATTAGAACATTTCTTAGCATACTCATTGAAGGAGTCACTTGAGATTTCTTGCATTGAGTTCAGGTGTTACCTGGAAAAGGGCTCCTTGAGAGTAAGTGGGGGAAATTAGTGGCAAGGGACAAGGCTACGCAAGAGGGGTAACTATGGGATAACTCTACCAGTATTTATGGGGTCCTTTCCTCAAGGTAGCAGATGAGACTTGGTGCTTTTAAGGTCAAAGAGTATTTTTATTTAAAGAGGTAAAACCAACATACACACACAAGGCAATTAAAAATTGTTGGTAAACACACACACAGAGTCCTAGGAAGCTAGCCGAAAATTGGAATAGAGTTGGGGGTGGGGGGGATATATTTACCAATCTTGAAGAGTAGAACAGTCCATGGAGGAAGAGAGCTTCAAACGTCTAGTGTTCTCAGCCAGAGAGAGACTAAGGGAAGTGGCCCCAAGGGAGTAGCGCTTGGATCCAGTAGGCATGCACAGTTTGAATGGGGCAAGAGCCCTGGTTCTTACAGGGCAAAACATGTCCTGAGGCAGAGGATCCCCCCATAGCCATTGGAACAAAGACCGTAAAGGTCAGTCTCTGGGAATTACAAAGGTTTGATTACTTTGATTACTTGCTGCTGGGTGTGTGAAAGGAAATGCAAAGTCTCTCCTGCTGCCTCACAGAAGGGGCAGTTTGCTAATGAATCTCCCTGGAGGTTGGTTGATGAATTTAGATATGAAAATGCATGTTCCCAGAGACAAGTTAAACTTATCAGTGCTGATTGATTGATTCTCGATCTTAGAGTGGGGATTTCATCATGAAAGGAGAGTATCGGAATGTGCTAAGCAGGGTGACACAACGAGACCCTTTCTTATCACAGTTCATGCCCTCAGCTGGGAAGGCAGTAAATGAAATCACCTCAGTCCTCAGCATCTGGCATGAACATTCCATTTATGCCTTAATCTCCTGGGTGGGGCTCAGCATCGCTGGCTGGAATTCCCCTGCAGCAGACCAGGCTGCATTAATCCAGGGGCCTTGTGATTTTATATCACAGGCAGCTATCAAACAGAAATAAGGCAGAGGCTGGGGCAAACTGCTTACATGGGGGGAGGGAGGGGCACATCTATACATTTCTTCAATGGGTGAAAAAGTCTTAAAGAAAGCATATTTTTCTCAGACATCTTAGATACTTAATAGATAACTCTTCAATAAACAGAACTCTTGTTTGGGGAATATATTTCACCATACACATGAGACAATATACTCCTAGTTAAGAACATCAACAAAATAGGATGCATTTCAAAACAGTAATATAAGTATAATGGTTCTGTTTATCTTTGGAACCAACAAAACAAAATCAATGCATAGTGGTAATTGCTTCCACTAGTTATAAAGAGAAAATGGGAATGTTTGTTCCACCATTTAAAGGGAAGTACAGAAAGATGACATCCATTCACAAAACTAATACAGAAAACAAATTTCAAAAATCCCACATGTAGAAATTCAATTTTGGGCAAGTCTGCTTATCCAGAACTATGGCTCCAGCTAGATATATGTTCAGTTTGTTTCATCTCAACAAAACTAAGCCCTTACTAAAGGAACATCTAGTATTAGCCAATATAACACAAAGAATAATGGAAGAGGGTTGATTTTAACCCCTTGCCCCTTTTCTTTGCTGTCCTCCTGACCTACATTGCTTTTAGTTTGTGAGTTTCTGCAACATCAGGAATTCAATGGCCATTCTTTGAAAACATGTGATGACATAACTTCCTGGAAGTGACATCATTGTACAGGCCCAGGAGTACGCACGCAAAGAAAATAAGTAAGTGTCAGGTCTCCCCCCTCCCACTAAGAGGGTAAGAGATACTAGCAACCCTAACTAGACATTTATTTTGGGCCTGCAAATCTCACCAGAAGAAGCAGCAGTACTTGCTCCCACTGTGTTATAGTGCTTTGCTTTACCCTTCCCAACAGATGTCCTTCCCTCATGCCTTGGCAGAAGGAATTCTGGGACTGGTAGTTCTTGATATGATAGTCCCAGGAGTCACCACAGTTCAGAATGTTACTTGAGAATGCTGCTCTAATACTGCTTCTGATTAGCTCCAGCACATATCAAGACATCTGGACAACAGATACATAGAAATGAGGAAATGACAGTGTAATCCTAAGCAGAGTTAACTCCAGTCTAAGCTCATTGATTTCAATGGACTTAGCCTGGAGTAACACTGCTTAGGATTGCACAAGTTTCTATAACCTCAAGAACAACCTAAAGTTTATCCTCAGTTTTTTTCCTAGATTGCAGCCTGAGCCAGGCCCTCCTAAACCTCTGGGCCCCCATAAAGTGCAACCTCCCCCCTGCCCATGCGGGGGCCCTGGCCCTGTAAGGCCAGGATATAGAAATTGCCTATTTGTGCTGCCCATCTGTTTCTGGACACAAGTCAAAGTGTTTTTTTACCTCTCTGTCCCAAAGGGCTCGAGGCCAGTGGACGTGAAAGAGCAACTCCTCCCATAATATCCATCCCCCTAGTTAAGGAACTTCTCACAAACACTCCTCTCTGCATTCTCACCTGCAGGAGTGACATAGAGGGTTGCCAGTCCCCCGCTGGAGGTGGGGGATCCCCCACTCCCACCCTCAACTCGCCACCCCTGCTTACCTGGCTGGCAGGGGGGGAAAGGCAAGGTACTCTTGCGTGCCTCAGTAGGCCAATTTTGGTCCAATATGGGTCTAATTCAGCCCACTGTGGAGAGCAGAAGTACTCCAGGACCCGTTGCGCCACTGCAAGAGCACTCCAGGGCCTGTCACGCCACCGCAACAGCACTCCCACACTCCGCAGTGGCCCAATTCAGGCTGAATCTGGGCCATTTTGTTCCAAATCAGGCCACTGTGGAATACAGGATCACTTCAGGGCCCGTTGCACCTCCCCGGCAGCTGTCAGTCTATGAATGACAGGATATGGCAGACAGATCCCTGTACTATTGCAACAAGAAGTCCAGGCTCTTGGTTTTATTCAGAAATCAAATCGTTTCCATATATATGTCCATAGGATTACTCAGAAGCAAGGTAAGCATCTAAGCAGTAAGAGCAAGATTGACAGCTCCTTCCCCCACCCAATAGTAAACAGGATATTTGGCACAAATTTGCCCTGAGAACGTCTCGCATAGCTATGCTATCAAGTTGAGTCACTGAGAAAGCAAGACATAGCAATTCACAGGAGTGAGTAACGCACAAGGTCATGGACATTGAAAGTTTCTATAGTTCGTTAGATAAGCATCTGCAAGCAGCCTGTGAAAGAAACAGTTATGGCATTGGCAATATGACATCAAGTTACAGTATGAAACATTGGTTGGTAATGAGCATTGGCATGAATGGAGCTTAGACATGACAGCAGCGCTGCTGTGCTCTGCAGTGGCCTGAATGGGGCCTGATTCAGTCTAAAACAGGCCTAATTTGGCCCACTGCAGAGCAGAGGAGTGCTCTCTAGGGCATCATGTGGCCTGCACAATGATGTCACTTCCCGGAAGGGATGTCATCACATAGCCCAGGACCGCTTGCACTTTGCAAGGACAACTCAAACGTGAGTGCCAGGTCTCCCAGCCAAAGGATAAGGGGACCTGCCAACCCTAACGATATAGACAGAGCTTTTTTTAGTGGTAACACTTCATCTGTGGAATGCCCATTTATTTATATTTATTTGGTAAAACATTTTTGCCCCATGGTTCAATGCAGCTAAAGTCTCATTGAGGCCCCCACCTAGCACTTACCTTACTCTTTTTTAGGCTCCAGACCAAAATACCCAGACATTTAATTAAGGAGCTGTTCTTTTAAAATTGTTTTTATGGTCTGCTTTTAGCCCAAGTGTTGTATGACTATGAAGATATTATTTCTATGTTGTCAATATGAGCAAAATTAAAACATGTTCTTAGTCCCCCCCCCCCCACACACACACACTTTATCTCTGGAGGGAATATCTGACAACAACAGATGTTATAGCAACATATTAGGAGACCCTGGGAAGTAGGAGAAATTTAGATTAAACAATCCAATTAAAGATAACTTGCATTAGTTGTGAAGAAAATGTTGATCGGCTGGCACTATTTAATAGTAATGACTTGAATGACTGAATAAAGTGCTTATACTTTTTAAAAGACATTTGTGCACACATCTAAATAAATGTAAGATAGAATTTCAAAAAAATTAAATCTTAAAGAAAAGTTGTAAAATACGGAAATATCCAATATCAAAAAGGAAAGGTGATTTATGGGCCCCTACTTGAAACTTAATTTGGACTACGGCGCCGTTGTCAAAGGCAGTTGTTGGGGGTTAGTTATAGGGATTGGCAGTGTCCTGGAAGATCTGCACTGGCTACCCCATCTGTTTCCAGCCATAATTCAAAGTGCTGGTTGTTAACTTATGGGCCCTGGAGCCAGCATCCCTGAAGGACGATTTCCTGAAATATTATCCAACCGTCCAGTTAAGATCTGCCTCTCAAGCCTGTGTCTCCAGAGGTGAGGCATGTTTCAACCAGAGACAGGGCTTTTTCGGTGTGGCTCCTCACCCTTTGGAACGCTCTCCCCCTCAAGACTTGCCTGGCACCTACTTTACTTTCTTTTAGGTGCCAGGCCAAAACACATCTTTTTACCTAGACCTTTCATTAGGGATTTATCTTATTAGCTTTCTAAAAATCTGCTCCTGTTTTATGGGTAGTTTCTATGTTGCTTATTAGGGGAGTGCAAAGCAAAACAAACAAAATGGAAATATTTATTATTTATTTATGTCATTTATTTATGTCATTTATATTTTGACCTTCTCGCTGAGACTCAAGGCGGATTACATAGTGTGAGATTAGTACAATCAGTATCAAGGACATTTTCATAAATAATGCCAAGAGTAAATAAATACAAGTTTACAAAGATGTAGCATTTTAGGATGCAATACAGAGTTGAAGAAATGCTGAAACAGAGCATAACCAATTCTAGGACTGGCATTAGACAACATGAAGCACCGGTAGTATATAGGAGTACATATTTAAAGCAACAGATAATATGTAAGGCAACATAGTGGGGAAGTCTATGGCCCCTAACTCATTAGCGAAGCACCTGAGACCCCCCTCCGCCCTACAATACAGCCCTCCAAACTGAGTAAAAAGCCTTTTGAATAATTCACATAAAAACCGCTGTTGCATTTAGTTTAGCTCAGTTAAAGCGGCTTCTTCCGGAATGGTAAACCAAATCTGGGAAACCAAGTTATAACAACAGCCTCTCACCAAAACGGCTGTGTGATTTGTTTTGGTTCTTACCATGCAGCAGCAGGCCGGCAGGCACTGGGCCAACAGCATCTTGTTTTCTTTATCCGCATTGTCTACCAATCAGATTCCAAGGGAAGAGACTCCTAACGTTATTTTATACCACTTAATTAACTCCATTGGTGGGAGGGGGGAATACGCGCAATGCACACGTGTATGTGCAATGCCAGCACTGCCCAGGCAAGGGCATTGTCTCCCTGCCAGGCGGATCCTCGCAAGGGGAGGAGCACCAATCCACTCCCGCCTATTGGCTTTGGAAACATTCCTTTAAGTCTATTGGAGGGGTGTGTGCATTTTTTGATGTGTCGATATTTGCCTTCCCCACGTATTTTTCAGGGTCTGTGTGATTTTGGTGCTGTTAAGTGTAAAAATAGCTGCCTCAGACAGCCTTGAAGGCCTCATTGCAAAGGATGGGGCAAAACTCACAATAACGAAAGAACCCCTAACCCAATTAGCTCCAAACCAGCAATGTCTCACCCGAAAAACACCAATAATGGTAAGTAGTGTCCGGGGTCTGAGCCCCAGCCCCCAGACTTGACAAGAGGGAACAGCAGGTCAACTGGTCAGCCAGCAGACAATAGGTCAACCGGTCTGACTGGCAAGCAGAGGGGGCAGCCGGGGGACAGCAGGTCAACCCCTCCCATGGGCAAATGGAGCCAGAACCTGCCTGTGCCAGGGGCAAGGGGCAAAGGCCCAGAGCCTCAGGAGGCAGGGGGAGACAGAAGGAGGCCAGCGAGTCCCACTCCCCTGGGGAAGGAAAGGGGACTAAGCAAGGCAGAAGGGGGCAAGGGCAGAGGGATTGGGGGCCCAGCAGTCACCCACCCAAAAACCTTACCTGAGGAGGAGAAGCAGCAGCAGCCCCAACAACCCAAAGCCACGCCCCAGCTAGAAAATAGTAGCCTGGCCCAGGAGTTGCCAAAAGCCAAGCCACTCCAGGTGGGGCTATTGGAGGCACTCTGCAGGAAGCCCTGGGCAACCAGCCAAGGAGCCGCAGCTGGACCCACCTTCAGCCATCAGCTCAGCCAGGCAGGCCGGGCTGCTAGCCAGGGGACTGCAGCTGGACAGGCCTGCAGCAATCAGCCAAGGCAGGGAGGCTGGGCAGCCAGGGAACAAGGCACAGCTGGTGCTGGTCAGTGGGGCCAGATCAGCTACCCCAGCTGCGACTGCTTGGTGCAGCCCAAGACCAGGCTGGAAGAGGGGTGGGACAGTAGAAGGAAGCCCTATAAAAGCTGGCTGGGAAGAGCCCTGTGGTGGTGGGTGTGAGTAGGGAGTGATGATGTGGAGTGAGAGCGGTGCGATGCAAGCGTGGAGGTTTGGAGGAGAGCTCTGGGAGGAAGAAGTGGAAGAGGACGCAGAGGGTAAGCAGGCCAGGTTGAGCAGGCCAGCGAGTGGACTGAGAGGGAGTCTGGGTGAGGTATACCGCCCCTCCTTCCACAGAGCAGGGTCCTGCAGAATCCCTGGCCCCCCTATGACGTCAGGAGCAGACCGCCCAGTGCCACGCCCAGTGGCAGCGGTGGCAAGCCCTGACAAGTTGGTGGCCCGTACGGGGAGAGACGTTCCGACGCAGGCGCCAGTCAAGGGGCGGCCTCCCAAGGCCGCCGCCCCAGCGGAGCTTGGACTGTGGCTGGAGGAACGCCAGGATAGGATGTGGGGAAAGCTGGAGGCAGCCTACCCAGCCGCTCCAGTGGAACTAGCACAGACAGCGGAGCTGCGGTTGCAAGCCGGCGCGCTCACAGAGGCCTTGCCAAGGGTTTGTGCCCTCGTTTGGGAAAATAACCCACCACCTGGCAAGCAGGTGCAGAGTCTATGCGCCACCGTGAAGATAGGCCGGCTGATCCTACAAGCCCTGTTAGACTCTGGGAGTGCAGTCTCAGCAATTCGGCCCCAGCTCCTCCCAGCTGCTACCCCAGTGCACCGCTGGATACCGGTGACGGATGTGATGGGCCGCACCCAGCCGTACCCTACGGCCCTAATCACGATAGAGTACCTAGGGGTCTGCCACCAAATGGAAGTTGCCCAGTTAGCTCACCTACCCGTGCCAATGCTGCTGGGAAGAGATGCCCCGGGGTTCTTCAGGCTCCTCCAGCAGGCAGCGAAGAAATTGGGAGGAGACACCCCAGGGATCGCCGAGTCTCAGCTGAAGGCGGCAGGGGAATTGACAGACCCCCAAGTTGCCACCGCTCTGCAAGTGGAGGAGGCCGACGACCCGGGAGAGGGTCCCTCCACCAGACCAGGAGCAGAACCACGGACTGGAGACCCAGCTGGGCCCCCGGCCGATCGCCCATTCTGTGACGCCCAAGGGGCAGATGAGTCCTTGCAGCGCTTACGAGAGACGGCAGCTGGTGAGGAGGAGCTAGTGCGGGATGAGCGGAGGTCCCAACGGCTCCCGCGCATCGAGAAGCAAGGAGGGGTTTGGGTTCGCATAGCTCGCGCCCCAAGTGGCCAGGGGGAGGTCCGCCAGCTATTGGTGCCGACTGCCTACCGGGCCGAAGTCCTCCGCACGGCCCATGAGCATGCGTGGGCCGGGCATCTGGGGCACCACAAGACCCTGAAGAAGATCCTTGAGCAGTTCTACTGGCCCTCCGTGAATGCCGACGTGAAGGCCCACTGCCGCTCGTGTCCCACCTGCCAGCGGGTGGCAGCCCGCCGCCCACCGAAGGCCCCCCTCTCCCCACTACCCGTCATGGGGACGCCCTTCCAACGCATCGCGATGGACTTCATCGGACCGCTGCCACGCACGCCCCGGGGCCACCGCTTTGCCCTGGTGATTGTGGACTACGCCACACGGTTCCCTGAGGTCATCCCGCTGAGGACTATGCAGACCCCGGGGGTGGTCCGGGCACTGTCCAAGTTCTTCGCAATGGTGGGGCTGCCGGATGAAATCTTGACAGATCGAGGAGGCCTGTTCCGTGCCACCGCCATGCGCCAACTCTGCCAGAGTTTGGGGATCCGGCAGGTGTTCACCTCGGCTTACCACCCTCAGACAGATGGTTTGGCAGAGCGGCTGAACCAGACCATCAAAGAGGCCCTGAAGAAGATGACACGGGAGAAGCCTCATCAGTGGGACCTGTACATCGACCCACTCATGTTTGCCCTCAGGGAGACCCCGCAGGCCTCCACTGGCTTCAGCCCGTTCGAGCTGCTGTATGGGCGCAAGCCAAGAGGGATGCTCTCCCGGCTGACAGAACGCTGGGCACCCCAGGCCAGCAGCCCTGCGCCCACCACACAGGAGTACATAAGCCAACTCCGTAACCGGGTGCAACAGTCCCAAGCCGAGGCGAACCGCAGACTGACTCGCACCCAGGCGAAGCAGAAAGCCACCTACGACCGGGGTGCACGGATGAGGGCCTTCCAGGTGGGAGAGAAGGTCCTGGTGCACCACTCGGTATTCCCCAGAGAGGAAGGGGACCCATGGAGGGGCCCCTACCCGATTCGGAGGGTGCTGGGCCCCACTACTTACGAAGTCCAGTGCGGGGTTGGCCGGCGTCGGCGGAGGACCCTGCATGTGAATCTCCTGAAGCGGTGGCATGAGCGCCCAGAAGAGGAGTGTGGCGTGGCTGAGGACCCATTGGAGCTTCCTGACAGTGAGCTGCCATGGACCTCCGAAGCCCCGGAGTTCGAGGAGCCCAAGGTAGACCCCCAGCTCGATCCAGCTCAACGGGCCCAGCTACGAGACCTCTGTGCACGGGTTACCGGGGTCTTCTCCCGCAGGCCGGGCAGCACCAGCCTTATTCAACATGCCATCCCGACCAGCCCGGGGCAGACAGCCCGGGCTACCTGGCGCCCCATCCCCAGGAAGCGGTGGGAGGCAGTGGAGAAGGAGACAAACGAGATGCTCCGGCTGGGTGTAATCAAACCCTCACGAAGTGCCTGGAGGAGCCCGATAGTCCTGGTGCCCAAGCCAGATGGGACCACCCGGTTTTGCATTGACTATCGTGAACTGAATAAGGTGGCCCAGTTCGACGCCTACCCCATGCCCCGAGCAGACGTGCTGGTGGACCACCTGGGGTCCGCCCGCTACCTGTCGGCCCTGGACTTAACAAAGGGCTACTGGCAGGTGCCCATACAGCCGGAGGACCGGGAGAAGACGGCCTTTGCCACCCCCCAAGGCCTCTTCCAATTCAAGAAGATGCCGTTTGGCCTGCATGGGGCAGCAGCCACCTTTCAGCGGCTGGTGGACCAGGTGCTGGGAGAGTGCCGGGCGTATGCCATGGCGTACATTGATGATATTATTATCTTCAGCCCCGACTGGCCCACCCACCTCCAACACCTGGAAGCCGTCTTAAGGGCCCTCCAACGAGCTGGACTAAGGGCGAACCCAAAAAAGAGCCACCTGGGGTTCCAGGAACTCCAATACCTGGGCTTTGTGGTCGGGGGAGGACGAGTCAGGCCACCACCGGACAAGGTGGCCTCAATAGCCGACGCCCCACAGCCCAAGACCAAGAAGCAGGTTCGGCGATTCCTAGGACTGCTGGGGTATTACGGGCGGTTCATCCCCCACTTTGCCTCCCGAGCGGCGCCCCTGACGGACAGCTTAAGGAAGGGGCTGCCCAACCAAGTCCGGTGGACCCCAGAACTAGAGGCAGCTTTTAAGGACCTGCGGTTAGCCCTCTCCAACGCCACGGCCCTATGGAACCCGGACTTTGACCAGCCCTTCACACTGGCCACAGACGCCTCGGACACCGGCCTCGGGGCTGTGCTGACCCAGGAGCGGGATGGCGTGGATGTCCCAATTCTGTTCCTAAGCTGGAAGCTCCAGCCCGCCGAGGAGCGCTATGCCACAGTGGAGCGGGAGGCCCTAGCGGTCAAGTGGGCGGTGGGGGCCCTGCAGTACTACCTGGCCAACAACCCCTTTGTACTGCTGACAGACCATGCACCCCTGCAGTGGCTCCATCGCATGAAGGCGCACAACCCCAGGGTGCTGCGGTGGTACCTCTCCCTCCTACCCTTCCAATTCACCATCAAATACCGCCAGGGGGCACGGCATGTGGACGCGGACTTCATGTCCCGCATGTTCGAGGCTGAACCGGACCCCCACAACTCAAAGCCAAGTGGGGGTGTGTGTCCGGGGTCTGAGCCCCAGCCCCCAGACTTGACAAGAGGGAACAGCAGGTCAACTGGTCAGCCAGCAGACAATAGGTCAACCGGTCTGACTGGCAAGCAGAGGGGGCAGCCGGGGGACAGCAGGTCAACCCCTCCCATGGGCAAATGGAGCCAGAACCTGCCTGTGCCAGGGGCAAGGGGCAAAGGCCCAGAGCCTCAGGAGGCAGGGGGAGACAGAAAGAGGCCAGCGAGTCCCACTCCCCTGGGGAAGGAAAGGGGACTAAGCAAGGCAGAAGGGGGCAAGGGCAGAGGGATTGGGGGCCCAGCAGTCACCCACCCAAAAACCTTACCTGAGGAGGAGAAGCAGCAGCAGCCCCAACAACCCAAAGCCACGCCCCAGCTAGAAAATAGTAGCCTGGCCCAGGAGTTGCCAAAAGCCAAGCCACTCCAGGTGGGGCTATTGGAGGCACTCTGCAGGAAGCCCTGGGCAACCAGCCAAGGAGCCGCAGCTGGACCCACCTTCAGCCATCAGCTCAGCCAGGCAGGCCGGGCTGCTAGCCAGGGGACTGCAGCTGGACAGGCCTGCAGCAATCAGCCAAGGCAGGGAGGCTGGGCAGCCAGGGAACAAGGCACAGCTGGTGCTGGTCAGTGGGGCCAGATCAGCTACCCCAGCTGCGACTGCTTGGTGCAGCCCAAGACCAGGCTGGAAGAGGGGTGGGACAGTAGAAGGAAGCCCTATAAAAGCTGGCTGGGAAGAGCCCTGTGGTGGTGGGTGTGAGTAGGGAGTGATGATGTGGAGTGAGAGCGGTGCGATGCAAGCGTGGAGGTTTGGAGGAGAGCTCTGGGAGGAAGAAGTGGAAGAGGACGCAGAGGGTAAGCAGGCCAGGTTGAGCAGGCCAGCGAGTGGACTGAGAGGGAGTCTGGGTGAGGTATACCGCCCCTCCTTCCACAGAGCAGGGTCCTGCAGAATCCCTGGCCCCCCTATGACGTCAGGAGCAGACCGCCCAGTGCCACGCCCAGTGGCAGCGGTGGCAAGCCCTGACAAGTAGTTCATTCAGAAACCAGAGATTCGAAAACTTCAGATTCAAAACTGAAATGAAAATTTTCTCAGTGCACACCCCGATTCTTTATGTCCAATTTGGGTTGCCAGTCCCCCATCGGGGGCAGGGGATTCCCCGCTCCCACCCTCCACTCCCCTCCTCCATTTACCTAGCTGGTGGGGGGCACTCCCCTGCTGCACAGTGCACTCCCAGGAGGCAAGTGCACTCCTGTGGGCCAGATCTGGCCTGGATGGGGCCCAAATTGGCCCAGATTGGGCCACTGTGGAGTGTGGGAGCACTCCCATACTCCATAATGGCCTGTTCCAGGCCTATTTGGGCCCCATCCAGGCTGATTCAGGCCCAAATTGGATGAGATCGGGCTGCTGGGGAGTACGGGAGTGCTCCTGTGCTCTGCAGCTGCGCAATTTGGGCCGAATCAGCCTGTGTTCAGCCTGATTTGGACTCTAATGGGGCCCAAATCGGGCCCAATTCAGCCCCCCACTGAGCGCTTCTGGGGGTGGTCACAGCCCGCGTGATGACGTCACTTCCCAGAAATGACATCATTGCGCAGGCCCAGGAGTGCACATGTGTTTTGTGTGCATGCGACTGTCAACAAAGAAGGTAGGTGACGAGTCCCCCACCTCGAGCCAAGAGGACAGAGGGACCTGACAACCCGATGTCCAATAGCTTGTTTTTGATGGCTTTTGTATATATTATGGCTTTTAACAGTAATCCACTTCGAGCAGGAACCTGACAGCACAGAAATATCCTAAACAGATAAATAAATAAATATGGAGAACTTCTCTACCTTTATTCTTCTTAACCTTCAATGATTATCATATCTTCTTCAGCTAACTTTCTTCTTTACCCCCCCCCCCCACTGAAAATGGCCTGATGTTTCTTCCTTCTTTCTCTCTTTAATAATCCTAGTCATTGCTATAACATATAAAACCCTTTAAAGCCTTGCTACTCGTTCTCCTTATTCCATTTCTCCGAGTCTCTGTTGCTACAATTCAAAAGGGCCAGAAAGAGCCCTCAAATGAACTGATGCAGAGTTTTAGAGCTTCTGCCCAGATGGTGTAGCTGAGAATTTGTTGCTATAGAATACACTAGAACCTTGTGTAGATGGTCACTTGTAGAAATGAATAAATGGAGAAAGGCCAGGTTAACTACCCCACCTTTGACCTCCAAACAAATGTAATGTTCGCAGAGGGGCGTAAGCATATTTACATCAATGTGCAAGTTTTGGAGAATGTGATGAGAGTAGGTATTCATTCTGCCAAGTCCAGTGACGCCTTCTGGAACCCAGAGGGCTTAATTCTAGTTGAGTCAGGCAAACTACAGGGACCCTGAGAGAGAGTCTCTGTGTCTGTGTGTTTCTGAAAGACAGTTAGCCAGCCAGAAGACTCTGCTTAAGTCAGTCTTTGGGTGTCTCAGAGAAAGGATTTTGTCTAATCTTGAGCTGACAAATCCCCTCACCCTTTCAATGGGAAGAAGGGGACCTCGCACTTGCCTTGTGAGAGTCCTTGTGAGTGTTTGTCCAACACGGCACAATGACGTAACTTACAGGAGGTCTAATCAGCTAAACTGTGTGTGCACCTGGGTCAATTTGTGTATATCTGAGACGAATATTACTCTACCTACATTAGACAAGTTGTGTAGAAAGGCCTGCGTGAATCTGTGTCTGTGTGTAAAAGAAGAGAGTTTGTTCTGTTAGTGAAAACCTGTGTGGAAGATTAGTCTGTGTGACTGAGACTGTGAATATACTTTTAAGAAAATATAATTTTTTTTGAAACTACAAAGTTTAAGAACTGTTCTGAAACCAATCTATTTATCAAAGCTGCTTAAGCAGAAAGATCCCTTCTTTCCTCACAACTAGACATGGGCACGAACCAAAAAAATTTAATTAACAAGCAGATCATGGTTTGGTGCAGACCACAACCTGAATTCCCGAACAGCAACGAACATCTCCCGTTCCCGAACCGAACCGGATCGTGGATCGTGAAGGCCAAAGCGGAGCACGCTGGTGTTCCCAGCGATATAGGAATGGCGGGTGATGCTGGCAGCTGCTGGGCCAGGCGGGCACGGGGAGGAGGCGGGGGGTCTGGCCGCTCGCTGGTGGCACCCCCATGTGCCCGCCCGTCAGGCCAAAGTGGAGCACCTTGGTATTCCCAGCAAGGGCAGGAATGTGGCTGAGGCTGGCGGCCGCCGAGCCTGACGGGCATGGGGATGCAGCAATGAGCCACCTCCCCTTTAGGAGGCAGGGCGTCCGGCTGCTCTCTGGCGGCACCAGGCCAAAGTGGAACGCACTGGTATTCCCGGCAGGCAGGGGAGAGGAGGCGACATTCGCATGGGGGAGCCCAATCCCCCAGCTACTGGGTGTCCTTGCCTGAGGCTCCAGCTTAGGACATACCCAACAGCAGCCGACAGCATGCACCTTCCTGCCTCTCCAGAAAGGATGGGAGGGAGAGGACATGTCACTCGGGGGGGAAGTGGGGAGGTCCCCCTGCAACTGCCCAGCCAACGTGGAGTGCGCTGGTATTTCCGGGGGGGGGAGGACGCAACATTCGCACGGGGGCAGCCTGTTCCCCCAGCTACTGGGTGTCCTCACCTGAGGCTCCAACTTAGGAGCCAACAGCAGCCGACAGCACCCACCTTCCTGCGTCACCAGAAAGGATGGGAGGGAGAGGACGTGTCACGTGGGGGGGAAGTGGGGAGGTCCCCCTGCAACCGCCCAGCCAAAGTGGAGTGCGCTGGTATTCCCGGTGTGGGGGGGGAGAGGATGTGACATTCACACGGGGGCAGTCTGATCCCTCAGCTCTGGGTGTCCTCGCCTGAGGCTCCAGCTTAGGACATACCCAACAGCAGCCGACAGCACCCACCTTCCTGCCTTGCCAGAAAGGACCAGAGTTGCAGGACATATTCCCACCCAGCTGAAAGAGGTCCTGTCAGTCCCGTTGACAGGGGAGCTGCCACGTTGTCAACTGCCTCTACCCCTATATGGTACAATCGGCTGTGCGAGCGCAACCAAGCTGTGTAACCAAACTGGGAGCAGTAACAGGATAGTCCCTCATGCTGAAGCAGGGGCAGACCTGATCCGCCATCCTGCCTGTGCAGAATGTAGGTGATGGGCAGGACAGGAGACATTGCTTGGACGGATCAGAGTGGTTCCTGAGAGGGGTAGACAGAAACATGACAGCAGCAGTAGCAGCAGACACCGGCCACCTTCCTGCCTTTGTGGGACGGACATGAGTCAGGGGACGCCTTCCCCCCTGCTCAGAGGGCTCAGCATTGGCAAAGGATAGGGGGACAGTGCAGCTTAACTATATATGAAACAGTTCCTGAGCTGCTGCACAAGTGCCCAAAGGAGGCTGCCATCAGCATCACCGACCTTCCTGCCTTGCCGGAAAGGAAGGGAGGGAGAGAACATGTCATTAGGAGGGGGAGTGTGAAGGTCCACCCACAGCCGCAAGGCCTCCTCTGAGCATCCCACCGAGGAACCCTTCGGCAGCAGCCAGCATCAACCATCTTCTTGCCTTCGCAGAGAGGACATGACTGGTCATGGCAGCATTACCCATTCCCCCCTGCCCAGAGGGGACAGCAGGTGCTCATGGAAAGTGGGAGTTCCACACAGTGCCACTCTCATGTCGGCAACAGCGGCCGAGCTGTTCCTCTTGGCCAGAAGCAGCATCAGCTAGTGGAACGGCACCTTACTGCCCTCACGGAAAGGACGGGATGGAAAGAAAGGAGAGGTTGGGAGGCATCTGAGCAGATCCGGAGAGGGAGAGGTGTGAAGAGGTAACAGGAACTTGTCTGGGAGAGGAGGGCAAAGGGTCATCATCCATGGAAGTAGCCCCGAGAACTGAGGGAGGCTTGAGCCCGCTGTGGATGAGCTGGGCTGGCCACAAACCCTCCCAGGGTGGCTCAGGCCCCGGGGAGGTCCAGGTCCAGATGAGAGTGCCCCAGTAGATTGAGGTTCACCTTGATGAACGTCAACATGCCCACCAGGTCCGAGTGCAGACATGCGTGGCAGGGACGGAGGAGGTCTCCCAAGTGGGAGAACACCCGCTCGCTCTGCACGTTGGTGGGAGGGCAGGAAAGGATGTTGGTGGTGATGATGGCCAGTTCTGGCCAGATTTCCAGATTGGCCGATTTCCTCGCCCAATACTGCAACGGGTTGGCATGGAGGGGCTCAGTGGGCTCCGAAAGGTACTTATGCACCATGGCCCCCGCTGAGTCCTCCACTGGGTGGGATGCACCCGCTGTGCTGCAGCTAACCATGCTGCCCACCGAGGAGGCCCACAGATCGAAGGTGTCCATTTGGGTGGCTCTTCCCTGGCGTGGCTCTCTTCCCACCTCCTGCCCCTGCCCCTCACCCTCCTCCTCCACCGCCTGCCACTCACCGCTGCCCGGTTTGTTCTCTCCTGCCCTCTGTCTCTGGAAACGGAGCACCGCTCTGCGGAGCTCCTTTTTCCAGTGCTGCATCTGACCCACCTGAGTGGCGATGCTGCCCTTGATGCGGGGGTCACAGAGGGAGGCCAGTTGGTACAGTGCCTCGCAGTGTAGAGGATGCAGGCGTTCAGAGACAGGCCTGGATCCTCCGGACAAAGTCCCAGACCCTGGGGAGCAGCTCTTGCCCTTTCTGGAGCTCCTGGGCCAGAAACTGGTCAAGGGCGTGGATCAGGGGGAGGACCTGACCCAGGCTGGCCTGGTAGGAGCACAAGAGCTCTGTGGCATCCTTGAATGGTTTCAGGATCTGGGACATCTGTGCAAGGACTCTCCAGTCCATGGAGCTGAGGCCTAACTCCTCTCCCCTCCTCAGCACATCCAAAGAGGACAGGATGTCTTGCACCACGTGCCTCTGCTCCATCAGACGACAGATCATGTCGTAGGTGGAGTTCCAGCTGGTGGGCAGGTCCTGGAACAGTTGGTGCTCGGGGTCCCCTTCCTCCCCCTGCCTCTGGAGCAGCTCTCGGGACGGGTTGATGCTGCGGGAGAAGTGGGAAGCAATGCGACGGCAGCTCTCCAGCAGACTGCGTGTCCGCAAGGTTCCCTCGTCCCAGCTGTCCCTCGGCTTGCTCCCCAGCCCAAGCACATCCCGCATGACGAGGTGCATCTTGTGCGCCATGCACACCAGGCCCGGGAGGGATGCCTTTTTCAGGGCTGCCAACAGGCTGGCTCCTGTGTCCGTGACCATGAAGCCACAGACAAACCCTTCCCGGACATCCACTCCCTCAGAGCCGCCTTGATGGTGGTAGCGATGTTCTTCCCGGTGTGAACCTTGTCCATCCCCTGGGCCTGAAGGAGAACCGCCCTGTAGCCCGGGCTCAAGCTAGGCACCTTTTTATGGCTGCCAGATCTTGGCCTGGGGAGGCGGAGGTCCTCTAGTTGCCACCAGTGGGCGGTGATGGCGAGGTATCCATGATGGCAGCCACTCCACAGGTTGTCCATGAAGTGCATTGTTCTGCCTTGGGCGGCTGACAGGTCTCTGTGCACCATGTCTCGCACTGCCTCGTACAGGGCGAGCACAACTCAACACCCAACAGTGCACCATGACAGCATGAAGAACCATGGGGCAAAGTGCTGGAGCAGCAGTTGGAAGCCCATGCCCTCCACGACTGATAAGCGGAAGTCTTGCAGGGCGAACGCCTGTGCCACCACATGAATGTCCGCCTCCTGAGCCCTTGACCTCACCCTTTTCAGCAGCACCACCCCCGACCCCATTGGAACAACTTCCCCCAGGGAGGCCTGCCTGACCCTTCCGCTCCCACCAGCTGCACCCTCGGGGCAAGGCTTCTTGCTCTAGCTGCATTCCGGACACCCTCCCACTGATTCTGGATCAGACAAGCTGGTGCCCCTCAGTCTTGCCCCGACAGATGTTTCGCTGCCCGAGGATGGAGAACAAAGCCTCGGGTGGTGCCTCTTCAAGTGCTGAGTCAGGGCCAAAGATGACAGTGTTGACATAATGAGCCAAGAAGCATGTGTGCATCTTGCTGTTTAGGTCTGTCTGTCATAACTGATGTAAAAGATCTATTTGACAGGTCCTTGGATGATGCAAGAGCGAAGAAACAGCTTAGTCACCTCACCTGATGTGCTGGGATTGGACACTGGGGGGTGCTATGGATGTATATGAGCCAGCTGTGTCTGGTGTAAGTGTGGAGCTTGTTCCATTAAGTGCTTGGCGAAGCACTTTGACAGTGAGAACAAAGTCCTGTATATATGAGTCACTGTAAAATAAATCTACATACACTTTTACTACTATAAGTGTGTGGAAGCCTTATTGATAGCTCAGCTACAGTTCAAACCACGCTGCACCAACAGACAGGTGCTGTGGGTAATTGCCCCTGCGCACCAGGCCCTCACACACACAGCACTGCACCATGCAGGGGTCATTAGGAAGGGCCCGAAAATGCCTCCAAACATTGAGGTTGAACCGTGGCCCACTTACTGTTCCGGGGAGAGAGGATGAAGGGTTGCTGCTGGCTGTGCCACGGTGCTGGCAATGGAATACGGGGTGGTGGGTGGGCCGCAGGCATGGACAGCACCACCAGTAGTTTGGGATGGCGACGGGGTGGAGGTTTCCTCAAACCCAAACCATTCCTCCAACGATCCCTCAGCCTCCTCCTCCTCCTCACCCAAAATTTTTAGGCGATCTCTTCGGCCTCCTCCACAGCCTCAACTGGTGATTTGGGGGGAGCGGGAGTCTCTGCTGCTCCAGAGCCCTGCACAGCACTGCTTCCCATGCTGCAACCGGGACTATCTCTGCACTTCCCCGCAAGACCACTCTTGTCCCCCACCTGGCGCCTCATAGTGCCAGCAAACAACCACTGAGGAGAAGGAGATGACACTGAGAGCCCTCAGCCGAGGTGCCCACCGAGATTGGCCCCAAGGCCTGGCAGCAGCCCTGGCACCAGAGGGAGGGAGGGACTAGAGCCCTAGCCCACCCCTCCCGCAGACCTGAACAGATCAGGCACTGATTAATAATCAATGGGAGCCCTCAGCCGAGGTGCCCACTGAGCTTGGCCCCAGAGCCAGGCAACAGCCCTGGAACCAGAGGAGATAGATCCCTATCCCCCAAAGCCAAGCTCAATTGTACTCTCTCAGTCTCTCTCCCCAAAGGCTAGCAAGTGGCAAGCAAGAGCTCTGTCCCACTCCACTGCTTGCAGAAAGTGAAACCCAGCCTGGGAGACCACGGCTATTTATAAGCATGGGTCCCATTCAGCAACACAGGAGGTTGTGTTTGGCCATCAGAGCTGCCTATCAGGGTTTGCAGGGATGAGATTGGAGTGCCCATGGCTACAGAACACCCCCTTCCCCCTCCCTCCCCTGGGTGTCTTCTCCCAACTTGTAACTGCTTTGCTGCTCTGTAGTTGGAAGCAAGCCTTGCTGATCAAGGAAAGCTGGGTTTCTATTCGGGTTTCCAGGGTGACAGAAGGAGGGCAGACAGCGCTTAGACATTCCCCTGGCTCTGCTACCAGGGGAATAGATTGCTGGTGCCTGAGTGTCTGGCTTCCCGAACCGTGCCCGAATGCCTCGAACCAGGCCTCTCCCAACTGCTGGTTCATTGGCTGTGCCTGATCATGATCCGCCGGGTCACGAACATGTGATCACCATTTTTGTGGGGTTTTGAGGTTCATAATGTGGTTCGTGCCCATAGGGTTCCCAGGTGCCTGCTGGTGGCAGGAAAACTCCCAAGGGTTTGCAACCTTGGCCGCTGACCCGTCAGTGGTCAGCGGAATGTTGCAAGCTCCCAGAAGTTGCCCGCCACCAGCAGGCACCTCAGGAACGCATGCCGCTCGCACACTCCCAACAGGCACAGTTACATCCCTTCCTGCGCTTTGTTTACAGTTGATTTGGGCTCCAAACCAGCTAAATGGGCCCCACATGGAGCGTGGGAGCACTCCCGGGGCTGGTGCGATGATGTCACTTCCTGAAGACTTTGTCGTTGGCACATGGTAAGTGCCTGGTCCCTCCCCTCTGCTGGGAGGGTATAGGGACCTGACAACTCTACTTCCTTCACATTTGCTTCCTTAAATGAAACAGCCTGTAAAATCTCCATGTCATTTGAATCCATCAATACAAATATTTCTATGATATGAATAAAGAAGAATATTGCAAGCTAGAGCAACCATTAAAAAAGCAGGGATGTGAGTTCAACCCCCTTCTATTTCAGATCAAATATGGTTTATTCCTCAGCCATGCTGGATCTAGGGTTGAAGGTTGGGCCTTGAAGATTGGGGAGGCAGTATTCGAGGAGGGGAGACATCTCAGTGGGATATAATACTAAGAGTCTGTCCTCCAAAGCAGCCGTTATCTCCAGGGGAACAGAACTCTCTAGTCCGGAGATCAGTTGTCATTCCAGAACTCAAGATTCCTACCCCAGAAACATGCAACTATATCAGGCACTATTAACCAGTTAAACAGGCCTGTTTACCAGGTAACAGTGCTTCTCTTTAAAAAGAAAAAGTGCCAGTACTCATACATAAGGTCATACTGATTTCCACACATTCATAATAATAACATTCAATTTATATACCACCCTTCAGGACAACTTAATGCCTACTCAGAGTGGTTTACAAAGTATGTTATTATTGTATTGTCGAAGGCTTTCACGGCCGGAGAACGATGGTTGTTGTGGGTTTTCCGGGCTGTATTGCCGTGGTCCTTGCATTGTAGTTCCTGACGTTTCGCCAGCAGCTGTGGCTGGCATCTTCAGAGGTGTAGCACCAAAAGATAGAGATCTCTCAGTGTCACAGTGTGGAAAAGATGTGGCAGGTCATTTGTATCTACTCAGGAGGGGTGGGACTGAGCTGAGTCATCCTGTAAGAGTTTCCCAGGGTGTGGAATGCTAATGGAGGGAGGCTTCACTGTATCCTGAGGAGGTTCTTTTGCATATGGATTGGGGCTTCATGTGCTAATCTTCTCTGCAGGGCTATGGTCGGGTGTGGAGTGTTTTGTTACCCTGGTGTTTTTCAGAACTGGAAACCATGCTCTGTTCATTCTTAAGGTTTCTTCTTTCCTGTTGAAGTTTTGCTTATGCTTGTGAATTTCAATGGCTTCCCTGTGCAATCTGACAAAGTAGTTGGAAGTGTTGTCCAGTATTTTGGTGTCCTGGAATAAGATACTGTGCCCAGTTTGCGTTAGGCTATGTTCAGCCACTGCTGATTTTTCAGGTTGTCCAAGTCTGCAGCGTCTTTCATGTTCTTTTATTCTTGTCTGGATGCTACGCTTTGTGGTCCCGATGTAAACTTGTCCACAGCTGCAGGGTATACGGTATACTCCTGCAGAGGTGAGGGGGTCTCTACTGTCTTTTGCTGATCGTAGCATCTGTTGTATTTTTCGGGTGGGTCTGAATACTGCTTGGAGGTTATGCTTTTTCATAAGCTTTCCCATCTGATCAGTAATTCCTTTGATATATGGCAAAAACACTTTCCCTGTAGGAAACTGTTTTTCCTTGGTTGTTTGATTCATCCTGGGTTTGATTGCTCTTCGGATTTCATTTCTGGATTTCTGATTGCTCTTCGGATTTCATTTCATTTCCATCTTTTCTCATAACAAAAAGAATCTTCAAAACCACACAGGCGAACCGCATTTATGACCGTCTAGAACAGGCCCTCTTACGTGAGAGAATCCACACTACCCGCAGAGAACTTGCTGCCACAGACAAGGAGCTATTTTGCCTGCATATCAACACCAGCCATAAAATGAGAAGTCAGGATTGGGACAATCCTGAGAAGTCAGGTTTGGGAAACTCTTACAGGATGACTCAGCTCAGTCCCACCCCTCCTGAGTAGATACAAATGACCTGCCAACATCTTTTCCACACTGTGACACTGAGAGATCTCTGTCTTTTGGTGCTACACCTCTGAAGATGCCAGCCACAGCTGCTGGCGAAACGTCAGGAACTACAATGCCAATACCACAGCAATACAGCCCGGAAAACCCACAACAACCATCTATGTTATTATTATCCTCATGACAATCACCCTGTGAGGTGGGTGGGGCTGAGAGAGCTCTGAGAGAGCTGGGACTGACCCAAGGTCACCCAGCTGGCTTCAAGCGGAGGAGCGGGGATTCAAACCCAGCTCTCTAGATTAGAGTACTGCCGCTCTTAACCGCTACACCAAACTGGCTCTCTTCCTTAAGGGCTTTGGAGAGGTCCCCCCAAAGGTTCCAGTATTCATTACTGCTGAGTAACATCACAAAAAAGCCCTTCAAGGTTCATATGCCAAGGAGACAAATTTCCATGCATAAAAGGAGAAGGTTGAGTATTTCACCATTACTATAATAATATTAATAATAATAACAACATTCAATTTATATACCACCCTTCAGGATGACTTAACACCCACTCAGAGAGGTTTACAAAGTTTCTTTGTACACAACAAAACATGCTGTGTGGTGGGTGGGGCTGAGAGAGCTAGAAGCTGTGACTGACCCAAGGGCACCAAGCTGGCTTCCAGGGGGAGTGAGGAATCCAACCCGGTTCTCTCAATTACAGTCCTCCGCTCTTAACCACTACACCAAACTGGCTCTCTAACTAGAGTTAGACGAGGCATACAACCTTAACCATAAAAAGTTAACAGCTTTTTTATCTTCTAGGACCGCTTAGAAATGGTAAAATAAAACAGTTGTCCTGTGCTTCAGCACCTTAGTCTAACACTATTGATTCACTGCAAATATATGCAATAGAACAGCAAAACTCTTATTGTAGCATAAAAACCGACTGGAGGTGAAAGTCAGGTGGTATGCAGTGTTATGGTGCACCAGTAAGAAAGTGGCTGAAAGAGCAGTGAGCAGGTTTGTGTCTGTGATGGGGAGACCTCTGCCTTCAAGGGGGGGGGGTGGTTTGGGACTAGAGAAAGGCTGCCACTATAGAGAGGGCAACCCTTGCAAGCCCAACTTCGTCTTCTCCAAAACAGGAACGTCAGAGAGTTCCAACTACACAGCCAGAACCCGTAAAAGTGGTTCCCTATCCCACATCTCATCCACTGGCCCCAGAAGTGCTGGAGTGACAAATGGAATCTCGTAATGAGGACCTCTTTGGTACTTTCCAAATCCAAATCCAATTCATTACAGCAAAAGCCAGCAATATAAAACAATACGATTACAAGCAATAAATCAATATTATCAATACAGGAAAACCACAGGCATAAAGGGATAAGAGTGAAAATGGAATAACAATAATGAAAATAGAAAAAAATTTATAATGTTTTTTCCACTAAGAGAAGTTTACGTTTTCTGATAGCTAAAGAGCAGAATTTGGCCACAGCATAGGTTACTGAGCTCTGAGTACTTTCCCAATATAACTCTCGATCAACCCAAATGCCTCTCTGTCTTGTTGGAGGGGGGGGGGGGCTATTTCTGAGACCAACTGGTTAAGGGATCATGGTCCATTCAGGAATTTTCTATGCATGCCAATCTCCTTGAACTCAGTATGATAAGGTGTAACGAAATGGTTGCCAAGGGTGAGATGAGTGCTGGTTGCAGTTAATCTGTTTTAAAAAGGAAAAAAAAAAGTTCCCCGTGAGGTTTGATGGGTTGTGGGGACAGGGAGGGGCCTGAAGGAGTCTTGGTGTGGGACACTCTTCTTCCTGGACTACAACTCCCAGCTGCCCCAGGGCCAAGAAAGTGCGGGAAAAATAAGGGGTGGAGCCTGAATAGAGAGACTCAGCCAATCCTGAGGGAAAAAGTCAGTTAGGCTCCTTCTTGGTTGAAGGAGAGGCTCCTGCTGCTGGGTGAAACCCGGTTGCCTGGGCCCTATATGTGGAGGGCCTGGGAGGCAGCAGAAAGGGAATAAAGGGGGAACCTTCCCTCAGAACCCCCCCCCCCTTAAGGTAGAGTAGGGAACAGTGTGGTAGGGAAAGCAGACGGCAGTTCTCTTCAGTTTATTTTCTGCCCTATGAGTTCTGAACAGGGGGGGTCTACCCCTATGTGTGGTGCCTTTACCTGCTTTGTATATAGTGCTCTGTATATAGTTATTAAATTATACTTTTTTGGAATATAAAGGTCCTTGTGGTGCTCTGACTACATAACCTCCCCCACTTGGCACGCTACAGGAAGGGAGGGAGCCTGGGAGAAACTGATCAGGCCAGACCTTGGAGGGTTGCCAATTCTCCAGGGCCCAACCAAAGATTGGGTAATTCATTTCCCAGTAAGGAAATTCAGCCAGAGGGGTCTCACTGCCCCTCAGTCAGGTGGTGTACAAATCAGTGAGTGGTGGCAGCGACGAAGAGGGTGAGCCATGCCCACCAGGGACGGTGGGAGGCAGATAGCGGGGCTAGCTATCTCTGACGGCAGCTCAGTTGCCCGGACTGAGAGCCAGCGCCCGTTCCACCACACATGGTGGCAGAGGTGGGGATCGAACACCAGAGCACCAAATAGTGGTGGGGTTGACCTACCCCCCCCCCCAGAGCACCTAGCAGGCACAAACATACTGAACAGACTAAAAAAGGGCTTTCTGTTTCTTTTTCGGGCTACGGAGTTGGGACAGTTTAGCTAGGTAGCATGGAAAAAGAAATCCTTGCTAGACTTTCAGCACTGAAAAAGCATGAATTGCAGGAGGAGCGTAGACTCCAAGGCATTGATCCAGGAGACATGTCAGTGGATGAACTGAAATACCGTCTGACATCTCGTTATAAAGCTGCTGCCCCTGAGAAGGCCAGCTCCTCCGAGGCAGTAGAATTGGAAAGAATACACCTGCTACAGATTGAGCGACAGGCAGAAGCTCGCAGACAGGAACAGGAACGGGAGATGGAGAGGGAGATGAAGAAAGCCGAGAGGGAGAGGGAGATGAAGAAAGCCAAGATGGAGATGGAGATGAAGAAAGCCGAGATGGTGATGGAAAAGCAGCGTCTTCTGGCACAGGAGGAGCAGCATAGACATGAACGCCTTCCAGTGGGTCAAAGCAACAAGATCAGAGTCACTCCCAAGGATTTCATCCCCTACAAAGAGGGGGAAGACCCGTCAGTCTATTTGTCCAACTTTGAAAAGGCGGCAACTCGGTGGGGTCTGGCAGAAACAGACTTCATGGCCTACCTCTGCAACATCTTGGCAGGGGAGTTGGCTGCAGTGTACCATAGCCATGCCTAGCCAGGACGGAGGAATCGCCTTCAAAGATTTCAAGTCAGCTGTGTTTAAACGGTTCCAGTTAGGACCCAACCATTTTCGCAAACAGTTTAGGGCCTTAAGCCCACTGCAGTGTAAATCCTATATGGAGTATGGTACTAAACTGGGAGAAATGTGGGGAAGGTGGCTAACTGAAGCCAAGGTAAATGATATGAAGGGGTGTCCCAACTGATGCTCCTTGATCAGTTGTACTCCAAGATGCCTAGGGAGTTAAAGTGCCTGATCAAGGACAAGGAGCCCAGAACCCTTGCTGAGGCCACTGACCTGGCAGACAAGCTGGTAGCCAACCAAGAAGGGGTGGAGTGGAAAAATGTGGCAAGGGGAGGGGCCAGAGGGGTGGAAAACCAAGCCCTCCTCCTTGGAGAAAGGAAGTTCTTACCCCAGTGAGCCCTAAGAAAACCCCAGAGATGCCTATGAGAAACAAAACCCCTAGTCGAACGTGTTATCATTGTGGGGACCCAGGGCATATAAAAATTACTTGCCCTAAATTGCAAACAGCATCTCCCAACCCCACTCCTACGGTGCCAGCTGTCTCAAAGGTGAAAGAAGAGGAGGTGGCATTAATCCAACATGAATGCCTCTTTGCCACAATGAAGGCCCTTGATGATTGGGCTGATTTTGTAGAACCAGTGAGGGTTAAAGACCAATTGGTTCTAGGGTATGCTGATACGGGTTCATCCATCACACTTATAAGGGCTGATCTTGTATCTGACACTGATGTACTACCAAACAAGGTTTTTAAGATTGTGGGGGCTTGTGGAGGATCTCAGACGGTATCAGTGGTAAGGGTGCCCCTGGAATGGAGGGAAAAGGTTTATCTCATGGAGATGGGGGTGAAGACAGACCAACCTTACCCAGTATTGCTAGGCAGGGACCTTCTGGCAGGCCAATTTCCCATAAATATAGTGACCCGCAGCCAGACCTTAAAGGGTGAAAAACAGCTGGCCCCAGTTCCGGGGACCAAAGAGACCCATGGGGAAAGTAAGTCGGTTAACCCTGGGGGGAAGCCTGAAGGCGTAGGCCAGGTAACCTTAGAAGGGAGGGTCCAACCTATCCCTGATCCAGAAAAAGGGGACAGCTGTAACCAGCTCCAGGGGGAGGAAGGTGAGGCATCAGAAACAGAAGGTCTCCTATTAAACCCTCCTGAAGCACTAGATGATGAGATAGTAGGAGGAGAAAGGCTCATACGGGAGCCACAAGATGATGACCTAGTAGAAGGCGTCAGCAGGGAACAATTTACAGGCCGTTTAGGAGATCCAGGGGAGTTCAAGGAGGAGACTCAGAAGGATCCTAGCCTGGAATCCCTTCGACAGGCTGCTATAGAGCAGGAAAGCCTTCTGAAAATACTATGGATCAAATCATATGGGACCAAGGGAGGCTGGATAGGATGTGGTGGCCGCAAGAGAAACCAAATCCTGGGCAGGTGGTGAAACAGCTAGTAATACCAGCTAAGTACAGAAGAGACCTACTGGGACTAGCCCATGATATCCCTTGTGCCGAGCACCTAGGTGCCAACAAGACAAGGCAGAGGTTGCAGTTGAATTTCTACTGGCCTAAACTGGCACAAGATGTGAGGGAGTATTTCAGGACCTGCCTAACGGGCCAGAGAGTGGGTAAGGTGGGGTGCAAGACCAAAGCCCCCTTACAGCCCCTTCCTATTATGGGAGAAGCCTTCCAGAGGGTAGGCATCGACATTGTGGGGCCGTTCCTAAAACTCACCCAGAGGGGGAAGAGATACATACTGACATTGTTAGATCAAGCCACACGATATCCAGAAGCCGTGCCTTTAGCCTCCACTCAGGTACCTAGGACATCGGGTAGGGAGTGGGACACTAGCCCCCCTTTGGGACAAAGTAGAGGCCATCCGAGATTGGGAACCAGCTAAGATGAAGCGTCAAGTGAGAGTGTTTCTGGGACTCACTGGCTACGACAGAAGATTTGTTCCTAACTTTGAGGCTGTTGCAGAACCACTCTCTTCGCTCACTGGAAAGCGACAGCTGGACGAAGTAAAGTGGACACCAGCCTGTCAGACTGCATTCGAGGGGCTGAAGCAGGCATTGGTGTCTATGCCAGTCTTAAGAGCCCCGGATTTCTCTAAAAGATTCTTCGTAGCTGCAGATGCATCTGACCAAGGAATTGGTGGAGTGCTGCTACAAGACTGGGAAGGGACTAAACACCCGGTAGCCTACCTTAGCCGAAAACTCGTCCCCAGGGAAAGGAACCTATCATCGGTCCAGAAAGAATGCCTTGCAATTGCGTGGGCTTTGGAAAAACTGAAACCTTATGTCTGGGGCCAAGAGTTTACCTTGTTAACTGACCACTCTTCTCTCCAGTGGCTACAAACGATGAAGAACACCAACTCAAAACTACAACGTTGGTCCTGGAAAATCCAGGAATTTGACATGAAGGTGGAACACATGTCAGGATGGGAAGGGGCTGAAGGGACTATATCTTCTTGAGTAACGATATTGTTGGGTTCTGTAGGTTATATGTTCGTTTTGATGTTGACACACTGGTTAATGAGTTGGCAGCCATGATACCCACTTTTGGGGAGATTCGGCTCCAGTCCCCCCTTCTATGGAAGAGGGGTCCTCCGCGTTGAATCTGAGGAGGGGCGGGGTGTAACGAAATGGTTGCCAAGGGTGAGATGAGTGCTGGTTGCAGTTAATCTGTTTTAAAAAGGGAAAAAATGTTCCCCGTGAGGTTTGATGGGTTGTGGGGACAGGGAGGGGCCTGCAGGAGTCTTGGTGTGGGACACTCTTCTTCCTGGACTACAACTCCCAGCTGCCCCAGGGCCAAGAAAGTGCGGGAAAAATAAGGGGTGGAGCCTGAATAGAGAGACTCAGCCAATCCTGAGGGAAAAAGTCAGTTAGGCTCCTTCTTGGTTGAAGGAGAGGCTCCTGCTGCTGGGTGAAACCTGGTTGCCTAGGCCCTAAATGTGGAGGGCCTGGGAGGCAGCAGAGAGGAAAGAAAGGGGGAACCTTCCCTCAGAACCCCCCCCCCCCTTAAGGTAGAGTAGGGAACAGTGTGGTAGGGAAAGCAGACGGCGGTTCTCTTCAGTTTGATTTTCTGCCCTATGAGTTCAGAAAAAGGGGGGTCTACCCCTATGTGCTGTGCCTTTACCAGCTTTGTATATAGTGCTCTGTATATAGTTAATAAATTATACTTTTTTGAATATAAAGAACCTTGTGGTGCTCTGACTACGTAAACTCCCCCACTTGGCACGCTACAAGAAAAGGAGGGAGCCTGGGAGAAACTGATCAGGCCAGACCTTAGTGGGTTGCCAATTCTCCAGGGCCCAACCAAAGATTGGGTAATTCATTCCCCAATAAGGAAATTCAGGCAGAGGGGTCTCACTCCCCTCAGGCGGTGCACAAATCAGTGAGTGGTGGCAGCGATGAAGAGGGTGAGCCACGCCCACCAGGGATGGTGGGAGGCAGATAGCAGGGCTAGAAGGCCATTGACGGCAGCTCAGTTGCCTGGACTGAGAGCCAGCGCACATAAGGTATAGTCTGAAACCTTTTGTATGCCTCGTATGAGGCAAGAATGTACAGATACGCATGGACAATACAACAGCCATGCATGAGTTAAACAGGGGAGTACAGCTTCCCTCACTCTCTCTCACTAACATGGGAGCGGGCTATCCCACAGTGGGTCAGTCTCTCTGCCGTCCACATAGCAGGCAAGGACCATTTTCTGACAGCTGCCCTGAGTCGGTGAGTAAAGCAGAATTACAAATGGTCTATACACAAGACATCACGCCACCCAGTCTTCCCTACTCAATTTGACCATAGACCTCTTTGCCACATACCTCAACAAGAAGTGTGCATGGTATTGCTTGAGGTCATGGGAAGAGAAGGCCTCTCACAGAGACGCTTTGTCAGATTTCTTGGTCAGGCACCTGCCTGTAGGCATTTCTTCCTCTGCCCCTTATGACCCCCACACTCAGCAAGATGACGAGGGAAGGTTCCTCGGCAATCACAGTAGCCCCTTACCGGCCGAGGCAGGCCTGCTTTGCCATTCTGTGTCAAACGGTGTAGTAACGACACAAGACCTAGATCTGGATGCAAACTCTGTCCCTCCAAGATGGAGGCGAGTGTTTTATTGAGAAAGCTTTTTCAGGAACCTGGAAAAGAGCAATGCCCAAATATGTCTATAGCAACAGTTACAACAATAGCAGCGTGTTCTAAACTAGTTCTGAACCAGTTACAGGCCACTGGACAGATATGCTGTGATCAGCCTTCTGTCTTATCTATTAAGCATAGTGAGAGGAACACAGTGAACCTTAACACATGTAAGAATTATTACTTAGAGTGTATGGGAATATTGTGCTCTGTGAAGGGTGAGAGAACAAGATAAAACATATTATAACTACTCCCTGATTCCTGTTGTGGTGTGCCAACTGACCAGGAGATCAGGAATGTATAAATGTAAAGAGCAATTAATGGAGGCTGTGTGGCATGCCTACTCCGGCCTACAAAACGGCACAGGGCAGACGCCACCATTTCCCCCTAACCCCAGACCTGCTTCAGGGCAGCGTGATTCTCCGCCACAACCTGAGTACGCTGAAACTCACAGCCTGGTCCGTGTCTCCTCTGAATTAGTTTTTTATTCTCCATTCCCAAAGGACCTGTTGGAAGCCAGAAAAATCATATCTAGCCAAATGGGGCAGATTTTCTTTTGGGCATAAAGAACCGAACCCTCCTCGTTGCCTTCCGTCCTACACTGTTTGGTCCGGTTAAAGCTCCAGGTTTGGGCTAATTCCTCCATTACGGTCCATTTCTGCCTATCAGTGACAACATAAGTGGGAAATCCCTCTTTGCCCAGTTGGAATGCAAGTCCGTCCTTAGAGGCCGAGCAAACTTACAAGCCCCAGTAACTTGGTTTCTTCCCCAGTGGTGTCTCTCCTTCGTGCTCATTTCAACCATGCACAAACCCTTCGAGCCCATAGCTACCTGCCCCCTCAAAATGCTGTCAGCTAAGACGGCTTTTCTGGTGGCCCTAACCTCAGCTAGGAGGGTGAGTGAAGTGCAAGCCCCTTGAGCCGACCCCCCTTTCATTAAGATGTTCTCCGATAAGTTTGGTCTCCATCCAAGCCTCCTGTCATGTCTGCACCCCTACATCCATGCCAGTGTTCTATATGTTCTAGGTGTTGAACCATTGCTAATGCTGTACCTTGATTTCACTTTGCAAATGCTCTATCCCTAACTTTCGTTTCTCCCTCTAGCAGCCTGAGAACGCAGCTGTCTTATCTTTTCTTACTTTGGAGCTCACAGCGGTGACCTTGCACTGTCTGAAATGTTAGTTTACTCTCATGCTTTCCCAGGCTCTTTCCTGTGCAAACTTGTGGTCTAGCTGGGAGGGGGGAAATGAGTAGGTATTTAGAGTTGTACTTTCCTCAAGTCTCTGTTCCTATCAAGGGAACATGTGCTTCTGAGATGCTTTCTTGCCTCTCAGTAACTCTATGGAAATATATAAGGAAAAGATTAGATGTCTGAATAAAACCATTTAACCAGGAGCTTGGGCTTCTTCTTGCAATGGTACAGGGACTTGTCTTCCATATCCTGTCATCCATAGCCCGACACCTCCCTTTTCTGCCAAAGATCATCTCCGGTTTTCACATGGACCAGGACATTGTCTCCCCTGTCCTCTTTCGGACATCTCAGGACGACGCAGAGAGCCTTTGCACACTTGGGAAGTTAAAGGTGCCTTGGGTTTCTATCTAGGACAGCTCCTTTTTGGACGGGCCCTAATCAATTTTGGTCTTTCAAAAGGAGCAAAAAGGGCCAGAAAGTCTCTGAACAGGATATTTCAAAGTGGACTTGTTACAACCAGCATTAGCAGACGTGCCCGTTCCATATGAGGGTTCGTTCCACTAGGGCTCAACCCACCTCGGCAGCCTTCAATTCGGGCCTCCCGCTTGTCGATTTGTGCAAGGCAGCCACCTGGTCAATGCCGCCTTCATCCCTCACACATGGTGTCATTGTTGTGGACTGCAGAAGGGATGTGGATGTTTGCAAGGCACTTCTGAAGACTCTTGTCCATTAAAGAGCTTCACACCCTCCTCCTGGGGAAGTTAGCTGGATCATCTCCCATGTGGAACTGCACAGAAGTCACGCTAGATGATGAAAACAGGCCTGCGCTTACCTGTAATTGTTATCCATTGGGTGGTCTTCTGTGCAGGCACGTGCCCCTCCCTCCTTCCCTTCTGTGAGCAATTTGGTGTATCTTCCTTCTGCACCCAATGCTTGCCCGGCCATTTATAGCTACTCCCCAGCGGAAAGCTCGTGGGAAGGCTAAGCGGGCAACTCGTGTTTCTAGGAGCTCTAGAAAGTCCGTGGCTGACCTGCGCCTATGCCAACCCCATCTGTGCCTGCTCAAACCACTGGACGAACAACAGTCAGAGGGAGTGCGCCGCTGTTTTCAACACTGCCTCTTTAAGCCCAGCAAGCGAGACTGTGTGAAAGACAGCAGGTAAAGAAGGCCTGTTTTTTGCAAATAGTTTCTGAAAGATGGAAAAGATTCCCCACCATATTCTGGGGGAGTGGGGAATTAACTTTCAGGGAGCGAAACAGTTTGTATAAATTCTGGGTGGTTGTATAAATTATGCTAGTCAATCATTTTCTAGTCTCAAAACAAATGTACAAACAAAATTATGAATTTATTTATCAACAAACAGAATTAATATTATAAGAACTGCAATAATCAAAACACAATAACCCTACTACTAATAATAACTATAATAATAACAGAACTAATAATAATACTATAACAATAATAGAATTAATAATAATACTATAATAACAGACCTAATAATAATACTATAATAATAATAAAACTAATAATAATACTAATGAACAATAAACAACACGAACTTCCTTATTAACAACAATAGCCCAACAATAATACATTCAGCTCTGTCCTTGATGCTGCCAGGGCCCTGCTCTCCGGTCAGCTTGGTCTTGTGTGTGGTGGGGAGCCTCTGTTGCCGGTCCTTCCTCCGCTGTTGATGGTGGCAGCATGCCTGGGTGAGCTCCAAGGCCCGGGCTGCGACTGCTGCAGGTGTGGCAGGAGGGGACTGAGTGGGCGTCCCTGGGGACCCTGGCCTGGGTGCCGCCTCCAGCCAGCTTGCTCTCGTTGGTGGGGAGAGTCGCTGGACTGGCCTTGCTGGGGATAGGGGAGGACTTCGTCTGGCACCCATATCTCCTCCTCTTCCTCTTATGGGACTGAGTGGGCGTCCCTGGGGACCCTGGCCTGGGTGCCGCCTCCAGCCAGCTTGCTCTCGTTGGTGGGGAGAGTCGCTGGACTGGCCTTGCTGGGGATAGGGGAGGACTTCGTCTGGCACCCATATCTCCTCCTCCTCCTCTTATGGGACTGAGTGGGCGTCCCTGGGGACCCTGGCCTGGGTGCCGCCTCCAGTCAGCTTGCTCTCGTTGCTGGGGAGAGTCGCTGGACTGGCCTTGCTGGGGATAGGGGAGGACTTCGTCTGGGACCCATATCTCCTCCTCCTCCTCTTATGGGACTGAGTGAGTGTCCCTGGGGACCCTGGCCTGGGTGCCGCCTCCAGTCAGCTTGCTCTCGTTGGTGGGGAGAGTCGCTGGACGGGCCTTGCTGGGGATAGGGGAGGACTTCGTCTGGTACCCATATCTCCTCCTCCTCCTCTTATGGGACTGAGTGGGCGTCCCTGGGGACCCTGGCCTGAGTGCCGCCTCCAGCCAGCTTGCTCTCGTTGGTGGGCAGAGTCGCTGGACTGGCCTTGCTGGGGATAGGGGAGGACTTCGTCTGGCACCCATATCTCCTCCTCCTCCTCTTATCTCTCCAGGCCCCCTCTTGTATTGCTGGAAAATACAAACTGGCCCCTCATTATGGGCCAAGTTCTTCCTTGAAAAGGCAGATCTGCTGGTGAGCTAAACATTGCCTCAATGAGGCCTCCCGTGGGACACGAGTGGTGCGGCACCTTGCACAAGACAAGCCAAGAGGTTGAGAAACAAAAAACCCTTTGCGTATGGTATCTCAAGGCCAATATCAAAAAAGGTTGAATGTATCAAACTGCAAAACCTTTTAATTAATAAGGGACTTCTCAGACAGTCCTGTAAAGCTTCGTCTTCACTCTCCTTCTCCTCCCTTGACTGTGCATGGGTCCCCCTGCCCCGCTCCGCATCCACTCTGAGGGCAGGGGCAGGCAGAGGGGCTGAGGGAAGCCTCTGCCTCAGTGGTCTAGGGCAAGTTCCGAGGTGGGCCTGTCTCCGGTCCTCCAGGCGCCCGTCCATTTGCAAGAGACGTGGGGCGGTCCAGCTGAGGCCTCCGACCCCTCCTCTGGCAGCCCCTCCAGGTGCAGGTCAGTCAGAGTGGCCTCATCCCACTCCAAGCCTCGGGCCAGGAGCTGGAGTTCCGTGGTACAGTCTGCCACCGAGCCTCTCTCCTGAGTCCTGACACAAATGTCTGATGTGGCCATTGGCCCGCTCAGCCTTCTGAGGGCTGGCAAGGCTGCACTCACGTGGGTGGCAAAGTCTCAAAAGCTGGCCAGCAATGGGGAGCTGGATAGAAGCAGCTGACCTTGGTCTTATCATTAGGAAAATCCCTTTCCCAAGCTCAGTGTACAGTTGCGCTCTGCCAGGGACGCAGGAAACTCTTCTTGACACCCCCCCAAACTTCTCTGTGGGCCTCACTGGGCACTTCCCTGGGGAGGGGCAGTAGGAGACGTGGCGGCGGTGGCAGCCCCAGGGGCTGTATCAGTCGCTGGTTGCTGTTGAAGCATAGCTCCAGCATTCGTCAATTGCTGTGCCTGGCCTCGGAGGGCTTGGTTCTGGGCAGCCTGGGCTGCAGCTGCGTCTTCCGTACTGCTGCTAAGTCTGGTGGACACCAACTGTCCTGGTTGCAGGGCTTGGCTATCAGGTTACAGCATCTCTTCCAGTTACTCAGAATAACAGGCCCAGGGGAAGTGGCAAAGTCAGGTTGTTCAGGCTGAGGCCTGATCTTCCAGTCATCAACCCAGGAAGTGGGAACAGGTCACCGTCTCAAGGTACATGTTGTGTCCCTGGCCAGAAGCATCTCTCTGGGAGCTTTCTAAACTGCACACCCACACGCCGTGCACCCAGCCGGCTTCTCGGGTACAGTCCTATACAGACTCATCTTCTCTGTCAGGAGGCAGCTGGCGTCAAGCCAACAGGCATGTACTGAGCTTTCTCGCCTGCAATTCTGCCCTTAGTCTTCTCCTATAGCCTTCCAGAGGCACTGGTGATCCTGGAGGGCTGGAAGCGGCCTGCTGGCTTCACCTGCTGGGTCAGAGCTGCTTCTGGCTCAGCTTCTGGCTGTAGGTCCCGGCATGCCTCTGCCTCCTTCTCCTGCAGGTTGGCTCCTGTTGACTCTCGGCTGGTTACGGAGGGCCTCTCCTCCTCTGAGGATTCCTCTCTCTCACTGAGCGCTGGCTGCACCATGACCATTTTTAGCTTTTTTGATATTGACCTTGAGATACCATACCTAATGTTTTTAAAAATTCTTTTTCAACCTCTTTGCTTACCTGCTTTTCCTGGGCAGGAGTTTCTCCCTCGCCCCCTTTTTTGCACTTCTGTATTACTCACTGGGACTCCTTTTCTGTGAATGTCCCTGGTGTGGTGCCAGAGCCACAAGTTTGCCCTCTAGGGCCATTCTGCAGAGGGGAAATAACGGGCAGAAACTGCTGGAAGTGGCAACGTTTGGTGAGCAACGATGAAGAGAAGAAGACCTTACTCTACAGGGGGTAGCAAGGATTACCAAAACTCGAATAAAAGTTAATGCCATTAGATCTGAAGCTTCTGTAATTGACAGAGGGACCTGTCAGGGGTGTCCTCTGTCGCCCATTCAGTTTGCTGTGGCCATTGGACCTCGGCCAACGCTATTCATTCCGATATGCAATTAAGGGCATTGCAATCGGGAATCAGGAGCGCAAGATCTCACTTTTCGCAGCTGTAATGGTCTTGTTTATTTCATCCCCAGAGGAGTCACTTGGTGACGTTTCAAATAGGCTTAAAGACTTTGGCATGATCTCTGGATTAGATAGTAATCTATCAAAGATAGAAATATATCTCGTATTCCTAACTCAAGGAACTGAAGTCATCATACAAAAGTGCTACAAATTTGCATGGGTTGACTATTAGACATTAGACTTGTCATCTATAATAGAAGAAATTTGGCTAGTGAAACTAAACATCAATTCAAGGTTTGGAATGATAAAATTTTATCATGGCAGGAACAGCTATCAACAATTAAAAGTTTTATTTTGCCTAGATTTCTACATATATTTTTAGGACTGTTCCCTTTCCTATTCCTCATTAGATGCTGCAGCAGTGGCAAAAACTATTAATCCAATTTATTGGGGGGCGGGGGGACGTAGAGCAAGAAGAGCAAGAGAGGGAGGGAGGAAAAGAAAGAAAAGAAAGACATGGAAAGGGAGGGAGTGGGGAAGGAAGGACGGTTTCTTCTAGGAGAGGGGGAATTCCCCTCTCAGGTGAAGTTTAAAGCCCGTTTGTGGCTTCCCTGGCTTCAGCTGGCCCACGGAGAAGTATTGGGCTGCAAGGAGAGATGCCGGAACACCGCTCCACGGCGTTCCGGCTGGAAGAAAGCCCTGAGGTGAGGTCAACCCTTTCCCTTCCCAGGGCTCAGTGATACCTGTTTCTATAACACTTGAACTCGTTGGCAGCAGAGGAACAGGACACTCCATATAGCATTGGCAACTGTCAGCATTGCCACTCTCTACACCGAGGCCCTCAAACTGGCTAGGGGAGACCACAAAGACAAGGATGGCACTGCGGAAAGGCATGCAGTCGGAGCAGCCAAGCCCTCCAAGTTCCATCTCCACTCGGGGAGAGACCAGAGGCAGTCCTGCGCTGAGCCCCAGTCACACCTGAGAGACCCCCCTGGTCTCCGCAGTCTTCTCTGACTCCCCCTCTCTGGGGCTTGAGGTGTAGATTCTGGTCCACCCCCTACTTGCTGCTTCGCTGCTCCTGGGCCAGTTGGTAATGGGCATAAGCGAAGCGTTGCCTTTGCCCAACGTGCTCCTTCTTGGGAATCGAACTGGGGTCTGCCATTGGCCTCAGGGATGCCTTTCCTTAGTGGAGTTTACAAGACTCTATTGCAGCGGCATGTGCCTTTGTTGCTCTCTCAGGCTTTGCACGCCCCTTCTCTGCCCAAGGGAACTCAGCTGCAGGCAGGGATGTTTGGTGGAGGACAAGCTTGGCTCGCCTCCACAGTCCTGTTGCTCACCCCATCAGTCCTCCTGGAAGTCAATGGGTGCCCTCTGTTTCCTGCCTGCATTCTGGGGCTCTCCCCGTGGGCACAGATTCATTGGCATCAGGGGGTTTGGGCCCTGTCTGTGGTGCTGGGCTGTCTTTGTGTCTGCTAATCACGGGGCCGTCCTCAGAACATTGAGCCAAGATTGCGGGCTGTTGGTCGGATCGCGGGAGACTCAGGCCCTTTTGGTGTCCTGAACCCGAAATCATTAGCGGAGGGGTGTGTCTGTCTGTTATTTCTCATCTGCAGAACGGCCACTAAGGAAGGAGGCCCACTGCCTGCTGCAGAGGCACAACGTGTTTTTTGTCCAGAGCTGGCCTCGTCGGCCCCGCATTCCCCCAAGGCTGAGCGAACCAGGGGACAGCCCCAGCAGCATTTGGAGGCCCCACAGAGGAGGCAGGGGCGAGGGGTGGACCTTACAGCAAGACTGAGCTCCTGGGTTCACGGGAGGAGCAAGCGGGGATATCGAGGCCCCCAGGAAAGCATGTGGAGTCTCGCCAATGAGCCGTGCCGCCCTTCTGGGCCCCCCCCACGTGGCCAGTCAGGTGGAGGCTGGCTGCCTTTGATGTGCTGCCGAGAGAGGTTCCAAGGGCCAGGGGGCTTGCCGCAGAGAGGGCTGCCTAAGGAGGAAGGGCCCGTCTCTGCGAGAGGAACCTGGCCAGAGAGAGGGGGGCTGGGCGCCAGACAATGACCTTCACTCCCCGTACGGCAGGTGTTCCTCCCAGCGTTGTTGGGACCCTCTATGGAGGCGGCCCATGACCAGGGGGAGAGCCACACTCAGTCCACCTGCTTCAGGCAGTCGCAGCAGAAGAGCCGGGAAAATATGCATTTTTTGGGCTCTGCAGGAAAAAGAAGGGAAGGGTGATAACGACAGAGTACATAAACCTTTCTTCTTCCCCCCTTCAGTTCTCCTGGCAGGATCCCTTTGGATCCAGTGGGGAACGAGAACATATTTTAAAACCAATGGAGAGGAAACGCTACTGGGAGATCCTCTTCTTTTAGCAATAGCAATGGGGGAATGAGAGGTCTCCCTGATGTAAGAACTCTCAGCCTACCCCACCCTACCTCGCAAGGTTGTTGTGAGGAATACGAAAGAGATGGGTGGGAACCATGCATTCTGCCTTGAGATCTTTGGGGGGAGTGCAGGATAAAAACAGAGAAAGAGAACATGAGATTACCGTTTTGCGTCTTGACGGGCACTGGCATTTCAGAGCCAAGCTAGAAGTCACGAATTACCCTTGGATGGCAAGTGAACAGACTCACATGTATTCCTCCTGGTTCACTTGCGCTCCACTTGCGCTCCACTCGATCACTACGATTCAAGTGTAGTTCCTCACTCCTAGCTTGGCCCTCAGTTGCTGTCACAGTTGCTGTCACAGTCTAGGCCCTGGGTATGCTTCTACATTCCCACCCAGAGCAGCTGGTGTCTCGAGCGTTCTCGTGGCACCATCTCTTTGGGTCCAATGGGGAGCTCTAGCATATTCCAACACTATGGAAGAGGCAAGGCTATTGGGAGCTTCTCTTCTTGTAGCGGTGTGAATTGAGCAATGAGAGTTCTAACTCTTGTGACAGGTTTAGGAGCATTAACACGGGGACAAGGGGGGGCTGCACAGGACGGTAGTCCAATGAGACTTGCTTGGCAAGATGTGCTTAGAAGCAGGGCCTTTTTTCTGGGAAAAGTGTTGGGGGATCTCTCTATTACATGAGTGAGCCCGAAGCATGCGCGCTACGGGAAATGTGTGATGACATCACTTCCAGGAAGTGACATCACCTCTGGGAAATGACATCTCTTCCTGGAAGTGATGTCTCTTCCTCTTCATTGCCATTGCTACATGAAGTGGCAACTGCTTGCGGGGATTAGGGACTTTTCAATGATTAGAGAAATGTGTAGAGGAAAGGTCTCTTCCCAGTTACGTGTGGATGACCAGTCTGTCCCATATCATGAGTGGCAGTGGGTCATTTTCAGGAAACATTATTATCTCTACTGTATTTTGAATTTATTTTGAATTTATTGCAGCACTATTATTTAAAGGAAAATAAGGTTTTTTTCCAGGCCCCAAATCAAATTATTAAATTAAATAGCACTGTAATCCAAAGCAACACCTTTCCAAGTCCCTGAACTCAATGGGTTTCGAAGGTTGTAACATTCCTTAGAAGTGCTCTCTCTCTCTCTCTCTCTCTCTCTCTCTCTCTCTCTCACACACACACACACACACACACACACACACAGAATTAATCTTGTAACTTTAAATATTTCAAAACTGAACATGGAGCCAAAAGATACTACGCTCAGTCATTGGGAAGGAAGGTTCATCGGCCCTACTATAAGCCCATTTAAAGTGACACAGGACCTCAAAGCCACTTGCAGTCTCCTCCTCCTCACAGTTTCCTCCATTTTCTCAGTCCTGCCACCGCCGAACACTGTGGCCAGCTACCCACGGCCTCCTCTGGCTTGAGCGCTGGGCCTGAGCAGCGGGCACAGGGGAGAGCCCGAGCGGGTGCGTGCTTGCCGCGGTGGACATTGCCAGCGCTTCCAAATGCAGCGGCCAGCTGCTCACAGCCTCCTCAGGCCTCCAGTGAAGGAAGGTAAAGAAAGGAAAAAAGAAAAGACATGGAACGAAAGAAGGAGAAAGAGAGGGGGGGAGGAAAGAAAGAAGCAAGGAAATAAAGGGGGAAAAGAGAAAGGGAGGGAGGGAAGAAGGGAAAGTCCGGGGAAGAGGCAGAGGAAGCACGTGGCCCAGGAGAAACTCCACCCGGGGAGGCAGCCATGGGAGTTTGGGCGCCGGGGGCAGGGCCCCCAGTCACGTGATCTTTTTTCAGAGGTGCCAGGGGGGGGATCTCAGATCCTGGGAGATCCCACTGAAAAAAAGCCCTGCTTAAAAGATTCCACAGACAAACCCCTGGGGGGCCCATCTTCAAATCCCCATTCAGCCATGAATCTCACAGAGTGATCAAGCACCCGTCGTTCTCTCTCAGCCTACTCTACATCGCAAGGCTGTTGTGAGGAATGGGAAAGAGATGGGAGGAAACCATACATTCTGCTTCTCGAAGAGAGAGCAGGAGAAAAATAGTGAAAGAGAACATTAGATTACCATTTTCCGGTGTTGATGCACTGGAGCTCACCCAGACACTGGAGGGGACCGACTGTAACTCCTGAGAGAGAAAGGCCACCTGTTAGATGAAACGACTGATGCTCCAGGAAGCTGCTCTCTCGACATGGAGGCCCTGAAGCCCCATCTAGCCTGCTGTCACTGGGAGCTGCTTGCCAGAGTCCGAGAAGGGTCTGCCCCCACCCCTGGGATCCTTCCCTTCAATATTCCCCATACGGAGCCAGTGAGCATCACGATTCCTGCTGACATTTCTCCCGAGCTCTCCACATTGGCAGGGGAAAGGGACAGGGTCAGGGCCTGGCAGGCCTTGTACTGCTTGCCCATTCCCACCTCCATTCTCAAGACACAAAAGCCTTTTCAACAGAGGTTGCTGCCAGTGGCTACTCAGGAGGCTGGGTCAGCATCTAGGGTACCCCACGCTCTTGGCCTTTCCCCTGGACACCCATCCCCATTGCCCGGACTGTTCCTGGGTTGGGAAACTTGGCAGGAGGGCTGCTATCTCCTGAGAGGCAGGGAGATACCAGTGGATGATTCGCTCCCTTGGATCGCTGTTCTGCTCACCATAATTGGGGATGTTCCCACATTGCAGGGCCCTGGTTGTTCTTCCTCCTCATCCTCCTTCTCCTCCACCACAGACCCTGAGATTTCAGAAGGCAAGTTCACATCAGTTCCTGCCCAGGCCACCCTTGCATTTGTGCTGCTGCCTAGGAGGAAGATGGGCTGCAAGCAACTCTGAAGCCCCACTAAGTTGGAATAAGGTGGGGACAGCAAGCGGAGGGAGCTTCAGGTGACCAAAGACATTCTGGTGGCCCTGGGCGTGCCAATACGTTCCCATGCAGAACAGCTCTTGTCTCGGGCATTCGCATGGCAGCATCGCTTTGGTTCCATTGTGGAGCTCTAATATATTCCAGTATTATGGAAGAGGCAACACTAACGGGAGCTTTTCTTGTCTGTCACAATGAGTGTCCTAACTCTGGTCACGGATGCAAGAGCATAAGCATGGGGATGGGGACAGGGGGCTACACGGGAAAGGAGTCCAATGACTCTTGCTTGGAAACAGGTGCTGAAAAGATTCAGCTCATGAGGCCCTGGGAGGCCGAGCTTCAAATCCCCATTCAGCCGTGAATCTCACAGGGTGATCAAGCACCAGTCGGTCTCATTCAGCCTACCCTACATTGCAAGGTTGTTGTGAGGAATGTGAAAGAGATGGGCGGAAACCAAGCATTCTGCTGTGACCTCCTTGGAGGGAGGGCAGGAGAAAAATAGAGAAAGAGAACATTAGATGACCATTTTCCGTCAGCAGGGGAGATGACATACCTGCAGGTGTTGCTGGCAGGGACATGTCCCACACACTAGATGTTACTGACTCCAACTCCTGAGAGAGAAAGGCCACCTGTTAGATGCAACGACTGATGCTCCAGGAAGCCGCTCTCTCGACAAGGAGGCCCTGAAGCCCCATCTAGCCTGCTTTCATGGGCAGTCCGAGAAGGGTCTGCCCCCACCCCCTGGGATCCTTCCATCCAATATTCCCCATATGGAGCTGGTGGGCTTCATGATTCCTGCTGACATTTCTCCCAAGCTCCCCACATTGGCTGGGGAAAGGGACGGGGTCAGTGCCTGGCAGGCCCTGTGCTGCTTGCCCATTCCCAACTCCATTCTCAAAATGCAAAAGACTTTGGGGGCTTCAACAGAGGTTGCTGCCAGTAACCAATCAGGAGGCTGGGTCAGCATCTAGGGTACCCCACGCTCTTGCCTTTCCCCTGGACACCCATCCCCCTTGCCCGGACTGTTCCTGGGTTGGGGAGCTTGGCAGGAGGGCTGCTATCTCCTGAGGGGCAGGGAGATCCAAGTGGATGATTTGCTCCCTTGGATCGCTGTTCTGCTCACCATAATTGGGGACGTTCCCACATGGCAGAGCCCTGGTTGTTCTTCCTCCTCATCCTCCTTCTCCTCTGCCACTGACCCTGGAATTTCAGAAGACAAGTTCACACCAGTTGCTGCCCAGGTCACCCCTGCAATTGTGCTTCTGCCTAGGAGGAAGATGGGCTGCAAGCACCTCTGAAGCCCCACTAAGTTGGAATAAGGTGGGGACCGCATGCGGAGGGAGCTTCAGGTGACCAAAGACATTCTGGTGGCCCTGGGCGTGCCAATATGTTCCCATGCAGAACAGCTCTTGTCTCGGGCATTCGCATGGCAGCATCGCTTTGGTTCCATTGTGGACCAATAATATATTCCAGTATTATGGAAGAGCCAACACTAATGGGAGCTTCTCTTCTCTGTCACAATGAGTGTCCTAACTCTGGTGACGGATGCAAGAGCATAAGCATGGGGACGGGGACAGGGGCCAACATGGGACCGGAGTCCAATGACTCTTGCTTGGAAACAGGTGCTGAAAAGATTCAGCTCATGAGACCCTGGGAGACCCAGCTTCAAATCCCCATTGAGCCATAAATCTCACAGGGTGATCAAGCACGATTTGTTCTCATTCAGCCTACCCTACATTGCAAGGTTGTTGTGAGGAATGTGAAAGAGATGGGCGGAAACCAAGCATTCTGCTGTGACCTCCTTGGAGGGAGGGCAGGAGAAAAAGAGAGAAAGAGAACATTAGATGACCATTTTCCATCAGCAGGGGAGATGACATACCTGCAGGTGTTGCTGGCAGGGACATGTCCCACACGCTGGAGGTTACTGACTCCAACTCCTGAGAGAGAAAGGCCACCTGTTAGATGCAACGACTGATGCTCCAGGAAGCCGCTCTCTCGACAAGGAGGCCCTGAAGCCCCATCTAGCCTGCTGTCACGGGCAGCTGCTTGCCAGAGTCCGAGAAGGGTCTGCCCCCACCCCTGGGATCCTTCCATTCAATATTCCCCCTATGGAGCCAGTGGGCTTCATGATTCCTGCTGACATTTCTCCCAAGCTCTCCACATTGGCTTGGGAAAGGGTCGGAGTCAGTGCCTGGCAGGCCCTGTGCTGCTTGCCCATTCCCACCTCCATTCTCAAAATGCAAAAGACTTTGGGGGCTTCAACAGGGGTTGCTGCCAGTGGCCAATCAGGAGGCTGAGTAGCCCACGCTCTTGGCCTTTCCTCTGGACACCCATCACCCTTGCCCAGACTGTTCCTGGGTTGGGAAGCTTGGCAGGAGGGCTGCTATCTCCTGAGAGGCAGGGAGATCCAAGTGGATGATTTGCTCCCTTGGATCGCTGTTCTGCTCACCATAATTGGGGACGTTCCCACATGGCAGGGCCTTTGCTGATCTTCCTCCTCATCCTCCTTTTCCTCTGCCACTGACCCTGAGATTTCAGAAGGCAAGTTCACATCAGTTGCTGCCCAGGCCACCCCAGTATTTGTGCTCATGCTTATGCTCCTGAGCTCCTTGGAGGGAGGGCAGGAGGAAAATAGAAAAATAGAACATTAGATTACCATTTCCCATCAGCAGGGGAGACGACATACCTGCTGATATTTCTCCCAGGAGATCTGAGATGTCCCACTCACTCGAGATGACTGACTCCAACTCCTGAGAGAGAAAGGCCACCTGTTAGATGCGACGACTGATGCTCCAGGAGGCCGCTCTCTCAACAAGGAGGCCCTCAAGCCCCATCTAGCCTGCTTTCATGGGCAGCTGCTTGCCAGAGTCCGAGAAGGGTCTGCCCCCACCCCTGGGATCCTATCATTCAATATTCCCCATATGGAGCTGTTGGGCTTCATGATTCCTGCTGACATTTCTCCTGAGCTCTCCACATTGGCTGGGGAAAAGGACGGGGCCAGTACCTGGCAGGCCCCGTACTCCTTGCCCATTCCCACCTCCATTCTCAAGACACAATAGCCTTTGGGGGCTTCCACAGAGGTTGCTGCCACTGGCTACATAGGAGTGTGGGTCAGCGTCTAGGGTAGCCCACACTCTTGGCCTTTCCCCTGGACCCCCATTTCCCTTGTTTGGCCTGTTCCTGGGTTGGGAAGCTTGGCAGGAGGGCTGCTATCTCCTGAGGGGCAGGGAGATCCAAAAGGATGAGTAGCTCCCTTGGCTTGCTTGTCTGCTCACCATATTGTCATCTCTCCTTGGATCGTCCGCTCCTTTTTCCTCCTCCTCCTGCTCCATCTCCTCCTCCACCGTCCCTGAGATTTCAGAAGGCAAGTTCACATCAGTTGCTGCCCCAGGCCACCCTGGCATTTGTGCTTCTCCTGCCTAGGAGGAAGACGGGCTGCAAGCAGCTCTGAAGCCCCACTACCTTGGAATATGGCAGGGGCAGCAAGCGGGGGGAGCTTCAGGTGACCAGAGACATTCTGGTCACCCTATTAAAATGGTCCTAAAAAGTATTATGTTATGAACTTAAGCTGAAACTAACGAGAGCCTAGGTAGAATCTCATTTTTAGACGTGTCTTCCTGAAGGTCGTCTTTGGGCATTCAGGTTCAATAGTGTCAGTCATAATGAGCATTCAGCATTTCAACATTCAGCATCATGAACTTAAGCGACCTAGTTTTGTGTAGAGGTTAAGAGCGTGGGACTGTAATCTGGAGCGCCGGGTTTGATTCCCCACTTCTCCACTTGAAGCCACCTGGGTGACCTTGGGCTGGTCACGGCTCTCTGGAGCTCTCTCAGCCCCACCCGCCTCACAGGGTGTTTTGTTGTGGGCATAGTAATGACATACTTTGTAAACTGCTCTGAGCGGGCATTATGTTGTTATTGATACTAATCTTGAACTAACAATAGCAAACCCTCACTAAGTATAAGTGGTCCACAAGAAATCCATATCCTAGATGAGAATCATCCCCTAGAGTTCTGCAAACTTATCCACTCTTCAAATCTCAAAGAAATGACCAATCACATTTTTCTAGGAACAGCACAGGTTTCCAATTTTAAGAAAGTTGGCAAAGTTCTCAAGTGATTAACAGCAATTTCATCATTTAAAAATGTTCCCTGAAAGTGATTTCTTGCAGCTGGGGAAAACTCATATAATCATTTAAAGTACCAGAATATTCTTTTACTCTCTGAGTTAAATAAGACTGGCAACTGAAGTTCTACTCGAGTTCAAGTTGCATGTGGGGAAATCGAAAAGTGGTGCCAAACAAAAAGAGTGTCTCCTCTTCTTTCCCAGCAACTAGCAATATAAAATTCTCTATTTTTACAAACATCCAGTAGTTGTCTTAATAATAAGGGAGAGACGAAACATTCTGGAGAATGGTTGTGTTATAATTTGAATGTGATGTATAAAAGCTATAGAGTTATTCTATTGTATCCTACTGTAAAAAAGAGTAAGTGTGTTCTAGACAACTCACTTCCTACCTTGGTGTACCACCAGAGGGTGCTGCCACAGAGGGAAGACCAGGCGAGGCAGCCTGTCCAACCTGAGCGCTTGCTGGAATCAGGAGCGGAGCTGGTGGCAATGCCCACCCCTCGCCTTAACCCATGGGTATTATTAGTGGAACAGGTAGCAATGCCTTCCCCCTTCACCCAGCTGGGATCAGGAGCAGAACAAGTGGCAATGCCAGATTTATTTGGCCGTTATTCCTTATGGGAAAAAACTATCTGGGCATATCTGGGGCCTGGGGGGGGGGGGCTCATTTTTCAAGAACATGCCACCAAATTTTCAAGGAAGCTACTCCTGACTGTCCTCTAAGCCCCCCCCCCCCGCAAGTATCAGGAAGATTGGACCCACGGATTCTAACTCTATGGGCCCCTGAAGGAAGTGCTCACAGTCACGCTCCATTATTAATAATAACTATCTGGGAGGATATCGGGGGGCATCATTTTTCAAGAAAAAGCTACCAAAATTTTGGGAGCCTACTCTTCACTGTCTTCTAAATATCATCTGAGTTTCGGGAAGACTGGATCTCTGGGACCAATTCTATGGGTCCCTGAAGAAGGACCCCCCCCCCAGCTGCTCTCCCTTGTTATCTGCGGGGGAACCATTTCTAAGCAGGCTTTGGGGCAGAAACACACAGGGGCAAGGCTGCTGCTGGCCAAGGGCACGCTCCCCAATGCAAGAAGAAGCCCAACAGAACCAACGAATCAAGGGGGCCACCATCAGACCCGAGAATTTTGTCACCACAGAGAATTCCACCCAAACCAAACTGAAGCCAGGGACCTTCTTGTGACTGAGCCCAGCTGAACCAGTGTCACTCACAGGAGCCAGGCAGACACGGAGAGACCCTGCACGGATTGGCCATTCACTCCCCCTCTGTCCTCCCCCTCCCCTCTTGGAAAGAAGCCAAGCAAGGAGCAAGCCAGAGGCTGAAGCCACGTTTCCTAAAATTACCCAGATTTATTCTGGGATCTGGGTTCCCAGATTGGATCCTGGACGATCAGTTTTGTCTGGGAAAAGTGGATTTAGCCAGATCAGCAAAAATCTGGCTTTTGTCCCGAATCGTGTCTCCGAGGAGCTGCCATCCCTCCACTCCCAACTCTTGAAAAAGTTTTCCGTTTCTTTACTGAGTCAAGCTCTAGCACTGCTGGGTGACAGGGGGGGAGAACAGGGCTTCCGGACGGGGAGGGGGGCTTTTGAGGGCCAGGCTCAGTGTTCAGACCAACAGGGAGGAGCAGCAGGGGGGCAGGAAACGTGGGAGCCAGTGGGGCGGGAGGGGGGCCTGTGGCGGCTGCTCGTGCCTTTTCCCAGGCCACTAGCTTCTGCTGGCAGGGCAGAGTGTTGTTTTTGTGCCCACATTGATGCATTTTTCGGCTGCCCTTCCCCCAAGGTCCTCGGGGGACACTCAGGGTTCTTCCCTCCTCCATTTTGTCCCTACAACAGGCCTGTAAGGTGGGCTGAGAATGACAGGCCCAAGGTCACCTGATGAGCTTCAAGGGACAAATATTATTCGGGGAAAGCCTTGGTCTCGCCGGCTGGAGAAAAAGTTCTCTGCCCTCTTCACCAGAAGTGAGGAAGCCCGGCCACATTCACCCAAAATGCTTAAGCAGCTGAACAACCCCCCAAGGTACGGAACCATTTTCATTTGGAACCATCCATTAGAAAGGAGGAAACCGAACTTTTGCACTGAACACCGGATTTAAGGAGCCGTAACTTAGCCAATTCAAGTATTTTTTTAAAAAAACAAACTTATTTGAGAAATGCATCACTCAGTTTTTAAACCAAGAAGTATATCTTTTGATGAAACAAATTTAAGCTAACTTTTTCTCTGTTTCTACATGTGTACTGTTTGTAACATTGATTTGTATTATAATTTTAACTTCGGAGGCCCAAATTGATACAAAAATGGCTAAGTGGCATGGCTGTTTTATTCTTATATGTCTGGGGGAAATTGGTAGAGTATATGGGGACATTGTGTCATGGAAATCAGTCCTAATATTTGATGTGTGGGGTACTGAAGTTGAATGTTTTTCTCAAAAATGAACAGCTAGTCAGTTAGTTGTTTATTCAGTTAAGAAGCTCAAAAGCTGTTTGTCTATTTTGAGCAGCAGATTCTAACAGAAGCAGAACGGACATATTCTGGTATCACTGCTTATCTTCACTGTTGTGAACAATCTTGTGTTTTTTATTGATGGAAAGTAGATATTATAAAAAGGGTTTTTTTAATTAAAAAATACTTTTATTAATTAACCAAAACAAAACACACAAAATGTACAATACTTCAATCCCCATAATATCTTTAAAACAATATTGAAATCAAAGATATACATTCTTTTGTCAACCTACAATCATTCCAAATATCAAATCACATCACTTTAACATTATAAGGAAAAGAAACCTTAACAATCTTTATAACCCTGCCCAAAGACTTGCATAATCAGGCATTCCCACCAGTCCCTCTCAGTCTACCTTTCCTCCAACAATACGGGCTAGCAGTTTCAAATATCGATTTAAGCTTAGATGGGGTCAAATACCAATTGGAAAACATTTTATAATATTGATATTTGATACACAAAATTTTCGATGTATTTGAAGGTTTGAGCCCAAATTTTCTCCCTGTCTGGTTCGGTTAGCTCTTTTACTCCATCCCTTTGCCAACTTGTGACATATCTTGGTAACGGGGAATAGAATATTTCCACCAAATGTTTATATAGCTTCGATAACAACCTTTAACAATACTCTTTGAATCCTTCAATATTCACTCAAAAATGTTAATTGTCTTTTAAAAACACCCTTTCTTTGCAATGAACATATTAAATTACTTATTTGGAGATACTGAAACCATTCAATGTGGTTTTCCAATGCCTTAAACTTCGTGATATTGTGAAAAGTTTGGATTCATCAGTTAAGAGGAGGAAAATAGCAGAGAGATTTCAAATTAAATGGAACATGAACGCCATCAGGAATCTCGGGATATCGATTCAAGAGCATCAGTACTTAGTTGTGAACCCGCAGAAAGTGAAAGGCTCTGAGGGCAAGCAGAAGGCACTGCCTGGCATGTCCACAACACATACCTGCCGCCACATTGTTCCTTTTTTTGCACGCTAACCACTTCCACACTCTTTGCCACCACGCCATTCTTCGCTTACCCACCTGCAGGGAGATAGATCAAAGACTCAGCATGACTTTCAGAGGGGCTGAGCTCAGCCATCAGGCATGGGGACAAATAGGATGGAAATGAGGTGCCCCACGACGGGCAAATGCCCACCATGCCTGCAGCGTTTGGGCTTGGCACAGGAGAGGCCACCCCTCAACAGCACGGGGGGTTGCCTCTTTATTCCTAGCCACCCTGTCCCGCCCCCATGAAAATGCCCCGCCTCTTCCTTGTATTCTAGATCGCCCGGAGCTTCCCCAGGGTCCCTGCAGCTCAGGGGGCATGCCAGCATTTTGTTCCGAGAGCCACATTCCGAAATGATGGGGTGGGCTGAGCCAGGATGGGCCGGGTCTGCCCCATGTTCTCTCCACAGTGCCCCCAAATCAAGCAGGGCCTACCCATTTGGAAGACGGGGGCCAGTGAAAGGAGGCTCCTTGTGGGGTGTGGGAGGCACGTGTTTAAAGTCCAGACTGAGACAAAAACCCAGGAGGGAGGGGGGGAATGAGACTGGGGGGGTCTGGGGAATGGCAGCAGCAGAGCCAAGTGAAAAGGAGGCTGAGGGTGGCCCCCAGAGCACCCTTCTTATGCCCCTGCTTTACACCCATCCTTTCCTTCCAGCCCCAACCTCAGCCTCACCCACCCACCCCAGCCCAGTCCTGGGGGAGCCAGAGCCAGGCATCAGTACCTCCTCCATCACTCAAAGCCACACAAGCAATGAGGCTGACTTCAACTGCCGCTCCAGCAGCGATGTCACCACAGAACCTTTCGGGTTTGTGACTCACCTCAGGCATTCCAGGCAGGGATTCCACTGGGGCCGGGTGGGGGGCTGGGCTCCGTTAGGCTCCGTCCTTCAAATGCAGCATGTAAAACTCGCTCATTTGAAGAATTTTTATATTTGCTATGGCAGTGCCACAAAATGCATTATTTTTCTGGTGCAGTTTGTAGATATGGATATGACATGTGATTTCTTGGTGAATTTTGCACGATCCCATCTAAAAATCCCGACAATCTATAAAGATCGACACCGTAGATCCATGATTTTGTGCCATGGCAGATCTGTGCTATTTCATGATGCTTCCTGCTGGCCACAATATGAGCTCCAGAATCATGCTGGTTTGGTTGGGTTTCAGTGAAAAAATCAAATGAATTCATGAGGATCCATGCACAGGATCTAACTACTGCAGTGCCATGTTTTTTATGGTTCAGTCTGAGTGATATGGGATTTTATGTTGGATTTCAGGACATTCTTTTAAAAAAAAAATTAACAGAAGATCCATCACTGTCAGTTTAGATCTGTCTTTTCCCACACTCTGTACATACTCAGAGTTTCTCTGTGCAAGACATTTGACACTGGAGCTAGGAAGTGTAGTTTTAAAAGACAGAGCTGGCATAGATCACTTCAGAGGGGACGGATTCTCTCACAGCCCTCCGCCGCCTCTGATGTGCCGCACTGTCTCGCCTTCCAGAGCCTTTGCCCTGCCGAGGATCCGTTAATTCAAAGTTTTAAGCAGCAAGGGTGGCAGGGCAAAGGCTCCAGAAAGGGAGACAGTCCAGTACCACAGAGGCAGTGGAGGGGTTTGAGAAGTGGTCTCCACCATCTCTGTCTTTTAAAACTATGCTTCCCAGCTAACATTGCATCTCCCGGCACTTGATGAACACGCACCCTGGGGACATGTGTAGAGAGACTGTCCAAGGCTCCGTTCCTGTGGCTTTCCTTTTCCCCAACTCAAGTTCAGATGTGGTCCAGCTGCCCCCATATTGTGCTCTTTCTGTCCATCCACTCCTGTTTGCATCTTAAACAGGGGGAGGGGTCCTCATGCAATCTCAGAAACCTAGGCAGAGGTTTCCTCTGAGCATGTGCAAAGGACACTGTTGAGTATCCACAACAACCCATCTTGTTTTTAGAAGCTCCCATCTGCCTTTCCCATCTCCCCCTTTTCTTGCCTTGACTAGCTGCAGAGAAAACAGAAATCCAACTGGTGAAGCTTCCTACCGCAAGCAAGGGTGACTTTCTCGAAAAAACGTCAAGGGACGTTCAATCCATTTTTATTTTTATTCAAATGTGTGGTCATTTCCGAAGTGCAGGCTTGAGAGGGGGCACTTCCTTGGGGTCTGATGTCACCACCTGCCGCTGCCCCAGGGGGATGGCCAGGGTGGGGCCTCTAGATTTCTTTCGTTCATTGCTCTATCAAGTGCCAGTTTGCTCACTGCTTCTGTGGCTGAAACTGCCTTGAAAGGGTCCCCCTCCACACTGACATTGCCAGCCTCAGCCAGAGGAGAGCCACGGGGGCTCTGGGACCACCACGATCACCCCCCACTCGGCCCCCCTGAAGGAGCTGGACTTGGAGCAGCAGCTGGTAATTTATTTATTATTACAGCACTTGGCCAGTACGTTAACCATAAAATTTAAGTGCACATTTTACAACCATTTGAAACATGAAGCATATAAGTATATATGCAGCAGCTGGTGGTAAGTCTGGAGGCACCAAACCTGCCAGGAAAGCCTGGTCGGATTTGGAAAGTGAGGCGATGCCGGGAGAGACGCAGGAACACTCTTCCGCTGTTTGTCTTCCCTGGCTTTATTCCAAAGTAGACCAGGCCGGATGTTATGAATTGCCTGGCAGGTTCACCAGGGTGTGTCTGTCTGGTTCCTCCTTCCACCTGCATGAATTCCCTCTAACCATCCCCCCATAACACACTCACATTCTCTCTCTCTCTCTGAAAAATCGAAGCACCTCAAAAAGAGTTTTTTAATCAGGTTTCTTATCAAGTAAAAAAAGGAAGTTTATTTCTACCTACTTTCCTCCCCAAACATTTCTTTTTATATATTTATGGACATTGTTTATAGCAGCTCACATCATTCCCCTCTCCTCCATTTTATCCACACAACCACCTTGTGAGAGAAGTTCGGCTGGGAAGGTGTGCCTCAGGGTGGCTTTGGCCTCTCGAATGGCAGTGGAGGCCCTCCCCTCTGAATGGCACTGAGGCCCTCCCCTCCCCAAATCCTGCCCACCCCAGGCTCCTCCCCCAGATCTCCAGGAATTCCCCAACCCAGAGTTAGCAACCCTCGTGGTATGGCCGAAGGTCACCTCGTGAGCTTCCTTGGCAGAGTGGGGGTTTGAACCCAGGTCTCCTGACACTCTAACCCCTACGCCAGCTCGGTTTTCATCATGCACAGGAACATTCATTTAGTGGATTTTCACTATTTCCCCTCCAAATAAAGCAAGACACAGAGAGAGCACAAATGTGTGACTGGTCCATACTGATCCGTGCTTCTCCTGTGATCATTTTATCCTCCCAACAGTCCTGTGAGGTAGGCTGAGAGAGCATTTATTTATTTATTTATTTATTTGTTTATTTATTTATTTATTATATTAGATTGTTAGTCCGCCCTCCCTGCCGAGCGGGCTCAGGGCGGAGCACAACATTTTAATTTACATAAAAACACATAAAAGCAGATAAAACATTACAATAAAATTTACAACACTACATACAATAAAAACTTCTCCTCAGGTGGCAATGGAAGAGTTACTTCATTTCAGACATGGCCCATATGTCCATATCTGTATGGTGGTGGACAGATCTTTTCAAGTCAAGTCAAGTACGGCTGGGGGGGGGGCCCAGCCTAGCCTCTGCCATATGCCTGGTGGAACATCTCTGTCTTACAGGCCCGGCGGAAGGATAATAAATCCTGCTGGGCTCTGGTTTCATCAGACAGAGAGTTCCACCGGGTTGGTGCCAGGACCGAAAAGGCCCTGGCTCAGCTCGAGGGCAGGCGAGCCTCCCTAGCCCGAGGTCACCCATCAGATTTTGTGGTGGGTGAGGATTTTGAACCCAGGTCAACCCATAGATACAGACCTACACGCCATTTTTTCCCCTTCCTATGCTTTTATTTTTATTTTTTAATTAAACAAATAGTAGGCGAGGAAAGAAAAGGGGATAGGAAACAGAAGTTTACATTTGAAAGAAAGTTGAAAATATGCTTTACAAGGAATATCAAGGAATATCAAAAGACAATGGCCAGATAACATTTATTGCACACCAGTAAGGAAGTGGCCGAAATAGAAGTGAGGAGGTTCGTGTTTGTGGTGAGGGGACTCCTAACTTCACGTGGGGGTGTTTGGGGGCTAAAGAAAGGCTGCTGCCATAGAGAGCCCTTGAAAGCCCAACTGCTGGCATTCGAGCTGATCGTTGGCACCTCTTGGCAGCCTGTCCGAGGACAGTGCTGAGATTAAAGTACAATAAGGGACCATAGTGAGTAAACTCAATAAGGCAAAAATAATTTTTAAAAAACACTGTGGAAAATTACTATTAAATAATTAGCTTATATGTCCAGAAATTCTTATAGAATAGTCCAAAACAGTGACATAAAGACTTTTATAATATATAGCAAAACTATAATCATACATACATCAGAGGCACGAATTATACAAGCGATTATTATACCAAACAGTAACACAATCTTTTACAAACATATATAGGGCAAGAATTGTTCAAAATCTTGACTGAACGAACCCAAATAAAGTGGTTCTAAAGAAATGAATAAAGAAATCCAAGTGGAAACTGAAGAGCGCTAGATGGAGCCTCATTTCAAACTAACTCTCCCTCAAGGTCAACTTAAGGCTTAACTAGTCCTGTTGCATAATCAGCAGGCAGCATGTCGACCTTCCGCATCGCCGTATTGAAACGGCCTTAACCTGGAACCACTCTTCAGATTCCAAAAAAGCCAATCCCATTTTTCTAGGAGCAACACAGGCTTCTGGTGTCAACAAAGTCGGCAAGGCTAGTGCCCAACCATGAACAAAGCAGTCCCCCCAGCCTCTTGTGAGGAGGAGCACATGAGAGATGAGAGCCTGCGTGACCTCACTGATTTGCCATGGTGCCTTTAAAAAGGTGACAGAAAGACCTGTGGCAAGTCTATCTATCTGTCTGTCTGTCTGTCTGTCTGTCTGTCTGTCTGTCTGTCTGTCTGTCTGTCTGTCTGTCTGGTTATTTAATCAATTAAATTTATATTCCGCTCTCCCCCCAAGCAGGCTCAGAGAGGATCACAGTAATATAAATAAATACAATGAAAACATGGTAGCATAAATTAAAACATCAATCAGCATCTGAGTGGCCCAGAACCTCCCCCCCCCCCCGCTCACATCATCTGGGCTAGATAAATGCAGTTGATAAACACGGCAAGGAGACAGACAGCCAAGCTACAAGTGACGAATGACACTTGCCTGGCAAGTGAACAGACTCACGTGTATTCCTCCCTGTTCACTTGCCATTCACTTGATCAAGTGGAGTGCAAGTGAATGGCAAGTGAACAGGGAGGAATACACGTGAGTCTGTTCACTTGCCAGGCAAGTGTCATTCGTCACTTATAGCTTGGCTCAGAGGCTGCAACTGTCCCCTTTTACCATTGGCTAGCACATATCGCATAGACAGACGCACCCACAAATTCCCACAGTGGTTTTGAAACTTTTTTTGGAAAGAGGAGAATGGTGTTTCTGAAGAGGTTTCTTCAGAGCCAGAAGATAGTTGCCTTGTTTTTCTAACCCCTTTCCCCAACGAACCAAAGGGTCTTTTTTCACAAGACGGACGATGTTCTGTAAAAAGAACCTACATACGCATGCTGGCCTTTTGTTTACCCTTTTGTTGTCAGAATTTTGTTAGTGGGTCGGAACCAGGCCTTTTTGGCCCATGTTAGAAATAAAGAACCAGCTACAGTTTGGGAAAAAGAAATCTTCCAAAAGCTCTGTCCCTGCAGAATAAAGTTGCCTTTCCTAGGAAGATCTCACCCTCTGTGACAGAGAATAGATGAGGCCATAAAAGTTGTTAATTGTTTGGGACCTTTTTGAGTCCTCTGGCCTTTTTCATATAAATCACCAAAAGAGCAAAGGTAAACAGCAAACAGCTTATCTCTGGGGAGAACAGGATATCCTATGACTAGTGTAGTGTGAACATTCCTTTGCAAATTACAAATGCATATCAAAGATGCAGTCTATCACAGAGGTAAAGGATGTGTGGACTTGTGTTTACACGAAAGTCCCTCCATGGAACTGTCTTTCAAGAACAAAGACAATGTAATTGATTAGGATGTTAACAAGCCTTTGGTACCTCCCTATAAAAGAGGGACGAACCAGATACTCAGGACCCTTCGCTTGCCAACACGCAAAGGCTAGTGCTAGCCTTTGCGGCTGTGCAATGGGGGGGGGGGCAGAGCTCTGGAATGGGGGGAGGGTAAGTTTTCTTTTCTGTAGTTATCTTATAATATTGTTGTATCTTGCATGCTAACTTGTATTCTGTATCTATCTCTATAATGCTCTAGTGGTCAGTGAGCTTGGCCCATATCTGGTGCCTTGCCCAACTGTTTTTTGTTTTGTTTTGCCTGTATGAATAAAAACGTCCAGTTTGGCTTAAAGACCTTCCTGCTGCTGGCATATTATTCTTAGCAGAGACATCAGTTTAGTACTAGGGAAAGATCAAGTGAGGTTGCACTCTTTACATGCCTATGGTAAGAGGCAAACCCAAGCAGCTGGTGGACTCGTCCCCGGTTGCAGAGCAACAATTGCCACAACAACTTGGTGCCGTGACTTGGGGGGGGGGGAGCTTATATCTGCCCCCTTTCCGAACTTCTCACCGTTTGAACTTTTGAAGACTGGTAAGTTGCCTTTTTACTTTGTTCTATCACTTTATTTTCCTAGAAGAAGGGCAAGCCGTTGTGGGAGGCTGCCTCGGAATGGCTTGGAGGCCAGGGCTTGGAGGCCCAGAGTACAGAGAGTAAGAAGGGCTAGGAGGCCCAGAGTAAGGAACCTAGGTCAGTAGTTTCCCGGGGACCAGTGCAGGGTCGCTGGTTACCTGTGAGGTGGGTTTACTGTAGTCAGAGCCCAGTTAATATTCCCTGGTCAAGGGGAAGGAACCATTGTACTGCTTGAGAGCCGCATGCCAAGCAGCCTACCCTGATTTTTCTAAGGGGATTCGGTACTTATCCACTGGGGAGAAAGGAGTTAAAGCCACCCGGAGTGGATTCAAGGAAGTAGAAAGGACTTGGAGGTCCACTAGTAGAATATCCCACTATCTCACCGCCTGAGTGGAGAAGAAAATGCTTGGCTCCTCTGCTTAGGTAGGAAGGAGGGCTCTTTGCCCGCTGTGTTTTTGTTTCTCCTTGAACCGTGCATTTTTCATTTGATATTGCTGTGATATACTGTCTTATACTGCTTGTAAATGCTATTGGGAGTAGAAGGAAGAAGTAAGTGTGTATGAGTGATGGTTGGCTGTTTGATTCGTGCTTGAAGTGTGAAAGTGAAACTTTTTTCTTTAGCCCTTGGATTTTGTTTTGGTGGGAGGGATTTCCCTTTAAGTGACTGCACTAACACTACACTTCCCAGGGGAAACTTTGTGTGCTTGTAATAAGGGACTTAATCATAAAAGCACCCATTTGCTTGTGCGTGCCAAGAGGACAACGGGACCTTGTTTTATAAAAGGAACCGGTGAGTGTGTCAGTTTGAAAGTATAAGTGCCTGTTTTTATAAAGGTGATACTGTTGTTTGGTGATTGCTTGCTTGTAAATAAAGAGGGTTGTCTGACAACTCCAGTATGCTTGAGATTGCTTAGCAAACCAATGGGAGGAAATACGGGGTGATTGCAGTGGGAAAAGAAAGGATCTGGGCAAGAGGGACATTGGGAGCCCAGCTGTATATCTATTTTCCTCTGTTTCTCCTGTTTATTATTGAAATAAGTTATCTTTGTTGTTACGATTATGTGTTTTGAAGGGGGAAAGGTAGTGGAGTGTGGAGGCACTTGTGAAAGGGAGCATTCTGCGTGCATTTTAGGAATGCTTCTGTGTATGTGGGCTTGCAGCTGGTGGACTCGTCCCCGGTTGCAGAGCAACAATTGCCACAACACCTTTCTGTCTAAGTTGTATATCAAGGGTGCAGAGAGGCAGTGAGTAGTTTGGTCAACGTTTCTTGCCTTTAGAGTTCATCTGTGAGGTTAGATTTGGATTTGTAAAATAGAGAACTGTCAGAAATAAATTAGCTATGGATGGTCTAATCTAATATTGCCCCCCGCCCCCCGTTAGAATAAAGAGGCAGACACAAGGCTTGGGTAACAAAAGGGACACTTTTTATTTTGGCAACAACATGAACTGCAAGAACTAAAACCGTGGCAAGGGCCTAACCAGTGGTACAAGTCAAGCCCTGGGGTCACTTCCCTGGACCCCGCCTTGACCTGTCTGGGCAAGACCCGCAGCCCCGGACGCGAGCCGTCCAAATGCATGGCAGGGATCTGGCCAGCCTGGCGGATGGTTTCCCCCTTAAAGCTCCAAGCACCCCCGCTGTGGAGCATGAGGGAAGGACTTGTCCAGGGGATCCCACCAGGCAGCCTGCCCTCTCAACTGGCTGCCGTAAAGCATGCCAGCCAATCCTGACAGGCCCCTAATATCCCCATCAACGGGGATGTGCCAAGGGTAGTCACCATCCCGCTAACATCCCCCCAATGAAATCCTGCCAACGCTAAGACTGAGCCTCCGCTCAGGCATTCGTGCCCCACGTGTGACATAATGTAAGATGCAGCCCTTGCCTCAGGTCATCTAAAAATATGTTGTTGCCTGCCACCGAAAGATGGACCCCATCACCTCGGTAGAGGTTGGCCAAATGGGCCTTAATCCTGGGATGGGGAAGATAAATGCCCAACCTGTTTCCCAACGCTAACTGAAGGGCCCTATTGGCCCTGCACCTAGCCCCTTCTACCCCTTTGGGGTCCAAAGCGTCATGTCACACCCTGTGCTGCAGTATCTCCAACCAAATGAGTAAGACACCAGGCCACTGCTTGCTAATAAAGTGCAAGTCAGCCTGCACCTGCAAAGTAAGGGCCTTACCCTTTACAAGCCCAAGGTCATTACCTCCCAGGTGAATGACCAATATGTCAGGTGGAAGACCACTCCTCCCCTCAAATCGCAAAGGCAGCAGCCCGGGACACCGCCCTGCCACTCGACTGTGGCCCACTCTCTTAACCTAAGCTGGGACCTGATCACCGTCCTCTTCGCTTGGTGGGCCGCCCAAAAAACCATGCTGGGTTTCGAAGGTTGTAACATTCCTTAGAAGTGCTCTCTCTCTCTCTCTCTCTCTCTCTCTCTCTCTCTCTCTCTCTCTCTCTCTCTCTCTCTCTCTCTCTCTCTCACACACACACACACACACACACACACACACACAGAATTTCTGAAATGCAAAGTTAACTAATGAATGCAATCATTTTAAAAGGTGTGGCCCTCCGCTAACCTCTGCTTCCACAAAGTGGCCCCCGAGCCAAAACAATTGCCCACCCCTGGCATAGACAGACGCACCCACAAAAAAATTCCCACAGTGGTTTTGAAACTTTTTTTGGAAAGAGGAGAATGGTGTTCCTGAAGAGGTTTCTTCAGAGCCAGATGTTAGTTGCCTTGTTTTTCTAACCCCTTTCCCCAATGAACCAAAGGGTCTTTTTTCATGAGATGATGTTTTGTAAAAAGAACCTACATACGCATGCTGGCCTTTTGTTTACCCTTTCTGTCTAAGTTGTATATCAAGGGTGCAGAGAGGCAGTGAGTAGTTTGGTCAATGTTTCTTGCCTTTAGAGTTCATCTGTGATGTTAGATTTGGATTTGTAGAGCCGCCTCGTAACCAGAGAACTGTCAGAAATAAATTAGCTATGGATTGCCCCCCACCCTCATCAGAATAAAGAGGCAGACACAAGGCTTGGGTAACAAAGGGCCACTTTTTATTTTGGCAACAACATGAACTGCAACAACTAAAACCCTGGCAAGGGCCTAACCAGTGGTACAGGTCAAGCCCTGAGGTCACTTCCCTGGACCCCACCTTGACTTGTCTGGGCAAGACCCGCAGCCCCGGACGCGAGCCGTCCAAATGCATGGCTTGGATCTGGCCAGCCTGGCGGATGGTTTCCCCCTTAAAGCTCCAAGCACCCCCGCTGTGGAGCATGAGGGAAGGACTTGTCCAGGGGATCCCACCAGGCAGCCTGCCCTCTCAACTGGCTGCCGTAAAGCATGCCAGCCAATCCTGACAGGCCCCTAATATCCCCACCAACGGGGATGTGCCAAGGGTAGTCACCATCCCGCTAACATCGCCCAATTAAATCCTGCCAACGCTAAGGCCGAGCCTCTGCTTAGGTGTTCACGCCCCACATGTGACTTAATGTAAGATGCAGCCCTTGCCTCAGGTCATCTAAAAATATGTTGTTGCCTGCCACCGAAAGATGGACCCCATCGCCTCGGTAGAGGTCGGCCAAACGGGCCTTAATCCTGGGATGGGGAAGATAAATGGCCAACCCGTTTCTCAAAGCTAACTGAAGGGCCCTATTGGCCCTGCACCTAGCCCCTTCTACCCCTTTGGGGTCCAAAGCTTCATGCCACACCCTGCGCTGGAGTATCTCCGACCAAATGAGTAAGATGCCAGGCCACTGCTTGCTAATCCACTGCAAGTCAGCCTGCACCTGCAAAATAAGGGCCTTACCCTTTACAAGCCCAAGGTCATTATCTCCCAGGTGAATGACCAATATGTCAGGTAGAAGACCACTCCTCCCCTCAAATCGCAAAGGCAGCAGCCCGGGACACCACCCTGCCACTCGACTGTGGCCCACTCTCTTAACCTAAGCTGGGACCAGATCAACGTCCTCTTCGCTTGGTGGGCCGCCCAAAAAACCATGCTGTGTCTCCATATAAGGATCTGCAGCCTTCCACAGCAAAACACAGCATCTAAAGAAAAAACAAGTCAGTTGAGGTTCCTAGCACCCAGTGGGTGAATGTATGACCGATAAGCCTTGGACCTCCACCGGCCCACCCGCTGGATAACCTGACTAGGATAACCCATAGCTGCAGCTGTCGAGGCTGCCCCAATCCGAAAGGAATGGGTGCCAAATTTAACATTCTGCAGACCCAATTTTGTCAGAGCATGTCCAGTAATTGTCCAGAACTGGTACTTAGTCAAAGAGGCTCCATCAATGTGATGAAACAATAACCTCCTTTTTTCCCCCTGGAGAGCCATATATTGCTTTAGAGCCGAGACTGGGCATAACTCTATGTCCACATAAGGACCCAGCTGAATAACAGACCCCCACTCTAACTGATCCACCTTGGAATGCCGAATCTTTAAAGTAACATTATCCCCCACAAACCTTAGGTCCGAGGCCATTAAAGCCCTCCCAGACTCATCCTTAATGGAGTGGGCCACCAATTCACTTATCCTAAGAGCCCCCCCAAAAGCTGTCAGTGCAGCTGCATGAAATAGAGCCACCTCATAACCAGAACAGCACATTGAACCCCATAACACACTAAGGCCACTCAGGACGTCTGGAGTCATAGGCTCCCTATCATCCCTTGGTCTGGCTGCCTCCTGGGACCAACCCTGTAACATCTTCCTAAGGTGGAAATCCCCAGTGGTTTCCACAAACCCGCGGGCTTTGCTGGCGAATGCTAGTGCCACTAGCTGTCCCCTAATTGACTTTACCGATAAGCCCGTCACCCTCAGTTGAACGCAAAACTCCATAAGGCGATCGACCTGGATTAGCCATACTTGTCGCAGACCCTGTTCATTCCTAAACCCTGCAAACTGCCTCACCACACAATCATAGGACCTCTGTGTGCTGGGGGCAATGGCTAGCTGGATGGCCCTGTAGGCTTCAACCTTCAAAGCTGCCGCAGTTCCTGCGGCATCGGGGCGGGCAGCAGGTCGGCCTCTGGGGCAAGCTGATGAAATCGCTCCATTTGTAGGGGAGACAAAGCATCGCAGAGACACCTTAAGAAAGCCCATCCAGGAGCCACAGCTATACAAGCAAAGTTTAAGTGGCCAACAAGCTGCTGTAACTCAGTCAGAGATATTCTATGCCGCTCTTTAAAAAAGGCAAGCTGCGCCCTGAGGTCAGCTAGCTTTTCCAGTGGCAGCCTGGAGGTTTGATGGACAGTGTCCAGTTCAATGCCCAGAAAAGTGAGGGCAGTGGAAGGGCCCACAGTTTCTTCATGGGTCAAGGGGACCCCCAATTGTGCTGCTAGGTTAATGAAGTCTTCCCAGAGCCGGGCGCATTGGCCAGTTCCAGAAGGCCCCACGAGAAGGTAATCATCCAGATAATGAAAGGTGTCCCATCAGTGAAGCCGGTGACACAATGCCCATTCAAGGAAGGAGCTGAAGCGTTCAAAGACCGCACAGGAAATCGAGCACCCCATGGGTAATGCTCTGTCCAAGTACAAACGGCCTTCAAAAGAGAAACCCAACAGCTCAAAATCCTCTGGATGAACCGGGAGAAGGCGAAATGCTGACTTAATGTCGCATTTGGCCATCTCAGCACCCTGTCCGCTACTCCTGACAACCTTGACTGCCTAATCAAAGGATGTGTACATCACAAAGCAAAGGTGGTCAGGGATAGCATCATTAACTGATCCACCTCTGGGGTGAGAAAGGTGGTGTATCAGCCGGAACTTGCCCGCTACCTTTTTTGACACCACTCCCAAGGGGGAGACCCGCAAACGCAAGACTGGGGGGGCCGCAAAGGGGTCCAACACCCGAGCCTCGGCACACTTCTTGGCAATCTTTTCCCTAATGATCCCTTCCATACCAGCCACTGATCGAAGATTGGCTACCATAAAAGGGGCCCTGGGCCCCTGGAACGGGATCCTAAAACCAAACCGAAACCCATTGAACAAAAACAAAGCGTCTTCCCACTTAGGGTAACTATCCAAGAGGCACTTAAGTTCCTTCAGCTTTATTGGGCTGGGAACCTTTACCAGCTTGCTTCTGGGAGTTACCTCCGGCCCCACCCACCCCCCATTTGCCCCAGCCTCCTCTATAGCGCCTAGGGCAGAAGTTGAAGGAGTGGGAGCTCCCACACATTGGGCATTCATGCTTGAACCTGCATGGTTTCCTCGAGCACGTTCCCTCATAAGCGAAGTCCCAGCACAACAGCCATGCTTGAACCGGCTGACCCGCAAACCCGTGGGTACTGGGAGTAGCGGTGGACTGCTGGACTAAATGGCCACTGTCAGAGCGGTCAGAAAGATTAGCCTTTGCAGAGGCCATCACCTGCAGCCAAAGCTGCTGGAGAATCTTATCCCATGACAAAGCAGGGTTCATTGCAGCCCTCATACGAAATTCTTCTTTGTACTGCATCCATGCAGCACTGACGAAGACATTTGTCCGGCGACGCCGGCCTTTTGTCCACCCTCACCACCAGCCCTGCAGCAGCAGGCACCCCCTTTAGGCCCTGCAGCACAGCCTCTGGCAGTACCTCAGTTGCAGGGGCCCCTACAGGTCTCCAGGACTCTCTCACCCTTAGGCCAGTTGCAGCCGACGCCCAGGCACAACTCTGGGGAACAACCTGCAGCCACTCAGCAGACTCATCCATCTCCTGCAGTTGCCCAGGTGGCTCCACATCTTCCAGGCTCACAGGAGGGTGTCATCAGCACAAGTCAGGCAGGCCCAGGCCCCAAGATGCCAAGGGAGCCACTGGGGAAAGCTCAGAAGCAGCAGGGACGACCCAGGCAGAGAGCAGACCAAATGCCACACCCTAGGTGGGGATGGAGTGGGTGGGGCCAGGAGACTGCAGAGTCTACCCAGCCCTCCTATCAGATAGGCTGGGAGACGGGGTGACGATTGGGGGCATCCCTGTAAGTTAGTAAACCAAAGTCGAACAAGCTTGTATACTGAGGATTCTCATTTAATTTTAGTCCTAATCACAGTCTCTTTTTCCTTTCTCTTACCTTTTGACTGATGACGACATATAAATTGAGATTACACTGTGCAAAAGCTGGGACACCGCTTGCTGTTTTTTGCTGGGATCTGATCATTTGCAGATCTTCGTATGAGACTCAAACGTGACTGAAAAATGCTAACAAGTTCATTAAAGACACAAATGAGCATCTAATAGCTGGAACTCTGTTTTGATACAACTGTATAATCATCACTTCCTTCTAGGGTTTGCCAGTCCCACACTGGGGGCAGAGGATCCGCTGCCACCACCTTACCTCCTGCCCTTACTTACCTGGCCAGTGGGGGGGGGGCACACCTCCTGGCGTGTATGCCTGTGTCTGAATCGGTGCCAAATCTTGATGAACAAGATCAAAGATGATAAGATCACAGCTAGATCCCTTGGTATCACTCCTCTGTACCCAAATCAGTTCAGGCCTTACTTTCCTTATAACAGATACCATGGGTTCAATTCCCAGCAAGCTGAACCAAATGGATCTTGTGGTCAATATGGAAACATTGTTCCTGATTCCACAACACAGACTCTGTGGGGGAAGTCCTAAACTCCTCCCAAGCTTTGCCTGCCCCACTCTGAGCAGGAGAACAAAATTCATCCTCACCTTGAACAAAGTCCTTTCATACAGGCACCAGGGCTCAAAACAAATACAAAGATAATAACAGTTCCATTTGCCAGACTGAAACGTCGTCTTCTCCAAAACAGGAACGTCAGAGAGTTCCACCTACACAGCCAGAACCCGTAAAAGTGGTTCTCTATCCCACATCTCTTCCACTGGTCCCAGAAGTGCTGGAGTGACAAACTGAATCTCATAGTGAGGACCTCTTTGGTTCTTTCCCAATACAAATCTCGATCAACCCAAATGCCTCTCTGTCTTGTGGGGGGAGGGGGCTTGTTCTGAGACCAACTGCTTAAGGGCCCATGGTCCATTCAGGAATTTTCTATGCATGCCAATCTCCTCGAACTCAGTATGATAAGCAGGGCTTTTTTTCAGCTGGAACACGGTGGAATGGAGTTCCAGAACCTCTTGAAAATGGTCACATGGTTAGTGGCCCCGCCCCCTGATCTCCCAACAGAGAGGAGTTTAGATTGCCCTCCACGCCTCTCTAAACGCCCCTCTGTCTGGAGATCGGGGGGCGGGGCCACCAGCCATGTGACCGTTTTCTCTGAGGGCAACCCACTGAGTTCCACCACATCTTTTCCCAGAAAAAAAGCCCTGATGATAAGGTATGCTCTGAAACCTTTTCTGTGCCTCGTATGAGGCAAGAATGTACAGATACGCATGGGCAATACAACAGCCATGCATGACTTAGGCCGGGGAGAACAGCTTCCCTCGCTCTCTCTCACTAACATGGGAGCGGGCTATCCCACAGTGGGTCAGTCTCTCTGCCTTCCACATAGCAGGCAAGGACCATGTTCTGGGAGCTGCCCTGAGTCGGTCAGTAACGCAGAATTACAAATGGTCTATACACAAGACGTCACGCCACCCAGTCTTCCCTACTCAATTTGACCATAGACCTCTTTGCCACATACCTCAACAAGAAGTGTGCACGGTATTGCTTGAGGCCATGGGAAGAGAAGGCCTCTCACAGAGACGCTTTGTCAGATTCCTTGGTCAGGCACCTGCCTGTAGGCATTGCCTCCTCTGCCCCTTATGACGCCCCCACTCAGCAAGATGACGAGGGAAGGTTCCTCGGCAATCACAGTAGCCCCTTACCGGCCGAGGCAGGCCTGCTTTGCCATTCTGTGTCAAACGACACAGGGCATACGCCACCATTTCCCCCTAACCCCAGACCTGCTTCAGGGCAGCGGGATTCTCCGCCACAACCGGAGTACTCTGAAACTCACAGCCTGGTCCGTGTCTCCTCTGAATTAGTTTTTTATTCCCCAGCCCCAAAGGACCTGTTGGAAGACAGAAGACCGTCCACCAGGAAATCATATCTAGCCAAATGGACAAGATTTTCTTTGGGGCATAAAAAACCGAACCCTCCTCGTTGCCTTCTGTTCTACACTGTTTGGTCCAGTTAAAGCTCCAGGTTTGGGCTAATTCCTCCATTACGGTCCATTTCTGCCTATCAGTGACAACATAAATGGGAAATCCCTCTTTGCCCAGTTGGAATGCAAGTCCGTCCTTAGAGGCCGAGCAAACTTACAAGCCCCAGTAACTTGGTTTCTTCCCCAGTGGTGTCTCTCCTTCGTGCTCATTTCAACCATGCACAAACCCTTCGAGCCCATAGCTACCTGCCCCCTCAAAATGCTGTCAGCTAAGACGGCTTTTCTGGTGGCCCTAACCTCAGCTAGGAGGGTGAGTGAAGTGCAAGCCCCTTGAGCCGACCCCCCTTTCATTAAGATGTTCTCCGATAAGTTTGGTCTCCATCCAAGCCTCCTGTCATGTCTGCACCCCTACATCCATGCCAATGTTCTATATGTTCTAGGTGTTGAACCATTGCTAATGCTGTACCTTGATTTCACTTTGCAAATGCTCTATCCCTAACTTTCGTTTCTCCCTCTAGCAGCCTGAGAACGCAGCTGTCTTATCTTTTCTTAGTTTGGAGCTCACAGCAGTGACCTTCCACTGTCTGAAATGTTAGTTTACTCTCATGCTTTCCCAGGCTCTTTCCCGTGCAAACTTGTGGTCTAGCTGGGAGGTGGGCAATGAGTGGGTATCTAGAGTTGTACTTTCCTCAAGTCTCTGTTCCTATCAAGGGAACATGTGCTTCTGAGATGCTTTCTTGCCTCTCAGTAACCCTATGGAAATATATATGGGAAAAGATTAGATGTCTGAATAAAACCATTTAACCAAGAGCTTGGACTTCTTCTTGCAATGGTGCAGGGACTTGTCTTCCATATCCTGTCATCCATAGCCCGACACCTCCGTTTTCTGCCCAAGATCATCTCCGGTTTTCACATGGACCAGGACATTGTCTCCCCTGTCCTCTTTCGGACATCTCAGGACGACGCAGAGAGCCCTTGCACACTTGGGAAGTTAAAGGTGCCTTGGGTTTCTATCTAGGACAGCTCCTTTTTGGAAGGGCCCTAATCAATTTTGGTCTTTCAAAAGGAGCAAAAAGGGCCAGAAAGTCTCTGAACAGGATATTTCAAAGTGGACTTGTTACAACCAGCATTAGCAGACGTGCCCGTTCCATATGAGGGTTCGTTCCACTAGGGCTCAACCCACCTCGGCAGCCTTCAATTCGGGCATCCCGCTTGTCGATTTGTGCAAGGCAGCCACCTGGTCAATGCCGCCTTCATCCCTCACACATGGTGTTATTGTTGTGGACTACAGAAGGGATGCGGATGTTTGCAAGGCACTTCTGAAGACTCTTGTCCATTAAAGAGCTTCACACCCTCCTCCTAGGGAAGTTAGCTGGATCATCTCCCCGGTGGAACTGCACAGAAGTCACGCTAGATGATGAAAACAGGCCTGCGCTTACCTGTAATTGTTGTCCATTGAGTGGTCTTCTGTGCAGGCACGTGCCCCTCCCTCCTTCCCTGCTGTGAGCAATTTGGTGTATCTTCCTTCTGCACCCAATGCTTGCCCGGCCATTTATAGCTACTCCCCAGCGGAAAGCTCGTGGGAAGGCTAAGCGGGCAACTCGTGTTTCTAGGAGCTCTAGAAAGTCCGTGGCTGACCTGCGCCTATGCCAACCCCATCTGTGCCTGCACAGACCACGGGACGAACAACAGTCAGAGGGAGGGCGACGCTGTTTTCAACACTGCCTCTTTAAGCCCAGCAAGCGAGACTGTGTGAAAGACAGCAGGTAAAGAAGGCCTGTTTTTTGCAAATAGTTTCTGAAAGATGGAAAAGATTCCCCACCATATTCTGGGGGAGTGGGGAATTAACTTTCAGGAAGAGAAACAGTTTGTATAAATTCTGGGTGGTTGTATAAATTATGCTAGTCAATCATTTTCTAGTCTCAAAACAAATTTACAAACAAAATTATGAATTTATTTATCAACAAACAGAATTACTATTATAAGAACTGCAACAATCAAAACACAATAACCCTACTACAAATAATAACTATAATAATAACAAAACTAATAATAATACTATAATAATAATAGAACTAATAATAATACTATAATAAGAGACCTAATAATAATACTATAATAATAATAAAACTAATAATAATACTAATGAACAATAAACAACACGAACTTCCTTTTTTAACAACAATAGCCCAACAATAATACATTCAGCTCTGTCCTTGATGCTGCCAGGGCCCTGCTCTCCGGTCAGCTTGGTCTTGTGTGTGGTGGGGAGCCTCTGTTGCCGGTCCTTCCTCCGCTGTTGATGGTGGCAGCATGCCTGGGTGAGCTCCAAGGCCCGGGCTGCGACTGCTGCAGGTGTGGCAGGAGGGGACTGAGTGGGCGTCCCTGGGGACCCTGGCCTGGGTGCCGCCTCCAGCCAGCTTGCTCTCGTTGGTGGGGAGAGTCGCTGGACTGGCCTTGCTGGGGATAGGGGAGGACTTCGTCTGGCACCCATATCTCCTCCTCCTCCTCTTATGGGACTGAGTGGGCGTCCCTGGGGACCCTGGCCTGGGTGCCGCCTCCAGGCAGCTTGCTCTCGTTGGTGGGGAGAGTCGCTGGACTGGCCTTGCTGGGGATAGGGGAGGACTTCGCCTGGCACCCATATCTCCTCCTCCTCCTCTTATCTCTCCAGGCCCCCTCTTGTATTGCTGGAAAATACAAACTGGCCCCTCCTCATGGGCCAAGTTCTTCCTTGAAAAGGCAGATCTGCTGGTGAGCTAAACATTGCCTCAATGAGGCCTCCCGTGGGACACGAGTGGTGCGGCACCTTGCACAAGACAAGCCAAGAGGTTGAGAAACAAAAAACCCTTTGCGTATGGTATCTCAAGGCCAATATCAAAAAAGGTTGAATGTATCAAACTGCAAAACCTTTTAATTAATAAGGGACTTCTCAGACAGTCCTGTAAAGCTTCGTCTTCACTCTCCTTCTCCTCCCTTGACTGTGCGTGGGCCCCCCTGCCCCCTCTGCATCCACTCTGAGGGCAGGGGCAGGCGGAGGGGCTGAGGGAAGCCTCTGCCTCAATGGTCTAGGGCAAGTTCCGAGGTGGGCCTGTCTCCGGTCCTCCAGGCGCCCGTCCCTTTGCAAGAGACGTGGGGCGGTCCAGCTGAGGCCTCCGACCCCTCCTCTGGCAGCCCCTCCAGGTGCAGGTCCATCAGAGCGGCCTCATCCCACTCCAAGTCTCGGGCCAGGAGCTGGAGTTCCGTGGTACAGCCTGCCACCAAGCCTCTCTCCTGAGTCCTGACACAAATGTCTGATGTGGCCATTGGCCCGCTCAGCCTTCTGAGGGCTGGCAAGGCTTCACTCACGTGGGTGGCAAAGTCTCAAAAGCTGGCCAGCAATGGGGAGCTGGATAGAAGCAGCTGACCTTGGTCTTATCGTTAGGAGAATCCCCTTCCCAGGCTCAGTGTACAGTTGCGCTCTGCCAGGGACGCAGGAAACTCTTCTTGACACCCCCCCCCAAACTTCTCTGTGGGCCTCACTGGGCACTTCCCTGGGGAGGGGCAGTAGGAGACGTGGCGGCGGTGGCAGCCCCAGGGGCTGTATCAATGGCTGGTTGCTGTTGAAGCATAGCTCCAGCATTCGTCAGTTGCTGTGCCTGGCCTCGGAGGGCTTGGTTCTGGGCAGCCTGGGCTGCAGCCGCGTTTTCCGTACTGCTGCTAAGTCTGGTGGACACCAACTGTCCTGGTTGCAGGGCTCTGCTATCAGGTCACATCATCCCTTCCAGTTACTCAGAATAACAGGCCCAGGGGAAGTGGCAACGTCAGGTTATTCAGGCTGAGGCCAGATCTTCCAGTCATCAACCCAGGAAGTGGGAACAGGTCACCGTCTCAAGGTACATGTTGTGTCCAGGGCCAGAAGCATCTGTCTCGGAGCTTTCTAACCTGCACACCCACACGCCGTGCACCCAGCCGGCTTCTCGGGTACAGTCCTATACAGACTCATCTTCTCTGTCAGGAGGCAGCTGGCGTCAAGCCAACAGGCATGCACTGAGCTTTCTCGCCTGCAATTCTGCCCTTAGTCTTCTCCTATAGCCTTCCAGAGGCACTGGTGATCCTGGAGGGCTGGAAGCGGCCTGCTGGCTTCACCTGCTGGGTCAGAGCTGCTTCTGGCTCAGCTTCTGGCTGTCGGTCCCGGCATGCCTCTGCCTCCTTCTCCTGCAGGTTGGCTCCTGTGGACTCTCGGCTGGTTACGGAGGGCCTCTCCTCCTCTGAGGATCCCTCTCTCTCACTGAGCGCTGGCTGCACCATGACCATTTTTAGCTTTTTTGATATTGACCTTGAGATACCATACCTAATGTTTTTAAAAATTCTTTTTCAACCTCTTTGCTTACCTGCTTTTCCTGGGCAGGAGTTTCTCCCTCGCCCCCTTTTTTGCACCTCTGTATCACTCACTGGGACTCCTTTTCTGTGAATGTCCCTGGTGTGGTGCCAGAGCCACAAGTTTGCCCTCTACGGCCATTCTGCAGAGGGGAAATAACGGGCAGAAACTGCTGGAAGTGGCAACGTTTGGTGAGCAACGATGAAGAGAAGGACCTTACTCTACAGGGGGCAGCAAGGATTACCAAAACTCGAATAAAAGTTAATGCCATTAGATCTGAAGCTTCTGTAATTGACAGAGGGACCTGTCAGGGGTGTCCTGTGTCGCCCATTCAGTTTCCTGTGGCCATTGGACCTCGGCCAACGCTATTCATTCTGATATGCAATTAAGGGCATTCCAATCGGGAATCAGGAGCGCAAGATCTCACTTTTCGCAGCTGTAATGGTCTTGTTTATTTCATCCCCAGAGGAGTCACTTGGTGACGTTTCAAATAGGCTTAAAGACTTTGGCATGATCTCTGGATTAGATAGTAATCTATCAAAGATAGAAATATATCTCGTATTCCTAACTCAAGGAACTGAAGTCATCATACAAAAGTGCTACAAATTTGCATGGGTTGACTATTAGACATTAGACTTGTCATCTATAATAGAAGAAATTTGGCTAGTGAAACTAAACATCAATTCAAGGTTTGGAATGATAAAATTTTATCATGGCAGGAACAGCTATCAACAATTAAAAGTTTTCTTTTGCCTAGATTTCTACATATATTTTTAGGACTGTTCCCTTTCCTATTCCTCATTAGATGCTGCAGCAGTGGCAAAAACTATTAATCCAATTTATTGGGGGGGCGGGGGGACGTAGAGCAAGAAGAGCAAGAGAGGGAGGGAGGAAAAGAAAGAAAAGCAAGAAAGACATGGAAAGGGAGGGAGTGGGGAAGGAAGGACGGTTTCTTCTAGGAGAGGGGGAATTCCCCTCTCAGGTGAAGTTTAAAGCCCGTTTGTGGCTTCCCTGGCTTCAGCTGGCCCACGGAGAAGTATTGGGCTGCAAGGAGAGATGCCGGAACACCGCTCCACGGGGTTCCGGCTGGAAGAAAGCCCTGAGGTGAGGTCAACCCTTTCCCTTCCCAGGGCTCAGTGATACCTGTTTCTATAACACTTGAACTCGTTGGCAGCAGAGGAACAGGACACTCCATATAGCATTGGCAACTGTCAGCATTGCCACTCTCTACACCGAGGCCCTCAAACTGGCTAGGGGAGACCACAAAGACAAGGATGGCACTGCGGAAAGACATGCAGTCGGAGCAGCCAAGCCCTCCAAGTTCCATCTCCACTCGGGGAGAGACCAGAGGCAGTCCTGCGCTGAGCCCCAGTCACACCCGAGAGACCCCCCTGGTCTCCGCAGTCTTCTCTGCCTCCCCCTCTCTGGGGCTTGAGGTGTGGATTTTGGTCCACCCCCTACTTGCTGCTTCGCTGCTCCTAGGCCAGTTGGTAATGGGCATAAGCGAAGCGTTGCCTTTGCCCAACATGCTCCTTCTTGGGAATCGAACTGGGGTCTGCCATTGGCCTCAGGGATGCCTTTCCTTAGTGGAGTTTACAAGACTCTATTGCAGCGGCATGTGCCTTTGTTGCTCTCTCAGGCTTTGCACGCCCCTTCTCTGCCCAAGGGAACTCAGCTGCAGGCAGGGATGTTTGGTGGAGGACAAGCTTGGCTCGCCTCCACAGTCCTGTTGCTCGCCCCATCAGTCCTCCTGGAAGTCAATGGGTGCCCTCTGTTTCCTGCCTGCATTCTGGGGCTCTCCCCGTGGGCACAGATTCATTGGCATCAGGGGGTTTGGGCCCTGTCTGTGGTGCTGGGCTGTCTTTGTGTCTGCTAATCACGGGGCCGTCCTCAGAACATTGAGCCAAGATTGCGGGCTGTTGGTCGGATCGCGGGAGACTCAGGCCCTTTTAGTGTCCTGAACCCGAAATCATTAGCGGAGGGGTGTGTCTGTCTGTTATTTCTCATCTGCAGAACGGCCACTAAGGAAGGAGGCCCACTGCCTGCTGCAGAGGCACAACGTGTTTTTTGTCCAGAGCTGGCCTCGTCGGCCCCGCATTCCCCCAAGGCTGAGCGAACCGGGGGACAGCCCCAGCAGCATTTGGAGGCCCCACAGAGGAGGCAGGGGCGAGGGGTGGACCCTACAGCAAGAGTGAGCTCCTGGGTTCACGGGAGGAGCAAGCGGGGATATTGAGGCCCCCAGGAAAGCATGTGGAGTCTCGCCAATGAGCCGTGCCGCCCTTCTGGGCCCCCCCACGTGGCCAGTCAGGTGGAGGCTGGCTGCCTTTGATGTGCTGCCGAGAGAGGTTCCAAGGGCCAGGGGGCTTGCCGCAGAGAGGGCTGCCTAAGGAGGAAGGGCCCGTCTCTGCGAGAGGAACCTGGCCAGAGAGAGGGGGGCTGGGCGCCGGACAATGACCTTCACTCCCCGTACGGCAGGTGTTCCTCCCAGCGTTGTTGGGACCCTCTATGGAGGCGGCCCATGACCAGGGGGAGAGCCACACTCAGTCCACCTGCTTCAGGCAGTCGCAGCAGAAGAGCCGGGAAAAGATGCATTTTGGGGGCTCTGCAGGAAAAAGAAGACAAGGGTGATAACGACAGAGTACATAAACCTTTCTTCTTCCCCCCTTCAGTTCTCCTGGCAGGATCCCTTTGGTTCCAGTGGGGAACGAGAACATATTTTAAAACCAATGGAGAGGAAACACTACTGGGAGATCCTCTTCTTTTAGCAATAGCAATGGGGGAATGAGAGGTCTCCCTGATGTAAGAACTCTCAGCCTACCCCACCCTACCTCACAAGGTTGTTGTGAGGAATACGAAAGAGATGCGTGGTAACCATGCATTCTGCCTGGAGATCTTTGGGGGGAGTGCAGGATAAAAACAGAGAAAGAGAACATGAGATTACCGTTTTGTGTCTTCACGGGCATTGGCATTTCAGAGCCAAGCTAGAAGTCACGAATTACCCTTGGATGGCAAGCGATCAGACTCACATGTATTCCTCCTGGTTCACTTGCGCTCCACTTGCGCTCCACTCGATCACTACGATTCAAGTGTAGTTCCTCACTCCTAGCTTGGCCCTCAGTTGCTGTCACAGTTGCTGTCACAGTCTAGGCCCAGGGTATGCTTCTACATTCCCACCCAGAGCAGCTGGTGTCTCGAGCGTTCTCGTGGCACCATCTCTTTGGGTCCAATGGGGAGCTCTAGCATATTCCAACACTATGGAAGAGGCAAGGCTATTGGGAGCTTCTCTTCTTGTAGCGGTGTGAATTGAGCAATGAGAGTTCTAACTCTTGTGACAGGTTTAGGAGCATTAACACGGGGACAAGGGGGGGCTGCACAGGACGGTAGTCCAATGAGACTTGCTTGGCAAGAGGTGCTTAGAAGCAGGGCCTTTTTTCTGGGAAAAGTGTTGGGGGATCTCTCTATTACATGAGTGAGCCCGAAGCATGCGCGCTACGGGAAATGTGTGATGACATCACTTCCAGGAAGTGACATCACCTCTGGGAAATGACATCTCTTCCTGGAAGTGATGTCTCTTCCTCTTCACTGCCATTGCTACATGAAGTGGCAACTGCTTGCGGGGATTAGGGACTTTTCAATGATTAGAGAAATGTGTAGAGGAAAGTTCTCTTCCCAGTTACGTGTGGATGACCAGTCTGTCCCATATCATGAGTGGCAGTGGGTCATTTTCAGGAAACATTATTATCTCTACTGTATTTTGAATTTATTTTGAATTTATTGCAGCACTATTATTTAAAGGAAAATAAGGTTTTTTTCCAGGCCCCAAATCAAATTATTAAATTAAATAGCACTGTAATCCAAAGCAACACCTTTCCAAGTCCCTGAACTCAATGGGTTTCGAAGGTTGTAACATTCCTTAGAAGTGCTCTCTCTCTCTCTCTCTCTCTCTCTCTCACACACACACACACACACACACACAGAATTAATCTTGTAACTTTAAATATTTCAAAACTGAACATGGAGCCAAAAGATACTACGCTCAGTCATTGGGAAGGAAGGTTCATCAGCCCTACTATAAGCCCATTTAAAATGACACAGGACCTCAAAGCCACTTGCAGTCTCCTCCTCCTCACAGTTTCCTCCATTTTCTCAGTCCTGCCACCGCCGAACACTGTGGCCAGCTACCCACGGCCTCCTCTGGCCTGCAGCGCTGGGCCTGAGCAGCGGGCACAGAGGAGAGCCCGAGCGGGTGCGTGCTTGCCGCGGTGGACGTTGCCAGCGCTTCCAAATGCAGCGGCCAGCTGCTCACGGCCTCCTCAGGCCTCCAGTGAAGGAAGGAAAAGAAAGGAAAAAAGAAAAGCCATGGAACGAAAGAAGGAGAAAGAGAGGGTGGGAAGGAAAGAAAGAAAGAAGCAAGGAAAGAAAGGGGGGAAAGAGAAAGGGAGGGAGGGAAGAAGGGAAAGTCCGGGGAAGAGGCAGAGGAAGCATGTGGCCCAGGAGAAGCTCCACCCGGGGAGGCAGCCATGGGAGTTTGGGCACCGGGGGCAGGGCCCCCAGTCACGTGATCTTTTTTCAGAGGTGCCGGGGGGGGGATCTCAGATCCTGGGAGATCCCGCTGAAAAAAAGCCCTGCTTAAAAGATTCCACAGACAAACACCTGGGAGGTCCATCTTCAAATCCTCATTCAGCCATGAATCTCACAGAGTGATCAAGCACCAGTCGTTCTCTCTCAGCCTACTCTACATCGCAAGGCTGTTGTGAGGAACGGGAAAGAGATGGGAGGAAACCATACATTCTGCTTCTTGGAGAGAGAGCAGGAGAAAAATAGTGAAAGAGAACATGAGATTACCATTTTCCGTCAGCTGGGGAGATGACATACCTGATGGTGTTGATGAAATGGAGCTCACCCAGACACTGGAGGGGACCGACTGTAACTCCTGAGAGAAAAAGGCCACCTGTTAGCTGCAACGACTGATGCTCCAGGAAGCTGCTCTCTCGACAAGGAGGCCCTGAAGCCCCATCTTTTCTGCTTTCACAGGCAGCTGCTTGCCAGAGTCCGAGAAGGGTCTGCCCCCACCCCTGGGATCCTTCCATCCAATATTCCCCATATGGTGCTGGTGGGCTTCATGATTCCTGCTGACATTTCTCCCGAGCTCCCCACATTGGCTGGGGAAAGGGACAGGGTCAGGGCCTGGGAGGCCTTGTGCTGCTGGCCCATTCCCACCTCAATTCTGAAAACAGAAAGGCCTTTGGGGGCTTCAACAGGGGTTGCTGCCAGTAGCCAATCAGGAGGATGGGTCAGCATCTAGGGTACCCCACACTCTTGGCCTTTCCCCTGGACACCCATCCCCCTTGCCCGGACTGTTCCTGGGTTGGGGAGCTTGGCAGGAGGGCTGCTATCTCCTGAGGGGCAGGGAGATCCAAGTGGAGGGGTCGTTCCCTTGGATCGCTGTTCTGCTCACCATAATTGGGGACGTTCCCACATGGCAGAGCCCTGGTTGTTCTTCCTCCTCGTCCTCCTTCTCCTCTGGCACTGACCCTGGAATTTCAGAAGACAAGTTCACACCAGTTGCTGCCCAGGTCACCCCTGCAATTGTGCTTCTGCCTAGGAGGAAGATGGGCTGCAAGCACCTCTGAAGCCCCACTAAGTTGGAATAAGGTGGGGACCGCATGCGGAGGGAGCTTCAGGTGACCAAAGACATTCTGGTGGCCCTGGGCGTGGCAATACGTTCCCATGCAGAACAGCTCTTGTCTCGGGCATTCGCATGGCAGCATTGCTTTGGTTCCATTGTGGAGCTCTAATATATTCCAGTATTATGGAAGCGGCAACGCTAACGGGAGCTTTTCTTGTCTGTCACAATGAGTGTCCTAACTCTGGTCACGGATGCAAGAGCATAAGCATGGGGATGGGGACAGGGGGCTACACGGGAAAGGAGTCCAATGACTCTTGCTTGGAAACAGGTGCTGAAAAGATTCAGCTCATGAGACCCTGGGAGACCCAGCTTCAAATCCCCATTGAGCCATAAATCTCACAGGGTGATCAAGCACGATTTGTTCTCATTCAGCCTACCCTACATTGCAAGGTTGTTGTGAGGAATGTGAAAGAGATGGGCGGAAACCAAGCATTCTGCTGTGACCTCCTTGGAGGGAGGGCAGGAGAAAAAGAGAGAAAGAGAACATTAGATGACCATTTTCCATCAGCAGGGGAGATGACATACCTGCAGGTGTTGCTGGCAGGGACATGTCCCACACACTGGAGGTTACTGACTCCAACTCCTGAGAGAGAAAGGCCACCTGTTAGCTGCAACGACTGATGCTCCAGGAAGCCGCTCTCTCAACAAGGAGGCCCTCAAGCCCCATCTAGCCTGCTGTCACGGGCAGCTGCTTGCCAGAGTCCGAGAAGGGTCTGCCCCCACCCCTGGGATCCTTCCATCCAATATTCCCCATATGGAGCTGGTGGGCTTCATGATTCCTGCTGACATTTCTCCCGAGCTCTCCACATTGGCTTGGGAAAGGGTCGGAGTCAGTGCCTGGCAGGCTCTGTACTGCTTGCCCATTCCCACCTCCATTCTCAAAATGCAAAAGACTTTGGGGGCTTCAACAGGGGTTGCTGCCAGTGGCCAATCAGGAGGCTGAGTAGCCCACGCTCTTGGCCTTTCCTCTGGACACCCATCACCCTTGCCCAGACTGTTCCTGGGTTGGGAAGCTTGGCAGGAGGGCTGCTATCTCCTGAGAGGCAGGGAGATCCAAGTGGATGATTTGCTCCCTTGGATCGCTGTTCTGCTCACCATAATTGGGGACGTTCCCACATGGCAGGGCCTTTGCTGATCTTCCTCCTCATCCTCCTTTTCCTCTGCCACTGACCCTGAGATTTCAGAAGGCAAGTTCACATCAGTTGCTGCCCAGGCCACCCCAGTATTTGTGCTCATGCTTATGCTCCTGAGCTCCTTGGAGGGAGGGCAGGAGGAAAATAGAAAAATAGAACATTAGATTACCATTTCCCATCAGCAGGGGAGACGACATACCTGCTGATATTTCTCCCAGGAGATCTGAGATGTCCCACTCACTCGAGATGACTGACTCCAACTCCTGAGAGAGAAAGGCCACCTGTTAGATGCGACGACTGATGCTCCAGGAGGCCGCTCTCTCAACAAGGAGGCCCTCAAGCCCCATCTAGCCTGCTTTCATGGGCAGCTGCTTGCCAGAGTCCGAGAAGGGTCTGCCCCCACCCCTGGGATTCTATCATTCAATATTCCCCATATGGAGCTGGTGGGCTTCATGATTCCTGCTGACATTTCTCCTGAGCTCTCCACATTGGCTGGGGAAAGGGACGGGGTCAGGCCCTGGCAGGCCCCGTACTCCTTGCCCATTCCCACCTCCATTCTCAAGACACAATAGCCTTTGGGGGCTTCCACAGAGGTTGCTGCCACTGGCTACATAGGAGTGTGGGTCAGCGTCTAGGGTAGCCCACGCTCTTGGCCTTTCCCCTGGACCCCCATTTCCCTTGTTTGACCTGTTCCTGGGTTGGGAAGCTTGGCAGGAGGGCTGCTATCTCCTGAGGGGCAGGGAGATCCAGGAGGATGAGTAGCTCCCTTGGCTTGCTTGTCTGCTCACCATATCGTCATCTCTCCTTGGATCATACGATCTTCCTTTTTCCTCCTCCTCCTGCTCCATCTCCTCCTCCACCGTCCCTGAGATTTCAGAAGGCAAGTTCACATCAGTTGCTGCCCCAGGCCACCCTGGCATTTGTGCTTCTCCTGCCTAGGAGGAAGACGGGCTGCAAGCAGCTCTGAAGCCCCACTACCAGGGACAGCAAGCGGGGGGAGCTTCAGGTGACCAGAGACATTCTGGTCACCCTAATAAAATGGTCCTAAAAAGTATTATGTTATGAACTTAAGCTGAAACTAACGAGAGCCTAGGTAGAATCTCATTTTTAGACGTGTCTTCCTGAAGGTCGTCTTTGGGCATTCAGGTTCAATAGTGTCAGTCACAATGAGCATTCAGCATTTCAACATTCAGCATCACGAACTTAAGCGAGCTAGTTTTGTGTAGAGGTTAAGAGCGTGGGACTGTAATCTGGAGCGCCGGGTTTGATTCCCCACTTCTCCACTTGAAGCCGCCTGGGTGACCTTGGGCTGGTCACGGCTCTCTGGAGCTCTCTCAGCCCCACCCGCCTCACAGGGTGTTTTGTTGTGGGCATAATAATGACATACTTTGTAAACTGCTCTGAGCGGGCATTAAGTTGTTATTATTATTGATACTAATCTTGAACTAACAATAGCAAACCCTCACTAAGTATAACTGGTCCACAAGAAATCCATATCCTAGATGAGAATCATCCCCTAGAGTTCTGCAAACTTATCCACTCTTCAAATCTCAAAGAAATGACCAATCACATTTTTCTAGGAGCAGCACAGGTTTCCAGTTTTAAGAAAGTTGGCAAAGTTCTCAAGTGATTAACAGCAATTTCATCAGTTAAAAACGTTCCCTGAAAGGGATTTCTTGCAGCTGGGGAAAACTCATATAATCATTTAAAGTACCAGAATATTCTTTTACTCTCGGAGTTAAATAAGACTGGCAACTGAAGCTCTACTCGAGTTCAAGTTGCATGCTGGGAAATCGAAAAGTGGTGCCAAACAAAAAGAGTGTCTCCTCTTCTTTCCCAGCAACTAGCAATATAAAATTCTCTATTTTTACAAACATCCAGTAGTTGTCTTAATAATAAGGGAGAGACGAAACATTCTGGAGAATGGTTGTGTTATAATTTGAATGTGATGTATAAAAGCTATAGAGTTATTCTATTCTATCCTACTGTAAAAAAGAGTAAGTGTGTTCTAGACAACTCACTTCCTACCTTGGTGTACCACCAGAGGGTGCTGCCACAGAGGGAAGACCAGGCGAGGCAGCCTGTCCAACCTGAGCGCTTGCTGGAATCAGGAGCGGAGCTGGTGGCAATGCCCACCCCTCGCCTTAACCCATGGGTATTATTAGTGGAACAGGTAGCAATGCCTTCCCCCTTCACCCAGCTGGGATCAGGAGCAGAACAGGTGGCAATGCCAGATTTATTTGGCCGTTATTCCTTATGGGAAAAAACTATCTGGGCATATCTGGGGCCTGGGGGGGGGTCGTTTTTCAAGAACATGCCACCAAATTTTCAAGGAAGCTACTCCTGACTGTCCTCTAAGCCCCCCCCCCCGCAAGTATCAGGAAGATTGGACCCACAGATTCTAACTCTATGGGCCCCTGAAGGAAGTGCTCACAGTCACGCTCCATTATTAATAATAACTATCTGGGAGGATATTGGGGGGCATCATTTTTCAAGAAAAAGCTACCAAAATTTTGGGAGCCTACTATTCACTGTCTTCTAAATATCATCTGACTTTCGGGAAGACTGGATCTCTGGGACCAATTCTATGGGTCCCTGAAGAAGGACCCCCCCCCAGCTGCTCTCCCTTGTTTTCTGCGGGGGAACCATTTCTAAGCAGGCTTTGGGGCAGAAACACACACAGGGGCAAGGCTGCTGCTGTCCAAGGGCACGCTCCCCAGTGCAAGAAGAAGCCCAACAGAACCAACGAATCAAGGGGGCCACCATCAGACCCGAGAATTTTGTCACCACAGAGAATTCCACCCAAACCAAACAGAAGCCAGGGACCTTCTTGTGACTGAGCCCAGCTGAACCAGTGTCACTCACAGGAGCCAGGCAGACACGGAGAGACCCTGCACGGATTGGCTATTCACTCCCCCTCTCTCCTCTCCCTCCCCTCTTGGAAAGAAGCCAAGCAAGGAGCAAGCCAGAGGCTGAAGCCACGTTTCCTAAAATTACCCAGATTTATTCCGGGATCTGGGTTCCCAGATTGGATCCTGGACGATCAGTTTTGTCTGGGAAAAGTGGATTTAGCCAGCTCAGCAAAAATCTGGCTTTTGTCCCGAATCGTGTCTCCGAGGAGCACACCCCTAATGAGCTGCCATCCCTCCACTCCCAACTCTTGAAAAAGTTTTCCGTTTCTTTACTGAGTCAAGCTCTAGCACTGCTGGGTGACAGGGGGGGAGAACAGGGCTTCCGGACGGGGAGGGGGGCTTTTGAGGGCCAGGCTCAGTGTTCAGACCAACAGGGAGGAGCAGCAGGGGGGCAGGAAACGTGGGAGCCAGTGGGGCGGGAGGGGGGCCTGTGGCGGCTGCTCGTGACTTTTCCCAGGCCACTAGCTTCTGCTGGCAGGGCAGAGTGTTGTTTTTGTGCCCACATTGATGCATTTTTCGGCTGCCCTTCCCCCAAGGTCCTCGGGGGACACTCAGGGTTCTTCCCTCCTCCATTTTGTCCCTACAACAGGCCTGTAAGGTGGGCTGAGAATGACGGGCCCAAGGTCACCTGATGAGCTTCAAGGGACAAATATTATTCGGGGAAAGCCTTGGTCTCGCCGGCTGGAGAAAAAGTTCTCTGCCCTCTTCACCAGAAGTGAGGAAGCCCGGCCACATTCACCCAAAATGCTTAAGCAGCTGAACAACCCCCCAAGGTACGGAACCATTTTCATTTGGAACCATCCATTAGAAAGGAGGAAACCGAACTTTTGCACTGAACACCGGATTTAAGGAGCCGTAACTTAGCCAATTCAAGTATTTTTTTAAAAAAAACACTTATTTGAGAAATGCATCACTCAGTTTTTAAACCAAGAAGTATATCTTTTGATGAAACAAATTTAAGCTAACTTTTTCTCTGTTTCTACATGTGTACTGTTTGTAACATTGATTTGTATTATAATTTTAACTTCGGAGGCCCAAATTGATACAAAAATGGCTAAGTGGCATGGCTGTTTTATTCTTATATGTCTGGGGGACATTGGTAGAGTATATGGGGACATTGCGTCATGGAAATCAGTCCTAATATTTGATGTGTGGGGTACTGAAGTTGAATGTTTTTCTCAAAAATGAACAGCTAGTCAGTTAGTTGTTTATTCAGTTAAGAAGCTCAAAAGCTGTTTGTCTATTTTGAGCAGCAGATTCTAACAGAAGCAGAACGGACATATTCTGGTATCACTGCTTATCTTCACTGTTGTGAACAATCTTGTGTTTTTTTATTGATGGAAAGTAGATATTATAAAAAGGGTTTTTTTAATTAAAAAATACTTTTATTAATTAACCAAAACAAAACACACAAAATGTACAATACTTCAATCCCCATAATATCTTTAAAACAATATTGAAATCAAAGATATACATTCTTTTGTCAACCTACAATCATTCCAAATATCAAATCACATCACTTTAACATTATAAGGAAAAGAAACCTTAACAATCTTTATAACCCTGCCCAAAGACTTGCATAATCAGGCATTCCCACCAGTCCCTCTCAGTCTACCTTTCCTCCAACAATACGGGCTAGCAGTTTCAAATATCGATTTAAGCTTAGATGGAGTCAAATACCAATTGGAAAACATTTTATAATATTGATATTTGATACACAAAATTTTCGATGTATTTGAAGGTTTGAGCCCAAATTTTCTCCCTGTCTGGTTCGGTTAGCTCTTTTACTCCGTCCCTTTGCCAACTTGTGACATATCTTGGTAACGGGGAATAGAATATTTCCACCAAATGTTTATATAGCTTCGATAACCAACCTTTAACAATACTCTTTGAATCCTTCAACATTCACTCAAAAATGTTAATTGTCTTTTAAAAACACCCTTTCTTTGCAATGAACATATTAAATTACTTATTTGGAGATACTGAAACCATTCAATGTGGTTTTCCAATGCCTTAAACTTGTTGATATTGTGAAAAGTTTGGATTCATCAGTTAAGGGGAGGAAAATAGCAGAGACATTTCAAATTAAAGGGAACATGAACGCCATCAGGGATCTCGGGATATCGATTCAAGAGCATCAGTACTTAGTTGTGAACCCGCAGAAAGTGAAAGGCTCTGAGGGCACGCAGAAGGCACTGCCTAGCATGTCCACAACACATACCTGCCGCCACTCTGTTCTTTTTTTTGCACGCTAACCACTTCCACACTCTTTGCCACCACGCCATTCTTCGCTTACCCACCTGCAGGGAGATAGATCAAAGACTCAGCATGACTTTCAGAGGGGCTGAGCTCAGCCATCAGGCATGGGGACAAATAGGATGGAAATGAGGTGCCCCACGACGGGCAAATGCCCACCATGCCTGCAGCGTTTGGGCTTGGCACAGGAGAGGCCACCCCTCAACAGCACGGGGGGTTGCCTCTTTATTCCTAGCCACCCTGTCCCGCCCCCATGAAAATGCCCCGCCTCTTCCTTGTATTCTAGATCGCCCGGAGCTTCCCCAGGGTCCCTGCAGCTCAGGGGGCATGCCAGCATTTTGTTCCGAGAGCCACATTCCGAAATGATGGGGTGGGCTGAGCCAGGATGGGCCGGGTCTGCCCCATGTTCTCTCCACAGTGCCCCAAATCGAGCAGGGCCTACCCATTTGGAAGATGGGGGCCAGTGAAAGGAGGCTCCTTGTGGGGTGTGGGAGGCACATGCTTAAAGTCCAGACTGAGACAAAAACCCAGGAGGGAGGGGGAATGAGACTGGGGGGGGTCTGGGGAATGGCAGCAGCAGAGCCAGGTGAAAAGGAGGCTGAGGGTGGCCCCCAGAGCACCCTTCTTACGCCCCTGCTTTACACCCATCCTTTCCTTCCACCCCCAACCTCAGCCTCACCCACCCACCCCAGCCCAGTCCTGGGGGAGCCAGAGCCAGGCATCAGTACCTCCTCCATCACTCAAAGCCACACAGGCAATGAGGCTGACTTCAACTGCCGCTCCAGCAGCGATGTCACCACAGAACCTTTCGGGTTTGTGACTCACCTCAGGCATTCCAGGCAGGGATTCCACTGGGGCCGGGTGGGGGGCGGGGCTCCGTCAGGCTCCGTCCTTCAAATGCAGCATGTAAAACTCGCTCATTTGAAGAATTTTTATATTTGCTATGGCAGTGCCACAAAATGCATTATTTTTCTGGTGCAGTTTGTAGATATGGATATGACATGTGATTTCTTGGTGAATTTTGCACGATCCCATCTAAAAATCCCGACAATCTATAAAGATCGACACCGTAGATCCATGATTTTGTGCCATGGCAGATCTGTGCTATTTCATGATGCTTCCTGCTGGCCACAATATGAGCTCCAGAATCATGCCGGTTTGGTTGGGTTTCAGTGAAAAAATCAAATGAATTCATGAGGATCCATGCACAGGATCTAACTACTGCAGTGCCATGTTTTTTATGGTTCAGTCTGAGTGATATGGGATTTTATGTTGGATTTCAGGACATTCTTTTAAAAAAAAAATTAACAGAAGATCCATCACTGTCAGTTTAGATCTGTCTTTTCCCACACTCTGTACATACTCAGAGTTTCTCTGTGCAAGACTTTTGACACTGGAGCTAGGAAGTGTAGTTTTAAAAGACAGAGCTGGCATAGATCACTTCAGAGGGGACGGATTCTCTCACAGCCCTCCGCCGCCTCTGATGTGCCGCACTGTCTCGCCTTCCAGAGCCTTTGCCCTGCCGAGGATCCGTTAATTCAAAGTTTTAAGCAGCAAGGGTGGCAGGGCAAAGGCTCCAGAAAGGGAGACAGTCCAGTACCACAGAGGCAGTGGAGGGGTTTGAGAAGTGGTCTCCACCATCTCTGTCTTTTAAAACTATGCTTCCCAGCTAACATTGCATCTCCCGGCACTTGATGAACACGCACCCTGGGGACGTGTGTAGAGAGACTGTCCGAGGCTCCGTTCCTGTGGCTTTCCTTTTCCCCAACTCAAGTTCAGATGTGGTCCAGCTGCCCCCATATTGTGCTCTTTCTCTCCATCCACTCCTGTTTGCATCTTAAACAGGGGGAGGGGTCCTCATGCAATCTCAGAAACCTAGGAAGAGGTTTCCTCTGAGCATGTGCAAAGGACACTGTTGAGTATCCACAACAACCCATCTTGTTTTTAGAAGCTCCCATCTGCCTTTCCCATCTCCCCCTTTTCTTGCCTTGGCTAGCTGCAGAGAAAACAGAAATCCAACTGGTGAAGCTTCCTACCGCAAGCAAGGGTGACTTTCTCGAAAAAACGTCAAGGGACGTTCAATCCATTTTTATTTTTATTCAAATGTGTGGTCATTTCCGAAGTGCAGGCTTGAGAGGGGGCACTTCCTTGGGGCCTGATGTCACCACCTGCCACTGCCCCAGGGGGATGGCCAGGGTGGGGCCTCTAGATTTCTTTCGTTCTTTGCTCTATCAAGTGCCAGTTTGCTCACTGCTTCTGTGGCTGAAACTGCCTTGAAAGGGTCCCCCTCCACACTGACATTGCCAGCCTCGGCCAGAGGAGAGCCACAGGGGGCTCTGGGACCACCACGATCACCCCCCACTCGGCCCCCCTGAAGGAGCTGGACTTGGAGCAGCAGCAGGTGGTAACTCTGGAGGCACCAAACCTGCCAGGAAAGCCTGGTCGGATTTGGAAAGTGAGGCGATGCCGGGAGACGCTCTTCCGCTGTTTGTCTTCCCTGGCTTTATTCCAAAGTAGACCAGGCCGGATGTTATGAATTGCCTGGCAGGTTCACCAGGGTGTGTCTGTCTGGTTCCTCCTTCCACCTGCATGAATTCCCTCTAACCATCCCCCCATAACACACTCACATTCTCTCTCTCTCTCTCTCTGAAAAATCGAAGCACCTCAAAAAGAGTTTTTTAATCAGGTTTCTTATCAAGTAAAAAAAGGAAGTTTATTTCTACCTACTTTCCTCCCCAAACATTTCTTTTTATATATTTATGGACATTGTTTATAGCAGCTCACATCATTCCCCTCTCCTCCATTTTATCCACACAACCACCTTGTAAGAGAAGTTCGGCTGGGAAGGTGTGCCTCAGGGTGGCTTTGGCCTCTCGAATGGCAGTGGAGGCCCTCCCCTCTGAATGGCACTGAGGCCCTCCCCTCCCCAAATCCTGCCCACCCCAGGCTCCTCCCCCAGATCTCCAGGAATTCCCCAACCCAGAGTTAGCAACCCTCGTGGTATGGCCGAAGGTCACCTCGTGAGCTTCCTTGGCAGAGTGGGGGTTTGAACCCAGGTCTCCTGACACTCTAACCCCTACGCCAGCTCGGTTTTCATCATGCACAGGAACATTCATTTAGTGGATTTTCACTATTTCCCCTCCAAATAAAGCAAGACACAGAGAGAGCACAAATGTGTGACTGGTCCATACTGATCCGTGCTTCTCCTGTGATCATTTTATCCTCCCAACAGTCCTGTGAGGTAGGCTGAGAGAGCATTCATTTATTTATTTATTTATTTATTTATTTATTTATTTATTTATTTATTTATTTATTTATTATATTAGATTGTTAGTCCGCCCTCCCTGCCGAGCGGGCTCAGGGCGGAGCACAACATTTTAATTTACATAAAAACACATAAAAGCAGATAAAACATTACAATAAAATTTACAACACTACATACAATAAAAACTTCTCCTCAGGTGGCAATGGAAGAGTTACTTCATTTCAGACATGGCCCATATGTCCATATCTGTATGGTGGTGGACAGATCTTTTCAAGTCAAGTCAAGTACGGCTGGGGGGGGGGGCCCAGCCTAGCCTCCGCCATATGCCTGGTGGAACATCTCTGTCTTACAGGCCCGGCGGAAGGATAATAAATCCTGCTGGGCTCTGGTTTCATCAGACAGAGAGTTCCACCGGGTTGGTGCCAGGACCGAAAAGGCCCTGGCTCTGCTCGAGGGCAGGCGAGCCTCCCTAGCCCGAGGTCACCCATCAGATTTTGTGGTGGGTGAGGATTTTGAACCCAGGTCAACCCATAGATACAGACCTACACGCCATTTTTTCCCCTTCCTATGCTTTTATTTTTATTTTTTAATTAAACAAATAGTAGGCGAGGAAAGAAAAGGGGATAGGAAACAGAAGTTTACATTTGAAAGAAAGTTGAAAATATGCTTTACAAGGAATATCAAGGAATATCAAAAGACAATGGCCAGATAACATTTATTGCACACCAGTAAGGAAGTGGCCGAAATAGAAGTGAGGAGGTTCGTGTTTGTGGTGAGGGGACTCCTAACTTCACGTGGGGGTGTTTGGGGGCTAAAGAAAGGTTGCTGCCATAGAGAGCCCTTGAAAGCCCAACTGCTGGCATCCCAGCGGATCGTTGGCACCTCTTGGCAGCCTGTCCAAGGACAGTGCTGAGATTAAAGTACAATAAGGGACCATAGTGAGTAAACTCAATAAGGCAAAAATATTTTTTAAAAAACACTGTGGAAAATTACTATTAAATAATTAGCTTATATGTCCAGAAATTCTTATAGAATAGTCCAAAACAGTGACATAAAGACTTTTATAATATATAGCAAAACTATAATCATACATACATCAGAGGCACAAATTATACAAGCGATTATTATACCAAACAGTAACACAATCTTTTACAAACATATATAGGACAAGAATTGTTCAAAATCTTGACTGAATGAACCCAAATGAAGTGGTTCTAAAGAAATGAATAAATAAATCCAAGTGGAAACTGAAGAGCGTTAGATGGAGCCTCATTTCAAACTAACTCTCCCTCAAGGTCAACTTAAGGCTTAACTAGTCCTGTTGCATAATCAGCAGGCAGCATGTCGACCTTCCGCATCGCCGTATTGAAACGGACTTAACCTGGAACCACTCTTCAGATTCCAAAAAAGCCAATCCCATTTTTCTAGGAGCAACACAGGCTTCTGGTGTCAACAAAGTCGGCAAGGCTAGTGCCCAACCATGAACAAAGCAGTCCCCCCAGCCTCTTGTGAGGAGGAGCACATGAGAGATGAGAGCCTGCGTGACCTCACTGATTTGCCATGGTGCCTTTAAAAAGGTGACAGAAAGACCTGTGGCAAGTCTATCTATCTGTCTGTCTGTCTGTCTGTCTGTCTGTCTGTCTGTCTGTCTGTCTGTCTGTCTGGTTATTTAATTAATTAAATTTATATTCCGCTCTCCCCCCAAGCAGGCTCAGAGAGGATCACAGTAATGTAAATAAATACAATGAGAACATGGTAGCATAAATTAAAACATCAATCAGTAAAATTATCCATTAAAACAGCTGCACACTTCTTGCACAATCCGTCAGATGTTAACAAATCCTGTGTGGAAGGGGAGGAGCATCTGAGTGGCCCAGAACCTCCCCCCCCCTACATCATCTGGGCTAGATAAATGCAGTTGATAAACACGGCAAGGAGACAGAGGCTGCAACTGTCCCCTTTTACCATTGGTTAGCACATATCGCATAGACCAGGGGTGGGCAAATTGCGGCCCACGGGCCAAATGCGGCCCACTACAGAGTTTTTTGTGGCCCGCCAAGACAGTAGAAAAGTATGATAGGGTACATTTGTCTCATTAAACTTATTCTAAAATTAAATGTGCTTGCAGCTATAGATGATATGAAATTAGCACAATAAATAAATTGAATAAAACTACCACTATTTTATTTAATTTATATTTATTGATTTTTATGATACAATTTATACCTTTTCTGAAATGCAAAGTTAACTAATGAATGCAATCATTTTAAAAGGTGTGGCCCTCCGCTAACCCCTGCTCCCACAAAGTGGCCCCCGAGCCAAAACAATTGCCCACCCCTGGCATAGACAGACGCACCCACAAAAAAATTCCCACAGTGGTTTTGAAACTTTTTTTGGAAAGAGGAGAATGGTGTTCCTGAAGAGGTTTCTTCAGAGCCAGATGTTAGTTGCCTTGTTTTTCTAACCCCTTTCCCCAATGAACCAAAGGGTCTTTTTTCACAAGACGGACAATGTTCTGTAAAAAGAACCTACATACGCATGCTGGCCTTTTGTTTACCCTTTCTGTCTAAGTTGGATATCAAGGGTGCAGAGAGGCAGTGAGTAGTTTGGTCAATGTTTCTTGCCTTTAGAGTTCATCTGTGATGTTAGATTTGGATTTGTAGAGCCGCCTCGTAACCAGAGAACTGTCAGAAATAAATTAGCTATGGATTGCCCCCCACCCCCATCAGAATAAATAGGCAGACACAAGGCTTGGGTAACAAAGGGCCACTTTTTATTTTGGCAACAACATGAACTGCAACAACTAAAACCCTGGCAAGGGCCTAACCAGTGGTACAGGTCAAGCCCTGGGGTCACTTCCCTGGACCCCACCTTGACTTGTCTGGGCAAGACCCGCAGCCCCGGACGCGAGCCGTCCAAATGCATGGCTTGGATCTGGCCAGCCTGGCGGATGGTTTCCCCCTTAAAGCTCCAAGCACCCCCGCTGTGGAGCATGAGGGAAGGACTTGTCCAGGGGATCCCACCAGGCAGCCTGCCCTCTCAACTGGCTGCCGTAAAGCATGCCAGCCAATCCTGACAGGCCCCTAATATCCCCACCAACGGGGATGTGCCAAGGGTAGTCACCATCCCGCTAACATCGCCCAATTAAATTCTGCCAACGCTAAGGCCGAGCCTCTGCTTAGGTGTTCACGCCCCACATGTGACTTAATGTAAGATGCAGCCCTTGCCTCAGGTCATCTAAAAATATGTTGTTGCCTGCCACCGAAAGGTGGACCCCATCGCCTCGGTAGAGGTCGGCCAAATGGGCCTTAATCCTGGGATGGGGAAGATAAATGCCCAACCTGTTTCCCAAAGCTAACTGAAGGGCCCTATTGGCCCTACACCTAGCCCCTTCTACCCCTTTGGGGTCCAAAGCGTCATGCCACACCCTGTGCTGCAGTATCTCCAACCAAATGAGTAAGACACCAGGCCACTGCTTGCTAATAAAGTGCAAGTCAGTCTGCCCCTGCAAAGTAAGGGCCTTACCCTTTACAAGCCCAAGGTCATTACCTCCCAGGTGAATGACCAATATGTCAGGTGGAAGACCACTCCTCCCCTCAAATCGCAAAGGCAGCGGCCCTGGCCACCTTAGGCCCCGGCAGCCCTGCCACTCAACTGTGGCCCACTCACTTAACCCAAGCTGGGACCTGATCAACGTCCTCTTCATTTGGTGGGCTGCCCAAAAAACCATGCAGTGTCCCCATATAAGGATCTGCAGCCTTCCACAGCAAAACACAGCATCTAAAGAAAAAACAAGTCAGTTGAGGTTCCCAGCGCCCAGTGGGTGAATGTATGACCGATAAGCCTTGGACCTCCACCGGCCCACCCGCTGGATAACCTGACTAGGGTAACCCATAGCTGCAGCTGTCGAGGCTGCCCCAATCCGAAAGGAATGGGTGCCAAATTTAACATTCTGCAGACCCAATTTTGTCAGAGCCTGTCCAGTAATTGTCCAGAACTGGTACTTACTCAAAGGGGCTCCATCAATGTGATGAAACAATAACCTCCTGTTGTCCCCCTGGAGAGCCATATATTGCTTCAGAGCCGAGACTGGGCATAACTCTATGTCCACATAAGGACCCAGCTGAATAACAGACCCCCACTCTAACTGATCCACCTTGGAATGCCGAATCTTTAAAGTAACATTATCCCCCACAAACCTTAGGTCCGAGGCCATTAATGCCCTCCCAGACTCATCCTTAATGGAGTGGGCCACCAATTCACTTATCCTAAGAGCCCCCCAAAAAGCTGTCAGCGCAGCTGCATGAAATAGAGCCACCTCATAACCAGAACAGCACATTGAACCCCATACCACACTAAGGCCACTCAGGACGTTTGGAGTCATAGGCTCCCTATCATCCCTTGGTCTGGCTGCCTCCTGGGACCAACCCTGTAACATCTTCCTAAGGTGGAAATCCCCAGTGGTTTCCACAAACCCGCGGGCTTTGCTGGCGAATGCTAGTGCCACTAGCTGTCCCCTAATTGACTTTACCGATAAGCCCCTCACCCTCAGTTGAACGCAAGACTCCATAAGGTGATCGACCTGGATTAGCCATACTTGTCGCAGACCCTGTTCATTCCTAAACCCCGCAAACTGCCTCACCACACAATCATAGGACCTCTGTGTGCTGGGGGCAATGGCTAGCTGGATGGCCCTGTAGGCTTCAACCTTCCAAGCTGCCGCAGTTCCTGCGGCATCGGGGCGGGCAGCAGGTCGGCCTCTGGGGCAAGCTGATGAAATCGCTCCATTTGTAGGGGAGACAAAGCATCGCAGAGACACCTTAAGAAAGCCCATCCAGGAGCCACAGCTATACAAGCAAAGTTTAAGTGGCCAACAAGCTGCTGTAACTCAGTCAGAGATATTCTATGCCGCTCTTTAAAAAAGGCAAGCTGCGCCCTGAGGTCAGCTAGCTTTTCCAGTGGCAGCCTGGAGGTTTGATGGACAGTGTCCAGTTCAATGCCCAGAAAAGTGAGGGCAGTGGAAGGGCCCACAGTTTCTTCATGGGTCAAGGGGACCCCCAATTGTGCTGCTAGGTTAATGAAGTCCTCCCAGAGCCGGGCGCATTGGCCAGTTCCAGAAGGCCCTACGAGAAGGTAATCATCCAGATAATGAAAGGTGTCTCATCAGTGAAGCTGGTGACATAATGCCCATTCAAGGAAGGAGCTGAAGCGTTCAAAGACCGCACAGGAAATCGAGCACCCCATGGGTAATGCTCTGTCCAAGTAGAAACGGCCTTCAAAAGAGAAACCCAACAGCTCAAAATCCTCTGGATGAACCGGGAGAAGGCGAAATGCTGACTTAATGTCGCATTTGGCCATCTCAGCACCCTGTCCGCAACTCCTGACAACCTTGACTGCCTAATCAAAGGACGTGTACCTCACAAAGCAAAGGTGGTCAGGGATAGCATCGTTAACTGATCCACCTCTGGGGTGAGAAAGGTGGTGTATCAGCCGGAACTTGCCCGCTGCCTTTTTTGACACCACACCCAAGGGGGAGACCCGCAAACGCAAGACTGGTGGGGCCGCAAAGGGGCCCAACACCCGAGCCTCGGCACACTCCTTGGCAATCTTTTCCCTAACGATCCCTTCCATACCAGCCACTGATCGAAGATTGGCTACCATAAAAGGGCCCCTGGGCCCCTAGAACGGGATCCTAAAACCAAACCGAAACCCATTGAACAAAAACAAAGCGTCTTCCCACTTAGGGTAACTATCCAAGAGGCACTTAAGTTCCTTCAGCTTTATTGGGCTGGGACCCTTTACCAGCTTGCTGCTGGGAGTTACCTCCGGCCCCACCCACCCCCCATTTGCCCCAGCCTCCTCTATAGCGCCTAGGGCAGAAGTTGAAGGAGTGGGAGCTCCCACACATTGGGCATTCATGCTTGAACCCGCATGGTTTCCTCGAGCACGTTCCCTGATAAGCGAAGTCCCAGCACAACAGCCGTGCTTGAACCGGCTGACCCGCAAACCCGTGGGTACTGGGAGTAGCGGTGGACCGCTGGACTAAATGGCCACTGTCAGAGCGGTCAGAAAGATTAGCCTTTGCAGAGGCCATCACCTGCAGCCAAAGCTGCTGGAGAATCTTATCCCATGGCAAAGCAGGGTTCATTGCAGCCCTCTTACGAAATTCTTCTTTGTACTGCATCCATGCAGCACTGACGAAGACATTTGTCCGGTGACGCCGGCCTTTTGTCCACCCTCACCACCAGCCCTGCAGCAGCAGGCACCCCCTTTAGGCCCTGCAGCACAGCCTCTGGCAGTACCTCAGTTGCAGGGGCCCCTACAGGTCTCCAGGCCTCTCTCACCCTTAGGCCAGTTGCAGCCGACGCCCAGGCACAACTCTAGGGAACAACCTGCAGCCACTCAGCAGACTCATCCATCTCTTGCAGTTGCCCAGGTGGCTCCACATCTTCCAGGCTCACAGGAGGGTGTCATCAGCACAAGTCAGGCAGGCCCAAGCCCCAAGATGCCAAGGGAGCCACTGGGGAAAGCTCAGAAGCAGCAGGGACGAGCCAGGCAGAGAGCAGACCAAATGCCACACCCTAGGTGGGGATGGAGTGGGTGGGGCCAGGAGACTGCAGAGTCTACCCAGCCCTCCTAACAGATAGGCTGGGAGACGGGGTGACGATTGGGGGCATCCCTGTAAGTTAGTAAACCAAAGTCGAACAAGCTTGTATACTGAGGATTCTCATTTAATTTTAGTCCTAATCACGGTCTCTGTTTCCTTTCTCTTACCTTTTGACTGATGACGACATATAAATTGAGATTACACTGTGCAAAAGCTGGGACACCGCTTGCTGTTTTTTGCTGGGATCTGATCATTTGCAGATCTTCGTATGAGACTCAAACTTGACTGAAAAATGCCAACAAGTTCATTAAAGACACAAATGAGCATCTAATAGCTGGAACTCTGTTTTGATACAACTGTATAATCATCACTTCCTTCTAGGGTTTGCCAGTCCCACACTGGGGGCAGAGGATCCGCTGCCACCACCTTCCCTCCTGCCCTTACTTACCTGGCCAGTGGGGGGGGCACACCTCCTGGCGTGTATGCCTGTGTCTGAATCGGTGCCAAATCTTGATGAACAAGATCAAAGATGATAAGATCACAGCTAGATCCCTTGGTATCACTCCTCTGTACCCAAATCAGTTCAGGCCTTACTTTCCTTATAACAGATACCATGGGTTCAATTCCCAGCAAGCTGAACCAAATGGATCTTGTGGTCAATATGGAAACACTGTTCCTGATTCCACAGCACAGACTCTGTGGGGGAAGTCCTAAACCCCTCCCAAGCTTTGCCTGCCCCACTCTGAGCAGGAGAACAAAATTCATCCTCACCTTGAACAAAGTCCTTTCATACAGGCACCAGGGCTCAAAACAAATACAAAGATAATAACAGTTCCATTTGCCAGACTGAAACTTCGTCTTCTCCAAAACAGGAACGTCAGAGAGTTCCACCTACACAGCCAGAACCCGTAAAAGTGGTTCTCTATCCCACGTCTCTTCCACTGGTCCCAGAAGTGCTGGAGTGACAAACTGAATCTCACAGTGAGGACCTCTTTGGTTCTTTCCCAATACAAATCTCGATCAACCCAAATGCCTCTCTGTCTTGTGGGGGGAGGGGGCTTGTTCTGAGACCAACTGGTTAAGGGACCATGGTCCATTCAGGAATTTTCTATGCATGCCAGTCTCCTCGAACTCAGTATGATAAACAGGGCTTTTTTTTCAGCTGGAACACAGTGGAATGGAGTTCCAGAACCTCTTGAAAATGGTCACATGGTTAGTGGCCCCGCCCCCTGATCTCCCGACAGAGAGGAGTTCAGATTGCCCTCCACGCCTCTCTAAACGTCCCTCTGTCTGGAGATCAGGGGGCGGGGCCACCAGCCATGCGACCATTTTCTCTGAGGACAACCCACTGAGTTCCACCACCTCTTTCCCCAGAAAAAAAGCTCTGGAGCAGACACAATGAGAAACTCCCTCTCTCTCGCCCACACCCACAGTTTTTTCAAGGGGGGGGGAAGCTTGGGGAAAAGGCTCCCCCTCTGGCAGCAACTTTCAGAGTCCGTTTGGGCTCTCCTTTTTTAAACAGAAACTATCCCCAAATCTGCTGTATAACTTCTTGGAGCACAGGTTGGCTCTGCTGTGAACTTGTAAAAGAAGTAATGTTAGAGGAACTCTTTATCTGAGAACTCAGTGATGGCACCAGCTCTTCTCCAAGTTGTCATGGAGACTATCCCTGCATTTTGACAAAACAAAAGAAAAAAGCAAACACAAGCCAGGATCAGTGGTGCCCCTTCTAATTTCTTTGCTGCTGAGCGGCACGAGGGCAATCTCAACTCCCCTCTGTCTGGAGTTCCGGAACCTCTTAAAAATGGTCACATGGTTAGTGGCCCCGCCCCCTGATCTCCAGACAGAGGGGAGTTCAGATTGCCCTCCACGCCTCTCTAAACTCCCCTCTGCCTGGAGATCAGGTGGCGGGGCCACCAGCCATGTGACCATTTTCTCTGAGGGCAACCCACTGAGTTCCACCACCTCTTTTCCCAGAAAAAAAGCCCTGATGATAAGGTGTGCTCTGAAACGTTTTGTATGCCTCGTATGAGGCAAGAATGTACAGATACGCATGGACAATACATCAGCCATGCATGACTTAGGCAGGGGAGGACAGCTTCCCTCCCTCTCTCTCACTAACATGGGAGCGGGCTATCCCACAGTGGGTCAGTCTCTCTGCCGTCCACATAGCAGGCAAGGACCATTTTTCTGTCAGCTGCCCTGCGTCGGTCAGTAACGCAGAATTACAAATGGTCTATACACAAGACGTTCTCCCACCCAATCTTCCCCACCCAAATTGACCATCGACCTCTTTGCCACATACCTCAACAAGAAGTGTGCACGGTATTGCTTGAGGTCATGGGAAGAGAAGGCCTCTCACAGAGACGCTTTGTCAGATTTCTTGGTCAGGCACCTGCCTGTTGGCATTGCCTCCTCTGCCCCTTATGACGCCCCCACTCAGCCAGATGACGAGGGAAGGTTCCTCGGCAATCACAGTAGCCCCTTACCGGCCGAGGCAGGCCTGCTTCGCCATTCTGTGTCAAACGGCGCAGGGCAGACGCCACCATTTCCCCCTAACCCCAGACCTGCTTCAGGGCAGCGTGATTCTCCGCCACAACCTGAGTACTCTGAAACTCACAGCCTGGTCCGTGTCTCCTCTGAATTCGTTTTTTATTCTCCATTCCCAAAGGACCTGTTGGAAGCCAGAAAAATCATATCTAGCCAAATGGGAAAGATTTTCTTTTGGGCATAAAGAACCGAACCCTCCTCGTTGCCTTCCGTCCTACACTGTCTGGTCCGGTTAAAGCTCCAGGTTTGGGCTAATTCCTCCATTACGGTCCATTTCTGCCTATCAGTGACAACATAAGTGGGAAATCCCTCTTTGCCCAGTTGGAATGCAAGTCCGTCCTTAGAGGCCGAGCAAACTTACAAGCCCCAGTAACTTGGTTTCTTCCCCAGTGGAGTCTCTCCTTCGTGCTCATTTCAACCATGCACAAACCCTTCGAGCCCATAGCTACCTGCCCCCTCAAAATGCTGTCAGCTAAGACGGCTTTTCTGGTGGCCCTGACCTCAGCTAGGAGGGTGAGTGAAGTGCAAGCCCCTTGAGCCGACCCCCCTTTCATTAAGATGTTCTCCGATAAGTTTGGTCTCCATCCAAGCCTCCTGTCATGTCTGCACCCCTACATCCATGCCAATGTTCTATATGTTCTAGGTGTTGAACCATTGCTAATGCTGTACCTTGATTTCACTTTGCAAATGCTCTATCCCTAACTTTCGTTTCTCCCTCTAGCAGCCTGAGAACGCAGCTGTCTTATCTTTTCTTAGTTTGGAGCTCACAGCAGTGACCTTCTACTGTCTGAAATGTTAGTTTACTCTCATGCTTTCCCAGGCTCTTTCCTGTGCAAACCTGTGGTCCAGCTGGGAGGGGGGCAATGAGTGGGTATTTAGAGTTGTACTTTCCTCAAGTCTCTGTTCCTGTCAAGGGAACATGTGCTTCTGAGATGCTTTCTTGCCTCTCAGTAACCCTATGGAAATATATATGGGAAAAGATTGGATTTCTGAATAAAACCATTTAACCAGGAGCTTGGAATTCTTCTTGCAATGGTGCAGGGACTTGTCTTCCATATCCTGTCATCCATAGCCCGACACCTCCGTTTTCTGCCCAAGATCATCTCCGGTTTTCACATGGACCAGGACATTGTCTCCCCTGTCCTCTTTCGGACATCTCAGGACGACGCAGAGAGCCTTTGCACACTTTGGAAGTTAAAGGTGCCTTGGGTTTCTATCTAGGACAGCTCCTTTTTGGAAGGGCCCTAATCAATTTTGGTCTTTCAAAAGGAGCAAAAAGGGCCAGAAAGTCTCTGAACAGGATATTTCAAAGTGGACTTGTTACAACCAGCATTAGCAGACGTGCCCGTTCCATATGAGGGTTCGTTCCACTAGGGCTCAACCCACCTCGGCAGCCTTCAATTCGGGCCTCCCGCTTGTCGATTTGTGCAAGGCAGCCACCTGGTCAATGCCGCCTTCATCCCTCACACATGGTGTCATTGTTGTGGACTGCAGAAGGGATGCGGATGTTTGCAAGGCACTTCTGAAGACTCTTGTCCATTAAAGTGCTTCACACCCTCCTCCTGGGGAAGTTAGCTGGATCATCTCCCATGTGGAACTGCACAGAAGTCACGCTAGATGATGAAAACAGGCCTGCGCTTACCTGTAATTGTTGTCCATTGGGTGGTCTTCTGTGCAGGCACGTGCCCCTCCCTCCTTCCCTGCTGTGAGCAATTTGGTGTATCTTCCTTCTGCACCCAATGCTTGCCCGGCCATTTATAGCTACTCCCCAGCGGAAAGCTCGTGGGAAGGCTAAGCGGGCAACTCGTGTTTCTAGGAGCTCCAGAAAGTCCGTGGCTGACCTGCGCCTATGCCAACCCCATCTGTGCCTGCTCAAACCACGGGACGAACAACAGTCAGAGGGAGTGCGACGCTGTTTTCAACACTGCCTCTTTAAGCCCAGCAAGCGAGACTGTGTGAAAGACAGCAGGTAAAGAAGGCCTGTTTTTTGCAAATTGTTTCTGAAAGATGGAAAAGATTCCCCACCATATTCTGGGGGAGTGGGGAATTAACTTTCAGGGAGAGAAACAGTTTGTATAAATTCTGGGTGGTTGTATAAATTATGCTAGTCAATCATTTTCTAGTCTCTAAACAAATTTACAAACAAAATTATGAATTTATTTATCAACAAACAATTACTATTATAAGAACTGCAACAATCAAAACACAATAACCCTACTACTAATAATAACTATAATAATAACAAAACTAATAATAATACTATAATAATAATAGAACTAATAATAATACTATAATAACAGACCTAATAATAATACTATAATAATAATAAAACTAATAATAATACTAATGAACAATAAACAACAGGAACTTCCTTATTAACATTAATAACCTAACAATAACACATTCCGCTCTGTCCTTGATGCTGCCAGGGCCCTGCTCTCCGGTCAGCTTGGTCTTGTGTGTGGTGGGGAGCCTCTGTTGCCGGTCCTTCCTCCGCTGTTGATGGTGGCAGCATGCCTGGGTGAGCTCCAAGGCCCGGGCTGCGACTGCTGCAGGTGTGGCAGGAGGGGACTGAGTGGGCGTCCCTGGGGACCCTGGCCTGGGTGCCGCCTCCAGCCAGCTTGCTCTCGTTGGTGGGGAGAGTCGCTGGACTGGCCTTGCTGGGGATAGGGGAGGACTTCGCCTGGCACCCATATCTCCTCCTCCTCCTCTTATCTCTCCAGGCCCCCTCTTGTATTGCTGGAAAATACAAACTGGCCCCTCCTCATGGGCCAAGTTCTTCCTTGAAAAGGCAGATCTGCTGGTGAGCTAAACATTGCCTCAATGAGGCCTCCCGTGGGACACGAGTGGTGCGGCACCTTGCACAAGACAAGCCAAGAGGTTGAGAAACAAAAAACCCTTTGCGTATGGTATCTCAAGGCCAATATCAAAAAAGGTTGAATGTAGTAAACTGCAAAACCTTCTAATTAATAAGGGACTTCTCAGACAGTCCTGTAAAGCTTCGTCTTCACTCTCCTTCTCCTCCCTTGACTGTGCATGGGCCCCCCTGCCCCCTCCGCATCCACTCTGAGGGCAGGGGCAGACGGAGGGGCTGAGGGAAGCCTCTGCCTCAATGGTCTAGGGCAAGTTCCGAGGTGGGCCTGTCTCCGGTCCTCCAGGCGCCCGTCCCTTTGCAAGAGACGTGGGGCGGTCCAGCTGAGGCCTCCGACCCCTCCTCTGGCAGCCCCTCCAGGTGCAGGTCCATCAGAGCAGCCTGATCCCACTCCAAGTCTTGGGCCAGGAGCTGGAGTTCCGTGGTACAGTCTGCCACCGAGCCTCTCTCCTGAGTCCTGACACAAATGTCTGATGTGGCCATTGGCCCGCTCAGCCTTCTGAGGGCTGGCAAGGCTTCACTCACGTGGGTGGCAAAGTCTCAAAAGCTGGCCAGCAATGGGGAGCTGGATAGAAGCAGCTGACCTTGCTCTTATCGTTAGGAAAATCCCTTTCCCAGGCTCAGTGTACAGTTGCGCTCTGCCAGGGACGCAGGAAACTCTTCTTGACACCCCCCCCCCAAACTTCTCTGTGGGCCTCACTGGGCACTTCCCTGGGGAGGAGCAGTAGGAGACGTGGCGGTGGTGGCAGCCCCAGGGGCTGTATCAGTCGCTGGTTGCTGTTGAAGCATAGCTACAGCATTCGTCAGTTGCTGTGCCTGGCCTCGGAGGGCTTGGTTCTGGGCAGCCTGGGCTGCAGCCGCGTTTTCCGTACTGCTGCTAAGTCTGGTGGACACCAACTGTCCTGGTTGCAGGGCTCGGCTATCAGGTCACAGCATCCCTTCCAGTTACTCAGAATAACAGGCCCAGGGGAAGTGGCAACGTCAGGTCGTTCAGGCTGAGGCCAGATCTTCCAGTCATCAACCCAGGAAGTGGGAACAGGTCACCGTCTCAAGGTACGTGTTGTGTCCCTGGCCAGAAGCATCTGTCTGGGAGCTTTCTAACCTGCACACCCACACGCCGTGCACCCAGCCGGCTTCTCGGGTACAGTCCTATACAGACTCATCTTCTCTGTCAGCAGGCAGCTGGCGTCAAGCCAACAGGCATGCACTGAGCTTTTTCGCCTGCAATTCTGCCCTTAGTCTTCTCCTATAGCCTTCCAGAGGCACTGGTGATCCTGGAGGGCTGGAAGCGGCCTGCTGGCTTCACCTGCTGGGTCAGAGCTGCTTCTGGCTCAGCTTCTGGCTGTCGGTCCCGGCATGCCTCTGCCTCCTTCTCCTGCAGGTTGGCTCCTGTGGACTCTCGGCTGGTTAGGGAGGGCCTCTCCTCCTCTGAGGATTCCTCTCTCTCACTGAGCGCTGGCTGCACCATGACCATTTTTAGCTTTTTTGATATTGACCTTGAGATACCATACCTAATGTTTTTAAAAATTCTTTTTTAACCTCTTTGCTTACCTGCTTTTCCTGGGCAGGAGTTTCTCCCTCGCCCCCTTTTTTGCACCTCTGTATCACTCACTGGGACTCGTTTTCTGTGAATGTCCCTGGTGTGGTGCCAGAGCCACAAGTTTGCCCTCTAGGGCCATTCTGCAGAGGGGAAATAACGGGCAGAAACTGCTGGAAGTGGCAACGTTTGGTGAGCAACGATGAAGAGAAGGACCTTACTCTACAGGGGGCAGCAAGGATGACCAAAACTCGAATAAAAGTTAATGCCATTAGATCTGAAGCTTCTGTAATTGACAGAGGGACCTGTCAGGGGTGTCCTGTGTCGCCCATTCTCTTTGCTGTGGCCATTGAACCTTGGCCAACGCTATTCATTCCGATATGCAATTAAGGGCATTCCAATCGGGAATCAGGAGCGCAAGATCTCACTTTTCGCAGCTGTAATGGTCTTGTTTATTTCATCCCCAGAGGAGTCACTTGGTGACATTTCAAATATGCTTAAAGACTTTGGCATGATCTCTGGATTAGATAGTAATCTATCAAAGATAGAAATATATCTCGTATTCCTAACTCAAGGAACTGAAGTCATCATACAAAAGTGCTACAAATTTGCATGGGTTGACTATTAGACATTAGACTTGTCATCTATAATAGAAGAAATTTGGCTAGTGACACTAAACATCAATTCAAGGTTTGGAATGATAAAATTTTATCATGGCAGGAACAGCTATCAACAATTAAAAGTTTTATTTTGCCTAGATTTCTACATATATTTTTAGGACTGTTCCCTTTCCTATTCCTCATTAGATGCTGCAGCAGTGGCAAAAACTATTAATCCAATTTATTGGGGGGCGGGGGGACGTAGAGCAAGAAGAGCAAGAGAGGGAGGGAGGAAAAGAAAGAAAAGCAAGAAAGACATGGAAAGGGAGGGAGTGGGGAAGGATGGACGGTTTCTTTCAGGAGAGGGGGAATTCCCCTCTCAGGTGAAGTTTAAAGCCCGTTTGTGGCTTCCCTGGCTTCAGCTGGCCCACGGAGAAGTATTGGGCTGCAAGGAGAGATGCCGGAACACCGCTCCACGGCGTTCCGGCTGGAAGAAAGCCCTGAGGCGAGGTCAACCCTTTCCCTTCCCAGGGCTCAGTGATACCTGTTTCTATAACACTTGAACTCGTTGGCAGCAGAGGAACAGGACGCTCCATATAGCATTGGCAACTGTCAGCATTGCCACTCTCTACACCGAGGCCCTCAAACTGGCTAGGGGAGACCACAAAGACAAGGATGGCACTGCGGAAAGACATGCAGTCGGAGCAGCCAAGCCCTCCAAGTTCCATCTCCACTCGGGGAGAGACCAGAGGCAGTCCTGCTCTGAGCCCCAGTCACAGCTAAGAGACCCCCCTGGTCTCCGCAGTCTTCTCTGCCTCCCCCTCTCTGGGGCTTGAGGTGTGGATTCTGGTCCACCCCCTACTTGCTGCTTCGCTGCTCCTGGGCCAGTTGGTAATGGGCATAAGCGAAGCGTTGCCTTTGCCCAACGTGCTCCTTCTTGGGAATCGAACTGGGGTCTGCCATTGGCCTCAGGGATGCCTTTCCTTAGTGGAGTTTACAAGACTCTATTGCAGCGGCATGTGCCTTTGTTGCTCTCTCAGGCTTTGCACGCCCCTTCTCTGCCCAAGGGAACTCAGCCGCAGGCAGGGATGTTTGGTGGAGGACAAGCTTGGCTTGCCTCCACAGTCCTGTTGCTCGCCCCATCAGTCCTCCTGGAAGTCAATGGGTGCCCTCTGTTTCCTGCCTGCATTCTGGGGCTCTCCCCGTGGGCACAGATTCATTGGCATCAGGGGGTTTGGGCCCTGTCTGTGGTGCTGGGCTGTCTTTGTGTCTGCTAATCACGGGGCCGTCCTCAGAACATTGAGCCAAGATTGCGGGCTGTTGGTCGGATCGCGGGAGACTCAGGCCCTTTTGGTGTCCTGAACCCGAAATCATTAGCGGAGGGGTGTGTCTGTCTGTTATTTCTCATCTGCAGAACGGCCACTAAGGAAGGAGGCCCACTGCCTGCTGCAGAGGCACAACGTGTTTTTTGTCCAGAGCTGGCCTCGTCGGCCCCGCATTCCCCCAAGGCTGAGCGAACCGGGGGACAGCCCCAGCAGCATTTGGAGGCCCCACAGAGGAGGCAGGGGCGAGGGGTGGACCCTACAGCAAGAGTGAGCTCCTGGGTTCATGGGAGGAGCAAGCAGGGATATCGAGGCCCCCAGGAAAGCATGTGGAGTCTCGCCAATGAGCCGTGCCGCCCTTCTGGCCCCCCCCCCACGTGGCCAGTCAGGTGGAGGCTGGCTGCCTTTGATGTGCTGCCGGGAGAGGTTCCAAGGGCCAGGGGGCTTGCCGCAGAGAGGGCTGCCTAAGGAGGAAGGGCCCGTCTCTGCGAGAGGAACCTGGCCAGAGAGAGGGGGGCTGGGCGCCGGACAATGACCTTCACTCCCCGTACGGCAGGTGTTCCTCCCAGCGTTGTTGGGACCCTCTATGGAGGCGGCCCATGACCAGGGGGAGAGCCACACTCAGTCCACCTGCTTCAGGCAGTCGCAGCAGAAGAGCCGGGAAAAGATGCATTTTTGGGGCTCTGCAGGAAAAAGAAGGGAAGGGTGATAACGACAGAGTACATAAACCTTTCTTCTTCCCCCCTTCAGTTCTCCTGGCAGGATCCCTTTGGTTCCAGTGGGGAAGAAGAACATATTTTAAAACCAATGGAGAGGAAACGCTACTGGGAGATCCTCTTCTTTTAGCAATAGCAATGGGGGAATGAGAGGTCTCCCTGATGTAAGAACTCTCAGCCTACCCCACCCTACCTCGCAAGGTTGTTGTGAGGAATACGAAAGAGATGGGTGGGAACCATGCATTCTGCCTTGAGATCTTTGGGGGGAGTGCAGGATAAAAACAGAGAAAGAGAACATGAGATTACCGTTTTGCGTCTTGACGGGCACTGGCATTTCAGAGCCAAGCTAGAAGTCATGAATTACCCTTGGATGGCAAGTGAACAGACTCACATGTATTCCTCCTGGTTCACTTGCGCTCCACTTGCGCTCCACTCGATCACTACGATTCAAGTGTAGTTCCTCACTCCTAGCTTGGCCCTCAGTTGCTGTCACAGTTGCTGTCACAGTCTAGGCCCTGGGTATGCTTCTACATTCCCACCCAGAGCAGCTGGTGTCTCGAGCGTTCTCGTGGCACCATCTCTTTGGGTCCAATGGGGAGCTCTAGCATATTCCAACACTATGGAAGAGGCAAGGCTATTGGGAGCTTCTCTTCTTGTAGCGGTGTGAATTGAGCAATGAGAGTTCTAACTCTTGTGACAGGTTTAGGAGCATTAACACGGGGACAAGGGGGGGCTGCACAGGACGGTAGTCCAATGAGACTTGCTTGGCAAGAGGTGCTTAGAAGCAGGGCCTTTTTTCTGGGAAAATTGTTGGGGGATCTCTCTATTACATGAGTGAGCCCGAAGCATGCGCGCTACGGGAAATGTGTGATGACATCACTTCCAGGAAGTGACATCACCTCTGGGAAATGACATCTCTTCCTGGAAGTGATGTCTCTTCCTCTTCACTGCCATTGCTACATGAAGTGGCAACTGCTTGCGGGGATTAGGGACTTTTCAATGATTAGAGAAATGTGTAGAGGAAAGTTCTCTTCCCAGTTACGTGTGGATGACCAGTCTGTCCCATATCATGAGTGGCAGTGGGTCATTTTCAGGAAACATTATTATCTCTACTGTATTTTGAATTTATTTTGAATTTATTGCAGCACTATTATTTAAAGGAAAATAAGGTTTTTTTCCAGGCCCCAAATCAAATTGGGGCCTGGACAAACACCTGGGAGGCCCATCTTCAAATCCCCATTCAGCCATGAATCTCACAGAGTGATCAAGCACCAGCCGTTCTCTCTCAGCCTACTCTACATCGCAAGGCTGTTGTGAGGAACGGGAAAGAGATGGGAGGAAACCATACATTCTGCCTCAAGCTCCTTGGAGAGAGAGCAGGAGAAAAATAGCGAAAGAGAACATTAGATTACCATTTTCCGGTGTTGATGCAGTGGAGCTCACCCAGACACTGGAGGGGACCGACTGTAACTCCTGAGAGAGAAAGGCCACCTGTTAGCTGCAACGACTGATGCTCCAGGAAGCTGCTCTCTCGACATGGAGGCCCTGAAGCCCCATCTAGCCTGCTGTCACTGGGAGCTGCTTGCCAGAGTCCGAGAAGGGTCTGCCCCCACCCCTGGGATCCTTCCCTTCAATATTCCCCATACGGAGCCAGTGAGCATCATGATTCCTGCTGACATTTCTCCCGAGCTCTCCACATTGGCAGGGGAAAGGGACAGGGTCAGGGCCTGGCAGGCCTTGTGCTGCTTGCCCATTCCCACCTCCATTCTCAAGACACAAATACCTTTTCAATAGAGGTTGCTACCAGTGGCTACTCAGGAGGCTGGGTCAGCATCAAGGGTACCCCACGCTCTTGGCCTTTCCCCTGGACACCCATCCCCATTGCCCGGACTGTTCCTGGGTTGGGAAACTTGGCAGGAGGGCTGCTATCTCCTGAGAGGCAGGGAGATACCAGTAGATGATTCGCTCCCTTGGATCGCTGTTCTGCTCACCATAATTGGGGATGTTCCCACATTGCAGGGCCCTGGTTGTTCTTCCTCCTCATCCTCCTTCTCCTCCACCACAGACCCTGAGATTTCAGAAGGCAAGTTCACATCAGTTCCTGCCCAGGCCACCCCTGCATCTGTGCTGCTGCCTAGGAGGAAGATGGGCTGCAAGCAACTCTGAAGCCCCACTAAGTTGGAATAAGGTGGGGACAGCAAGCGGAGGGAGCTTCAGGTGACCAAAGACATTCTGGTGGCCCTGGGCGTGCCAATACATTCCCATGCAGAACAGCTCTTGTCTAGGGCATTCACATGGCAGCATCTCTTTGGTTCCATTGTGGAGCTCTAATATATTCCAGTATTATGGAAGAGGCAACGCTAACGGGAGCTTTTCTTGTCTGTCACAATGAGTGTCCTAACTCTGGTCACGGATGCAAGAGCATAAGCATGGGGATGGGGACAGGGGGCTACACGGGAAATGACTCTTGCTTGGAAACAGGTGCTGAAAAGATTCAGCTCATGAGGCCCTGGGAGACCGAGCTTCAAATCCCCATTCAGCCGTGAATCTCACAGGGTGATCAAGCACCAGTCGGTCTCATTCAGCCTGCCCTACATTGCAAGGTTGTTGTGACGAATGTGAAAGAGATGGGCGGAAACCAAGCATTCTGCTGTGACCTCCTTGGAGGGAGGGCAGGAGAAAAAGAGAGAAAGAGAACATTAGATGACCATTTTCCATCAGCAGGGGAGATGACATACCTGCAGGTGTTGCTGGCAGGGACATGTCCCACACGCTGGAGGTTACTGACTCCAACTCCTGAGAGAGAAAGGCCACCTGTTAGCTGCAACGACTGATGCTCCAGGAAGCCGCTCTCTCGACAAGGAGGCCCTGAAGCCCCATCTAGCCTGCTTTCATGGGCAGTCCGAGAAGGGTCTGCCCCCACCCCTGGGATCCTTCCATCCAATATTCCCCATATGGAGCTGGTGGGCTTCATGATTCCTGCTGACATTTCTCCCGAGCTCTCCACATTGGCTTGGGAAAGGGTCGGAGTCAGTGCCTGGCAGGCTCTGTACTGCTTGCCCATTCCCACCTCCATTCTCAAAATGCAAAAGACTTTGGGGGCTTCAACAGGGGTTGCTGCCAGTGGCCAATCAGGAGGCTGAGTAGCCCACGCTCTTGGCCTTTCCTCTGGACACCCATCACCCTTGCCCAGACTGTTCCTGGGTTGGGAAGCTTGGCAGGAGGGCTGCTATCTCCTGAGAGGCAGGGAGATCCAAGTGGATGATTTGCTCCCTTGGATCGCTGTTCTGCTCACCATAATTGGGGACGTTCCCACATGGCAGGGCCTTTGCTGATCTTCCTCCTCATCCTCCTTTTCCTCTGCCACTGACCCTGAGATTTCAGAAGGCAAGTTCACATCAGTTGCTGCCCAGGCCACCCCAGTATTTGTGCTCATGCTTATGCTCCTGAGCTCCTTGGAGGGAGGGCAGGAGGAAAATAGAAAAATAGAACATTAGATTACCATTTCCCATCAGCAGGGGAGACGACATACCTGCTGATATTTCTCCCAGGAGATCTGAGATGTCCCACTCACTCGAGATGACTGACTCCAACTCCTGAGAGAGAAAGGCCACCTGTTAGATGCGACGACTGATGCTCCAGGAGGCCGCTCTCTCAACAAGGAGGCCCTCAAGCCCCATCTAGCCTGCTTTCATGGGCAGCTGCTTGCCAGAGTCCGAGAAGGGTCTGCCCCCACCCCTGGGATTCTATCATTCAATATTCCCCATATGGAGCTGGTGGGCTTCATGATTCCTGCTGACATTTCTCCTGAGCTCTCCACATTGGCTGGGGAAAGAGACGGGGTCAGGCCCTGGCAGGCCCCGTACTCCTTGCCCATTCCCACCTCCATTCTCAAGACACAATAGCCTTTGGGGGCTTCCACAGAGGTTGCTGCCACTGGCTACATAGGAGTGTGGGTCAGCGTCTAGGGTAGCCCACGCTCTTGGCCTTTCCCCTGGACCCCCATTTCCCTTGTTTGACCTGTTCCTGGGTTGGGAAGCTTGGCAGGAGGGCTGCTATCTCCTGAGGGGCAGGGAGATCCAGGAGGATGAGTAGCTCCCTTGGCTTGCTTGTCTGCTCACCATATCGTCATCTCTCCTTGGATCATACGATCTTCCTTTTTCCTCCTCCTCCTGCTCCATCTCCTCCTCCACCGTCCCTGAGATTTCAGAAGGCAAGTTCACATCAGTTGCTGCCCCAGGCCACCCTGGCATTTGTGCTTCTCCTGCCTAGGAGGAAGACGGGCTGCAAGCAGCTCTGAAGCCCCACTACCTTGGAATATGGCAGGGGCAGCAAGCGGGGGGAGCTTCAGGTGACCAGAGACATTCTGGTCACCCTATTAAAATGGTCCTAAAAAGTATTATGTTATGAACTTAAGCTGAAACTAACGAGAGCCTAGGTAGAATCTCATTTTTAGACGTGTCTTCCTGAAGGTCGTCTTTGGGCATTCAGGTTCAATAGTGTCAGTCACAATGAGCATTCAGCATTTCAACATTCAGCATCACGAACTTAAGCGACCTAGTTTTGTGTAGAGGTTAAGAGCGTGGGACTCTAATCTGGAGCGCCGGGTTTGATTCCCCACTTCTCCACTTGAAGCCACCTGGGTGACCTTGGGCTGGTCACGGCTCTCTGGAGCTCTCTCAGCCCCACCCGCCTCACAGGGTGTTTTGTTGTGGGCATAATAATGACATACTTTGTAAACTGCTCTGAGCGGGCATTAAGTTGTTATTATTATTGATACTAATCTTGAACTAACAATAGCAAACCCTCACTAAGTATAAGTGGTCCACAAGAAATCCATATCCTAGATGAGAATCATCCCCTAGAGTTCTGCAAACTTATCCACTCTTCAAATCTCAAAGAAATGACCAATCACATTTTTCTAGGAGCAGCACAGGTTTCCAATTTTAAGAAAGTTGGCAAAGTTCTCAAGTGATTAACAGCAATTTCATCAGTTAAAAACGTTCCCTGAAAGGGATTTCTTGCAGCTGGGGAAAACTCATATAATCATTTAAAGTACCAGAATATTCTTTTACTCTCTGAGTTAAATAAGACTGGCAACTGAAGCTCTACTCGAGTTCAAGTTGCATGTGGGGAAATCGAAAAGTGGTGCCAAACGGATTCGGTTTCGTTTTCTCAGCCATGCCGGACGCTCCTCTCGGCTGGTCTGGGAGGAAACGACCGGGCACCCTGACCGGGCGGCTGACCCGCAAGGATTAGCCCCCAGGACTCCCAGGGAGGGAGCCAGGGTCCGGGACGCGGCGGGAAGAACTCCCCGAAATCAATGCGGGGGGGGAATTGCCCGTTTGTCCCTATGGAGGCCGGCAGATGTGCGCGGCGCCTCGAGTGCCGCCGGGCAACGAGAAACGGCAAGTAAAAGAAACAGGCGGAAGCCTGTAAACAAGCGAATCCCTTCTGTTTTACAAGCGTTTGTGAAGGAGAGGTTGATCTGAAGAAGACTCGCTCTTCCCCTTCGTTGAGTTCCAGAATTTTGTTGGCGCCCCCCCCCCCCCCAAATGGCAGCAAAGAGGCAAAGTCCCGCTCTCGGTAAGTCAATCTCGGCTACCTTGCAGAAGGGGGAGTCGCTCGAAGAGTTGGTACGCAGGGCGGTGGTGGAAGCTATAAAACCCTTTGTTGACAAGCTGAACGAAACTGATCAAAGGGTGGGCTTAATTGAAAGCGAGGTGAAAACCATTAAGGCAGCAGCGGGGGGGGGGCAGAAAAGTCTGCTCTGGAAAGTGCGTCACTTGTGAAGGCTACAAAAAAGGACCTGAAGTTGGTGGAGAACCAGCTGATCGGGCTACAGGTGGAACGAACGCAGACAATTTTGCGTCTCCAAAACGTGAAAGAGGAGGAAAATGAGGATCTGTGGGATTTGGTCTCGGAATTACTGGCGACACCCGCGAGGATGACTAAAGAAGAGGTTAAAAGCGCCATTTTGGAGGTCCGTCGGGCTTCTTCAAAATATGCAACAAAGCGACAGTTGCCTCGTGAGATCATTATTGACTTTTCATCTAAAAAGATTCGGGACACCATCCTATATAACTCATACAATGCGGATTTGGACTTTATGGGTTTGAAAGTCAAGATTTTGAAGGACGTTCCATTTCTAGTCCGGAAACGGCGTTTTAAATATAAAAAGTTTGTAGCACTTCTGAGGGACCATGGAATAAAGTACAAATGGTTATTCCCGGAAGGAATATGGTTCAGATATAAAGATCAGGCCTATAAGATATTATCAGAAGATCAACTAAAGGATTTTGAGAATAAAAACCCAGAACTCTGCTGCACCAAGAACGAAGAAAAGGAGGAGCCGGAGGGGGGGGGAGGAGGAGAGCATCGCAACAGCAGTTGCACAGAGAGAATTGCGTCCGGGACCTAGAAGGGGGAGGAAAGTTTAACCAGAATTTGAAATGTTTATTCTCTGTATGATTAACCACTCCATCATTATTTTATGGAGCTATTTTTGTATTGACAGTATGAAGGGAAACATTGAAGTGTAGTGTTTAGTGTTTGTAGTTTATTCCCCCCCTTTTCTTTTTCCACCCCCCCCTTTGTCCCTTCCCTCTCCCCTTTCCTTGTGATAGTTTTGTGTAGTGTTTTGTAGCTATGAAAAATAAAAAATTTATTAAAAAAAAAAAAAAAGTGGTGCCAAACAAAAAGAGTGTCTCCTCTTCTTTCCCAGCAACTAGCAATATAAAATTCTCTATTTTTACAAACATCCAGTAGTTGTCTTAATAATAAGGGAGAGACGAAACATTCTGGAGAATGGTTGTGTTATAATTTGAATGTGATGTATAAAAGCTATAGAGTTATTCTATTGTATCCTACTGTAAAAAAGAGTAAGTGTGTTCTAGACAACTCACTTCCTACCTTGGTGTACCACCAGAGGGTGCTGCCACAGAGGGAAGACCAGGCGAGGCAGCCTGTCCAACCTGAGCGCTTGCTGGAATCAGGAGCGGAGCTGGTGGCAATGCCCACCCCTCGCCTTAACCCATGGGTATTATTAGTGGAACAGGTAGCAATGCCTTCCCCCTTCACCCAGCTGGGATCAGGAGCAGAACAGGTGGCAATGCCAGATTTATTTGGCCGTTATTCCTTATGGGAAAAAACTATCTGGGCATATCTGGGGCCTGGGGGGGGCTCATTTTTCAAGAACATGCCACCAAATTTTCAAGGAAGCTACTCCTGACTGTCCTCTAAGCCCCCCCCCCCCGCAAGTATCAGGAAGATTGGACCCACAGATTCTAACTCTATGGGCCCCTGAAGGAAGTGCTCACAGTCACGCTCCATTATTAATAATAACTATCTGGGAGGATATCGGGGGGCATTATTTTTCAAGAAAAAGCTACCAAAATTTTGGGAGCCTACTCTTCACTGTCTTCTAAATATCATCTGAGTTTTGGGAAGACTGGATCTCTGGGACCAATTCTATGGGTCCCTGAAGAAGGACCCCCCCCCCAGCTGCTCTCCCTTGTTATCTGCGGGGGAACCATTTCTAAGCAGGCTTTGGGGCAGAAACACACAGGGGCAAGGCTGCTGCTGGCCAAGGGCACGCTCCCCAATGCAAGAAGAAGCCCAACAGAACCAACGAATCAAGGGGGCCACCATCAGACCCAAGAATTTTGTCACCACAGAGAATTCCACCCAAACCAAACTGAAGCCAGGGACCTTCTTGTGACTGAGCCCAGCTGAACCAGTGTCACTCACAGGAGCCAGGCAGACACGGAGAGACCCTGCACGGATTGGCCATTCACTCCCCCTCTCTCCTCCCCCTCCCCTCTTGGAAAGAAGCCAAGCAAGGAGCAAGCCAGAGGCTGAAGCCGTGTTTCCTAAAATTACCCAGATTTATTCCGGGATCTGGGTTCCCAGATTGGATCCTGGACGATCAGTTTTGTCTGGGAAAAGTGGATTTAGCCAGCTCAGCAAAAATCTGGCTTTTGTCCCGAATCGTGTCTCCGAGGAGCACACCCCTAATGAGCTGCCATCCCTCCACTCCCAACTCTTGAAAAAGTTTTCCGTTTCTTTACTGAGTCAAGCTCTAGCACTGCTGGGTGACAGGGGGGGAGAACAGGGCTTCCGGACGGGGAGGGGGGCTTTTGAGGGCCAGGCTCAGTGTTCAGACCAACAGGGAGGAGCAGCAGGGGGGCAGGAAACGTGGGAGCCAGTGGGGCGGGAGGGGGGCCTGTGGCGGCTGCTCGTGCCTTTTCCCAGGCCACTAGCTTCTGCTGGCAGGGCAGAGTGTTGTTTTTGTGCCCACATTGATGCATTTTTCGGCTGCCCTTCCCCCAAGGTCCTCGGGGGACACTCAGAGTTCTTCCCTCCTCCATTTTGTCCCTACAACAGGCCCGTAAGGTGGGCTGAGAATGACGGGCCCAAGGTCACCTGATGAGCTTCAAGGGACAAATATTATTCGGGGAAAGCCTTGGTCTCGCCGGCTGGAGAAAAAGTTCTCTGCCCTCTTCACCAGAAGTGAGGAAGCCCGGCCACATTCACCCAAAATGCTTAAGCAGCTGAACAACCCCCCAAGGTACGGAGCCATTTTCATTTGGAACCATCCATTAGAAAGGAGGAAACCGAACTTTTGCACTGAACACCGGATTTAAGGAGCCGTAACTTAGCCAATTCAAGTATTTTTTTAAAAAAAACACTTATTTGAGAAATGCATCACTCAGTTTTTAAACCAAGAAGTATATCTTTTGATGAAACAAATTTAAGCTAACTTTTTCTCTGTTTCTACATGTGTACTGTTTGTAACATTGATTTGTATTATAATTTTAACTTCGGAGGCCCAAATTGATACAAAAATGGCTAAGTGGCATGGCTGTTTTATTCTTATATGTCTGGGGGACATTGGTAGAGTATATGGGGACATTGCGTCATGGAAATCAGTCCTAATATTTGATGTGTGGGGTACTGAAGTTGAATGTTTTTCTCAAAAATGAACAGCTAGTCAGTTAGTTGTTTATTCAGTTAAGAAGCTCAAAAGCTGTTTGTCTATTTTGAGCAGCAGATTCTAACAGAAGCAGAACGGACATATTCTGGTATCACTGCTTATCTTCACTGTTGTGAACAATCTTGTGTTTTTTATTGATGGAAAGTAGATATTATAAAAAGGGTTTTTTTAATTAAAAAATACTTTTATTAATTAACCAAAACAAAACACACAAAATGTACAATACTTCAATCCCCATAATATCTTTAAAACAATTTTGAAATCAAAGATATACATTCTTTTGTCAACCTACAATCATTCCAAATATCAAATCACATCACTTTAACATTATAAGGAAAAGAAACCTTAACAATCTTTATAACCCTGCCCAAAGACTTGCATAATCAGGCATTCCCACCAGTCCCTCTCAGTCTACCTTTCCTCCAACAATACGGGCTAGCAGTTTCAAATATCGATTTAAGCTTAGATGGAGTCAAATACCAATTGGAAAACATTTTATAATATTGATATTTGATACACAAAATTTTCGATGTATTTGAAGGTTTGAGCCCAAATTTTCTCCCTGTCTGGTTCGGTTAGCTCTTTTACTCCGTCCCTTTGCCAACTTGTGACATATCTTGGTAACGGGGAATAGAATATTTCCACCAAATGTTTATATAGCTTCGATAACCAACCTTTAACAATACTCTTTGAATCCTTCAACATTCACTCAAAAATGTTAATTGTCTTTTAAAAACACCCTTTCTTTGCAATGAACATATTAAATTACTTATTTGGAGATACTGAAACCATTCAATGTGGTTTTCCAATGCCTTAAACTTGTTGATATTGTGAAAAGTTTGGATTCATCAGTTAAGGGGAGGAAAATAGCAGAGACATTTCAAATTAAAGGGAACATGAACGCCATCAGGGATCTCGGGATATCGATTCAAGAGCATCAGTACTTAGTTGTGAACCCGCAGAAAGTGAAAGGCTCTGAGGGCAAGCAGAAGGCCCTGCCTGGCATGTCCACAACACATACCTGCCGCCACTCTGTTCCTTTTTTTGCACGCTAACCACTTCCACACTCTTTGCCACCACGCCATTCTTCGCTTACCCACCTGCAGGGAGATAGATCAAAGACTCAGCATGACTTTCAGAGGGGCTGAGCTCAGCCATCAGGCATGGGGACAAATAGGATGGAAATGAGGTGCCCCACGACGGGCAAATGCCCACCATGCCTGCAGCGTTTGGGCTTGGCACAGGAGAGGCCACCCCTCAACAGCACGGGGGGTTGCCTCTTTATTCCTAGCCACCCTGTCCCGCCCCCATGAAAATGCCCCGCCTCTTCCTTGTATTCTAGATCGCCCGGAGCTTCCCCAGGGTCCCTGCAGCTCAGGGGGCATGCCAGCATTTTGTTCCGAGAGCCACATTCCGAAATGATGGGGTGGGCTGAGCCAGGATGGGCCGGGTCTGCCCCATGTTCTCTCCACAGTGCCCCAAATCGAGCAGGGCCTACCCATTTGGAAGATGGGGGCCAGTGAAAGGAGGCTCCTTGTGGGGTGTGGGAGACACGTGCTTAAAGTCCAGACTGAGACAAAAACCCAGGAGGGAGGGGGGGAATGAGACTGGGGGGGTCTGGGGAATGGCAGCAGCAGAGCCAGGTGAAAAGGAGGCTGAGGGTGGCCCCCAGAGCACCCTTCTTACGCCCCTGCTTTACACCCATCCTTTCCTTCCAGCCCCAACCTCAGCCTCACCCACCCACCCCAGCCCAGTCCTGGGGGAGCCAGAGCCAGGCATCAGTACCTCCTCCATCACTCAAAGCCACACAGGCAATGAGGCTGACTTCAACTGCCGCTCCAGCAGTGATGTCACCGCAGAACCTTTCGGGTTTGTGACTCACCTCAGGCATTCCAGGCAGGGATTCCACTGGGGCCGGGTGGGGGGCGGGGCTCCGTCAGGCTCCGTCCTTCAAATGCAGCATGTAAAACTCGCTCATTTGAAGAATTTTTATATTTGCTATGGCAGTGCCACAAAATGCATTATTTTTCTGGTGCAGTTTGTAGATATGGACATGACATGTGATTTCTTGGTGAATTTTGCACGATCCCATCTAAAAATCCCGACAATCTATAAAGATCGACACCGTAGATCCATGATTTTGTGCCATGGCAGATCTGTGCTATTTCATGATGCTTCCTGCTGGCCACAATATGAGCTCCAGAATCATGCCGGTTTGGTTGGGTTTCAGTGAAAAAATCAAATGAATTCATGAGGATCCATGCACAGGATCTAACTACTGCAGTGCCATGTTTTTTATGGTTCAGTCTGAGTGATATGGGATTTTATGTTGGATTTCAGGACATTCTTTTAAAAAAAAAATTAACAGAAGATCCATCACTGTCAGTTTAGATCTGTCTTTTCCCACACTCTGTACATACTCAGAGTTTCTCTGTGCAAGACTTTTGACACTGGAGCTAGGAAGTGTAGTTTTAAAAGACAGAGCTGGCATAGATCACTTCAGAGGGGACGGATTCTCTCACAGCCCTCCGCCGCCTCTGATGTGCCGCACTGTCTCGCCTTCCAGAGCCTTTGCCCTGCCGAGGATCCGTTAATTCAAAGTTTTAAGCAGCAAGGGTGGCAGGGCAAAGGCTCCAGAAAGGGAGACAGTCCAGTACCACAGAGGCAGTGGAGGGGTTTGAGAAGTGGTCTCCACCATCTCTGTCTTTTAAAACTATGCTTCCCAGCTAACATTGCATCTCCCGGCACTTGATGAACACGCACCCTGGGGACGTGTGTAGAGAGACTGTCCGAGGCTCCGTTCCTGTGGCTTTCCTTTTCCCCAAGTCAAGTTCAGAAGTGGTCCAGCTGCCCCCATATTGTGCTCTTTCTCTCCATCCACTCCTGTTTGCATCTTAAACAGGGGGAGGGGTCCTCATGCAATCTCAAAAACCTAGGAAGAGGTTTCCTCTGAGCATGTGCAAAGGACACTGTTGAGTATCCACAACAACCCATCTTGTTTTTAGAAGCTCCCATCTGCCTTTCCCATCTCCCCCTTTTCTTGCCTTGACTAGCTGCAGAGAAAACAGAAATCCAACTGGTGAAGCTTCCTACCGCAAGCAAGGGTGACTTTCTCGAAAAAACGTCAAGGGACGTTCAATCCATTTTTATTTTTATTCAAATGTGTGGTCATTTCCGAAGTGCAGGCTTGAGAGGGGGCACTTCCTTGGGGCCTGATGTCACCACCTGCCACTGCCCCAGGGGGATGGCCAGGGTGGGGCCTCTAGATTTCTTTCGTTCTTTGCTCTATCAAGTGCCAGTTTGCTCACTGCTTCTGTGGCTGAAACTGCCTTGAAAGGGTCCCCCTCCACACTGACATTGCCAGCCTCGGCCAGAGGAGAGCCACAGGGGGCTCTGGGACCACCACAATCACCCCCCACTCGGCCCCCCTGAAGGAGCTGGACTTGGAGCAGCAGCTGGTGGTAAGTCTGGAGGCACCAAACCTGCCAGGAAAGCCTGGTCGGATTTGGAAAGTGAGGCGATGCCGGGAGAGACGCAGGAACGCTCTTCCGCTGTTTGTCTTCCCTGGCTTTATTCCAAAGTAGACCAGGCCGGATGTTATGAATTGCCTGGCAGGTTCACCAGGGTGTGTCTGTCTGGTTCCTCCTTCCACCTGCATGAATTCCCTCTAACCATCCCCCCCCCCCATAACACACTCACATTCCCTCTCTCTCTCTCTCTCTCTCTCTCTCTCTCTCTCTCTCTCTCTCTCTCTCTCTCTCTCTCTCTCTCAAAAAGAGTTTTTTAATCAGGTTTCTTCTCAAGTAAAAAAAGGAAGTTTATTTCTACTTTTCTCCCCAAACATTTCTTTTTATATATTTATGGACATTGTTTATAGCAGCTCACATCATTCCCCTCTCCTCCATTTTATCCACACAACCACCTCGTGAGGGAAGTGAGGCTGAGAAGGTGTGCCTCAGGGTGGCTTTGGCCTCTCGAATGGCAGTGGAGCCCACTGAGGCCCTCCCCTCCCCAAATCCTGCCCACCCCAGGCTCCTCCCCCAGATCTCCAGGAATTCCCCAACCCAGAGTTAGCAACCCTCGTGGTATGGCCGAAGGTCACCCCGTGAGCTTCCTTGGCAGAGTGGGGGTTTGAACCCAGGTCTCCTGACACTCTAACCCCTACGCCAGCTCGGTTTTCATCACGCACAGGAACATTCATTTAGTGGATTTTCACTATTTCCCCTCCAAATAAAGCAAGACACAGAGAGAGCACAAATGTGTGACTGGTCCATACTGATCCGTGCTTCTCCTGTGATCATTTTATCCTCCCAACAGTCCTGTGAGGTAGGCTGAGAGAACATTTATTTGTTTGTTTGTTTGTTTGTTTGTTTGTTTGTTTATTTATTTATTATATTAGATTGTTAGTCCGCCCTCCCTGCCGAGCGGGCTCAGGGCGGAGCACAACATTTTAATTTACATAAAAACACATAAAAGCAGATAAAACATTACAATAAAATTTACAACACTACATACAATAAAAACTTCTCCTCAGGTGGCAATGGAAGAGTTACTTCATTTCAGACATGGCCCATATGTCCATATCTGTATGGTGGTGGACAGATCTTTTCAAGTCAAGTCAAGTACGGCTGGGGGGGGGGGCCCAGCCTAGCCTCTGCCATATGCCTGGTGGAACATCTCTGTCTTACAGGCCCGGCGGAAGGATAATAAATCCTGCTGGGCTCTGGTTTCATCAGACAGAGAGTTCCACCGGGTTGGTGCCAGGACCGAAAAGGCCCTGGCTCAGCTCGAGGGCAGGCGAGCCTCCCTAGCCCGAGGTCACCCATCAGATTTTGTGGTGGGTGAGGATTTTGAACCCAGGTCAACCCATAGATACAGACCTACACGCCATTTTTTCCCCTTCCTATGCTTTTATTTTTATTTTTTAATTAAACAAATAGTAGGCGAGGAAAGAAAAGGGGATAGGAAACAGAAGTTTACATTTGAAAGAAAGTTGAAAATATGCTTTACAAGGAATATCAAGGAATATCAAAAGACAATGGCCAGATAACATTTATTGCACACCAGTAAGGAAGTGGCTGAAATAGAAGTGAGGAGGTTTGTGTTTGTGGTGAGGGGACTCCTAACTTCACGTGGGGGTGTTTGGGGGCTAAAGAAAGGCTGCTGCCATAGAGAGCCCTTGAAAGCCCAACTGCTGGCATTCGAGCTGATCGTTGGCACCTCTTGGCAGCCTGTCCGAGGACAGTGCTGAGATTAAAGTACAATAAGGGACCATAGTGAGTAAACTCAATAAGGCAAAAATAATTTTTAAAAAACACTGTGGAAAATTACTATTAAATAATTAGCTTATATGTCCAGAAATTCTTATAGAATAGTCCAAAACAGTGACATAAAGACTTTTATAATATATAGCAAAACTATAATCATACATACATCAGAGGCACGAATTATACAAGCGATTATTATACCAAACAGTAACACAATCTTTTACAAACATATATAGGGCAAGAATTGTTCAAAATCTTGACTGAACGAACCCAAATAAAGTGGTTCTAAAGAAATGAATAAAGAAATCCAAGTGGAAACTGAAGAGCGCTAGATGGAGCCTCATTTCAAACTAACTCTCCCTCAAGGTCAACTTAAGGCTTAACTAGTCCTGTTGCATAATCAGCAGGCAGCATGTCGACCTTCCGCATCGCCGTATTGAAACGGCCTTAACCTGGAACCACTCTTCAGATTCCAAAAAAGCCAATCCCATTTTTCTAGGAGCAACACAGGCTTCTGGTGTCAACAAAGTCGGCAAGGCTAGTGCCCAACCATGAACAAAGCAGTCCCCCCAGCCTCTTGTGAGGAGGAGCACATGAGAGATGAGAGCCTGCGTGACCTCACTGATTTGCCATGGTGCCTTTAAAAAGGTGACAGAAATACCTGTGGCAAGTCTGTCTGTCTGTCTGTCTGTCTGTCTGTCTGTCTGTCTGTCTGTCTGTCTGGTTATTTAATCAATTAAATTTATATTCCGCTCTCCCCCCAAGCAGGCTCAGAGAGGATCACAGTAATATAAATAAATACAATGAAAACATGGTAGCATAAATTAAAACATCAATCAGCATCTGAGTGGCCCAGAACCTCCCCCCCCCCCCGCTCACATCATCTGGGCTAGATAAATGCAGTTGATAAACACGGCAAGGAGACAGACAGCCAAGCTACAAGTGACGAATGACACTTGCCTGGCAAGTGAACAGACTCACGTGTATTCCTCCCTGTTCACTTGCCATTCACTTGATCAAGTGGAGTGCAAGTGAATGGCAAGTGAACAGGGAGGAATACACGTGAGTCTGTTCACTTGCCAGGCAAGTGTCATTCGTCACTTATAGCTTGGCTCAGAGGCTGCAACTGTCCCCTTTTACCATTGGCTAGCACATATCGCATAGACAGACGCACCCACAAATTCCCACAGTGGTTTTGAAACTTTTTTTGGAAAGAGGAGAATGGTGTTTCTGAAGAGGTTTCTTCAGAGCCAGAAGATAGTTGCCTTGTTTTTCTAACCCCTTTCCCCAACGAACCAAAGGGTCTTTTTTCACAAGACGGACGATGTTCTGTAAAAAGAACCTACATACGCATGCTGGCCTTTTGTTTACCCTTTTGTTGTCAGAATTTTGTTAGTGGGTCGGAACCAGGCCTTTTTGGCCCATGTTAGAAATAAAGAACCAGCTACAGTTTGGGAAAAAGAAATCTTCCAAAAGCTCTGTCCCTGCAGAATAAAGTTGCCTTTCCTAGGAAGATCTCACCCTCTGTGACAGAGAATAGATGAGGCCATAAAAGTTGTTAATTGTTTGGGACCTTTTTGAGTCCTCTGGCCTTTTTCATATAAATCACCAAAAGAGCAAAGGTAAACAGCAAACAGCTTATCTCTGGGGAGAACAGGATATCCTATGACTAGTGTAGTGTGAACATTCCTTTGCAAATTACAAATGCATATCAAAGATGCAGTCTATCACAGAGGTAAAGGATGTGTGGACTTGTGTTTACACGAAAGTCCCTCCATGGAACTGTCTTTCAAGAACAAAGACAATGTAATTGATTAGGATGTTAACAAGCCTTTGGTACCTCCCTATAAAAGAGGGACGAACCAGATACTCAGGACCCTTCGCTTGCCAACACGCAAAGGCTAGTGCTAGCCTTTGCGGCTGTGCAATGGGGGGGGGGCAGAGCTCTGGAATGGGGGGAGGGTAAGTTTTCTTTTCTGTAGTTATCTTATAATATTGTTGTATCTTGCATGCTAACTTGTATTCTGTATCTATCTCTATAATGCTCTAGTGGTCAGTGAGCTTGGCCCATATCTGGTGCCTTGCCCAACTGTTTTTTGTTTTGTTTTGCCTGTATGAATAAAAACGTCCAGTTTGGCTTAAAGACCTTCCTGCTGCTGGCATATTATTCTTAGCAGAGACATCAGTTTAGTACTAGGGAAAGATCAAGTGAGGTTGCACTCTTTACATGCCTATGGTAAGAGGCAAACCCAAGCAGCTGGTGGACTCGTCCCCGGTTGCAGAGCAACAATTGCCACAACAACTTGGTGCCGTGACTTGGGGGGGGGGAGCTTATATCTGCCCCCTTTCCGAACTTCTCACCGTTTGAACTTTTGAAGACTGGTAAGTTGCCTTTTTACTTTGTTCTATCACTTTATTTTCCTAGAAGAAGGGCAAGCCGTTGTGGGAGGCTGCCTCGGAATGGCTTGGAGGCCAGGGCTTGGAGGCCCAGAGTACAGAGAGTAAGAAGGGCTAGGAGGCCCAGAGTAAGGAACCTAGGTCAGTAGTTTCCCGGGGACCAGTGCAGGGTCGCTGGTTACCTGTGAGGTGGGTTTACTGTAGTCAGAGCCCAGTTAATATTCCCTGGTCAGGGGGAAGGAACCATTGTACTGCTTGAGAGCCGCTTGCCAAGCAGCCTACCCTGATTTTTCTAAGGGGATTCGGTACTTATCCACTGGGGAGAAAGGAGTTAAAGCCACCCGGAGTGGATTCAAGGAAGTAGAAAGGACTTGGAGGTCCACTAGTAGAATATCCCACTATCTCACCGCCTGAGTGGAGAAGAAAATGCTTGGCTCCTCTGCTTAGGTAGGAGGGAGGGCTCTTTGCCCGCTGTGTTTCTGTTTCTCCTTGAACCGTGCATTTTTCATTTGATATTGCTGTGATATACTGTCTTATACTGCTTGTAAATGCTATTGGGAGTAGAAGGAAGAAGTAAGTGTGTATGAGTGATGGTTGGCTGTTTGATTCGTGCTTGAAGTGTGAAAGTGAAACTTTTTTCTTTGGCCCTTGGATTTTGTTTTGGTGGGAGGGATTTCCCTTTAAGTGACTGCACTAACACTACACTTCCCAGGGGAAACTTTGTGTGCTTGTAATAAGGGACTTAATCATAAAAGCACCCATTTGCTTGTGCGTGCCAAGAGGACAACGGGACCTTGTTTTATAGAAGGAACCGGTGAGTGTGTCAGTTTGAAAGTATAAGCGCCTGTTTTTATAAAGGTGATACTGTTGTTTGGTGATTGCTTGCTTGTAAATAAAGAGGGTTGTCTGACAACTCCAGTATGCTTGAGATTGCTTAGCAAACCAATGGGAGGAAATACGGGGTGATTGCAGTGGGAAAAGAAAGGATCTGGGCAAGAGGGACATTGGGAGCCCAGCTGTATATCTATTTTCCTCTGTTTCTCCTGTTTATTATTGAAATAAGTTATCTTTGTTGTTACGATTATGTGTTTTGAAGGGGGAAAGGTAGTGGAGTGTGGAGGCATTTGTGAAAGGGAGCATTCTGCGTGCATTTTAGGAATGCTTCTGTGTATGTGGGCTTGCAGCTGGTGGACTCGTCCCCGGTTGCAGAGCAACAATTGCCACAACACCTTTCTGTCTAAGTTGTATATCAAGGGTGCAGAGAGGCAGTGAGTAGTTTGGTCAACGTTTCTTGCCTTTAGAGTTCATCTGTGAGGTTAGATTTGGATTTATAAAATAGAGAACTGTCAGAAATAAATTAGCTATGGATGGTCTAATCTAATATTGCCCCCCGCCCCCCGTTAGAATAAAGAGGCAGACACAAGGCTTGGGTAACAAAAGGGACACTTTTTATTTTGGCAACAACATGAACTGCAAGAACTAAAACCCTGGCAAGGGCCTAACCAGTGGTACAAGTCAAGCCCTGGGGTCACTTCCCTGGACCCCGCCTTGACCTGTCTGGGCAAGACCCGCAGCCCCGGACGCGAGCCGTCCAAATGCATGGCAGGGATCTGGCCAGCCTGGCGGATGGTTTCCCCCTTAAAGCTCCAAGCACCCCCGCTGTGGAGCATGAGGGAAGGACTTGTCCAGGGGATCCCACCAGGCAGCCTGCCCTCTCAACTGGCTGCCGTAAAGCATGCCAGCCAATCCTGACAGGCCCCTAATATCCCCATCAACGGGGATGTGCCAAGGGTAGTCACCATCCCGCTAACATCCCCCCAATGAAATCCTGCCAACGCTAAGGCCGAGCCTCCGCTCAGGCATTCGTGCCCCACGTGTGACATAATGTAAGATGCAGCCCTTGCCTCAGGTCATCTAAAAATATGTTGTTGCCTGCCACCGAAAGATGGACCCCATCGCCTCGGTAGAGGTTGGCCAAATGGGCCTTAATCCTGGGATGGGGAAGATAAATGCCCAACCTGTTTCCCAACGCTAACTGAAGGGCCCTATTGGCCCTGCACCTAGCCCCTTCTACCCCTTTGGGGTCCAAAGCGTCATGTCACACCCTGTGCTGCAGTATCTCCAACCAAATGAGTAAGACACCAGGCCACTGCTTGCTAATAAAGTGCAAGTCAGCCTGCACCTGCAAAGTAAGGGCCTTACCCTTTACAAGCCCAAGGTCATTACCTCCCAGGTGAATGACCAATATGTCAGGTGGAAGACCACTCCTCCCCTCAAATCGCAAAGGCAGCAGCCCGGGACACCACCCTGCCACTCGACTGTGGCCCACTCTCTTAACCTAAGCTGGGACCAGATCAACGTCCTCTTCGCTTGGTGGGCCGCCCAAAAGACCATGCTGTGTCTCCATATAAGGATCTGCAGCCTTCCACAGCAAAACAAAGCATCTAAAGAAAAAACAAGTCAGTTGAGGTTCCTAGCACCCAGTGGGTGAATGTATGACCGATAAGCCTTGGACCTCCACCGGCCCACCCGCTGGATAACCTGACTAGGATAACCCATAGCTGCAGCTGTCGAGGCTGCCCCAATCCGAAAGGAATGGGTGCCAAATTTAACATTCTGCAGACCCAATTTTGTCAGAGCATGTCCAGTAATTGTCCAGAACTGGTACTTAGTCAAAGAGGCTCCATCAATGTGATGAAACAATAACCTCCTTTTTTCCCCCTGGAGAGCCATATATTGCTTTAGAGCCGAGACTGGGCATAACTCTATGTCCACATAAGGACCCAGCTGAATAACAGACCCCCACTCTAACTGATCCACCTTGGAATGCCGAATCTTTAAAGTAACATTATCCCCCACAAACCTTAGGTCCGAGGCCATTAAAGCCCTCCCAGACTCATCCTTAATGGAGTGGGCCACCAATTCACTTATCCTAAGAGCCCCCCCAAAAGCTGTCAGTGCAGCTGCATGAAATAGAGCCACCTCATAACCAGAACAGCACATTGAACCCCATAACACACTAAGGCCACTCAGGACGTCTGGAGTCATAGGCTCCCTATCATCCCTTGGTCTGGCTGCCTCCTGGGACCAACCCTGTAACATCTTCCTAAGGTGGAAATCCCCAGTGGTTTCCACAAACCCGCGGGCTTTGCTGGCGAATGCTAGTGCCACTAGCTGTCCCCTAATTGACTTTACCGATAAGCCCCTCACCCTCAGTTGAACGCAAAACTCCATAAGGCGATCGACCTGGATTAGCCATACTTGTCGCAGACCCTGTTCATTCCTAAACCCTGCAAACTGCCTCACCACACAATCATAGGACCTCTGTGTGCTGGGGGCAATGGCTAGCTGGATGGCCCTGTAGGCTTCAACCTTCCAAGCTGCCGCAGTTCCTGCGGCATCGGGGCGGGCGGCAGGTCGGCCTCTGGGGCAAGCTGATGAAATCGCTCCATTTGTAGGGGAGACAAAGCATCGCAGAGACACCTTAAGAAAGCCCATCCAGGAGCCACAGCTATACAAGCAAAGTTTAAGTGGCCAACAAGCTGCTGTAACTCAGTCAGAGATATTCTATGCCGCTCTTTAAAAAAGGCAAGCTGCGCCCTGAGGTCAGCTAGCTTTTCCAGTGGCAGCCTGGAGGTTTGATGGACAGTGTCCAGTTCAATGCCCAGAAAAGTGAGGGCAGTGGAAGGGCCCACAGTTTCTTCATGGGTCAAGGGGACCCCCAATTGTGCTGCTAGGTTAATGAAGTCCTCCCAGAGCCGGGCGCATTGGCCAGTTCCAGAAGGCCCTACGAGAAGGTAATCATCCAGATAATGAAAGGTGTCTCATCAGTGAAGCTTTTTTGACACCACTCCCAAGGGGGAGACCCGCAAACGCAAGACTGGTGGGGCCGCAAAGGGGTCCAACACCCGAGCCTCGGCACACTTCTTGGCAATCTTTTCCCTAATGATCCCTTCCATACCAGCCACTGATCGAAGATTGGCTACCATAAAAGGGGCCCTGGGCCCCTGGAACGGGATCCTAAAACCAAACCGAAACCCATTGAACAAAAACAAAGCGTCTTCCCACTTAGGGTAACTATCCAAGAGGCACTTAAGTTCCTTCAGCTTTATTGGGCTGGGAACCTTTACCAGCTTGCTTCTGGGAGTTACCTCCGGCCCCACCCACCCCCCATTTGCCCCAGCCTCCTCTATAGCGCCTAGGGCAGAAGTTGAAGGAGTGGGAGCTCCCACACATTGGGCATTCATGCTTGAACCTGCATGGTTTCCTCGAGCACGTTCCCTCATAAGCGAAGTCCCAGCACAACAGCCATGCTTGAACCGGCTGACCCGCAAACCCGTGGGTACTGGGAGTAGCGGTGGACTGCTGGACTAAATGGCCACTGTCAGAGCGGTCAGAAAGATTAGCCTTTGCAGAGGCCATCACCTGCAGCCAAAGCTGCTGGAGAATCTTATCCCATGACAAAGCAGGGTTCATTGCAGCCCTCATACGAAATTCTTCTTTGTACTGCATCCATGCAGCACTGACGAAGACATTTGTCCGGCGACGCCGGCCTTTTGTCCACCCTCACCACCAGCCCTGCAGCAGCAGGCACCCCCTTTAGGCCCTGCAGCACAGCCTCTGGCAGTACCTCAGTTGCAGGGGCCCCTACAGGTCTCCAGGACTCTCTCACCCTTAGGCCAGTTGCAGCCGACGCCCAGGCACAACTCTGGGGAACAACCTGCAGCCACTCAGCAGACTCATCCATCTCCTGCAGTTGCCCAGGTGGCTCCACATCTTCCAGGCTCACAGGAGGGTGTCATCAGCACAAGTCAGGCAGGCCCAGGCCCCAAGATGCCAAGGGAGCCACTGGGGAAAGCTCAGAAGCAGCAGGGACGACCCAGGCAGAGAGCAGACCAAATGCCACACCCTAGGTGGGGATGGAGTGGGTGGGGCCAGGAGACTGCAGAGTCTACCCAGCCCTCCTATCAGATAGGCTGGGAGACGGGGTGACGATTGGGGGCATCCCTGTAAGTTAGTAAACCAAAGTCGAACAAGCTTGTATACTGAGGATTCTCATTTAATTTTAGTCCTAATCACGGTCTCTGTTTCCTTTCTCTTACCTTTTGACTGATGACGACATATAAATTGAGATTACACTGTGCAAAAGCTGGGACACCGCTTGCTGTTTTTTGCTGGGATCTGATCATTTGCAGATCTTCGTATGAGACTCAAACTTGACTGAAAAATGCCAACAAGTTCATTAAAGACACAAATGAGCATCTAATAGCTGGAACTCTGTTTTGATACAACTGTATAATCATCACTTCCTTCTAGGGTTTGCCAGTCCCACACTGGGGGCAGAGGATCCGCTGCCACCACCTTCCCTCCTGCCCTTACTTACCTGGCCAGTGGGGGGGGGCACACCTCCTGGCGTATATGCCTGTGTCTGAATCGGTGCCAAATCTTGATGAACAAGATCAAAGATGATAAGATCACAGCTAGATCCCTTGGTATCACTCCTCTGTACCCAAATCAGTTCAGGCCTTACTTTCCTTATAACAGATACCATGGGTTCAATTCCCAGCATGCTGAACCAAATGGATCTTGTGGTCAATATGGAAACATTGTTCCTGATTCCACAACACAGACTCTGTGGGGGAAGTCCTAAACTCCTCCCAAGCTTTGCCTGCCCCACTCTGAGCAGGAGAACAAAATTCATCCTCCCCTTGAACAAAGTCCTTTCATACAGGCACCAGGGCTCAAAACAAATACAAAGATAATAACAGTTCCATTTGCCAGACTGAAACGTCGTCTTCTCCAAAACAGGAACGTCAGAGAGTTCCACCTACACAGCCAGAACCCGTAAAAGTGGTTCTCTATCCCACATCTCTTCCACTGGTCCCAGAAGTGCTGGAGTGACAAACTGAATCTCATAGTGAGGACCTCTTTGGTTCTTTCCCAATACAAATCTCGATCAACCCAAATGCCTCTCTGTCTTGTGGGGGGAGGGGGCTTGTTCTGAGACCAACTGCTTAAGGGCCCATGGTCCATTCAGGAATTTTCTATGCATGCCAATCTCCTCGAACTCAGTATGATAAGCAGGGCTTTTTTTCAGCTGGAACACGGTGGAACGGAGTTCCAGAACCTCTTGAAAATGGTCACATGGTTAGTGGCCCCGCCCCCTGATCTCCCAACAGAGAGGAGTTTAGATTGCCCTCCACGCCTCTCTAAACGCCCCTCTGTCTGGAGATCGGGGGGCGGGGCCACCAGCCATGTGACCGTTTTCTCTGAGGGCAACCCACTGAGTTCCACCACATCTTTTCCCAGAAAAAAAGCCCTGATGATAAGGTATGCTCTGAAACCTTTTCTGTGCCTCGTATGAGGCAAGAATGTACAGATACGCATGGACAATACAACAGCCATGCATGACTTAGGCCGGGGAGAACAGCTTCCCTCGCTCTCTCTCACTAACATGGGAGCGGGCTATCCCACAGTGGGTCAGTCTCTCTGCCTTCCACATAGCAGGCAAGGACCATGTTCTGGGAGCTGCCCTGAGTCGGTCAGTAACGCAGAATTACAAATGGTCTATACACAAGACGTCACGCCACCCAGTCTTCCCTACTCAATTTGACCATAGACCTCTTTGCCACATACCTCAACAAGAAGTGTGCACGGTATTGCTTGAGGCCATGGGAAGAGAAGGCCTCTCACAGAGACGCTTTGTCAGATTCCTTGGTCAGGCACCTGCCTGTAGGCATTGCCTCCTCTGCCCCTTATGACGCCCCCACTCAGCAAGATGACGAGGGAAGGTTCCTCGGCAATCACAGTAGCCCCTTACCGGCCGAGGCAGGCCTGCTTTGCCATTCTGTGTCAAACGACACAGGGCATACGCCACCATTTCCCCCTAACCCCAGACCTGCTTCAGGGCAGCGGGATTCTCCGCCACAACCGGAGTACTCTGAAACTCACAGCCTGGTCCGTGTCTCCTCTGAATTAGTTTTTTATTCCCCAGCCCCAAAGGACCTGTTGGAAGACAGAAGACCGTCCACCAGGAAATCATATCTAGCCAAATGGACAAGATTTTCTTTGGGGCATAAAAAACCGAACCCTCCTCGTTGCCTTCTGTTCTACACTGTTTGGTCCAGTTAAAGCTCCAGGTTTGGGCTAATTCCTCCATTACGGTCCATTTCTGCCTATCAGTGACAACATAAATGGGAAATCCCTCTTTGCCCAGTTGGAATGCAAGTCCGTCCTTAGAGGCCGAGCAAACTTACAAGCCCCAGTAACTTGGTTTCTTCCCCAGTGGTGTCTCTCCTTCGTGCTCATTTCAACCATGCACAAACCCTTCGAGCCCATAGCTACCTGCCCCCTCAAAATGCTGTCAGCTAAGACGGCTTTTCTGGTGGCCCTAACCTCAGCTAGGAGGGTGAGTGAAGTGCAAGCCCCTTGAGCCGACCCCCCTTTCATTAAGATGTTCTCCGATAAGTTTGGTCTCCATCCAAGCCTCCTGTCATGTCTGCACCCCTACATCCATGCCAATGTTCTATATGTTCTAGGTGTTGAACCATTGCTAATGCTGTACCTTGATTTCACTTTGCAAATGCTCTATCCCTAACTTTCGTTTCTCCCTCTAGCAGCCTGAGAACGCAGCTGTCTTATCTTTTCTTAGTTTGGAGCTCACAGCAGTGACCTTCCACTGTCTGAAATGTTAGTTTACTCTCATGCTTTCCCAGGCTCTTTCCCGTGCAAACTTGTGGTCTAGCTGGGAGGTGGGCAATGAGTGGGTATCTAGAGTTGTACTTTCCTCAAGTCTCTGTTCCTATCAAGGGAACATGTGCTTCTGAGATGCTTTCTTGCCTCTCAGTAACCCTATGGAAATATATATGGGAAAAGATTAGATGTCTGAATAAAACCATTTAACCAAGAGCTTGGACTTCTTCTTGCAATGGTGCAGGGACTTGTCTTCCATATCCTGTCATCCATAGCCCGACACCTCCGTTTTCTGCCCAAGATCATCTCCGGTTTTCACATGGACCAGGACATTGTCTCCCCTGTCCTCTTTCGGACATCTCAGGACGACGCAGAGAGCCCTTGCACACTTGGGAAGTTAAAGGTGCCTTGGGTTTCTATCTAGGACAGCTCCTTTTTGGAAGGGCCCTAATCAATTTTGGTCTTTCAAAAGGAGCAAAAAGGGCCAGAAAGTCTCTGAACAGGATATTTCAAAGTGGACTTGTTACAACCAGCATTAGCAGACGTGCCCGTTCCATATGAGGGTTCGTTCCACTAGGGCTCAACCCACCTCGGCAGCCTTCAATTCGGGCCTCCCGCTTGTCGATTTGTGCAAGGCAGCCACCTGGTCAATGCCGCCTTCATCCCTCACACATGGTGTTATTGTTGTGGACTACAGAAGGGATGCGGATGTTTGCAAGGCACTTCTGAAGACTCTTGTCCATTAAAGAGCTTCACACCCTCCTCCTAGGGAAGTTAGCTGGATCATCTCCCCGGTGGAACTGCACAGAAGTCACGCTAGATGATGAAAACAGGCCTGCGCTTACCTGTAATTGTTGTCCATTGAGTGGTCTTCTGTGCAGGCACGTGCCCCTCCCTCCTTCCCTGCTGTGAGCAATTTGGTGTATCTTCCTTCTGCACCCAATGCTTGCCCGGCCATTTATAGCTACTCCCCAGCGGAAAGCTCGTGGGAAGGCTAAGCGGGCAACTCGTGTTTCTAGGAGCTCTAGAAAGTCCGTGGCTGACCTGCGCCTATGCCAACCCCATCTGTGCCTGCACAGACCACGGGACGAACAACAGTCAGAGGGAGGGCGACGCTGTTTTCAACACTGCCTCTTTAAGCCCAGCAAGCGAGACTGTGTGAAAGACAGCAGGTAAAGAAGGCCTGTTTTTTGCAAATAGTTTCTGAAAGATGGAAAAGATTCCCCACCATATTCTGGGGGAGTGGGGAATTAACTTTCAGGAAGAGAAACAGTTTGTATAAATTCTGGGTGGTTGTATAAATTATGCTAGTCAATCATTTTCTAGTCTCAAAACAAATTTACAAACAAAATTATGAATTTATTTATCAACAAACAGAATTACTATTATAAGAACTGCAACAATCAAAACACAATAACCCTACTACAAATAATAACTATAATAATAACAAAACTAATAATAATACTATAATAATAATAGAACTAATAATAATACTATAATAAGAGACCTAATAATAATACTATAATAATAATAAAACTAATAATAATACTAATGAACAATAAACAACACGAACTTCCTTTTTTAACAACAATAGCCCAACAATAATACATTCAGCTCTGTCCTTGATGCTGCCAGGGCCCTGCTCTCCGGTCAGCTTGGTCTTGTGTGTGGTGGGGAGCCTCTGTTGCCGGTCCTTCCTCCGCTGTTGATGGTGGCAGCATGCCTGGGTGAGCTCCAAGGCCCGGGCTGCGACTGCTGCAGGTGTGGCAGGAGGGGACTGAGTGGGCGTCCCTGGGGACCCTGGCCTGGGTGCCGCCTCCAGCCAGCTTGCTCTCGTTGGTGGGGAGAGTCGCTGGACTGGCCTTGCTGGGGATAGGGGAGGACTTCGTCTGGCACCCATATCTCCTCCTCCTCCTCTTATGGGACTGAGTGGGCGTCCCTGGGGACCCTGGCCTGGGTGCCGCCTCCAGGCAGCTTGCTCTCGTTGGTGGGGAGAGTCGCTGGACTGGCCTTGCTGGGGATAGGGGAGGACTTCGCCTGGCACCCATATCTCCTCCTCCTCCTCTTATCTCTCCAGGCCCCCTCTTGTATTGCTGGAAAATACAAACTGGCCCCTCCTCATGGGCCAAGTTCTTCCTTGAAAAGGCAGATCTGCTGGTGAGCTAAACATTGCCTCAATGAGGCCTCCCGTGGGACACGAGTGGTGCGGCACCTTGCACAAGACAAGCCAAGAGGTTGAGAAACAAAAAACCCTTTGCGTATGGTATCTCAAGGCCAATATCAAAAAAGGTTGAATGTATCAAACTGCAAAACCTTTTAATTAATAAGGGACTTCTCAGACAGTCCTGTAAAGCTTCGTCTTCACTCTCCTTCTCCTCCCTTGACTGTGCGTGGGCCCCCCTGCCCCCTCTGCATCCACTCTGAGGGCAGGGGCAGGCGGAGGGGCTGAGGGAAGCCTCTGCCTCAATGGTCTAGGGCAAGTTCCGAGGTGGGCCTGTCTCCGGTCCTCCAGGCGCCCGTCCCTTTGCAAGAGACGTGGGGCGGTCCAGCTGAGGCCTCCGACCCCTCCTCTGGCAGCCCCTCCAGGTGCAGGTCCATCAGAGCGGCCTCATCCCACTCCAAGTCTCGGGCCAGGAGCTGGAGTTCCGTGGTACAGCCTGCCACCAAGCCTCTCTCCTGAGTCCTGACACAAATGTCTGATGTGGCCATTGGCCCGCTCAGCCTTCTGAGGGCTGGCAAGGCTTCACTCACGTGGGTGGCAAAGTCTCAAAAGCTGGCCAGCAATGGGGAGCTGGATAGAAGCAGCTGACCTTGGTCTTATCGTTAGGAGAATCCCCTTCCCAGGCTCAGTGTACAGTTGCGCTCTGCCAGGGACGCAGGAAACTCTTCTTGACACCCCCCCCCCAAACTTCTCTGTGGGCCTCACTGGGCACTTCCCTGGGGAGGGGCAGTAGGAGACGTGGCGGCGGTGGCAGCCCCAGGGGCTGTATCAATGGCTGGTTGCTGTTGAAGCATAGCTCCAGCATTCGTCAGTTGCTGTGCCTGGCCTCGGAGGGCTTGGTTCTGGGCAGCAACTGTCCTGGTTGCAGGGCTCTGCTATCAGGTCACATCATCCCTTCCAGTTACTCAGAATAACAGGCCCAGGGGAAGTGGCAACGTCAGGTTATTCAGGCTGAGGCCAGATCTTCCAGTCATCAACCCAGGAAGTGGGAACAGGTCACCGTCTCAAGGTACATGTTGTGTCCAGGGCCAGAAGCATCTGTCTCGGAGCTTTCTAACCTGCACACCCACACGCCGTGCACCCAGCCGGCTTCTCGGGTACAGTCCTATACAGACTCATCTTCTCTGTCAGGAGGCAGCTGGCGTCAAGCCAACAGGCATGCACTGAGCTTTCTCGCCTGCAATTCTGCCCTTAGTCTTCTCCTATAGCCTTCCAGAGGCACTGGTGATCCTGGAGGGCTGGAAGCGGCCTGCTGGCTTCACCTGCTGGGTCAGAGCTGCTTCTGGCTCAGCTTCTGGCTGTCGGTCCCGGCATGCCTCTGCCTCCTTCTCCTGCAGGTTGGCTCCTGTGGACTCTCGGCTGGTTACGGAGGGCCTCTCCTCCTCTGAGGATCCCTCTCTCTCACTGAGCGCTGGCTGCACCATGACCATTTTTAGCTTTTTTGATATTGACCTTGAGATACCATACCTAATGTTTTTAAAAATTCTTTTTCAACCTCTTTGCTTACCTGCTTTTCCTGGGCAGGAGTTTCTCCCTCGCCCCCTTTTTTGCACCTCTGTATCACTCACTGGGACTCCTTTTCTGTGAATGTCCCTGGTGTGGTGCCAGAGCCACAAGTTTGCCCTCTACGGCCATTCTGCAGAGGGGAAATAACGGGCAGAAACTGCTGGAAGTGGCAACGTTTGGTGAGCAACGATGAAGAGAAGGACCTTACTCTACAGGGGGCAGCAAGGATTACCAAAACTCGAATAAAAGTTAATGCCATTAGATCTGAAGCTTCTGTAATTGACAGAGGGACCTGTCAGGGGTGTCCTCTGTCGCCCATTCAGTTTCCTGTGGCCATTGGACCTCGGCCAACGCTATTCATTCTGATATGCAATTAAGGGCATTCCAATCGGGAATCAGGAGCGCAAGATCTCACTTTTCGCAGCTGTAATGGTCTTGTTTATTTCATCCCCAGAGGAGTCACTTGGTGACGTTTCAAATAGGCTTAAAGACTTTGGCATGATCTCTGGATTAGATAGTAATCTATCAAAGATAGAAATATATCTCGTATTCCTAACTCAAGGAACTGAAGTCATCATACAAAAGTGCTACAAATTTGCATGGGTTGACTATTAGACATTAGACTTGTCATCTATAATAGAAGAAATTTGGCTAGTGAAACTAAACATCAATTCAAGGTTTGGAATGATAAAATTTTATCATGGCAGGAACAGCTATCAACAATTAAAAGTTTTCTTTTGCCTAGATTTCTACATATATTTTTAGGACTGTTCCCTTTCCTATTCCTCATTAGATGCTGCAGCAGTGGCAAAAACTATTAATCCAATTTATTGGGGGGGCGGGGGGACGTAGAGCAAGAAGAGCAAGAGAGGGAGGGAGGAAAAGAAAGAAAAGCAAGAAAGACATGGAAAGGGAGGGAGTGGGGAAGGAAGGACGGTTTCTTCTAGGAGAGGGGGAATTCCCCTCTCAGGTGAAGTTTAAAGCCCGTTTGTGGCTTCCCTGGCTTCAGCTGGCCCACGGAGAAGTATTGGGCTGCAAGGAGAGATGCCGGAACACCGCTCCACGGGGTTCCGGCTGGAAGAAAGCCCTGAGGTGAGGTCAACCCTTTCCCTTCCCAGGGCTCAGTGATACCTGTTTCTATAACACTTGAACTCGTTGGCAGCAGAGGAACAGGACACTCCATATAGCATTGGCAACTGTCAGCATTGCCACTCTCTACACCGAGGCCCTCAAACTGGCTAGGGGAGACCACAAAGACAAGGATGGCACTGCGGAAAGACATGCAGTCGGAGCAGCCAAGCCCTCCAAGTTCCATCTCCACTCGGGGAGAGACCAGAGGCAGTCCTGCGCTGAGCCCCAGTCACACCCGAGAGACCCCCCTGGTCTCCGCAGTCTTCTCTGCCTCCCCCTCTCTGGGGCTTGAGGTGTGGATTTTGGTCCACCCCCTACTTGCTGCTTCGCTGCTCCTAGGCCAGTTGGTAATGGGCATAAGCGAAGCGTTGCCTTTGCCCAACATGCTCCTTCTTGGGAATCGAACTGGGGTCTGCCATTGGCCTCAGGGATGCCTTTCCTTAGTGGAGTTTACAAGACTCTATTGCAGCGGCATGTGCCTTTGTTGCTCTCTCAGGCTTTGCACGCCCCTTCTCTGCCCAAGGGAACTCAGCTGCAGGCAGGGATGTTTGGTGGAGGACAAGCTTGGCTCGCCTCCACAGTCCTGTTGCTCGCCCCATCAGTCCTCCTGGAAGTCAATGGGTGCCCTCTGTTTCCTGCCTGCATTCTGGGGCTCTCCCCGTGGGCACAGATTCATTGGCATCAGGGGGTTTGGGCCCTGTCTGTGGTGCTGGGCTGTCTTTGTGTCTGCTAATCACGGGGCCGTCCTCAGAACATTGAGCCAAGATTGCGGGCTGTTGGTCGGATCGCGGGAGACTCAGGCCCTTTTGGTGTCCTGAACCCGAAATCATTAGCGGAGGGGTGTGTCTGTCTGTTATTTCTCATCTGCAGAACGGCCACTAAGGAAGGAGGCCCACTGCCTGCTGCAGAGGCACAACGTGTTTTTTGTCCAGAGCTGGCCTCGTCGGCCCCGCATTCCCCCAAGGCTGAGCGAACCGGGGGACAGCCCCAGCAGCATTTGGAGGCCCCACAGAGGAGGCAGGGGCGAGGGGTGGACCCTACAGCAAGAGTGAGCTCCTGGGTTCACGGGAGGAGCAAGCGGGGATATCGAGGCCCCCAGGAAAGCATGTGGAGTCTCGCCAATGAGCCGTGCCGCCCTTCTGCCCCCCCCCACGTGGCCAGTCAGGTGGAGGCTGGCTGCCTTTGATGTGCTGCCGAGAGAGGTTCCAAGGGCCAGGGGGCTTGCCGCAGAGAGGGCTGCCTAAGGAGGAAGGGCCCGTCTCTGCGAGAGGAACCTGGCCAGAGAGAGGGGGGCTGGGCGCCGGACAATGACCTTCACTCCCCGTACGGCAGGTGTTCCTCCTAGCGTTGTTGGGACCCTCTATGGAGGCGGCCCATGACCAGGGGGAGAGCCACACTCAGTCCACCTGCTTCAGGCAGTCGCAGCAGAAGAGCCGGGAAAAGATGCATTTTTGGGGCTCTGCAGGAAAAAGAAGGGAAGGGTGATAACGACAGAGTACATAAACCTTTCTTCTTCCCCCCTTCAGTTCTCCTGGCAGGATCCCTTTGGATCCAGTGGGGAACGAGAACATATTTTAAAACCAATGGAGAGGAAACGCTACTGGGAGATCCTCTTCTTTTAGCAATAGCAATGGGGGAATGAGAGGTCTCCCTGATGTAAGAACTCTCAGCCTACCCCACCCTACCTCACAAGGTTGTTGTGAGGAATACGAAAGAGATGGGTGGGAACCATGCATTCTGCCTGGAGATCTTTGGGGGGAGTGCAGGATAAAAACAGAGAAAGAGAACATGAGATTACCGTTTTGTGTCTTCACGGGCATTGGCATTTCAGAGCCAAGCTAGAAGTCACGAATTACCCTTGGATGGCAAGCGATCAGACTCACATGTATTCCTCCTGGTTCACTTGCGCTCCACTTGCGCTCCACTCGATCACTACGATTCAAGTGTAGTTCCTCACTCCTAGCTTGGCCCTCAGTTGCTGTCACAGTTGCTGTCACAGTCTAGGCCCAGGGTATGCTTCTACATTCCCACCCAGAGCAGCTGGTGTCTCGAGCGTTCTCGTGGCACCATCTCTTTGGGTCCAATGGGGAGCTCTAGCATATTCCAACACTATGGAAGAGGCAAGGCTATTGGGAGCTTCTCTTCTTGTAGCGGTGTGAATTGAGCAATGAGAGTTCTAACTCTTGTGACAGGTTTAGGAGCATTAACACGGGGACAAGGGGGGGCTGCACAGGACGGTAGTCCAATGAGACTTGCTTGGCAAGAGGTGCTTAGAAGCAGGGCCTTTTTTCTGGGAAAAGTGTTGGGGGATCTCTCTATTACATGAGTGAGCCCGAAGCATGCGCGCTACGGGAAATGTGTGATGACATCACTTCCAGGAAGTGACATCACCTCTGGGAAATGACATCTCTTCCTGGAAGTGATGTCTCTTCCTCTTCACTGCCATTGCTACATGAAGTGGCAACTGCTTGCGGGGATTAGGGACTTTTCAATGATTAGAGAAATGTGTAGAGGAAAGTTCTCTTCCCAGTTACGTGTGGATGACCAGTCTGTCCCATATCATGAGTGGCAGTGGGTCATTTTCAGGAAACATTATTATCTCTACTGTATTTTGAATTTATTTTGAATTTATTGCAGCACTATTATTTAAAGGAAAATAAGGTTTTTTTCCAGGCCCCAAATCAAATTATTAAATTAAATAGCACTGTAATCCAAAGCAACACCTTTCCAAGTCCCTGAACTCAATGGGTTTCGAAGGTTGTAACATTCCTTAGAAGTGCTCTCTCTCTCTCTCTCTCTCTCTCTCTCTCTCACACACACACACACACACACAGAATTAATCTTGTAACTTTAAATATTTCAAAACTGAACATGGAGCCAAAAGATACTACGCTCAGTCATTGGGAAGGAAGGTTCATCAGCCCTACTATAAGCCCATTTAAAATGACACAGGACCTCAAAGCCACTTGCAGTCTCCTCCTCCTTACAGTTTCCTCCATTTTCTCAGTCCTGCCACCGCCGAACACTGTGGCCAGCTACCCACGGCCTCCTCTGGCCTGCAGCGCTGGGCCTGAGCAGCGGGCACAGAGGAGAGCCCGAGCGGGTGCGTGCTTGCCGCGGTGGACGTTGCCAGCGCTTCCAAATGCAGCGGCCAGCTGCTCACGGCCTCCTCAGGCCTCCAGTGAAGGAAGGTAAAGAAAGGAAAAAAGAAAAGACATGGAACGAAAGAAGGAGAAAGAGAGGGTGGGAAGGAAAGAAAGAAAGAAGCAAGGAAAGAAAGGGAAAAAAGAGAAAGGGAGGGAGGGAAGAAGGGAAAGTCCGGGGAAGAGGCAGAGGAAGCATGTGGCCCAGGAGAAGCTCCACCCGGGGAGGCAGCCATGGGAGTTTGGGTACCGGGGGCAGGGCCCCCAGTCACGTGATCTTTTTTCAGAGGTGCCGGGGGGGGGATCTCAGATCCTGGGAGATCCCTCTGAAAAAAAGCCCTGCTTAAAAGATTCCACAGACAAACACCTGGGAGGTCCATCTTCAAATCCTCATTCAGCCATGAATCTCACAGAGTGATCAAGCACCAGTCGTTCTCTCTCAGCCTATTCTACATCGCAAGGCTGTTGTGAGGAACGGGAAAGAGATGGGAGGAAAGCATACATTCTGCCTCAAGCTCCTTGGAGAGAGAGCAGGAGAAAAATAGCGAAAGAGAACATTAGATTACCATTTTCAGGTGTTGATGCGCTGGAGCTCACCCAGACACTGGAGGGGACCGACTGTAACTCCTGAGAGAGAAAGGCCACCTGTTAGATGCAACGACTGATGCTCCAGGAAGCCGCTCTCTCAACAACGAGGCCCTGAAGCCCCATCTAGCCTGCTGTCACTGGGAGCTGCTTGCCAGAGTCCGAGAAGGGTCTGCCCCCACCCCTGGGATCCTTCCATCCAATATTCCCCATATGGTGCTGGTGGGCTTCATGATTCCTGCTGACATTTCTCCCGAGCTCCCCACATTGGCAGGGGAAAGGGACAGGGTCAGGGCCTGGGAGGCCTTGTGCTGCTGGCCCATTCCCACCTCAATTCTGAAAACAGAAAGGCCTTTGGGGGCTTCAACAGAGGTTGCTGCCAGTAGCCAATCAGGAGGATGGGTCAGCATCTAGGGTACCCCACATTCTTGGCCTTTCCCCTGGACACCCATCCCCCTTGCCCGGACTGTTCCTGGGTTGGGGAGCTTGGCAGGAGGGCTGCTATCTCCTGAGGGGCAGGGAGATCCAAGTGGAGGGGTCGTTCCCTTGGATCGCTGTTCTGCTCACCATAATTGGGGACGTTCCCACATGGCAGAGCCCTGGTTGTTCTTCCTCCTCGTCCTCCTTCTCCTCTGGCACTGACCCTGGAATTTCAGAAGACAAGTTCACACCAGTTGCTGCCCAGGTCACCCCTGCAATTGTGCTTCTGCCTAGGAGGAAGATGGGCTGCAAGCACCTCTGAAGCCCCACTAAGTTGGAATAAGGTGGGGACCGCATGCGGAGGGAGCTTCAGGTGACCAAAGACATTCTGGTGGCCCTGGGCGTGCCAATACGTTCCCATGCAGAACAGCTCTTGTCTCGGGCATTCGCATGGCAGCATTGCTTTGGTTCCATTGTGGAGCTCTAATATATTCCAGTATTATGGAAGCGGCAACGCTAACGGGAGCTTTTCTTGTCTGTCACAATGAGTGTCCTAACTCTGGTCACGGATGCAAGAGCATAAGCATGGGGATGGGGACAGGGGGCTACACGGGAAAGGAGTCCAATGACTCTTGCTTGGAAACAGGTGCTGAAAAGATTCAGCTCATGAGACCCTGGGAGACCCAGCTTCAAATCCCCATTGAGCCATAAATCTCACAGGGTGATCAAGCACGATTTGTTCTCATTCAGCCTACCCTACATTGCAAGGTTGTTGTGAGGAATGTGAAAGAGATGGGCGGAAACCAAGCATTCTGCTGTGACCTCCTTGGAGGGAGGGCAGGAGAAAAAGAGAGAAAGAGAACATTAGATGACCATTTTCCGTCAGCAGGGGAGATGACATACCTGCAGGTGTTGCTGGCAGGGACATGTCCCACACGCTGGAGGTTACTGACTCCAACTCCTGAGAGAGAAAGGCCACCTGTTAGCTGCAACGACTGATGCTCCAGGAAGCCGCTCTCTCGACAAGGAGGCCCTGAAGCCCCATCTAGCCTGCTTTCATGGGCAGTCCGAGAAGGGTCTGCCCCCACCCCTGGGATCCTTCCATCCAATATTCCCCATATGGAGCTGGTGGGCTTCATGATTCCTGCTGACATTTCTCCCGAGCTCTCCACATTGGCTTGGGAAAGGGTCGGAGTCAGTGCCTGGCAGGCCCTGTACTGCTTGCCCATTCCCACCTCCATTCTCAAAATGCAAAAGACTTTGGGGGCTTCAACAGGGGTTGTTGCCAGTGGCCAATCAGGAGGCTGGGTAGCCCACGCTCTTGGCCTTTCCTCTGGACACCCATCACCCTTGCCCAGACTGTTCCTGGGTTGGGAAGCTTGGCAGGAGGGCTGCTATCTCCTGAGAGGCAGGGAGATCCAAGTGGATGATTTGCTCCCTTGGATCGCTGTTCTGCTCACCATAATTGGGGACGTTCCCACATGGCAGGGCCTTTGCTGATCTTCCTCCTCATCCTCCTTTTCCTCTGCCACTGACCCTGAGATTTCAGAAGGCAAGTTCACATCAGTTGCTGCCCAGGCCACCCCAGTATTTGTGCTCATGCTTATGCTCCTGAGCTCCTTGGAGGGAGGGCAGGAGGAAAATAGAAAAATAGAACATTAGATTACCATTTCCCATCAGCAGGGGAGACGACATACCTGCTGATATTTCTCCCAGGAGATCTGAGATGTCCCACTCACTCGAGATGACTGACTCCAACTCCTGAGAGAGAAAGGCCACCTGTTAGATGCGACGACTGATGCTCCAGGAGGCCGCTCTCTCAACAAGGAGGCCCTCAAGCCCCATCTAGCCTGCTTTCATGGGCAGCTGCTTGCCAGAGTCCGAGAAGGGTCTGCCCCCACCCCTGGGATTCTATCATTCAATATTCCCCATATGGAGCTGGTGGGCTTCATGATTCCTGCTGACATTTCTCCTGAGCTCTCCACATTGGCTGGGGAAAGGGACGGGGTCAGGCCCTGGCAGGCCCCGTACTCCTTGCCCATTCCCACCTCCATTCTCAAGACACAATAGCCTTTGGGGGCTTCCACAGAGGTTGCTGCCACTGGCTACATAGGAGTGTGGGTCAGCGTCTAGGGTAGCCCACGCTCTTGGCCTTTCCCCTGGACCCCCATTTCCCTTGTTTGACCTGTTCCTGGGTTGGGAAGCTTGGCAGGAGGGCTGCTATCTCCTGAGGGGCAGGGAGATCCAGGAGGATGAGTAGCTCCCTTGGCTTGCTTGTCTGCTCACCATATCGTCATCTCTCCTTGGATCATACGATCTTCCTTTTTCCTCCTCCTCCTGCTCCATCTCCTCCTCCACCGTCCCTGAGATTTCAGAAGGCAAGTTCACATCAGTTGCTGCCCCAGGCCACCCTGGCATTTGTGCTTCTCCTGCCTAGGAGGAAGACGGGCTGCAAGCAGCTCTGAAGCCCCACTACCAGGGACAGCAAGCGGGGGGAGCTTCAGGTGACCAGAGACATTCTGGTCACCCTATTAAAATGGTCCTAAAAAGTATTATATTATGAACTTAAGCTGAAACTAACGAGAGCCTAGGTAGAATCTCATTTTTAGACGTGTCTTCCTGAAGGTCGTCTTTGGGCATTCAGGTTCAATAGTGTCAGTCACAATGAGCATTCAGCATTTCAACATTCAGCATCACGAACTTAAGCGAGCTAGTTTTGTGTAGAGGTTAAGAGCGTGGGACTGTAATCTGGAGCGCCGGGTTTGATTCCCCACTTCTCCACTTGAAGCCGCCTGGGTGACCTTGGGCTGGTCACGGCTCTCTGGAGCTCTCTCAGCCCCACCCGCCTCACAGGGTGTTTTGTTGTGGGCATAATAATGACATACTTTGTAAACTGCTCTGAGCGGGCATTAAGTTGTTATTATTATTGATACTAATCTTGAACTAACAATAGCAAACCCTCACTAAGTATAACTGGTCCACAAGAAATCCATATCCTAGATGAGAATCATCCCCTAGAGTTCTGCAAACTTATCCACTCTTCAAATCTCAAAGAAATGACCAATCACATTTTTCTAGGAGCAGCACAGGTTTCCAGTTTTAAGAAAGTTGGCAAAGTTCTCAAGTGATTAACAGCAATTTCATCAGTTAAAAACGTTCCCTGAAAGGGATTTCTTGCAGCTGGGGAAAACTCATATAATCATTTAAAGTACCAGAATATTCTTTTACTCTCGGAGTTAAATAAGACTGGCAACTGAAGCTCTACTCGAGTTCAAGTTGCATGCTGGGAAATCGAAAAGTGGTGCCAAACAAAAAGAGTGTCTCCTCTTCTTTCCCAGCAACTAGCAATATAAAATTCTCTATTTTTACAAACATCCAGTAGTTGTCTTAATAATAAGGGAGAGACGAAACATTCTGGAGAATGGTTGTGTTATAATTTGAATGTGATGTATAAAAGCTATAGAGTTATTCTATTCTATCCTACTGTAAAAAAGAGTAAGTGTGTTCTAGACAACTCACTTCCTACCTTGGTGTACCACCAGAGGGTGCTGCCACAGAGGGAAGACCAGGCGAGGCAGCCTGTCCAACCTGAGCGCTTGCTGGAATCAGGAGCGGAGCTGGTGGCAATGCCCACCCCTCGCCTTAACCCATGGGTATTATTAGTGGAACAGGTAGCAATGCCTTCCCCCTTCACCCAGCTGGGATCAGGAGCAGAACAGGTGGCAATGCCAGATTTATTTGGCCGTTATTCCTTATGGGAAAAAACTATCTGGGCATATCTGGGGCTTGGGGGGGGGGGTCGTTTTTCAAGAACATGCCACCAAATTTTCAAGGAAGCTACTCCTGACTGTCCTCTAAGCCCCCCCCCCCCGCAAGTATCAGGAAGATTGGACCCACAGATTCTAACTCTATGGGCCCCTGAAGGAAGTGCTCACAGTCACGCTCCATTATTAATAATAACTATCTGGGAGGATATCGGGGGGCATCATTTTTCAAGAAAAAGCTACCAAAATTTTGGGAGCCTACTATTCACTGTCTTCTAAATATCATCTGACTTTCGGGAAGACTGGATCTCTGGGACCAATTCTATGGGTCCCTGAAGAAGGACCCCCCCCCCAGCTGCTCTCCCTTGTTTTCTGCGGGGGAACCATTTCTAAGCAGGCTTTGGGGCAGAAACACACACAGGGGCAAGGCTGCTGCTGTCCAAGGGCACGCTCCCCAGTGCAAGAAGAAGCCCAACAGAACCAACGAATCAAGGGGGCCACCATCAGACCCGAGAATTTTGTCACCACAGAGAATTCCACCCAAACCAAACTGAAGCCAGGGACCTTCTTGTGACTGAGCCCAGCTGAACCAGTGTCACTCACAGGAGCCAGGCAGACACGGAGAGACCCTGCACGGATTGGCTATTCACTCCCCCTCTCTCCTCCCCCTCCCCTCTTGGAAAGAAGCCAAGCAAGGAGCAAGCCAGAGGCTGAAGCCACGTTTCCTAAAATTACCCAGATTTATTCCGGGATCTGGGTTCCCAGATTGGATCCTGGACGATCAGTTTTGTCTGGGAAAAGTGGATTTAGCCAGCTCAGCAAAAATCTGGCTTTTGTCCCGAATCGTGTCTCCGAGGAGCACACCCCTAATGAGCTGCCATCCCTCCACTCCCAACTCTTGAAAAAGTTTTCCGTTTCTTTACTGAGTCAAGCTCTAGCACTGCTGGGTGACAGGGGGGGAGAACAGGGCTTCCGGACGGGGAGGGGGGCTTTTGAGGGCCAGGCTCAGTGTTCAGACCAACAGGGAGGAGCAGCAGGGGGGCAGGAAAAGTGGGAGCAAGTGGGGCGGGAGGGGGGCCTGTGGCGGCTGCTCGTGCCTTTTCCCAGGCCACTAGCTTCTGCTGGCAGGGCAGAGTGTTGTTTTTGTGCCCACATTGATGCATTTTTCGGCTGCCCTTCCCCCAAGGTCCTCGGGGGACACTCAGGGTTCTTCCCTCCTCCATTTTGTCCCTACAACAGGCCTGTAAGGTGGGCTGAGAATGACGGGCCCAAGGTCACCTGATGAGCTTCAAGGGACAAATATTATTCGGGGAAAGCCTTGGTCTCGCCGGCTGGAGAAAAAGTTCTCTGCCCTCTTCACCAGAAGTGAGGAAGCCCGGCCACATTCACCCAAAATGCTTAAGCAGCTGAACAACCCCCCAAGGTACGGAACCATTTTCATTTGGAACCATCCATTAGAAAGGAGGAAACCGAACTTTTGCACTGAACACCGGATTTAAGGAGCCGTAACTTAGCCAATTCAAGTATTTTTTTAAAAAAAACACTTATTTGAGAAATGCATCACTCAGTTTTTAAACCAAGAAGTATATCTTTTGATGAAACAAATTTAAGCTAACTTTTTCTCTGTTTCTACATGTGTACTGTTTGTAACATTGATTTGTATTATAATTTTAACTTCGGAGGCCCAAATTGATACAAAAATGGCTAAGTGGCATGGCTGTTTTATTCTTATATGTCTGGGGGAAATTGGTAGAGTATATGGGGACATTGCGTCATGGAAATCAGTCCTAATATTTGATGTGTGGGGTACTGAAGTTGAATGTTTTTCTCAAAAATGAACAGCTAGTCAGTTAGTTGTTTATTCAGTTAAGAAGCTCAAAAGCTGTTTGTCTATTTTGAGCAGCAGATTCTAACAGAAGCAGAACGGACATATTCTGGTATCACTGCTTATCTTCACTGTTGTGAACAATCTTGTGTTTTTTATTGATGGAAAGTAGATATTATAAAAAGGGTTTTTTTAATTAAAAAATACTTTTATTAATTAACCAAAACAAAACACACAAAATGTACAATACTTCAATCCCCATAATATCTTTAAAACAATATTGAAATCAAAGATATACATTCTTTTGTCAACCTACAATCATTCCAAATATCAAATCACATCACTTTAACATTATAAGGAAAAGAAACCTTAACAATCTTTATAACCCTGCCCAAAGACTTGCATAATCAGGCATTCCCACCAGTCCCTCTCAGTCTACCTTTCCTCCAACAATACGGGCTAGCAGTTTCAAATATCGATTTAAGCTTAGATGGGGTCAAATACCAATTGGAAAACATTTTATAATATTGATATTTGATACACAAAGTTTTCGATGTATTTGAAGGTTTGAGCCCAAATTTTCTCCCTGTCTGGTTCGGTTAGCTCTTTTACTCCGTCCCTTTGCCAACGTGCCATATCTTGGTAACGGGGAATAGAATATTTCCACCAAATGTTTATATAGCTTCGATAACCAACCTTTAACAATACTCTTTGAATCCTTCAATATTCACTCAAAAATGTTAATTGTCTTTTAAAAACACCCTTTCTTTGCAATGAACATATTAAATTACTTATTTGGAGATACTGAAACCATTCAATGTGGTTTTCCAATGCCTTAAACTTCGTGATATTGTGAAAAGTTTGGATTCATCAGTTAAGAGGAGGAAAATAGCAGAGAGATTTCAAATTAAATGGAACATGAACGCCATCAGGAATCTCGGGATATCGATTCAAGAGCATCAGTACTTAGTTGTGAACCCGCAGAAAGTGAAAGGCTCTGAGGGCAAGCAGAAGGCCCTGCCTGGCATGTCCACAACACATACCTGCCGCCACTCTGTTCTTTTTTTTGCACGCTAGCCACTTCCACACTCTTTGCCACCACGCCATTCTTCGCTTACCCACCTGCAGGGAGATAGATCAAAGACTCAGCATGACTTTCAGAGGGGCTGAGCTCAGCCATCAGGCATGGGGACAAATAGGATGGAAATGAGGTGCCCCACGACGGGCAAATGCCCACCATGCCTGCAGCGTTTGGGCTTGGCACAGGAGAGGCCATCCCTCAACAGCACTGGGGGTTGCCTCTTTATTCCTAGCCACCCTGTCCCGCCCCCATGAAAATGCCCCGCCTCTTCCTTGTATTCTAGATCGCCCGGAGCTTCCCCAGGGTCCCTGCAGCTCAGGGGGCATGCCAGCATTTTGTTCCGAGAGCCACATTCCTAAATGATGGGGTGGGCTGAGCCAGGATGGGCCGGGTCTGCCCCATGTTCTCTCCACAGTGCCCCAAATCGAGCAGGGCCTACCCATTTGGAAGATGGGGGCCAGTGAAAGGAGGCTCCTTGTGGGGTGTGGGAGACACGTGTTTAAAGTCCAGACTGAGACAAAAACCCAGGAGGGAGGGGGGGAATGAGACTGGGGGGGTCTGGGGAATGGCAGCAGCAGAGCCAGGTGAAAAGGAGGCTGCGGGTGGCCCCCAGAGCGTCCTTCTTACGCCCCTGCTTTACACCCATCCTTTCCTTCCACCCCCAACCTCAGCCTCACCCACCCACCCCAGCCCAGTTCTGGGGGAGCCAGAGCCAGGCATCAGTACCTCCTCCATCACTCAAAGCCACACAGGCAATGAGGCTGACTTCAACTGCCGCTCCAGCAGCGATGTCACCACAGAACCTTTCGGGTTTGTGACTCACCTCAGGCATTCCAGGCAGGGATTCCACTGGGGCCGGGTGGGGGGCGGGGCTCCGTCAGGCTCCGTCCTTCAAATGCAGCATGTAAAACTCGCTCATTTGAAGAATTTTTATATTTGCTATGGCAGTGCCACAAAATGCATTATTTTTCTGGTGCAGTTTGTAGATATGGATATGACATGTGATTTCTTGGTGAATTTTGCACGATCCCATCTAAAAATCCCGACAATCTATAAAGATCGACACCGTAGATCCATGATTTTGTGCCATGGCAGATCTGTGCTATTTCATGATGCTTCCTGCTGGCCACAATATGAGCTCCAGAATCATGCCGGTTTGGTTGGGTTTCAGTGAAAAAATCAAATGAATTCATGAGGATCCATGCACAGGATCTAACTACTGCAGTGCCATGTTTTTTATGGTTCAGTCTGAGTGATATGGGATTTTATGTTGGATTTCAGGACATTCTTTTAAAAAAAAAATTAACAGAAGATCCATCACTGTCAGTTTAGATCTGTCTTTTCCCACACTCTGTACATACTCAGAGTTTCTCTGTGCAAGACTTTTGACACTGGAGCTAGGAAGTGTAGTTTTAAAAGACAGAGCTGGCATAGATCACTTCAGAGGGGACGGATTCTCTCACAGCCCTCCGCCGCCTCTGATGTGCCGCACTGTCTCGCCTTCCAGAGCCTTTGCCCTGCCGAGGATCCGTTAATTCAAAGTTTTAAGCAGCAAGGGTGGCAGGGCAAAGGCTCCAGAAAGGGAGACAGTCCAGTACCACAGAGGCAGTGGAGGGGTTTGAGAAGTGGTCTCCACCATCTCTGTCTTTTAAAACTATGCTTCCCAGCTAACATTGCATCTCCCGGCACTTGATGAACACGCACCCTGGGGACGTGTGTAGAGAGACTGTCCGAGGCTCCGTTCCTGTGGCTTTCCTTTTCCCCAACTCAAGTTCAGATGTGGTCCAGCTGCCCCCATATTGTGCTCTTTCTCTCCATCCACTCCTGTTTGCATCTTAAACAGGGGGAGGGGTCCTCATGCAATCTCAGAAACCTAGGAAGAGGTTTCCTCTGAGCATGTGCAAAGGACACTGTTGAGTATCCACAACAACCCATCTTGTTTTTAGAAGCTCCCATCTGCCTTTCCCATCTCCCCCTTTTCTTGCCTTGGCTAGCTGCAGAGAAAACAGAAATCCAACTGGTGAAGCTTCCTACCGCAAGCAAGGGTGACTTTCTCGAAAAAACGTCAAGGGACGTTCAATCCATTTTTATTTTTATTCAAATGTGTGGTCATTTCCGAAGTGCAGGCTTGAGAGGGGGCACTTCCTTGGGGTCTGATGTCACCACCTGCCACTGCCCCAGGGGGATGGCCAGGGTGGGGCCTCTAGATTTCTTTCGTTCTTTGCTCTATCAAGTGCCAGTTTGCTCACTGCTTCTGTGGCTGAAACTGCCTTGAAAAGGTCCCCCTCCACACTGACATTGCCAGCCTCGGCCAGAGGAGAGCCACAGGGGGCTCTGGGACCACCACGATCACCCCCCACTCGGCCCCCCTGAAGGAGCTGGACTTGGAGCAGCAGCTGGTGGTAAGTCTGGAGGCACCAAACCTGCCAGGAAAGCCTGGTCGGATTTGGAAAGTGAGGCGATGCCGGGAGAGACGCAGGAACGCTCTTCCGCTGTTTGTCTTCCCTGGCTTTATTCCAAAGTAGACCAGGCCGGATGTTATGAATTGCCTGGCAGGTTCACCAGGGTGTGTCTGTCTGGTTCCTCCTTCCACCTGCATGAATTCCCTCTAACCATCCCCCCATAACACACTCACATTCTCTCTCTCTCTCTCTCTGAAAAATCGAAGCACCTCAAAAAGAGTTTTTTAATCAGGTTTCTTATCAAGTAAAAAAAGGAAGTTTATTTCTACCTACTTTCCTCCCCAAACATTTCTTTTTATATATTTATGGACATTGTTTATAGCAGCTCACATCATTCCCCTCTCCTCCATTTTATCCACACAACCACCTTGTAAGAGAAGTTCGGCTGGGAAGGTGTGCCTCAGGGTGGCTTTGGCCTCTCGAATGGCAGTGGAGGCCCTCCCCTCTGAATGGCACTGAGGCCCTCCCCTCCCCAAATCCTGCCCACCCCAGGCTCCTCCCCCAGATCTCCAGGAATTCCCCAACCCAGAGTTAGCAACCCTCGTGGTATGGCCGAAGGTCACCTCGTGAGCTTCCTTGGCAGAGTGGGGGTTTGAACCCAGGTCTCCTGACACTCTAACCCCTACGCCAGCTCGGTTTTCATCATGCACAGGAACATTCATTTAGTGGATTTTCACTATTTCCCCTCCAAATAAAGCAAGACACAGAGAGAGCACAAATGTGTGACTGGTCCATACTGATCCGTGCTTCTCCTGTGATCATTTTATCCTCCCAACAGTCCTGTGAGGTAGGCTGAGAGAGCATTCATTCATTCATTTATTTATTTATTTATTTATTTATTTATTTATTTATTTATTTATTTATTATATTAGATTGTTAGTCCGCCCTCCCTGCCGAGCGGGCTCAGGGCGGAGCACAACATTTTAATTTACATAAAAACACATAAAAGCAGATAAAACATTACAATAAAATTTACAACACTACATACAATAAAAACTTCTCCTCAGGTGGCAATGGAAGAGTTACTTCATTTCAGACATGGCCCATATGTCCATATCTGTATGGTGGTGGACAGATCTTTTCAAGTCAAGTCAAGTACGGCTGGGGGGGGGGGGCCCAGCCTAGCCTCCGCCATATGCCTGGTGGAACATCTCTGTCTTACAGGCCCGGCGGAAGGATAATAAATCCTGCTGGGCTCTGGTTTCATCAGACAGAGAGTTCCACCGGGTTGGTGCCAGGACCGAAAAGGCCCTGGCTCTGCTCGAGGGCAGGCGAGCCTCCCTAGCCCGAGGTCACCCATCAGATTTTGTGGTGGGTGAGGATTTTGAACCCAGGTCAACCCATAGATACAGACCTACACGCCATTTTTTCCCCTTCCTATGCTTTTATTTTTATTTTTTAATTAAACAAATAGTAGGCGAGGAAAGAAAAGGGGATAGGAAACAGAAGTTTACATTTGAAAGAAAGTTGAAAATATGCTTTACAAGGAATATCAAGGAATATCAAAAGACAATGGCCAGATAACATTTATTGCACACCAGTAAGGAAGTGGCCGAAATAGAAGTGAGGAGGTTCGTGTTTGTGGTGAGGGGACTCCTAACTTCACGTGGGGGTGTTTGGGGGCTAAAGAAAGGTTGCTGCCATAGAGAGCCCTTGAAAGCCCAACTGCTGGCATCCCAGCGGATCGTTGGCACCTCTTGGCAGCCTGTCCAAGGACAGTGCTGAGATTAAAGTACAATAAGGGACCATAGTGAGTAAACTCAATAAGGCAAAAATAATTTTTAAAAAACACTGTGGAAAATTACTATTAAATAATTAGCTTATATGTCCAGAAATTCTTATAGAATAGTCCAAAACAGTGACATAAAGACTTTTATAATATATAGCAAAACTATAATCATACATACATCAGAGGCACAAATTATACAAGCGATTATTATACCAAACAGTAACACAATCTTTTACAAACATATATAGGACAAGAATTGTTCAAAATCTTGACTGAATGAACCCAAATGAAGTGGTTCTAAAGAAATGAATAAATAAATCCAAGTGGAAACTGAAGAGCGTTAGATGGAGCCTCATTTCAAACTAACTCTCCCTCAAGGTCAACTTAAGGCTTAACTAGTCCTGTTGCATAATCAGCAGGCAGCATGTCGACCTTCCGCATCGCCGTATTGAAACGGACTTAACCTGGAACCACTCTTCAGATTCCAAAAAAGCCAATCCCATTTTTCTAGGAGCAACACAGGCTTCTGGTGTCAACAAAGTCGGCAAGGCTAGTGCCCAACCATGAACAAAGCAGTCCCCCCAGCCTCTTGTGAGGAGGAGCACATGAGAGATGAGAGCCTGCGTGACCTCACTGATTTGCCATGGTGCCTTTAAAAAGGTGACAGAAAGACCTGTGGCAAGTCTATCTATCTGTCTGTCTGTCTGTCTGTCTGTCTGTCTGTCTGTCTGTCTGTCTGTCTGTCTGTCTGTCTGTCTGTCTGTCTGTCTGTCTGTCTGTCTGTCTGTCTGTCTGGTTATTTAATTAATTAAATTTATATTCCGCTCTCCCCCCAAGCAGGCTCAGAGAGGATCACAGTAATGTAAATAAATACAATGAGAACATGGTAGCATAAATTAAAACATCAATCAGTAAAATTATCCATTAAAACAGCTGCACACTTCTTGCACAATCCGTCAGATGTTAACAAATCCTGTGTGGAAGGGGAGGAGCATCTGAGTGGCCCAGAACCTCCCCCCCCCCCTACATCATCTGGGCTAGATAAATGCAGTTGATAAACACGGCAAGGAGACAGAGGCTGCAACTGTCCCCTTTTACCATTGGTTAGCACATATCGCATAGACCAGGGGTGGGCAAATTGCGGCCCACGGGCCAAATGCGGCCCACTACAGAGTTTTTTGTGGCCCGCCAAGACAGTAGAAAAGTATGATAGGGTACATTTGTCTCATTAAACTTATTCTAAAATTAAATGTGCTTGCAGCTATAGATGATATGAAATTAGCACAATAAATAAATTGAATAAAACTACCACTATTTTATTTAATTTATATTTATTGATTTTTATGATACAATTTATACCTTTTCTGAAATGCAAAGTTAACTAATGAATGCAATCATTTTAAAAGGTGTGGCCCTCCGCTAACCCCTGCTCCCACAAAGTGGCCCCCGAGCCAAAACAATTGCCCACCCCTGGCATAGACAGACGCACCCACAAAAAAATTCCCACAGTGGTTTTGAAACTTTTTTTGGAAAGAGGAGAATGGTGTTCCTGAAGAGGTTTCTTCAGAGCCAGATGTTAGTTGCCTTGTTTTTCTAACCCCTTTCCCCAATGAACCAAAGGGTCTTTTTTCACAAGACGGACAATGTTCTGTAAAAAGAACCTACATACGCATGCTGGCCTTTTGTTTACCCTTTCTGTCTAAGTTGGATATCAAGGGTGCAGAGAGGCAGTGAGTAGTTTGGTCAATGTTTCTTGCCTTTAGAGTTCATCTGTGATGTTAGATTTGGATTTGTAGAGCCGCCTCGTAACCAGAGAACTGTCAGAAATAAATTAGCTATGGATTGCCCCCCACCCCCATCAGAATAAAGAGGCAGACACAAGGCTTGGGTAACAAAGGGCCACTTTTTATTTTGGCAACAACATGAACTGCAACAACTAAAACCCTGGCAAGGGCCTAACCAGTGGTACAGGTCAAGCCCTGGGGTCACTTCCCTGGACCCCACCTTGACTTGTCTGGGCAAGACCCGCAGCCCCGGACGCGAGCCGTCCAAATGCATGGCTTGGATCTGGCCAGCCTGGCGGATGGTTTCCCCCTTAAAGCTCCAAGCACCCCCGCTGTGGAGCATGAGGGAAGGACTTGTCCAGGGGATCCCACCAGGCAGCCTGCCCTCTCAACTGGCTGCCGTAAAGCATGCCAGCCAATCCTGACAGGCCCCTAATATCCCCACCAACGGGGATGTGCCAAGGGTAGTCACCATCCCGCTAACATCGCCCAATTAAATTCTGCCAACGCTAAGGCCGAGCCTCTGCTTAGGTGTTCACGCCCCACATGTGACTTAATGTAAGATGCAGCCCTTGCCTCAGGTCATCTAAAAATATGTTGTTGCCTGCCACCGAAAGGTGGACCCCATCGCCTCGGTAGAGGTCGGCCAAATGGGCCTTAATCCTGGGATGGGGAAGATAAATGCCCAACCTGTTTCCCAAAGCTAACTGAAGGGCCCTATTGGCCCTACACCTAGCCCCTTCTACCCCTTTGGGGTCCAAAGCGTCATGCCACACCCTGTGCTGCAGTATCTCCAACCAAATGAGTAAGACACCAGGCCACTGCTTGCTAATAAAGTGCAAGTCAGTCTGCCCCTGCAAAGTAAGGGCCTTACCCTTTACAAGCCCAAGGTCATTACCTCCCAGGTGAATGACCAATATGTCAGGTGGAAGACCACTCCTCCCCTCAAATCGCAAAGGCAGCGGCCCTGGCCACCTTAGGCCCCGGCAGCCCTGCCACTCAACTGTGGCCCACTCACTTAACCCAAGCTGGGACCTGATCAACGTCCTCTTCATTTGGTGGGCTGCCCAAAAAACCATGCAGTGTCCCCATATAAGGATCTGCAGCCTTCCACAGCAAAACACAGCATCTAAAGAAAAAACAAGTCAGTTGAGGTTCCCAGCGCCCAGTGGGTGAATGTATGACCGATAAGCCTTGGACCTCCACCGGCCCACCCGCTGGATAACCTGACTAGGGTAACCCATAGCTGCAGCTGTCGAGGCTGCCCCAATCCGAAAGGAATGGGTGCCAAATTTAACATTCTGCAGACCCAATTTTGTCAGAGCCTGTCCAGTAATTGTCCAGAACTGGTACTTACTCAAAGGGGCTCCATCAATGTGATGAAACAATAACCTCCTGTTGTCCCCCTGGAGAGCCATATATTGCTTCAGAGCCGAGACTGGGCATAACTCTATGTCCACATAAGGACCCAGCTGAATAACAGACCCCCACTCTAACTGATCCACCTTGGAATGCCGAATCTTTAAAGTAACATTATCCCCCACAAACCTTAGGTCCGAGGCCATTAATGCCCTCCCAGACTCATCCTTAATGGAGTGGGCCACCAATTCACTTATCCTAAGAGCCCCCCAAAAAGCTGTCAGCGCAGCTGCATGAAATAGAGCCACCTCATAACCAGAACAGCACATTGAACCCCATACCACACTAAGGCCACTCAGGACGTTTGGAGTCATAGGCTCCCTATCATCCCTTGGTCTGGCTGCCTCCTGGGACCAACCCTGTAACATCTTCCTAAGGTGGAAATCCCCAGTGGTTTCCACAAACCCGCGGGCTTTGCTGGCGAATGCTAGTGCCACTAGCTGTCCCCTAATTGACTTTACCGATAAGCCCCTCACCCTCAGTTGAACGCAAGACTCCATAAGGTGATCGACCTGGATTAGCCATACTTGTCGCAGACCCTGTTCATTCCTAAACCCCGCAAACTGCCTCACCACACAATCATAGGACCTCTGTGTGCTGGGGGCAATGGCTAGCTGGATGGCCCTGTAGGCTTCAACCTTCCAAGCTGCCGCAGTTCCTGCGGCATCGGGGCGGGCAGCAGGTCGGCCTCTGGGGCAAGCTGATGAAATCGCTCCATTTGTAGGGGAGACAAAGCATCGCAGAGACACCTTAAGAAAGCCCATCCAGGAGCCACAGCTATACAAGCAAAGTTTAAGTGGCCAACAAGCTGCTGTAACTCAGTCAGAGATATTCTATGCCGCTCTTTAAAAAAGGCAAGCTGCGCCCTGAGGTCAGCTAGCTTTTCCAGTGGCAGCCTGGAGGTTTGATGGACAGTGTCCAGTTCAATGCCCAGAAAAGTGAGGGCAGTGGAAGGGCCCACAGTTTCTTCATGGGTCAAGGGGACCCCCAATTGTGCTGCTAGGTTAATGAAGTCCTCCCAGAGCCGGGCGCATTGGCCAGTTCCAGAAGGCCCTACGAGAAGGTAATCATCCAGATAATGAAAGGTGTCTCATCAGTGAAGCTGGTGACATAATGCCCATTCAAGGAAGGAGCTGAAGCGTTCAAAGACCGCACAGGAAATCGAGCACCCCATGGGTAATGCTCTGTCCAAGTAGAAACGGCCTTCAAAAGAGAAACCCAACAGCTCAAAATCCTCTGGATGAACCGGGAGAAGGCGAAATGCTGACTTAATGTCGCATTTGGCCATCTCAGCACCCTGTCCGCAACTCCTGACAACCTTGACTGCCTAATCAAAGGACGTGTACCTCACAAAGCAAAGGTGGTCAGGGATAGCATCGTTAACTGATCCACCTCTGGGGTGAGAAAGGTGGTGTATCAGCCGGAACTTGCCCGCTGCCTTTTTTGACACCACACCCAAGGGGGAGACCCGCAAACGCAAGACTGGTGGGGCCGCAAAGGGGCCCAACACCCGAGCCTCGGCACACTCCTTGGCAATCTTTTCCCTAACGATCCCTTCCATACCAGCCACTGATCGAAGATTGGCTACCATAAAAGGGCCCCTGGGCCCCTAGAACGGGATCCTAAAACCAAACCGAAACCCATTGAACAAAAACAAAGCGTCTTCCCACTTAGGGTAACTATCCAAGAGGCACTTAAGTTCCTTCAGCTTTATTGGGCTGGGACCCTTTACCAGCTTGCTGCTGGGAGTTACCTCCGGCCCCACCCACCCCCCATTTGCCCCAGCCTCCTCTATAGCGCCTAGGGCAGAAGTTGAAGGAGTGGGAGCTCCCACACATTGGGCATTCATGCTTGAACCCACATGGTTTCCTCGAGCACGTTCCCTGATAAGCGAAGTCCCAGCACAACAGCCGTGCTTGAACCGGCTGACCCGCAAACCCGTGGGTACTGGGAGTAGCGGTGGACCGCTGGACTAAATGGCCACTGTCAGAGCGGTCAGAAAGATTAGCCTTTGCAGAGGCCATCACCTGCAGCCAAAGCTGCTGGAGAATCTTATCCCATGGCAAAGCAGGGTTCATTGCAGCCCTCTTACGAAATTCTTCTTTGTACTGCATCCATGCAGCACTGACGAAGACATTTGTCCGGTGACGCCGGCCTTTTGTCCACCCTCACCACCAGCCCTGCAGCAGCAGGCACCCCCTTTAGGCCCTGCAGCACAGCCTCTGGCAGTACCTCAGTTGCAGGGGCCCCTACAGGTCTCCAGGCCTCTCTCACCCTTAGGCCAGTTGCAGCCGACGCCCAGGCACAACTCTAGGGAACAACCTGCAGCCACTCAGCAGACTCATCCATCTCTTGCAGTTGCCCAGGTGGCTCCACATCTTTCAGGCTCACAGGAGGGTGTCATCAGCACAAGTCAGGCAGGCCCAAGCCCCAAGATGCCAAGGGAGCCACTGGGGAAAGCTCAGAAGCAGCAGGGACGAGCCAGGCAGAGAGCAGACCAAATGCCACACCCTAGGTGGGGATGGAGTGGGTGGGGCCAGGAGACTGCAGAGTCTACCCAGCCCTCCTAACAGATAGGCTGGGAGACGGGGTGACGATTGGGGGCATCCCTGTAAGTTAGTAAACCAAAGTCGAACAAGCTTGTATACTGAGGATTCTCATTTAATTTTAGTCCTAATCACGGTCTCTGTTTCCTTTCTCTTACCTTTTGACTGATGACGACATATAAATTGAGATTACACTGTGCAAAAGCTGGGACACCGCTTGCTGTTTTTTGCTGGGATCTGATCATTTGCAGATCTTCGTATGAGACTCAAACTTGACTGAAAAATGCCAACAAGTTCATTAAAGACACAAATGAGCATCTAATAGCTGGAACTCTGTTTTGATACAACTGTATAATCATCACTTCCTTCTAGGGTTTGCCAGTCCCACACTGGGGGCAGAGGATCCGCTGCCACCACCTTCCCTCCTGCCCTTACTTACCTGGCCAGTGGGGGGGGCACACCTCCTGGCGTGTATGCCTGTGTCTGAATCGGTGCCAAATCTTGATGAACAAGATCAAAGATGATAAGATCACAGCTAGATCCCTTGGTATCACTCCTCTGTACCCAAATCAGTTCAGGCCTTACTTTCCTTATAACAGATACCATGGGTTCAATTCCCAGCAAGCTGAACCAAATGGATCTTGTGGTCAATATGGAAACACTGTTCCTGATTCCACAGCACAGACTCTGTGGGGGAAGTCCTAAACCCCTCCCAAGCTTTGCCTGCCCCACTCTGAGCAGGAGAACAAAATTCATCCTCACCTTGAACAAAGTCCTTTCATACAGGCACCAGGGCTCAAAACAAATACAAAGATAATAACAGTTCCATTTGCCAGACTGAAACTTCGTCTTCTCCAAAACAGGAACGTCAGAGAGTTCCACCTACACAGCCAGAACCCGTAAAAGTGGTTCTCTATCCCACGTCTCTTCCACTGGTCCCAGAAGTGCTGGAGTGACAAACTGAATCTCACAGTGAGGACCTCTTTGGTTCTTTCCCAATACAAATCTCGATCAACCCAAATGCCTCTCTGTCTTGTGGGGGGAGGGGGCTTGTTCTGAGACCAACTGGTTAAGGGACCATGGTCCATTCAGGAATTTTCTATGCATGCCAGTCTCCTCGAACTCAGTATGATAAACAGGGCTTTTTTTTCAGCTGGAACACAGTGGAATGGAGTTCCAGAACCTCTTGAAAATGGTCACATGGTTAGTGGCCCCGCCCCCTGATCTCCCGACAGAGAGGAGTTCAGATTGCCCTCCACGCCTCTCTAAACGTCCCTCTGTCTGGAGATCAGGGGGCGGGGCCACCAGCCATGCGACCATTTTCTCTGAGGACAACCCACTGAGTTCCACCACCTCTTTCCCCAGAAAAAAAGCTCTGGAGCAGACACAATGAGAAACTCCCTCTCTCTCGCCCACACCCACAGTTTTTTCAAGGGGGGGGGAAGCTTGGGGAAAAGGCTCCCCCTCTGGCAGCAACTTTCAGAGTCCGTTTGGGCTCTCCTTTTTTAAACAGAAACTATCCCCAAATCTGCTGTATAACTTCTTGGAGCACAGGTTGGCTCTGCTGTGAACTTGTAAAAGAAGTAATGTTAGAGGAACTCTTTATCTGAGAACTCAGTGATGGCACCAGCTCTTCTCCAAGTTGTCATGGAGACTATCCCTGCATTTTGACAAAACAAAAGAAAAAAGCAAACACAAGCCAGGATCAGTGGTGCCCCTTCTAATTTCTTTGCTGCTGAGCGGCACGAGGGCAATCTCAACTCCCCTCTGTCTGGAGTTCCGGAACCTCTTAAAAATGGTCACATGGTTAGTGGCCCCGCCCCCTGATCTCCAGACAGAGGGGAGTTCAGATTGCCCTCCACGCCTCTCTAAACTCCCCTCTGCCTGGAGATCAGGTGGCGGGGCCACCAGCCATGTGACCATTTTCTCTGAGGGCAACCCACTGAGTTCCACCACCTCTTTTCCCAGAAAAAAAGCCCTGATGATAAGGTGTGCTCTGAAACGTTTTGTATGCCTCGTATGAGGCAAGAATGTACAGATACGCATGGACAATACAACAGCCATGCATGACTTAGGCAGGGGAGGACAGCTTCCCTCCCTCTCTCTCACTAACATGGGAGCGGGCTATCCCACAGTGGGTCAGTCTCTCTGCTGTCCACATACCAGGCAAGGACCATGTTCTGGCAGCTGCCCTGCGTCGGTCAGTAACGCAGAATTACAAATGGTCTATACACAAGACGTCACGCCACCCAGTCTTCCCCACTCAATTTGACCATCGACCTCTTTGCCACATACCTCAACAAGAAGTGTGCACGGTATTGCTTGAGGTCATGGGAAGAGAAGGCCTCTCACAGAGACGCTTTGTCAGATTTCTTGGTCAGGCACCTGCCTGTTGGCATTGCCTCCTCTGCCCCTTATGACGCCCCCACTCAGCAAGATGACGAGGGAAGGTTCCTCGGCAATCACAGTAGCCCCTTACCGGCCGTGTCAAGGAGTTCCAGACCCCTGGGGCCCAGCCCAGCTCAGGGGAAGGGACACAGGCTGCCTGGAAGGTCCTGTTGCAAATAGCAAACCAAGTAAGCTGCCACCAGCTCCCCAGTCTATCCCTAGGCTAAGGAGTTAGGGAGCAAAGCTCCAGAGCCTATTAGGGAATTTAGCCAAAGCAAAGTCTACCTTGCAAGGATAAACTTACAGGCAGAGTTCACAGCAAAAGAATAGTTGTTTGGTAGGTGGATCTCAAGCACACATAGGGTGAGTTCAACAAAGGTTTTATAGCAGTGAGGCTTCAGAGTCTTAATAACCCACACAAGATAAAAATATAAAGGTTTATTAATTCCAGGTGCAGGGTCATCACACACGAGACAAAAAGTGAGTACAAACAAACAAAAACCTACAGCAGTAAGCTCTACATACCACAGTAAATTCTTAGGAGGCAAAGCAAGTTGGTTTCTCAGTTGTAGCAAGCAAAAATCCCACAAAACAGCAAGGCAAAAGATGGAGCTTCAGTCCTTCTCAACAAATAGAGCCAGAAACAAAGCAAAAGGGCATAAGCAGAGGTCTAAGGTAGACACTCAACATAAGCTTCTCCATGTTGGTTAACAGCCGGTTTATATTGGTTCAAGCTGGAACCAAAGTGAGGCAGGCCTAACCACACCCGCTCCCAACCTGACCACATCACCTGACAAGTACGCAAAGGGACGTGTGGAAGGTCTGCAGCTCTTGGCACACGACCCCAAACTACAGGTGTGAAGTTAATTACCAATTAGCTAGTAAGAACAGTTTATCTTGACTCAAGGACAGAGCATACATAACTTACTGCTAGCAAAAGTGAAAAGCCTCTCCAAAAGGGGGGAGGGAACTTCTCCAGCCAAGGAAGCCTCCAACCTAGCTCTCAAAAGGGCTTCCTATACTCTTAAACATTTTTTCTTTACACCTTCCCCCTAGACAAATGAAATTACTGGGTAGAGTCCCAAATTTCATTTAAACAAAAAACAAAAGAAAAATGTTAGAGGGTGCAATTTACAACAATACCCGTGTCCCTAAGCACATAACAGGACACATATGGGCAAAAAAACCCCCCTGCAAACAATAAAATATGCATTCAAGAAATTAAAAACAGCCTGTAGGAGATTCAAGAACAATATTAGTTACAGTGAGCAAAACAGGGCAGCAACTGGTACATTAAAGACAATTGCAGAAAGGAAAAAAAATGGTTACAACTTTAAACTGCATTTGGTGGATTGCATTTGATGTAAACAGGCAACCCATTGCAAGTTCCAGTCACATGCTGGCAGGTAAGATGAGGAACAAATGTATTACACTCTTTTCTTTCAGGATGGCTAACAAAAGTAGGTTTCTCTAAGACAGCATAAAGTTGATGTTTCAAAGTAGACTCTGACACAAGGCTGTCTTGGCTTTCTGCATCTTTACAGTCAACCCAGGAAGGGTCAGATCCAGTATTCTTTAAGGCAAACATCTCCAGATGTTTCTTCACAAAGTCGCCATGAGGTAACTTAGATGGTTCAGCATGGCAAGGTGACAAATTAACAGCTGCAACAACACTTCGGCTAGAGCAATTCAAGCCGTTTAGCTCGGACAAATTAGCTGAGTCAGGAGGACAATTTGCTATAGCAACAGTTTGTTTAGAAACTGACTCAGTTGCAGGCACATTGGCAATATCTTTCTCTCTGCACTGGCAAGGACAAAAATGAGCTTTTAAGGCTTTACCTGAGTCAAGTTGGTTTAAAGGAACCTCATACAGTCCACAGACTCTAATAGAATTCATACATATTCTAGGCCCACATTCCATTTGAGCCCAATTAGTTGGTTTTGAGTCCATAGCAGCAACATTTCCAGATGGAGCAAAAGCTAAAACTTGAGCAGGTTGAAGCACAGCTGCTTCTCCTTTCCAGTTCTCTGTCTGGAGGTCGGTGTTTGTTGTCTGTAAAGTTCTTACAACAGGTGGACTTATCTTTCTCTGTTCTTTAGCTTTCAACAATTCACACTCAGCAACAGGTCTCGGTTCTTTACTCCGTCTCTCAGCCACAGTGGGGGAGGTCGTCTCTTCAGCCGGGGAAACAAGGTCAGTCCTGGCCGGCTTAGAATTTTCTCCCTGTCTGTGGAGTCTCATTCTTTGGGCAGTCTCGGCTGCATGTTCCAAGGTATCAAGGTCTCGGTCCTGCACTAATGCAGCCAGATCTTCTGGTAGTAGTTCAAAAAACTGCTCTTTCAAAATAAGTTCTTTCAGCTGCACAAAAGTTTTAACTCCTTCTGCAGCAAGCCAGCGATCCAAATTCTGGGCCAGTTTAGCAGCAGTCAGATAATAGTTCTCTTGATTGCACTCCACTCTCCTAAACGCCCTTCTGTAGCTTTCAGAGCAGAGGGCAAATCTCTGCAATGCCAAAGTTTTAAATACCTCATAGTTCCCAACGGCTCTAGGTGGCAAACTTCCCAACAGGTCAGCTAGTGCTCCAGTAACTTGGGAACGAAGAATCAACATATAGTAACGAGGTGGAACACCCAAATCTTGACAAGTCTGCTCATACAAAGAAAAGAAAGCAATAACATCTTGGCCATCTCTGTAAACTGGGAATAAGCGCCTGTCAAATTCCCAAGGCAATAAATCCCGAGGTTTAGTATGCTGGAATGAGGAAGCGTCTCTGCCTGTCCGTCTCCTAGGACTCACAGCTCTTTCCTCTTTTTTGACTCCAACAGAATGCTGCTGTCGGCTCTTCAGCTGCACAGTATCATCAGGCAGAGCAAAGTTCACATTCTTAGCAAAACATGTTCTTGGATGAACAGGTGGAACACGTTGGCTATCTGCTCTTGAAGCTTCCAACATCCTCTGTGACAAAAAGTCAACTTTCTTTTCAAGTGCTTTAATGTCCTTCAAAATACAGTCCACTGTTCTGGCAGTTAGTAATGTACTGTCAGCTAGGATTTCACTAGTTGCCTTTACTTTGGAGGTTTCCAGATCTCTATTTTCTCTAAACAAATCTGTCTGCTCGTCTAGCCACTGTTGCTCCTCAAACTGCATAGACTCTTCAGTAGTTGCAACAGGGATAGACTGAAAGTTTGCTCTCCAATCATCTGGTTCTCCAACACAGTCAACAGTTTGAAAGGTCTCAACTGAGGAAGTGTCTCTGTTAGTCCAACTCCTAGGACTTTCAGCTCTTTGGTCTTCCTCCTTTTCCACTGACCAGAATTCCACATTACGCCGTCTCCTGGGCTGCCAAGTATCATATTCAAGCTCACTTCCACAAACATCACTCTGGTCATTACCTCTGAGGTTTCTGCAACGCACACTCCCAGCGACATGCCATTCACCTCTTGGGCTGATACGGCTCCACATTCGCTCTTTCTCAGAGTTGCACGGAGATACATCCTCAGGGTCAAAGAATCGTGTTCTTGAACGAACAGCAGGCAAATATCTCTTATCTTTCCTCTGGCGCTCTGATCTCAAGGTTCGGTCTGGCACAGGGAAACGAGGTCTGTACTTTTTCCACAAAACTTGGCCTGGCTCTCCAACAACATCTATAGTGAAAAAGCTTTCATCCTCATTCTTAACACAGGGGTTACGGCTTTTTCCTCCTGCAGCCATTTTTCAAATGCCTAACTGCACTAGTCAAAAATAACAAACACTCACACGAGTCTCCTGAATAACCACTGCACATGCAAAGCAGGCAATTGACTCTGGAGTCTCAAAGGTCCAACTCTGACCCGCAAGTCAGTAATTAGACAAAACCCACACCGCTGCCAACCATGTCAAGGAGTTCCAGACCCCTGGGGCCCAGCCCAGCTCAGGGGAAGGGACACAGGCTGCCTGGAAGGTCCTGTTGCAAATAGCAAACCAAGTAAGCTGCCACCAGCTCCCCAGTCTATCCCTAGGCTAAGGAGTTAGGGAGCAAAGCTCCAGAGCCTATTAGGGAATTTAGCCAAAGCAAAGTCTACCTTGCAAGGATAAACTTACAGGCAGAGTTCACAGCAAAAGAATAGTTGTTTGGTAGGTGGATCTCAAGCACACATAGGGTGAGTTCAACAAAGGTTTTATAGCAGTGAGGCTTCAGAGTCTTAATAACCCACACAAGATAAAAATATAAAGGTTTATTAATTCCAGGTGCAGGGTCATCACACACGAGACAAAAAGTGAGTACAAACAAACAAAAACCTACAGCAGTAAGCTCTACATACCACAGTAAATTCTTAGGAGGCAAAGCAAGTTGGTTTCTCAGTTGTAGCAAGCAAAAATCCCACAAAACAGCAAGGCAAAAGATGGAGCTTCAGTCCTTCTCAACAAATAGAGCCAGAAACAAAGCAAAAGGGCATAAGCAGAGGTCTAAGGTAGACACTCAACATAAGCTTCTCCATGTTGGTTAACAGCCGGTTTATATTGGTTCAAGCTGGAACCAAAGTGAGGCAGGCCTAACCACACCCGCTCCCAACCTGACCACATCACCTGACAAGTACGCAAAGGGACGTGTGGAAGGTCTGCAGCTCTTGGCACACGACCCCAAACTACAGGTGTGAAGTTAATTACCAATTAGCTAGTAAGAACAGTTTATCTTGACTCAAGGACAGAGCATACATAACTTACTGCTAGCAAAAGTGAAAAGCCTCTCCAAAAGGGGGGAGGGAACTTCTCCAGCCAAGGAAGCCTCCAACCTAGCTCTCAAAAGGGCTTCCTATACTCTTAAACATTTTTTCTTTACAGGCCGAGGCAGGCCTGCTTTGCCATTCTGTGTCAAACGGCGCAGGGCAGACGCCACCATTTCCCCCTAACCCCAGACCTGCTTCAGGGCAGCGTGATTCTCCGCCACAACCTGAGTACTCTGAAACTCACAGCCTGGTCCGTGTCTCCTCTGAATTCGTTTTTTATTCTCCATTCCCAAAGGACCTGTTGGAAGCCAGAAAAATCATATCTAGCCAAATGGGGCAGATTTTCTTTTGGGCATAAAGAACCGAACCCTCCTCGTTGCCTTCTGTTCTACACTGTTTGGTCCAGTTAAAGCTCCAGGTTTGGGCTAATTCCTCCATTACGGTCCATTTCTGCCTATCAGTGACAACATAAGTGGGAAATCCCTCTTTGCCCAGTTGGAATGCAAGTCCGTCCTTAGAGGCCGAGCAAACTTACAAGCCCCAGTAACTTGGTTTCTTCCCCAGTGGAGTCTCTCCTTCGTGCTCATTTCAACCATGCACAAACCCTTCGAGCCCATAGCTACCTGCCCCCTCAAAATGCTGTCAGCTAAGACGGCTTTTCTGGTGGCCCTGACCTCAGCTAGGAGGGTGAGTGAAGTGCAAGCCCCTTGAGCCGACCCCCCTTTCATTAAGATGTTCTCCGATAAGTTTGGTCTCCATCCAAGCCTCCTGTCATGTCTGCACCCCTACATCCATGCCATTGTTCTATATGTTCTAGGTGTTGAACCATTGCTAATGCTGTACCTTGATTTCACTTTGCAAATGCTCTATCCCTAACTTTCGTTTCTCCCTCTAGCAGCCTGAGAACGCAGCTGTCTTATCTTTTCTTACTTCGGAGCTCACAGCGGTGACCTTCCACTGTCTGAAATGTTAGTTTACTCTCATGCTTTCCCAGGCTCTTTCCTGTGCAAACCTGTGGTCTAGCTGGGAGGGGGGAAATGAGTGGGTATTTAGAGTTGTACTTTCCTCAAGTCTCTGTTCCTGTCAAGGGAACATGTGCTTCTGAGATGCTTTCATGCCTCTCAGTAACCCTATGGAAATATATATGGGAAAAGATTGGATTTCTGAATAAAACCATTTAACCAGGAGCTTGGACTTCTTCTTGCAATGGTGCAGGGACTTGTCTTCCCTATTCTGTCATCCATAGCCCGACACCTCCATTTTCTGCCCAAGATCATCTCCGGTTTTCACATGGACCAGGACATTGTCTCCCCTGTCCTCTTTCGGACATCTCAGGACGACGCAGAGAGCCCTTGCACACTTTGGAAGTTAAAGGTGCCTTGGGTTTCTATCTAGGACAGCTCCTTTTTGGAAGGGCCCTAATCAATTTTGGTCTTTCAAAAGGAGCAAAAAGGGCCAGAAAGTCTCTGAACAGGATATTTCAAAGTGGACTTGTTACAACCAGCATTAGCAGACGTGCCCGTTCCATATGAGGGTTCGTTCCACTAGGGCTCAACCCACCTCGGCAGCCTTCAATTCGGGCATCCCGCTTGTCGATTTGTGCAAGGCAGCCACCTGGTCAATGCCGCCTTCATCCCTCACACATGGTGTCATTGTTGTGGACTGCAGAAGGGATGCGGATGTTTGCAAGGCACTTCTGAAGACTCTTGTCCATTAAAGAGCTTCACACCCTCCTCCTGGGGAAGTTAGCTGGATCATCTCCCCGGTGGAACTGCACAGAAGTCACGCTAGATGATGAAAACAGGCCTGCGCTTACCTGTAATTGTTGTCCATTGAGTGCTCTTCTGTGCAGGCACGTACCCCTCCCTCCTTCCCTGCTGTGAGCAATTTTGTGTATCTTCCTTCGGCACCCAAAGCTTGCCCGGCCATTTATAGCTACTCCCCAGTGGAAAGCTCGTGGGAAGGCTAAGCGGGCAACTCGTGTTTCTAGAAGCTCTAGAAAGTCCGTGGCTGACCTGCGCCTATGCCAACCCCATCTGTGCCTGCTCAAACCACTGAATGAACAACAGTCAGAGGGAGGGCGACGCTGTTTTCAACAGTGCCTCTTTAAGCCCAGCAAGCGAGACTGTGTGAAAGACAGCAGGTAAAGAAGGCCTGTTTTTTGCAAATAGTTTCTGAAAGATGGAAAAGATTCCCCACCATATTCTGGGGGAGTGGGGAATTAACTTTCAGGGAGAGAAACAGTTTGTATAAATTCTGGGTGGTTGTATAAATTATGCTAGTCAATCATTTTCTAGTCTCAAAACAAATTTACAAACAAAATTATGAATTTATTTATCAACAAACAGAATTACTATTATAAGAACTGTAATAATCAAAACACAATAACCCTACTACTAATAATAACTATAATAATAACAGAACTAATAATAATACTATAATAATAATAGAACTAATAATAATACTATAACAGACCTAATAATAATACTATAATAATAATAAAACTAATAATAATAATACTAATGAACAATAAACAACAGGACCTTCCTTATTAACATTAATAACCTAACAATAACACATTCCGCTCTGTCCTTGATGCTGCCAGGGCCCTGCTCTCCGGTCAGCTTGGTCTTGTGTGTGGTGGGGAGCCTCTGTTGCCGGTCCTTCCTCCGCTGTTGATGGTGGCAGCATGCCTGGGTGAGCTCCAAGGCCCGGGCTGCGACTGCTGCAGGTGTGGCAGGAGGGGACTGAGTGGGCGTCCCTGGGGACCCTGGCCTGGGTGCCGCCTCCAGCCAGCTTGCTCTCGTTGGTGGGGAGAGTCGCTGGACTGGCCTTGCTGGGGATAGGGGAGGACTTCGCCTGGCACCCATATCTCCTCCTCCTCCTCTTATCTCTCCAGGCCCCCTCTTGTATTGCTGAAAAATACAAACTGGCCCCTCCTCATGGGCCAAGTTCTTCCTTGAAAAGGCAGATCTGCTGGTGAGCTAAACATTGCCTCAATGAGGCCTCCCATGGGACACAAGTGGTGTGGCACCTTGCACAAGAAAAGACAAGAGGTTGAGAAAGAAAAAACCCTTTGCGTATGGTATCTCAAGGCCAATATCAAAAAAGGTTGAATGTATTAAACTGCAAAATCTTTTAATTAATAAGGGACATCTCAGACAGTCCTGTAAAGCTTCGTCTTCACTCTCCTTCTCCTCCCTTGACAGTGGTGGCCAAGCAGCCCCAAGCTGGATGAGTTCCCCTGCCCCCTCTGCATCCACTCTGAGGGCAGGGGCAGGCGGAGGGGCTGAGGGAAGCCTCTGCCTCAATGGTCTAGGGCAAGTTCCGAGGTGGGCCTGTCTCCAGTCCTCCAGGCGCCCATCCATTTGCAAGAGATGAGGGGTGGTCCAGCTGAGGCCTCCGACCCCTCCGCTGGCAGCCCCTCCAGGTGCAGGTCAGTCAGAGTGGCCTCATCCCACTCCAAGTCTCGGGCCAGGAGCTGGAGTTCCGTGGTACAGCCTGCCACCGAGCCTCTCTCCTTTTTTTTTTTTTTTTTTTTTTTGAAAAATTTTTTATTGGGTTAGAACATTTTTATTTTTACATTACAATCAATTTTCCCCTAATTTTTCGTTTCTAACCCCCTCCCTTTCCCCCCCTTTTGTTGACTTCCAACAGCTTTCCCACCCTCTGTCCCTTTTCCCTTACTTCTATTAAATTCCTCTGTCTAAAACAGATATACATTCTCCATTATATTAAGCAGTGCATCATTAACTCCTTTAATTATTATACACCCAAACTATACGTCTTTAGCTAAACAATTTATCCCATTTTCCAGTTTTGAATAATTCTATATAAACCTATATATCATAAACCATAAAAATTTCCCACATTTAAATCAAACAATTTGATTTGTTCTCTATATATTACTCATTTCAACTTTTTATGGTAATTCTATATAACTCCTCAGATACTCAATCAATTTAACTCTTCTATACATTCAGTTTGGTGCATATAAATCTTGTCAAAGAAAGAAAATATTGTTAGTTAGTCAATCCTCATGTTTAAACCTTATCATTAATTATTCTCTATCAGTTGACCTATACATATCTATATATATCTCAATCAATTAATCTAACTGCTTATAAATTCACATTTCTCTTCCTCCCCCGGTAAAGTCACCCCTCTCTTTTATACTTTTATTATATTTCAGTAGTTCTCAAACTGCCACAGTTTTCCTCCCACCTCCCATTTCTTCTCCAGGTATTGTTTCAGCTTCTCCCAGTCTGTGTTGAACTGCCCTGAGTCCAGATCTCTCAGTTTTCTTGTCATCTTATCCATTTCAGCCATATACAGCAATTTGTAGATCCAATCTTCAATAGTTGGTACTTCTTGTACTTTCCATTTCTGCGCATACAAAAGTCTAGCTGCTGCAGTCATATAAAAAATCAACGTCCTATGATGGGCTGGAATTCCCTCCATTCCCAAGTTTAGCAGCAGGAGTTCTGGGTTCTTATTTATTTGAAACTGTAAAATTTCACTCATTTCTCTTATTATTTCCCCCCAGAACTGCCTAGCTACCTCACACGACCACCACATATGATAGAGGGAGCCCTCATGTTTCTTACATTTCCAGCATTTATTAGAAGTATTCAAATTCCCTAGCGCAATCTTCTTTGGTGTCATGTACCAACGATAGATCATTTTGAAAATGTTCTCTTTAATATTAATACATGTCGTTGTCTTCATTGTAGTTTTCCACAAGTATTCCCATGCCTCCATTGTTATTTCTTTATTGAAATTTATAGCCCATTTCACCATCTGTGTTTTAACTATCTCATCCTCAGTATACCATTTCAGCAATACTTGGTATACCTTGGATATTCTTTTCTTGTCTTCTTTAAGAAGGGTCTGCTCTAGTTCCGAGTTCTCTGTTCGTATGCCCCCTTTTGCAAAGTCTGAGTTGTATAAGTCTCTAATCTGTCTATACTGAAACCAATCATAGATAGGTGATAGTTCCTCTTGCGTCTTTATTCTAAGTTTAGATACTTCAATCTTAGTTATTTCTTTATACGTTAAACATTGTTGTTCATTATCCACAGCTCTCGGATCTATCACCTCATATGGAACCACCCACAAGGGGGTTCCTTCTTGTAAGTAAGTTCTATACTTCTTCCAGATTGTAAATAGACTTCTCCTTACAAAATGATGCAGGAACATCGAGTTGACCTTTACTTTGTCATGCCATAGGTATGCGTGCCATCCAAAAATTTTTTTATATCCCTCTAGGGCTAATAGTTTCTTATTCTTTAATGTCATCCACTCTTTTAGCCAAACTAGGCAGATTGCATCATGGTAAAGTCTCAGATTGGGCAGTTGCATTCCGCCTCTCTCCTTTGCATCTTGTAAAACTTTTACTTTCACTCGAGGCTTCTTGCCTGCCCAAACAAAATCTGATATTTTCCTCTGCCATTTTTCAAATTGTTTAGAGTCTCTGATGATTGGTATTGTCTGTAACAAAAACATTACTCTTGGTAACACATTCATCTTAACTGCTGCAATCCTGCCCAACCATGACAGGTTCAATCTATTCCATTTGATCAAGTCTCTCTCTATCTGAGTCCATAATTTTTCATAATTATTCTTGAACAAATCTATATTTTTTGCAGTCAGCTCAACTCCCAAGTATTTCACCTTACTAGTTACTTCACAATCCGTTGTTTCCATTAACAATTGTTGTTTCTGCTTAGTCATGTTTTTGCATAATATCTTTGACTTCTTTTTGTTAATGAAGAAACCTGCCAAATCTCCAAACTCCTTGATCTTGCCTATCACTTTTGGCATGTTCTCCAGTGGGTCTTCTACAATTAACATTATGTCGTCTGCAAATGCTCTGACCTTATATGAATAGTCCTTTATTTTTATTCCTCGTATTTCCTCATCTTGTCGAATTTGTATCATCAGAATCTCCAATACTAAAATGAACAACAATGGAGATAACGGGCAACCTTGTCTTGTTCCTTTACTAATCGTCAATTTTTTGGTCAATTCATCATTCACTACAATTGCTGCAGTCTGGTCTCTATAGATTTCCTTGATTGCTCTGACGAATCTTTCTCCCAGTTGTAGCTTTTCCATAGTGGCAAACATAAAATCCCAGTTTAAATTGTCAAACGCTTTTTCAGCGTCTACAAAGAAGAAACCAACCTCTTTGTCACAACGCTTGTCGTAGTATTCAATAGCATTGATCACTGTCCTTAAGTTGTCTCTTATTTGTCTGTCTGGCAAAAAGCCTGCTTGTTCCTCCTCTATGACTTCCGAGAGCCACCCCTTCAATCTCTCCGCCAATATCTTCGCAAAAATTTTATAGTCATTATTGAGTAGTGATATAGGCCTATAATTTTTCACGCTAGTCAGATCTTGGCCCTCTTTTGGGATCAATGATATATTCGCTTCGCTCCAAGTGTCTGGAATTCTTTGATCCCTAAAAACTCCGTTCATCACCTCTTTTAGGAATGGTGCCAGTTCATTGGCCATTGTCTTATAAAATTTAGCCGTAAGTCCATCTGGCCCTGGCGCCTTTCCTAGATTTGCGGATTGTATTGCCATATTTATTTCCTCATCAGTTACTTCACTGTTCAACTTATTTCTCCAAGCTTCCGAGATCTCTGGAAGTTTGGTTTTCTCCAAATATGATGCTATTGATTCTTTGTTTACTTCTTTTTTATTATACAGCTTAGCGTAAAATTTATAAAAGGCTCTGCTAATGGTAGTCTGCTCCAAATACGTTTTGTTTTCTTCACAAATTTTATTTATTATTTTCTTCTCCCTTTTCTTCTTTAATTGCCATGCCAAATATTTCCCAGGTTTATTAGCACCCTCAAAAGCTTTTTGATTCAGTCTTTTAAGGTTCCACTCCAATTCTTTGTTACTCATTGCTGTTAACTGTTCTTGAAGAATTTTGATTTCCTGATGTATTTTCTTTTTCCCTGGTCTCTTTTTTAACTGTACTTCTTTGGCCTTTATTTTCTCCTCAATCTCTTGTCTTTTCTCCTCTTTCTTTTTCCTTGCTCTACCATTTAAGTCCATTAGTATGCCCCTTACAACCGCCTTGTACGCGTCCCAAACTTTACTGGTTGGTACTTCTTTATTCACGTTGTATTGTATAAAAAACTTAGTCTCTCTTCTCAGTGTTTCCATATTCTCACTTTCCTGTAACAGGTCCTCATTTATTCTCCAGGCTTTCCTTTTTCTCCTTTTTCCAAATTTCCACATAATTGGGTTGTGATCTGAGCCTACCATCGGCATTATTTCTACCTCCTTAGTCCATAGCGCTAAGTCCTTTGAGGCCCAGATCATATCAATTCTTGATAATGTAAGATGCCTTGCAGAATAAAAAGTAAACTGTTTGGTTTTAGGATATTCTCTCCTCCATACGTCTTCGAGAGTCTCTTGTTGAATCAACTCAAAAAAAAGCTTTGGCAATAGTCCTCTTTTCTTTTGTGCTTTTGTAGTCTTTTTGTCTAATTCCAAATCTGTCACTCCATTGAAATCTCCAGCAAGAATTATCTGGTCATATACAAGATCGTCTAGGTGCTTCCTTAAGTCCTCAAAGAAGCTTTCCTTTGCACCGTTAGGTGCATAAAGTCCGACTACCAACACTCTCTTTAAGTTCCAATTACATTCCACTGCTACAAATCTAGCTTCCACATCTCTCATAACAAATTTTAGCTGCAGCTCCTCTTTTATATACAACACCACTCCTCTTTTTTTCTTGTTGGAAGCCGCTACAAATTCTTTGCCCAATTTTCCAGATTTTAAATATTTTACATCCTGTTTTCTAATGTGGGTCTCCTGCAAACAAACAATATCACATTTTTGTTTTAGTAGCCAATGAAAAATATTTTTTCTCTTATTCGGTGAGTTTAGTCCATTTATATTCCAAGATAATACTTTACACTCCATATTCATGGTTTTGTTGGTAAGTCTTTTTCATTGTCCTTGATAAATCTCTCCATCTCCCGCTCAGATCTGATACGTTTTTTTGCCCCTCCAAACTCAAAGGACACTCCTTCCGGTAACTCCCATCTGTATCTGATATTCATGTCCTTCAAAGTCTGAATTAGCACTCTATACTTTTTCCTGTCCAATAACACTGATCTGGGCAGTTCCTTCATTATAATAATCGTCTTGCCATCAATCTCCAATGGATCTTGAAATTGTTTGGTCACAATCCTCTCTTTCATATTTCTAGTTGTAAACTGCACAATCACATCCCTTGGTAGTTTCCTCTGGGTTGCAATTCTCGAGTTCACACGATACGCCACATCTAGGATAGCCACAATTTCCTCCTCCTCCTTCCCCAGGTAATCAGCCAACACCTCCGTCATCTGTTCTTGCGCTGACTTCCCTTCCACTTCTGGCAGACCACGAAAACGAAGCTGCTTCTCCATGTGTTTAGTTTCTGCAACTGACATCCTCCCCTTCACCAGCCTCATCTCTGTTTGTTGCGTGTCTATTAAATTCTCCATCGCGTCTTCTACTGTTTTAACTCTCTGCTGCGTTCCTTGTAACCGAGCCTCTCTCCTGAGTACTTACACAAATGTCTGATGTGGCCATTGGCCCGCTCAGCCTTCTGAGGGCTGGCAAGGCTGCACTCACGTGGGTGGCGAAGGCTCAAAAGCTGGCCAGCAATGGGGAGCTGGATAGAAGCAGCTGACCTTGGTCTTATCGTTAGGAAAATCCCTTTCCCAGGCTCAGTGTACAGTTGCGCTCTGCCAGGGACGCAGGAAACTCTTCTTGACACCCCCCCAAACTTCTCTGTGGGCCTCACTGGGCACTTCCCTGGGGAGGGGCAGTAGGAGACGTGGCGGCGGTGGCAGCCCCAGGGGCTGTATCAGTCGCTGGTTGCTGTTGAAGCATAGCTCCAGCATCCGTCAGTTGCTGTGCCTGGCCTCGGAGGGCTTGGTTCTGGGCAGCCTGGGCTGCAGCCGCGTTTTCCATACTGCTGCTAAGTCTGGGGGACACCAACTGTCCTGGTTGCAGGGCTCGGCTATCAGGTCACAGCATCCCTTCCAGTTACTCAGAATAACAGGCCCAGGGGAAGTGGAAACGTCAGGTCGTTCAGGCTGAGGCCTGATCTTCCAGTCATCAACCCAGGAAGTGGGAACAGGTCACCGTCTCAAGGTACATGTTGTGTCCATGGCCAGAAGCATCTCTCGGGGAGCTTTCTAACCTGCACACCCACACGCCGTGCACCCAGCCGGCTTCTCGGGTACAGTCCTACACAGACTCATTTTCTCTGTCAGCAGGCAGCTGGCGTCAAGCCAACAGGCATGCACTGAGCTTTCTCGCCTGCAATTCTGCCCTTAGTCTTCTCCTATAGCCTTCCAGAGGCACTGGTGATCCTGGAGGGCTGGAAGCGGCCTGCTGGCTTCACCTGCTGGGTCAGAGCTGCTTCTGGCTCAGCTTCTGGCTGTCGGTCCCGGCATGCCTCTGCCTCCTTCTCCTGCAGGTTGGCTCCTGTGGACTCTCGGCTGGTTATGGAGGGCCTCTCCTCCTCTGAGGATTCCTTTCTCTCACTGAGCGCTGGCTGCACCATGACCATTTTTAGCTTTTTTGATATTGACCTTGAGATACCATACCTAATGTTTTTAAGAATTCTTTTTTCAACCTCTTTGCTTACCTGCTTTCCCTGGGCAGGAGTTTCTCCCTCGCCCCCTTTTTTGCACCTCTGTATCACTCACTGGGACTCCTTTTCTGTGAATGTCCCTGGTGTGGTGCCAGAGCCACAAGTTTGCCCTCTACGGCCATTCTGCAGAGGGGAAATAACGGGCAGAAACTGCTGGAAGTGGCAACGTTTGGTGAGCAACGATGAAGAGAAGAAGACCTTACTCTACAGGGGGCAGCAAGGATTACCAAAACTCAAATAAAAGTTAATGCCATTAGATCTGAAGCTTCTGTAATTGACAGAGGGACCTGTCAGGGGTGTCCTCTGTCGCCCATTCTGTTTGCTGTGGCCATTGGACCTCGGCCAACGCTATTCATTCCGATATGCAATTAAGGGCATTGCAATCGGGAATCAGGAGCGCAAGATCTCACTTTTCGCAGCTGTAATGGTCTTGTTTATTTCATCCCCAGAGGAGTCACTTGGTGACGTTTCAAATAGGTTTAAAGACTTTGGCATGATCTCTGGATTAGATAGTAATCTATCAAAGATAGAAATATATCTCGTATTCCTAACTCAAGGAACTGAAGTCATCATACAAAAGTGCTACAAATTTGCATGGGTTTACTATTAGACATTAGACGTGTCATCTATAATAGAAGAAATTTGGCTACTGAAACTAAACATCAATTCAAGGTTTGGAATGATAAAATTTTATCATGGCAGGAACAGCTATCAACAATTAAAAGTTTTATTTTGCCTAGATTTCTACATATATTTTTAGGACTGTTCCCTTTCCTATTCCTCATTAGATGCTGCAGCAGTGGCAAAAACTATTAATCCAATTTATTGGGGGGCGGGGGGACGTAGAGCAAGAAGAGCAAGAGAGGGAGGGAGGAAAAGAAAGAAAGACATGGAAAGGGAGGGAGTGGGGAAGGAAGGACGGTTTCTTCTAGGAGAGGGGGAATTCCCCTCTCAGGTGAAGTTTAAAGCCCGTTTGTGGCTTCCCTGGCTTCAGCTGGCCCACGGAGAAGTATTGGGCTGCAAGGAGAGATGCCGGAACACCGCTCCACGGCGTTCCGGCTGGAAGAAAGCCCTGAGGTGAGGTCAACCCTTTCCCTTCCCAGGGCTCAGTGATACTTGTTTCTATAACACTTGAACTCGTTGGCAGCAGAGGAACAGGACACTCCATATAGCATTGGCAACTGTCAGCATTGCCACTCTCTCTCCATATAGCATTGGCAACTGTCAGCATTGCCACTCTCTCTCTCTCACCGAGGCCCTCAAACTGGCTAGGGGAGACCACAAAGACAAGGATGGCACTGCGGAAAGACATGCAGTCGGAGCAGCCAAGCCCTCCAAGTTCCATCTCCACTCGGGGAGAGACCAGAGGCAGTCCTGCGCTGAGCCCCAGTCACACCCGAGAGACCCCCCTGGTCTCCGCAGTCTTCTCTGCCTCCCCCTCTCTGGGGCTTGAGGTGTGGATTCTGGTCCACCCCCTACTTGCTGCTTCGCTGCTCCTGGGCCAGTTGGTAATGGGCATAAGCGAAGCGTTGCCTTTGCCCAACGTGCTCCTTCTTGGGAATCGAACTGGGGTCTGCCATTGGCCTCAGGGATGCCTTTCCTTAGTGGAGTTTACAAGACTCTATTGCAGCGGCATGTGCCTTTGTTGCTCTCTCAGGCTTTGCACGCCCCTTCTCTGCCCAAGGGAACTCAGCTGCAGGCAGGGATGTTTGGTGGAGGACAAGCTTGGCTCGCCTCCACAGTCCTGTTGCTCGCCCCATCAGTCCTCCTGGAAGTCAATGGGTGCCCTCTGTTTCCTGCCTGCATTCTGGGGCTCTCCCCGTGGGCACAGATTCATTGGCATCAGGGGGTTTGGGCCCTGTCTGTGGTGCTGGGCTGTCTTTGTGTCTGCTAATCACGGGGCCGTCCTCAGAACATTGAGCCAAGATTGCGGGCTGTTGGTCGGATCGCGGGAGACTCAGGCCCTTTTGGTGTCCTGAACCCGAAATCATTAGCGGAGGGGTGTGTCTGTCTGTTATTTCTCATCTGCAGAACGGCCACTAAGGAAGGAGGCCCACTGCCTGCTGCAGAGGCACAACGTGTTTTTTGTCCAGAGCTGGCCTCGTCGGCCCCGCATTCCCCCAAGGCTGAGCGAACCGGGGGACAGCCCCAGCAGCATTTGGAGGCCCCACAGAGGAGGCAGGGGCGAGGGGTGGACCCTACAGCAAGAGTGAGCTCCTGGGTTCACGGGAGGAGCAAGCGGGGATATCGAGGCCCCCAGGAAAGCATGTGGAGTCTCGCCAATGAGCCGTGCCGCCCTTCTGGGCCCCCCCACGTGGCCAGTCAGGTGGAGGCTGGCTGCCTTTGATGTGCTGTCGGGAGAGGTTCCAAGGGCCAGGGGGCTTGCCGCAGAGAGGGCTGCCTAAGGAGGAAGGGCCCGTCTCTGCGAGAGGAACCTGGCCAGAGAGAGAGGGGCTGGGCGCCGGACAATGACCTTCACTCCCCGTACGGCAGGTGTTCCTCCCAGCGTTGTTGGGACCCTCTATGGAGGCGGCCCATGACCAGGGGGACAGCCACACTCAGTCCACCTGCTTCAGGCAGTCGCAGCAGAAGAGCCGGGAAAAGATGCCTTTTTTGGGCTCTGCAGGAAAAAGAAGGGAAGGGTGATAACGACAGAGTACATAAACCTTTCTTCTTCCCCCCTTCAGTTCTCCTGGCAGGATCCCTTTGGTTCCAGTGGGGAACAAGAACATATTTTAAAACCAATGGAGAGGAAACGCTACTGGGAGATCCTCTTCTTTTAGCAATAGCAATGGGGGAATGAGAGGTCTCCCTGATGTAAGAACTCTCAGCCTACCCCACCCTACCTCGCAAGGTTGTTGTGAGGAATACGAAAGAGATGGGTGGGAACCATGCATTCTGCCTTGAGATCTTTGGGGGGAGTGCAGGATAAAAACAGAGAAAGAGAACATGAGATTACCGTTTTGTGTCTTGACGGGCACTGGCATTTCAGAGCCAAGCTAGAAGTCACGAATTACCCTTGGATGGCAAGTGAACAGACTCACATGTATTCCTCCTGGTTCACTTGCGCTCCACTTGCGCTCCACTCGATCACTACGATTCAAGTGTAGTTCCTCACTCCTAGCTTGGCCCTCAGTTGCTGTCACAGTTGCTGTCACAGTCTAGGCCCTGGGTATGCTTCTACAGTCCCGCCCAGAGCAGCTGGTGTCTCGAGCGTTCTCGTGGCACCATCTCTTTGGGTCCAATGGGGAGCTCTAGCATATTCCAACACTATGGAAGAGGCAAGGCTATTGGGAGCTTCTCTTCTTGTAGCGGTGTGAATTGAGCAATGAGAGTTCTAACTCTTGTGACAGGTTTAGGAGCATTAACACGGGGACAAGGGGGGGCTGCACAGGACGGTAGTCCAATGAGACTTGCTTGGCAAGAGGTGCTTAGAAGCAGGGCCTTTTTTCTGGGAAAAGTGTTGGGGGATCTCTCTATTACATGAGTGAGCCCGAAGCATGCGCGCTACGGGAAATGTGTGATGACATCACTTCCAGGAAGTGACATCACCTCTGGGAAATGACATCTCTTCCTGGAAGTGATGTCTCTTCCTCTTCACTGCCATTGCTACATGAAGTGGCAACTGCTTGCGGGGATTAGGGACTTTTCAATGATTAGAGAAATGTGTAGAGGAAAGTTCTCTTCCCAGTTACGTGTGGATGACCAGTCTGTCCCATATCATGAGTGGCAGTGGGTCATTTTCAGGAAACATTATTATCTCTACTGTATTTTGAATTTATTTTGAATTTATTGCAGCACTATTATTTAAAGGAAAATAAGGTTTTTTTCCAGGCCCCAAATCAAATTATTAAATTAAATAGCAGTGTAATCCAAAGCAACACCTTTCCAAGTCCCTGAAGTCAATGGGTTTAGAAGGTTGTAACATTCCTTAGAAGTGCTCTCTCTCTCTCTCTCTCTCTCTCTCTCTCTCTCACACACACACACACACACACACACACACACACACACAGAATTAATCTTGTAACTTTAAATATTTCAAAACTGAACATGGAGCCAAAAGATACTACGCTCAGTCATTGGGAAGGAAGATTCATCTGCCCTACTATAAGCCCATTTAACGTGACACAGGACCTCAAAGCCACTTGCAGTCTCCTCCTCCTCCTCACAGTTTCCTCCATTTTCTCAGTCCTGCCACCGCCAAACACTGTGGCCAGCTACCCACGGCCTCCTCTGGCCTGCAGCGCTGGGCCTGAGCAGCGGGCACAGGGGAGAGCCCGAGCGGGTGTGTGCTTGCCGCGGTGGACGTTGCCAGCGCTTCCAAATGCAGCGGCCAGCTGCTCACGGCCTCCTCAGGCCTCCAGTAAAGGAAGGAAAAGAAAGGAAAAAAGAAAAGACATGGAACGAAAGAAGGAGAAAGAGAGGGGGGGAGGAAAGAAAGAAAGAAGCAAGGAAAGAAAGGGGGAAAAGAGAAAGGAGGGAGGGAAGAAGGGAAAGTCCGGGGAAGAGGCAGAGGAAGCATGTGGCCCAGGAGAAGCTCCACCCGGGGAGGCAGCCATGGGAGTTTGGGCGCCGGGGGCAGGGCCCCCAGTCACATGATCTTTTTTCAGAGGTGCCGGGGGGGGATCTCAGATCCTGGGAGATCCCGCTGAAAAAAAGCCCTGCTTAAAAGATTCCACAGACAAACACCTGGGAGGCCCATCTTCAAATCCCCATTCAGCCATGAATCTCACAGAGTGATCAAGCACCAGTCGTTCTCTCTCAGCCTATTCTACATCGCAAGGCTGTTGTGAGGAACGGGAAAGAGATGGGAGGAAAGCATACATTCTGCCTCGAGCTCCTTGGAGAGAGAGCAGGAGAAAAATAGCGAAAGAGAACATTAGATTACCATTTTCCGGTGTTGATGCAGTGGAGCTCACCCAGACACTGGAGGGGACCGACTGTAACTCCTGAGAGAGAAAGGCCACCTGTTAGATGCAACGACTGATGCTCCAGGAAGCTGCTCTCTCGACATGGAGGCCCTGAAGCCCCATCTAGCCTGCTGTCACTGGGAGCTGCTTGCCAGAGTCCGAGAAGGGTCTGCCCCCACCCCTGGGATCCTTCCCTTCAATATTCCCCATACGGAGCCAGTGAGCATCATGATTCCTGCTGACATTTCTCCCGAGCTCTCCACATTGGCAGGGGAAAGGGACAGGGTCAGGGCCTGGCAGACCTTGTGCTGCTTGCCCATTCCCACCTCCATTCTAAAGACACAAAAGCCTTTTCAACAGAGGTTGCTGCCAGAGGCTACTCAGGAGGCTGGGTCAGCATCTAGGGTACCCCACGCTCTTGGCCTTTCCCCTGGACACCCATCCCCATTGCCCGGACTGTTCCTGGGTTGGGAAACTTGGCAGGAGGGCTGCTATCTCCTGAGAGGCAGGGAGATACCAGTGGATGATTCGCTCCCTTGGATCGCTGTTCTGCTCACCATAATTGGGGATGTTCCCACATTGCAGGGCCCTGGTTGTTCTTCCTCCTCATCCTCCTTCTCCTCCACCACAGACCCTGAGATTTCAGAAGGCAAGTTCACATCAGTTCCTGCCCAGGCCACCCCTGCATTTGTGCTGCTGCCTAGGAGGAAGATGGGCTGCAAGCAACTCTGAAGCCCCACTAAGTTGGAATAAGGTGGGGACAGCAAGCGGAGGGAGCTTCAGGTGACCAAAGACATTCTGGTGGCCCTGGGCGTGCCAATACGTTCCCATGCAGAACTGCTCTTGTCTCGGGCATTCGCATGGCAGCATCTCTTGGGTTCCAATGTGGAGCTCTAATATATTCCAGTATTATGGAAGCGGCAACGCTAACGGGAGCTTTTCTTGTCTGTCACAATGAGTGTCCTAACTCTGGTCACGGATGCAAGAGCATAAGCATGGGGATGGGGACAGGGGGCTACACGGGAAAGGAGTCCAATGACTCTTGCTTGGAAACAGGTGCTGAAAAGATTCAGCTCATGAGGCCCTGGGAGGCCGAGCTTCAAATCCCCATTCAGCCGTGAATCTCACAGGGTGATCAAGCACCAGTCGGTCTCATTCAGCCTACCCTACATTGCAAGGTTGTTGTGAGGAATGTGAAAGAGATGGGCGGAAACCAAGCATTCTGCTGTGACCTCCTTGGAGGGAGGGCAGGAGAAAAAGAGAGAAAGAGAACATTAGATGACCATTTTCCGTCAGCAGGGGAGATGACATACCTGCAGGTGTTGCTGGCAGGGACATGTCCCACACACTAGATGTTACTGACTCCAACTCCTGAGAGAGAAAGGCCACCTGTTAGATGCAACGACTGATGCTCCAGGAAGCCGCTCTCTCTACAAAGAGGCCCTGAAGCCCCATCTAGCCTGCTGTCACGGGCAGCTGCTTGCCAGAGTCCGAGAAGGGTCTGCCCCCACCCCTGGGATCCTTCCATTCAATATTCCCCATACGGAGCCAGTGAACATCACAATTCCTGCTGACATTTCTCCCGAGCTCCCCACATTGGCTGGGGAAAGGGACAGGGTCAGGGCCTGGGAGGCCTTGTGCTGCTTGCCCATTCCCACCTCAATTCTGAAAACAGAAAGGCCTTTGGGGGCTTCAACAGAGGTTGCTGCCAGTAGCCAATCAGGAGGATGGGTCAGCATCTAGGGTACCCCACGCTCTTGGCCTTTCCCCTGGACACCCATCCCCCTTGCCCGGACTGTTCCTGGGTTGGGGAGCTTGGCAGGAGGGCTGCTATCTCCTGAGGGGCAGGGAGATCCAAGTGGAGGAGTCGCTCCCTTGGATCGCTGTTCTGCTCACCATAATTGGGGACGTTCCCACATGGCAGAGCCCTGGTTGTTCTTCCTCCTCATCCTCCTTCTCCTCTGCCACTGACCCTGGAATTTCAGAAGACAAGTTCACACCAGTTGCTGCCCAGGTCACCCCTGCAATTGTGCTTCTGCCTAGGAGGAAGATGGGCTGCAAGCACCTCTGAAGCCCCACTAAGTTGGAATAAGGTGGGGACCGCATGCGGAGGGAGCTTCAGGTGACCAAAGACATTCTGGTGGCCCTGGGCGTGCCAATACGTTCCCATGCAGAACAGCTCTTGTCTCGGGCATTCGCATGGCAGCATCGCTTTGGTTCCATTGCGGACCTATAATATATTCCAGTATTATGGAAGAGCCAACACTAATGGGAGCTTCTCTTCTCTGTCACAATGAGTGTCCTAACTCTGGTGACGGATGCAAGAGCATAAGCATGGGGACGGGGACGGGGGCCAACATGGGACCGGAGTCCAATGACTCTTGCTTGGAAACAGGTGCTGAAAAGATTCAGCTCATGAGACCCTGGGAGACCCAGCTTCAAATCCCCATTGAGCCATAAATCTCACAGGGTGATCAAGCACGATTTGTTCTCATTCAGCCTACCCTACATTGCAAGGTTGTTGTGAGGAATGTGAAAGAGATGGGCGGAAACCAAGCATTCTGCTGTGACCTCCTTGGAGGGAGGGCAGGAGAAAAAGAGAGAAAGAGAACATTAGATGACCATTTTCCATCAGCAGGGGAGATGACATACCTGCAGGTGTTGCTGGCAGGGACATGTCCCACACGCTGGAGGTTACTGACTCCAACTCCTGAGAGAGAAAGGCCACCTGTTAGCTGCAACGACTGATGCTCCAGGAAGCCTCTCTCTCGACAAGGTAGCTACTGTAGCCCCATCTAGCCTGCTGTCACGGGCAGCTGCTTGCCAGAGTCCGAGAAGGGTCTGCCCCCACCCCTGGGATCCTTCCATCCAATATTCCCCATATGGAGCTGGTGGGCTTCATGATTCCTGCTGACATTTCTCCCGAGCTCTCCACATTGGCTTGGGAAAGGGTCGGAGTCAGTGCCTGGCAGGCCCTGTACTGCTTGCCCATTCCCACCTCCATTCTCAAAATGCAAAAGACTTTGGGGGCTTCAACAGGGGTTGTTGCCAGTGGCCAATCAGGAGGCTGGGTAGCCCACGCTCTTGGCCTTTCCTCTGGACACCCATCACCCTTGCCCAGACTGTTCCTGGGTTGGGAAGCTTGGCAGGAGGGCTGCTATCTCCTGAGAGGCAGGGAGATCCAAGTGGATGATTTGCTCCCTTGGATCGCTGTTCTGCTCACCATAATTGGGGACGTTCCCACATGGCAGGGCCTTTGCTGATCTTCCTCCTCATCCTCCTTTTCCTCTGCCACTGACCCTGAGATTTCAGAAGGCAAGTTCACATCAGTTGCTGCCCAGGCCACCCCAGTATTTGTGCTCATGCTTATGCTCCTGAGCTCCTTGGAGGGAGGGCAGGAGGAAAATAGAAAAATAGAACATTAGATTACCGTTTCCCATCAGCAGGGGAGATGACATACCTGCTGATATTTCTCCCAGGAGATCTGAGATGTCCCACTCACTCGAGATGACTGACTCCAACTCCTGAGAGAGAAAGGCCACCTGTTAGATGCGACGACTGATGCTCCAGGAGGCCGCTCTCTCAACAAGGAGGCCCTCAAGCCCCATCTAGCCTGCTTTCATGGGCAGCTGCTTGCCAGAGTCCGAGAAGGGTCTGCCCCCACCCCTGGGATCCTATCATTCAATATTCCCCATATGGAGCTGGTGGGCTTCATGATTCCTGCTGACATTTCTCCTGAGCTCTCCACATTGGCTGGGGAAAGGGACAGGGCCAGTGCCTGGCAGGCCCCGTACTCCTTGCCCATTCCCATCTCCATTCTCAAGACACAATAGCCTTTGGGGGCTTCCACAGAGGTTGCTGCCACTGGCTACATAGGAGTGTGGGTCAGCGTCTAGGGTAGCCCACACTCTTGGCCTTTCCCCTGGACCCCCATTTCCCTTGTTTGGCCTGTTCCTGGGTTGGGAAGCTTGGCAGGAGGGCTGCTATCTCCTGAGGGGCAGGGAGATCCAAAAGGATGAGTAGCTCCCTTGGCTTGCTTGTCTGCTCACCATATTGTCATCTCTCCTTGGATCGTCCGCTCCTTTTTCCTCCTCCTCTTGCTCCATCTCCTCCTCCACCGTCCCTGAGATTTAAGAAGGCAAGTTCACATCAGTTGCTGCCCCAGGCTACCCTGGCATTTGTGCTTCTCCTGCCTAGGAGGAAGACGGGCTGCAAGCAGCTCTGAAGCCCCACTACCAGGGACAGCAAGTGGGGGGAGCTTCAGGTGACCAGAGACATTCTGGTCACCCTATTAAAATGGTCCTAAAAAGTATTACGTTATGAACTTAAGTTGAAACTAACGAGAGCCTAGGTAGAATCTCATTTTTAGACATGTCTTCCTGAAGGTCGTCTTTGGGCATTCAGGTTCAATAGTGTCAGTCACAATGAGCATTCAGCATTTCAACATTCAGCATCACGAACTTAAGCGACCTAGTTTTGTGTAGAGGTTAAGAGCGTGGGACTCTAATCTGGAGCGCTGGGTTTGATTCCCCACTTCTCCACTTGAAGCCACCTGGGTGACCTTGGGCTGGTCACGGCTCTCTGGAGCTCTCTCAGCCCCACCCGCCTCACAGGGTGTTTTGTTGTGGGCATAATAATGACATACTTTGTAAACTGCTCTGAGCGGGCATTAAGTTGTTATTATTATTGATACTAATCTTGAACTAACAATAGCAAACCCTCACTAAGTATAACTGGTCCACAAGAAATCCATATCCTAGATGAGAATCATCCCCTAGAGTTCTGCAAACTTATCCACTCTTCAAATCTCAAAGAAATGACCAATCACATTTTTCTAGGAGCAGCACAGGTTTCCAGTTTTAAGAAAGTTGGCAAAGTTCTCAAGTGATTAACAGCAATTTCATCAGTTAAAAACGTTCCCTGAAAGTGATTTCTTGCAGCTGGGGAAAACTCATATAATCATTTAAAGTACCAGAATATTCTTTTACTCTCTGAGTTAAATAAGACTGGCAACTGAAGTTCTACTCGAGTTCAAGCTGCATGTGGGGAAATCGAAAAGTGGTGCCAAACAAAAAGAGTGTCTCCTCTTCTTTCCCAGCAACTAGCAATATAAAATTCTCTATTTTTACAAACATCCAGTAGTTGTCTTAATAATAAGGGAGAGACGAAACATTCTGGAGAATGGTTGTGTTATAATTTGAATGTGATGTATAAAAGCTATAGAGTTATTCTATTGTATCCTACTGTAAAAAAGAGTAAGTGTGTTCTAGACAACTCACTTCCTACCTTGGTGTACCACCAGAGGGTGCTGCCACAGAGGGAAGACCAGGCGAGGCAGCCTGTCCAACCTGAGCGCTTGCTGGAATCAGGAGCGGAGCTGGTGGCAATGCCCACCCCTCGCCTTAACCCATGGGTATTATTAGTGGAACAGGTAGCAATGCCTTCCCCCTTCACCCAGCTGGGATCAGGAGCAGAACAGGTGGCAATGCCAGATTTATTTGGCCGTTATTCCTTATGGGAAAAAACTATCTGGGCATATCTGGGGCCTGGGGGGGGGGGCTCATTTTTCAAGAACATGCCACCAAATTTTCAAGGAAGCTACTCCTGACTGTCCTCTAAGCCCCCCCCCCCGCAAGTATCAGGAAGATTGGACCCACAGATTCTAACTCTGTGGGCCCCTGAAGGAAGTGCTCACAGTCACGCTCCATTATTAATAATAACTATCTGGGAGGATATCGGGGGGCATCATTTTTCAAGAAAAAGCTACCAAAATTTTGGGAGCTTACTCTTCACTGTCTTCTAAATATCATCTGAGTTTCGGGAAGACTGGATCTCTGGGACCAATTCTATGGGTCCCTGAAGAAGGACCCCCCCCCAGCTGCTCTCCCTTGTTATCTGCGGGGGAACCATTTCTAAGCAGGCTTTGGGGCAGAAACACACAGGGGCAAGGCTGCTGCTGGCCAAGGGCACGCTCCCCAATGCAAGAAGAAGCCCAACAGAACCAACGAATCAAGGGGGGCCACCATCAGACCCGAGAATTTTGTCACCACAGAGAATTCCACCCAAACCAAACTGAAGCCAGGGACCTTCTTGTGACTGAGCCCAGCTGAACCAGTGTCACTCACAGGAGCCAGGCAGGCACGGAGAGACCCTGCACAGATTGGCTATTCACTCCCCGTCTCTCCTCCCCCTCCCCTCTTGGAAAGAAGCCAAGCAAGGAGCAAGCCAGAGGCTGAAGCCACGTTTCCTAAAATTACCCAGATTTATTCCGGGATCTGGGTTCCCAGATTGGATCCTGGACGATCAGTTTTGTCTGGGAAAAGTGGATTTAGCCAGATCAGCAAAAATCTGGCTTTTGTCCCGAATCGTGTCTCCGAGGAGCACACCCCTAATGAGCTGCCATCCCTCCACTCCCAACTCTTGAAAAAGTTTTCCGTTTCTTTACTGAGTCAAGCTCTAGCACTGCTGGGTGACAGGGGGGGAGAACAGGGCTTCCGGACGGGGAGGGGGGCTTTTGAGGGCCAGGCTCAGTGTTCAGACCAACAGGGAGGAGCAGCAGGGGGGCAGGAAACGTGGGAGCCAGTGGGGCGGGAGGGGGGCCTGTGGCGGCTGCTCGTGCCTTTTCCCAGGCCACTGGCTTCTGCTGGCAGGGCAGAGTGTTGTTTTTGTGCCCACATTGATGCATTTTTCGGCTGCCCTTCCCCCAAGGTCCTCGGGGGACACTCAGGGTTCTTCCCTCCTCCATTTTGTCCCTACAACAGGCCTGTAAGGTGGGCTGAGAATGACAGGCCCAAGGTCACCTGATGAGCTTCAAGGGACAAATATTATTCGGGGAAAGCCTCGGTCTCGCCGGCTGGAGAAAAAGTTCTCTGCCCTCTTCACCAGAAGTGAGGAAGCCCGGCCACATTCACCCAAAATGCTTAAGCAGCTGAACAACCCCCCAAGGTACGGAGCCATTTTCATTTGGAACCATCCATTAGAAAGGAGGAAACCGAACTTTTGCACTGAACACCGGATTTAAGGAGCCGTAACTTAGCCAATTCAAGATTTTTTTTTTAAAAAAAACTTATTTGAGAAATGCATCACTCAGTTTTTAAACCAAGAAGTATATCTTTTGATGAAACAAATTTAAGCTAACTTTTTCTCTGTTTCTACATGTGTACTGTTTGTAACATTGATTTGTATTATAATTTTAACTTCGGAGGCCCAAATTGATACAAAAATGGCTAAGTGGCATGGCTGTTTTATTCTTATATGTCTGGGGGAAATTGGTAGAGTATATGGGGACATTGCGTCATGGAAATCAGTCCTAATATTTGATGTGTGGGGTACTGAAGTTGAATGTTTTTCTCAAAAATGAACAGCTAGTCAGTTAGTTGTTTATTCAGTTAAGAAGCTCAAAAGCTGTTTGTCTATTTTGAGCAGCAACTTCGAACAGAAGCAGAACGGACATATTCTGGTATCACTGCTTATCTTCACTGTTGTGAACAATCTTGTGTTTTTTATTGATGGAAAGTAGATATTATAAAAAGGGTTTTTTTAATTAAAAAATACTTTTATTAATTAACCAAAACAAAACACACAAAATGTACAATACTTCAATCCCCATAATATCTTTAAAACAATATTGAAATCAAAGATATACATTCTTTTGTCAACCTATAATCATTCCAAATATCAAATCACATCACTTTAACATTATAAGGAAAAGAAACCTTAACAATCTTTATAACCGTGCCCAAAGACTTGCATAATCAGGCATTCCCACCAGTCCCTCTCAGTCTACCTTTCCTCCAACAATACGGGCTAGCAGTTTCAAATATCGATTTAAGCTTAGATGGGGTCAAATACCAATTGGAAAACATTTTATAATATTGATATTTGATACACAAAATTTTCGATGTATTTGAAGGTTTGAGCCCAAATTTTCTCCCTGTCTGGTTCGGTTAGCTCTTTTACTCCGTCCCTTTGCCAACTTGTGACATATCTTGGTAACGGGGAATAGAATATTTCCACCAAATGTTTATATAGCTTCGATAACAGCCTTTAACAATACTCTTTGAATCCTTCAATATTCACTCAAAAATGTTAATTGTCTTTTAAAAACACCCTTTCTTTGCAATGAACATATTAAATTACTTATTTGGAGATACTGAAACCATTCAATGTGGTTTTCCAATGCCTTAAACTTCGTGATATTGTGAAAAGTTTGGATTCATCAGTTAAGAGGAAGAAAATAGCAGAGAGATTTCAAATTAAATGGAACATGAACGCCATCAGGGATCTCGGGATATCGATTCAAGAGCATCAGTACTTAGTTGTGAACCCGCAGAAAGTGAAAGGCTCTGAGGGCAAGCAGAAGGCCCTGCCTGGCATGTCCACAACACATACCTGCCGCCACTCTGTTCCTTTTTTTGCACGCTAACCACTTCCACACTCTTTGCCACCACGCCATTCTTCGCTTACCCACCTGCAGGGAGATAGATCAAAGACTCAGCATGACTTTCAGAGGGGCTGAGCTCAGCCATCAGGCATGGGGACAAATAGGATGGAAATGAGGTGCCCCACGACGGGCAAATGCCCACCATGCCTGCAGCGTTTGGGCTTGGCACAGGAGAGGCCACCCCTCAACAGCACGGGGGGTTGCCTCTTTATTCCTAGCCACCCTGTCCCGCCCCCATGAAAATGCCCCGCCTCTTCCTTGTATTCTAGATCGCCCGGAGCTTCCCCAGGGTCCCTGCAGCTCAGGGGGCATGCCAGCATTTTGTTCCGAGAGCCACATTCCGAAATGATGGGGTGGGCTGAGCCAGGATGGGCCGGGTCTGCCCCATGTTCTCTCCACAGTGCCCCCAAATCCAGCAGGGCCTACCCATTTGGAAGATGGGGGCCAGTGAAAGGAGGCTCCTTGTGGGGTGTGGGAGACACGTGCTTAAAGTCCAGGCTGAGACAAAAACCCAGGAGGGAGGGGGGGAATGAGACTGGGGGGGTCTGGGGAATGGCAGCAGCAGAGCCAGGTGAAAAGGAGGCTGCGGGTGGCCCCCAGAGCGTCCTTCTTACGCCCCTGCTTTACACCCATCCTTTCCTTCCAGCCCCAACCTCAGCCTCACCCACCCACCCCAGCCCAGTCCTGGGGGAGCCAGAGCCAGGCATCAGTACCTCCTCCATCACTCAAAGCCACACAAGCAATGAGGCTGACTTCAACTGCCGCTCCAGCAGCGATGTCACCACAGAACCTTTCGGGTTTGTGACTCACCTCAGGCATTCCAGGCAGGGATTCCACTGGGGCCGGGTGGGGGGCGGGGCTCCGTCAGGCTCCGTCCTTCAAATGCAGCATGTAAAACTCGCTCATTTGAAGAATTTTTATATTTGCTATGGCAGTGCCACAAAATGCATTATTTTTCTGGTGCAGTTTGTAGATATGGACATGACATGTGATTTCTTGGTGAATTTTGCACGATCCCATCTAAAAATCCCGACAATCTATAAAGATCGACACCGTAGATCCATGATTTTGTGCCATGGCAGATCTGTGCTATTTCATGATGCTTCCTGCTGGCCACAATATGAGCTCCAGAATCATGCCGGTTTGGTTGGGTTTCAGTGAAAAAATCAAATGAATTCATGAGGATCCATGCACAGGATCTAACTACTGCAGTGCCATGTTTTTTATGGTTCAGTCTGAGTGATATGGGATTTTATGTTGGATTTCAGGACATTCTTTTAAAAAAAAAATTAACAGAAGATCCATCACTGTCAGTTTAGATCTGTCTTTTCCCACACTCTGTACATACTCAGAGTTTCTCTGTGCAAGACTTTTGACACTGGAGCTAGGAAGTGTAGTTTTAAAAGACAGAGCTGGCATAGATCACTTCAGAGGGGACGGATTCTCTCACAGCCCTCCGCCGCCTCTGATGTGCCGCACTGTCTCGCCTTCCAGAGCCTTTGCCCTGCCGAGGATCCGTTAATTCAAAGTTTTAAGCAGCAAGGGTGGCAGGGCAAAGGCTCCAGAAAGGGAGACAGTCCAGTACCACAGAGGCAGTGGAGGGGTTTGAGAAGTGGTCTCCACCATCTCTGTCTTTTAAAACTATGCTTCCCAGCTAACATTGCATCTCCCGGCACTTGATGAACACGCACCCTGGGGACGTGTGTAGAGAGACTGTCCGAGGCTCCGTTCCTGTGGCTTTCCTTTTCCCCAACTCAAGTTCAGATGTGGTCCAGCTGCCCCCATATTGTGCTCTTTCTCTCCATCCACTCCTGTTTGCATCTTAAACAGGGGGAGGGGTCCTCATGCAATCTCAGAAACCTAGGAAGAGGTTTCCTCTGAGCATGTGCAAAGGACACTGTTGAGTATCCACAACAACCCATCTTGTTTTTAGAAGCTCCCATCTGCCTTTCCCATCTCCCCCTTTTCTTGCCTTGACTAGCTGCAGAGAAAACAGAAATCCAACTGGTGAAGCTTCCTACCGCAAGCAAGAGTGACTTTCTCGAAAAAACGTCAAGGGACGTTCAATCCATTTTTATTTTTATTCAAATGTGTGGTCATTTCCGAAGTGCAGGCTTGAGAGGGGGCACTTCCTTGGGGCCTGATGTCACCACCTGCCGCTGCCCCAGGGGGATGGCCAGGGTGGGGCCTCTAGATTTCTTTCGTTCTTTGCTCTATCAAGTGCCAGTTTGCTCACTGCTTCTGTGGCTGAAACTGCCTTGAAAGGGTCCCCCTCCACACTGACATTGCCAGCCTCGGCCAGAGGAGAGCCACAGGGGGCTCTGGGACCACCACGATCACCCCCCACTCGGCCCCCCTGAAGGAGCTGGACTTGGAGCAGCAGCTGGTGGTAAGTCTGGAGGCACCAAACCTGCCAGGAAAGCCTGGTCGGATTTGGAAAGTGAGGCGATGCCGGGAGAGACGCAGGAACACTCTTCCGCTGTTTGTCTTCCCTGGCTTTATTCCAAAGTAGACCAGGCCGGATGTTATGAATTGCCTGGCAGGTTCACCAGGGTGTGTCTGTCTGGTTCCTCCTTCCACCTGCATGAATTCCCTCTAACCATCCCCCCATAACACACTCACATTCTCTCTCTCTCTCTGAAAAATCGAAGCACCTCAAAAAGAGTTTTTTAATCAGGTTTCTTATCAAGTAAAAAAAGGAAGTTTATTTCTACCTACTTTCCTCCCCAAACATTTCTTTTTATATATTTATGGACATTGTTTATAGCAGCTCACATCATTCCCCTCTCCTCCATTTTATCCACACAACCACCTTGTGAGAGAAGTTCGGCTGGGAAGGTGTGCCTCAGGGTGGCTTTGGCCTCTCGAATGGCAGTGGAGGCCCTCCCCTCTGAATGGCACTGAGGCCCTCCCCTCCCCAAATCCTGCCCACCCCAGTCTCCTCCCCCAGATCTCCAGGAATTCCCCAACCCAGAGTTAGCAACCCTCGTGGTATGGCCGAAGGTCACCTCGTGAGCTTCCTTGGCAGAGTGGGGGTTTGAACCCAGGTCTCCTGACACTCTAACCCCTACGCCAGCTCGGTTTTCATCATGCACAGGAACATTCATTTAGTGGATTTTCACTATTTCCCCTCCAAATAAAGCAAGACACAGAGAGAGCACAAATGTGTGACTGGTCCATACTGATCCGTGCTTCTCCTGTGATCATTTTATCCTCCCAACAGTCCTGTGAGGTAGGCTGAGAGAGCATTTATTTATTTATTTATTTATTTATTTATTTATTTATTTATTTATTTATTTATTATATTAGATTGTTAGTCCGCCCTCCCTGCCGAGCGGGCTCAGGGCGGAGCACAACATTTTAATTTACATAAAAACACATAAAAGCAGATAAAACATTACAATAAAATTTACAACACTACATACAATAAAAACTTCTCCTCAGGTGGCAATGGAAGAGTTACTTCATTTCAGACATGGCCCATATGTCCATATCTGTATGGTGGTGGACAGATCTTTTCAAGTCAAGTCAAGTACGGCTGGGGGGGGGCCCAGCCTAGCCTCCGCCATATGCCTGGTGGAACATCTCTGTCTTACAGGCCCGGCGGAAGGATAATAAATCCTGCTGGGCTCTGGTTTCATCAGACAGAGAGTTCCACCGGGTTGGTGCCAGGACCGAAAAGGCCCTGGCTCTGCTCGAGGGCAGGCGAGCCTCCCTAGCCCGAGGTCACCCATCAGATTTTGTGGTGGGTGAGGATTTTGAACCCAGGTCAACCCATAGATACAGACCTACACGCCATTTTTTCCCCTTCCTATGCTTTTATTTTTATTTTTTAATTAAACAAATAGTAGGCGAGGAAAGAAAAGGGGATAGGAAACAGAAGTTTACATTTGAAAGAAAGTTGAAAATATGCTTTACAAGGAATATCAAGGAATATCAAAAGACAATGGCCAGATAACATTTATTGCACACCAGTAAGGAAGTGGCCAAAATAGAAGTGAGGAGGTTCGTGTTTGTGGTGAGGGGACTCCTAACTTCCCGTGGGGGTGTTTTGGGGCTAAAGAAAGGTTGCTGCCATAGAGAGCCCTTGAAAGCCCAACTGCTGGCATTCCAGCGGATCGTTGGCACCTCTTGGCAGCCTGTCCAAGGACAGTGCTGAGATTAAAGTATAATAAGGGACCATAGTGAGTAAACTCAATAAGGCAAAAATAATTTTTAAAAAACACTGTGGAAAATTACTATTAAATAATTAGCTTATATGTCCAGAAATTCTTATAGAATAGTCCAAAACAGTGACATAAAGACTTTTATAATATATAGCAAAACTATAATCATACATACATCAGAGGCACAAATTATACAAGCGATTATTATACCAAACAGTAACACAATCTTTTACAAACATATATAGGACAAGAATTGTTCAAAATCTTGACTGAACGAACCCAAATGAAGTGGTTCTATAGAAATGAATAAATAAATCCAAGTGGAAACTGAAGAGCGCTAGATGGAGCCTCATTTCAAACTAACTCTCCCTCAAGGTCAACTTAAGGCTTAACTAGTCCTGTTGCATAATCAGCAGGCAGCATGTCGACCTTCCGCATCGCCGTATTGAAACGGCCTTAACCTGGAACCACTCTTCAGATTCCAAAAAAGCCAATCCCATTTTTCTAGGAGCAACACAGGCTTCTGGTGTCAACAAAGTCGGCAAGGCTAGTGCCCAACCATGAACAAAGCAGTCCCCCCAGCCTCTTGTGAGGAAGAGCACATGAGAGATGAGAGCCTGCGTGACCTCACTGATTTGCCATGGTGCCTTTAAAAAGGTGACAGAAAGGCCTGCGGCAAGTCTATCTATCTATCTATCTATCTGTCTGTCTGTCTGTCTGTCTGTCTGTCTGTCTGTCTGTCTGTCTGTCTGTCTGTCTGTCTGTCTGGTTATTTAATTAATTAAATTTATATTCCGCTCTCCCCCCAAGCAGGCTCAGAGAGGATCACAGTAATGTAAATAAATACAATGAGAACATGGTAGCATAAATTAAAACATCAATCAGTAAAATTATCCATTAAAACAGCTGCACACTTCTTGCACAATCCGTCAGACGTTAACAAATCCTGTGTGGAAGGGGAGGAGCATCTGAGTGGCCCAGAACCTCCCCCCCCCCCTACATCATCTGGGCTAGATAAATGCAGTTGATAAACACGGCAAGGAGACAGAGGCTGCAACTGTCCCCTTTTACCATTGGTTAGCACATATCGCATAGACCAGGGGTGGGCAAATTGCGGCCCACGGGCCAAATGCGGCCCACTACAGAGTTTTTTGTGGCCCGCCAAGACAGTAGAAAAGTATGATAGGGTACATTTGTCTCATTAAACTTATTCTAAAATTAAATGTGCTTGCAGCTATAGATGATATGAAATTAGCACAATAAATAAATTGAATAAAACTACCACTATTTTATTTAATTTATATTTATTGATTTTTATGATACAATTTATACCTTTTCTGAAATGCAAAGTTAACTAATGAATGCAATCATTTTAAAAGGTGTGGCCCTCCGCTAACCCCTGCTCCCACAAAGTGGCCCCCGAGCCAAAACAATTGCCCACCCCTGGCATAGACAGACGCACCCACAAAAAAATTCCCACAGTGGTTTTGAAACTTTTTTTGGAAAGAGGAGAATGGTGTTCCTGAAGAGGTTTCTTCAGAGCCAGATGTTAGTTGCCTTGTTTTTCTAACCCCTTTCCCCAATGAACCAAAGGGTCTTTTTTCATGAGACGATGTTTTGTAAAAAGAACCTACATACGCATGCTGGCCTTTTGTTTACCCTTTCTGTCTAAGTTGGATATCAAGGGTGCAGAGAGGCAGTGAGTAGTTTGGTCAATGTTTCTTGCCTTTAGAGTTCATCTGTGATGTTAGATTTGGATTTGTAGAGCCGCCTCGTAACCAGAGAACTGTCAGAAATAAATTAGCTATGGATTGCCCCCCACCCCCATCAGAATAAAGAGGCAGACACAAGGCTTGGGTAACAAAGGGCCACTTTTTATTTTGGCAACAACATGAACTGCAACAACTAAAACCCTGGCAAGGGCCTAACCAGTGGTACAGGTCAAGCCCTGGGGTCACTTCCCTGGACCCCACCTTGACTTGTCTGGGCAAGACCCGCAGCCCCGGACGCGAGCCGTCCAAATGCATGGCTTGGATCTGGCCAGCCTGGCGGATGGTTTCCCCCTTAAAGCTCCAAGCACCCCCGCTGTGGAGCATGAGGGAAGGACTTGTCCAGGGGATCCCACCAGGCAGCCTGCCCTCTCAACTGGCTGCCGTAAAGCATGCCAGCCAATCCTGACAGGCCCCTAATATCCCCACCAACGGGGATGTGCCAAGGGTAGTCACCATCCCGCTAACATCGCCCAATTAAATTCTGCCAACGCTAAGGCCGAGCCTCTGCTTAGGTGTTCACGCCCCACATGTGACTTAATGTAAGATGCAGCCCTTGCCTCAGGTCATCTAAAAATATGTTGTTGCCTGCCACCGAAAGGTGGACCCCATCGCCTCGGTAGAGGTCGGCCAAATGGGCCTTAATCCTGGGATGGGGAAGATAAATGCCCAACCTGTTTCCCAAAGCTAACTGAAGGGCCCTATTGGCCCTACACCTAGCCCCTTCTACCCCTTTGGGGTCCAAAGCGTCATGCCACACCCTGTGCTGCAGTATCTCCAACCAAATGACTAAGACACCAGGCCACTGCTTGCTAATAAAGTGCAAGTCAGTCTGCCCCTGCAAAGTAAGGGCCTTACCCTTTACAAGCCCAAGGTCATTACCTCCCAGGTGAATGACCAATATGTCAGGTGGAAGACCACTCCTCCCCTCAAATCGCAAAGGCAGCGGCCCTGGCCACCTTAGGCCCCGGCAGCCCTGCCACTCAACTGTGGCCCACTCACTTAACCCAAGCTGGGACCTGATCAACGTCCTCTTCATTTGGTGGGCTGCCCAAAAAACCATGCAGTGTCCCCATATAAGGATCTGCAGCCTTCCACAGCAAAACACAGCATCTAAAGAAAAAACAAGTCAGTTGAGGTTCCCAGCGCCCAGTGGGTGAATGTATGACCGATAAGCCTTGGACCTCCACCGGCCCACCCGCTGGATAACCTGACTAGGGTAACCCATAGCTGCAGCTGTCGAGGCTGCCCCAATCCGAAAGGAATGGGTGCCAAATTTAACATTCTGCAGACCCAATTTTGTCAGAGCCTGTCCAGTAATTGTCCAGAACTGGTACTTACTCAAAGGGGCTCCATCAATGTGATGAAACAATAACCTCCTGTTGTCCCCCTGGAGAGCCATATATTGCTTCAGAGCCGAGACTGGGCATAACTCTATGTCCACATAAGGACCCAGCTGAATAACAGACCCCCACTCTAACTGATCCACCTTGGAATGCCGAATCTTTAAAGTAACATTATCCCCCACAAACCTTAGGTCCGAGGCCATTAAAGCCCTCCCAGACTCATCCTTAATGGAGTGGGCCACCAATTCACTTATCCTAAGAGCCCCCCAAAAAGCTGTCAGCGCAGCTGCATGAAATAGAGCCACCTCATAACCAGAACAGCACATTGAACCCCATACCACACTAAGGCCACTCAGGACGTCTGGAGTCATAGGCTCCCTATCATCCCTTGGTCTGGCTGCCTCCTGGGACCAACCCTGTAACATCTTCCTAAGGTGGAAATCCCCAGTGGTTTCCACAAACCCGCGGGCTTTGCTGGCGAATGCTAGTGCCACTAGCTGTCCCCTAATTGACTTTACCGATAAGCCCCTCACCCTCAGTTGAACGCAAGACTCCATAAGGTGATCGACCTGGATTAGCCATACTTGTCGCAGACCCTGTTCATTCCTAAACCCCGCAAACTGCCTCACCACACAATCATAGGACCTCTGTGTGCTGGGGGCAATGGCTAGCTGGATGGCCCTGTAGGCTTCAACCTTCCAAGCTGCCGCAGTTCCTGCGGCATCGGGGCGGGCAGCAGGTCGGCCTCTGGGGCAAGCTGATGAAATCGCTCCATTTGTAGGGGAGACAAAGCATCGCAGAGACACCTTAAGAAAGCCCATCCAGGAGCCACAGCTATACAAGCAAAGTTTAAGTGGCCAACAAGCTGCTGTAACTCAGTCAGAGATATTCTATGCCGCTCTTTAAAAAAGGCAAGCTGCGCCCTGAGGTCAGCTAGCTTTTCCAGTGGCAGCCTGGAGGTTTGATGGACAGTGTCCAGTTCAATGCCCAGAAAAGTGAGGGCAGTGGAAGGGCCCACAGTTTCTTCATGGGTCAAGGGGACCCCCAATTGTGCTGCTAGGTTAATGAAGTCCTCCCAGAGCCGGGCGCATTGGCCAGTTCCAGAAGGCCCTACGAGAAGGTAATCATCCAGATAATGAAAGGTGTCTCATCAGTGAAGCTGGTGACATAATGCCCATTCAAGGAAGGAGCTGAAGCGTTCAAAGACCGCACAGGAAATCGAGCACCCCATGGGTAATGTTCTGTCCAAGTAGAAACGGCCTTCAAAAGAGAAACCCAACAGCTCAAAATCCTCTGGATGAACCGGGAGAAGGCGAAATGCTGACTTAATGTCGCATTTGGCCATCTCAGCACCCTGTCCGCAACTCCTGACAACCTTGACTGCCTAATCAAAGGACGTGTACCTCACAAAGCAAAGGTGGTCAGGGATAGCATCGTTAACTGATCCACCTCTGGGGTGAGAAAGGTGGTGTATCAGCCGGAACTTGCCCGCTGCCTTTTTTGACACCACACCCAAGGGGGAGACCCGCAAACGCAAGACTGGTGGGGCCGCAAAGGGGCCCAACACCCGAGCCTCGGCACACTCCTTGGCAATCTTTTCCCTAACGATCCCTTCCATACCAGCCACTGATCGAAGATTGGCTACCATAAAAGGGCCCCTGGGCCCCTGGAACGGGATCCTAAAACCAAACCGAAACCCATTGAACAGAAACAAAGCGTCTTCCCACTTAGGGTAACTATCCAAGAGGCACTTAAGTTCCTTCAGCTTTATTGGGCTGGGACCCTTTACCAGCTTGCTGCTGGGAGTTACCTCCGGCCCCACCCACCCCCCATTTGCCCCAGCCTCCTCTATAGCGCCTAGGGCAGAAGTTGAAGGAGTGGGAGCTCCCACACATTGGGCATTCATGCTTGAACCCGCATGGTTTCCTCGAGCACGTTCCCTGATAAGCGAAGTCCCAGCACAACAGCCGTGCTTGAACCGGCTGACCCGCAAACCCGTGGGTACTGGGAGTAGCGGTGGACCGCTGGACTAAATGGCCACTGTCAGAGCGGTCAGAAAGATTAGCCTTTGCAGAGGCCATCACCTGCAGCCAAAGCTGCTGGAGAATCTTATCCCATGGCAAAGCAGGGTTCATTGCAGCCCTCTTACGAAATTCTTCTTTGTACTGCATCCATGCAGCACTGACGAAGACATTTGTCCGGTGACGCCGGCCTTTTGTCCACCCTCACCACCAGCCCTGCAGCAGCAGGCACCCCCTTTAGGCCCTGCAGCACAGCCTCTGGCAGTACCTCAGTTGCAGGGGCCCCTACAGGTCTCCAGGCCTCTCTCACCCTTAGGCCAGTTGCAGCCGACGCCCAGGCACAACTCTAGGGAACAACCTGCAGCCACTCAGCAGACTCATCCATCTCTTGCAGTTGCCCAGGTGGCTCCACATCTTCCAGGCTCACAGGAGGGTGTCATCAGCACAAGTCAGGCAGGCCCAAGCCCCAAGATGCCAAGGGAGCCACTGGGGAAAGCTCAGAAGCAGCAGGGACGAGCCAGGCAGAGAGCAGACCAAATGCCACACCCTAGGTGGGGATGGAGTGGGTGGGGCCAGGAGACTGCAGAGTCTACCCAGCCCTCCTAACAGATAGGCTGGGAGACGGGGGTGACGATTGGGGGCATCCCTGTAAGTTAGTAAACCAAAGTCGAACAAGCTTGTATACTGAGGATTCTCATTTAATTTTAGTCCTAATCACGGTCTCTGTTTCCTTTCTCTTACCTTTTGACTGATGACGACATATAAATTGAGATTACACTGTGCAAAAGCTGGGACACCGCTTGCTGTTTTTTGCTGGGATCTGATCATTTGCAGATCTTCGTATGAGACTCAAACTTGACTGAAAAATGCCAACAAGTTCATTAAAGACACAAATGAGCATCTAATAGCTGGAACTCTGTTTTGATACAACTGTATAATCATCACTTCCTTCTAGGGTTTGCCAGTCCCACACTGGGGGCAGAGGATCCGCTGCCACCACCTTCCCTCCTGCCCTTACTTACCTGGCCAGTGGGGGGGGGCACACCTCCTGGCGTGTATGCCTGTGTCTGAATCGGTGCCAAATCTTGATGAACAAGATCAAAGATGATAAGATCACAGCTAGATCCCTTGGTATCACTCCTCTGTACCCAAATCAGTTCAGGCCTTACTTTCCTTATAACAGATACCATGGGTTCAATTCCCAGCAAGCTGAACCAAATGGATCTTGTGGTCAATATGGAAACACTGTTCCTGATTCCACAGCACAGACTCTGTGGGGGAAGTCCTAAACCCCTCCCAAGCTTTGCCTGCCCCACTCTGAGCAGGAGAACAAAATTCATCCTCACCTTGAACAAAGTCCTTTCATACAGGCACCAGGGCTCAAAACAAATACAAAGATAATAACAGTTCCATTTGCCAGACTGAAACTTCGTCTTCTCCAAAACAGGAACGTCAGAGAGTTCCACCTACACAGCCAGAACCCGTAAAAGTGGTTCTCTATCCCACGTCTCTTCCACTGGTCCCAGAAGTGCTGGAGTGACAAACTGAATCTCACAGTGAGGACCTCTTTGGTTCTTTCCCAATACAAATCTCGATCAACCCAAATGCCTCTCTGTCTTGTGGGGGGAGGGGGCTTGTTCTGAGACCAACTGCTTAAGGGCCCATGGTCCATTCAGGAATTTTCTATGCATGCCAGTCTCCTCGAACTCAGTATGATAAACAGGGCTTTTTTTTCAGCTGGAACACAGTGGAATGGAGTTCCAGAACCTCTTGAAAATGGTCACATGGTTAGTGGCCCCGCCCCCTGATCTCCCGACAGAGAGGAGTTCAGATTGCCCTCCACGCCTCTCTAAACGTCCCTCTGTCTGGAGATCAGGGGGCGGGGCCACCAGCCATGCGACCATTTTCTCTGAGGGCAACCCACTGAGTTCCACCACCTCTTTCCCCAGAAAAAAAGCCCTGAAGCAGACACAATGAGAAACTCCCTCTCTCTCGCCCACACCCACAGTTTTTTCAAGGGGGGGGGGAAGCTTGGGGAAAAGGCTCCCCCTCTGGCAGCAACTTTCAGAGTCCGTTTGGGCTCTCCTTTTTTAAACAGAAACTATCCCCAAATCTGCTGTATAACTTCTTGGAGCACAGGTTGGCTCTGCTGTGAACTTGTAAAAGAAGTAATGTTAGAGGAACTCTTTATCTGAGAACTCAGTGATGGCACCAGCTCTTCTCCAAGTTGTCATGGAGACTATCCCTGCATTTTGACAAAACAAAAGAAAAAAGCAAACACAAGCCAGGATCAGTGGTGCCCCTTCTAATTTCTTTGCTGCTGAGCGGCACGAGGGCAATCTCAACTCCCCTCTGTCTGGAGTTCCGGAACCTCTTAAAAATGGTCACATGGTTAGTGGCCCCGCCCCCTGATCTCCAGACAGAGGGGAGTTCAGATTGCCCTCCACGCCTCTCTAAACTCCCCTCTGCCTGGAGATCAGGTGGCGGGGCCACCAGCCATGTGACCATTTTCTCTGAGGGCAACCCACTGAGTTCCACCACCTCTTTTCCCAGAAAAAAAGCCCTGATGATAAGGTATGCTCTGAAACCTTTTGTATGCCTCGTATGAGGCAAGAATGTACAGATACGCATGGACAATACAACAGCCATGCATGACTTAGGCAGGGGAGGACAGCTTCCCTCCCTCTCTCTCACTAACATGGGAGCGGGCTATCCCACAGTGGGTCAGTCTCTCTGCTGTCCACATACCAGGCAAGGACCATGTTCTGGCAGCTGCCCTGCGTCGGTCAGTAACGCAGAATTACAAATCATCTATACACAAAACGTCACCCCACCCAGTCTTCCCCACTCAATTTGACCATCGACCTCTTTGCCACATACCTCAACAAGAAGTGTGCACGGTATTGCTTGAGGTCATGGGAAGAGAAGGCCTCTCACAGAGACGCTTTGTCAGATTTCTTGGTCAGGCACCTGCCTGTAGGCATTGCCTCCTCTACCCCTTATGACCCCCCCACTCAGCAAGATGACGAGGGAAGATTCCTCGGCAATCATAGTAGCCCCTTACTGGCCAAGGCAGGCCTGCTTCGCCATTCTGTGTCAAACGGCGCAGGGCAGACGCCACCATTTCCCCCTAACCCCAGACCTGCTTCAGGGCAGCGTGATTCTCTGCCACAACCTGAGTATGCTGAAACTCACAGCCTGGTCCGTGTCTCCTCTGAATTCATTTTTTATTCCCCAGCCCCAAAGGACCTGTTGGAAGCCAGAAAACCGTCCACCAGGAAATCATATCTAGCCAAATGGGGCAGATTTTCTCTTGGGCATGAAGAACCGAACCCTCCTCGTTGCCTTCCGTTCTACACTGTTTGGTCCGGTTAAAGCTCCAGGTTTGGACTAATTCCTCCATTACGGTCCATTTCGACCTAGCAGTGACAACATAAATGGGAAATCCCTCTTTGCCCAGTTGGAATGCAAGTCCGTCCTTAGAGGCCGAGCAAACTTACAAGCCCCAGTAACTTGGTTTATTCCCCAGTGGAGTCTCTCCTTCGTGCTCATTTCAACCATGCACATAACCTTCGAGCCCATAGCTACCTGCCCCCTCAAAATGCTGTCAGCTAAGACGGCTTTTCTGGTGGCCCTAACCTCAGCTAGGAGGGTGAGTGAAGTGCAAGCCCCTTGAGCCGACCCCCCTTTCATTAAGATGTTCTCTGATAAGGTTGGTCTGCATCCAAGCCTCCTGTCATGTCTGCACCCCTACATCCATGCCAATGTTCTATATGTTCTAGGTGTTGAACCATTGCTAATGCTGTACCTTGATTTCACTTTGCAAATGCTCTATCCCTAACTTTCGTTTCTCCCTCTAGCAGCCTGAGAACGCAGCTGTCTTATCTTTTCTTACTTCGGAGCTCACAGCGGTGACCTTGCACTGTCTGAAATGTTAGTTTACTCTCATGCATTCCCAGGCTCTTTCCTGTGCAAACCTGTGGTCTAGCTGGGAGGGGGGAAATGAGTGGGTATTTAGAGTTGTACTTTCCTCAAGTCTCTATTCCTATCAAGGGAACATGTACTTCTGAGATGCTTTCATGCCTCTCAGTAACCCTATGGAAATATATATGGGAAAAGATTGGATTTCTGAATAAAACCATTTAACCAGGAGCTTGGACTTCTTCTTGCAATGGTGCAGGGATTCGTCTTCCCTATCCTGTCATCCATAGCCCGACACCTCCGTTTTCTGCCCAAGATCATCTCCGGTTTTCACATGGACCAGGACATTGTCTCCCCTGTCCTCTTTCGGACATCTCAGGACGACGCAGAGAGCCCTTGCACACTTGGGAAGTTAAAGGTGCCTTGGGTTTCTATCTAGGACAGCTCCTTTTGGAAGGGCCCTAATCAATTTTGGTCTTTCAAAAGGAGCAAAAAGGGCCAGAAAGTCTCTGAACAGGATATTTCAAAGTGGACTTGTTACAACCCGCATTAGCAGACGTGCCCGTTCCATATGAGGGTTCGTTCCACTAGGGCTCAACCCACCTCGGCAGCCTTCAATTCGGGCCTCCCGCTTGTCGATTTGTGCAAGGCAGCCACCTGGTCAATGCCGCCTTCATCCCTCACACATGGTGTCATTGTTGTGGACTGCAGAAGGGATGCGGATGTTTGCAAGGCACTTCTGAAGACTCTTGTCCATTAAAGAGCTTCACACCCTCCTCCTGGGGAAGTTAGCTGGATCATCTCCCATGTGGAACTGCACAGAAGTCACGCTAGATGATGAAAACAGGCCTGCGCTTACCTGTAATTGTTGTCCATTGGGTGGTCTTCTGTGCAGGCACGTGCCCCTCCCTCCTTCCCTGCTGTGAGCAATTTTGTGTATCTTCCTTCGGCACCCAAAGCTTGCCCGGCCATTTATAGCTACTCCCCAGCGGAAAGCTCGTGGGAAGGCTAAGCGGGCAACTCGTGTTTTTAGGAGCTCTAGAAAGTCCGTGGCTGACCTGCGCCTATGCCAACCCCATCTGTGCCTGCTCAAACCACTGGATGAACAACAGTCAGAGGGAGGGCGACGCTGTTTTCAACAGTGCCTCTTTAAGCCCAGCAAGCGAGACTGTGTGAAAGACAGCAGGTAAAGAAGGCCTGTTTTTTGCAAATAGTTTCTGAAAGATGGAAAAGATTCCCCACCATATTCTGGGGGAGTGGGGAATTAACTTTCAGGGAGAGAAACAGTTTGTATAAATTCTGGGTGGTTGTATAAATTATGCTAGTCAATCATTTTCTAGTCTCAAAACAAATTTACAAACAAAATTATGAATTTATTTATCAACAAACAGAATTACTATTATAAGAACTGCAATAATCAAAACACAATAACCCTACTACTAATAATAACTATAATAATAACAGAACTAATAATAATACTATAATAATAATAGAACTAATAATAATACTATAACAGACCTAATAATAATACTATAATAATAATAAAACTAATAATAATAATAATAATAATGAACAATAAACAACAGGAACTTCCTTATTAACATTAATAACCTAAAAATAACATATTCCGCTCTGTCCTTGATGCTGCCAGGGCCCTGCTCTCCGGTCAGCTTGGTCTTGTGTGTGGTGGGGAGCCTCTGTTGCCGGTCCTTCCTCCGCTGTTGATGGTGGCAGCATGCCTGGGTGAGCTCCAAGGCCCGGGCTGCGACTGCTGCAGGTGTGGCAGGAGGGGACTGAGTGGGCGTCCCTGGGGACCCTGGCCTGGGTGCCGCCTCCAGCCAGCTTGCTCTCGTTGGTGGGGAGAGTCGCTGGACTGGCCTTGCTGGGGATAGGGGAGGACTTCGTCTGGCACCCATATCTCCTCCTCCTCCTCTTATCTCTCCAGGCCCCCTCTTGTATTGCTGGAAAATACAAACTGGCCCCTCCTCATGGGCCAAGTTCTTCCTTGAAAAGGCAGATCTGCTGGTGAGCTAAACATTGCCTCAATGAGGCCTCCCGTGGGACACGAGTGGTGCGGCACCTTGCACAAGACAAGCCAAGAGGTTGAGAAAGAAAAAACCCTTTGCGTATGGTATCTCAAGGCCAATATCAAAAAAGGTTGAATGTATCAAACTGCAAAACCTTCTAATTAATAAGGGACTTCTCAGACAGTCCTGTAAAGCTTCGTCTTCACTCTCCTTCTCCTCCCTTGACTGTGCATGGGCCCCCCTGCCCCCTCCGCATCCACTCTGAGGGCAGGGGCAGGCGGAGGGGCTGAGGGAAGCCTCTGCCTCAATGGTCTAGGGCAAGTTCCGAGGTGGGCCTGTCTCCGGTCCTCCAGGCGCCCGTCCATTTGCAAGAGACGTGGGGCGGTCCAGCTGAGACCTCCAACCCCTCCGCTGGCAGCCCCTCCAGGTGCAGGTCAGTCAGAGTGGCCTCATCCCACTCCAAGTCTCGGGCCAGGAGCTGGAGTTCCGTGGTACAGCCTGCCACTGAGCCTCTCTCCTGAGTCCTGACACAAATGTCTGATGTGGCCATTGTCCCGCTCAGCCTTCTGAGGGCTGGCAAGGCTGCACTCACGTGGGTGGCGAAGGCTCAAAAGCTGGCCAGCAATGGGGAGCTGGATAGAAGCAGCTGACCTTGGTCTTATCGTTAGGAGAATCCCTTTCCCAAGCTCAGTGTACAGTTGCGCTCTGCAAGGGACGCAGGAAACTCTTCTTGACACCCCCCCAAACGTCTCTGTGGGCCTCACTGGGCACTTCCCTGCGGAGGGGCAGTAGGAGACGTGGCGGCGGTGGCAGCCCCAGGGGCTGTATCAGTCGCTGGTTGCTGTTGAAGCATAGCTCCAGCATCCGTCAGTTGCTGTGCCTGGCCTCGGAGGGCTTGGTTCTGGGCAGCCTGGGCTGCAGCCGCGTTTTCCGTACTGCTGCTAAGTCTGGGGGACACCAACTGTCCTGGTTGCAGGGCTCGGCTATCAGGTCACAGCATCTCTTCCAGTTACTCAGAATAACAGGCCCAGGGGAAGTGGCAACGTCAGGTCGTTCAGGCTGAGGCCAGACCTTCCAGTCATCAACCCAGGAAGTGGGAACAGGTCACCGTCTCAAGGTACATGTTGTGTCCCTGGCCAGAAGCATCTCTCGGGGAGCTTTCTAACCTGCACACCCACACGCCGTGCACCCAGCCGGCTTCTCGGGTACAGTCCTACACAGACTCATCTTCTCTGTCAGCAGGCAGCTGGCGTCAAGCCAACAGGCATGCACTGAGCTTTCTCGCCTGCAATTCTGCCCTTAGTCTTCTCCTATAGCCTTCCAGAGGCACTGGTGATCCTGGAGGGCTGGAAGCGGCCTGCTGGCTTCACCTGCTGGGTCAGAGCTGCTTCTGGCTCAGCTTCTGGCTGTCGGTCCCGGCATGCCTCTGCCTCCTTCTCCTGCAGGTTGGCTCCTGTGGACTCTCGGCTGGTTACGGAGGGCCTCTCCTCCTCTGAGGATTCCTCTCTCTCACTGAGCGCTGGCTGCACCATGACCATTTTTAGCTTTTTTGATATTGACCTTGAGATACCATACCTAATGTTTTTAAGAATTCTTTTTTCAACCTCTTTGCTTACCTGCTTTCCCTGGGCAGGAGTTTCTCCCTCGCCCCCTTTTTTGCACCTCTGTATCACTCACTGGGACTCCTTTTCTGTGAATGTCCCTGGTGTGGTGCCAGAGCCACAAGTTTGCCCTCTACGGCCATTCTGCAGAGGGGAAATAACGGGCAGAAACTGCTGGAAGTGGCAACGTTTGGTGAGCAACGATGAAGAGAAGAAGACCTTACTCTACAGGGGGCAGCAAGGATTACCAAAACTCAAATAAAAGTTAATGCCATTAGATCTGAAGCTTCTGTAATTGACAGAGGGACCTGTCAGGGGTGTCCTCTGTCGCCCATTCTGTTTGCTGTGGCCATTGGACCTCGGCCAACGCTATTCATTCCGATATGCAATTAAGGGCATTGCAATCGGGAATCAGGAGCGCAAGATCTCACTTTTCGCAGCTGTAATGGTCTTGTTTATTTCATCCCCAGAGGAGTCACTTGGTGACGTTTCAAATATGCTTAAAGACTTTGGCATGATCTCTGGATTAGATAGTAATCTATCAAAGATAGAAATATATCTCGTATTCCTAACTCAAGGAACTGAAGTCATCATACAAAAGTGCTACAAATTTGCATGGGTTGACTATTAGACATTAGACGTGTCATCTATAATAGAAGAAATTTGGCTACTGAAACTAAACATCAATTCAAGGTTTGGAATGATAAAATTTTATCATGGCAGGAACAGCTATCAACAATTAAAAGTTTTATTTTGCCTAGATTTCTACATATATTTTTAGGACTGTTCCCTTTCCTATTCCTCATTAGATGCTGCAGCAGTGGCAAAAACTATTAATCCAATTTATTGGGGGGCGGGGGGACGTAGAGCAAGAAGAGCAAGAGAGGGAGGGAGGAAAAGAAAGAAAGACATGGAAAGGGAGGGAGTGGGGAAGGAAGGACGGTTTCTTCTAGGAGAGGGGGAATTCCCCTCTCAGGTGAAGTTTAAAGCCCGTTTGTGGCTTCCCTGGCTTCAGCTGGCCCACGGAGAAGTATTGGGCTGCAAGGAGAGATGCCGGAACACCGCTCCACGGCGTTCCGGCTGGAAGAAAGCCCTGAGGTGAGGTCAACCCTTTCCCTTCCCAGGGCTCAGTGATACTTGTTTCTATAACACTTGAACTCGTTGGCAGCAGAGGAACAGGACACTCCATATAGCATTGGCAACTGTCAGCATTGCCACTCTCTACACCGAGGCCCTCAAACTGGCTAGGGGAGACCACAAAGACAAGGATGGCACTGCGGAAAGACATGCAGTCGGAGCAGCCAAGCCCTCCAAGTTCCATCTCCACTCGGGGAGAGACCAGAGGCAGTCCTGCGCTGAGCCCCAGTCACAGCTAAGAGACCCCCCTGGTCTCCGCAGTCTTCTCTGCCTCCCCCTCTCTGGGGCTTGAGGTGTGGATTCTGGTCCACCCCCTACTTGCTGCTTCGCTGCTCCTGGGCCAGTTGGTAATGGGCATAAGCGAAGCGTTGCCTTTGCCCAACGTGCTCCTTCTTGGGAATCGAACTGGGGTCTGCCATTGGCCTCAGGGATGCCTTTCCTTAGTGGAGTTTACAAGACTCTATTGCAGCGGCATGTGCCTTTGTTGCTCTCTCAGGCTTTGCACGCCCCTTCTCTGCCCAAGGGAACTCAGCTGCAGGCAGGGATGTTTGGTGGAGGACAAGCTTGGCTCGCCTCCACAGTCCTGTTGCTCGCCCCATCAGTCCTCCTGGAAGTCAATGGGTGCCCTCTGTTTCCTGCCTGCATTCTGGGGCTCTCCCCGTGGGCACAGATTCATTGGCATCAGGGGGTTTGGGCCCTGTCTGTGGTGCTGGGCTGTCTTTGTGTCTGCTAATCACGGGGCCGTCCTCAGAACATTGAGCCAAGATTGCGGGCTGTTGGTCGGATCGCGGGAGACTCAGGCCCTTTTGGTGTCCTGAACCCGAAATCATTAGCGGAGGGGTGTGTCTGTCTGTTATTTCTCATCTGCAGAACGGCCACTAAGGAAGGAGGCCCACTGCCTGCTGCAGAGGCACAACGTGTTTTTTGTCCAGAGCTGGCCTCGTCGGCCCCGCATTCCCCCAAGGCTGAGCGAACCGGGGGACAGCCCCAGCAGCATTTGGAGGCCCCACAGAGGAGGCAGGGGCGAGGGGTGGACCCTACAGCAAGAGTGAGCTCCTGGGTTCACGGGAGGAGCAAGCGGGGATATCGAGGCCCCCAGGAAAGCATGTGGAGTCTCGCCAATGAGCCGTGCCGCCCTTCTGCCCCCCCCCCACGTGGCCAGTCAGGTGGAGGCTGGCTGCCTTTGATGTACAGCCGAGAGAGGTTCCAAGGGCCAGGGGGCTTGCGGCAGAGAGGGCTGCCTAAGGAGGAAGGGCCCGTCTCTGCGAGAGGAACCTGGCTAGAGAGAGAGGGGCTGGGCGCCAGACAATGACCTTCACTCCCCGTAGGGCTGGTGTTCCTCCCAGCGTTGTTGGGACCCTCTATGGAGGCGGCCCATGACCAGGGGGAGAGCCACACTCAGTCCACCTGCTTCAGGCAGTCGCAGCAGAAGAGCCGGGAAAAGATGCCTTTTTTGGGCTCTGCAGGAAAAAGAAGGGAAGGGTGATAACGACAGAGTACATAAACCTTTCTTCTTCCCCCCTTCAGTTCTCCTGGCAGGATCCCTTTGGTTCCAGTGGGGAACGAGAACATATTTTAAAACCAATGGAGAGGAAACGCTACTGGGAGATCCTCTTCTTTTAGCAATAGCAATGGGGGAATGAGAGGTCTCCCTGATGTAAGAACTCTCAGCCTACCCCACCCTACCTCGCAAGGTTGTTGTGAGGAATACGAAAGAGATGGGTGGGAACCATGCATTCTGCCTTGAGATCTTTGGGGGGAGTGCAGGATAAAAACAGAGAAAGAGAACATGAGATTACTGTTTTGTGTCTTGACGGGCACTGGCATTTCAGAGCCAAGCTAGAAGTCACGAATTACCCTTGGATGGCAAGTGAACAGACTCACATGTATTCCTCCTGGTTCACTTGCGCTCCACTTGCGCTCCACTCGATCACTACGATTCAAGTGTAGTTCCTCACTCCTAGCTTGGCCCTCAGTTGCTGTCACAGTTGCTGTCACAGTCTAGGCCCTGGGTATGCTTCTACATTCCCACCCAGAGCAGCTGGTGTCTCGAGCGTTCTCGTGGCACCATCTCTTTGGGTCCAATGGGGAGCTCTAGCATATTCCAACACTATGGAAGAGGCAAGGCTATTGGGAGCTTCTCTTCTTGTAGCGGTGTGAATTGAGCAATGAGAGTTCTAACTCTTGTGACAGGTTTAGGAGCATTAACATGGGGACAAGGGGGGGCTGCACAGGACGGTAGTCCAATGAGACTTGCTTGGCAAGAGGTGCTTAGAAGCAGGGCCTTTTTTCTGGGAAAAGTGTTGGGGGATCTCTCTATTACATGAGTGAGCCCGAAGCATGCGCGCTACGGGAAATGTGTGATGACATCACTTCCAGGAAGTGACATCACCTCTGGGAAATGACATCTCTTCCTGGAAGTGATGTCTCTTCCTCTTCACTGCCATTGCTACATGAAGTGGCAACTGCTTGCGGGGATTAGGGACTTTTCAATGATTAGAGAAATGTGTAGAGGAAAGTTCTCTTCCCAGTTACGTGTGGATGACCAGTCTGTCCCATATCATGAGTGGCAGTGGGTCATTTTCAGGAAACATTATTATCTCTACTGTATTTTGAATTTATTTTGAATTTATTGCAGCACTATTATTTAAAGGAAAATAAGGTTTTTTTCCAGGTCCCAAATCGAATTATTAAATTAAATAGCAGTGTAATCCAAAGCAACACCTTTCCAAGTCCCTGAAGTCAATGGGTTTAGAAGGTTGTAACATTCCTTAGAAGTGCTCTCTCTCTCTCTCTCTCTCTCTCTCACACACACACACACACACACACACACACACACACACACACACAGAATTAATCTTGTAACTTTAAATATTTCAAAACTGAACATGGAGCCAAAAGATACTACGCTCAGTCATTGGGAAGGAAGATTCATCTGCCCTACTATAAGCCCATTTAACGTGACACAGGACCTCAAAGCCACTTGCAGTCTCCTCCTCCTCACAGTTTCCTCCATTTTCTCAGTCCTGCCACCGCCGAACACTGTGGCCAGCTACCCACGGCCTCCTCTGGCCTGCAGCGCTGGGCCTGAGCAGCGGGCACAGGGGAGAGCCCGAGCGGGTGTGTGCTTGCCGCGGTGGACGTTGCCAGCGCTTCCAAATGCAGCGGCCAGCTGCTCACGGCCTCCTCAGGCCTCCAGTAAAGGAAGGAAAAGAAAGGAAAAAAGAAAAGACATGGAACGAAAGAAGGAGAAAGAGAGGGGGGGAGGAAAGAAAGAAAGAAGCAAGGAAAGAAAGGGGGGAAAGAGAAAGGGAGGGAGGGAAGAAGGGAAAGTCCGGGGAAGAGGCAGAGGAAGCATGTGGCCCAGGAGAAGCTCCACCCGGGGAGGCAGCCATGGGAGTTTGGGCGCCGGGGGAAGGGCCCCCAGTCATGTGATCTTTTTTCAGAGGTGCCGGGGGGGATCTCAGATCCTGGGAGATCCCGCTGAAAAAAAGCCCTGCTTAAAAGATTCCACAGACAAACACCTGGGAGGCCCATCTTCAAATCCCCATTCAGCCATGAATCTCACAGAGTGATCAAGCACCAGTCGTTCTCTCTCAGCCTATTCTACATCGCAAGGCTGTTGTGAGGAACGGGAAAGAGATGGGAGGAAAGCATACATTCTGCCTCGAGCTCCTTGGAGAGAGAGCAGGAGAAAAATAGCGAAAGAGAACATTAGATTACCATTTTCCGGTGTTGATGCAGTGGAGCTCACCCAGACACTGGAGGGGACCGACTGTAACTCCTGAGAGAGAAAGGCCACCTGTTAGATGCAACGACTGATGCTCCAGGAAGCTGCTCTCTCGACATGGAGGCCCTGAAGCCCCATCTAGCCTGCTGTCACTGGGAGCTGCTTGCCAGAGTCCGAGAAGGGTCTGCCCCCACCCCTGGGATCCTTCCCTTCAATATTCCCCATACGGAGCCAGTGAGCATCATGATTCCTGCTGACATTTTTCCCGAGCTCTCCACATTGGCAGGGGAAAGGGACAGGGTCAGGGCCTGGCAGACCTTGTGCTGCTTGCCCATTCCCACCTCCATTCTAAAGACACAAAAGCCTTTTCAACAGAGGTTGCTGCCAGAGGCTACTCAGGAGGCTGGGTCAGCATCTAGGGTACCCCACGCTCTTGGCCTTTCCCCTGGACACCCATCCCCATTGCCCGGACTGTTCCTGGGTTGGGAAACTTGGCAGGAGGGCTGCTATCTCCTGAGAGGCAGGGAGATACCAGTGGATGATTCGCTCCCTTGGATCGCTGTTCTGCTCACCATAATTGGGGATGTTCCCACATTGCAGGGCCCTGGTTGTTCTTCCTCCTCATCCTCCTTCTCCTCCACCACAGACCCTGAGATTTCAGAAGGCAAGTTCACATCAGTTCCTGCCCAGGCCACCCCTGCATTTGTGCTGCTGCCTAGGAGGAAGATGGGCTGCAAGCAACTCTGAAGCCCCACTAAGTTGGAATAAGGTGGGGACAGCAAGCGGAGGGAGCTTCAGGTGACCAAAGACATTCTGGTGGCCCTGGGCGTGCCAATACGTTCCCATGCAGAACTGCTCTTGTCTCGGGCATTCGCATGGCAGCATCTCTTGGGTTCCAATGTGGAGCTCTAATATATTCCAGTATTATGGAAGCGGCAACGCTAACGGGAGCTTTTCTTGTCTGTCACAATGAGTGTCCTAACTCTGGTGACGGATGCAAGAGCATAAGCATGGGGATGGGGACAGGGGGCTACACGGGAAATGACTCTTGCTTGGAAACAGGTGCTGAAAAGATTCAGCTCATGAGGCCCTGGGAGACCGAGCTTCAAATCCCCATTCAGCCGTGAATCTCACAGGGTGATCAAGCACCAGTCGGTCTCATTCAGCCTGCCCTACATTGCAAGGTTGTTGTGACGAATGTGAAAGAGATGGGCGGAAACCAAGCATTCTGCTGTGACCTCCTTGGAGGGAGGGCAGGAGAAAAAGAGAGAAAGAGAACATTAGATGACCATTTTCCATCAGCAGGGGAGATGACATACCTGCAGGTGTTGCTGGCTGGGTGCAGCCCCACACACTAGACGTGACCGACTCCAACTCCTGAGAGAGAAAGGCCACCTGTTAGATGCAAGGACTGATGCTCCAGGAAGCCGCTCTCTCTACAAAGAGGCCCTGAAGCCCCATCTAGCCTGCTGTCACGGGCAGCTGCTTGCCAGAGTCCGAGAAGGGTCTGCCCCCACCCCTGGGATCCTTCCATCCAATATTCCCCATATGGAGCTGGTGGGCTTCATGATTCCTGCTGACATTTCTCCCGAGCTCTCCACATTGGCTGGGGAAAGGGACGGGGTCAGGGCCTGGGAGGCCTTGTGCTGCTTGCCCATTCCCACCTCCATTCTCAAAATGCAAAAGACTTTTGGGGCTTCAACAGAAGTTGCTGCCAATCACTGCTCAGGAGGCTGGGTCAGCATCTAGGGTACCCCACGCTCTTGGCCTTTCCGCTGGACACCCATCCCCCTTGCCCGGACTGTTCCTGGGTTGGGGAGCTTGGCAGGAGGGCTGCTATCTCCAGAGGGGCAGGGAGATCCAAGTGGAGGGGTCGTTTCCTTGGATCGCTGTTCTGCTCACCATAATTGGGGACGTTCCCACATGGCAGAGCCCTGGTTGTTCTTCCTCCTCATCCTCCTTCTCCTCTGCCACTGACCCTGGAATTTCAGAAGACAAGTTCACACCAGTTGCTGCCCAAGTCACCCCTGCAATTGTGCTTCTGCCTAGGAGGAAGATGGGCTGCAAGCACCTCTGAAGCCCCACTAAGTTGGAATAAGGTGGGGACCGCATGCGGAGGGAGCTTCAGGTGACCAAAGACATTCTGGTGGCCCTGGGCGTGCCAATACGTTCCCATGCAGAACAGCTCTTGTCTCGGGCATTCGCATGGCAGCATCGCTTTGGTTCCATTGCGGACCTATAATATATTCCAGTATTATGGAAGAGCCAACACTAATGGGAGCTTCTCTTCTCTGTCACAATGAGTGTCCTAACTCTGGTGACGGATGCAAGAGCATAAGCATGGGGACGGGGACAGGGGCCAACATGGGACCGGAGTCCAATGACTCTTGCTTGGAAACAGGTGCTGAAAAGATTCAGCTCATGAGGCCCTGGGAGACCCAGCTTCAAATCCCCATTGAGCCATAAATCTCACAGGGTGATCAAGCACGATTTGTTCTCATTCAGCCTACCCTACATTGCAAGGTTGTTGTGAGGAATGTGAAAGAGATGGGCAGAAACCAAGCATTCTGCTGTGACCTCCTTGGAGGGAGGGCAGGAGAAAAAGAGAGAAAGAGAACATTAGATTACCATTTTCCATCAGCAGGGGACATGACATACCTGCAGGTGTTGCTGGCAGGGACATGTCCCACACGCTGGAGGTGATGGAAACCAACTCCTGAGAGAGAAAGGCCACCTGTTAGCTGCAACGACTGATGCTCCAGGAAGCTGCTCTCTCTTCAAGGCAGCTATTGTAGCCCCATCTAGCCTGCTTTCACGGGCAGCTGCTTGCCAGAGTCCGAGAAGGGTCTGCCCCCACCCCTGGGATCTTTCCATCCAATATTCCCCATATGGAGCCAGTGGGCTTCATGATTCCTGCTGACATTTCTCCCGAGCTCCCCACATTGGCTGGGGAAAGGGACGGGGTCAGTGCCTGGCAGGCCCTGTGTTGCTTCCCCATTCCCAACTCCATTCTCAAAATGCAAAAGACTTTGGGGGCTTCAACAGGGGTTGCTGCCAGAGGCCAATCAGGAGGCTGGGTCAGCATCTCGGGTACCCCACGCTCTTGGCCTTTCCCCTGGACACCCATCCCCCTTGCCCAGACTGTTCCTGGGTTGGGAAGCTTGGCAGGAGGGCTGCTATCTCCTGAGGGGCAGGGAGATCCAAGTGGAGGGGTCGCTCCCCTGGATCACTGTTCTGCTCACCATAATTGGGGACATTCCCACATTGCAGGGCCTTTGCTGATCTTCCTCCTCATCCTCCTTTTCCTCCACCACAGACCCTGAGATTTCAGAAGGCAAGTTCACATCAGTTGCTGCCCAGGCCACCCCAGTATTTGTGCTCATGCTTATGCTCCTGAGCTCCTTGGAGGGAGGGCAGGAGAAAAATAGAACATTAGATTACCATTTCCCATCAGCAGGGGAGATGACATACCTGCAGATGTTTCTCCCAGGAGATCTGAAATGTCCCAAAGACTGGAGAGGACTGACTCCAACTCCTGAGAGAGAAAGGCCACCTGTTAGATGCAACGACTGGTGCTCCAGGAAGCTGCTCTCTTGACATGGAGGCCCTGAAGCCCCATCTAGCCTGCTTTCACGGGCACCTGCTTGCCAGAGTCCGAGAAGGGTCTGCCCCCACCCCTGGGATCCTTCCATTCAATATTCCCTATATGGAGCTGGTAGGCTTCATGATTCCTGCTGACATTTCTCCCAAGTTCTCTACATTGGCTGGGGAAAGGGACGGGGCCAGTGCCTGGCAGGCCCTGTACTCCTTGCCCATTCCCACCTCCGTTCTCAAGACACAAAAGCCTTTGGGGGCTTCCACAGAGGTTGCTGCCACTGGCTACATAGGAGAGTGGGTCAGCGTCTAGGGTAGCCCACACTCTTGGCCTTTCCCCTGGACCCCCATTTCCCTTGTTTGGCCTGTTCCTGGGTTGGGAAGCTTGGCAGGAGGGCTGCTATCTCCTGAGGGGCAGGGAGATCCAAAAGGATGAGTAGCTCCCTTGGCTTGCTTGTCTGCTCACCATATTGTCATCTCTCCTTGGATCGTCCGCTCCTTTTTCCTCCTCCTCTTGCTCCATCTCCTCCTCCACCGTCCCTGAGATTTAAGAAGGCAAGTTCACATCAGTTGCTGCCCCAGGCTACCCTGGCATTTGTGCTTCTCCTGCCTAGGAGGAAGACGGGCTGCAAGCAGCTCTGAAGCCCCACTACCTTGGAATATGGCAGGGGCAGCAAACGGGGGGAGCTTCAGGTGACCAGAGACATTCTGGTCACCCTATTAAAATGGTCCTAAAAAGTATTACGTTATGAACTTAAGTTGAAACTAACGAGAGCCTAGGTAGAATCTCATTTTTAGACGTGTCTTCCTGAAGGTCGTCTTTGGGCATTCAGGTTCAATAGTGTCAGTCATAATGAGCATTCAGCATTTCAACATTCAGCATCATGAACTTAAGCGACCTAGTTTTGTGTAGAGGTTAAGAGCGTGGGACTGTAATCTGGAGCGCCGGGTTTGATTCCCCACTTCTCCACTTGAAGCCACCTGGGTGACCTTGGGCTGGTCACGGCTCTCTGGAGCTCTCTCAGCCCCACCCGCCTCACAGGGTGTTTTGTTGTGGGCATAATAATGACATACTTTGTAAACTGCTCTGAGCGGGCATTAAGTTGTTATTATTATTGATACTAATCTTGAACTAACAATAGCAAACCCTCACTAAGTATAACTGGTCCACAAGAAATCCATATCCTAGATGAGAATCATCCCCTAGAGTTCTGCACACTTATCCACTCTTCAAATCTCAAAGAAATGACCAATCACATTTTTCTAGGAGCAGCACAGGTTTCCAATTTTAAGAAAGTTGGCAAAGTTCTCAAGTGATTAACAGCAATTTCATCATTTAAAAATGTTCACTGAAAGTGATTTCTTGCAGCTGGGGAAAACTCATATAATCATTTAAAGTACCAGAATATTCTTTTACTCTCGGAGTTAAATAAGACTGGCAACTGAAGTTCTACTCGAGTTCAAGTTGCATGTGGGGAAATCGAAAAGTGGTGGCAAACAAAAAGAGTGTCTCCTCTTCTTTCCCAGCAACTAGCAATATAAAATTCTCTATTTTTACAGACATCCAGTTTTACAAACATTCTGGAGAATGGTTGTGTTATAATTTGAATGTGATGTATAAAAGCTATAGAGTTATTCTATTGTATCCTACTATAAAAAAGAGTGTGTTCTAGACAACTCACTTCCTATCTTGGTGTACCACCAGAGGGTGCTGCCACAGAGGGAAGCCCAGGTGAGGCAGCCTGTCCAACCTGAGAGCTTGCTGGAATCAGGAGCGGAGCAGGTGGCAATGCCCACCCCTTGCCTTAACCCATGAGCATTATTAGTGGAACAGGTAGCAATGCCTTCCCCCTTCACCCAGCTGGGATCAGGAGCAGAACAGGTGGCAATGCCCACCCCTTGCCTTCACCCAGTCGGGATCAGGAGTGGAGGGTGTGTTAATTCCCACCACCAGCCTTTACCCGCTTGGCATCAGGAGCAGATGCCTGTCCCCCTTCACTCGGCCAGAATCAGGCACGGAGCCGTAGGCAATGCCCACTCTCTCTTCACCCGGATAGGATCAGGTGTGGAGCAGGAGGCAATGCCTGGCCACCCCTTCGTCTGGCCTGGATCAGTCACTGAGGAGGAGGCAATGCCCGCCTGCCCGCCCACCCGCCCCTTTCTAGATTCTGCTGTATTTTCCCCCACAACGGGATTCGTTGTTAGTTTAGAATCATTAGTTATATTTTTTATTCCATTTAAGCCAACCCAATTATATAGTTTATTAATCATTGGTTGGTTTAACAATGATGTTCTTTAGGATGAACAGAGAACATATGCCTGAGTTTTGTTTGTGTTGTATACCTGAAAACTATATTTTAAATATTATACAGTCATTGTATTATTTTGACAGTCCTTATAATGTATATCTTTAATTTTTTCTTTTTAACTTTTGTTCCCCTTTCCCCTTTCTTTCCTGTATCCTGTCATGTTTATAAAAATAAAAATATTTATACACAAAAAAAAGTCTGAGACATTGGAATTGGTTTTCAGGGATCTCAAAGAAATTGGGGATTTCTGAAATCCAGGAAAGATTTTCTTAGCTATTTAAGACAGAGCAGAGAATCCCATATTTATGTGGCCATTATTCCTTATGGGAAAAAACTATCTGGGCATATCTGGGGCCTGGGGGGGGGGTGTCATTTTTCAAGAAAACGCCACGAAATTTTCAAGGAAGCTACTCCTGACTGTCCTCTAAGCCCCCCCCCCCAAGTATCAGGAAGATTGGACCCACAGATTCTAATTCTATGGGCCCCTGAAGGAAGTGCTCACAGTCACACTCCATTATTAATAATAACTATCTGGGAGGATATCGGGGGGCATCATTTTTCAAGAAAAAGCTACCAAAATTTTGGGAACCTACTCTTCACTGTCTTCTAAATATCATCCGAGTTTCAGGAAGACTGGATCTCTGGGACCAATTCTATAGGTCCCTGAAGAAGGAGCCCCCCCCCCCCAGCTGCTCTCCCTTGTTTTCTGCGGGGGAACCATTTCTAAGCAGGCTTTGAGGCAGAAACACACAGGGGCAAGGCTGCTGCTGGCCAAGGGCACGCTCCCCAATGCAAGAAGAAGCCCAACAGAACCAACGAATCAAGGGGGGCCACCATCAGACCCGAGAATTTTGTCACCACAGAGAATTCCACCCAAACCAAACTGAAGCCAGGGACCTTCTTGTGACTGAGCCCAGCTGAACCAGTGTCACTCACAGGAGCCAGGCAGACACGGAGAGACCCTGCACGGATTGGCCATTCACTCCCCCTCTCTCCTCCCCCTCCCCTCTTGGAAAGAAGCCAAGGAAGGAGCAAGCCAGAGGCTGAAGCCACGTTTCCTAAAATTACCCAGATTTATTCCGGGATCTGGGTTCCCAGATTGGATCCTGGACGATCAGTTTTGTCTGGGAAAAGTGGATTTAGCCAGATCAGTAAAAATCTGGCTTTTGTCCCGAATCGTTTCTCCGAGGAGCACACCCCTAATGAGCTGCCATCCCTCCACTCCCAACTGTTGAAAAAGTTTTCCGTTTCTTTACTGAGTCAAGCTCTAGCACTGCTGGGTGACAGGGGGGAAGAACAGGGCTTCCGGATGGGGAGGGGGGCTTTTGAGGGCCAGGCTCAATGTTCAGACCAACAGGGAGGAGCAGCAGGGGGGCAGGAAACGTGGGAGCCAGTGGGGCGGGAGGGGGGCCTGTGGCGGCTGCTCGTGCCTTTTCCCAGGCCACTGGCTTCTGCTGGCAGGGCAGAGTGTTGTTTTTGTGCCCACATTAATGCATTTTTCTGCTGCCCTTCCCCCCCAAGGTCCTCAGGGGACACTCAGGGTTCTTCCCTCCTCCATTTTGTCCCTACAACAGGCCTGTAAGGTGGGCTGAGAATGACAGGCCCAAGGTCACCTGATGAGCTTCAAGGGACAAATATTATTCAGGAAAAGCCTTGGTCTCGCCGGCTGGAGAAAAAGTTCTCTGCCCTCTTCACCAGAAGTGAGGAAGCCCGGCCACATTCACCCAAAATGCTTAAGCAGCTGAACAACCCCCCAAGGTACGGAACCATTTTCATTTGGAACCATCCATTAGAAAGGAGGAAACCGAACTTTTGCACTGAACACTGGATTTAAGGAGCCGTAACTTAGCCAATTCAAGTATTTTTTTAAAAAAACACTTATTTGAGAAATGCATCACTCAGTTTTTAAACCAAGAAGTATATCTTTTGATGAAACAAATTTAAGCTAACTTTTTCTCTGTTTCTACATGTGTACTGTTTGTAACATTGATTTGTATTATAATTTTAACTTCGGAGGCCCAAATTGATACAAAAATGGCTAAGTGGCATGGCTGTTTTATTCTTATATGTCTGGGGGAAATTGGTAGAGTATATGGGGACATTGTATCATGGAAATCAGTCCTAATATTTGATGTGTGGGGTACTGAAGTTGAATGTTTTTCTCAAAAATGAACAGCTAGTCAGTTAGTTGTTTATTCAGTTAAGAAGCTCAAAAGCTGTTTGTCTATTTTGAGCAGCAGATTCTAACAGAAGCAGAACGGACATATTCTGGTATCACTGTTTATCTTCACTGTTGTGAACGATCTTGTGTTTTTTATTGATGGAAAGTAGATATTATGAAAAGGGTTTTTTTAAAAAAAACGTTTATTAATTAACCAAAAAAAAACACACAAAATGTACAATACTCCAATCCCCATAATATCTTAAAAACTTAAAATTAAAAAATTAAAACCCAGGGGGAAGTAACAAATTTTTAAATTCAATTAATTCAAAAACACATCATAATCCTTCCTATCTGGGATAATATTATTACACTTGAGATATTCTCATGCCATCTTCCACCCCTCTTCATGACAAGCTATCCACATATTTAGGACATTTTCCTCAAAAAAGGTCATTCTACTCATTACATACATCTCCCATATTTTATTGTAACATTGCATCTTTGTAGGTGGTGTCTCCGATTTTCAGTGTTTAGCTATTAATATCCCTGCAGCTGCCAACAATATTGAAATCAAAGATATACATTCTTTTGTCAACCTACAATCATTCCAAATATCAAATCACATCACTTTAACATTATAAGGAAAAGAAACCTTAACAATCTTTATAACCGTGCCCAAAGACTTGCATAATCAGGCATTCCCACCAGTCCCTGTCAGTCTACCTTTCCTCCAACAATACGGGCTAGCAGTTTCAAATATCGATTTAAGCTTAGATGGGGTCAAATACCAATTGGAAAACATTTTATAATGTTGATATTTGATACACAAAATTTTCGATGTATTTGAAGGTTTGAGCCCAAATTTTCTCCCTGTCTGGTTCGGTTAGCTCTTTTACTCCGTCCCTTTGCCAACTTGTGACATATCTTGGTAACGGGGAATAGAATATTTCCACCAAATGTTTATATAGCTTCGATAGCCAACCTTTAACAATACTCTTTGAATCCTTCAACATTCACTCAAAAATGTTAATTGTCTTTTAAAAACACCCTTTCTTTGCAATGAACATATTAAATTACTTATTTGGAGATACTGAAACCATTCAATGTGGTTTTCCAATGCCTTAAACTTGTTGATATTGTGAAAAGTTTTGATTCATCACTTAAGGGGAGGAAAATAGCAGAGACATTTCCAATTAAACGGAACATGAACGCCATCAGGGATCTCGGGATCTCGATTCAAGAGCATCAGTACTTAGTTGTGAACCCGCAGAAAGTGAAAGTCTCTGAGGGCAAGCAGAAGGCACCGCCTGGCATTTCCACAACACATACCTGCCGCCACTCTGTTCTTTTTTTTGCACGCTAACCACTTCCACACTCTTTGCCACCACGCCATTCTTTGCTTACCCACCTGCAGGGAGATAGATCAAAGACTCAGCATGACTTTCAGAGGGGCTGAGCTCAGCCATCAGGCATGGGGACAAATAGGATGGAAATGAGGTGTCCCACGACGGGCAAATGCCCACCATGCCTGCAGCGTTTGGGCTTGGCACAGGAGAGGCCACCCCTCAACAGCACTGGGGGTTGCCTCTTTATTCCTAGCCACCCTGTCCCGCCCCCATGAAAATGCCCCGCCTCTTCCTTGTATTCTAGATCGCCCGGAGCTTCCCCAGGGTCCCTGCAGCTCAGGGGGCATGCCAGCATTTCGTTCCGAGAGCCACATTCCGAAATGATGGGGTGGGCTGAGCCAGGATGGGCCGGGTCTGCCCCATGTTCTCTCCACAGTGCCCCCAAATCGAGCAGGGCCTACCCCTTTGGAAGATGGGGGCCAGTGAAAGGAGGCTCCTTGTGGGGTGTGGGAGACACGTGTTTAAAGTCCAGGCTGAGACAAAAACCCAGGAGGGAGGGGGGAATGAGACTGGGGGGGGTCTGGGGAATGGCAGCAGCAGAGCCAGGTGAAAAGGAGGCTGCGGGTGGCCCCCAGAGCGTCCTTCTTATGCCCCTGCTTTACACCCATCCTTTCCTTCCAGCCCCAACCTCAGCCTCACCCACCCACCCCAGCCCAGTCCTGGGGGAGCCAGAGCCAGGCATCAGTACCTCCTCCATCACTCAAAGCCACACAGGCAATGAGGCTGACTTCAACTGCCGCTCCAGCAGCGATGTCACCACAGAACCTTTCGGGTTTGTGACTCACCTCAGGCATTCCAAGCAGGGATTCCACTGGGGCCGGGTGGGGGGCGGGGCTCCATCAGACCAAGCCCGGGAAGGATTGGGAAGGATCGGGAAGGGCCAAGTAAAGGGAGAGGGAGTTAAAGACAGGCCTGCATGGATCTGTATGGGCCCTTAAAAAAAGTGAATAACTCGCTGCAATCCATGAGGATCCGCTCATTTGAAGAATTTTTATTTTTGCTATGGCAGTGCCACAAAATGCATTATTTTTCTGATAGAGTTTGTAGATATGGACATGACATGTGATTTCTTGGTGAATTTTGCACAATCCCATCTAAAAATCCCGACAATCTATAAAGATCGACACCGTAGATCCATGATTTTGTGCCATGGCAGATCTGTGCTATTTCATGATGCTTCCAGCTGGCCGCAATATGAGCTCCAGAATCATGCCGGTTTGGTTGGGTTTCAGAGAAAAAATCAAATGAATTCATGAAGATCCATGCACGGGATCTAAGTTTTTGAACTACTGCAGTGCCATGTTTTTTATGGTTCAGTCTGAGTGATATGGGATTTTATGCTGGATTTCAGGACATTCTTTTAAAAAAAAAATTAACAGAAGATCCATCACTGTCAGTTTAGATCTGTCTTTTCCCACACTCTGTACATACTCAGAGTTTCTCTGTGCAAGACATTTGACACTGGAGCTAGGAAGTGTAGTTTTAAAAGACAGAGCTGGTATAGATCGCTTCAGAGGGGACGGATTCTCTCACAGCCCTCCGCCACCTCTGGTGTGCCGCACTGTCTCGCCTTCCAGAGCCTTTGCCCTGCCGATGCTCAGTTAATTCAAAGTTTTAAGCAGCAAGGGTGGCAGGGCAAAGGCTCCAGAAAGGGAGACAGTCCAGTACCCCAGAGGCAGTGGAGGGGTTTGAGAAGTGGTCTCCACCATCTCTGTCTTTTAAAACTATGCTTCCCAGCTAACATTGCATCTCCCGGCACTTGATGAACATGCACCCTGGTGTCTCGAGTAGAGACACTGTCCGAGGCTCCGTTCCTGTGGCTTTCCTTTTCCCCAACTCAAGTTCAGAAGTGGTCCAGCTGCCCCCATATTGTGCTCTTTCTCTCCATCCACTCCTGTTTGCATCCTAAACAGGGGGAGGGGGTCCTCATGCAATCTCAGAAACCTAGGCAGAGGTTTCCTCTGAGCATGTGCAAAGGACACTGTTGAGTATCCACAACAACCCATCTTGTTTTTAGAAGCTCCCATCTGCCTTTCCCATCTCCCCCTTTTCTTGCCTTGGCTAGCTGCGCAGGAGACAGAAATTCAACTGGTGAAGCTTCCTACCGCAAGCAAGAGTGACTTTCTAGAAAAAACGTCGGGATGTTTTATTTTTTTTCAAATTTGGGATAATTTCTGAAGTGTCACCACCTGCCGCTGCTCTAGAGGGATGGCCAGGGTGGGGCTTCTAGATTTCTTTTGTTCTTTGCTCTGTCAAGTGCCAGTTTGCTCTCAGCTTCTGTGGCTGAAACTGCCTTGAAAGGGTCCCCCTTCACACTGACATTGCCAGCCTGGGGCAGAGGAGAGCCACAGGGGGCTCTGGGACCACCACGATCACCCCCCACTCAGCCCCCCTGAAGGAGCTGGAATTGGAGCAGCAGCTGGTGGTAAGTCTGGAGGCACCAAACCTGCCAGGAAAGCCTGGTCGGATTTGGAAAGGGAGGCGATGCCGGGAGAGACGCAGGAACGCTCTTCCGCTGTTTGTCTTCCCTGGCTTTATTCCAAAGTAGACCAGGCCGGATGTTATGAATTGCCTGGCAGGTTCACCAGGGTGTGTCTGTCTGGTTCCTCCTTCCACCTGCATGAATTCCCTCTAACCATCCCCCCCATAACACACTCACATTCTCTCTCTCTCTCTCTCTCTCTCTCTCTCTCTCTCTCTCTCTCTCTCTCTCTCTCTCTCTCTCTCTGAAAAATCGAAGCACCTCAAAAAGAGTTTTTGAGTCAGGTTTCTTATCAAGTAAAAAAAGGAAGTTTATTTCTACTTTCCTCCCCAAACATTTCTTTTTATATATTTATGGTCATTGTTTATAGCAGCTCACATCATTCCCCTCTCCTCCATTTTATCCACACAACCACCTCGTGAGGGAAGTGAGGCTGAGAAGGTGTGCCTCAGGGTGGCTTTGGCCTCTCGAATGGCAGTGGAGCCCACTGAGGCCCTCCCCTCCCCAAATCCTGCCCACCCCAGGCTCCTCCCCCAGATCTCCAGGAATTCCCCAACCCAGAGTTAGCAACCCTCGTGGTATGGCCGAAGGTCACCCCGTGAGCTTCCTTGGCAGAGTGGGGGTTTGAACCCAGGTCTCCTGACACTCTAACCCCTACGCCAGCTCGGTTTTCATCATGCACAGGAACAGTCATTTAGTGGATTTTTATTATTTGCTCTTCGAATAAAGCAAGACGCAGAGAGAGCACAAATGTGTGACTGGCCCAAAGCCACCCAATGAGGTCCATGCTTCTCCTGTTCTCATTTTATCCTCACAACAGTCCTGTGAGGTAGGCTGAGAGAGTGTGACTCGAGGTCACCCATGAGATTTTGTGGTGAGTGAAGATTTTGAACAAAGGTCAATCCACAGATACAGACCTACATGCCATTTCCCCCCCTTCCTACTCTTTTCTAAATTTTAGTAAACAAATAGTTTACAAATTTCCCTTCCTACTCTGAGAAAAGAGAAAGTGTCCAGTAGCACCTATAAGACTAACAAAATTAGTGGTAGGATGCTCATCTGAACAGGTAGACCCTCCCCTGCTTCCCCATGAGTGAAGCTGCTGTGGAGGGACATAGGGAGGGAGGCGGTCCCATAGGTATGCTGGACAAAGTCTGTGAAGAGCTTTGTATGTAATAACCAACACCTCAAATTGAGCACAGTAGCTGATAGGTAGCCAATAGAGATGGGCACAAAACTAAATACGACCCAAAAAATCCCACGAACCAGGCCGGTTCGGGGTTTGCAAACCAGGGTTCGTGGAAGCTCCTTTCCACAGATCTTCCACAAACTATATACTGATTGATTGGGTTGTATTTACAGGGGCAGTTTAAATGGCCATTCCCCAGAGCCCTTTACGGGCTCTGCCGCAGCAAGTCCGTTTAAAATATCAGCTGGCAGACGGCAGGGGGAATCCCCCCGCTGCCTGCCAGCTGATAGTTTAAAGGGATCTACCATGGCAGGGCCCTTTAAACTGCCCAAACCCCAGCCTCCCTATGCCCCCAGCCCCAGCCCCAGCCCTACATCTATCTTGTCCTGCAGTGCAGCGTCCTTTCTCTCCTTCCAGGAGCAGCGGGAAAGCTGTTTTCGGCCTCTACCCCTGCCCTGGGGGGCTGCAGGGTGACAGAAGAGGCTGAAAACGGCCCTCCTGCTGCAGCAGCCATCTGAGGGGCAGGGAAGCCGAAAATGCCTCCCCTTGCTGCCTGCCAGCTGATAGTTTCAAGGGACCTGCTGCTTTAAAGTGTTAAATGCCCCTTTCCCTGCCATTGTTAAAACTAGAAAGGGGCATTTAAACCCCACAAACCATAAACCACGAACTGGTTCGTAACTGGTCCTGCTCCGTGGTTCATGTTTTGTGAAACCCACGAATCACGAACCTGCTGTTTCAGGGGGGTTTTTGTGGTTGTTGCCCATGTCTAGTAGCCAATGAAGTGACTGTAGGATGGGATAGTTAGAGATTCATGAAGGAGAAATCCATCAATGGCTACTAGTCATGGTGACTGAAAAGAGCCAGCGTGGTGTAATAGTTAGAATTAGACTTGGGCACAAACCAAAAAAAATTAATGAACCAGTGGATTGTGGTTCAGTGCAGACCACGATCCTGAATTCCTGAAATGCAACAAACATCTTCTGTTGCCGATCCAAATCATGGTTCATGGTTTGTGGAGGACACAGCGGGGCCCGCCGCTGTTCCCAGTGATACAGGAATGGTGGTTGAGGCTGGCGGCCACCAGGCCTGGCGGACACAGGGAAGAGGCGGGGGGTCTGACCAGTCGCTGGGGGCACCCCCCATGTGCCCTCCCACCAGGCCAAAGTGAAGCGCCTTGGTATTCCCAGCGAGGGAAGGAACGTGGTTGAGGCTGGCGGTCACCAAGCCTGGCAGGCACGGGGAGGCAACGATGAGCCACCTTCTCTTTAGGGTCCCACTGAGGAACAGTGCGGCAGCAGCCGACAACACACACCTTCCTGCCTTGCTGGAAAGGACGGGAGGGAGAGGAGATGTCATTTGGAGGGGAAGTGGGAAGATCCACCAACAGCCGCAAGGCCTCCTCCGAAGCTCCCACTGAGCTACTCTGTGGTGGCAGCCAACAGTACCCACCTTCCTGCCTTGCCAGAAAGGACGGCTGGGAGAGGAGATGTCATTTCAAGGGGTCGGAGTGCTCCAGAGAGGGACAGGTCGAAAGAGGATCTGTGAAGTCGGAAGATCCTAACAGCCACGAGGCCTCCTCTGAGGATCCCACTGAGGAACTCTGTGGCGGCAGCCAGCATCAACCACCTTCTTGCCTTTGCGGAAAGGATGGAATAGGACAGGACCGGAGAGGTCGTTGGGAGGGGACTGAGTGTCCCGCAGAGGGAGAGGTGAGAAGAGGGACCGTGTACTTGTGTGGGAGAGGAGGGCCGAGCCCGAGGCTTCCTGGCTGCATTACGCAGCAACCACCTACCTGCCTTCGCGGAAAGGACACGTAACTGGTTGTGGGTCCCATTCCCCCCACGCAGAGAGAAGACAGCAGGTACACATGGATAGGGGTGCACCGTGCAGCTCAAACCTGTCAAGCTCAGCGCAAGCTGCTGAGCCACCCCTGATGGTCCAAAGCGGCGGCAGCAGACAACACCCACCTTGTTGCCCTCATGGAAAGGGTGGCAGAGACACACTCCCCCCTGCTCAGAGGGGACACCAGGTGCCCATGGAAAGGGGGGGTTCCGCACAGTGCCACTCTCACATCGGCAACAGCAGCAGAGCTGTTCCTCTTGGCCAGAAGCAGCATCAGTTGGCAGCACGGCACCTTCCTGCCCTCGCGGAAAGGACGGGATGGAAAGAAAGGAGAGGTTGGGAGGCATCTGAGCAGATCCAGAGAGGGAGAGGTGTGAAGAGGGAAGGGGAACTTGACAGGGAGAGGAGGGCAAAGGGTCACCACCCATGGAAGCAGCCCCGAGAAATGAGGGAGGCTTGAGCCCGCTGTGGACGAGCTGGGCCGGCTACAAACCCACCCAGGGTGGCTCAGAGCCCGGGTAGGTCCAGGTCCACGGGAGGGTGCCCCAGTAGGTTGAGGTTCAACTTGATGAACGTCAACATGTCCACCAGGTCCAGGTGCAGATGTGCGCGGCAGGGACGGAGGAGGTCTCCCAGGTGGGAGAACATCTGCTCGCTCTGCATGCTGGTGGGAGGTCAGGACAGGATGTTTGTTGCCATGATGGACAGGTCCGGCCATCGGTCAGATTTCCTTGCCCAATACTGCAACGGGTTGGCATGGGAGGGGGGGGGCTCGGTGGGCTCAGAAAGGTACTCGCACACCATGGCCCCCGCAGAGTCCTCCACTGGGTGGGACCTGCCCTCTGTGCAGCGGCCAACCACGCAGCCCACCGACGAGGCGCAGAGATCAAATGTGTCCATTGGTTTGGCTCTTCCCTGATGTGGCTCCCTTCCCACCTCCTCCCACTCACCCTCCTCCTCCTCCACCGCCTACCCCTCGCCGCTGCCCAGTTCCTTGTCTCCTGCCCTCTGTCTCTGGAAACGGAGCACCACTCTGCGGAGCTCCTTTTTCCAGTGCTGCATCTGACCCGCCTGCATGACGATGCCGCCCTTGATGCGGGGGTCACAGAGGGAGGCAAGTTAGTAGGGCACCTCACAACGGAGAGGATGCAGGTGTTAGGCAACGCAGGCCTGGATCCTGCAGACAAAGTCCCGGACCTTGGGGAGCAGCTCTTGCCCTTTCTGGAGCTCTTGGGCCAGAAACTGGTCAGGGGCGTGGATCAGAGGGAGGACCGGACGCAGGCTGGCCTGGTAAGAGCACAAGAGCTCCGTGGCATCCTTGAATGGTTTCAGGATCTGGGACATCTGGGCAAGGACTCCACGGAACCGAGGCTCAACTCCTCTCCCCTCCTCAGCACATCCGAGGACGACAGGATGTCTTGCACCACGCGCCTCTGCTCCACCAGACGACAGATCATGTCGTAGGTGGAGTTCCAGCGCATGGGCAGGTCCTGGAAGAGCTGGTGCTCGGGGTCCCCTTCCTCCCCCTGCCTCTGGAGCAGCTTGCGGGACGAATTGATGCTGCGGGAGAAGTGGGAAGCGATGCGATGGCAGCTCTCCAGCAGACTGTGAGTCCGCAAGGTTCCCTCGTCCCAGCTGTCCCTCGGCTTGCTCCCCAGCCCAAGCACGTCCCGCATGACGAGGTGCACCTTGTGTGCCATGCACACCAGGCCCGGGAGGGATGCCTCTCTCAGGGCTGCCAACAGGTTGGCTCCTGTGTCCGTGACTATGAAGCCACAGACAAACCCTTCCACCCCGAACATCCACTCCCTCAGAGCCGCCTTGATGGTGGTAGCGATGTTCTTCCCTGTGTGGATCTCGTCCATCCCCTGGACCTGAAGGAGAACCGCCCTGTAGCCCGGGCTCAAGTTGGGCACCTTTTTATGGCTGCCAGATCTTGGCCTGGGGAGGCAGAGGTCCTCTGGTTGCCACCAGTGGGCAGTGATGGCGAGGTACCCGTGATGGCAGCAGCTCCACAGGTCGGCCGTGAAGTGCACTGTTCTGTCTTGGGCGGCCGACAGGTCTCTGCGCACCATGTCTCGCACCGCCTCGTACAGGGCGGGCACAACTCGACGCCCAACAGTGCACCATGATGACATGGAGAGCCACGGGGCAAAATGCTGGAGCAGCAGTTGGAAGCCCACGCCCTCCACGACTGATAAGGGGAAGCCTTGCAGGGCGATTGCCTGTGCCACCACACGAACGCTCGCCTCCTGAGCCCTTGACCTCACCCTTTTCAACAGCACCACCCCCGACCCCAATGGAACAACTTCCCCCAGGGAGGCCTGCCTGACCCTTCCGCTCCCACCAGGAGCACCCTCGGGGCAAGGCTTCTTGCTCTGGCTGCATTCTGGACACCCTCCCACTGATTCTGGATCAGACGAGCTGGTGGCCCTCAGTCTTGCCCCGACAGATGTTTCGCTGCCCGAGGACGGAGAACAAAGGCTCAGGTGGTGCCTCTTCAGGTGCTGAGTCAGGGCCAAAGATGACAGTGTTGACATAATGAGCCAAGAAGCATGTGTGCATCTTGCTGTTTAGGTCTGTCTGTCATAACTGATGTAAAAGATCTATTTGACAGGTCCTTGGATGATGCAAGAGCGAAGAAACAGCTTAGTCACCTCACCTGATGTGCTGGGATTGGACACTGGGGGGTGCTATGGATGTATATGAGCCAGCTGTGTCTGGTGTAAGTGTGGAGCTTGTTCCATTAAGTGCTTGGCGAAGCACTTTGACAGTGAGAACAAAGTCCTGTATATATGAGTCACTGTAAAATAAATCTACATACACTTTTACTACTATAAGTGTGTGGAAGCCTTATTGATAGCTCAGCTACAGTTCAAACCACGCTGCACCAACAGACAGGTGCTGTGGGTCATTGCCCCTGCGCACCAGGCCCCCACACGCACAGCACCGCACCACGCAGGGGTCATTAGGAAGGGCCCGAAAATGCCTCCAAACATTGAGGCTGAACCGTGGCCCACTTACTGTTCCAGGGGAGGGAGAACGAAGGGTTGCTGCTGGCTGTGCCACGGTGCTGGCAATGGAATACGGAGTGGTGGGTGGGCCGCAGGCAGGGACAGCAGCACCGGTAGTTTGGGATGGCGACGGGCTGGAGGCTTCCTCGAACCCAAACCATTCCTCCAAGGATCCCTTGGCCTCCTCCTCCTCCTCCTCACCCAAAATTTTTAGGCGATCTCTTCGGCCTCCTCCACAGCCTCAACTGGTGATTTGGGGGGAGCGGGAGTCTCTGCTGCTCCAGAGCCCTGCACAGCACTGCTTCCCATGCTGCAACCGGGACAATCCCTGCACTTCCCCGCAAGACCACTCTTGTCCCCCACCCGGCGCCTCATAGTGCCAGCCAACAACAACTGAGGAGAAGGAGATGACACTGAGAGCCCTCAGCCGAGGTGCCCACCGAGATTGGCCCCAAGGCCTGGCAGCAGCCCTGGCACCAGAGGGAGGGAGGGACTAGAGCCCTAGCCCACCACTCCCGCAGACCTGAACAGATCAGGCACTGATTAATAATCAATGGGAGCCCTCAGCCGAGGTGCCCACCGAGCTTGGCTACAGGGCCTGGCAGCAGCCCTGGCACCAGAGGGTGGGAGACACTCTGGACTATGCCAATAATAGAGTGTATAACTGGTGGGATGCCTCTAATATGAACAAGGAGACCCAACGCAGGGTCACCTGGGCAGAACCGGTGAGGTCATTTTCAGATCTTGAGACAACAGGAGTGTCGGACAGTTCCGGAGATGACGGAACTAGTGGCTGCCATCTCCGCAACAGAACAGCGCACTCCAATAGCAGGCAGCCTTTTTTTAGGTAGAGGAAAGAAAAAATCCTTCCACAAACCCAGGGAGAAACCTTAGTGCTTAATCTTTCTAAACGTAATCTTAATTCGGTAGAGCAAATAGTCCTCAACAAAGGCTTGGGTTTTGTTCCAACGCCTAGATATTTTCCTTTTCAAACTAGGCTGGGTCTTTTCAAGATGATCCGTCAAATAAAACTTAGGGCTTATTTTGGAAAATTGGATACTGTTTATCCTAAACCTGACTTTGAAATACCCAAACACTTAAAACCAAATTCTAACTTTGTGTCCCCCATTTCTGACCATAGAATCGACACGTTCAAATATATGGTCATGAAGGACATTGTAAAATTGGAAACTCAACCCATGCGGACCTGGCAGAACTTATCCGCGACTGAGAGAAGGGCGATCAGGTCACTTCAGGATGACAAAACTATTGTGATTAAGCCAGCAGACAAGGGGGGAGGGATAGTTGTCTTGGATAGGGAGGTGTATGTAAGGGAGGTGATTAGACAGCTTGGGGATACGTCTAGTTATTAAAAAATCTCTTCGGACCCCACGGAGGATATCAGGAGTATCATCATCCTTGATGAGGCGAGAGAGCTGGGTGAAGTAGACGATCAGTTATATAGGGCATTACAAGTAAGAACTCCCAGAATTCCCCTCTTCTACGTACTACTCAAGATACACAAAAAGGTCTACCCTCCCCCCGGCCGCCCCATAATTCCTGGATGTGGGTCGATTCTGGAGCCCCTAGCTATCCTCCTTGATTCAATGTTGCAGCCAGCGGTGGCTGAAATACATCCACTGATTCATGACACCCGAGACTTTATCAAACGGGTAGAGGGTCTCCCTTTGGGGGAAGATACTGGCTTTCTAACAATGGATGTAGCTTCCCTGTATACCATCATCCCACACGACATGGCCAGGCTAGTGGTAGAAGAGGTTCTGACAACCAAATTAGAGAGATCAATCTCTTTAAATTTTCTCCTCCAACTACTGGACCTTGTGCTAGAAAAAAACTACTTTCAATTTGAAGATACTTTTTACTATCAAGTTAGGGGTATCGCTATGGGGTCCTCTACAACACCCTGTATAGCGAACCTATTTATGAGCAAATGGGAAGACCAGTACATTTCGCATCCATCCAGCCCCTTTAGGGCAAATGTAATCCAATATTTTCGATACATAGACGACCTTTACTTTGTATATAAAGAAATAAGACATGTAGAGGACTTCTGTAGCTGGCTAAATAATAGGGATACAAATGTGAAATACACCTGGCAGTACAGCAACCAGGAAATCAATTATCTGGATGTTGTAACATATAAGGATAAGGATAATAAGATCAGAGTCAGGACTTATAATAAGGACACAGATTGTAATTCATATTTAGACTTCAATTCTTTTCACCCCCGACATTTACAGGAAAACATCCCCTTTAGTCAGCTTTTGAGGATTAAGCGGAACTCTTCGTTACTAGTAGACTTTGAAAAAGATGGTAGAGTGTTGTGTGCAAATTTTGCTGGAAGAAATTACCCACAAGGGGTTATAAATACAGCACTGGAAAGAGCAAGGGCTACAAATAGGGAATCCCTATATGAGGCAAAAAATAAGAACCAGAGTAATAGAATAATATGGACTTTGGACTTTACTCCTAAGGCCAATCAAATTAAAAAGGTTGTATTTCAACACTGGAGCCTTGTGGAGGGCATAACAGGCTGTGAATTGAAACCAATATGTGGATTTCGCAGGACTAAGAACCTTAAGGATGCCTTAGTACGGGCTGATATTAGCACTAGGGATGCTGGTCAACGGTTACCATGTGGAAACTTTAAGTGCGGTCACTGCCAGATCTGCAGCATAATGTGGGAAGGCAAGGAACTGACAAGAATGTAAAACTTGCAATTAGCCATTTTGTAAGCTGCCAGACAAAGGGGGTGGTTTACGATTTGGAATGCCCTTGTAAATTACTTTATGTTGGATGCACCTCAAGACCTTTCAAAGTGCGGGTGCTCGAACACATCTCTCGCATCCGCAACAATGTGCAGGAAGCGCCCTTAACCCAGCACTTTAGGGAGAAAGGGCACTCAGAAAATGCGTTTAAGGCAATGATTCTGGAAATAGCAAGTAATAAAGGCAACGGTGAGTCAGTACAAACGTGGCTCCTTCGCCGGGAAGCCTTTTGGATCTTTAAACTTGATTCTGTAAAACCAAGGGGGCTCAACAGTGAGCTGTCCTTAAGTTGCTATCTGTGAGGGGAATTATGCTTGTGGCCACAAGAAATGGGACGCTATACCTTTAAGGGGATTGATACCAATTAGCCAGCATACGATATGTAGGAAATTGCTCTGTCTCTCTGGCGCGCGAGAGAAAGCATCGCCGCCATCCCGGAGTGTAAAGACTATGATTTTTCCTCCTGATTGTTGTGTAAGTACTAGATTTTTACACCATAGATTGCATGAATATATGAATTGTTAGAAAATAGCTCATGAACTTATATTTATAACAGTAAACACGCTCCTGAGGAAGTGGGCACGAAATCTGTTCGTTGTAGCCGGCCCCAGATTGAGTGTGACGGGGAGCCTTCCATCTGCCTCATTAGATCTATGCTTGTGTGGAGGAAATAAACGAAATAAAGAAGAAACAAACGAAATTAAGAAGAAAGACACGACTACAAGGACCTTTATATAAAATGGACTTTTATTACACCCGGATTGTTATTGCACTCTTTCTATGCTAAATTATGTACTTGTACAGAATATGGAATGATTTTCTATTCACGTAACTAATGAATTATTGAGAGGTATTGAGTATTGAGCATTTGCACTTTAAAATACACTTTGGTATAGGAATTTATCAGTTGAAGTGTGTGTGGTTTCCCGTGGGGGGTTTCCCCCCTTTTTCTTCCTGTTGCTTTGATTTGCCACGGGAAAAGCCATTGTTTTTTTACTTGGCTACGGGGACTGGCAGCAGCCCTGGCACCAGAGGGAGGGAGAGACTAGAGCTCTAGTCCACCACTCCCGCAGACCTGACTCGATCAGGCACTGATTAATAATCAATGGGAGCCCTCAGCCGAGGTGCCCACTGAGCTTGGCCCCAGAGCCAGGCAACAGCCCTGGAACCAGAGGAGATAGATCCCTATCCCCCAAAGCCAAGCTCAATTGTACTCTCTCAGTCTCTCTCCCCAAAGGCTAGCAAGTGGCAAGCAAGAGCTCTGTCCCACTCCACTGCTTGCAGAAAGTGAAACCCAGCCTGAGAGACCATGGCTATTTATACGCATGGGTCCCATTCAGCAACACAGGAGGTCTGTGTTTGGCTGTCAGAGCTGCCTATCAGGGTTTGCAGGGATGAGATTGAAGTGCCCATGGCTACAGAACACGCCCTTCCCCTGAGCTGTGGTTATCGAAGGCCCATACTGCATTGGAATTGGATGGTCTAGCTGTTTGGCTTCTACAAACTAACAGGGCAAACTCCTTTGAAGCCAACTGATCCACACACTAAAAGGAGATGTTTACATATACTAGCAAAGGAATGTTTTGATTGCTCCCTCCCCCTCCCCCCCTAATTGCCTCTTCCCTCTGCTCTTCTGTGTTTGACCAGTCTCTGTATCAGGCATCTGACGAAGAGAACTTGATTCTCGAAAGCTTATGCTAAAATAAAATTGGTTAGTCTTAAAGGTGCTACTGGACTCTTTTTGATTTTTCTCCCAACTTGTAACTGCTTTGCTGCTCCGTAGTTGGAAGGAAGCCCTGCTGATCAAGGAAAGCTGGGCTTCCATTCGGGTTTCCAGGGCGACAGAGGGAGGGCAGACAGAGCTCAGGAATTCCCCAGGCTCCGTTGCAGGGGAATAGATTGCTGGCACCTGAGTGTCTGGATTCCTGAACCGAGCCCAAATGCCCCAAACCAGGCCTCTCCCGCTGGTTCATTGGCCATGGCCGATCACAATCCGCTGGGTCACGATCCGGAGATCACCATTTTCGTGGGTTTTTTACATTTGTAATGCGGTTTGTGCCCATCTCTACTCACAACTACCCTCAGGAGCTGAATGTTCTGTCAAGCTGCCATCTGTTACAAGCTTTCTATGGGCCAAGCTACAAGTGACGCCTGACACAGGTTGGACACTAGTCAGCTTCCCTCAAGTTTTGATGGGAAATATAGGCATCCTGGTCTTGCAGCTTGGCTCTCCGACTGCTGTCCAATGGACTTTTCAACTGTCACTTGTCCAACATTCCGCCAAGCTGCCTACATTTCCCACCAAAACTTGAGGGAAGCTGACAAGTGGCCAACCTGTGTCATTCATCACTTGTAGTTTGGCCCATTATATTACCAGTTAACCCAAAGAGGTCTAAGGCAAAAAAGCCTTTGGTGGCAGAGAGAGCCTTTGGTGGGAGTCAGGGAGGCAGCAATATGAAGGCCAATGTTCTCAAGATAAACGTCTGGATAAAGTCAAGAACATCTGAAGTTCTGTGTGAGTGGAAATAAAAAGTATGTTGCTTGTTACCAGAGCCCTTCTGAGGTATAAGTTTAAGAAAAAGGAGCTGGATTAAAGGTCCAAAGGCAAATGTTTTAAAAGATTTAAAGCAAACAAGCAAATCATTACAAGTATGTTGAAAAATGGAAGATATCCTTCGTGTTTGTAGAAACAGGATGTTGAATGCAGAGAGGTTGTGTCTGCAGCCCACGGGCCCCATCTCAGTTCTCCCCTCCCGTGAGACCTCCATTGGTCCGTTCAATAGCTGCAAAGAGGTCATCTGTTCTAGCTATGATTGCAAAATCTGATCTTGAATATCTCCTGGTAAAAACAGAGGACAAGGAGTAATCTGCACAAATGATAGCTTTTATGCACAATGGATTTTTTTAAAAAAACTGTAAATGATGAGAGCAAGTTCAGTCCTAATGTGTTAGAGGTGACCTCTGCAGTGCACAAATAATAAGTACTGTGAAAAGCTGCTACTGACAGGCAACGTGATTCTCCATCTGCCAATTGATATGGCATGGTAAAACATCTCTGAGGCAGAAACTTTATACTTTGTATTCCTATATAACTGAAGGGGGAAAAAATCATGGCAGGAATAAAACATTTTAAAAATTTGTTTTTGATTTTTAGGTAAAAGAAAGGGGTTTTGCCTTGGAATGCAACAATTTATTTATTCATGTTGATGTTTGTTTCAACATAGTCCATGAACGAGTAGGCAGCTAGGCAGTGTGTGCCGGGCAGTTTCTTTTTGGTGCTGAAGGATTTTGCTGACTGAAATTTCCATTTCATTGAGCTGAGAGTCCCTAGGGAGGGAGAGAGAATCTGTGAGGCTTGGAATGTGTCAGACCCAACTAGATATGCCATTTGTTTGCCTTATGAAAAGCCAAAACCAAACAACTGCTGTTATTTCATAACTTTATCGTAGTCACTGCACTTCTTCTGACACTACAATGCAACTCTTTTAATTGCTGGATATATTTGTTCATAAAGTTAAGGACTGGAAGGCTCTGGGATGTCCTCGGTAGGGACAGCCATCTAAAAAATAACCAAAATTGAAAATTGGTTCCCTTTATTAAATCTGACCTCTTTAAAAATCTAGTAATGGTTGGAAATGGTATTTTGGTCCTTCATTGTCTGCTTTTCATAGCTACATCAGGGCCGATTCCATGACTAACCTGAAGGCGCTGCATGCCGCCATGTTCCGGATCGCGACGGGGAAAACGCGAAATATCGCGTTTTCCCCGTCGCGATCCGGAACATGGCGGCATGCAGCGCCTTCAGGTTAGTCGTCTGGAATCGGCCCAGGTGAGGGGAGAGAAGTGGGAAAGGCAAGGAAGGGAGAAAATGACTTAACTGACAGGAATGTCTTCCAACGACAAGAGACAGCACATGTTCCTGCCTAAAAGGGCCATGCACTCTGACAGGTGTTCTTATGTGCTTGCCACTAATCAACAAATTTCCTTTATTGGCTTGCAGAGCGCTTTCTTAATGATATAAGCAGAAAGGTTCTGGTTGCCTGATATTCCATTCTGTGCCCTGTGTGTGATCATGTCTGACTGCACAGGGGCAAATGATTTGTTTTTCACACACCAAAGGCAGATGCTGCAGACGTGAGAAGACAGAGAGTATACCCCCCCCTCCCCAAAAGGCAACATGCCCACAGAGAGCTTGGACAAAATCCTTTATTCAGCAGGCAAGCGAGCTGCTGCCTGGAGAAGCAAATGTTTCCCCTTGGCAAGCAGGGCCAAGTCAGAGGAAACTTGTGGAGAGGATGCCTCTGAGATCTCTTGTCCATGAGAGATCAGTAAGTAACACATTTCTGAGATTTCTTAATGTTGTTAATTTCATGCAAAAGAAGCTGCATCATCCCCCAGCACAACTTCTCCTTTCAATTGTTACAACAGAGAAAAAAGACAAGTAGCAGCCTTTTCACATACAAAGAAAACGGGGTAAAGAATTTTTTAAAACAAAATGAGAGCATGTGCAAGAGATAAAACCCTCACCTAGTCCCACACATTATTCTGGTGCTTTCAACATTTTCCTACTTAGGTGAGGAAATTTCCTATATAAAATTCTGGCTGAGAGAAAAAAATGATTTAAACATTAGAACTTAGCACAGTAAGGCGTGCAAGGAATATGATTTAGAGCCACTTGGCAATGTGTTTTTGTCTAATAATAGAACCTTCAAACCTCTCGCGAACTCTGCAGATGGCCTTGGGTAAGCCCCTCCTCTCAGCCCCAGCTCCCCGTCTTTATTGTAATAATAACACTGATTTTGTTCACTGCTCTGAGTGTGGCACTAATCTGTCCAGAAGGGTGGCATATAAGCACACTGTTGTTGTTGTTGTTGTTGTTGTTGTTGTTAATGCATCCCCATACTTGCTCTGCCACAAACTGAATATGATCCAAATAAAAATTTTGGACATATCTTAGTCTGTTCTGTATACAGCATTCCGTACATACATTATCCACGAGAGCTCATAAGAACTTACGCTCCATCTATACATTGCAAAGTTCTTGTGTTTGTTGGAGAGCAATCTGAGGGCTTGGTATCACATGTGTGAGGGAAGCATTGTGCCTCCAAGATGCACACTGACTCTTTTCTGTTTGTGACCACTGCATGCAGTAAGAAGCAGCTGTAGCCTCCCCCTGTTTTTGTATCCTCAAACCATTCCATGGAGCCACTATGGGCTCCGTTGTGAACCTTACATGTAACCAGGGCTTTTTTTCAGGGGGAACGCGGGGGAACGGAGTTCCGGAACCTCTTGAAAATGGTCACATGGCTGGTGGCCCCGCCCCCTGATCTCCAGACGGAGGGGAGTTGAGATTAGCGGCGCGGAGGGCCATCTCAACTCCCCTCTGTCTGGAGATCAGGGGGCGGGGCCACCAGCCATGTGACCGTTTTCTCCGAGGGCAACCCACTGAGTTCCCCCACCTCTTTTCCCAGAAAAAAAGCCCTGCATGTAACTATGTAAGTAACATGACATCACATGTCACCCTCAGCTTCCACCACATTGGGAACAGAAGGAGGTGAAGCAGGGAGAGGGAAGGTGATTTTTCACAAGGCAATTACACCCAATGAGCAAACCTGGACTGGTAACTTGAGTGTGGTCAATGCCTCCTCCAAGCTGTTGACACAGCCACAACATTACAGAGAATATATTTGAAAACTTAATGCATGGAAAGGGGCAGCTGAAGCTCTTCATAGCAGGAAGGTTAAAACCTGGTAAATAATATCCCATTAAGCCGCCAAGGGTGTGCACCCTCCCCAATGCAAAAGGGGCGCAAGCTGGCCCAGCTAATGAGGAACCCCAGGGATCTGTACTTTTGGCAAGGATGTGGCTCTACGATTCCCGCTCTGCTGAACCCAGGGCAGTAGCACCCTCACATCCACTTTGGATCCTACCCATGTGCTAACAATCTGTGAGGCTTATCAGATGTCAGAAGTGCTCCCCAGAGCAACCGCACACTGTCTTGCACCATCCTTCAAGTTGCACCCAGCACCCAGCAGTGTGTGGGAGGGGGAAGAAGGGGGGTGGGGATCTAAGCGTGTGCTCAGCCGCCAAGGAGCCACTGGGCCACTGCTCTTGCCTGCAGCAGAACAAAACAGAGGTCAGGTGACAAGAGGAAAACCTCCTGGAGCCACCGGAGCATCACCCGCCCTGAGCCAGAGCCCACCTTACGGGAAAGTGACGGGTGGGGAGGAGGAGTTGGAGCAGAGAAGGGCGTGGAGCTGGTGTCATCCACACACACGCACAAAGACAGGGCGAGAGGTGTGTAATAACCCAGACTTTATTAAACTGCAAATCATGGAGGGGGTCCCAGGACCCAGGTTGCCAACTTGTAGAAGCATGCTGAGCCATCCCTAGGACTGCGTGCTCATGAGCGAGGCAGACTCCGACGTCAAACTGCTACATGTTGGTGATCATGTGCTCTGTCTGCTGCTGGTGTGTGTGTTCCCTCCAGGCTGGGGGGGGGGGGCTGTCAAGCCTTTGTTGGGATGCTGCATTCACGGGATCTTTCCACCCTGAGTGACTGCTCTGGAGGGGTGAGGGCGGGTTGGCACTGAATCATAGAATCACAGGGTCGGAAGGGATCCACAGTGTCATCTAGTTGCCCACAACAAGTTGTAAACTGGTATCATGGGACTCCATTCTTGACCCTAGGATTGCTAACTCCAGCCTGGGAAATTCTTAGTCATTCAAAAATGATGCCATTGGTGGGCAGAGATCGAGGGGAGGGGGGGATGCAGCAAAGATGTGATGTCACTCAAGGACTTCTCTTTCTCCTAGACTCTATGGTATACCTTTCCTCTATGGTATCCCCTTTCCTCCAGGGAAACTGATCACTGTAGACTGGATATTGGTTGTACCTCCAGAAGAACTCCACGCCCCACCTTGATCTTGGTAACCCTGCTGGAATCAGGAAGGCCTGAGATTAGGATCCAACATCAGTATCTGTTAAGGTTCCCATGTGCCCGTTTACGGGGGCAGGGGAGCAATCTCCTGGGGATTTCATCCCCTGCCCACTGATTGGCAGGCAAAAGCAGGCTGATCCCTAAATGATGATATCCCTTCTGGAACGAGCCAGAAGGGACAGCATCACACCAGAGTAATTCTTTAGCAATTGGTGGAACACAGAGAGACTTTCAGCTAAAAATTCCAAGTGCTAAAGAACGGGGCCCAGTATGATGCCATCGCTTCTGGGTTGTGCCAGAACAGACATCACTGCATGGGGGAAATGATAATGTTTATTCCTTTCACCATCTCCTGCGGATTGCCAGTGCCATGTCTGGCAACCCTAGTATCAGTCCCTGTACAGTATAAGTCCTCTAGATTGTACAGACCCAGTGCTTTTCTTGTTAAAAAAAAAAAGTGTTGGTACTCATATATAAGGTTGCGCCAATTTCCAATTCCCACATCTGGACCTGGGAGAGCCTCCTCAAAAGATGCTGCTGTTCAATACCAGAGTGAGTGAGTGAGTGAATGTCTGCGTGTATAAAATAGAAAAGAGTCCAGTAGCACCTTTAAGACTAACCAACTTTACTGTAGCATAAGCTTTCAAGAACCACAGTTCTCTTCGTCAGATGCATGACAAAGTGTGTAAACAAAGAGCATGGCTTTCTGCCTTAGGCTAGTCAACAGAACAGAACTTCTTGCCTGCTTCAGGACAAGTGTCAAAGCCATCTCTGCCATAAGCTCCTGCAGGGACTCTGGATTCAAAGGCCATCTACTTCAAGTCTGGTTCCTGAACTGGCTTCCTACAGGCCCCACCCAGTCCTGGCTGACTGAATGAGGTGATAGCAATGTAGAAGGCTGGAAATGTGAAGGAAGGAAGGAAGGCCTTTTCCCTCTCAGTGAACACTTATTATGTGATTAGGAAAATTAAAAGCATTGTTAGCAATGAAGATTTGTTTTGCGCTACTTCTCTTTAATTTCTGTCACTCAACCTAGCAACTGCGCTCGGTGATCAAGGCAGGGGTTCTTCATTTTCACGCCATGAATCACTCACAGCTGTCTGCTATGATTACTAAAAGTCAAATTTTCCCATCCCAGATGCCTATTAATCTAAACTAGTTTAGGCAGCAGAGTCCTTTAAGTGGGCCTGTTAACCAGAGATGATTTCCCTGACGGAAATTGCTTGGGAGGTCAAAAGGGATCCATTTGCTGCTTTCTATTTAGCCTGAAATTCTGTCCATCACTGAGGGGAAAAAGTAGCTTGCAAAAAGCAAAGACAAATACACAAAGAAGCAAAAATCCATCTGTGATTGTGCTACATGGTCCTCAGACTTCACCTCCAATCAAAGGTACCATAAATGTAAGCAAAAAGTGCAATCCTTTTCTTATTCCGACAAGAAAGCATTGAATAACCACAGCCTGGACATTTTTATAGAGGAACAGACAGTGGCATGTGACCTTCTTTGGCCCATTGTAGGCCTGGCTGACTTACATACAGTACTTCCCTTCAGCCAGAGTTGAGCAAATTCCTACCTGATATCCTCCAGTTGAGTGGTTCAAGACATACTCGGATGCTAGTAAAATAGGACGCCACCGCTCAGTGATAAAGCATCTGCTTGGCATATAGAAGGTCCCAGATTCAATGTCCTCTATTTTTAAAAATGAGGTCAGGTAGTAGATGATGTGAAAGCCTGAGATCCTAGAGAGCTGCCGCCAATCAGAATAGACAAGACTGACATTTGTTTATTTACTTCATTTATACCCTGCCTTTCTCCTCAATGGGGACTCACAGCAGCTGACATTAGTCTCCTACGTTTTATCCTTACAACATCGCTGTGAGGTAGGTTAGGCTGAGAGCGTGACTGGCCCAAGATCACCCAGCAAGCTTCCATGGCAGAGGGGGGATTCGAACCTGGGTCTCCCAGATCTTAGTTCAATATTCTATACCACGCTGGCTCCTTGGTGGACTCAGTCCACAGCTTGATTCAGTATTAAGCTTCATATGCTAAACATGTTGCCTGCTTTGCATGTTTGATATCTGGCAACCACACCATGAAGGCTCCTCAGGTGTTAATTTTGTGCTGTGTGAATGTGGGCTCTGGTTGTTCAGTGATGAGAGGAAACATCTGGGATAGACAGACAGAGGCTTTTATTTTTCAAGATCTTCTGCTGAATCCTGTCGCAAAGGAACCTGCCCCGCCCCCATTGCTTTTGTTTCAATTCTCACATTTTTTATCAGCTGAAACTCCAAATTTCTCTTACTTTTGGTGGAGGTCCTTTCATGACAAACATAATGGGACAAAAGACCAAACACATCAATTGTAAAAGAAAACCACTGATGGCATCCACTAATCAGTCCGGCTCTCGACAGCAGTTCCACAGAGCCTACAGATTTAAAAATTTTAAAAAGAATTGTAATGTTTTGCATGTAATGTATTTGATTTTGATTTTATTTCTACTTGCTAATGAGTTTTTTTTAAAAATAATCCTGTGAATTTAAATGCTGGCCTCTGAGGGGAAAAAAGGGGAGGTTAGATGGATGAATGGAGAGTAATCTGATTGGATGGTAGCTGTACCCCAGGGAGCAAAGTAAACTGCAGTTCTTAATCAGTGTGCTGAGAGAAAATGTTCATTCCAGCTGAGTTAGGCAACCTGTGTAGAGCCTGAGAGAGAGTCTGTCTGTGTGTTTCTGAAATAAAGGCTGATTCCGCACACATTGGATAATGCACTTTCAATGCACTTTATCAATTGTTTGAGGTGGATTTTTTGTTCCGCACACAAAAATATCCGTTCCAAATGATCTATAAAGAGGATTGGAAGTGCATTATCCAACGTGTGCGGAATCACTCAAAGTTAATCAGCCAGGAGATTCTGTACAAGTCAGCCTTTATATATCTCAGAGAGAGGATTCTGGCTAAACTGTGTGCACGCCTGGATCAGTGTGTATATCTGAGACAGAGATTATTCTATCTCGGTCAGGCCGGCTGTGTGGAAAGACCTGAAAGAATCTATGTCTGTGTGGACGGGAAGAAAGCTTAGTCCGCTAGTGAAGATCTGTGTAGAAAATTAATCTGTATGACAGAGTCTGTTAATACACCTTTAAGAAGATATAATTATGGAAACCACCAAGCTTAAGAACTATTCTTAAACCAATACGCTTATCAAAACTCTGCTATGTTCTTATAAATAAATTCTACTTTTGTTTAAGCAAGAAAGGTATAAGTTTAAGATAAAGTAAACCTTTAATCCAAGGTCCAAAGGCAAAAGTTTGTAATGTGATAAAAAGGTTTTAAAGCAAATAGTAAACCATTACAGGAAGTATTGTCGAAGGCTTTCACGGCCGGAGAACGATGGCTGTTGTGGGTTTTCCGGGCTGTATTGCCGTGGTCTTGGCATTGTAGTTCCTGACGTTTCGCCAGCAGCTGTGGCTGGCATCTTCAGAGGTGTAGCACCAAAAGACAGAGATCTCTCAGTGTCACAGTGTGGAAAAGATGTAGGTCATTTGTATCTACTCAGGAGGGGTGGGGTTGAGCTGAGACTCAGCTCAACCCCACCCCACCCCACCCACCCCACCCCTCCTTGCTGCCCAGATTGAGAAGGTCCTTCCATCTTATTTCAGAAGGCAGAGCGCTCAAAGCAAGGCTTTGGAAGATTACCACAGTAGTTGTATATGTTTATAAGGAAGTAGGTAGTCATTTGGAGCCACAGAGGGCTTTAAAAATCAACATCTCTACACTTCACTCAGCATCAATGTATTGTCGAAGGCTTTCACGGCTGGAGAACGATGGTTGTTGTGGGTTTTCCGGGCTGTATTGCCGTGGTCTTGGCATTGTAGTTCCTGACGTTTCGCCAGCAGCTGTGGCTGGCATCTTCAGAGGTGTAGCACCAAAAGACGGAGATCTCTCAGTGTCACAGTGTGGAAGTTCAGTTAAAGTGGCACAATACTGATTATAATACATCTGTCTGCTGCTGCCTATTGAATTAGGTAAAGATAAGTCAAAATCTAGCAATGAAAGGAATATTCACCAAGAACCTTGGATTCAGCCCGTGGCATAGATCACAGGCATGCAAATTTCTCTTTGTGCTTTTGCTCACTGTGGAAAATATTCCAGTTCGAATTGTAAATATGAAAACCATCTCTCAATTATATTCTGCAATATCAGAATCATAGAATCATAGAGTTGGAAGGGGCCATACAGACCATCTAGTCCAACCCCCTGCCCAGTGCAGGATCAGTGCAGGATTTTTTTATTTCCTAATTTCTGCTTTGTTCTTTCACACCAGGATCTTGTATCCTCCTAACTCTTAAGATGTAAAAAAAGGGTGAGATAAAGTGGTAAAAGGTTTGATGGGGCATTTTTGGTGTGGTAGTATTTTGAGTTGCTGGGGCACACATTTATTTATTTATAATTTTTCTATGCTGCCTTTTCAGAATTCTGCTTGAGGTGGCTCTCAATTAAAAACCACAATATAAAACACAAGCCATTAAAAAACAAAAGCAAGGTAAAAACTGCCCATAAAACAGCAGACCGTTTCTTAAAATGGTAAGATAAAACCCTGCGTAAAAACTAGACAAAAATACGTGTTTGGGCCTGGTGCCTAGAAGAACGCAAAACAGGGGCCGGACGAGGCTAAAGGGAAGGGGGAGCGTTCCAAAGGTGAGATGTCGACACGCAAAAGGCCTTGCCTCTGGTCTCCACCTGCATCACCTCTAAATGCAGCAACACGAAAAGCTCAGCTTGAAAAGCAGATCTTAACTGGCAGGGTGGATAAGATGGAGGAGACGGTCCTTTGGTCCCCAAGCCATTTCTGGCCATGACCGTTTCCAGATGGCTTACCTGAAGCCGCTCCATGCCGCAACGTTGCGGATTGTGCCGGGGAAAACACGAAATATCGCGTTTTCTTGCACGAGTTTTGCGCAACATCGCGCAAAACTCGTGTGAGAAAACGCGATATTTCGTGTTTTCCCCGGCACGATCCGCAACGTTGCGGCATGGAGCGGCTTCAGGTAAGCCATCTGGAAACGGCCCATAAGGTAAGAATCAGCACTATGAATTGTGCCCAGAAACAGATGAGTAACCAAGTGCAGATATATCAACAGGAGGTGACACAATCCCTAGAACCAACCCCTGAGATCGGCCTGGCTGCTGCATTTTGGGCCAACTGAAGTTCCCAAACTGTTTTTCAAGACAGATCCATGTAGCGCGCATTTCAGTACTCTAACTTGGATGGGATAAGAACATGGATCAAAGTGGCCTCTGATCCATGTTCTTATAAAAGGTGCAACATGCCATGGAGGAAGCTTGAGCCTCCGACCATAAACCAGGATCTCACAGTACCTCCAAGCCCTTGGAGGAATGCTCTCCATCATTATCCAAACCAATCCTGGGGGTGCAATCTGGTTCACTGGGGGAAACCACATGTTCCCTTGGAACATGTGGATGTCCCAGCAGCACTTCTAATCCATCGTGAGTCTCAGTGAGAAAGGATTATATATAACTTAAATAAAAATAAACCTGCAATTGTCTAGCTTCTACACAAGATGGAGATCCCAGACCCAGCCTGCGTATTCCATTATGTTTGAATCTGCCTTCAGTCTACAGGTGCTGCTCTGCATGGGTGTGTTTCATTTCATGTTTCTCTTGGGTGTAGATTGACTGTTCAAGCTGGTGACACAACAAGACATTTTCCACTGCATTGTGGCTCTAAATAAAAAATGAGTCATACTGTTCCTTAGGAAGAGATGCTGATATCCCCGCCTACTGACTTAGCTAGCTCCAGTGAGAGCTGACTTTGAGGTTTGGGGCAGGCTTTGGATGCTGAGGGTTGGGCCCTCAGCACAGAGACTGAAAAACTAGAGTGACGTATGCTGCTTGATTTCCAATTGAATTTGGGAAATTCATCAATCTCTGCTGAATCTCACTGCTGGGTGGGGCAGACCTTGTTCCTTTCAGGAAAAAAAGGCACAATACGGTTGGCGGGGCCAGCTGTTAACATGGTAATGCAAGGGCCCTGATGATTGCTACCACCGATACCTCTAGCCTGAACAGAGACTGCAGTGGAGGGAGGGCAGCACTCGTGGTGCTCACTGCTAATATTGCTTGGAACTATATCAGGACAGTCCTTTCCCTCTGATCTGTGATCCGCTGCCCTGCCTGCATCTACTTCGCTCTCTGCCAGAGCAACCAAAACACCTTCTTTGGCCCATAGGTCATTACCCAATTACTGTTTTAAAGTAAATATATACCTTCCTCTTATGTCATGTGAGAGAATAACTAGTCCTAGTGGGGTAGAGAAGAAGGAGTATTGTTCATAGATCTCCTTTGAGTGGGTTGCCTCTATGTTTTCTGATAGTTTTTAATACCCTGGAAACTTGAGTACTTCTTGTCTTTCCAAGACTGAGCAGTTGCTTGGCCTCTACACTATCCATCGGCTAGACCACAATGAAATATTGGGATAGACCTCACCCTACATCTCCTGTTGTAGCGTTGCCATTTTCCAGGCAGGACCTGGAGCTCTCCCGGAATTACAACAGAGACCATTTTCCGCTGAGCAGCTTCAAAGAGGGGACGCTGCAGCTCCACGTTCCTGCTGAGCTTCTCCTCCCTTTCCAGGCACAGACCCAAATTTCTAGGACCATTTTCAACAAAACATACATGTCTGCTGCACTGACTGTCTGTCTTCTTGCATTTTTCTGGGTCTGTGAATTACAGGCATTAGCACGCTGCTTCTTCAGTCCCTGGGGATGGTACAGTCCACTCAAAATTTAAAATGTAAATCTCCATACGAATGGTCTATTACTTTTCTGCTATGGTTGTGTGGAAACAGGGTAGAAATGAATCTCTCTTGACACCGTAATTTTTTAAACCTTTTTCTTTACTATTGGTAATAACATCTCTATATCCATTTCTGGAATAACGTGTTTTATAGTAAAAGGCACCCCCCACACGCACGCACACACACTGCGTCTTTTACAAAATTCTATTTAATCAGACATTCCAACTCTGAGTGTCAGTCAGAGGTCTACAATCATTTATGATAATGAGAGGCACAGAATCGTGCTTTTTTTTGGTGCTGATGATCATATTCACATTTTCTGACCTTAAAAATAAACACTCGTTGCTTTGATCCACTGATGCTGAGTTTCTAAATTAATCTGACTGAGCTGCTCCAGTAGAAATTATCTCTGCAGGAACTAAGTTGTTTTATCTAGATGGAAATTAATGAATTGTGCTTTAGAAGAAATTGATTTCCACAATACAGGCATTTACTGCAGTCAACATTTATTTCTTTTTTTGTACGTTTGCATAATTCACAAGAGGAAGACGCTAAACCCTGACCTCCACTTGGCATCACAGCCGTAGCCCCAAAAACCCATCAGTAGAACAAAGTGGGAAGGTGTGACAGCAACATCCAGCTCTGCACCTGGGATTTGCAGGCCCAGCATCAGGGGGGCCGAGTGAGGGGTAAGGGCAAGGCAGCAAAAGACACGAGACAGCTTGTTGGAATTAGAAAGGCAACCACTTTATTGGTTTACAGCTTATGGTGCCGTGGTGCCGCATAGGGTTCGGATCCAAGCAACGGGTGACCTGCCTGCCAGCCAGTGCCCCCCTCACCCCCTCAGTTTGTCTGCTGAGGGGGGAACCATGGGATGACAGGAAATGAGACTCTGCCTGGGTGCACACCTCTGCATGGATCCACAGAGTAACCACAGAGTAAATGGACAGAAATTTACAGTAGCTATACAAGCTTACAAATCAAAATACATATACAGCATTTTGCATGGCAAGCACCAAGTGACTAACCAATAAATATTTGAACATACAATCAGGTTTGACCACAAATGTTCAGTAGCTATACAAGCTTATATATCAAAATTCATATACAGCATTTTGCATGGCAAAAAGCCAGTGACTGACCAATAAATATATTTGAAAATACAATCAGGTGTAATGGCAACGGGTTAGCTAGCAAGGAATCCCGTTTCAGGCATCCCCTTCTTCCTGGCAGTTACAGAACCTCAAGGAAAATCACAATCAAGATTCATGCATGCTGACAGCTTGCTCAATGGCAAAGGCAAAATGCTGTATATGAATTTTGAGATATAAGCTTGTATAGCTACTGTAAATTTCTGTCCATTTACTCTGTGGTTACTCAAGGTGACTTTGTGGGCTGTGCAAGCATTGGTTTTGCACATTGCAGCTGTATTTCACTCCCACAGGGCACTTGTTAGCAAGTTGTGCCAGCTTTTGACCACTTAGAGTTTATTTTATACTCTATTAACTTTCTTATAAAGTAACTTTTGCATTATTTCTTTGGATTTGTTTTTCCTTTTGCCTGAGTTAGTTGGTCGCGGCTCCTGTTTCTTTCCAATGCCAAAACTGCTCAAGAACCACAAGATGGCTCCTGTCGAGCTCTGCCAGGGGATTCTCCTCGACCACTTCGTCAGACCAGGCTGGATGAGTTAAAGGTCTTTATTAAGAGATTACCACCATTAGAGCACAGTACAAAGTAATTGCTGGGAATACCAGGGCAAGGCCCAGTGGGCTAGTTATACCCTCCTCTCTCCTCCCCCTTTTCCGAGCAGAAGTCCATTAGTCTTGGTGCACGGTCTCTCGTGGGAAAAGCTGGATGAGGGAAGAGATGCGAGCTCCAAGGTCATTTGGCTGGTTCCCAGGTGCCTCAAGCTCCATCCACCCCCATACCTAGAGATAACACAGCTGAGTGCAGGATAGCAATAGCAGAGAGAAGAGCAAGAGAACAGCAGAACTACAAAGTATACATCCCCCTCCCCCAAAGTAAAAGACATCACTGAGCATGGCAGACAAGGTCGCAGGTCTACTTGACAGCTCCTGCCGAAGTTCTCTGCTGGACAGGTGCACCTCATCAGGACAGAATACTATGAAATATTATAATCTAGTATGTATTTGTTATGCAGTCTGATATTCAGACTTTTTGTTTTTTTAAATGTTTAATTGTTGTCCATGTGTACAATAAATATTTGTAATTTTGGTATAGTTAGCTTGATCCCCCCCCCATTTCATGAACACAGAAACATAGACATGTAGAGCTGGAAGGGACTGCCAGGGGTCATCTAACCAACCTGCGCCTGATGCCAGAAATTTCCAGCTACCTGCCCCTACAATAACAACAATAATAGTTTCAGCTGGAAAAACGTGCATTCCTTTAAAATCCTTACTTAAAACACAATTCAGCAGATTCAGGTAACTGTCAGTGCAGTTGTAAGCAGTCGGCCCGGCCTCCGCCATCTTTAATGGCCATTTCAACATGGCTACGTGTGATATTGACTGGCACCAGGCCTCTGGATTTAAAATGGCAGCTTGTATTGCAGCCAGAGGACTGCCAGATAACAGCATGAATGGCATGCCACATAGGAATACGGAGCGATCAGTGGTGATTGGATTTACAGGCTCCCCAGCCGCTAAGGAATCCAGCGCAACTAAGGTCTCGCTGAGTCATCCCCACTTAACACATTCCTTTCCCTCCTCCCATGATGAGATCCCATGGAGAGCCGGGTTTGATTCCCCACTCCTCCACGAAGCCAGCTGGGTGACCTTGGGCGAGTCACAGTTCTCTGGAGCTCTCTCAGCCCCACCCACCTCACAGGGTGATGGTTGTGGGGTAATAATAACACTTTGTAAACCGCTCTGAGTGAGCATTAAGTTGTCCTGAAGGGCGGTATACAAATCAAATGTTATTATACAAACTACCCTTTTGTGCAGCGCTAGAACAAATTTTGCATTCTCTTTCACACACCCCGGCAGCTACCAATCAAGGTAATCAAACCTTTTGTTAACTCCAAGAACTGACCATTGGAGTCTTTGTTCTAACAGCTAGTGGGCTATCCCACCTCAGGGCATGTTTTACGCTATAAGAGTAGTGCCTTGGCCCATTCAAATTGTGCATACTTCCTGCCTGCTCCCTTAGGGTCACTTCCCTAACCCCCCCTCTCTCTCTGTACATGCTTACCGGATCCAAAATGCTGTTCCCTTGAGGTTTGCCCTAAGCCTCTTGCTCTCCTGGCCAAGAATGCTGGAGTTTGAAGCTACTCTTCTCTCCCACGGACTGGACTACTCTTCAGGATAGGTAGATATACTTATTCCCCTCTCTCTATCCCAACTTCTGGCTAGCTTCCTAGGACTCTGTACGTGTGTAACCATTTTCTCCTGTATTTCTGTGTGTATGTGCATGCATTTTTCCTTGTAATAAAGATTGTTATTTGAACTCGTTTGCTATTTCAGAAGGGACCCCGTAAACATTGGTGAACAAGATCCCGTAGTTACCGGCCTTTCGCATAGCCATCTTCCTTGCTTGCGAATTCCCCCCCCCCCCCAAATTCTCTTACTTGCAAGGAGACCAATTCTGGTAACACAGTCCTAAACAGACTTGCCCTTCTAAACCTATTGATTTAAATGGATTTAAAAGGGTGTATCTCTGTTTAGGATTGCAGTGTGAATTACAAGAAAGGGAAATTCAGATTTCATATAGACTGATAACATACATCATGGTTTGTGCTAATCATAGACTGGCTTCCAAGCCATCAATTATGTTCCAATAATTTAATTTAAAAAAAAAATATCTTTGAATGCTATCCCAGCTTCCATATTTGCCGCATCCTCTCATGCAGCTGCATCCCATAATAAATGTTTTGGTATTTTTTTAAAAACATAAGTGTACATATTGCAGCAGATCACTGGCAGGATCTTCAGGCATTTTCTTTCACTTAGAAGAAGGAAATGGGGCAGGAATGGAGTCAGGATCAAGGACAGGCTAAAAAAAATTTATTCCAGTATAGTGAAGGGACTATCAAATCTTTAGTACACACATAGGCTGAGACACTCAGTGAGTAAAGTAAGTCACGTGGTTTGTTTTCATATCACAAACGTATCGTGTCTGGATGGTGCTGATCTTTGCCTTGATGCCCACGATGGCTCTTGGCAGTCCCCAAAGCGACCTTACCTCGGTGTCCTGCAAAGAGATGCAAATAGTAAAACATTTTGAGGTATTGTGAACACTATTTTCTTATTCTTATTTGTCATTCTATGTATTCCAAACTCAACAAGAAGAGCACCAAAACAGCATTCTGATCAATGATCTATAGTGTCTTACATCTGAAGCGTTTTTTTGAGGAAAAGTTAACATTGAGGAAAAGTTCGACATTCTATAGATTAGCAAACCTTTGAGAAAAAACTCAAAGGTTTGCTAATCTCTAGAATGTCGAAGACACACCATAAATTGAAGTAGTCACCGTACTATGTTGACCTTTTCAATATTCGCTAGCTTGCATGGTTTCTCTGATTAAAGACCCAGCCAGTCATTGAGAAAGTTAAAGGAAGATGAAAAAATTAAAAATTGTATATTATTTTTCCCCTTCATGTGACAGAGGTTAGAATGTGAACACGAATCAGAAAGGAGAAATGGACTGAACATCAACATCCTGTAAAAATTTTGAACAAGGCCTGGACAAATTGTGACTACTTTGTATTGCGGCCTTTTTGGTGTTTCAGACACTCACAGACATGTAGACACTTCCTCAATTCAGTCACAGACAGCTGGTAAAAACAGCAGGTTTACTCACCCCACAGTGGGCTATCAGACTGCTAGGTTTTGCATGTCTCTGCTAGTCAAAGGTTCTGTAAAAACCACCTCTGAGACCAGGGCTTCCTTGGGCCATGATGAGGTGACAACCCCCACCCCCCTCAGGTGGCATGTTCAGAGCTATCATTAAAAAGCAGCAAACTGTCCATTGTTTAGTTTCTATTTTTGCCACCATGAGGTAAAAACCCAGTTTGGATTTTCTGCTTTATGTCATCTCTGTCTTAGGCCATCTCTGCTCTTCAGATAGGGTTGTCATCAACCTCAGGCTGGCAACCAATGTGAGACTTGCCCAAGGGCTGGGCCCTCACCGGTGATGTCTCTTCCAGTGTGACCTAAAACTGATATCATCGCTGTGGTTTAATAGTAGAGTTTTATAGAGCCAAATGCTACAGTGTCGCCCAAAGTGATGATGTCATCTTGAGTGACACAGGAAGTGACATCATGGCATTGGCATGATGCCAATCGCCCTCCTATTTCCCCCCTTCCTGCTGCCCAACTGGATGGCAGCTGGCAGAGGCAGCTGAGGGTAGGAGGCCTCCAACCAAAACAGGAGATCTGGCCTCCCTATGTTCAGAATCTCTCTATGGGCAAATCCACACTCACTCATCTTCCGCTTATCTTGCGCTGTCATGGCAATCGCCTTCATTCTGCTACCAGGCTGTGCATCCTCACATCCACCCTTCCGGTGCGTCTTCATGGCGCAATCAGTTCTCCACACGCCACTGAGTAAAGCGTCACAGTGGGCGGTTCCATCCTCCGCTGTCAGAATTGACGGTGCTCGTCACTTCCCGTTTATTTTTAAAAGGGTCAATTATCCGGTATACCAATATCTTGACTCTGGTGACCGTTTCTTCCCGCGCAAACCGCTGCTCACTACGGTTGGTTTACCAGTATACCGACCTTTATGCAGTGTGAAAAAAAAGGGGAGAAAACAGATTTCCGCAAATATCACGTGGTTTTGAGGGAAGGCGCAATAGTGGCGCTGTGATGGCGGGGAACACGCGGAATGGGAAAGCGTGTGAGTATCTGCATGAATACCGTGCCAATTGCGAAAAAGCCGCAGAAACAAATAGGTAGTGTGGATTCGGCCTATGTTCGAAATATTTCTAGCCTTCCTGGATACCTGGGTTTCTAAAATGCCCTCTGGCTGCCTAAAGATTTCATGACTGAGGCAAAATTTGAACTAAGGTCTTGTTGGGACACAGATTCTTAGATGCTATACTATACCATCTCTGACTGGAGTCCTAGGTACCAATATTAATTGACCCTATTAATAATGCACTGGGGTAGGCTGGGCTCTTGTTTTACTCTGGTGGCTGGGAGCGACAGCAGCACTGCTGCCAGGTAATGTGAGAAAACTAGAACATGCTGGAAGAGCTTGTGCTGCAGTTTTTCCTCATACCAACATTAACCCATTTTCCTGTGGCCTGCTCACATCACCTTGTGTCAGTTCCAGGGACGGCAGTCCATGGTAGATAGACCCCCAAACCCCTCACTGCAAGCACTCCAGTGCATTGGTTAAAAGGATTTTTATTTAGAGATCCATTAAGTTCATGGGTACATCCATAGAAGGGAAAGTTGGCAGGAATGATTATACAGGCAAAGGCACTATTGATATAGGGAGTATTATTCCCCCCTCCCTTGGAGCAGTTTGCATTTAGGCGTGAAAACCTAAGAAGTTGCATGAGAACACAATAGCTTAGTCTGGATAGAAACGGCAGAAGATTACAAAGAAATCAAAGTCTTTCTCTCTCTCCTGGGAAACAGTTAAATTTCTGGTTCCAGCTGCAAGGCCAGCGCCGCATATTTTCAGAGATAACAGGCTGGTTACTTTCCCTGTGAAATCAGCATTAGTACTTTCATTTTCAGGCAAGCCAAGAATGGCATGACTATGTGGCTACATTACAAAGCACAACTCTGTGAGCATGGCATGAAATCATACAGTTGATCAATACAGTGAACAGATCAGATGAGAGAATGCATCTATGGTGTGGGTGTGTGCACTCATGACACCTTGGTTGTACAAGAAAGAATGGCATCATAGCAACCCCCGTGCCAGTACAGTCACTTGAGTATCAGGTCTAACATTATGGTATTGCTATTGAGCACTAGTTTTAAAGAATTCTGTATCTCCAGATCTGCCCATGCTGAAAAATGGATGACTTTCTATGCGCTGTTCTTTGTCACAGCACAGCTAGTAAAACACTCGGGATGAAATTTCAACATCACTATTCTAATTAAAATCACACTGTGCGAACAGAATATTAATCTAATAATGTAAATCACAAGAAATTTTCCTGTGTGTCTTCATCATGTTATCTACCATATGACCAAGAAGTAGGTTGTCTGTTCTTGTAATGTATAGAGTATCCCCCCCCACACACACACACAATGCATCCTTAAAACTGCAAGGGCTAGGAAATACATTTTTTTTCAAATTAAGTTGATTTCTCAAGATTCTACCACCAGTCCTCATGTGGAAACTGAACCGTACCATCATAAAAAATAGGAAAGATTTGAATGTTAGCATAAAATGTAGTTATTTTAATATGTTTTATTTATTTCACAGAACCTGCCCAAAGAGGCTTACAAAATAAAACATAAAACCACAAGAGATGTTAATGACTAAAATCAAGCATTAAAAACTTAGCAATGCCATAAAAACAGCATAAGACAATGGTTCCCAAAGTGGTACTGCTCCCTGGGGAGCACTGGAATTACCAAGTGGCGGCTGCAGGTGGGTCCCTCCAAGTGTGTTGTTTGCTTATTTATGATTGACCAGGGTACAGTCTAGAGCGAAACACCTTCCGCACTTCAAGTTTCTGCCTCTGCATGGATCCAGAGGAGACAGCTGTTAGAAGAAGGGACTGGCGATGTCTCTTGCTCAGGCCTTTAGGACCACCAGCAGAGAAGAAGGAAGGCATCAACCATAGAGTCAGTTAGATAGATAGGCCAGAGGAACTTCCTTCCTTCCCTTCCCTTCTCCCCCCCTCCTCTCTTTCTTTTTCCCTGCATGCACCAGGAGAGACAGCATGGTGTCTCCTCCTGAGAGAGATGGCCTACTTTCAATCTAAAGCCATCCTAGCTAGTTAGATCTGTTACTAGTTCTTTCTCTCCACTAAACTTATCTAAATATATTTCTATAGATAAATAAACAGTTATTGGTTCTCTAACTTGGATGAGAGCTTTCTGTGTGCAGTTTATTTAGTTAACGTGCCTTAACTAAAACCTCTGTTAGTCTGTAGTTGAAAAATAGTCAGATGCATGGAGAGAATGAAGCAACTGACTGTATCGTCAGATGAAGAGAGCTGTGGTTCTCGAAAACTTATGCTACTAATAAGTAGGTTAGTCTTACAAGTGCTACTGGACTTGATACCGTTTCGCCTCTGCATGGTGCTGAAATCTGGGGAAAACTGTCAGAATGTTTAGTAAACATGCTAAAACCACTTAATTACACAGTAAATAGTAAATACAGTAAATACAGTACAGTAAATACAGGTAGACACTTTAATTATATGATAATAGACATGATGATAAAATGTAAACTGAGGGTTATTTCTGTCTTTTAAAAATAGCACCCTGTTACCAATGGTAGCTGGCCAAAGACTTCTGGAAAGCTCGCAACACTCTTGATGAACTGTCAATGCAACCCCTTCACATTTACTGCAATTGTGCAAGAACTGCTTCTCTTTTCCAGTCCCTGAATTTGAAGAATTATTTCCTAAGTTCATCTCTATTTTTGTTCTTGTGGGGGAAGAGTTTCTGGCATTGCCCTCCATCAGGGTTCAGTTGCCTCCGCAGGGCCTCTAGAAGTGGAACCCCTAAGTGGGAAGGGGTGCACTGCATGTATTCAGCACAAAAGCATGGACAGCTTAGTAGAGCAAATTTCAAAATACTGATAACCTATTCTAGAACTGTTTGTTTTTGTTTTATCCCAGATAAATCTTTAATCCAAAGAGGATTGTATATCAGAAAGAACAAGCTATGGCAGAGCAAAGTCATACATCATACAACAGGTAGAGTAGAACTTTCAACTGTGTGTACCAGTGCATAGAAAGGGGTCTCTAGCAGGAATCCATGAGCAAAGGGGGTTTCAAGCACATCCATGGATTCATCTCTTTAATGTTGGTGGTTATGATTTTCACAGAACACATTAATCTGTTTGTCACATTCTGAAAGTTATTCTTCCAGTCCCGAAAGTTCTTCCTTTCTTTCTATTAGTGAATGGTGGTTTAATAAAAGAAAGGGCAAAGTTGACATGTTTCTCGTTTTTATTGCAATGCTCTTCAGGACGACGCTTGTCACTTAATTACACAGTAAATACAGGTAGTGACAGTTTAATTATATGATAATAGACATGATAATAAAATGTAAACTGAGGATTATTTCTGTCTTTTAAAAGCGGTAGGGGTTACATAGTAATTACGCTTGGACTTACTAAGCATTTTACCAAGTCATCATCACCAAGAACATGTAATTATCCTATCTCCCTTTCACATACTTTCTCTCTATGGTGTTTCAGAACAGAATGTAAATTACTCTTCCGGATTCCAGTTTCCTCCAATGCTCATTACATTTCTGTCACTTCACATGCACCCCACCTCACGTTTCCTCACTCCATTTCTCCAGTCTTAACTAGACACGGGCACGAACGGGGGGGGGGGGGGGGGAACATGCTGTTCGTCGTTCATTGCAGTCGATGAACACGGACAGACGAACAGTAACGGACATGTCCCATTAACAAACATGTTCGGTGATGGCCCCCGTTGGACTTAGAGAGCCCATATTCACAGGGAGTTTTCAGCAGGCTCCCCTCTAACCATCATCCAAGTTTGGTCAAGATTGCAATACAGATCTTGGAGTTATACATTTCCATGTCTAGTCTTAACTTCTGCCCCTGATTTTATTTCCAAAGCTAATAGAGCTGAGAAAGCAGGATAAACTTCTCATCACCCTTTGCATATTAATGAAGTTGTTTCAAAGTTCTCATTCTAAAAATCCATTACAGTAAGGGTGAATTATGAACGCATGCATGCTTGGAGGAGTAAATCTTATACCTCAAATGTCTACCTTGAAGAAAAATGGCCACAAGCTGCACAGCTGAAAGTAGAGCAGGCAGCTCCAGCCCCAGTAATAGAGGAACAGTCTCATCCTAAACAGAGTAGTAGCATTCTAAGCCCATCTCCTTTATTGGACTTACAAGGCTGTATTGCAGTGTAGGATGGCCCCGGTGATTACCTGGGAAGAGGGACTTCAAGAGAGAGGAGAGATTCAGTATCTCATCAGTGGAAGGAATCTTGATCCATAATCTCCAGGAAAGACTGTACTGGGGAGGATAATTCAAGTGCTGCTGTCAATGGTGACTTGATTTCAAACAACACCCTTTCCATCCACCACAGTATTTCCATTCATTGGAATGGGCCTTGCAGTGCTTCCATTCACTTCAGTGGGGCACTCCTTCCTCCGAATGTGCTGTGCAGTTGCAATGAATGGTTGTGCAGTTTTAATATGTGCTGCTGCCAGGCGTTATTTTCTTCTGTCCTGATTAATTTTCTCTGCTCAGTTTCACTAATGATGCTCACTGAATTACTTGACTAGCCTGCCTGCATACTCATTTGTGGCTCATTTCAGTTCCCATTAACCAGCTTTTCAACCCTCTTAAATAAAGTAGGAAGGAGAAAAATATTTGCAGCCTTTCATTTAATGACATTATAACCCTGTCTGATCGCAATCTTTTCACACGATATCCAGCTGCTTGTTGGAAGCCAATTTTACAATAAAAAAATCCATGCAGAACATCAATCATGGTGTTTTAGGCTTCAGACAGAGTTACTTACCATATTACTCCTCTGGGATTTAAAAACCCAGCAACAACCCTATAATGTGCACAAATGAATTTAGATACACAGTCGCCAATTCCTTTTTTTCCAGTGCTGATATAATTAAGACTATTAAACATTGCCTGTAGCAAACAGCTATTGTGGGAATCCCTAACACTCACTTCTTTTCATGGTACCAGATTAAGTTTGTCTGGATTTGCCACAACAGTGCCTTCTTTCTCTCTATCAAAGAGTTTTGAATGCTGAGAAGTTTACACAAGGGCAAAATGAAGCATAATTTAAGCATTCGGTGTACCATTTTTTGCTATGCAAGATGGAAAGCAAAAGGGAAAAAAGAACTGCAGCAGAATCAAGATAAACCAGAGTAGTTTTGATCAAGGGACACACAAAAAAAATTGAGACTACGTATTTCCCTTTGATGTGAGACTTCCAGACTATATGGAGGCTATTTCATCACCATATGTTTCGGTTCCGTTTAGCAAAAGTAATCACCTAATGTCAGAAACAAGGAGAGAAGATGGAACTAGCATCTAGATTGATTTCAGTTGAGATTCAGAACTGTGCTGTGCAGCACTCAGTATGTTTTCTCTTCCTTGGTCATTTTGATAGTGCTGAGGGGAAATTACTGAGCGATCTGATTATGGATTTTCTTCTGTCTCTTTTTAGCAGCAGCCCTGGCACCAGAGGGAGGGAGAGACGAGAGCCCTAGCCCACCACTCCCAGAGGCCTGACCAGATCAGGCACTAGTAAAACTGTGAGCCCTCAGCCGAGGTGCCCTCAGCCGAGGTGCCCACTGAGCTTGGCAGCAGCTTGGCAGCCCAGAGCCAGGCAGCAGCCCTGGAACCAGAGGAGATAGATGCCTATCCCAAAAATCCCAGCTCAATTATACTCTCTCTGTCCCTCCCCAAAGGCTAGCAAGTGGCAAGCAAGAGCTCTGTCCCACTCCACTGCTCGCTGAAAGTGAAACCCAGCCTGGGAGCCCAGTGCTTTTTATAAGCTGAGGTCCCATTGAGCAATGCAGGAGGTCTGTGTTTGGCTGTCAGAGCTGCCTATCAGGGTTTGCGGGGATGAGATTGGAGTGCCCGTGTCTACAGAACACCCCCTCTCTCCCCCGGGTGTCTTTTCCCAACTTGTAACCGCTTTGCAGCTCCATGGTTGGAAGGAAGACCTGCCAATCAAGGTAAGCTGGGCTTCCATTCGGGTTTCCAGGGCGACAGAAGGAGCGCAGACAGAGTTCAGGCATTCCCCTAGCTCCATTTCCAGGGGAGTTGATTGATGGCGCCTGACTGTCTGGCTTCCCAAACTGCGGCCAAACACACTGAACCAGGCTTCTTCCAAACGCTGGTTCATTGGCAATGGACAATCATGAACTGCCGGATCGTGATCACGCGATCACCAATTTCGTGAGTTTTTGAAGTTCGTAATGCAGTTTGTGCCCAGGTCTAGCTGTGACTGACCCAAGGTCACCCAGATGGCTTCAAGGAGAGGAGTGGGGAATCAAACCTGGGTCTCCAGATTAGAGTCCCAACCACTCTACACCAAACCGGCTCAAGTTTGTAGATGTAGTTTTCCAAATCAGGCTAACAATGCTCATAATAAAAGGACGAGGAACACAGAGGGATAGATAGATAGATAGATAGATAGACAGACAGACAGACAGACAGACAGACAGACAGACAGACAGACAAGAGTCCTGACTGACGCTCAGCCCCAAACCCTGGGCCTAGAAGCGTGAAATTTGGGCAGGACATTCCTTTTGTGGTGTAGAGGCTCACCTCTTCCCTAAGGTCATTTGCATATGATGCCTTGATTGGTCTCCATCCCAACATTCTAAACACTGTGCAGAACACATGCAGAACCTCAGGACACATTCAATGACTCCCAGTCATTGAACGTGTCCTGAGGTAAAAATACACCTCCCCTCTAGGGTTGCCAATCTCCCTGAGGGGCCTGGCTTTCCTGTGTGGCTGGCAGGCTGATGGGTCATCTGTAGAACTGTGTTCTGAGGTAAAAATCAGGTAAAAGAAACTTTTCCTTTAAAAAAATGTCTTCAATAAATGTAGCATTTTGAAATTCACTTCATCAGTTTTAGGCATCAACATGCTTCGCTTTATTCAAACACTTTTGTGAAACTCGGGTACTATGCTATTATACTACAAAACCAACTCCACCCGCACCCCCAAACCAAAATATGTTACATAACCATAAGTATTATAACTGGATTTGAAGTAGTTAAAATACTGTAGCGAAGCACGGGCATCAAGCTAGTATATAATATAGCCCAAATTACTTGATCCTTAAAAGTCAAAAGACAGGAAATTGCTAAAGGTCTTAGGGGTGGGAGCAATGCTACAGCACACTTCACTAACATAGAAAGCAGACATGCCAGCCCCCCCCCCCCACTAAGGTGGTCTTTAGTAGATGCGGGATAGCATTGAGTATGTAGGTAAGGAATCTGTTTAGTATCAAGTCTGATGTTAACCAAGTCTCTTGGGTTAAAATTATATCATAACATCTTATATACTGTAAAAATGTGGAGTTCTGGATTTTATTTAACCATCATGTTCCTGAAATACATTTCACCTAATGCCAATAAAGTTGATTGATTGATTGATTGATTGATTGATTGATTGATTGATTGATTGATTGATTGATTGATTGATTGATTGATTGATTGATTGATTGATTGATTGATTGATTGATTGATTGATTGATTGATTGATTGATTGAAATATATTTCAGATAATGCTCACTCAGGGTCCTTGGATATCAGTTTAGTTTCTTTATTTTGTCCACATTCCCATTGGGATTCACTAAGGTGGATCCATTTTTATATATGGGCACTGAGGCCAAACTAAAGAGCCCTGTTGGGCCTGCTAGATGAGGTCCTATTGTGCCAGTCGCATGGTCTGCTAAGTAACAATTGAAAAATGCTTCTACAGAGTTTTTTTCAGGATGGACAAGCTCTTTATACAAGGCAGGTTGGTTGTCACTAAGAGTGGATTCTACTGATGTTTGGACCAATAAAAGAATCTCTGGGCAAGTTGCAATTACAGTGGGACTAAGGGCTATAGGAGCATAGAATCAGAGAAACATAGGGTTGGAGGTACCTCTAGGGTCATCTAGTCCAACCCCCTGCACAATACAGGAAATTCACAACTACCTCCCCCCCCCAACTGCCCCATTGACCCCTGTCCCATGCCCAGAAGATGGCAAAACACCTCCATCCAAACTGCCCGGGAGAAAATTACTATCTGACCCCAAGGTGGTGATCAGCATTACCCTGGGCATGTAAGAAGTCCACGAGAAGTAAGCACTGATGTAACCCTTCCTGCCCTCCCCCTCATGATCTGCCCAGGTTCACAGATTCAGCATTGCTGTCAGATGGCCATCTGGCCTCTGCTTTAAAACCTCCAAAGAAGGAGAGCCCACCACCTCCCGAGGAAGCCTGTTCCACTGAGGGACCATGATAACTGTCAGGAAGTTCTTCCTAATGTTTAGTCAAAAAATCTTTTGGTTCAATTTCAAGCCATTGGTTCTGGTCTGACTTTCTGGGGCAGCGGAAAACAACTCTGCCACCCTCTATATGACAGCCCTTCAAGTACTTAAAGACGGTTATCATATCACCTCTCAATCGTCTCCTCTCCAGGATAAACATTCTGAGCTCCTTCAACCTATCCTCATAGGACTTGGTTTCTAGACCCCTCACCATCTTCATTGCCCTCATCTGGACATGTTCCATCTTGTCTATATCCTTCTTAAATTGTGGTGCCCAAAAATGAACAAAATACTCTAGGTGAGGTCTAACCAGAGCAGTGTAGAGCAATACCATCACTTCTCATGATCTGGATACTATACTTCTGTTGCTACAGCCTAAAACCACATTTGCCTTTTTAGCTACAGTATCACACTGCTGACTCATGTTCAGTGTATGGTCTACTAAGACTCCTAGATCCTTTTCTCTCATACGATTGCCAAGACAAGTCTCCTCCATTCTATAATTATATATAATTATAATTAGCAAAAGTCTTACTGAAATCAAGATATACTATGTCTACAGCATTCCCCTGATCCAGCAAGGTAGTAACTTTCACAAACAAAGAGATAAGGTTAGTCTGACATGACTCATTTTTGAGAAACCCACATTGGCTCTTAGTAATCACTGCCATCTTTTCTAAATGCTCAAGGAGTGACAGATTATTTGTTCTAAGACATTTCCAGGTATAGATGTCAAGCTGACAGGTCGGTAGTTACCTGGATCCTGAAGATCTTGAAGAAGGAGACAACATTTGCCCGCCTCCAATCATCTGGCACCTCACCTGATCTCCAAGAATTCTCAAAAATAACGGACAGAGGCTCAGAAATTACATCTACAAGTTCTTTTAGTACCCTTGGGTGCAATTCATCTGGCCCTGAGGACTTAGCTCCATTTAAAGAAACTAGATGCTTACGTACTACCTCTATGCTGATCCTGGGCTGTGACTCCCTTCCCCCATCATGTGTTCTGTTATTGCCATGTTGAGCTCCATCTCCCTCGCAGGAGAAGACTGAGGAATAGTAGGAACTGAGCAGTTCTGCCCTCTCTTCATTGCCTGTTACAATTTCACTTCCCTGCCCCTGCAATGGTCCTACCATGTCCTTGCTCTTTTTCTTACTTTGAACATAAGCAAAGAACCCTTTTTTGTTGTTTTTAGCATCTCTTGTGAGCCTAAGTTCATGTTGAGCTTTAGCTTTTCTAACACTCTCCCTACAAGCATTGGTTATTTGTTTATATTCATTCTTGGTTATAAGGCCCTCCTTCCATTTCCTAAATGAGTCTTTTTTATTTCTCAATTCATTAGAAAGCTGTTCATGAAGCCACCGTGGCTTTTTAAAGTTCCTCCTGGTTTTTCTTCTCATAGGAATTGTGATTGTGCTTTCAATATTTCACTTTTAAGAAACTCCCACCCCTCTTGAACTCTCTTCTCCTTAATTATTTGTGACCATGGGATTCTACCCGGCATAGCTTTCAGTGTGTTAAAATTTGCTTTCCTAAAGTCCAACCTATATGTCTGACTACGTACAGCTTTTTCCTTCCCCAAGACTGAAAATTCCAAAATGGTGTGGTCCATCTCTAAGAGTTTAGTCCTCAGTTGCCCCAATCTATCCATAACAGGCTTTTGCTCCACTTCTGGGAGAGCTTTGAAGGAATTAATAAAATTTGTCTCAATAGACTAGGTAGATAGGGAATCCCCAGCCTTAAGCTCCAATTTGATGGCAAGTTCATCCCAGGATCACAGAATCACAGAATTACAGAGTTGGACAGGGCCATACAGACCTTTTAGTCCAACCCCCTGCCCAATGCAGGAGGAGCTTAAAGCATCCTTGACCAATATTCATCCAGCCTCTTCTTGAAAACTGCCAGTGAAGGGGAACTCACCACCTCCCTAGGCAGCTGATTCCGCCTTTGAACTACTCTGAACGTGAAAAAGCTTTTCCTAAGATCCAGCCGGTACCTTTCTGCATGTAATTTAAGCCCGTTGCTTCGAGTTCTCTCCTCTGCTGCCAACAGGAACAGCTCCCTGCCCTCCTCCAAATGACAGCCTTTCAAATATTTAAAGAGAGCAATCATGTCCCCCCCTCAATCTCCTCTTCTCCAAACTAAACATTCCCAAGGCCCTCAGCCTGTCCTTGTAGGGCTCAGTCTCCAGACCCCTGATCATTCTCGTCGCTCTCCTCTGTACCCTCTCCATTTTGTCCACATCCTTTTCAAAGTGGGGCCTCCAGAACTGCACACAATACTCCAGGTGTGGCCTGACCAAGGCAGTATAGAGAGGGGCTATGACCTCCTGTGATTTTGATGCAATGGCCCTTTTGATACCAACTAATAAGGTCATGGTATGAGGGACTGGCTGGACCACTGGACCCATTTGACCCACTCTTAAGCATAGCTTCAGATATGGCCTTTGGAGGCCCTGAACTAGTTGCTGATGAAATAAGAACAAGCATCCCAGGTTTGAGTTACAGTTCCGGGAAGTCATGAATCATGATATCAACCTGAAAGCAATTTTCATATATATTTTTGGCTTGGGAATTTTGTAATGTACACCCCTAGCTGAGAAGTGGCTTACATTAGTAGATGGCTTAGGGGCGTTTCATGAGAAGAGATTTAGTTAATCTGGCAACCTCACTTACATTTCCCAGTATCTTTGCTTCAGTGTGTGGCGGGGGGTGGGGGAGCCCAGTATAATCTTTAAAATAATCTAATGAATATGACAGCAACTGAAGAAGCAGTACTCATGTCAGGTTGTTTGCTTTAGAGTAATCAACAGATAATGTGATTTCATTACTGAGGGGCATTTGGAACGTTACTGCTATTGGCTTCCCCAGCTTTTTACAAACATCTGACCAATAATAAGCTGAGTTACTTCTGCTACCAATCATAGACTGATATGCTTTTCGTGATTGGCACATCTGTGAAACTCTACTCTCAAGGAACTCACACTTCTTTTGTTGGAATATGCTCACAATCATTAAGAGTAATTTAATGGTGACATACTCCATTATTTGTTCCTTACTTACAAGCTAAGGAAATAAAGCTTATCCAGCTTTCAGCTAACACTTATTCTGATAATAACAACAATTTCTACCACAAATATTAGCCTTTGCAGCTTACAATACATTTTTAGATTACCTTATTCCAAGGGCCATGAAAGCCATTGTAGAAGGCTGTCTAGGACGATAGCTTAATGTATACCTGCCTAGCTCAGTAAACTGTAGGAAATAGGGGTGTGCACCTAGAAAATTTCTGTTTCAGTTTCAGTTCTGGAAGTTCCAGGTTAATTCCATTCCACTATTGTTTTTTTCTGGGTGGGCTGATGTTGCCTTGGATCTGATCCTTCTTTCTTCTTTTTTTGTCTTCATGAGTTTTGACCCATCTGCGACAATAGGCGCTGATCACAGCCACTCCAGCAGTCAGGCAGGTGCGACATACTCCTGTTTATTTTGAGTGACTGAGGCCCAAGTCCTCATCTTTCTAATCTCTGGGTTAATTCCCATCCATGTGTACCCATGCCCACGTCATGAATTCCAGACTCAACTTAAGTAAAATTATATTTATGACCTTTAAGGACTGCTGCAAAGCATAAAGCACTCACACACAGGCAAGAGACATAAAACAAGAAAACCTTCCTATCTGAAAATCTGCCTCTCTAAAACTTAGGAGCCTGCTACTGTGGGCATCCCTGGTTGGCATCAATCTGTTGTTCATCTTACCCATGTGTGCCCTCTCCATGCCTGGCCTGGGGGCATACTAAGGTGGAAAGAATAATGAAGAGGGGTTTTGAGGTGAGCTGAGAAGCCATCTTTTTTAGAACTCAGTACATCACCTGCCATTCAGGAGCCAATCAGAACCAAGCTGTTAATTAGCACTGCAGCTATGAGAACATCTAGGGAGGACAGATAGAGCCTTTCTGAGAATAGCGTCCCAAGGTCGCATCCCAGGGAATCTCAGAGACTCCACTGCAGGTGTCTTTGACCAGTTTAGCCAGCACGTTTTAGAGTCAGGCCAGAGCCTGAAAACACAATACTGAACCAAAGTCCAGCCATCCTTACTAGAACACTGGCTTTAACTGGCAACTTCCTTACAGGGTTGGGGAAACGAAGCTCTGGGGCAACTGTTTTGCACTTAATGGCACTTAATGGCATCAAAATAGCTCAGAACGCCCTCCTTTCTACAAAATCATTGACTGGCCCTCCGAATTTGAGTGCACACACAAAAAATGCCGCATCTTGGAGGTCCTTGTTGGACTGTGTTTTACCGTTTTACAGTTTATATGGTTTTGAGTTGCATTCTATAGTATTTTATGGTATTTATATATTGTTGTAATTGCTGTTAATATGATGTTGTGATCTGCCCTGAGCCCTCTTGCAAGAAGGGTGGGATATAAATCCAATATATAAATAAATAAAATAAACAATGGGGTTCAGCCACAGATCCCGAAGAATGCGTGGGGATGGGAAAGGCATCAAGGCAAGTGTTGGGGCTGTGCACACACACACCGTTCTTTCCCAGGGGGATTGGGGAAACGAGGCTTTATTCATGTTTAATCTATCAAAAGCCACTCACTTGTCCAAAAACCCATTGATCCAACAAGTTTCTCCCTCACCACAAAACACACACAACAACAACAATGGACCCCATTGCACACAATGGTGGGATACTGGTTGACCAGGCGGTGGAGGCAGGCTGGTGGGCCGGTGCCCAAGCAGGAGACACTCCATTGCCAGAGCAGCAAAATGTTGAAAAATCCTGCTTTGTGAGAGTAAACTACCTTTGCGTCCTACTGTTGCTTGTTGCTGCCGTTTCCCTGCACTTTGTAGTTGTGTTCCTATGATCAGGGGCACCCCCCCCCCCAAAATATGCACAGCACTGTCCTCCCTCCTCTCCAATGTTTCCAAAGTCTATGGGTGGGGGGGAGCGGGTCAGTGCTCCCTTTTCAATGACCCAATTGGCAGAGAGACTACCCGGGGGAAATGCAGTCAAGGCACCGCATACATTCCCCTCTCCGCCAACAGGGTTAATGCTAAGGGCAGCTCAGTCTCTCTTCTTGGGCTGGTTGCATGCAGACTTGCTGTTAAGGAAAACAAGATGCTGCAGGCTATTGCCCACCCTGCCTGGTTGGCTTGCCTGTGTTGCTGCTGCACAAGTAAGAACTGAAACAAAACACACAAATTTTTCACTGTGGGGGGATCGTTACAGTCTCATTTCCCATTTTTGTTCTGCCTTTCCAGAAGCTGATTTAATGGACCGAACGAGTGATTTCTGTGTGTATTTTGGCTCATTTGTTCCTAGTAGGGACTGCTAACAACAAATAGCTTATACAAATCAATGACTGCACTCCCTGTGAGAATGGTTACAGTGTCTCTCTTTCCAGTGCTAATACTCCCAGCACAGAATCCTCTAGTGTGTTCTGACACATCTCTAAACATGCTCCAATGTTGATTGTTGTGCCTCCTGGATCTATCTACAGCTTTTGACACCGTGGAGCATGCCATCCTATTGATGCACTTGGACACAGAACTGAGTATGAGGGGATGTGCTATGGACTGGGTTAAATGGTTCTTCATGGAACGGACTCAAAGGTTGCTGTTGGAGACCAGCTATCTTCAGTATAGGAGTTATCTTTCGGATTTCCAAGGGGGTGCAATCTTATCTCTCATGTTTTTTAATTTTTATATAAAGTCTTTAGTTGAAATCATTCACAGCCAGGGCTTTTTTTCTGGGGAAAGAGGTGGTAGAACTCAGTGGGTTGCCCTCGGAGAAAATGGTCACATGGCTGGTGGCCCCGCCCCCTGATCTCCAGACAGAGGGGAGTTGAGATTGGGCAATCTAAACTCCCCTCTGTATGGAGATCAGGGGGCGGGGCCACCAGCCATGTGACCATTTTCAAGCGGTTCCGGAACTCAGTTCCACTGCGTTTCAGCTGAAAAAAAGCCCTGTTCATAGCTATAGAACTGGATGTCATTGATATGCAGACAACACTCAGCTTTATATATGCAAACTCCCTGGTGACGCAGTAGACGTTTTAAATTCCTGCCTGACAACTGTAGTCAGTTGGCTGAAAGCAAAGAAATTGAAACCGAACCCAGACAAGATGGGGGTGATGCTAGTTGGGAAGGCAGAGACATTGAAGGACATTGTGCTGCCCTATTTCGAGGGTGTTCAGCTGACGGTTGCAGACTTGGTTAAGAGCCTGTGGGTTAAGAGCCTGTGGGTACTGCTGCTAGAGAAGCACGGTAATGAAGTTGCAAAAAATGCCTCCACAAACTCAGTCTAGTATGGAAAATGGGCCCCTACCTTGACACAGCGGATCTGGCCCCCTGGATCCATGGTATGGTAACATCAAGACTTGACAACTGTAATGAACTCTGCACAGGTCTCCCCTCAAAGTCGACTTGGAGACTCCAGTTGGTGCGGGAAGCCACAGCACAATTATTATCAGGGGCCAGGCAGAGCATTCTGCAGTCCCACCAGATGTCAAGTTCAATTCAAGGTTTTGGCTCTCACATACAATGCCCTTCCATGGCCTTGGTCCCACATATCTATGGAAACACTTCTCTCCCTGTGCTCCACCGTGTCAGCTTCACTCATCTGTAAAGGGCCTTCTGCAGGTGCCACCCTGTAAACGGCCATAATCGACAGCTGCCGGTAGATGCCCATTATGTATGGAACGTCCTGCTTGAGGAGGCCAGGAAAGCTCCGACTCTCCTTGCTTTCTACAAACTGTGCAAAACCAAGTTATTCAGGATGGCTTTCATACACAGGTAATAGGGCCGTGCGGTAAGGAAATGATTCGATGGGATGCTTTGATAAAGGAATAGGGACTGCAGACTATACTACTGCACACTGCCTATTGTTGTTGTTTACTATGTTTTGTCAAATTACTTATGTTTTGTTTCAACATTGTTTCAGCTCTGTATCAGATTTTCTGCTCATTTTCAAATTTCTGCAATCTATACCCTATTTTACTGTTTATTGAATGCCCCAACTCTTGATTGTATTAAGTTACACTTGAGCATCAGTGAGAAAGGCAGACTATAAATAGCATAAAATAAATAAAGAGGGAAGAATTCTGCAGTGCATCATATTCATTGTTCTAGTAAGTGTTCGTGTTTTTTCTTAGGATTGGAAGTGAATACATTTAATTCAAACATAACAAACAGGATGCAAGCCATCAAGATGCCTACAGGCATGCTAAAGTGTACCTTTGCTGATGCTTTAAACTAACTGAATCATTTGTGTATTCAGGGCCGGATCTAGGGTTGCCGGCGCCCAGGGCAACCCTAGTCTGACCCCCTCTCGTGCGCACGCAGCACATGTGCACTTCCAGTGCTGCATGATGACTTTATTTTGGTTATGTCATCATGCAGGGTGGAGCGGCAGAGGCAGCGTGCAGGGCTGGGAGGCGGCCCACACCATTTGCCTCCCCGCAGGCGAATGGCACGGGAGGTCTTGCAGCCCCCCATGCTGCTTTTCACCTGCCCCGCAGGACAGGAGGCGGCTGGCTTGCTGTGCACCCCCTGTCCTGCGGGGCAGGCTAAAGGCAGCGTGGGGGGCTGCAAGGCTGCCCGCTCTGCTGCCTGCGCGCTCCGGCAGCTGGCAGCTGCTCCCGGAGCTCCCTCCCTGGCGGCGCCGTGGGCAAACTACCCCCCCTGCCCCCTTCAGTCCGGCCCTGTGTGTATTACAGAGATTTCCTGTTTCAGATTCCAACTTACTACAATAATCGAATCCTCCAGCAAGTATCCTTTATCCTGCTTTTGCTTTAGACAATGGTGCAAATAATTAGAAGGTTCGGTTCACAGTCCAGCTGTTATAAAAAAAATTACACCATCATTAAATGGAATCTGTTATTCCAGTGTTAAAACAGTTGATCAACATCCATTACTATTCATGGAAAGCTGGACCCCAAATGAGATTATATAGTAAATGAGCCAAAGTCAAGGTAATGATCCTTTTCTTCTGACATGTTTAGACATTCCTCCCCCCACCCTAGATGATTTTCTTAAAGGAAACACATTAAAAAGTATTTAGCAAGTGTCCTAGATAGGTAGCTGGAACTTTAATTATGAATATTTTATGTCAAGTTGCAAATTCTGTAGTTTGCAATAAAGGAACTGGGTAAAATGAAGAACTTCATTGTTCATAAAAGTTTTGATTTTGATAATTTGCATTCACTGTAGGCATGTTCCAGCCAAGGAAAGCACCCTATTTCAGTATAGATGACTATTGCTTAAATTTCGATCCCATTTTTTTAGTCCAGTATGTAAGGTATTTAGTTTGAGAATTTTATTTCTGCTTGCCAATGTGGGGCTTTTAAAGTTGTTACTTTGGGTTTAAATCCAGGCCTCTGAGGAAAGAAAGGGGGGGGGCTGGATAGGTGTGCACATAGAGGCCAAGACCCTCCCTTGATGTTGCCTCTTTGCTCTGGTATTCAGAGGTTGACTGCACCTGGATATGGAGGCCCCTTTAGCCATTTATTAATAATTCCCTTTAGGTTCTTTGGATTGTAGACACTGCACACCAGTAGTTGATTCAAAGCGGCCAGTAATAGCCAAGAAATAAGAAGGGATTCTCTTATCTATAATGACCCATAATTTTAAAAGGTTTTTTCCCCTCTGTAGTAGAAAAGAGTCTTCATATATATCCCAGGGAACAATCACTGTCCAGAATGGAATTGAAAATTGAACTTATCAAAATGTCTGGTAAAAAATGTAATAGAATGAAGAAATGGAAAGGCGTTAATAACACAGTAAAAATGCAGTTCAATAATTTATTCAGTGCGGTTTGGAAATAAAATAGGTGCCCCAGAAGAATCCAAAGTAAAAAAAAAAGTGGAATAATTACTAGATGAAACGTAGAGCTTGCAAGCCTTTCCAGAATTGGCTTTTCATTACTGTTGAAATGGATGGGTCTGCTACAGACTTAAGAGTGCCATCCTAAGTGTCAAAGTTACACTCTACTAAATCCATTGGTAAGTGGGGGTAACCCTGCTTAGGGTGGTACTGTAAGAAATGTACATCCATGGGTGAACTAATCCTCTGATATGAAAAGATTAAAGCAGAAAGATTAGCCTAATAGAGGGGGAAACTGTTTACAAAATATCTTAAGTAATGGGTCAATGATCACTACATCTAATAGTAAAACTGGTTGGCTCCCATATGGATGACAAAAGCTATAAAACCAGGCCATGTACAAACAAGGAGTTAGATCCAGTCAGCTCTTTGACCAAGAGTCTGATTAGATGAGATGTTAAACGTGAGTTGGGTTAGGGTAGTCTGGTGGTCTGGTGGTCTGATTGGTCTCCCAATCAGACCACCAGTCTAGCTCAATTCTCCTCCCCTCTTCAGCTACCGTCCCACATGGCTTTTCAGGTCCTATGATTCCCAGCATATCCTCTCTGATATTCATATTAGGGGTGTGCATCTAGAAAATTTTTGTTGTGGTTTCTGATCCAGGGCTGTTGGGTGAAATTTTAACATGGCTCAGTAGTTTTCCAGTGAGATATTGCTGATACATGGTTAAATTCATTAGGAGTTTTTTTAATTCTCATGGTTTTCATAGCCGTTCTTTTCGATGGGAAAGGAGGAACCAAATGAAGGCTCTGAGGCAGATGTTTTTGCAGTTACCAGAATCAAATTGCACAGAACAGAGTCTTCCTAATCTAAAAATCCCTAAGTTTCAAGCAGATTGAACAAAGGGGGGTGATTTTACAGACCCCCAAAGTAGATCTGTCTCTGAGCAGCTGCACTAAGTTCTCTCTCCTAATTCCTAAGATGGCAGTCAAGCAGCAGCCAGCTGGCAGCTCCAGCCAGCCACCAGCACCTGAAAAAACAAAGCCCTGTCTGCATTTATTTCATTTCCCTGCTCTTACTGTGACTGACAATTTTTTTTACCTTTCCACTGAAAACTCTGCATTTGCCTTCCTTCCTTGTTGTGGGTTGCTGTTTGTTTCCTTCCATTGAAACCTTCCCCCCATCCATCATTACGCTTCCATTATTCCTTATGAGAACTTGTGGAGGGGAAATAGAATAGTTGTTTTTCAACCAAACGTCACCAAAATTGCAGCAAGGCATCTTCTGCCTGCTCTTCAAAGAACCGCAAGTTTCAAGCAAATTGGACAGTGTTAGAATTCTATGGGCCACTGAGCAAGCCAAGGCTTTTCTACTTTCACAAGAAAAAAGTCTATTTCCATCCCACAAGGAGCGATGAAGCCGGAAAGAGGGGGGAAGCTCCTCCCTTGCAAAGATCTGATTGGAAGGGAGAAATTGTCCAGGAAATTGCTGGTACATTGCTGGTAAACTCTGGAACTCAAAAAAAAAAACCCAGATTTTTCAGGGAGGGGTTTTGTGATTCCCCAGCAGCCTGGATTAGTGTTACTGTTCTGGAATATCACAAGTAAGCTGTGGAAACAGCTTTGTGATTTTTACAGCTCATGATTTTCATTATGCACACCTCTAGTTGCCAATCCTGGATAGGGTTGCCAACCTCCAGGTGGGGCCTGGAGATCTCCCAGAATCACAACTGATCTCCAGACTACAGAGATCAGGTCCCCTGGAGAGTGCAGGTGCTTTGGAGGGTGGACTCTATGGCATTATAGCCTGCTTAGGTTCCTCCCTCCTCTTTCATCCTCTCCAGATACTGCTCTCAAATCTCCAGGAATTTTCCAGCTCAGATTTGGCAACCCTAGTCCTAGATGCTTTGAATGGTGTCAGTGTTATGGACAAGAGCTATTTAATGTTGGTTGGCTATACAATATCATTGTATGCATTACACCAAAAGAATCTCTATGAAGTCCTCTGAAAACCCAAAACACTATATAAATGCAAATAATAGTGATGTTAATCGCACACATTTGGGTTCTGTACTTTTATGTTTACTCAGAGCCCTCCTTAATATGCAGCTTCCCTTTGCAGAGGTTTTTGAGAGAGCAAGAATTAAACTGCATGGCCCTTATTTACCGTGCTTTGGGGTTTACTGGAGGTTATGCCCTGAGGTGTTAATCGAAAAGATTTCCATTTTAGGACTGGTGGTGAGCACAGCCCAGAGAGTGTTTAAGCTTCCTGAGCCCTCTTCCTGCATTACTTTTTGTCCAGCTCTCTTGTTTATCTTCCTTTTGCAGGGAAGGGATTTAGTGAGCTGATAATTGTAGAGTTGGAAGAGCTGTGTCAGATTTAGATGTTTTGCTTTGGTATTAAAGAATTGGCCTGTTTTGATGCAAATGCCAGAACAATGCTGTGTCAGTACAAGCAGAGCCGCAAAGGGTTAATGTAATACCCACAGCTGAGAAGATTAGTTCAGATTTAATTGGTATCTGGCTGCCTTTTGCTCGCTGTGCTGATTTGAAAGTTCTTACTGAAGAGAAGAACTACCGAACACAGGAAAATACTGGATAGTACGAAATTTATATAATGCTTTTTGAAGTGATACGTGACTATTATTTTGGGAATCGCCATCACGCTGTTGTGAGGTAGGTTGTTGTTAAGACTCCCAGAATGCAGACTGGGGCCTGGAGCTGAAATAAAGCCCTGGCTTGCCTAAGGTCACCTAGTCAGGGCATCTTCTCAATGAACAGATTTGACAGATGAACACATTATGTCTGACAGCTGTGATCACATGAGCCCAACCTCAGATTTGTTTGCCTGGTCACTGTCCAAATTAAACAGCTGTCAAACATTTGCCGTTGTGCAGTAGCTTTAGGGGTGGAATTTCATTTCCTTGTGGATGTAGCATTTTATTTCCTTGCTTTGCAAGGAAAGGCCTATTCCTACTTTCGCGCCTTTTTGCTAACTGCCCCCAGGGAGGGGAAATCCTTATATCAAAGTGCATACACTTGTATTCTCATCCCTGCCAATTTCCTATTCATCTTTGGAAGGACCTGTGAACTTAATAGATCTCTATAATAAAACCTTTTCAACCAAGACCCTGGAGTACTTGCTGTGAGGGGTGTGGGGATCTATCTGTCATGGACTGCCATCCCTAGAACTGACAGCATCTAAATGATCCAAATAATTGGATTTGGGTTTGGTGGAGTTCCTTGAGGCTAATAATGTCTAACTGGGTTAGTCAAGTAGGTCCTGCAAGGTAATAACATCTCTCCATGGGAAGGTTTAGTTTCAGCAATTTTGAAAAAAGTGGTTGTGAAATCTATCCTGAGGAAGGCATCTAAATGATCCAAATAATTACCATCTGGTGGCCAATGTTCCTTTCTTGGACAAGGCACTAGTGTAAATGGTAGCTGCAAAGCTTCAGGCAGACTTGGAGGTGATTATTTAAACCCATTTCAATCTGGGTTCAGGCTTGGGTTTGGGACAGAAATAGACTTTGGCACCCTAACTGACCATCTTCACTGGGAGAATACCGGGGGGGGGGTGCATTCTTGTTGATCCTCCTGGATATCTCAGTGGCTTTTGATACCATGGACCATGGTGTCGTTCAGGAGACGTTTCCTGAGTTGGAATGTGGTGGGGGGTGGGGGAGAGTACTGTAATTCAGTGGTCCCATTTTTACCTGGACAGCTAGTTCCAGGTGGTGGTGCCGGGGGAATGCTGCTTGACCCTGTGACTTTTGTGTGGTGGGGACCTCCAGGGGCACATCTTGTTCCTCATGCTATTTATCCTTTATATGAGACTTCTGGGAGAGAGCACCCAGGGATCTGGAGTGAGGTGCTGCCAATGAGGATGAGACCCACCTCTATTTCTATCTAACAGCTGAGTTTGGTGGAGTTCCTTGAGACTTGCCTGGTGCCCAAGTTATTGTCTTTTAGGCACAAGGCCAAATAATTTCTCTTGAGGGACGCTTTTAACCGAAGGGTACCATCATTTTTAGCTGCTGTTTACCGGTCATCTTCATGCCTGAGGATTGTTCTATGGATATCATTTTAAACTGCTGAATTTTGCTTCATGTTGTAGGAATGTCCCTGGAGTGCTCTTGGTTTGTTTTATGGCTTTTAAAAATGCTGGTAATTTTTTATGTTTTATAGTTTTTACATTTTGGCTATTTTTTATTCTGTGAGTTGACATAATCAGGTCTCTAGAAAGGTAGCACACATTTTTTTTCCAAACAAAATAAATACATACACACATCTATTGTGCCTGGATCCAGATCTAGCTAGGACTTGTCCCTCTCTCCATCTTCCATGGATGATATCATCAAAATGAGCACAGAAAGCAGCCAGACACACCTCCCTGGGGCTTGGACTTAGCTTAGCTGAGAATGAGACACATCTTGTATTGGAGCTGACTGGATTTTGTATGAGATTTTGATTTCCTCCCTAATACATAAGTCATACTGGTCTCTAATCCAGTTGGTGGTGGCAGCTATTTGTTTTACAAGTGTGAAGTGGATTTAGTTTCAATGGTTACAGCTAGTTACATCTAATCCAGTCTCCCAAGTGCTCAGGTAAGTATTAGGGTGAGGACTTTCCAAAAGACTCCAGAGAGGTCACCCCCCCCTCGCAAAAGCTGATACCGCTCTGAGTAAAACTAAGCGCACACATGCTTCATGACACAACAGGATATTTAAATGATCGATGCTGTGTATATATTCAGGCAGTTGCCTCTCTGTGTAGTCACTGGCCATCAGGAAACAAAACATCTGTTGCAGGGAGTGCAGAGAGTATGATCAATCTTTTATGCACCGTTTGGTATCTTATGCCCATTACGAGGCATTTTTAATGGCATCTCACATAAACTGTTGCTTCCCTTGTGCAAACTTGCAATGGGCTAGGCTACTGGAAGCCAGTAGCTATTACAATGGTAATTTAAGCTGGAACACAGCAATGGCATCGCATTATGAGCCAGTAATGGGATCCTAATGTTCAGAGTACACTCTTGCCGTGCATAGTAATGAGGAACGAGGCAAGTTTTAGAACCAATCCTTAATTATAGAGATGATTTTTCTGATTGCAAGCATAACAAGCTCTCAAACTTGGCAAGCGCCTCTGCGCTTCTGGAGGCTCCTTACCAGAGGGGGTTTTTTATCGCAAAATAACAAAGGAAGAGTTTTCACATCTAACAGCATTTGTGGGGGTGAGTTTTAGCACAAAACAATTTACAGCACTATTGTCAATGGAGAAGTTTTTTTTAAAACCTCTCCCGGGGTAGGCTTCTTTGCACACAGCTTAATTCCTTTAAGTCTCCTATTGCTATTTAGCACCATGCACGGCATAAATGAACAAAAACACCCTAATTTTATCAGGACAGGATAAACAGCTGAAAGAGAGACAGGTGACATTTTGGGAACAGTCTGCCCGCTTGTGGTTTAAACTGCTCCATGGTGAGGGCTGATGCCAGAGTCTTCCAGATATCCCAAGAGTCTTTGTAAATAGTGCAGACTCCAAAGACTCAAAGCAGCTGAGGATCTCTCTAGATGTGCAGGTTTTTAAAGCGTTGGGTCTGGGTTTCCCAAACCCAACTCAAGTTCCCTGCAGCTACATAGCAACTTTGGGGAACAGCTGTTTTTAAAAAAGGAGAGCCCAAACGGCCATGGAATGGCTCTGCCGGGGGGGGGGGGGAGGCTCCTCCTCAAAAGCTTTCTGCATCAATATAGCACAGGAGGGAGATTTCTTCCCCATTCTTTCGGCTCATGTAGATTATTCTGAGCACCTGGAGCAGTAAAAACAGGGGAGGGGGAACTCCCCCCTGCTACTTTGACCTGGGGGAATGGCTTGAGTAGGGAGAGGGGAGGGGTCCCCTCCCTGGAGGCATTCTGAGGCTGTTTGGGCTCTCCTTTATTTTTTAACAGCCATTGGCTTTTTAACTGCTGTATGGCTGCAGAAGCCCAAGTTGGTTCTGGAGAACCCAGACCCAACTCTTTTAAAACCTGCACATCTAGAGAGACCCTGAAAGGCTGCCGGAGGATTAGCAAATAGGGGTGTGCGCTTCGGGAATCCTATTTGGGTAAAATACCCGAATCAGACCCAATCCGGAAAGCGTAGGGATTTCTGAATCGGGGCCAGCTTAGGGATTTCCGAATCGGGGCCAGCTGGCCCCGATTCGGAAATCCATAAGCAAAAGCTTCCCAAAGCTTTCGGAATGCTTTGGGAAGCTTCGGGGCCTTAAGGGGTGCCCGTCCTCCCACCAACACCCCACTTACCTGGGGCAGTGTTCTTGCACCAGCGCCAGCGCTTGCTACTGCTTTGCTGGCCGCTGCAGAGGCTTCTGCGGTGGCGTGGGTGGTGCAGGCGCCAACGTTTACTGCCGTCCTGCTGGCCACTGCTGCAGAGGCCTCCATGGCGGCGTGGGCGGCGCCGGCGCTTGCTGCCGGTCACCGCAGAGGCTGAAGCGGTAGTGCGGGCAGAGCAGGTGCTGGCGTTCGCTGCCATCCTGCTGGCTGCCGCTGCCGCAGAGGCCGCCCCGGCGGCGTGGGTGGCGCTGGTGCCGGCGCTTGCTGCTGCTGCCAGTCACCGCAGAGGCTGAAGCGGCGGTGCGGGCCATGGCAGGTGGCCAAGGGAACAGGCTGCAGCCTTCCCTGCCACCCTGCTGACCACGGTGGCGGTGGCAGAAGGCCTGTTCCGGCCTTAAAGGTAAGTCGGGAAGGGGGGCTCAGGGGTGGTTGTAAACCTCTAACTTCGGTATGCTCCAAATCTTTTCGAAGCATACCAAAGCGATTCCGGAACCCGAACCCAAAGCAGTATTCCGGATCGTTTTCCAGCTTCGGGTTTACCCAAAGCGGGAAAACCTAATCTTTTCCCTGTGCACTCCCCTATTAGCAAATCGAACACTCCTATTTCAGAGGACCAGGATTTGGCTCTGCACCAAATGATGGGTGGTAATAGTTTGATATGGTGATCTACTTTTCATCTCCTTTTGGTATCAGATTTCCGCATTAGCTTATTTGCAGAGGGTATAAGGAAGTAATCGTGTTTTTCTGTTACATTTTGGGGCATGGGATATGTTTTCATCTGGGTGATGGTGGCAGAAACTGTGGATACTTCTACGCTTGCCAGAATGTGTGAATGCTATGGCAGATACTGTAGATATGCACTGGCTGCTGCTGACTCTGTACATTTTATCCCACCTCTGTACACCTAGAGCAACCTTCTTCTGTGTTTCTTTGGTATGGACATTAAATAGTACTCCCATGGAGATGCTCACACTTCAGAATTCCCTAGGGATTTCTATCATGCCACTCAGTGGTTTTCATTCTACTGCTAAGTAAGAACATGTTTATATACAAGACTTTTTCCAGCCCTATCTACTAGCCTGGATGTCTCAAAGGAACAACCACATTCAGAGCCAGGAAACCTCTGAATACCAGTGTTAGGAGGCAACATAAGGGTAAGGATTTGTCCTCTATAGCCAGTTTCTTGGCCCTCCGAGTTAACTGGTAGGTCACTGTGAAAAGGGATGGTGGAATTTATGGACCGCTGGTCTGATCCAGCAGAGCTCTTCTTTTCTGAGAGCCAGTTTGGTGTAGTGGTTAAGAGCAGCAGTACTCTAATCTGGAGAGCTGGGTTTGATTCCCCCCTCCTCCACTTGAAGCCACCTGGGTGACCTTGGGTCAGTCACAGCTCTCTCAGAGCTCTCTCAGCCCCACCCACCTCACAGGGTGTTTTGTTGTGGGGATAATAATGGCATACTTTGTAAACCACTCTGAGCGGGCATTAAGTTGTCCTGAAGGGCAGTATATACATCAAATATTATTAATATTATTATTATGCTTATTAAAATAACACGGTTGCTGCTTTTTTAGTAAGTACGGTTTACATTACATAGTTACACTTTTAATATTGCATGTTAATATTATTTTAAAGGTTTTTATATTATGTTGTAAGGATGTTTTGTTTTAGTGGCAAATCTGTTAAGAAGTTTATTTACTGAATAACCTGTTTTAAACAAATACTTAGAAAAAAAGGAGACAGCCCAAAGAAAATTAACCATGTGCTTCATCTTAGAACTAGTTGACAGTTTTTTGTTTTGTCTTAGAATGTTTTTAGCTGGTGCTTTACCTAGTGATAGGAGAAGTGAGTACAGGGGCAAATGATGAGAGAGGAGGAAGTAGTATCTCCAGTAGTATCTCCCTGGAGATACTACCCATATAACTTTCACAACCCACATAACTTTCATGGTGGGTTGGCATCGTGGATAGTTCCTAACACCAATCACTTATCAACAACGCCAAGCACAGTCTAGACTATCTGTATCGCTAGCTTTCATATTTGGGGTGGGTGGGTAGCGGTCTGTTGTTTCAATGTGCCCAGCACGAGCAAAAATCTCGTCTTTATGACAGAATGGTCCCAAGAGAGTTTGCCACATGCTCATGGCACATCTCCACAAGCTGCATGCACAGTCAAATTTGTTTCTGCTTATTCTTACCAAAAACAGATTTTCCTCCAATGAGAAACTTGATCTGTGTAACATGCACTCATTTATGAAAAGCAATATGCTAAATCACACATCGTGGTCACTGTGAACTATTTTCATAGGAACAAGGAAGTCTGCCAGCAGAATCACAGCTGGGCTATGCTTATCTGGAGGCATCAGTTGTGTCTGGAGTCCTTCATGGTCATTTCATAATAGATGGCTGGAAATCATACGACTGTACAATCCCACATGCTTCTGAAGGGCAACCTAGAGGAGACAGGCATCCTTGGGGTTGCCCTGGGGGCACGCCACCATTTTAAAGAGTTCTCAGCTGGGAACCCCAGGGCTTGGGGCCCTGATTCTGGTTGGGACCCGTGCGCTGTGGGTGGAGGAGGGGAGCCAGTCTTCCCCCACACTGTTTTCTTCCCTGAAATGGCACCAGGGGGCATGCAGGCAAATAACGCCCCCAGGCACTGTTTCAGGTCAGAAAAACAGCCTGGGAGGGGGGAAATGGAACCCCCTCCTCTCCCATGCCACAGTGGCCCCAACCAGAATCAGGCCCCTGCAGCACAGTTTAAAGGAGTTCCTGGATGGAGACTCAATCTAGTCGAGTTTGGCCCTGAGGTAACTCTATAGGGTGATGTGTGAACGGCAAAATGAAATGTTTAAACCCAAATTGAAACAGGAAAAGAAATTTGTAATATGATTTGAATGTTTTTCATGACCAAGTTCTAGATTCATCAATGACACCCAGCAAAGCCTTGCAAAAATGACTGACTTTTGTCTAAGTAGCAAACTTGAGCAACCGATTCCCCCCTCCAGTTAAGAAGGCAAATGGTTATCTATAAAAACAATACACAACATTTCACAGGCTCCTGCAAATTCATCAGCCATCCAAACATGCTTGTTTTTACCACATTATTTTTATGACATTATGAATATCTTTTTTGTACACAGGAAAAACAATTTTTGTCTGATGTGTCTTGTTAATGACAACTTAAATTTGGTATTTTTAACAGTAATTTCCCCAACAGTGGCCAGAAGGATTATTTTCCTTCATCAGCTCAAATACTCTTTGTGCCATCTTGTCTGAGATTTTATCACTACCATATTGAGCGGTAATCAATAATGCTGTTCTTGTCAATCATGCTGAATCTATATTGAACATATTAATTAAAACTCACATATCCCCCCCAAAACATTATTCATTCTTCGCTGAAACATGTTGTTTGTGATGTGATAATGAAGCAAAAACAAAAACACTGCAAAAATTCTCCTTATAAACCCACATGTGAACTTAGAGCCAAGCTACAAGTGACGCCTGACACAGGTTGGACACTTGTCAGCTTCCCTCAAGTTTTGATGGGAAATGTAGGCGTCCTGGTTTTACAGCTTGGCTCTCCATTACAGCTGCAAGACCAGGATGCCTACATTTCCCATCAAAACTTGAGGGAAGCCGACTAGTGTCCAACCTGTGTCAGGCGTCACTTGTAGCTTGGCTCTTAGACTAATAACAGAACAGTCATTAAGAAAATCTCACAGTAGGCCCCTTTTAACAAATATGTTAGGGTCTTTTTTATCCTCCCCCCCCCCTCCAATTTTGTTGACTAACATGAAAACAGAGAATCAAACCAATTTTCACAACCTGCTGACAATTTTGCATTTCACAGACACAGTCCAGATGAACTCTAGTAGGTGAATGTTGTTGCAGCTATAAAATAGCATAAGGGCATATTTACACCATCCTTACGGAACAACACACAGCCACACACAAATCCTCATAAAGCTCAATTCCAAAGACATTTTACATTTAGAGCCTTGGTATTAAACAAAAATATTTATCCAAAGTAGCAGACAAACCATTTTTTTCTCATGTGGTTTAGCCGTCACTGTAGTGCTCATGCAAAACAGACATTTGCTTTATTGCATTAAAGTTTTTAAAAGTGTTCAGATTTAATTCTGTTATCACAAGCCCATTCTTCTTCATCCACTGGAATTTTGCATCACTGCTATCGTGGACATAGAATGGCAAATGATCTGATGATATATTTGTTTCACGAATGGGAAAGTCGAAAACCAAAAATATCTTGATCATGCACATTTTTAACTACTATAAAATGATCCATAATGCTTTCATGTTTCGTTTTGTATTTCCCATTTTTTAAAAAAAGAAAGAAAGAAAAAGAAAGCAGCCCCTCCGACACCCATTGTTCACAAGAAAGAAACAGCAAGGACGACTCACAGAATGACTCAGTCTATCTGGAAAGAAGAAGTACATCAGTAATAAAGTGGCAACTTGATAAACACTAAATGCACCATTGATATGTCAAGAAATATTGAAAAAACTATAGCCCATATTTCTGTAACAGTTCAGATTGCCAAGGACGCTTGCGCTCTGGAAAATAATCTGGAATGCTGATTTTTTTAAAGTCCTGAATACATTTCTGCATCTCTTCTTCAGCACTCAGCTTCTCACACACCTTCCTTTTGGAAAGGTTTGTTTCTCTGGACTTGCTAATGAGAGTTTGAAAAAGTTCACTGTTCCTGCGTTTGTCTGGAGGTGCCATCCATTGCAGGGGGTCCTTCTTAGAGGGCCGATCCAAAGTCAGGGTATTTGGCTGGTGCCCCGTGGCTGGCTGGGCGGTGGCGGTGTTTTCCTGGGGCGTGCTTGGTTCAGAACGGCTGTCACAACTAGAGGTGGACAACTCGTTGCAGGAAGTGCCACTTTCGCTTCCTTTGTCTGTGACTTTTTCATGCTTTCGGTCTTCGTGCTCTTGCTTGGGAGAGGTTGTTCTCTGTGGCGGCCCTAATAAAAGATTAGGGGGGAAAATATCAGAAGCAAATAAATCATCGATATGTTAGAATTAACATACATTTATGACCAGATAAGTCTGATTCAGATACAAGGGCTCAAGTCCCCACTTGTGTGAATAAGCGTAAAGTCAACAGCACCTTAATATTTATATTGATGTAACTGAAACATTTAAAGCATGGGCTGATAATCGTAGGTCATAATCCAATTCCCTGCAGATGTGGGAAGCAGATGGTGCCATGGGGGTAGTGGCAGACAGATCTCCATTATAACACTTCCGTGACTCACCAAAGGAAATCCTGCAGCTTGTTCTCCCTTATGTCTCTGCAATGTCTCCACTCTGGGTTTACAGGGTAGCCTGCCTGCTAAGAGTCTATGGAAGGACTATTCCCTCCCCCCTCCATCACCCAAGTGTATGGAATAGCCCTGCTTGTGCTGCAAAAGCAGCAGAGCACCAGGGCCGTTTCCAGACGGCTTACTTGACTCCGGAACATTGCGCCATCTTGCGGGGAAAATGCGAAATATCGCGTTTGCGATATTTTGCGTTTTCCCCGCAAGATGGCGCAACGTTCCGGAGGCAGGTAAGCCATCTGGAAACAGCCCTGGTGTGGCAAGGGTTGGGGAGGGGAAGGCTGCAATGGAGGCCTGAAGGAACTGCTCCACACACAATGCTCTCTATGCACAGGGGTGTGAAACGATGATCTTAATGTTTACATAGTGCTGAAGGCCAGTCATCCAAATCACCATGTATGGCATAACAGGAAGTGGGTAGAAAAAGCTCCCCTCCCCCCCGCTTCAATTGAAGTGTTATCGACCATTTATGGCAAAAAGACTGGGTAAAATGGGAGAAGAAATAGAATGAAATCTACGTACTCCATTCAATGGCATCTCCTACCTATTGAAAGCAAAGGTCCCATCTATCAGCCTTATGATAGTGCAGCGCTTGCACCAGAAGGATCTCCATGGGGCAAACTGTTTTGTTTACTGACTGATTGATTGTTCTCCATGCATGACGAAGAAGCATGCCGAGGGGGACACTGCTCTGTGCTTCCCATATTCCTCTCCGCCTTTCCTGCTCTCTACACCTCAAGGCTACGCAAGAGACCTAGATTTCAAGTAACTTGGATAAAGCTGGGGGAGGGCTGCAGAGGGAGACATATAGAATTATCCCATGCCTTGAAATATCTTTCCAAGGGTTTGTGTGCCGGCAGGGAAACAAGCAGAATTCTATAAGATCTACTCTATAAGGTCTACATAAGATTAAGGAGCCACATGAACATAGCTCCTTTGCAGGGACAAGTAAAGGAATCTTGCTAAATCCTGTCAACCGTTTCAGCTTTGGATTTAACCATTTACAGCCATTCCGTACAAAAGGCATATAACACATGCAGGAATGTATGTAAAAACTGGGGATTATAACAGAAAACTCAAATGAGTCCTTATTGTAGCATATGTCCCAAAGTAAATGTTGTTGTAATAATAATAATAAATGACTTCATAAATTAGAGTATATAAACAAGAGAGAGCATGCAATGAGATTTTCCAAAGACAAAGTGTGTGCCTGGATTTATCCCATTAGATTTTATTGCAGATAATGTTAGGCAAAAAAGCTGTTCCCCATAATAATTACAGTTCTGTGTTGGCATTAACAGTGATGGAAACCAACATCCTTGAGCGTAAAAACATACAATCTTGATCATTAGATTTGGCTCTTTTGTACAAATGTTTTAAGAGTTTCAGGCACACAATTGCATTCTTGTATTTATGGGAATTTGAAAATGCAACTGGAAGAAGCCTTTCATTTTTAATTTTTCTACCTGCTTTGGGATAATAAAAGGATTTGGTGTATGGCATTCTGTAGTGGTGAATGCAATCCTATTAAGGGTAATTACTCTTTAATGGCCTTGAGCTCAGTGGTATGTGCCTTGAAATGAAAGACGTTAATTTATCATAAAGAAGAGGACCTCATGATTCTATACAGTAAGCTGTTTAATTAGAGGAACATGACTTCTAGGATTCTAGGAATCACGGGTTCTTCCTGGTTTAATATAGGAATTGAGCTAGACTGCCCTACACAACTTCTTCGATTGGTGAGAGCAACTTCCCAACTTTTATTTGTCCATATGACTCAAGTTGTAAAAACGTTTTCCCTCTCTGCCTGGATTCTCTTGTTCTCTCTCTTCCATGTGGTACAGAGGTTGTCATTAGACCTGAAAGACGCAGGGCTCAAACCCTTGCTCACCCAGGAAGTTCAGCAGATCACCCTAAGCCGGATGCTTTGACTTTCAACCTCACAGGCTTTTGTGAAACTAAGTTAAAATTGTAACAAAAGTGCTTTCTGGTGCTTAAGGTAACAATGTGGGCTTCTTGAGTTAATAAAATGTAATTAGTGGACGGAGTGCTTTGAGTTGTGTACCCTTGTTCTAGGAAGTGGTATGCCCCCAACAGAAGGATTTTCCTCCAGTAGCTCTTTCTTTACTCACATCTTTCAATTTTAAGAACACAGGAAGAGCTTTTCTGGATCAGAACAACAGTCCTTCTATCCCAGTACCGTGTTTCTCATAGTGGCTGGCCATTTACACCAGAAGGCCCACAAGACCCCCCCACCCCCCACCCCTCCAGTAGCTCACAGTTAGATCTGTACTTTTTCCTAACATGGAAGTTCCATTTAGTTACCGTGGAGAATAATGAACAGAACAGTGAACAGAATAGTGATGGATGGACATTTTTCCCATTAATTTGTCAAATTCCCCTTTTAAAAGAATCGAAGCCATCACTAAGAGCCAAGCTACAAGTGACACCTGACACAGGTTGGACACTTGTCAGCTTCCCTCAAGTTTTGATGGGAAATGTAGGCATCCTGGTCTTGCAGCTTGGCTCTCCGACTGCTGTCCAATGGACTTTTCAACTGTCACTTGTCCAACATTCCGCCAAGCTGCCTACATTTCCCGCCAAAACTTGAGGGAAGCTGACAAGGGTCCAACCCGTGTCAGGCGTCACATGTAGTTTGGTTCTAAGTCATCAAAAAAGTTCCACAAGTTGTGTAAAGTATTTTCTCTCGTCTGTCCTGATTCTACTGCCCGTCACTTTCACTAGTTCCCCTGAGTTCTAGTATTATGGAAGAAGGAGAAAAAGTTCTGCCTACTTTGTGTATAATTTTAGAAGTCTCTATCCTGTCTTTCCTTAGTTGTCTTTTCTCTAAACTAAAAAGTCCCAAATTCTTAATCCTTTCTTTGTAGTGAAGGGGTTCTGGTCCCTTGATCATTTTCACTGTTTCCAGTTCTACAACATCATTTTTGAGACGGGGCAAACCAGAACTCTGTGCTGTATTCCAAATGCAGCCTAATCTCTTCACACTTGCACAGAACTTAATTTACCACTTTGATCCTCACTTGCGCAATTTGAACTTTCTGCAAATGATGCAAAACCGTATTATTCAAAAAGGCTTTTTACTCAGATAGGAGGGCTGCATTGTAGGGAGGGGGTCTCAGATGCTTTGCTAATGAGTTAGGGACCACAGACTTCCCCACTATGTTGCCTTACATATTATCCGTTGCTTTAAATATGTGCTCCTGTGTACTGCCTGTGCTTCATGTTGTCTAATGTCAGTCCTAGAATTGATTACGCTCTGTTTCAGCATTTCTCCAACCTTGTATTGGATCCTTGCTAATGCTATGTCTTTGTAAACTTGTATTTATTTGCTCTATGGTATTGTTTATGGATATGTCCTTGACACTATACGGAAATGTCCTTGATACTGATTGTACTAATCTCACACTATGTAATCTGCCTTGAGTCTCAGTGAGAAAGGCGGACTATAAATGACATAAACAAACAAACAAACAAACAAATAGATCCTTTTGGGACTCCTTTTTGATTTGGTTTTCACTACTGTGAATAACTTGGTGTCACTGGTGAAGCAGGGTCATGGTTCCCCTGTATTCCAGAACATTTATGAACAAATTAAATAGTACTGTTCCTAAGAGATTCCCACTACTTGCTTCCCTCATCTGTGAGAAGTGGGCCTTTTCTTCTACCCTCTGTTTCCTGTTGTATAACCAGTTACTTACTACTCCACAAAGGGACTCATTCTCTTATCCCATGACCATTGGATAGGGGCTCAAAATTAAAGAAGCCCAAGAGACAGTTTAAGCCAGGATGACACAATGGCCGTTTCCACACACGTTAAATAATCCACTTTCAATACGCTTTAGTGCACATTTGTAACTGATTTTCCATGTGTGGAACAAAAAATCCACTTCTAAAGGATAACTAAAGTGCATTGAAAGTGCATTATTCAATGTGTGTGGAAACGGCCGTAGTGTTTAATTTCTTGATAAGTTCTAATTCAGCATTTCCATGTTATATATTTCCTTTGAAGGGTGTTTTGTTTTGTTTTTAGTAGATCAATGACTTCCAGGTCTTTGATAGTGTTTCTGGGAAGATTAAAATGTTACTCCACTGGTTTTTTTGAGGGGGAACTCAGCAAGACTTTAAATACTACAAGTCTTAAACAGAGACTTTGTTTTCCTTACTAACTGCCATCTCTAATTAGATCCACTTTCTAGACATTTTTGTTGGCTGTTTTTAACATGTTTTATCAGACCATAACCTGGTTACCAGTATCAGTTAATTTTTATATACATATATATATATATTTAGTTAGTTAATTTTCTCTTAAACTTCAGACTACTTCTTCCTAAGTAGATTTTATTACCTTGCTTATCTGTTCTGTTAATCCTGTTCTAGTCTCCTAACACAGAGAATTTACACTTGAAAGACTCATGTCTCTGAATTCACATCCAATTTTGCAATGATCTATGTTAACCCTTCTACTAGTACGGTTCTACTTTCTACTTTGTAGTTCTTGCTATTATTTTAATAGGCCCAAGCAAATTTTAACCAAAAAGGACAGGCAGTAATTGTCTTCGCTACAGCTCTGTTAAGTCATATCTAATTTACTTTGCCTTATTTTCCCCTCCCAGCTTGGTTAGGCACAAGAAAATGCTGGCTGGCGGAAAGATATAATTACCTGGGAAGACTGCCACAGAAAGACTGGCAGCAGGGTACTACAGCAGCCTTGCTTCACTCACTACGTAATAGTAAGTAGCTATTAGGAACAACAGTTTACTTGGTAAAACATTCCCCGTACTCATTAGGATCTTGATTCCGTGCCATCAGTGATGATTTTTCAAAGTTTTAGAGGTATGACAAACGCCAAATCCCAAAGCACTCTGAAGATGTCAACAAACTACACTAATAAAAATTCATCTTCATTAAAAATGGCCATTTGCATTGTAATAAATCGTAGGGTTTTCAGAAATAGAAAATCACACTGAATAAAGACTATCATCACCCTGATCCAGCAAAAGGTGTCTGATTGTTCCCCGTGCAAGCGCAAGATGTTTTTGCTGCTATGACTTTTGGTAAATTCTTTGTGTCTAGCTTCACATCTGATGTTTTTGCTGGTGCGGGAATACCCGCTCTTTTAAAAACTCTCGTCCTTCTTGTCTGGTTGGAGAGTGGGAAGGACATGCATCTCTCCCCCCCCCTTACATTTACTTATTTTATGTATTTACAAAATATATACATCACTTTTCTGTCCTCTTCAGGGCCACCAAGGGAACTAACAAATTAAAAACATACATACATAAAAACGTTTTAAAAACCAAACAAAAATATGCCATTAAAAAAATTAAAACAAAGCTAAAATATATATACAAAACATAAAAACAACAATTAAAACACACACCAAGAAGGAGGATTATTGTTTTTTTCAAGTACCTTGTCCTTCTTGTGTAGCTGCGGAGTGAGAAGGAAATAATGTTCTTTACAGGAGAGAAAAATCAGACGGCCACAGAAGAGCACTACTATGTTTAAAAATCTGGGTGAAGTTGAACAGTGCAGGTAAAATTGTTTTTGATGAAGACAGTTAACTCAAATTCCACATAAAATACTAAAATGTGAAATACTACTTTTAACAGCAAAATCACATTGGTGTCATGATTTACTCATATTATAATCTAGCAGTGCAATACTAAACAGAGTTACCCCTTTCTAAATCTGTTTAACTCAATCAACTTAGAAGTATGTCACGGTGCTTAGGCTGGTATTATGCCTAACTAGATGTGATAACATCATGACCAATCCCTTTGGTGTATGTGAATGCAGGGAAAGTTTGCTCTCTTCCTTAATCAGCCTGCAGTGTGTTAGATTGGTCAGTGTCAATGATATGGGTCTTCCAGAAAAATATGAATTGGAAAAAGTTCTGGAAATGTTCCAAAGGCTTAAGTAAAGCATGATCTGATTTAGCATGTTTTCTTTGACACATTTAGTAAACAAAATTGGAAAAGTACCCTGTTAATGTTATGTCCCAATAGCAACAAATACGAGCCCCGTGGCGCAGAGTGGTAAGCTGCAGCACTGCAGCCCAAGCTCTGCTCATGACCTGAGTTCGAGCCTGGCGGAAGTCGGGTTCAGGTAGCCGGCTCAAGGTTGACTCAGCCTTCCATCCCTCCGAGGTTGGTAAAATTAGTACCCAGTTTCCTGGGGGTAAAGTGTAGATGACTGGGGAAGGCAATGGCAAACCACTCCATCACAAAAGTCTGCCAAGAAAACGTCGTGATGCGACGTCCCCCTATGGGTCAGTAATGACTTGGTGCTTGCACAGGGGACTACCTTTACCTTTTTTACCCTGTTAATGTTATGTCCCAATAGCAACAAATAATTGAATAGAAATATTTGATTAGCAAAAAAAATCAAGTGTGGTTTATATGTTATTCTCAAACCAATCCAATGCCTATTTTAGTCAAACCCAGGAAACCTTCTTTGATATATAGACCCAGTTCATGTTGTATCAGCCATACAAATAGATTAACATGATGACCCTTCTGTTACCTGAATCCATATAAATGCGAAAGGAGTAAGAACGTAAGCCCCATTTCAGGTTCTAGTTCTTAATATAAGGACCTAAGAAGAGCTTGCTGGATCAGTGGTCCACCTAGTGCAGCATCCTGTTTGAGACAGGCCAACCAGATGTCCCGGGCGGCCAAACAAACGGGACACTGAGGCAGAAGCCCTCCCCTTCACTGCCTTCTAGCACTGGTGTTCAGAATTTGCGGCCTCTGTATGTGGCATCTGTACATCTTAGGCTCTGTATATGAAAAACGTATATGATAAAACTATTTCTCGACTGCACCATCTGAGATCATGAACTAGGAGGAGATTGTATGGATATATGTTAATTCAGGGAGAAGACTGGACGAGAGCCATTCAGGTACAATTTTATCACATTATCTGTTGTTTGCAGAGTCTGAATCTAAACTACGTTATGTTCAAGTTGAGCAAAATGTAGCATATAGATTTTTTTGAAACTTTTTTGTAGTTCCATGGTGTATTATATAAGATGACTGACATCTGGGTGACCCACAGAGCATGACCCCTCCTTGGTGAGCAGCCCACGCAAGCTCCAAAGGCAGGGTCATCCCAGATCAGGATCTCTAGCCGTGAAGTTAGCAGAAAGGCAGGCTCATCAGGGAGAAGAACAGCAGAATGCCAAACAGCTGATTTCTTTGTAGCAGAACTTCAGTACCATGCAAAGGATGTCATCTTGGCAAAATCATCTTTGGCATTACTGAGTTCCGCTACTGCCTAAGGCAATTAAACACATAGTGACTGTTAGCCGTTCCCAGTCATATACCTACAGTTTGAAATGACCCATTTGTGCAACACTGAATGTTTAAGGTTCTTTATCCATTTCTTGTATTATCTCTCTTGTGTGCTCACAGTCTAAAATGCAGAAGACGAACACTTTCCTCATCCAAAAGATAAAGGGATTTTAAAAAGTGAAGCTAACAGGGTAATGAGATGAGGAATATAGACTAATGACTGATAAAATGTTAATTCTCCAATAAGTTTGTACCAGAAGTCCATTAGATTTAATTAGGCGTTCTCCCCCCCTCCTTCCCTCCGAGCAATGCATCAACCAAAGACAAATGACAACAGAATTCTGCCTGCTGTGAAATACTTTTATACAGGTTTATCAATGCTGAGGAAGAATCAATGGACAGTATATGCAGGAGTGTTAGAGGAATGCTGAAAACACAGGGTTCAATCCAGTTGACAAAGGACTTTTTTGCTTCGCCTTCCTGCTGCAGCCCGCAGAGCCCATCAAAATTCTGCTAAGGGGTTCAAAAGACCCTCAGTGGGTCTCTCCACTGGTGGAGTACAAATCAATCTCAGATTGAGAGACTGTTCTAATTCAGTTTGTGAACAAACTATATGTGAAACACTCCTCATTTTGCTTTTTGATTTGAAGTAAAATTAAAGGATGTGGATAATATTGATCTATAGTACTGCATGCAAACGTACATAAGATGACACAACACATTACAGATGACCTAGAGAAATGATTATTTGCAGCTCAATCTCATGCATGGTATATCACTGTCATCATAATTGTAAGAGCAGAGATATGGAGGTGAGAGAAGAACATGGAAGAGGAAGGGACAGCAGACATTTGCAGGCCACGCCCCTTCTGAGTCCTCTTTCAGCCAGGGTAATGTTGGTGATCATGACAATAACCCATTGGGCTACAAAACCTTGCTGTTAAATGCGAGGTCAGTCACAGGTAAAAAAGCAGTCGCACAGGATTTAAACCTGGATGACTTAACTGACCAGGCATGTAACACCAAGGGGAGGGGTAAACGTCTTCCAACTGTGCCCCCCCGCCAGGATACTCAGTAGTACATCAGGATAACTTGTGTGGGCAGAAAGAGGACGTCACTATAGCCTATTAAGAGTCTTCCCCCCCCCCCTAATGTGGTAACCAAACCAGTGGGTCTTAATAGCTGTATACATGCCACCAGTGGACACTGCTAGCAAAGTCCTGCTACTTTCCTCCTTGGAAGTCCAAAAGCAGTGGCATACATTCTCCAAGTCAAATTTCCTACAGGAAATCTACCAAAACATTATGGAGGAACACACTGAAGACATCTGCATGTAACAATTTGAAAGAGAATGGATATAAGATGATTTACAGATGGTATTTAATGCCGAAAAAATTAGCAAATGCAAACAGTGACATGTCAAATAAATGTTGGAAGTGTAAAAAACACGAGGGCTCTTTTTACTACATGTGGTGGACTTGTGATAAGGCCAAAAAAATTTGGTCTAAGATTTATGTGGAAATGCTGTCAATTATGAAATGTAATTTGTTGAAGAGCCCGGAAATGTTGTTGCTAGGACTAAATATGCAAAAAGTAAATATGGGAGACAGGACACTGTTATTTTATATGACTGTAGCAGCAAGAATATTGTATGCACAATACTGGAAACAAGAAGACATACCAGAAGTGGAAGAATGGATTCAAAAATGGTTGTACATGGCGGAGATGGACAAAATGACAAGAAAGTTGAGAGGGCAAAATCCAAATGAATTTCTAACTGATTGGAGGAAATTTAAGGACTATCTGGAAAATAAGTGGGATGTGAGAGGACAATTGTGGACTTTAGAGAACTACTAAGAGGTGTGGAGAATGTATATGAACTTTACCTTTGATAATAGGGACTATAGTGTGAATAGAGGTAATGATAAGAAATAAAGGGGTTCTAGTGCTGTTGGAAGTCGGAAAGGGAGAGGGGGAAAGGGGGAGGGGGAAGGGATGGGGGGTATATATATCGATTTGAAGGGTAAATGAAATTGTATATTTTAAAGGAATGTATGTTAACCCATTCAATAAAAATGACTTTAATTTAAAAAAAAAGGAAATCTACCAAAACATGTCTGCTACGTTGTGTAGAGTGGTAGCAGCAGTGGTGCCTATTACTGCTGCTGTTTCTATACAGCTCTGTAGAGGGAAACCTGCTAAAGCCCTTTTGCTAATTTCAAGAGGAGTAGGAGAAGCCATAAAAAAGAGTAAGTTGGGAAAAGCTCCTGGACCAGATGGCCTCCCAAGTAGCTACTATAAGTGTTTTGAGGATGAACTTCTTCAGCCTTTACAAAAGACGATGAATTCTATTTTAGAGGGAGGGAAAATGCCGGACTCATGGAAGGAGGCCAACATAACACTTATGATGGACAAGATCACACATTGACAAGATCACACATTGACAAGACACTACAGGCCAATATCACTATTAAATAATAACTATAAGCTGTTTGCATCGATCTTGGCAGGAAGACTTAAAAGTATCCTACAGGACATTATTCACGAAGACCAAAGTGGATTCCTACCTAGGAGGCATCTAAAGGACAATGTAAGAACAGTATTGGATATTCTTGAATATTTAAAAAAACATAATGAAAGACAAGTTGCTTTGATTTTCCTAGACGCCAAGAAGGCCTTTGACAATTTAAACTGGAAATTTTTGTTTGAGATATTGGGAGATACGGACTTTGGGGACAATTTTATTAAATGGACTAAGTTGATTTATACAACCCAGACTGCTTGGATAGTCATGAATGGAGAGTTAACCAAACCATGTGGAATACAAAGAGGCACAAGACAAGGTTGTGCATTGTCACCTTTGTTATTTATACTGATGCTTGAAGTTTTGAATAGGGACATAAGACGAGAGAATTCAAGGTGTTAAGGTAAAACAGGAGAACTACAAACTGAGCGCCTTTGCAGATGATTTGGTGTTGATTTTGGAGGACCCTTTGAAAGGAACTGAAACTCTAATGACAAAATTGAAAGAATTTGGTGTAGTGGCAGGTTTTAAGGTTAATAAGCAGAAAACCAAAGTCTTAACTAAAAATATGAAAATACAAGATCAAATGAAACTTGAGAGCAAAACAGGGTTGAGAAAAAGGTAAAATACTTGGGTATTACTTTGTCAAATATGAACTGTATGTTATTCCAAAATAACTATATTAAGACTTGAAAAGCAATTAAAAGGGATATGCTAAGATGGCATAAAATTCAATTATCGCTGTTGGGAAGAATAGCTACAATTAAAATGAATGTCTTACCTAGAATGTTACTCCTATTTCAGAAAATTCCTGTATTGACAACAGAGCCACCATTTAAGCAATGGCAGAAGGATATATCGAGATTTATATGGCAAGGCAAAAAGCCAAGGGTTAAATTTAAGGTTCTACAGGATGCAAAAGAAAGAGGAGGCTTGGGCCTCCCAGATTTGAGATAATATTTTGCAGCTAACTGTTTGGTTTGGATGAAGGAACAGATACTGTTAAAAAATAGAAGATTACTGGATCTGGAAGGGCATGATCTAAAATTTGGGTGGCATGGGTATCTATGGTATGACAAAGTTAAAGCCAATGTAGAGTTTAATAATCATTATGCAAGGCGTGCAATCCTGAGTGTGTGGAATAAATACAAACTTAGGTTTTGTTCGAAAATACCTCTCTGGCTGTCAACACAAGAAGCTCATTTTAGAAGGGAAATGGTTAGTCCACCTAAATGGTTAACTTATCAGGATTTATTGGAATTCTCTCAGGACCAAGTTAAAATTAAATCAAGAGAGAACTTAGCAGCAGAAGGGCACGCCTATCAGTGGTTTCCATATAGGCAAATTCTGGAGAGATTCAAATTAGACAAGAATCATTATGACTTTGAGAAATCTAAAACTAAATTTGAAATTGCCCTTTGTACAAATGATGAACATGTTATGTCTAAAATGTATAAACTTTTGTTGAAGTTTGAGATGGAAGAAGAGCAAGTAAAAGAATGTATGATTAAATGGGCAAAAAATTGTGGACACGATGTGTTAATGGAGAAATGGGAAAATATGTGGACAAGAGGGCCAAAATTTACATTAAGTTCCATCCAGTATTAAAGAAAATTTTTACAAAATGATGTATCATTGGTATATGACTCCTGCATAATTGGCTAGAATGTATAAGGGGGCGTCAAATGTATGTTGGAAATGTGCTAAACAAGAAGGGACATTTTTTCATATGTGGTGGACATGTAAGAAAGCAAAGAGTTTTTGGTTGCGGATACAATCATCGATGCAGAAGATTTTGAAGATTAAACTTCAGCTGAAAGCTCCTGGTCCCGACTTACCAGGCCTGGTGTTTGCAAGGCTCGCGAGGGAAGGGACAAGCAGGAGCGTCTCCTTCCCCTTCCCGGCCCCGGCTTGCTTCACGCGGCTGAATTGAGCCGCGCAAAATACAGCAGCCAGCCAGCCAATCAGCGGCTGGCTGGGTGTTTCAAAGTGGGAAGCCGTTGCTGGACCAGAGGGAAGAGGTCCTCCCACTGGCTATATCGCCGGGGCCGGGCACGCGAGCCTTCAGTCGGCTCCAGAGCAGTGATCCCCACCCACCCTCCGCTTTTTTTTTCCTTCAGTTTTCTGGTTCATCGGTTGTGTTCTATTTCCAGTTAGGATCGATTTCTGTACTAGTACAGGGTTAGCAGACATTGTTAGTTGCCAGCATATGAGTGTATACCTTTTGTTCTAAATGAGACTCCTTGGAACAGTCTCTTTTTCTAAGGTTTAACTGTCACAACTTGGGGTTGGTGGTTTGGGCGTTGGGCACCAATCCCTTGGGGGGAAACTGGGCCTATGGGCACTGTTTCCCATAGATGGGGATCCCCATAAGGGATCTTGGACCAGACATGGCAGCAGCAAGCCCAGCTCGGGGGCTGCCAGGGCATGCCTGCTTCCAGGTGATGGGGGACCCACACAGAGGCTGCCGCCCAGTGTGGGTCCTTCAACCATCATCCCGTGGTGTCCCCCCTTCAGCAGCCATGCTGAGGGGATGAGCGGGTCATCGGCTGGCAGGCGGGCCACCAGTTGCTGGGATCTGTGCCCTACACAGCCAATGCTCCTTTTCATTCTGTAATCGATAAAGTTGTGGCCTGTTTTTCTCCAACAAAGTTCTTTGTGTATTTGTTCTCCTGCACTGTAACCCTTGCCTTTAAGCTAGCCCTGCAACCAGAGACTTATCTGTTGGGAATAACAGACAGCCAGTTGGAAAAAAGCTGTAGAACACTGTTTTTATACTTTATTACAGCAGCAAGAGTACTTTATGCACAAAAGTGGGAAACTACAGCATTGCCTACAGTGGAGGAAGGGTTGAGAAAAGTTTTGGAGTTTGCGTCAATGGCAAAACTTACTGCATTGATTAGAGAAAGGACATTAGTTAACTTCTTGACTGAATGGAAACGGTTAATAGACTTTTTATATGAAAAGGATAACAAGGATTTGATGACATCTGCATTTATGGATTAAGAAACACAAACAATAGAAAAAAGAGGGGTGTTGTGACTAACCTAGAATAAGTGTGACTAGAAATTATATATACTTGTTGCGGAGAAAATCGGAACTCAACCTGTAGTGTAATCTAGGGGTTTTTTGGGGGGGGGGGTTGTTGTTTTCTTTTTCCTTTTAATTATATAGATAAATGTATTATTAGTGTGTCATGTTTAGAACTGTGTGTTCTTTCTTATTCTCTATGTTTATTGTTTGTTATGTTATGGCATATAGTTTATAGTTTAAATAAAGAAAAATTTAGAAGTAAAAAAAATAAATAAAAATGTCTCAGGCAGGAAAATCTAAATGTTTTGAACCAAAGCTGTATGATCCCATAAGCAAGATCCCTTCTTCCCAGCAAATTCGGTTTTCTGTTGCTTTCTACATGAGATCAGCCAGGGTCTGTTCTAGGAAGTTTTTAGCTGTGGCCCTTTTTCTGCGGAATGGACTGTCAACTAAGGTGAGAGAGATGAATTCTTGCTTAGGAAAACTGGCGAGCATGTCGTTTCAGAGACCCTTCAAATGCTCTTGTGTGTTTTCTCGTGATTCCATTTATTCTACTGAGTTTTGGACCAATGGATTGTTGATATTGGTACCGTCTTTGTTTTTGTTTTTCATTAATGAGTTTTGTTGCTTTAAGTATATGGTTTGCAGATGGTGTGCAAAATGCCTGAGATGCTGGAGAGCTCCTGGCAGTCATAGTAGGCAGCCACGTGACCCAGCAGAACTCAGCCAAATGTGTTCATGTGAATTCACAGGGATATGACGGCTCACTACCACTGCCTCAGTAGGCTCAGACTGGACCTGCTCTGCCCTGATGTCTTCCAAGCAGTTAGACAGAGGCTTCTGTGTGTGTCTGCTGACAGGCATGCTGACGTGGTCATTTGGCACACAGTTCTTACGTTTTCTAAAGAAAGGGAAGTGGCGATTTCGGCTGATTCCTCTCTCCCACCTTTGTTCCTTACACTCTACTTAAGCACCTGCTGACCACCTGGGGAAAAGTGGGGAGAAGGCCAGGGGGCCGCAACAGGAATGGGGAGTCAGTAGAAACTGCCACCTTCTCTTCCAGAAACTTGTCCCCTGAAAGCTGCATGATTAGATATACGCCAGTGTTTAGTATTGGCCACTGCAATTCTTCTAATTCACCTCTGAGATTGTTTCATACGAAAGAGACAAAACAGTGTACAGCTGCTCGTGCAACAAATCAAGTAACTTGTTCCCATCAACCTAAACGCATCAGGATGCATTCAACGGGAGATTTATTTATCTGCAGGCCAATAAAGAGTGTTGTCAAAATGTAAAGAATAGAAAGAAAGAAAGCTTTTTAGAGAAGATACAACAACTTCAGCACGGTAACGATGGGCATTATTAGCAATGATGTGCCTCTTCACACATATCTTGAAGTGTTTTCTTGATTCATAACAGCAATATCTGGCACATTTGAAATCCTCAGAGAGCATCTCTTATAACAGCTCCGTAAACTAGCCCAGTATTATCATCACTTCATGGGATGCAGGGATAATATCTGGGGTGGGATAATGGAACTAGCTTTCTTAAATATGGGTATGAATAAACAGTTTACTGGGCACCTATAAAAATCAACCTTTGTTGCAAATTTTAGCCATAAATAACAATGGGAGTTTCATTGAGGTCGACATACTTTTCTGTTTGAAAACAAACAGAAAATGACAGTGAAGTGTACACCAAACTACCGCAAAGGTAAAATGTGAATAACTAAGGGCAGGTTCTTGTCTCCAGATTGCAATCCCTGTGGGGCGCTTCAGGTTGGGCAGGGACCTCCGGCCATTCTTTTGCCCATCTTGCCTTTCTTCCCTCAGGGGTTCCCCAGGCCTCAGAAATGGGAGCATCGGGAGGCTGTGTCACTTGGACCCCCGTTACTCCCTGAGGAACTGCTCTTTGCTTTCTTTCTCTCCCCCAGAGGCTGCAGACTTCCCCTGTCTTCTTCCCCAGCCAGGGTGAGGATCCCTCCTTTTATCCCTTGCCCTCTCCCCAGCCCCACCTTCCTAACCCTATGACCAAGAGCTATAGCACCCTCCCTGCAAGGTCCTCCTCGTGGTGCCATTTGCCATGGCACCCATCCGTCAGGGCTCTTGGGGAGGTTGCACCCGGCCCTGCTGCTTCAGCAGTGACAAGGTATCCAGGAGGGTGGCTGCCACCAGCTCCTGGGAGTTGGCCCCCTTTCCATGACATTCAGTGCTGCTCTGTCCCCCGAGCTGCCAGGGAGCCTCATGCTTTGGCTGTGGGGAAGTCCCACATGCCCGCTGCATGACAACTCCTTCCTTGGGGTTGCAGAGGCCCTGTGCTCTGGCCTGCTGAGTGACTGCGGCATGGCTAGCATGCAGAGCTTCTTAAGCCACACCACAGCTAGGTGAGTGGGGGGGAAGGCTGTCATCCCACTGGTGAGTACCACGCCTCAGGGGCCACAGGGGCTGAGTCTGGGGCCCGGGAGGTGGAGTCCCCAAACACCGTGAACATTTCTGTTCAATAGTTTCATATCAATGAAAAACTGCAAACGGAAAGCCATTCACTATAACAGAATTACTCTTGAGAGAAAATACTTCACAGTTATTGAGAACTGCTTTCAATAACTACCCAGGAGAAAGACACAAGGGCCATTTCAAGTGATACAGAACTGCCCTTTTCTTTTAGAGGGATCTCAACACTTGTGAATCTGTGGAAAACAAAACTAGTGGCTAGTGTTATTGACTTGTGTGGGCTGGCACACAAAATTTGGGAGCAAATGTGGTTTCTAGGACAACATAAGGGGTAAACCAGACACTACTCTAACTGCTGAAAACAGCAGGCCACATGTTTAGCTACTCTGTTTAGCTACTCCCTCTGTAATATTGAGCAAATTTTCTTATGTCAGGACATCACCATGTTCTCCATTTCCCTGCTCCTGAAGAATGTCATGCTGCCATAACATGAGGTAAATTCTACCACTTGCAATAGAAGCACAACAGAAACATGAAGTTGCCAGTTTTCAATACCAAATATACAGTTTGCGTAACAGCTCAGAAAGAAACCATCAGCCCTGATTTATCCAGTAAAGGATACAGAGACAGAACTAAAATGAAACAATTTACCATGTACGAAACACAAAGTCGTAAAGAATTCAGTAGCACTTTTAAGACTAACCAACTTTATTGTAGCATAAGCTTTCGAGAACCACAGCTCTCTTCATCAGATGCATCAAAACAAAAAACAATAAACATAAGCTGTCATTGTTTAGAAGGAAAAGCCACCTTTAATAGTTCCTTTTTTCATATCCTATTCCATTAGCACACAAGAACCAAAACAAATGCAGAAATTCTTGACTTGTAGATGCACTAATTGAAACTGGCCTTTGTTTTAATCTACCGATTAGAGCTTGCAAATATATTAATATTCCATTTCATTTTAATAGGAAAAAAAGTCACACCAACATTGGACTGTTTGCTTGTACTGTTCGATTTGAAGAACTTTGTCTGCTGTAAAATTTGAATGGCACACAGAACAATGATCACATGTTCCAAAGGCATCTCCATTACTAATTGTATCTGATGAAGGGAACTTGACTCTCGAAAGCTTATACTCTGGAAATCCAGGGAGCTTGACCCTGGAAATCTTGTTGGTCTTTAAGGTGCTTCTGGACTTGAATATTGCTCTAAACCTTCTTGGTTTAACTTCTATCCAACAGTAATGAGAGAGAGAGAGAGAGAGAGAGAGAGAGAGAGAGAGAGAGAGAGAGAGAGCGCATGAAGGAGGGCATATTACTTTGCTATAAAATCCCCTGAGTCCATGGTATCTCTTGGAGAACAAATTGCACTTTAAAACTGAAGTCAGATGTGACTCAAAGTGCTCTTGCTCTCTCCTGCTGGGAAGAGAGGTGCTAAAAGCATTTTAAAGAGCCTGGGAGTCGGTAGATGGACTGCAAGAGGAGGGACAAGAGCCACAGTTGTGTGCAACTATAAATGGGTGAAGCAAAATGGTGCTTTTCACTCTTGGGGCTGCTGAGGCCTGCATCAGTGCAGAGAACACTGAATATTATGGTGGTCTAAGGAGATGCTAGAGTGCTCTGACTTATGACTGACCCTCTTTGAGAACAGGCAAACATTATGAAGTCAACCAACCACCTTTCCTTTTATTCTCTTAGAAGCTCATTGATTCATAAATCTTGAGAAGCGATAAGTATTTCTTCTTTTTTTGGATGTATCGACTAAAAGGACTGAGTCATATTTTGTAATTGCTAAGGTAAATTTAGGATCCTTATCACTAAGCAAAAGAGTCAGGGTTTTTGGAGTATAAGGGGGTAGTTGGTTAATTAAGGGTTTAATATAATTATCCCTTAAATTTTCAAAGAACCTACATTCAAGCAAGGCATGAAAAGATGTGTCAATCGTATTAAGGCCACAAGTGCAAATCTAGTTGGAATAGGCCTTATTCAAAAATCTCCCCTGTAAAACCACTGTGAGTATAATATTCAATCTTGTAAACAAGAAAACCCTGCAGTATTGTGGGACGGTGATGTAGTACATATAGGAGGCATTGATTTGGGAAAGGAAGACCAAAAGATAAGGGTGAACAAATTCTGCAGTTCTCAAAATCAAGTTGCTATGGTCGATTTCTAGGACATGGTTTTTAATCAGAGAAAATGCTTTGGATTTGCCCATCTTAAAAATATCATTGTTCGACATTCCTATTGTCATCAGTTTCTCATCCAGGGCTTTCATCCAAGTCAATTTGTGTATATCCCGATTTATAGCATCTAACAAACCATCTTCATCATAGAGCAAGTTTAATCTGTTTAAAGGCATATAAGCCATGCTTTTGCTTCCAATGATAATTGTCTAAATTCTGCCCACAATACAACATTAGATACACAACAGGGGATAGTCAATATTGTCCTATGAAATTGTGCTAAGAGTATGATATTTTCCTAAGAAATTGTGCTAAAGGTACAGAGATAGCAGAGATAGCTTTAATTCAAACAGCTGAGCCATAAAGAATAATGGGGCCACTTTCAGATTAAAAGCTTGCAATGCTCCAGGAATATACTTCCATCCCCTATTGTGGAAAAACCTATTTATAGCGTTTGCACATGATTTTGCTTTATTAAGTGCTGTTCTAAATTGGGGAGTCCAGAAGAGGTCTGCCGAAAACAGAATCCCCAAATAGGAGAATGACTTGAGTTGCTCAATATTGGACCTGTTGATTGACTACTGAGACTAATTCCATTTCTTAGTACTGGTGAAAACTAAGATCTTAGATTTCAACTAGTTGATCAAGCTTTCTTGAGAACAATAGTTGGACAAAGATTGCAGGGCCCTTTGCAGCCCAACTCTAGTTCGAGACAGGATCACAGCATCATCCACATAAAGAATAGGCACACCAATCTCAGCTAATTTTGGTGGATGGCAGCAATCATCAACAATTGATGCTGCATAATTTAAGTATAAGATGAACAAAAAAGGGGCCAGCAAACATCCCTAACGTATCCCCTTTTCCAAATTAAATGGATTTGTTAAGTTTCCCTCGTACCCACATTATACTTGGGTAGTCAAACTGGAATATAATTGCTCAATGAGTCCTAGAAGTCTTTTATTAGTTTGATTGAGTTTGTTCCACAATCTTGGACAATTTATGGAATCAAAGGCCCCTTTAAGGTCAATAAAAGCTGCATATAATCACCCTCCCTTAAAGATGAATAGTTCTGAGCCAAGTGATAAAAAACTAGGCAATGGTCATATGTTGAAGAACCTTGCCTAAATCCTATCTGTTCGTGCCCCAATCCAAAAACTTCCTCAATAGGTAAGCAAAATATAGCTTTCCTAGAGAAGAAAGAAGATTGATTGGTCAATAATAGGATGGATCACACACGTGACCCAAGGGCATGGCTGCCTGAAAGCTTTCCTGGCAAGGGAGAGGCAACACAGCATTAATTAACAGATCTGATGCAAAAATCTGTGGACCAATTAAGTGATAAACTAGATTCATTTGAGAAGAAAACGGAAGATAATTTTACAAAATTCAAAACAGACCTTACTGAGGAAATTAAAAATATTGAAGGTGTTGTTAAAAAAAAACCTCTGAGGAGGTAAAGAAGCTGAATAACCAAGTGCAGATTTCGGATAGCAAAACAGCAGCACTTGACAAAGAATCTGAGAAACACTAAGACAATTTAGCCTTATTGGAATGAAGGGAGAAAGAATACCTGCTTCAGCGGAGAGGTCTGGAGGAGACATGAGACGAAGACGTTCAATACAGGGTAGTAGAGGCCCAGGCAGAATTTATGCAGTGGGACATCCCAAGAGTAGAGATGGTTAAAGTATACAGAATTTCCACCAGATATGTGATACAGAATAAACTCCCGAAGGACATCACGGTGCGTTTTGTCATAAAGTCGATAAAATATCGAGTTTTACAACAACATTATAAGAAGAAATTGACTATACAGGAAGCTCCAATTATCGTGCTAAAGGACATACCATTCAGAATTTTGAGGAAATGCAGAGACTATGCCCTTTCAACTGAAAAGCTGAAACAGAAGAAAATCCAATTCAGATGGGATAAACTGGAAGGAGTGATTTTTACCTTGAAACAACAGAGATTTAGGTTGAATTTGATTCCAAAGGTAAGAGAATTTCTGGAAAAATACAGGGAAGACCTAGAAGAAGCTCCAGAAGATCCACAACAACTTTCACTGGGACAGAAAAAATATGATGGGATGGACTCTGATAATAATTAAAACCGAAATATGGATTGCCAAGCTATAATGTGGAATATAAATGGAGCAAATGCTCTTTTTAAAAGATGGAAAATATTTCATCTGAAAATTTATTTATTTATTTATTTATTTTATTCGATTTATACCCCACCCTCCCCACAGATGGGCTCAGGGTGGCTAACATTAAAAATACATTAAAAATCACAAAAACATAAAATCAATAATATTTTTTTTAAAAATCATTAAAATAGTCCAAGCGCAGGCTATTTAAACAAATATTGAGAATCCGTATACGGGCATAGCTGATGGCCGAGGGCAGCCCCAGAAGAAGTGGTGGTCTTAGATGGAAGAAGGAGGACACCTTTTGGCACTCAGCCGACGGCCCGGCAAAACATCTCCATTTTACAGGCCCTGCAAAACTGCAACAGGTCCCGCAGGGCCTGGATCTCCAGCGGGAGAGCATTCCACCAGGCCGGGGCCAGGGCAGAAAAAGCCCTGGCCCTGGTTGAGGCCAGACGGATGTCCTTCAGGCTGGGGACCACCAGGAGTTGCTTGTCTGCAGAGCGCAACACCCTGCAGAGGACATAATGGAAGAGGCGGTCCAGCAGGCGTAATGGAAGAGGCGGTCCCTTTCAAAAATTGAAAGTTGACAGCATTTGCTTACAAGAAACTCATATTAGAAAAAAAGATATCAAATATTTGGACTACAAAATTTTGGGTGAAAAATTTGTCTCTGCAGGTAACAAAAAGAAAAATGGGGTGGTACTGTATTTAAAGCCTGTATTGAAACCACAACTTGTTATTTCTGATAACCACTGTAGATCTGTGGGGGTTGAGGTTACATTAAATGTAAGAGGTTACATTAAGTGTACTATGCACTCTCATGTCTAATGTGGATGAAAGAATGGATGCTTCTGAGAAATGAGAGACTCCTGACACTGGAAGGTCATGACCTGAGATCTGGATGGCATTCCTGTTTGTGGTATGACAAAGTAAAGGTCAATGCAACCTTTAAAAATCATTAGATCAGGAGAGTCATTTTGAGAATCTGGAACAAATATAAACTAAGACTAACACAAGACACCACTTGAGATTTCAACACAGGAAGCGTTTTATAGAAGAGAGATAATTTTCAAACAGGGATGGTTGACTTATGGAGATTTACTAGAATTCTCACAGGGAGACTGCAAACTGAAGACAAGGGAGGATTTAATAGCTAAAGGTCAATGGTTTTCCTATGCTCAACTTATAGAAAGATTCAAATTAAGATAAAAAATTATGGGGCTTTGAACATGACAAGACTGAGTTTGAAAAAGAGCTGTGTTTAAATGATAGACATGTTATTTCTAAAATGTATAAGCTGTTACTGAAATTTGAAACAGAAGAAGAATCTGTGAAAGATTGTCTGGTAAAATGGGCTAAAATTTTGGGTATATTATAATGATGGATCAGTGGGAAAATATGTGGATAAAGGGGCTTAAATTTACTTTGAGTGCTAGACTTAAAGAAAATTTTTATAAAATGATGTATCACTGGTATATGTCCGCTGACAAATTAGCTAAAATGACTAAAGGTATGTCGAATAAATGTTAGAAACATGAGAAACAAGAAGGAACATTCTATCATCTGTGGTGGATTTGCCGTAAGGCTAAAAATTCTGGATTCAAATCCATATGATAATACAAATATTTTAAAAGACTACTATACAGTTTAAGCCAGAAGCCTTTTGGTTGGGATTAATGGACAAACAGTTTGAAAATCAGCATGGGGTTTTATTTGTGTATATGACTACAGCAGCGAGGCTTTTGTATGCACAAAAATGGAAAAGCACATAATTGCCTTCAATCGAGGACTGGATTATGAAAACGACGGAGTTAGTGGAGATGGCTAAATTTACAGCTTTGATCAGAGATAAAACATAGGCCCTTTTTGCACTTACGGTTTAAACCGCCATTTATGAGCATTCGCCCCGATCGCAGTGGCTTCGGCATTGCACCTGTTCATTTCACACTGTCCACTGCAATTTCGATTTGGTGTCTGTGCTTCATTTCAAAACCTCGGTGCAATTTTGGGCTTTTGGGGCCTTGCAATTCACGTCACACTTTTTTAAAAAAAATTGAGCATGCATAGTAACGTTGCAATGTTGGAACTCTCCCCCCCTTTTTGCTGATTGGGCTGTCCCCTGCCCACTGGAGAGGCAATTGGTGGCAGAGTTCTGGGGGAAAACATGCACCACTCTCATTTTTTTAAATCAAGCCAGGAAAGGGTTAAAATGCTGCCGATTCATCTCCTCCCAGGAAGCAGAGGCTTGTTTCCAAAGGGCTGTGCAAAATGCTTGGGTTTTTTCCCCCTCTTTGGCTAAGTCTGAAACATGCCTGGGAGGGAGGGAAAAGCAGCCATTTAATCCTTTCCTGGCTTTTAAAGCCAGGAAGAAAGTGCAGGAACATTACAACGTTGCAACCCATTCTTGTCTTTAAAAAAAAAAGAATGTGTGTGCATACCCTAAGGGAGGAAGGAGAAAGCAGCTATTTAACACTTTCCTTGCTTTTAAAGCTAGCACGGAATTAGCAGCAAACTTAGGAATCATTCCTGGCTTTGAAAAAAAATAAAAGAGCATGCATACCGGGAGGAAGGAAACCAACGAAGAAGCAGCCTTATGTCCCTCAGCTCGCTTTACTAAAAAAAATGGTGGACAAGGAGTTCAGAGAGCTGAGGAGGGTGGGAGTGGTTAATTCTGCACAAACCAATCAGCTCCCACGGAAAAGGAGAGGGGGGAGAGAAGCAAAAAGAGGACAAAAGTGTTCACATTAGCAAAATGTGGGCCAGCTGCCAGTCGGCAGCGAACTTAAAAAAACATTGGGGTATGTCCGCAGGGGGAAAAATCGGGGATACAGCGGACAAAAAGCGGGACTGCATCCCATGACTGCTTTTAAGTGTGAAAATCTTGCAAACAAGGGATTTGGAACAGGTACAAACACGCTCTAAAAACAGAGTGCGAAATGTACCATAGTCTACTTTTTTGGCTAACTGGAATCCCCGTACTGGCTTTCTGCGTGAAACAAGGAATAGTGATTTGATGATCTGTGGCTTTGGTCTTTAAGAAGATAAATCTGGGAAAAAAACAAATAGAAGGCAGACAGTAGTGGAAAAGAAAATTTTGGAGAGATTAAATTTTAAGTATGATGTTTGTTAACAAAGATAAATGTTGTACAAAAGAAATGAAATGAAATATGTATTGTTGTTGCTTTTATTTCTAAGTTCTATCTTTTCTTCTTCTTGTAAACTTTCTATTATTCTTTATTTTTGCTTTCTGCCCTTTTTATTGGGCTTTTAATTCTATGAATAAAAAAATAATAATTTTTAAAAAGATAATAGGATGAATCATGTTAAGAACTTTGTTAAAATATCGAGATAATAATGGAATGTTTCCATAAATCAGGTATTTGTCCACTGATGTTAATTTGAGTAAAAACTGGGGCTAGAACTGTGGCCCACAATTGTGGATCAGCCTTAAATAATTCATTAGGAATTAGATCAGAGCCCTAGTTTGATAAGGCAAGTGACCTCCTTGGTTGATACCTCCGGCTGGATGTTATTACCTCAGAAGGAATAACAGGAAATACAGTAGGTGCATTAGCATCAGAGAATATCCCTTTGAGGAAAGTGAATTTAATGGACTAGAATATTTTCATGTAGCCCTTGTGTGGTTTTGCTGTATTCTCAGGTGCCTATACTGTATTCTCACTATGCAAAGCAGAGAATGAGCACTGAAGTGAAATATTCAGGCAAAAGACATGTGAAGTGCTTGCTATTGTAGTTCAAAGAAAGGCAACCCACCTAGGTACATTGTGTTGGCTTATGGATAATCAGATACACCTGTAGTACTATGCACTATGCCACAGTCGTAGACTAATAAGAGAAATCTTCTTTTGAATTAATCATGTTGGAAGTAGCTGTAGGAGAACCAAAAGAACATCATTTTTAGAAACAAACGAGAACATCAGATGAACTTTGATCTAGATAACAAGCTTGCGTCAATCCACTTAGACCAGCAGCGCTCATCAAGGTCATGAAGAGCTCCTAGGAGTCAGAAGCAGGGGAGCCTGAGTGGACAAAGCACAAAATGTTGCTAATAGAAGAAGACGTTCCTTGATAAGATGGACAATGTTCTAAAGTGATGAGCAAGTATGCATATTGTAATGATGTCCAGAATTGTTTGGCCAATGTGTGACCACTGGACCAGTGGGTGGTCACTTCCTTGGACCAATGTAGTCTGAAGATTGTAACTTATATAACTTATCCTAATTGACCGGAAGGTATAAATTCATCTATTGTAGCAGTATAGCTCCGAAGAACTGATTAGTTCAAGAAGCCTGGTTGTTCCTGATAACCGTATTATTCTTCCTTTGCTTATAAGCAAATAAAAAGGCCTATGTTTATTTCCTTCAGTAGGACTCCTGTGTATTCTTCTTTACCAATTGGGCTAAAATAAGACAAAGCACTGAATTGTGTGCAACACCTTTAAAATAACGTTCCCATGACAGAGGGACTATATAGCATGGGATTTTAGAGATTGGATTTATAGTGGTATTGACGATAGACCAAAAGGCCTTATTATCATTACTATTAATAACTGAGATAAGAAGTCCCCATTCCTTACTAAGGGCCACCCGTTTCCTCGTCTTGATCAGTTCTCTGTACATTTTTTAAATTTTTAAAAATTTCATCAGCTCTCGAAAGACTGATACTGTAGAGTTACTTCTAAGTTCATGATGCTTGTTGAATATGCCTTTTCATTCTTTTACAATCACTATTAGATCAACTATTCCTCTTAATTTCAAAAGTTGTAGCATCAAGGTTCTTTTTTACATAAAGGAGTAAGAACACTTCTAATGCCTCATCCAAGTTACGCAAACAATTAAGCACTAAATCTGATGGCAAAACCCTGTTGACTAAAGTGTTACAAGGGATAGAGTCCATTACAGTTTGAGCCTTATCACAAAAGTTAGAACTCCAGTGTAATCAACACATTTTATTTTGATTTTGGGAAAGAGGAAAGCTTTGTTCCAGAATACGATAGTGTTCTAAAGATGAATTTATAGAAAAGAAGACTGGGAAGTAGTCACATCCCATAAAGTCACTAATTTTTAGAAACTCAAAGTGGGAGATGTAATCAAGGGGGACGAAGATACAATCTATTACACTGGCTCTTCTAGGACTCATGTAGGTCCATTGACCTCTGGGCAGCCATTCAATGGGATAAAGTTTTTCTGAATCACAAACTTAGCCAGCTCTAAACCACCTCTGTTTATTACAACATCCTTGGATTTTCTATAATGCCAAACAGGGCTAAGCAATTCATCCTTATCTGAGTCTAATATTTTGGAGAAGAGAGTATAATCCTTACTGCAAATCTTTGCATTAAAATCACCCACTAGTACTAAAGGGGTCCCCAGAAAACGGGCCTGGAAGTCATCAGCAATTTTCCCCAGATGATCCTAGCTCTGAACCAGTAAACTAGGGGTTGATGTAAACAGAAGAAAGGATAACTGTCATGTCATGCAACTTTAATGAAAAGGCAATAATCAAATAATCTGTCACCAAGAGATAGCAAGTCCAATATTCAAACTGGTTGAAATTAAACAAGCTAAGCCACTTTAAGGCCTGCCCCTCCTTGGGCCTATGGCTGCTCTCTGAACGAGAGCGAAGTAACCAGGAAAGGTAGGTTCATCCATTAACCAAATCTCTTGAAGAAGGAGAATATCAAAAGAAGCCATCAATGCTTTAGATCCAGAGGAGTTAGCCGTGTTAGTCTGTAGTAGCAAAACAGTAAACAGTAGCACCTTTAAGACTAACCAACTTTACTGTAGCATAAGCTTTTGAGAACCACAGTTCTCTTCCTCAGATGCATGGATGTTATGAAGAAACTGGCCAGAGATATATAGGTGGTGAGGGGAGGGGGGAGTAGATGCAATCAGTTGCAAAAGTCATGAAAGAGGTGGAGTGCACAATCCAGGCTGGGTGTGACCCCTCCCCTCCATAGCTGAATCTGAATAGAATGCCTGAAAGGCAGTTATTTCTGATAATGAGATAACCATTCATAGTTTCTACTCAATCCAAGTCTGACTAAGTCAAATTTACATGCATCTGAGAAAGAGAGCTGTGGTTCTCGAAAGCTTATGCTGCAGTAAAGTTAGTTAGTCTTAAAGGTGCTACTGGACTCTTTTACGATAAATGCTTTAATATCCTTACAGCAAACCCCTGAGGTCCAGCCAGATAAATTCCAACTCAAAATATGGACTCCATGTGTCCTGGTTAAAATGAGCTAAAAGAATACTTCTCAGTAATGGCGCACAGCCTAAATATGCCTAATCATGCTCAGCCGGAAACTGTGCTGATCTCAACCAACTACCCGCTTCATGCTAGCCAAGGAAATGCCTTATTTGGCCTTTCATGGTTGCATGTTAAGGTCTCTGAAGGAGACACTGTGACCTGCACAATGTATGTGACCAGTTATTATTGGAGACAGGCCCATGGTTGTCACGGGGGCCCACAAAATCCTGAACTGCTCCTGACAAGGCAGCCTCGGCATGGATGGTGCAGTCCCCAGAACTACCAGCCTAGGGGTCCTCAGCACCACCACGAGAACACCTCTGCCAGTCCAGGCAGGGAGACTGTTTGGCAGTGGGGTGGATGGCACACCAACAAAACCCTAGTCCGGTCTCTCAGTCCCAGCAGTAGGCATGAATCCTTGAAGCTCAAAGTGTCCTGGATGGGGCACTGCACTAGGGGGACAGACTCCTTAGAGTCTGCAGTGACACCGCCTCCCCGCCCACCAGACCCATGTTGGTGTATCACCCAGTACTCTGGGGTGGGGGCATAGTTGGGAGAGATTAACCCCTCCCCCAGCCGGCTCTCACTGATACACGCCAGGTCAGCTCTCTCATCTAGGATTAAATCCTGGGTGGCTGCTGTTTTTCCTCTGATGGACCCGGTGTTTAGCAGCAGTCTGGTAGGTTGTTGATATGGCTACCAACATCACTTTGGTTGGAAAGGGCAAGAGAATGCAAATGCCCATTGTCCCTTCTTCTTACCTGGCCTGCTCTTCTTTTGCTGCCACATCTCTCCCTATCCAAATACTATAAACTGTTGCACCATCTCCAGCGCTTTTTTTCTGGGAAAAGAGGTGGTGGAACTCAGTGGGTTGCCCTCGGAGAAAAAGGTCACATGGCTGGTGGCCCCACCCCCTGATCTCCAGACAGAGGGGAGTTGAGATTGCCCTCCGCGCCGCTTGGCGGCGGGGAGAGCAATCTAAGCTCCCCTCTGCCTGGAGATCAGGGGGTGGGGCCACCAGCCATGTGACCATTTTCAAGTTTCCGGAACTCCATTCCACCGCGTTCCCGCTGAAAAAAAGCTCTGACCATCTCTCCCTCCAACAATTCTGTTTCCCCAAGCACGTATATCCCAATAGCAAAAGAACCAGTAAACAGCAGAGAAGACACACCCACAACTAATATTCAGCGTACAAAAACCCAGACCCATCTCTCACCTGGGTCTTGAAAGACAAAACATGAAACACACACAAATCCAGATTCACCTCTCAGCTGGATCTGATTAGAAACACACACAAAGACACAACCCAAATCTTGACAAACAAGATTCAAGTACAATTAACAATCATTTTAAAATGACAGGTTTCAGTTATAAATGTTCACCTATTTATTAGACTTCCCATAGGCTAGCAGAGCCTCTTCCTCAGCTTAGAATGAGCACAGCATTAAAAATTTTGTGTGTAAGTGCGTGCGTGCGTGCATGCGAACACACACATAGAACCACAGAAGTTTCCAAAATGTGAATGCGAGTATTGCTTCCATGGGCACGATAAAAGAACGTTTTTTAGCATAACAGATCAAGGGAGACAGGCTTCCTGATAGCAGAAGCAGCTGCCATGATAAAAGCCCAAGAGGCTGACTCCGAAGTTTTTATTAATAGAGGTCTTTTACACTTTACAAAGGAAAATGTATGAATGCCCTTGAAGAAGCAAAATTATTTCTAGATAGACTCTGTCTTCATGTATGGAAAACAAAATTGGTTGTAGAAGCATAATTACATGGAAATCAGTGAGACAAGGAGCAGATGGTCTGAAATGGAATTTTGTAATCCTTGAAATGAAGACATTGCCTCACTCCTATTATTCTTTAAACAGCGTAAGTATTTATGAATGCTTCCTTTTACTGCGTCTCCTTCAACATGCGATTTTTTTTAAAAAAAATTAGTTATTAGAAGGGAAAGAGAACCAGTTTGGTATAGTGGTTAAGAGTTTGGTGTAGTGGTTTAGAGTGCAGGACTCTAATCCGGAGAACCGGGTTTGATTCCCCACTCCTGCAGCCAGCTGGGTGACCTTGGGTCAGTCACAGCTTCTAGGAGCTCTGCCAGCCCCCCCCCCCACCTCACAGGGTGTTTTGTTGTGGGGATAACAATAATAATAACATACTTCATAAACTATTCTGAGTGAGCATTAAGTTGTCCTGAAGGGCGGTCCTGAAGGGCGGAATATTATTATTATCATTATTAAAATGTATATCTATGCTGTAACTTTGCAAACAAATGTGTGCAATGTTGTGGTGACCAAAGAATTTAGCTTCATGAGATCCTTGGCCCGCTTTCTCTCTTTTTTAGAAAAAGACAAGTTTCCAATGCTTATGAAGTTCTTGCAACATGCGAAGACACAGAAGAAACTGAGTCAGACTTCCACTGACAATGTAGATTTCAGTATCCTTACCATCGATCCACTCAGAACTCTTCATATTGTCAGAGGATGATCACACACAACATACTCATGGCATCTATTGCAGATACATGACACACTTATGCAGGGCTTTTGGGGGGGGGGAAGAGGTGGTGGAACTCAGTGGGTTGCCCTTGGAGAAAATGGTCACATGGCTGGTGGCCCCGCCCCCTGATCTCCAGACAGAGGGGAGTTGAGATTGCTGTTTCAGAAATTAGAAGCCACTGGCAGCTGGAAGGCAGGGGGTGGAAGTGGACGAGGATGCTGTACCCACCATCAGTTCTACCATCTGACAGCCTCTATTTCTGAGGTCCCGACAGATGCCTCTGCAGTTTGTGATGCTTATTTCATCTGAGCAGCCTTCCATGCTGCTCAGCGGAGCAGAGGACAATCTCAACTCCCCTCTGCCTGGAGATCAGGGGGCGGGGCCACCAGCCATGTGACCATTTTCAAGAGGTTCTGGAACTCCGTTCCACCGCATTCCTGCTGAAAAACAGCCCTGCACTTATGGCATCAAGACACTAAACAGTATTTACCATGCTTACTTCACACTTTTTCTAAAATACACGCATGGAATACATGGCTCTATCATGTTGAAGTCTGTGAAATAGGTGAGGCTGAGAGGAAGTATCCTGCCTAAGCCAGGAATTGACTCTAGCTTTCCCTGATATTATGATTTGGGATCTAAAAATGTTCAAATCCAGTGTCATATGACTTGCAATTATCAATTTACTATGTTTCTCTACACTAAGCAGTTATTGAAACTGTATTATGAATTAATTCATGGGAGAGAGAAGAGGATCTACCTTAAAAGATTAAACATGCCACCTAAAACAATGAAAATCTTTAAAATATAAAGAATTGACAGTCTTAAGTAGAGGAAAATAAAAAAATATGAATTGGCATAAGGAAAGTATATAATTATTCAAGAAATAGAATATGATCTTCAACACAATTAAACTTGCAGGAAAGAAAAGGGCAATTAAGTTGAAAATGGTTACAACAGTAATTTAATCTGTACATACAAATAGTTTCTGAATGAATAATAAATAATGGTAGATTAAACAAGCTTTTTATTTTAAAAAAGAGAGAGAGAGAGACAATAGGGATAAGAGACAATTGTCAAGATTCCAAACAGAATAAAAGTGGATCAGTGGAGAGAGGACTATATGTAGAGCAGTGCGCATATTAATTTTGTCTTTAAAAATTACAAATATTTTTCTTTTCTTTAAAAATTACAAATATAATTACGATTTGTCCAGCAGATCTGTAAAGAACAATGAAAAAAGACTGCAAATCAAGAAAAATATGAGTTGATGGATTATGTCATCTTAAGTGCTGAAGCTATTAGGATGTTAAGCGTAAAAGGGATGCATTTGTTCTGAAAGGTGTTTAGATGGCAATGTGACTATAAGCTACACACAAACACAAAATACAGCATACCATGATGCCCAAGGGCTCTATTATGTAGTTGCTCTTTTCTATGTTCTCTAGGGTTTCCAGGTCCCCCCGTCCTCCCAGCAGGAGGTGGGGGACCCAGCACCTACCTCCTCTGTTGCTTTTCATGCATGCATGCTCCCAGGCCCACACGATGACATCACTTCCGGGAAGTGACATCATCGCACGGGCCACAGCAGCCCTGGGAGCACTGCTGCATTCTGCAGGGAGGGGGGGGAGATGGAATCGAAGTGGCCAGATCTGGCCTGATTTGAGTCCGAAGCGGCCCAGAATGGGCCACTGCAGAGTGTAGGAGCACTCCTCACGCCACAGTGGCCTGATCCAGCCAGATCCAGGCCAAATCAGGCCCTATCTGGGCCAATTCGGGCCGGAATCGGCCCGAAATTGGACTATGTCCCCCACCCCCTCTTCTGGAACGGCTGTCTCTGCTGTCCATTGGTCCTAAAACACCTGGGGCTGTGTTCTGACCCTACAGACTGCTGTTTGTAGTTCTCGGAGTGGCTGATGTGTTATGTAAAGTGTATTTTCATGAGTTCAAGTTGCTATTTTTTCTCTTATATACTCACCTAACCATTATGTGGTTGAGTTGCACATGGCACATTCTGTCTTTTCTTAGCTCAAACAAGGAAACCAGGGTACTTGAATGTTGCCATTGGCTCATAACAGTGATTTCAAATAGGCCTTATGAGGGTTGTAAAATAGAAACTATTTTGTGTATTTCACACTGAACAAAATAATAAACAGCGTTTATAAAGCTTAATTCTCCAAAGTATTTTTGAGGCTGATGATCAAGAAACTGCACGAGCTGAATTAAAATTCAGTGGAAGAACATGGTTGCCATTACGTTCAACAATGTTCAACAGCAACAAAATCTGAGCAGTTAACTTTTTCAGATGAAGTGATATTTTAATTCAGTGGAAAAGCTAAATGCCATATCAATGGCATCTGGGGGAGTGAAAACTCCATCAGTATCTGGTAGCATCATACAGATTATCCTGAGATCTATGATACTTTTGATCTACCTATGATCTATGAACTTTTATGACTGAGGGAACCCCTTTTATCCATACTCATAACACATTTACTTTCTATTTCTCTTGAACAGAAACAAAAAAGCAGGAATGGACGGGTCTGGAGACCAAGTCCTACGAGAAAAGGTTGAAGGAGCTCAGCGTGTTTACCCTGGAGAAGAGACAACTGAGAGGTGATAGGATAACCATCTTCAAGTACTTGAAGGGCTATCATATAGAGAATGGTGTGGAGTTGTTTTCCGCTGCCGCAGCTCGGCCTAGAACCAACAGCTTGAAATTAAATCAAAGAGTATTCGGCTAAACATTAGAAAAATTCCTGACAGTTAGAGTGGTTCCTCAGTGGAACAGGCTTCCTTGGGAGGTGGTGGGCTCTCCTTCTTTGGGGTTTTTTAAGCAGAGGCTAGATGGCCATCTGACAGCAATGCTGTTTCTGTGAACCGGGGAGGGTAGAATGGGTTACATCAGTGTTTAGTTCTCGTGGCCTTCTTTACATGCCCAGGGTAATGCCAATCGCCACCTTGGGGTCAGGTAGCAATTTTCTCCAGGCCAGTTTGGCTAGGGATCCTGCCAGTGTTTTGCCATCTTCTGGGCATGGAGCAGGGGTCACTGGGGGTGTAGAGGGGTAGTTGTGAATTTCCTACAGTGTGCAGGGGGTTGGACTAGATGACCCTAGAGGTCCCTTCCAACCCTATGACTCTATGATTCTATGGTGGTGGTGCATATAGCGTGGCCCACCTTAGCCTGGCTCAAATAGAAGGAAGTACAAATCATCAGTTCAACAGTGCTACTACAATGCTGAAGGTGGAGATGCTGGAACCTATGGCGTTTAGGCTGCAGGAATCCCACAGTGGATTCGTCGACACCAATACACAAATGACACAAAGCTCCCTTTCCCAGGTGGGTCTGAGGATAATCTGAAGAGCTGCCTGAAGAAAGTAATGGGATGGAAGAGGTCCAATAAACAATCTCATTCCAGAAAAGACTGAGCTGATACTGGTCCATGACAAAGCCACTCAAGGACTGAGGAGTCATCTTCTCTTAGAGAGGGTTACACTCTTCCTGAAGGAGCAGGTTTATAGCTTTTGGACGGGAGGGCTGGTACTTGGGCTGTAGCTCAGGTCTCCTCAGAGGCACAAAGCAGCTTTGATCAGTTTTACCTAACATGTCACCTATGGCTGTGCCTCAGAAAGTGTAATTTGGCCACAGCGATCCATGCTCTGATCACATCCCGCCAAGATGAAGTGGATTGCAACCACAGACTGAGCTTTTTCAGCGGCGATGCTTTGCCTTGGAAATTCTCCCTTAAGGCTCATCTGGCACCTACTTTATTGTCCTTTAAGAGCCAGGCTGAAAAATTTCTCTTTACCCAGGACTAGAAGTGTGCATCGAGAAAGTTTCCATTTCAGTTTTGGCTCCAGGAGTTCAAGAATCATCCCATTTCACTACTCATTTGTTTCAATTCAGGTGATCCCAGCTCAGAAATGATCTATTTGTGTTTTTTTTTTAATTTCGGTCTGTTGTACACGTGTATGCACAAACGCATGCTATTCTTTTCAGGGGGGATGTGGAAACAAAGCTCCGTTTTTGAACTTAATCAAAAACAGCATCAACCATTAGTCCATCTCCAAATTTAACCACTGATCCACTGAGTTTTTCCTCAAGCACAGTAACACACATACACCAGCAATGGATCCATAGAAGGTGGATATTGGCTGGTAGAGCAAGGGGGCATTCCCAAGTAGGAGAGGGCGGCAACAAATGCAAAAAACAAGAAACAATCCTGCTTCATGTTCACTTTTTTTTTCTATAGTGCCAATAACTTGCATTCTGCTGTTGCCTGTTGGTTTCATGCTTCCTTGTGCTCTGCTCCCACAACGTCTTGCTCCCACAAACCCCTCAGCATTCCGCTGCAAAATGGGGCATTCTGGCTGCCAATCTTCTCCAATGCCCAAGTGCAGGCAGAATGATTGGCTGAATTCCCCTCCCTCAAATAGATCCAAGTTTTCCTTTTGCTCAGGGGGCAGGCAGGACTTTTTAAAAAAGGGTGGAGTTACAAATTTGCCAATTGACTCCGAAAAAGAGAGAGCCCTGAAAGACTATGGAAGCAATCCTAAACAGGCCTACTCAGATGTATGTCCCATGTTATTCCATAGCGCTTACTGCCAGGGAAGCCTCTTTCAAATTGAAACGCAGCCTATTCCTTCCAAATGTTTCCAAAGTTGGTAGGAGGGGAGGGGTTCCCCTTGTGAGGACTGGATTGACAGGGAGGGAGACTGTTTCCCGAGTAGCTACAGGGTGGGGGTGGGGAGATCCACTCGTGCCGCACGCATTGGTTTCATTCGCCTTCCAGCCAACAGAGTTAGTTAATAAGGTAAGGTCTCTCTCTCCTTTGGAACTGATTGGCACTATTCAAGAAAACTGCTGGAAGGCACGAACTGAAACACACAAACATTTTAGCAGGAGAGACTTGTTTTAATTTCTTTTCCCAGATTTGGTTCCGCATTCCAGAAGTTGCTTTAAGGGGCCAAACCAGTGAGCTTTGTGTGTAATTCCAGCTCTTTTTCTGCAATGTACTACTCAAGAGTTTATTCAGGAACTACAACATTGATAGAAAGCAGAGAAATAGAATAGATACTAACTACTTTACTTAAATGAGAGGAGGGACTTGCCAGAAGCCTAAAAATAACAATCTGGAGACATGCAAGGACAGAAGAGAGGCAGAAAGAAGGATCTTATTTTGCTGTCTACCTGTCAGATGAGCTGCCCCCTGCAGGTATTCTGTGTCTTCTGCCTCCTCTGTACACGAGACATTGTATTTCCAACAAATACTAGTGTAGAAGGAATATTTTGATGGAAGCAGATTTACTTACCACGTTGCTTCAAGATTATGTTCTGAAAATGGAATTACATCAAAGAGCTTTGGTGGGTATATGCAGTACTTCCCTCCCTGTTACAATCAAGATCCAGATTCACTGGAGAGCCAGTGTGGTGTAGTGGTTAGAGTGCTGGACTAGGATCTGGAAGTCACAGATTTGAATCCCCACTTTGCCACGGAGTCTTGCTGGGTCACCTTGGTCCAGACACACTCTTAACCTAATCTAGTTCACAAGGTTGTTGTGGAGATAAAATGGAGAAGAGGAACAATGCTGGTCAGTTCAGGTCCACTTGGGAGAAAGGTACAGTATAAATGAAGCAAAATAATTTTTAAAATCTGAGATTTGAAGGAAGGGCTCCTGGAAGGGAAATGGCGAAGATCAGACGGGGGAGGGCGTAGCTCAGTGACAGCAGCTTTGCACTCAGAAAGTCCCAAGTTCAATCACTGTCATTTCCAGATAAAAGGATCATGTGCAGGACACGTGAAACCCTCACGTGTCAGGCCTTGGAAAGCTGCTGCCAGTCAGAGTAGACAATACTGATCTTAACAGATAAAAGGTTTGACTGAGTGTAAGGCAGCTTCATACGTAGGAAGGACAAAAATTCGAGAGACTAAAGGGTTGAAGAAAGTGAGTAGGGGTGGAGGGTGTGGGCCCGTTTAGGAAGATAGGATAAAGAAAAGTCTTGGTACTCTCTCACCCTATATTCTCCAGAAGTTGCTCCAGCCAGCAGACAAACAGCTACTGATGGCCCCTGGCCCCAAGGATTTTTGCCTTTGCTTCAACCAGGGCCAGGTGGAACCCTCTGTCTGTGGGGGCCCAGTCTCAGCAGGATTTGTTATCATTTCGCTGGGCCTGTAAGATGGAGATGTTCTGCCAGGCTTATGGTAGTTGAGGCTGATGGATCACCTAACTGGTCTCCTGCCAGTGGGTGGGGGGTATGTATTATGTGCCCTGACCCTGTAATAACTACTTCTTAGCCACCTGTCCTGTGGACCCTGAAGATATTTGATGTGGGATGCATTGTGTGCTGGTTTAAAATGTTTTTATAGAATATTTGTATGATCTTTAGTGTTTTTATGTTTTTATTGTATATATTTATTGTGTTGTCATCCGTTCTGAGCCTGCTTGCGGTGAGAGCGGATTAACAATCAAATCAAACAAAAATAAAATAAATACTTACACAGAGAAATTATTTATTTACTTACTTTATAGTCTGCCTTTATCAAGACGGAAACAAGGCTTAATTAGGTGGTGTTTATGAAGGAGATGAAAGGTAACCAGGAAACTCCAATTGCATCTATACATGACTTCTTGCTACACAGAAACTACTTGGCTGGCTAACTTCCGATGAGCAGGCAAGGCAGGAGACGTCATCATGGTTAATACTAGAAAATGTTTTTAAGATGATATATAGGTGGTATTTGACGCCAAAAAAATAGCTTATGGAAATGTTAGAATGTCTGATAAATGTTGGAAATGTAAAAGTCATGAAGGATCACTGTATCATATGTGGTGGACTTGTGAGGTAGCTAGGCAGTACTGGGGAGATATTTTAGAAATGATAAATGAGATTTTGCAGACTTCAATAATAAAGAGCCCAGAACTCCTGCTACTGAACTTAAATATGGAAGATGTTCCTATACAACATAGAACATTGCTATTTTACATGACAACAGTGGCAAGAATATTATATACGCAGAAATGGAAAGTGCAAGAAATACCATCTATTGGAGATTGTATACAAAAGTTGCTGTACATGGCGGAAATGGACAAAATGACAAGGCTGAGAGACCAAAATGCTGAAGAATTTTTTAAGGATTGGTGTAGATTGAAGGAGTATTTGGAAAAAAAGTGGGACGTGAAGGGGAAACTGTGGCAATTTGAAAGTTATTAGGGGAATTTAGTGGGGACAGTAATCTTTACCATTTAAAGAAAAGTTTTAATTATTGTAAAGTTTAAATTTTAAATAGATTTGAGATTAATGGAAATTATTTAGTTTATTAATGTAATAAGAGTTAATTATATAGAGAGAGAATAGAAAAATAAGTTATAGAATAAGATATGGGTTGGAAAACTGTTGGAAGTCACTAGAAAAGGGGGGAGGGAAAGGAAGGGGAAAATTGATATTTAGGTTTAATAATTGAAATAACGTTTGTAAATTTGTACTCACCTAATAAAAATTTCTTTAAAAAAAAATCATGGTTAATACTAGAGATGGGCACAAACTGGGAAAATTCCGAACCGTGCAGTTCGTTGTTCATAGCATTTTACGAACCACAAACTTTCACAAACTTGCCCCAGTTCGTGAACTGGTTCGTTTGGTTAGTGAAAACGTCACTACCGGATCAGCAGAAGTTCTGCAGAAAGCCCATTCCCCCCCCCCCCGTTGCTAAGGAAACTGATTGATCAGCACCAGGCTATCTGCAGTGATGAACCGAAATACAAACCAAACAAACAGGGCTAAAATTCATCACAGTTTGTGAGAAATGAGCTCCCACAAACCGCTGGCTCATGAACCATGAACTGGCCTGGTTTGTGACGAACTGTGGTTTGTATTTCAGTTCGTGCCCATCTCTAGTTAATACAAATTTTAAAAAGTCCCTGAGAAATGCAGAGGATTTGCTAATGGAAACCAACTTCCTCTTCCTATGGTATCATTAGGCCTTTCAAGGAAAATCATGCCTGTATTTTTTTTCCTTTAAAGGACTGGTAATAGCAGAGAATAGAGGGGTCATTTCTGATTAATAAAACCGGGCAGGACAGGTTAAACTCCGTTCTCCTCCTTGACCCAATCAAGGCCTTAAATAGATGCAACTGCTCTTTAAAAATGCAAGGAAGAAACAGTCACAAAGTTCCCCTCATCTCCTTTATCTTGACTGTTAGGATGTTGACACCTTTGCCTAACTTCAGCAAGAGAAAATCCAAGGTCCTTCTGTGGCACTAAAGCTAAAAGAAAGGGCTGCTGGGATAATCAGAGAACCTCCACGAGTCCCCCTTGTTCTGATGCCAATGGCACACATTACTCTTTGCGGCTAATTCCATTGCAGAAAGCCAGCTCTCGTTTGATTTCTGGGCAGAACATGTTCGCTTATGTGCCAGCTGGAAAGATGCCACTTTTGCCCTCTTGGAGACACATAAAATAAGGGAAACCGATTAAGCTTAATTTCTTAATTTGCTTCTTCTCAGGAAGTTGCAGGTAGGGAATTTGGTGAACCCCTGAACTGTGCTAAGAGTCTCTGCTGCTGACATATCTCGAAAGGACCCTGGAAGCACGAACAGGCTCTGCTTCAGTTACTTGCATGGTATCATTTCCCCCAGTCCTGATACAGCAATTCTACCTCAAAAAGAGAGAACAGGAAGATAAACCAGCAATTTTACAATGTTACAGTTTGCCATAAAGTGCCATTTGTATTGGTGGCAGAGTAGCTGGAGGGTTAAGACTATGATCTGGGAGACCCAGGTTCGAATTCCCACTCGGCCATGGAAACTTGCTGACTGGAAAGGTATTACTGACACTTGATAGCTTATATAACATTGGAAGATGAACAAGTGAAGGAACCTGAGATGGTATAATTGGTGTTGTTTATTATGGTATAATTGGTGTTTAATAATAATAATAATAGTAATAGTAATAGTAATAATAATAGATTTATATACCGCCCTTTGGGACAACTTAATGCCCGCTCAGAGCGGTTTACAAAGTATGCCGTTATTATCCCCACAACAAAACACCCTGTGAGGTGGGTGGGGCTGAGAGAGCTCCAGAGAACCGTGACTAGCCCAAGGTCACCCACCTGGCTTCAAGTGGAGGAGGGGGGAATCAAACACGGCTCTCCAGATTAGAAGGTAAGGAGCTGTCTGTGGGCTAGAATTTTGTAGTTACGTTATTTTTAGAATATGGTAATTGATAACATTTTTCATATGAAATACAAAACATGCTCTCATTATTATTGTAATTGCAATATTATTAGGTGGGTAGCCGTGTTCGTCTGCAGTAGAACAGTAGGATTTGAGACCTCACAGATCAACAAGACTTTCAGGGAGTAAGCTTTCGAGAATCTAACCTCCCTTCTTCAGACATGAGTAGGAATGGAGATCCCCGAGCCTTTATATCACAGCCAAAAGGTGTGTGGGGTGTTTCACGGGAGGGCATCAGGATGTAAAGATACAATGCAGCTTGGTTAAATGGGAGGGTGTGGCAAAGATATAAAGGTATAATGCAGCTTGATTAGAGCAGAAATTATCATCTATAATGAGATAAGAGTCCTAAGTCTCTGTTCAACCTGGGGGGGGGGAGTTGTCTGATGTTCTAAATATGTGAATGAACTCCATTTGAGCTATCTCATGTTGTAAACTCCCCTTGAAGTTTCTCTCTTTGAGGACAGCCGCTTTTAGGTCAGCAATGGAATGGTCCTGGAAGATTAAAATATTCTCCCACTGTTTTCTGAGTGTTGTCATTTCTAATGTCAGATTTATGTCCACTTATTCTTTTGCAAAGGAACTGACCTGTTGGTTCAATGTAGCGAGTGGAAAGGCATAGAGTTGTGCGATCTGTGTCAGGGACCCAGGTAAAAAAAGTCGAATTTTTGCCAATCCAGCTAAATCTGCCTTTCCCAGATAGAATGAGAGAATCCTGGATCCAATCTGGGCCCAGATCAAGACCCCCAGACAAATCCAAATTAAACTGGGTAAATCCAGGAAATGTGGCTTCAGCCTCTTGACTGGCTGTTTCCATCTCCTGCATTTTTAACAAGAGTGGAGGAGGACGAAGGAGGGAGAATGAGGCAGGCAGGGGTGACTGCATGGCTAATCCATGCGGGAGCTCTCCTTGACGGCCTGACTTCTATGACATTGGTTCAGTAGGGCTAAATTGCCACAGTGTCCCCCGCTAAGGTGAATTTTCCCTTTAAGACTAATCAACTTTATTGTAGCATAAGCTTTCGAGAACCACAGCTTAATGCATCTGATGAAGAGAGCTGTGGTTCTCGAAAGTTTACGCTACAATAAAGTTGGTTAGTCTTAAAGGTGCTACTATTCTCTTTACTATTTTGCAATGGGGATAAGAAGCTGTAGACTCATTCTCCTCCCTTTCTAAGGCCATCTCCACCCTCTCTTGCATGAGGCTCTCCTTCTCAGTTCACTGTTGTGGACCTTTGAAACTGAAAATGCACATTCTGCTCCTGCATGAGATGAACAGCAACATCCTTGTAAATTATTTATGTAACCCTGCCGAAATTGAGAGATTTTAGGGACATCCGTCATCTGATGTGTCAAATGGAAGTTTGTCACTGACATCTAAGGTTAAATGATCAAATACTTATATCAAAAATAAATTTGCTATTAAGCTAAAATAAAACTATGAGCAATATGAATTTTTCATATGTATTGAAACAGTTGCTGAACTTTTAACTCTTACAACACAGACCCAGTGGAGCCGCCACAATGCTGATTACATGTCTTCGGAGACACCCCTCCAGCCCGATGCCTCTCAAAGTGTCTGGGTGTCTGGAGAAAGGAGAGCTCCCTGGGGTGGCTCAGAGACCCAGGTCCCCATGAAGGCAGGTGATGCCCCAACCAGCAACAAGGGGGCAGAGCTCACTTACTGGGCAACACTGGCCCTCCAGGGTGGCAGACAGTGGCAGCACAGCCAGAATAGCCGTGGCCACACTTGAGACCTGGGACACAACATCAGAGGAGATGGTGGCACCTGGATGGGACAGGCAGGGCTAGCTGCTGCAGGAGCAGGTAGATTGGAGGCAGTTCGCAAGCTGTGAGAGAAGGCCTAGGCACCCCAACCATGCTCACAGTAGGGCAAAAGGAAGGCCTACAACCACCAGACCATACACAGGTAGCACCATGGCCAGCAGAGAGCAGGGCTCTTGAGGCATGCCCAGGTGGAGCCAGCAATGGCCCCACACAGCGTGGCCAGCTGGAAAGAGGAACCAGGAGGACAGGAGGTTGGCCATTGGCCCAGACACTTCGTTGTGCCCTGGGGTTGGGATTCTGAGGGAAACTGGTCATGGTGGGGGGGGGAGATAAAGACGGCTCCTTAAACAGGCTGAGGAGGGGACATTAGGGGGAAGCTGACCAGGGGGTCACAAGCAACTCCCTCAAGGACAAGGAAGGGCAGCCAACGAAGCAACCTCTCCTGCATCTGATGCCTGAGGGAAGCCGGTGCAGGTTCAAAACAGCAGAAGGCCAGCAAGCGGTCCTGAGCAAGGAAAGGCTCGACCAAAGAATTCACCACCGGCCACCCCTCATCAGGGAATTCAGACAAAGCTACAAAGAAGCACAAGGAAACACGGCAGCGAGCAACCGCAAGGCTGCCAAGGGAAGAATAATATATTGGCACTTCTATCACTTGGAAAAGGAGAAAATGGAGGGGGAAGCTGGATTTCTTAATTCAAGGCTGTTGCTCCGCTGCACTGGTTGGACTCGTGATGCACCGCTACCACCACTTTGCTGCCAGTTTTCTGCCATAATGCATGCCTGCCTGCTGACACTCGCCTTCCTCAGGGGTTCATTTGGGCATGTGTGTATTGGGCATGAGAGAAAAAACATGGTGGATCAATGGTTTAGAGGGAGGTCTGTGTTCTGCGTGACTTGCGGTGGTGTTAGAGGCTCTGTCCCCGAGTCTCATTTCCCCAACCCCCTTGAAAAGAACAGCACAGTGTGCCCAGTCCCAACACTCGCCACGACACCTTTCCCCACACAGTTTTCAGGAGCCATGAGTGAACCCTGTTATTGTGCGTGTTCTCAAACACAGTGGGTCAATCAGTACTTTGGAGGGAGGAGCATTCCAAGCAATTCTGGTGCCGTTAAGTGCAAAAACAGCTGTCCCAGAGCCTCATATCCCCAACCACCCTTGGAGAGCTGCTGTAGCACAGTGGTTAAGTGGTTTGGCTGCAAATCAGCACTCTACTGGTTCACATCCCACTACTACCATGAGCTCAGTAGGTGGAAGCCACTCCTCTCAGCCCCAGCTCCCCAGCTCCATTGTGGGAATAATGCTAACTTGTTCACCGCTCTGGGTGAGGCACTAATCTGTCTAGAAAAGCAGTATATAAACATAGTTATTATTATTATATGAACAGTGTGCATCAGCACTCTACTGGCTCAAATCCCACTACTATGAATAGAGAGGCGTTCAGTTCCATGGAAGGTCAAGGCTCACTCAGGCATGGCAGATGATCCTTCGCTACTTTCAAGTTGCCTCTTAACCTCATCCATGCAGAAAAATCCCTGTTCAGCATCTCAAAACAAAGCAACATGGCCCAAGTGCTGCAGAACTGTAAGCACATTGTTTTGAGGGTTATGCTCAGTGTTTTGAGGCGCTGAGCATAACCCTCAAAGATGCCAGGGGCAACGAGAGAGTGATGGGGGGGGAGTCACCGTGCTGCTGGCTGGAGACTTCTGGCAGACTCTTCCAGGAGTCCCAAGGGGAACTCGAGCTGACAAGGTTACAGTGTGTGTCAAGGCGTCGTATCTGTGGCCTCTCATCAGGAAACTCTCACTAAGAAAGAACATGAGGGTCCACTTGAGAGGTGAGGTGTCCGCTGGGGAATTCTCTGAACTCCAACTAAAAATAGGGGACGGAGTGTATCCCAAGTCCAAGGGAAAGGTGACCATCCCTGTAGGCCTGGGCACAGTAGTGACGACCCCAGCAGACCTAACAGTCACAATATACCCTGATATCAGGAGCAGAGCAGGTGGCAATGCCCACCCCACCTTCACCCAGCTGGGATCAGGAGCAGAGCAGGTGGCAATACCCACCCCCCTTCACCCAGCTGGGATGAGGACTGGAGCAGGCGGCAATGCCCACTCACCACCTTCACCTGGCCGGGATCAGACGTGGAGGAGTAATGCCCTCCCCCCTTCACCTAGCTGGGATGAGGAGCGGAGCAGATGGCAATGCCCACCTCCTCATCCAGCTGTCATCAGGAATGGAGCAGGTGGCATTGCCCGCCCTCCACCTGCACACAACTGGGATCAGCCATGGAGCAGGTGGCAATGTCTGTCCTCTCCATCACCCAGCCGGGATGAGGAGCAGAGCCCGTGGCGATGCCTGCCCCCCTTCACCCGGCCAGAATCAGGCATGGAGCAGGGGGCAATGCCAGATGGAATCAGACCCAGTTGGGATCTAGTGCAAAGCAGGTGGCAATGCCCCCCCTTCACCCAGCTGGTATCAGGAGCAGAACATGTGGCAGTGCCCACCCTCCACCTTCACCTGGCCGGGATTAGATGCAGAACAGCCAGTAATGCCCTCCCCCCTTCACCCAGCTGGGATAAGGAGGGAAGCAGATGGCAATGCCCACCTCCTCACCCAACTGTCATCAGGAATGGAGGAGGTGGCATTGCTTTCCCTCCTCCTGCACACAACTGGGATCAGCCACGGAGCAGGTGGCAATGTCTTCCCCCCCTTCACCCAGCCAGAATCAGGCATGGAGCAGGGGGCAATGCTCACCCTCTGCACACAGTTGGGATCTAGTACAAAGCAGGTGGCAATGTTCCCCCTTTATTCAGCTGGTATCAGGAGCAGGCAGCAAAAAAGAAAACACAGGGACCACAAAAAAACGAATCCAACTTTTATGTTCCAAACATAATGTTTGGAACATAAAAGTTGAATTTGTTTTTTCGTGGTCCCTGTGTTTTCTTTGTTGCTGCCTTGTCCTTGGGACCTTCCCCTTCTTTAACTTCCTTTCCGTTTGTGAGATTGGGTATCAGGAGTAGAGCAGGTGGCAGTGCCCGCCCCCCACCTTCACCCAGCTGGGATCAGGAGCAGAGCAGGCGGCAATGCCCATCCCCCTTCACCCAGCTGGGATCAGATGTGGCACAGGCAGCAATGCCTGCCCCCCTTCACCCAGATGGAATCAGGCGCAGTGCAGGTGGCAATGCCCACCCCACCCACCCCCGCCTTTACCTGGCTGAGATCAGGAGCAAAGCAGGTGGTAATGCCTGCCCCCTGCTAGGATCAGGCACAGAGGAGGATGCAAAGTCCAACCCCTCTTCACACAGCTCGGATCAGGAGCAGAGCAGGTGGCAATACCCACCCCCTGCCTTCACCCGGCTGGAATCAGGCACAGAGGAGGATGCAAGGTCCAACCCCTCTTCACCTGGCCAGGATCAGGAGCAGAGCAGGTGGCTATGCCCACCCTCCCTTCACCGGGCCAGGATCAGGAGCAGAGCAGGAGGCACTGCCTGCTTGCCCGCCTTCCTCTTTCTAGAACCCGTTGTATTTTTCCCCACAATGGGCTTTGTTAAGAGTAAACCCATAATTCTTCTTAAGAAGTACACAATATTTACATTTCTCTCCCCCTCTTTTCATTTACTAATGATGCTGCATAAAATGAACATGCATATATCAATACTGCTTAGAGTAAGGGGTTATTAATCATCAGCCTCAAATGCTACAGCCAGTAAATTGAGTTCTCTGCAGATGTTACTCTGGGGTTTCTTTCACAAGGAGTGTGATCTCACCGAATGTGCATTTCAGGAGTGTGATACGCACAACTGCCATTATACTGTGAAAAGAGCAACATGTGGATTTTCCATGGAGATGCAGCTTCTATCCACACATTGCCCTGTTTAGCATGAAGGGGATGTCGACATTAATGTCTGCAGAGGGCTCCGCTGCACAGCGACAGATGTAACAGCCCGGATCCTGTGACAATCATGTAACGTAACAAGATGATTAGTTTGTGTGTTTAACCATCTTCAGCTCAGTTACTAGTCATTATTACAACTTGCAAAGCGCTTCCAAACTGGGGGGAAAGACAAGGGGAGGGAAGTCCGATCCCCTCTTTAAGTTTCACCTCTACAGCAAACGGGCTGCTCCTGAAGCAAAGGTTAAGATGGAAACTGCAGTTTTGGTGCTGCCGTTGCCAGCTTTTTAAGGAAGCTTTTTAAGGCTTCTTCTGGCTCACTGCATACATCGCCTACACTCTCTCTTGTTCATTTTACCACTTCTTGTTGAAATCTGTGCCCAGTGTCATGTCCGTAGCCCCTACACCCATGTCATAGTTCTAGGGGTGCTAAATGCTAACACTGTTACTGTCTGGTTTCATATCGCAACTGCTATGTTTGATTTCATAGACGGTATGAATCACTTTCGTTTCTCCCTCTCACAGCCTGGGAACACAGCTGGGAGAGCTGCGGGTAATCTCTTCCTTTGAAGCTCATTGAAATGACCTTGTAATGTCTGAAATGTTACAATTCTCTGTATCTTGTCTAACTAATGCATAAACTCCAGAAAAGTTTCCCAGACTTCTTCCCGCTCAGACTTGTGGTTTCGAAGGGAAGGGAATGTTTGAGTATTTAGACCTATACCTTCCTCAAGCCTTTATTCCTTTCAAGGAAGTGGTACTGCTCAGATGCATCCTTGCTTCTAAGTAAACCTATGGACCTGTGCATATGGAAAAGATCTGATTTCTGAATAAAAGTCATTTGACCAAGGACCCGCGTCTTGCTGCAATGATCCAGAGATCTGTCTGCCATATCCTGACACCCAGGGACTAGATATGAAGAACAATTATCTCTCAAACTGTAAATCATGGTTTGAACAACCATGAGATATGCTTGCATGTAAAATGTGGCTGCTGAGATGCACATTCTAACACACGTGCATGCACACAACAGTTGTTTAGAAAACAAGGAAGGATCGCTGAAACACTTCGACAGGAATACTGTGGATATATGAGACCGGTGGATGGAAATGTAGACAACTCCATAGAAATAAAGATGCTGGTTTCTTACATTCCTAGCTCTGATCAAATCCTGCCCACCAGATTTATGCAGGAACCACAAAGAAGTGTCTTAGTGAAGATATGTATCGCTAAAGTGACATCCTGAATTGTTCATTACTGGTGTCTTCTTCTATAATTTATCAGGAATCCAGACTGTTGTCTCAAATTTGCTATGACATTATTGAGTTCAGAAGTTGTCATCTCTACAAAACAGAAGAATGGAAAAAAAGAAATCCAATTCTAGGAAAAATACAAGCTTTCATAGAACATGTGCGGGTTTTGTATTAACATATTCTTGTTTATTATTACTATTTTTTTTCATGAAGCACTTTCACACAAATATCAACACACACACAATATATTGCCCTTCTACATTAGAAGACAATATAATTTTCTGTGTTTCTATCATGCCAGACATTTCCCCCCTACTTTGTGGTGTCCATTTATCATTCTATATGGCCAGTTCACTATCAGCTAATGAAAGGGGCTGTCAAAGAGGTTTGATGTGAAAAAGACAATAAAAGCAGTACAAAAAACTTGACTGAAATAGTAGTAAATCATTATAAAGTTCCTGGTAATACAGATTCATACTGGAGTGATTTAGTAAGGAGTCACAACGGTAGTAATAAAAATTTATAACTCATTGTGTTTGCTGAGTAAAAAGTGCAAACCTTAACAGAGTTGCTCCCTTCTAAGAGCACTGAAGTCAACGGGCTTAGAAGGGCATACCTCTGCTTGGGTCTACATTGCTCTTTGATGCGCTCTTGCACAACTGGCTATGTTTGCCCATCCAATCAATGCACTTTCAAAAGATCCACTTTGCTTCTTGCAGCACTGCAAAGCAATACAACAAATACAACACTACATTGATAATGAACTACTATTGTATTCACAGAAGTTCTTGTGTCTTTAATATGGGTATTTCTATCCCGTACATGGTTTGGCATCCATATTTAGAATTTCAGCTTGAGCTGACGAAAGGAAAAATGGTTAATGACTTAGCCTACTTCAGCTGTCTCATTCCCCGGAGTACCCAACTAGTTCCAACTTGAGACAAACGTCACCTATTTAATATTCAAGCGCAGAAGTGTGCTTCTTATAGAAAGAACTTTTTTCCACCAAGAGCATTTTTGACTTGACTTCCAGTTTTTGCATTCTAATGGGATAGTTATTCCATTGTTAGGCATGATTCAGCCATCGTTTTGAATATAGTTTCAGACCACTATTTGTTGCTGCAGGTCTTGAGCATTCGATTTTATTGCGTATGCATGTTATACACATTTATACATACAATATACATCCTTTACATGTTTATTTATTGACTAGCAACAAACCCCATTGTGGCAGAAAATACAACGGGCTCTAGCCATCCCAAGGCCACCTTGGAGGCCTGGCGTGGCTGTGGAGAGGCCCTCCCAAGGCCCCGCAAAGGCCCAGTGCAGCAGCAGGAAGGCCTGGCGTGGCAACGTGGCCCTCCCAAGGACCCACAGAGGCCCCTCCGTAGGCCCATCAGGATGGAATGGAGGCTGTGCATGGCCCTCCGGAGGTTCCTGCCGCAGCAAGGAGGTCACCACCACGATGGAGTATCCTAGACTGGCGGCAGCCTCTTCAGGGCCTCTGGAGAGCCGACGTGTTACCGGCAACTCACTTTTTATCCTGGTGCACCTGTGCTGGTGCACCAGGATAAAAAGTGAGTCATTGGCAACATGGTTTGCCTTTTATATCTTAGGATATAGAAATAATGTTTGAAAGTCCACACAAAATATGGGGGGGAAATGGTGGGAAGAAGCAGAAAATAGTGTGAAAATCAAGACAAACAGTGCGAAAATAAATTCTCCCACTAGAAAAACAAAATTGAAATTTGGAATTTTTAATCTTCAAAACAACTTGGCTGAAATTTTTAATTATCCCTATTCCATAGCTATTACAGGAAACTTATTGCATTGTAGATGGTGCCATTGGTACTACTCGGTTGATTCTGCAGTGCGCAAAATGTTTTAGTAGCATTATATTGACTATTAGACTACTCAGTTCTTGATACTTTTAATATAGGTCACTTACTCATATAGCACATTAAAAACTAACCTAGACATTTCTATGTCTATGGTACAAAGAGTACCACAGACACTGTATAGCATAATATAAATAATAGTAGCTCCGCTAAGTCTCCGCTAAGTGTTCTCCTTACCCCTCCAATGTGGCTTCTGTCCATGTAGGCCGCATGATCACCAGTACAGTCTTTTGGTGGTCCAAGGGGACTCTGTCTTTCCTGTCTCGCTAGTGGAAATGCCGGTCAGATCCAACCGAGTGTCAGTTTAACGCGCCCTATGCTGGCGTGGGCTGTGCCCCTATTTTTCTGATTTAGGGAGCAGGAAGCAGCACAGAATATCAGAGGCTCACAGTTACCTGTACAACTGTGCCAGTCACATCCATTGCTTGTGCAGCCTACATCTCAAGTTAAACCCCCCATGTTTAACAATGCAGCACCTACATTAATATGAAAAACAGACCACAAATTGTTTTGCAAACAAATACAAGAGAAACCGCACATGGGGCAAAAATGAGAAGGGCTTATCAGATGTGCAACTTTTCTTTTTAATCAGCTGCAGAGCCAGATCAGTGTAGTGGTCAAGAGCGGCAGGACTGTAATCTGGAGAGCCAGGTTTGATTCCCCACTCCTCTACTTGAAGCCAGTTGGGAGACCTTGGGTCAGTCACTTCTTGGAGTTCTCTCAGCCCCACCCACCTCACAGGGTGTTTTGTTGTAGGGATAATAATGACATACTTTGTAAACCACTCTGAGTGGGCGTGAAGTTGTCCTGAAGGGCTACATGTTATTATCGAATGAACATTCAGTTCATGGAGAGTGGGAACATGTCAGCAACATATTTTGGGAGTGAACTTTATGCAACTGCCATATTGTGCAAATTGGGCAGCACATAGATTTTCCATGAGGGCAGTAGCTTCACAAAACGCATTTATACAAAACTGGAGAATCCATTTGTTATCGTATGGTGGCAGTTGCACTTCCAAAATATGCAGCCGGAGGGATCCTATGCTGCATGAACCACATACAACAAAACGCCTGCAGAGAACTTTCTCTGATTTTTTTACAGTGGTTCTCCAAAACCAAGTTTCTGACTCCAGCCCATGGCCACCACTTTGGAACATATGAAATACATTGTACAAGGAAGAGCATATGCTCCAAAAAATCGCCGAGAACTTTCGAGCAACTTGTGTGCCTGCATCAATTTTACAGAACCTGTTAATAGGTAGCTGAAGAAGATATCTTTTACAGGTGTGTGAAATTCAAATCTCACGCTTCTCCTTGTGCCCTGCCAAGTGAAGTTACTCCGCGTGACATTCTGAAATGCACTGCCTTATCAAATTTCTGCTGAATTTCTTAGCAGTATAATAATTTAAATTCACTTTGCTGTAAAAGCCTCAAGGCAAGCATATTTTTCCAAGCTGGTAGTAAAAGTGAGTTTTTGTTATTAATACAAGGCAGCTGTCCTAATTCTGGAGATATATGCAAGCTAACATCTCCCCACCCCCCACCAAAAAACCCCTTCCATTTCAGTTTTATTTTGAGTTATATCTTCAAGTGAATTCAGGAAAGAGAAAACTCAAGAGGAAAACGAAAGTTTGAATCAAGACTTCATCTATGGGTTCAGGGGGTAGTTCAATTCTTCAGGGGGTAGTTCAATTCTTGAAGAGGAATTAAGCTGCTTTCTTATGTAGATAGTGCCACATACCTAAATAGGGCCTTTTAAAAAGAGAAATTTGTGTGTCCATCTCCAGGTTTTCAAAAAAGACTCTGATTTTTGGCTTGGTGCTTTGCTAAATGTGTTAGTAACTTTTACTAGGTGGTTAGGTAGCTTTTAAAGTTTAGTTATGAGGGGGGGCCCTAGGAGAAAGGCGAGGGCTAAGACTAGAGGGGGAGGGCTGTATCTCTCTCCTCATCTGCATAGAGGAGGCCCACCACAGCACAGCTGCCAATCACCAGCCTGGCTTCTGGTGACAGCAAAAGGGTTCGCAACGCCCCCTTTGCTGAGGTAGCTGCAGGAGCCCCACCCCGGCAAGTTCTTGAGGCAGGAGCTGGCACTGGGCAGGGGCCTGCTGCTGAGGCTCCCCCTCCCACAGTTACTGAGACTCAGCAGCGGAAGGAGAAGCAGCATGAGTACTCTTTTGGGGGTGGGCCTGGAAGATCTCAATTTTCCATTTCTCAGTTTCACCCCAGGGACTTGGAGGATGTCAGATGAACTGGCAGAGGGGCCCAATGCTGGTGAGCCTTCCCAAGCTTCCTTTGAGCCAGACCTTTCAGGGCAAGGTCGGAGGAGAGTATGGTGGAGGAAGAGATTGTGGAAGTGGTGATCCCCAATTCTCTATCCCTTCGTCTTCAGCCATCATCTTCTGCCAAACCCAGGCACAATGTGTCTGACCAGAGCGCCTCATAGGAGGGTGCTCCTGGGGTACTCAGAGCTGCAAGGCAGCATGTGCTCCCCCCCCTTCTCCTCCAATGTCTGGGAGCATTTCCAGAAGATGGAGGATCCCCAGTTTGCATAGTGCCAGCAGTATGGCACCTGGGTTAGTCAAGGGAAAGATGTGGCTTATCTCCCGACACCCAACCTCAGAAACCACCTGAAGATACTTTGGGGGGGGGACTGGCACCACCAGCAAGGGGATCATCCCATGGCCACCTGAGAGAAGGCTGCAACAGGACATCACATCCCAGCTGCAGCCTTTCACCGAGAAAGAACCAGGTATGTTGGCAATCATGTGTGACCCATGCATCACGGGCATCTTCGCTGAGCAGGCCAAGAACCTTACCAGTGTGAGAGACTTGCCCTCTGTTTGTGGGCAACATAGGCAGGCAAAGAGGGGCTTCCTGCCGGCGGAAAGGGAAAGGGAAGTTGCCCAGCTCGGCGGCCTCCCCCTCCCCCTCCTCAGCAGGGTCTCTCCATGGCTGACAACTCAGCTCCTTTGGGAACATGAGGAGCATAAGCTAGGATTCAGGGGAGACGGCAGTCACGGGCTACCCTTCCAAGTCCTGTGGGTTGCTTTCCACTGATCCTCTGATCTACTGGGCTAAGAAAGAGGCGGTCTGGCTAGACCTCCCTCCCGTGGCTCAGAGGCTCATCTCATGCCCCCTGTTTGCAGAGCAAATGCATCTTTTCCCACGTGGGCGACACTGTCAGGTCGCATTGCACTCCCCTGGCCCCCCTGGAGAGTGGAGCAGTTGGTCTTCCTGCCACTCTTCAATTTCCCAACTCTGAGCTTCCAGGGTGAATGAAGTAAGCCCACTTTACTGGGTGGAGTGGATCGGATTCTCTGGTGATCCCTGCTGCTGCTTCTAGTTGCAAGACTGTCCCTTGCTTCAGTTTGGTTTGGGTGGACTAGATGTGATTCTCTCATGGGATGTTGGTCCTCATAGGAAACAATGGAGAGTGGCTGGGCAGCCTGCTCAGGGGGCGCAGGGGAGTTTAGGGGGGGCATCAGTTTAGTTCTGTTGCAGTTCCCCCGGGATGAGCTTGCATCGGGAGTGTACTTACGGCCACTGGAACGTTTGCCCTGTGTGCATGTGCCCTGAGAACCAGCATGTATACTTTCTTATAATTGGGTAGAACAGAGAGTAGCTGGTTAGCTTGCTCAGTAGGCACATGGGTTTGGGGGGGCACCTTGGGAGGAGGAGCTATAAGTTGTTGTTATACTGAAAATGGATAGAATGACATGTTTATTTCTGTTATAACCAGGGCCCATTTTGAGGGGGAATGTGCAGGAACGCAGTTCCAGTAGGTCCCCAAAGAGGTCACATGTCAGGTGGCCCCGCCCACCTGACTCTCGGCCATTTTGGGCCCGTTTCAGCCTGGATTGGGGCAGAAACAGCCCAGATCGGGCCTCTGACAGCAGGTAGATCACTCTCCCACTCAGCAGCGGCCCGATCCTGACCATTTGGGGCCCCTTTTCAGCCATTTTCAGCCCCTTTTTGCCATTTTGGGCCCAATTTCAGCCCTGAATGGCCAGGATGGGGTCCAAAACAGCTAGGATCGGTGCTGTCAGGGGGTATGGTATATGCAAATCAATGATGCTTATGACACACTTCCGGTGATGTCAAGGGGCGTGACATATGCTAATGAGCTGTGCTAATGAGATCCTCCCACTCTTTTTCTACGAATTGACCCCTGGTTATAACCATTAGTATCCTGTGAATTCTGCACCAAGTACTTTCAGTAAGCACTTATAAAGTATGTTACACTGATATCTGACGTCAGTCTTATTGTGGTGGGGTTTCCCTTTGTATTGTGGCTGCTGTGAATGACACTGGTTCTGTGGGGCTAAATTGCAAGAGTGTCCCTTGCTTCAGTTCCGTTAGGGTGGAGTGGATGTGTTTCCTGGGTGTGATGTTGGTCCTCAAAGGGAACAACAGAGAGTGGCCGGGCAGCTTGCTTTGGGGGGCTGGGGTTTGGGGGCGAATCAGTTTGGTTCTGTTGGGCTTCCCCAGGATGAGCTTGCATTTGGGAGCACACCTCAGCTGTGGCATCCTTGCCCTGTGTGTGTGCCCTGAGGACCAGCTTGGAAAATTTCCCATCATTGGGAAGCATGGAGAGTGGCTGTGGGCAGCTTGTTCAGGGACATTGGGGGAGGGGGGCGTCTGTTTGGTTCTGTCGGACTTTCTGTGAGTGGAGCTTGCATTTGGGAGTCTGCCTTTGGCCATGGCAACCTGGCTCCATGTGTTTCCTCATGTATTTCTGCAGCTTGGACTCCACCCTCCCCACAATAGGAACAAATGGAGTAGCCGGGGGCACCTTGTTCAAGGGCCCTCAGAATGGGACACAGGAGTCCAATCTTCCTGAAACTCAGAAGCTCATTAGAGGACAGTCAGCAGCAGATCCCCTGCAAATTTGGTGTATTTTGCTTGCCAAATGCCACCCTCAGTCCCAAGAGAGTTTTCCCCTTAGGGAATAATGGAGTGGCTTGAGGCACCTTGGGGGGGGGGCAGGGCTTTTTTTGAGGGGGAATGCTCTGGAACAGCATTCCAGCAGCTCTAGAATCTGCCCTCGTGATTCCTTCCTTTTTCGGCCCTGTGGGCTCTGCAGAGGAGGTTTAGCTGCTTTGAGTTCGTTCTGCTTTCTTGAGTGAGTAAGTGAGTGTGAGCGAGCGAGCGAGCGAGCGTGCAAGCAGCCACTGCTCAGGCCTGGCGCTGGCTCTGCAGAGGAGGCTTAGCTGCTTTGAGTTCATTCTACTTTTTTTCATTCATGAGAGAGAGAGAGAGAGAGAGAGAGAGAGAGAGAGAGAGAGAGAGAGAGAGAGAGAGAGAGCTGGGGCCCGGCACGAGCTCTGCAGAGGAGGTTTAGCTGCTTTGAGCTCATTCTGCTTTTTTTCCCATTCATGAGTGAGAGAGAGTGCAAGTAGAGCTGCTGGGGCCGGCTCTCCAGAGGAGTCTAAGCTGCTTTAAGTTCATTCTGATTTCATTTCATTCAGGGGTTTCTGTGTATGTGTGTGCTGCTTTGAGTTCATTCTGTTATATTTTCATTGGTGAGTGGGTGGGTGGGGCTGTGTGTATGTATGATGCTTTCAGTTCATTCTGCTTTCTTTTCATGGGGCTGTGTGTGTGTGCTGCTTTGAAATCATTCTGTTTTCTTTTCATGGGGGTGGGTGGGGCTGTGCATGTATGTGTGTGTGTTGCTTTCATTCTTTTGTTGTCTGAAGTTGACATTGTTATGATTCCTACAGCTTTTGAATGCAGATTGGTTCTGTGTTAGGTAAATATATCAGTTATGGTTATTTGTATCAGTTAAAATAGCAGTTATGGTTATTCCAGTTTTCTGCTAGGAACTGATAGCTGTGTCCAAGTCACAGAAGGCTTTCAAAAATATATTCAACAGCATACAGGTGTGCTTATGTCTTAATAGCTGTAACTCAAATGGTTCTCCCCACCCTCAGCGGATTAATATAACTGAAATTGCAGTGGACATATGGGTGTTAAGGAAGTTTTTATGAATATTGTTTGCCTAGGACACTGGAATATTTATGAGCATTTCACAATGTCACAATGGCTTAGCCATTGGTAAGGTAGAGTTGGCAGGCAACAAAAAAAAGCCATTTTAAACTAAGTATAAATCTAATGCAGCTAAAGTTGAGTATCTAATTTCGATTTGCTCCAGTAAAGCAAAACCCTCCCTGAAAATTTGAAAATTCAATATTCATTAGATTAGGAATTTCAGACTCTGTGGAATTTTGAGAAAGAATTTTGGAATTTTTTTTCCTACCCTGGCAGAGGGAATCTGTTAGAATTTAGATTTGTGAGATGGGTTTTGGATTTTTTAGAGGTGACATCCTTCTAGCATATTTTAAAATATGATTCCAAAGAAATGAAATGTTTGGGAAAGGGAATGGAAGATTTCACTTTTTGTAAAGGATATAGAAAGGAAAAAAACCCTCTCATAATAATGTAATTTTCCAAGCTTACTAACATTTATCTTGTCGTAATGCATTGTGCTGGGTTCCAGGAAGCGACATCACTGCTGGGAGTGACGTCATCACACATTTTTGGGAGTACGCACATGCGCTTTGCACGCACACATGTGATAATAGAGAGTTCCACCACCTCTTTTCCCAGAAAAAAAGCCCTGGGGGGTGCTATAAGTTTGGCCCATGGGGTTCAATCTTTATAACACCTGGGGGGAGGGGGCTTTGGAGGACAGTTAGGAGTAGGTTCCATGCAAATGTGGTGAAGTTTGTTCAAAAACTCATACGCACAACAGCCACCAGATAGCCCAGAGTTGGGTTTCTCATAGGAAACAATAGTGAATTTCACATTGTATTACCAAACCTAACTGAAGAATCAATTCAGTATTCAGGGCTTACCAATTTTTTTCTCATTTGGTATTACCAAATCAAATTTACCATGTATTGTTGAAGGCTTTCACGGCCGGAGAATGATGGTTGTTGTGAGTTTTCCGGGCTGTATTGCCGTGGTCTTGGCATTGTAGTTCCTGACATTTCGCCAGCAGCTGTGGCTGGCCTCTTCAGAGGTGTAGCACCAAAAGACAAAGTTCTCTCAGTGTCACAGTGTGGAAAAGATGTAGGTCATTTGTATCTACTCAGGAGGGGTGGGACTGAGCTGAGTCATCCTGTGAGAGTTTCCCAGGGTGTGGAATGCTAATGGCGGGAGGCTTCACTGTATCCTGAGGAGGTTCTTTTGCATATGGATTGGTACTTGATGTGCTAATCTTCTCTGCAGGGCTATTGTCGGGTATAGAGTGTTTTGTTAGCCTGGTGTTTTTCAGAACTGGAAACCATGCTCTGTTCATTCTTAAGGTTTCTTCTTTCCTGTTGAAGTTTTGCTTATTCTTGTGAATTTCAATGGCTTCCCTGTGCAGTCTGACAAAGTAGTTGGAAGTGTTGTCCAGTATTTTGGTGTCCTGGAATAAGATACTGTGCTACACCTCTGAAGATGCCAGCCACAGCTGCTGGCGAAACGTCAGGAACTACAATGCCAAGACCACGGCCATACAGCCCGGAAAACCCACAACAACCATCAAATTTACCATTTTTGGCACACCCCTACTGCCATCTGTTTAGGCTGGAAAAGAGAAGTCAAGCCCAGTGTGCTGAGCACAATGCACACACACACACGTCAGTTCCTCCTCTAAGAGGGCTGCTGGCCTTTTAAAGCAGGTTTATGTTTGAATGAGAGGGAGCCTGGTCCGTTCGCAGCACTTGGCGGTCTTGCCCTAGCTGAGCAGCGAATTCCAACTCTGACCAGGCATTCCTAATCTATTGCACAAAACCCCCCCCACACCCTCAGAGTCCAGTCCTGAACGGGAAATCCAAGCCACACGTAGTCATGATGCACACGTAATACAATTACCTCTGTGTATTCTGAGTACCATTGCCAATTAGGAGTAAATCTAATCAACATCAATGACTGTACACAAGGCAAAATTACCAGTAACCAGTATGCATTTTTTAATTTATTTATGCATCTACTTGTGCACACATTTATTTAGGCCGGATAAATTTTTTTATGCATCTACTACTTGTGCATAAATATTTGCTTATGACAAATCATATATTTTTAATTTTTTTATTTTGGTCTGATGGCTTTTTTTTTTGTTCCCCATGTTAAAATTTAGCGATAGTGGAGTTCTATAAGAAAAACGCTTTCATATAAAATATGATGTTTTGAAGAAAACAAATATGCAAATATAAAGTATGGAGCCACATTAACTGTAAGACATGCAGTCATATGGATTTCCATCACATAGCTGAAAAAATAATTAGGCCAATACATTTTGCACAGGAAAATATACCATTAGACTCTCTGCGGGACATAACCTTGGCCTTTAGCATGTAAAAAAATCATCAAGTTACTTTCTAATAAACAATGCAATATTAATAAGCACAGTTGGCCTCTGGGTTTCAGAACACTCACAGCAGGTACTGAAATTGTTGCCCAATTTAAGTTAGAAATTCATTACTCTTTGTAAATGGACATTGCTGAATTCAAGTAAGAGGTTTATATATTGCTTCTGTGGTTAAATATTTCTATTGACCGTCAATTTCTTCTGAAAATATTTTAGATTTTGTTTATAAGAAGGAAAAGGAGAAAAACTGTATCGTGTATTTGTATATTTAAGGGAGTGATTTTAACCAAACACTCAAATCTTGTTGCATTCCTTGTTTCACTCATTATTCAGAGGGGGTTTTTTTGCATTAGGGGTTTATTTCAATTCTTTTATTAAAGGATTTTTCACACATACCCCTCCACCTGACTAGAAACCCCTTGGAAATGACTTCCATTTTTCCTAGCCCATCACATATCAACCATTACCTTATACCTAAAATCGTCTAGTTCTCAAAAGACGCAGTATGTTTCATACTGAATGGTCAGAGAAGATGAGGAACCCTAGAACAGATTTCCCTGCCTCCCTCATTTGCTTCAAGGTCTCTGGCCCGCCACTGGGATGAACTCAGCATCCTGGATGCCTTGGAGAAGATAAAACGAGGCCAGCATTTTCTTTCCTGTTGTTCTGTGTGTATAATGTCAAGTATGCACCTCTGTGGTCAATAAAACCTTGTCAATTTCATTTCAGCTTCCTCTACATGGAGCTGTGCTCTTTCAAACCAATACAATAAAAACGTTCATCCAGCATACTGAAGAAGAATCTGACAAAGGCTTTCTTAACTACCGAAAGCTTTGGTCAATTTCATCTTCAATAGAGTGGACGAGTGCTCTGTGTGTATTAGGACAGAGAAGTAGAGCCAAGGAGCCTGGCATGAAATTGACTGAGGCCTTCTTAAGTATCTCCTTTGGAATCTACAGAACCAGGAAAAAAAGAGGAAACGTTCCATGCGGTGGGGAGTCGTTCTTAATATACAGTTCATGTGACTCATTTTTAGATAAATCAACAGAATTATGTAAATTATCTGTATTTTACTTGGCTGGTCTTGTGACCGTAATAAACCCATTGATTGATTGATTGATTGATTGATTGATTGATTGATTGATTGATTGATTGATTGACTGTAAATCAATGATAATGGAAATATCACCACAGGAGGTGGTGGCAGCTACAAGCATTGCCAGCTTCAAGAGGGGACTGGACAAATATATGGAGCAGAGGTCCATCAGTGGCTATTAGCCACAGGAGATAGATGGTATTCTCTTTGTGGGGAGGTGGTGCTCTGTTGTCTTGGTGCTGGAAGGAAGGCAGTGGGAGGGCTTCTGGTGTCCTGGCCTCACTGACAGTCCTTTAGATGGCACTGGATTTCTAGCCACTGTGTGTGACAGAATGTTGGACTGGATGGGCCACTGGCCTGATCCAACATGGCTTTGCTTATGTTCTTATGTTCTTATGTTCTTATCTTTGGGTTGACCCAAAAATCCCCCTCTAATGTGAAAAGTATCTTCTGCTCTCATGAAAGTAGATTTACATGTCTTCTACCCAGGGCCGGCATGCCCATTGAGGCCAGGTAGGCGGTGGCCTCAGGTGCGGGGTGCCAGAGGGAGCGCCAGAGGAGGCGTGGGGGGCAGGGGCGCACGTCACAGAGCTGCAGCCTCCTATCCCTCCCACCCCGCGCCGCCACCAGCACACACCCCCAGCTGGGCACAGCCGCCACGGGCAGGCATCTGCGGTGGCGCAGGCAACCAAGCAGGAGAACGATTGGGCCGGTGGCGGGGCGCGCGCTCCCATGATGATGTCGCATGTGACATCATCGTGTGCGCTTGCACGCGGGGGGGGCACCCGGCCAGTCGGCCGCGAGCACCGAAAACCCTTGTGCCGCCCCTGCTTCTACCAAGCTGTATAAGGAAGCATCACAAAATCCGCATACATCCTTCTGCTTCTGCTAGTATTTGGTTTAATATTTTGCACAAGTAGAAACCTGTTGTGTGAACTCACTGCCTAAGTTGGCAAGCATGTGCACAATAGTGCCAAAAACTATTTTTGGCTTCAGTCATGTTGCTTTCTAAAATTCCATTTAATTATATTTGAAATAACATCTTCAAATGGAAATAAAATAGGCATCTACTACATTTATGTGAATAAAAATGAGGTATTTTGTTGGGGTGGTGGTGGATATTAATATTAAGGATATTGTAAGCATAAAATGTTTTTCATTTCACTACTAGCTAAATGTGTGGAACCAGTAGGTGTCTTTTTCAAAAAGATTTGGCAGAAAGCAAAATTAATCTATTCTGCTCCTGCAAAACTCCAGAGTGGATTAAAGGATCTGGAATATATTCTGCAACAATGTGGGGAACGAATAAAGGCCTAGAACAGGCAGGCCTTTCTGTGTATACCCACGAGACCTTCAGTGCTCTTTCTGCTCTCTACACTCAGCACAGGTTTCTGAGCAGATGAGGTGAGGCACATGCGCTCCTCGGCAAACCACTGCCTTGTTTGGCCTTTTGAAGAGATGCGTATTTAAAATGCATGCTCACTAAAGTAAAGGAATACATAACAAGTTTTTTATAAAATATAAATGATCAGAAAGTAAAAGAAAAATGTTACAATGAAAAAATATTAATCTTCAGGTAGACCTTATAGTTTAAAACATGGAAATGAGACTAAAGCCATGTTCAGTCACCCAGACAGTTCGGCTTGCAAGCTGTCTGCAAGATGCAATAACCGGAGTCAACTTTTAAACTCTTTATTTGTATTTAATCAATTTGCACCTGTTCCGTTTTGCAGAACTGAGCCTACACATCATGTGTTCTCCTGATGGCTTTCCACAGCTTTCCCCCATTCAGAACACAAGACTGAGCCTCACTATGGAAGAAGTGGACAGGCTGCAACCCACTGGACTGGCAGTGACTTCGGAAAGGCTGAACCTGGTGGGGCAGCCCCATTTGCTCTAATGGGCCACTCTCCACGGGGTGGGGAAGGGAATACACCATGGCCTGGCCTAGCCCAACCCCATCAAGTCTTGGGAGCTAAGCAAGATTGTCCCTAGTCAGTACTCGGACGGTAGACTATCAAAGAAGTGTAGGGTTGCTACACAGAAGCAGGCAATGGCCAAACACTTTATTTATTTGTTGGATTTTAGCCTTCCCTCCCCGCAAAGCAGGCTCAGGGCAGGTTACAATCATAAATAAGGTACAATAGGTAAAACCAATAAAATAGCATCTCAGGCAAACATGGGTATCACTTCTGTGTCTCCTGCCTTGAAAACCCTATGGGGTTACCGTAAGTCAGCTGCAATGTGACAGGCACTTTACACACACCACAACTAATTCTTTCCCACAGCTTTTGCATTACGGTGCAGCATGGATGTGATGGACAGTGCCCTCAAGTCATAGCTGGCTTATGGTTTTCATGGCTAGAGCCTCTGCAGCCCTGGTCTTCGTTGTAAGTCTCTCATCTAATTGCTAACCAAGGCCAACCCTGCTTAGCTTCTGAGATCTGACGAGAGGATATGAATGCATATATACTGCAAAATTCCAAAGAAATCATCTTTGTGATTTATCTCCTTAATCTTATATTAGAACCTATTGCATCCAGGTATTACGATTCCAATATATGGGTAACCCAGCTACTGGGAGGTAAGTTACTACATTAACAGGAATTATTAATGTAGGAGTTGGATATGGTATATGCTATTCTATACTTCTGCACTCTTCTATCAACTTACTACAAGTTTGATGTACCAGTTTGATCTGGAGAATCAGGTTTGAACCCCCACTCCTCCACTTGAAGCCAGCTGGGTGACCTTGGGTCAGTCACAGCTCTCTGGAGCTCTCTCAGCCCCACCTACCTCACAGGGTGTTTTGTTGTGGGGATACCAATAATAATAATGTACTTTGTAAACCACTCTGAGTGGCCATTAAGTTGTCCTGAAGGGCGGTATATAAATCAAATGTTACTATTATTATAAGTAGCAGCACGATGGGCCAGAATTAAAATGGAGATTCAGATATGGTTCGAGCCTTAGACCAGTGTTTTCTTCTAAGATCTTAGGGCAAGAAAAAAATGTCTCATTACCTTTAAGTGAAATTAATATGTTTAATAACCTCACAGATACAGCATAGTCTGTACATGCAGTGCAAAGGGGTGGTAAGTTGGAAGAAGAGTGCTGAAGTATAGAACAGCATATACTATGTCATACTCCTACATTAATAATTTCTGTTAATAATGTAATAACTATTAACAATTCAATAAAGATAACACTAACAATTATTAACACTGATTAAACCAGAGCAGCATGCAAGAGACTCGGATAGAATCTCTCTCCCGGACTGATCTTTTCTTTGCAGGGAGTTTTTACATGAGGGATATTGTGACCTTGCATGCTTTCCAGCCTGAAGTTAAAAAGCCCACTGTGCTAACTCAGAATTTTATCAATTCATTCTGCTCCATGCATAGGTCACTAAATTAAAAATTAGCTATTTTAACGGAATGCAAAATTAAATTTACTACCAGCATATCAACATAAATCCACCAATCAGGAATCCAAATAAAATATCCCAATTAACGGAGAGGGATAAGAAGAAAAACTAATTCAAATTGAAAAGGAAGTTTTTACACAGTCCCTACCGATAAAGTCGTATAATTCACAAAGGATACAAGAGTTTTACATAATAATCCATGTATCTGCCAGATTTTGCAACAGTGTTTCTAGCTAACTGCTGTTATGGAATTCAGGCAAACAGCTACAAGTTTTGCAGCTGGTCTTCAATGTTCCCTTTGAAAATTGTTGGATGTTCAGAGTTAGTTCTGTTCTCCAAAGATGAAAGCAGCCAGGGCTTTTTTTCAGCAGGAACGCGGTGGAACGGAGTTCCGGAACCTCTTGAAAATGAGGTTCCGAGGGCAACCCACTGAGTTCCGCCACCTCTTTTCCCAGAAAAAAAGCCCTGACAGCAACTATACTTGCTCATGTTGAAGCCTTCTCAGTATTGAGATATCTTTCATCTAAAAGATGTCTTGTGAAGTCTGAGTTCTGCACTGTAAATGTCACCCCTGCTGAAAATTCTGCTGTCAGCCCATTCTCTGGATAAGATGGCTGCTGACAGTGTTAGATAGCTTACTATGGATTTGCAGCCTACCAGCCTTTCCAATCTCTTCCAATTTCCCTCTTCACTGCCCCCATGTGGCTTTTGTCCACACAGATTCCAAGATCCCTTTACAGAGGTCAAAAAAGGCTCTCTCCTTTTTGCCTGTAAGGAAGCTGGTAGAAAAGTTGGCAGTGTTGTAAAACATGTTGTCAGGCCTTGCCAGGTATTTCCCCCCAAGCACTTCACTGCATCACTCAGGTGTATGAGTTAAAGTTACTTTGGTTGTTGTGGGTTTTCCGGGCTGTATTGCCGTGGTCTTGGCATTGTAGTTCCTGACGTTTCGCCAGCAGCTGTGGCTGGCATCTTCAGAGGTGTAGCACCAAAAGATAGAGATCTCTCAGTGTCACCCAGTGTCATCTCTCAGTGTCACGGCAATACAGCCCGGAAAACCCACAACAGCCATCGTTCTCCGGCCGTGAAAGCCTTCGACAATAAAGTTACTTTATTAAAGAAGAACACCAGTATCAAGATGGTCAGACAGGATCATTGGCCGAAGTGACTCGAGGTAGCAAAGCAAGGTTAATTATAGGGCAAACTCCTCACCCCCTAACGGAAAGAAAGACCGTTAGGATTTTAGTGTGCTGTGTCAATGAGCCAGGAGAAAGGGGAGGAGGGAAAGGAAGAGCTCTGCTCAGTCTCTTAGGAGGTTGGTGCAGTCTCAGCTGGGACTTCAAGGCCACGTTCTCAGGCCGGCCAGGAAATGGTAATCAAAATACCTGCAAGATAAGCAGCTAGCAACCAGTCAGCAAAACAGGTTCCCTCTGCATGTTCTCAGAGGTACACTACACACTGCAGCAAGAAATTCATAACACATGGCAGATATGCTAGAGGCGTATCTGACACATGTAATATAATTTTTTATAAAATACTCACCACAAAATATTATTGAGCAACAGAAAAAGAGCTAACTAGATTGTATGTAGAAAAGAGCAAGAGTCCAGTAGCACCTATAAGACACTAACAAAATTTGTGGTACAGCTTTTGTGAGTCACAGCTCACTTCTTCAGATAGGGTATGAGCTTTCATGAGCTGTGATCACAAAAGCTGTACCACAAATTTTGTTAGTGTCTTATAGGTGCTACTGGACTCTTGCTCTTTTCTACAGCTACAGATAAACACGGCTACCCACCTTGATCTAGATCGTACATTTGAGACTTACTACATTTTACTCTAAAGTGTGTTTCGATAAGCAGTAAACAGAAAAATACAAAAAAGCAAAAAAAGGGGTTCTGCAAGTCTATCAAAAGAGAAAGAAACAAATAATAAAGATCAGCCAGAAGTTAAAGGGACAAAGCCCGGAAGACCAAAATAAAGCAAAACAAATATATTGGAGACTTTCATAGAATCATAGAGTTGGAAGGGGCCATACAGACCTTCTAGTCCAACCCCCTGCCCAGTGCAGGATCAGCCTAAAGCATCTCTGACAAGTATTCATCCAGCCTCTTCTTGAAAACTGCCAGTGAGGGGGAGCTCACCACCTCCCTAGGCAGCTGATTCCACCTTTGAACTACTCTGACTGTGAAAAAGTTCTTCCTAATATCCAGCCGGTACCTTTGTGCATGTAGTTTAAGCCCATTGCTTCGGGTCCTACCCTCTGCTGCCAACTGGAACAGCTCCTTGCCCTCCTCCAAATGACAGCCTTTCAAATACTTAAAGAGAACAATCATGTTCCCCCTCAATCTCCTCTTCTCCAAACTAAACATTCCCAAGGCCCTCAGCCTTTCCTCGTAGGGCTCAGTCTCCAGACCCCTGATCATCCTTGTCACTCTCCTCTGCACCCTCTTGATTTTGTCCACATCCTTTTTGAAGTGAGGCCTCCAGAACTGCACACAATACTCCAGGTGCGGCCTGACCAAGGCAGTATAGAGAGGGGCTATGACCTCCTGCGATTTTGACGCAATGGCCCCTTTGATACAACCCAAGATTGAATTAGCCTTTTTTGCCACCGCATCACACTGGCTGCTCATTTTTAGTTTACAGTCCACTCTTACCCCAAGATCCCTTTCACATATACTACTGCCCAGAAGTGTATCCCCCATCCAGTATTTGTGCTTCTCATTTTTGTGGCCCAGATGTAATACTGTGCACTTGTCTTTGTTGAATTGCATCCTATTCACAGCTGCCCACTTATCCAGAGTATTCAGGTCTTGTTGAATTTTATTTCTATCTTCTTGGGTGTTTGCTACTCCTCCCAATTTGGTATCATCCGCAAATTTAATGAGCAGCCCTTCCACTCCTTCATCCAGATTATTGATAAAAATATTGAAAAGTACCGGGCCCAAAACCGAGCCCTGTGGCACCCCACTAGACACCTCCCTCCAATCTGATGAAACGCCATTGACCACCACTCTTTGAGTGCGGTTCTCCAATCAGTTCCCTATCCACCAAACTTTCCTATAGTCCACTCCACAGTCTTCCAGTTTGCCCATCAGAATGTCATGGGGGACCTTATCAAAAGCTTTAATGAAATCCAGATAAATCACGTCAACAGAGTTCCCCCGATCCAGTAAGCTGGTCACTCGATCAAAGAAGGAAACCAGGTTGGTCTAACAAGATATGTTAGGGACAAAACCATGCTGACTTCCCCGGATCACTGAGTGGTCCTTCAGATGCTTACAGACTGATCCCTTTAAAATCTGTTCTAATATCTTCCCAGCAACAGAAGTCAGACTGACTGGCCTGTAGTTTCCCGGGTCATCCTTCTTCCCTTTCTTAAAGATTGGGATAACATTAGCTCTTCTCCAATCTTGTGGCACATCCCCAGTCCTCCAGGAGGCCTTGAAGATGATGGACAGGGGTTCTGCAAGTTCTCTAGAAAGTTCTTTCAGCACTCTTGGGTGCACCCCATCCGGCCCAGGGGATTTGTATTCATCCAGTGCAGCCAGATGCCTCTCCACAACCTCTCTGTCAATGTCAACTAGCCACTCAGGTGTCCTGTCACATTTTCTACTATCTCTAGATGTGCCTGAGTTCTTCAGGGAGAAAACAGAGGCAAAAAAGTCATTAAGGCTGTCTGCTTTTTCTCTGTCCTGCATCAGAGTTTCTCCATCTACTCCCAACAGCGGTCCAATTGCCTCTTTTACCTTCACCATTGGCTTCTCTGTGGTGCTGTAACATTCTAATTTAGTCCTTTTATGCATGCTGGGATAGGTAAAGGTAATGGTAGTCCCCTGTGCAAGCACCGAGTCGTAACTGACCCATGGGGTGGATGTCGCATCACAACGTTTTCCTAGCAGACTTTTTGTTATGGGGTGGTTTGCCATTGTCTTCTCCAGTCATCTACACTTTACCCCCAGGAAACTGGGCACTCATTCTACTGACTTTGGAAGGATGGAAGGCTGAGTCGACCTTGAGCCGGCTACCTGAACCCGGCTTCTGCCAGGATCGAACTCAGGTCATGAGCAGAGCTTGAGCAGAGCACAAAAAAAACAAGGCTTCGGGACAAATACTGATTTGCAGATTTAAAAAGCATCCTCCCAATTAGGGAACTACAAGATGTTAAGAGCAACTGAGCTCCAATTAAAGGGGGAGGGCAGACGAAAGAGGAACAAAAAAAGTAACTTCAGTTACTAACAATTTATTATTTTTATTTAATATATATATAGTACTCTGAAGTTATAGTAAATAGTAAATCGAAGGGAAAGGTTAGGGTTATGGCGTATGCTATTCTGAGTCACCCATCCCCCAACCTTAATCCAACTTCCAACAGCCCATGTTAGTCTGCAGTTGCAAAATGGTAAAAAGTCGAGTAGCACCTTTAAGACTAACCAATGCATCTGACGAAGAGAGCTGTGGTTCTCAAAAGCTTACGCCTCAATAAAGCTGGTTAGTCTTAAAGGTGCTACTGGACTCTAAACTATAAAGGTTCTGCTTATTTTGAAGCTAAAAGTTTTGGTGGGCTGTGCAGGGGATGGTTCATTATTAAGAGGGAAAAGTATTTTTTCCATCCATATGATTGCATATACCAGGACTCTTAAAAATAAGAAACCTCTAACATAATATTCTGGAATGGAAGTGGTGGCCAAATCTGGGTCTCTAACTTCGTAACTCCAGCGCACAGCAGAAAAAGGGCGAGAGAAATAATTCTCTCTCCTGTATTATTCCACTCAGCTTGTAGGGGAGAAGCTTTCACCTAATTCCAACCCTCAACAGACAGGACAAGAGCACTGTGTAGACCACGGAGGTTCAAGTCTTAGTGAACCTGGAGTTATCATCTCGCTCCAGAAATCAGAAATGTCACCCGATTGCACCCTTTCTCTCCCCAGAGATTCCGCACAGGTCTCTACTCACTTTAAAGGCCACTGAAATTTCACAGGCTGACACACAGTAGTCATGGCAGGTCCCCTCAGAAAACGTGAAGCATCTGAATCACCACAGACCTTCTTCTCAACAAGCTGATTGAGGCATTGGACCAAGGAGCAAACTGATTGGAAGTCAGACAGGCGTGCTAAAATACTTCTAGAAAGTAGTCTAACACTGACAACACAGGTGCTGAAAGAGAAGCAGAAATGGCAGACTGGGGAAAGCTTCCATGCCAGGCGATCAGAGCTGAAGCAGACAAAACAAGGTGCATAGTGTGTGAGCTACACATTTTGTTACACAAAAGCTGAAGGTAGATGTTTGATACCAAGAGAGCACAGGGGAAGGGCCTTCAAATAATGCTTCTATTCTTTCCAGAAACCTCTGTGTGAAAAGTTTGAAAAGTCATGCTAGATTAAATCAGGCCGACTGCCTGATCTAGCAGGGTTCTTTTTAGTGGCAGGGGAGACAGAGCATCACCCATATTCCCATGAGATCGGCACTTGGCGTAAGAATTGAGGGCACTATAAGGATCTATTCAACCAAGCCGTATCCTGCTTGCTTCCACTGAGAATCTGGCTAGTTGATACACAAAACAGCAAATCGTCTGCTGTTTATTTGGCTTCACCATAGAAATGACCAAATTCCTGCAGCACAACAGCAGTTCTTCAATCCTCTGTATGCAAAGGAAAAGAGTAAATGAGATTAATTCTCCCTCTTCACGAGAAAGCAGATGATTAGCGCAGGCACACTAGTGTACTGTCATCTAGTGTAGATCAACATCCACTTCCTAAAACTGCAAAATATAAAGGCTAGAAAACAACCTGGGAAGGTACGTGACGACAAGCAGCCTCTACCACTTCCAGTAATTGCATTTATTATTCTTCAGGCATGTTGGAATTTCTATGCAAGCCCCCTACACACAAATGTAAAGGAAGTAAAATTAGAGCCACAAGTTTACACAACAGAAGCCTTAGAAGATTCTTTTCCTTTCTTTTATCTCTTAAAAAGCTCCTTGATACATAGATTGTGAGCAATGAACTGTTTAAACTTACTTCTTAAGAGACAAAGACTGATATAAATTTTGCAACTGCCAGTGTAACTTTAGGATTCCTATGACTCAATAAAAAGGGTATTACCACAGACACAGATAGTCCAGGCCAATCATTTTAAAGAGGAATAATCTAACACAAAAAGATCCTCATAAAAGAGATAATCAAATAACATATAAGCTAAAGAATCAGTTGAACCAGAGGAACACAAACAGGTCCTTGCTGAGGAAGGTAACTATATATCTGCCTTTCATGAACACAGAAAGATTAGCATTTAATCTGGCAAGAAAATGAACTCTTAAAAAGAATGGGATTGTTAGAAAATAAGAGTCTCTACAAGAGACATCACCCTTCAGGGAGGCAAAGGTGAAATTAACAAGCCCTCTGAGGAGCGATCTCCGCCGGCTCCGTCTTTTCAAACTACACTTCCCGGCTAACATTGCAACTCCCTACACTTGAGCACCCCCGTGTAAAATGTCTTGTGCAGAGAAACTAAGTATATAAAGGCAAGTGTCTTTGGGGAGGAAACCCAAAAAAACCCTGAGATGAGCAAACACAATGAGGATGAATCACTGTGCTGCCATAATCAATCTCTTTATTATTATAGTAAAATTTCCTGAATCCACCAATCATATCTGAAGATAAACCAATCAATGTCTCACCCAATGCTTTTTGCCATAAGGGCCTATAAGATCTTGCTTCAAAAGAGCTAAATACCCCTCTGCACTAAGGATCAATCTGAGCCATAGCTTGAAAGCAAACAACCACGCCCTAGTTTCAAGGGACATTTGGCCAATCCACACAGATAACAACACCTGCAACACACCATGAAATACTTAGCAACCTTTGCAAGAATTGTAGAAGAGGTTAATTTTTAGTCCTGTCAACTGAATTTATCCAAATTGCAGTACCCAAAAGAACTATTGGGATAAAAAAAGTCCAAAGCTTTAACAGCACCTAAAATATATTTTCCACTTTTACTACCAAAAAAACTTTACAATAGCCCCAACACTGGGTTTAATTTTACTACATACCACCTCTGGGTAGAGCTTTCAACTCAAATTACATGAGAAGAGGATACCAAAATAAAGAAAATTTAAACCTGTTCAACTTGGATACCATCCCTGAGCCAACAAAACAAAGTCAGTTTTATCTTTTTAGAGAAGATCATAATCTTTGACAGCAGGTATTTCTTAGAACAGTATTTGCAGAAGGTATTTAATGATCTCTGTAAATCAACCTCTGTATGGGATAGAAGAACCGCATCATATGCATACAACAAAATTAAAATACTATAATTTGTTAGCTTTGGTAGGTGACAGGTCTCCTGAAAATTTCCTAACAGATCATTCTAATATAAATTATACAATAACAAAACATCCTTGTCTAACCCCGTTATCCAAATGAAAAGGCTCACTCAACTCTCCCTCATTACTGCAACGGACCTGAGAAGTAAGATCATTATGAAAATGGTGTATAAGACAAGCCAATCTTTTATCCATGGTGGAATTAGATCATTTCCTCCGGAGTCTTGCTCTAGCAATAGTATCAAAGGTTCCCTTAAGAACCATAAATAAGGGGCCATTTGGGGGAGAAGAGTATTTTTCAGCTAAATGGGAAAGAATCAAACAAATGATCCAAAACAGACCAAACCCTTCTAAAACTTAAGAACATCATGTAGCTCATTCCAGTGGAGTAATATCCTTAACAAGTATAAGGAATATAAATTACCCACAGAAGAAAGTAAATTAATTAGGCAATAGAACGTGCATCAGATTGCTGGTGTCAATCCTTGGAAGGTAGATTCCCCAAGTTCTCCACAGCAAACATGCAGGTGATTTGGTTGAAGTAACTTTATTAGAGATCCATCAAGTTCAAGGTGCTCAAACAACTGAATTGGCAGAAGCGACGTGGATGGGGTCGGTAGTGTTATAGGGAAGGTTCCTGCCATCAGGATAGGGATTGTTGAAGTTTGGGCGCAAAGGAGCCAGTGGGGGGTGAAGAGGAGAAGCTAGGTTTAGGCTAGACAGAACAAAGAATGAAATCATCTCAGTTCCCAAGACGGATACATTTTGAGCCAGCCGCAGCCGGCCTTCAAGGACATTTGCTGGAGGCAGCGGGGGAGAAAGAAAGTAAATACTTGCAAGATAACCTACTGCCTTAACATCAATAAGAAACTTCTCATGCCCTCAGAGGACCAGTGACACAACACAGAATACATTCATGGCAGATATGCAGACAGGCATATATGACATCTGACCCTTTTAAAAAATCTGAACTCTTATAGTATTCCTCCATGGTTTTGAATAAATCCTGAGGAGTTAATCTGACTGAACACTGAGGCAAAAATATCAGCCCATCATCTAGGATTCAGCCTAAACAATCTGTGTGGGATTAAATCAGCCAGGGGCTTTCCTCAGGTGTAAATGACTAATGAGAAGTTTAATTTTAATGGCAGACACAGCCTGCCATTGAGGCAAAAGATCAGAAGTTACTATAATCTCCGAACTCTGTATGTCTAAAATGCACAAAAAGAGGATCTTAAAATAAGTTTTCCAGACATAAGGAGGAATACAAGTGGGGATATTTTATTTGACCATTTATGGAAGAGTTAATAATAGACTAATAGGATGAATTAGCATTATTATTTTTGGATGTGATTAAACAGTTTCAGCTCTTATGTAATGCCTTCCTTTTCCTCAGTTTAATCAAGTTCTTGTAACTCCTCTTAAGACATAACAACTAATTCAATAGATAAACTGTGTTACTACGTTTAAACTCCCTGTGTTTCTAGAAAATTCCTATTTTAAGGAGTCTACACACCTTATTGAACCAAGAATTCTGTCTAGGTGAACGTAACAATTTTTGGATAATTTTTTTAGTAAATAATGGTTCAAATAGACTGATTAAATTTTTTAAAAATGGCTAAATCAATAGTAGCCCCCTGGGGCCTAAGAAGTGCCCTCTTAAGTGTAATCACATCTGGAAACTCCATTCTAGAACACATTAAAGTGCCTAATCTAGGGTTCCAGCTAACACGAGTCAGGCCTTTATGATTTTGAAACATTTGTTGGTGAGCTGACTTTAAATAATGGCCACCTAGTAAGGTAACTAAAAGGGAAATGGGAGAATGATCACTGTGCTTATAATCACACATGTTCATACTTATAATTGACATCCAATGAAACCAGAAAATAATCAATTATACTAGCACCATTATACCCCCCAATCCCTGATTGTCCATTTATTATAACTAAATTTCTCTGAATAGAAAACTGAGCCAAATGTAAACAAGCAGTATTTATTACAAAGTCCTTAGATATTCTATTATTTCGTATTGAACTAAGGAAGTCTTCATTATAAAGTCCTACTGATTTCTGAAAAAGAACATTTGTCATCATTCTCTATCTTTACATTGAAATCACCTGCCATGAGAATGGAGCTGGTTGGGGAGCAATTTTTAATATCATCAAATATTTCCGAGTGATGAATCCAATTTTGTGCACTGCTATTTAGCTTGGCAGGCAGGACACAGACTGAAAATAAAATCAAGGAAAAAGAATTCAGTTGTAACCTAATTAAAAAGGACAATTCTTCTACTACGAGAAGCTCAATAGACTTTCAAGCACAGGGAGGTAGAAATAAAACAGGCCCACAGGCCCCTTAATTGCTTTCTGTGAAAAAACAGAGAAACCAGGAAGAAAAATCTCATCTTTAGCCCAATATTTCTGTACAAGTATTACATCAAAGGCAGAAAGATATGACATCATATCTGTATAAAAAAATCTAGCTGATCACCCTGCAACGTTCCCACAAAGAAACTTAGAAGACAGAAAAAGTTGATTCTCATGAGGAAAAGTACAGGGAGAGTCTCTAATGGCAAGTCCAAGTTTGTTGTAGTAGTAGTAGAAACTGTTATTTTTGGTTTCAAAGGGATTGAAATATTGTCTTTAATTGGGCTAAAGTTCTGTGATGACTTAACTAAAAAGGAGCTGATTCCTCCCATTAATGTAAACTGGAATTGATTCTAAATTTTACCAACAGGTGCGGGTACTGTCATCGTAGCTGGCAATATTTGAACCTGATTCTCTCTAACTCACACAAGTTTATCACTAAAGTTCCCCAAGCTATCCATTATTTTATTTTGTTCCTCCAATGGGAGGAAATGAAAAGAAAGCATTAAATCTAAATCAGCACTATCAAGTATATCATTTTTCAATGAAGTGGGCATTGGCAAGCTGTTGATGATCTGAGATGGTAATTTAAAGAAATTTTATTCTGGTCAGCTAAAGGGACACTGCCAGTTTTAATTGGAGACAGGTCTATCAATGGTGGATGACAGGGCCTGTCATCCACCTGTAGTCCAGCCCTATTAAAAGACCAACAGCTTATTAACCAACAGCTTTGATGAGCCTTGAGTTTTGGTTTTACCTTTGGTCAGAAGGAAAGGCTCTATTACTGAGGTACGAAAGGATCTACTTTAAAAAATTCCAAATGAATTAAACCAGCCTCGATTGGCTTATATCAGACTAGATCTCAAATAAGATGATTTATTTTCAGAAAACCCACAGTTATTTCTCTGAGAATTAGTTCCCTGGGAGTGGCCTTTAGAGCTGTAATCTAATGCATTTAGTGATGATATCTGTGCTGTCAAAAAATTAATCTTATTTTAAATCTTCTAGAGAGTTCCAGCCATCAGCAACATCTGGGATGATAATAAACTTAAGATGTCATTCTGTTCTAATTTATCTCTTCCCTCACCATAAACACACAATTGGTTTAAAACCAAAGGCGCGGCAGTGATAGAAGCAGGGCGAGTAAATTATTATCTTGTCCCACATTTCCGCCTACATTAGTATAATCCATGAAATGGTCTTCTTGTAAAATCTGACATCTATTACTGGTATCAACCTTTAAAAAGGTCTTACAGCTTACTTTGTTTATTAGAAGGTAAATTATCTAAAATCAAATCAAAAGGAAAACCATTTTTCCTACCCATAATTAGGAGTAAATCCTAATTAAATAATAGGGTTTACTAATTATAACTATACTGACAATAAGAATAATAAAATAACTAACAAAATAACTGGCAGAAGCCCTAAAACTACAAAATGCAATCAAACTATTTACATTTTTAAGAATAAATCATTGCTCATATAAAGTGCTATCAAGTTTAAAAGCCCACTATATTTTTTTAAAAAAAAATCCTCCTCCAGAAGGAGCGCCTTTTTCAACCACAAAGCTGCAAGAGCTGGGGGGGGGGGCGGATTCTGCTTAATTATCTATTATTGAGCTCAATCCAAGAGCAAGATCAGGGCCGATTCCAGATGACTAACCTTAAGGCGCTTCATGCCGCCCTCTTCCGGATCGCGACGGGGAAAATGCGAAATATCGCGTTTCCTTGCGCGAGGAAACGCGATATTTCGCATTTTCCCCGTCGCGATCCGGAAGAGGGCGGCATGAAGCGCCTTAAGGTTAGTCATCTGGAATCGGCCCAGGACTGCAAACCAACTGACTTACAAAATCAAAATCCAACCCTGAAATGATTCATTCTCTTTTTTTTTTGAAAAGTTTTTTATTGGGTTAGAACATTATTATTTTTACATTACAATCAATTTTCCCCTAATTTTTCGTTTCTAACCCCCTCCCTTTCCCCCCCTTTTGTTGACTTCCAACAGCTTTCCCACCCTCTGTCCCTTTTCCCTTACTTCTATTAAATTCCTCTATCTAAAACAGATATACATTCTCCATTATATTAAGCAGTACATCTTTAACTCCTTTACTTATTATACACCCAAACTATACGTCTTTAGATAAACAATTTATCCCATTTTCCAGTTTTGAATATTTCTATATAAACCTATATATCATAAACCATAAAAATTTCCCACATTTAAATCAAACAATTTGATTTGTTCTCTATGTATTACTCATTTCATCTTTTTATGGTAATTCTATATAACTCCTCAGATACTCAATCAATTTAACTCTTCTGTACATTCAGTTTGGTGCATATAAATCTTGTCAAAGAAAGAAAATATTGTTAATTACTCAATCCTCATGTTTAAACCTTATCATTAATTATTCTCTATCAGTTAACCTATACATATCTATATATATCTCACAATTAATCTAACTGCTTATAAATTCACATTTCTCTTCCTCCCCCGGTAAAGTCACCCCTCTCTTTTATACTTTTATTATACGAATTATACGAATATGATTCATTCTCAAATGTCATTCCTGATCTTCCTTTGGAATCTTGAAACAGCTTTCCAGTTATTGTAGGGATCTCTAGGGTTCCTTGGCAGTTAATCCAGGATCCCTAATGAGAGAAGAATAAGTGCCACCTGGGTGATAAGCTTTCCCACCACCATCACCCTGTGATGAGGGGTACACCCTCATCTCACACGGGACAGTGCTGAGGCCCAGCATATCTGGGATTGGGAAAGAACAGGCTCACTCCTTGGGCAGCTTCTGTCATTGACGGCAGCGCCTCAGTCTTGCCTGGATTTTCATGCTATACATTTTAAATGAGTAAAACATTTAACCGATGAAGAATTTCATTCATTCCAAGAAAGAAAACATTTCATAGGGGGTTCCCCCCCCCCAGTGCTTCCCAAAATTTCTCATTTTTCCATTGCCAAAATTGGGGGGAGTCTTCAGAGGATCCCTTTCCCCTCCACACCCCATTTTCTGGGCTCTCCTCTGGCCCTCACATCTCTAGTCTCAACATCAGCAGTTTGGGGGGAGGGGTGGCTATCTGGTATCATAGAAACCATTGTTGTGAGGCAAGTTGTTCAGATATGAGCATAGTGGCAAACAGTGATATTCAACACTGCATTGGCAATGTTTTTTAATTGGGTTGATACCAATATCATCAGTCTTAATGTATATTTGGTTGATTTTCTAAAAAGAATGCTACTTTGATAGATTGATTACATTTACAGCCTGCCCGCCCTGCAAACTGGCTCAGGGCAGGTTACAGCAACAGATAGATTACAGAGTTAAACAGATAAAACAGTAAAACAATAAAATCAATCTTATATAGCAGCATGCATATCACTATCCAGATGGGGCGCCATTCCCCTTCCCTGCACACCATACATAGGGGGGAAAGAGGGCGGATGTGCGGGTTGGTAAACTCTAACTCCCAGCACATAGGGGCAGATGGACCATATGCTCCCCCCCCCCCCACTGACAGGAGACCGGCAGGGAGGCTACTTAGAATGGATCCAAGTGCTGGCCTCGACAATATGCCTGGTGGAACATCTCTGTCTTACAGGCCCGACGAAAAGATTAAGATCTTGGTGGGCCTGACTGTCTTCCGACAAGAGAGTTCCACCAGGTCAGGGCCAGGACAGAAAATGCCCTGGCCCTAGTTGAGGCCAGCCGAACCTCCCTGGGACCAGGGACCACCAGTAGGTGTTTACCTGCCGATCTAAGGGCTCTCCGGGGTACATATGGGGAGAGGCGGTCCCTCAGGTATGCTGGTCCCAGTTTGTTTAGAGCTTTATAGGTCAAGACCAAAACCTTGAACCTGATCCGGAACTCCACGGGGAGCCAATGTAGCTGCTGCACAGTAGGGGTCACATATGCCCTGAATGAAATTCCTGTCAGGACACAAGCAACAGCATTTTGGACCTGCTGCAATTTCCGGATCAAACCCAAGAAGCCCTGTGTAGAGCAAGTTACCATAATCCAATCTGGAGGTGACTGTTGCATGGATAACTTTTAAAGTTGCATGGATAACTTTAAAAGTTAAAAATGATTTAAAAAACTGTAAAATGTATCATTATTTTACAGTATATTCATCCGATCCTGGCTCTGTGTATATTGACTTGAATCAATTAATGAAAAATGCATAACTTGCTAGCAATACCCAAATTTGGCTAACTGTCTGAGCCAGGATTTGATCCCTTTGGTCAGCAGTGGATATTTTAGTGCTGAGATTTCCCAGAAGGTGAATAACCAGTGGATGGATTAGCAACCTACTGCAGTGGGGGTTGGATGCCGTGAGATAAAGAAAAGTGCTTTTGGTGTGATTAGCTGATCTGTTAGATAAATCTCAAACTGTAGAAGGCTATTCACAGACACCTTTAACACTTTGGAACAGCAGTTAATAGCGACTGAAATGACTCTGGTGTATGCAGCGGCAGGAACTACAGATTTACAAAAAAGCTTTGAAATGTTTACAGATAAGACCATGAGAAAATGCCAGATAGTAAGAAGTATAAATTAGCATGCAAGTGGAGCGTGTGCCCAATGTTGCAAATCTCTGTGAATGTGATGAACTCAAAGAAGTATTTTTTAAAAATAATGTATTTGTTGGAAATGGAATTGAAACATAATGCTGAGAGAGAGCAATCTTCAACTTCATTTGTTATGACAATGCTAGTCTGTGACGGGTTGTGATTAACAAAGTCTTTGGGAACTGTCAGCATATTAATAACAACAAATACTCAGTCGTCGCTCATCTGTTTGTAAAGAAGAATCTAGAAGAGTTTTTGCTGATGGATCATGGCAGTTTCACAGCAATACTCTCTGTGGGGGGAAAACAGTTATTTCCCCACCTAGCAAGGCATAGCAATTAGCTGTCCAGTCATGAGGGCACCACTGGAATATATTGGGCAGTGCTTAGTATTTCAGTGAATAATGCACCTTTCCTGCCCCCCTATGCTACACTATGACCCTAAAGCCTCTGCTCAGCATACCAAACAGGCAACTTTCAGAGGAGCTAAAATGGACAAGTCTCAAGCCAAAAGCATCGCGTTGATTTCTTCTTGGAGTATCCTTAGTAAAAATACTTGGGGGTAGGGGGGGGATGAAGGCATTAATGAACATGATCAGGAAAGAGGAAATGCGTGATTCCTCTTCACCTGGGCAAAGCTCACATTTTAAAAATTTGTGTGATCAAAAACCTTTAATTTTTGAATATTCCTGTGGGGAGGCAGAGAAGAACAAAGCAAGGTCACAGATGCGTCTTTCCACAGTTAGGCAAGAACTAGCATTCCTTTGTTCATTCAGAGGGAAAAATGCACACCCAAGTTTTGTTTCTGTTCTAGTCACTAACTGGTAACTCTCTTTGTCAACAGAAAAAAGACCCCTTATATTTTGGGAGTACATGCTTCTCCAAAACCTTTGATACAGCTGTAGTTCTGTATAGAGCAATGTTTCCCAATAAATAACATTTTTTGAAATACTGTGAAAAATTCCAAATATCTCTGAGATTATCACAGTTAATAAAGAGCCCCATGGCACAGAGTGGTAAGCTGCAGTACTGCAGCCCAAGCTCTGCTCACGACCAGAGTTCGATCCTGGCGGAAGCCAAGTTCAGGTAACCGGCTCAAGGTTGACTCAGCCTTCCATCCTTCCAAGGTTGGTAAAATGAGTACCCAGTTTCCTGGGGGTAAAGTGTAGATGACTGGGGAAGGCAATGGCAAACCACCCCATAACAAAAAGTCTGCCAAGGAAACGTTGTGATGTGACGTCCCCCCATGGGTCAGTAATGACTCAGTGCTTGCACAGGGGACTACCTTTACCTATCACAGTTAATAAGGTTTTGTCAGCAGCTCTTTACAAATAAATGTTCTTTAAAATAATTTAGCAGTAATTGAATTGCATTCCTGGCATCAACTTTTTCTAGCCTGTAAATATTTTCCTCAGGAAAGCAGTTCCTCAAACGAGAGCATAACAGCCTTATGTAGAATTGTATTATATTTTTTTTAAGATTAAGATAGTTCTACTCAGTTTGGTTTTATAGATTCTTTACCAACCATGCAATCCTAAAGAAGTACACCCTTCTAAGACCTCTGAAGTCAAAAGGATATCACTCTACTTAGCATTGCAAGTAAATCATTTAAAATTACTCAACTTCCTAGTTAGTGTTAAGGACAAGTAATGCTTAACACCCCTTCTAGTCTGTTTCTGAATCATTTTGACCCAGTCACAGTGACGGATATTGACAGAATTTTAGCATCTGTGAAGGCCACTACTAGGACTCCGGATCTTTGCCCATCCTGGCTACTAGAATCTTGTAAAGACCACATAAAGGAATTCTTGATGTCTATCAGTCACTAACTCAAGGCATCTTCCCTCGACCTCTCAAAGAGACAGTCAGCCACTTGCTACTTAAAAAAACGATCCTTAGACAAAAATTATATAACCAATCATCACCCAGTCTCTAATCTAGCCTTTCTGACCAAAGTCATTGAGAGAGCAGTAGCTGACCAACTCCAGGCCTTCCTGGACAACTCTGGAGCTTTAGATCCTTTTCAGTCTGGTTTTAGGCCAGGTTATGGGACAGAGACAGCTCTGGTGGCTCTAGTGGATCTCCTCCGCCTGAATGCAGACAAAGGCCAAACTTCATTGTTGCTCCTCCTGGATCTATCTGCAGCCTTCCACACACTAGACCATGCCACCCTGCCAAAGCATTTAGAGGCAGGAGTAGGTATCAGTGGAGCCAGGTTGGTGTAGTGGTTAAGAGTGCGGGACTTTAACCTGGGTCGAATCCACATTACTCATTCTAAGTCGCATGTTCCCCACATTCCCCACGCAATCCCAAGTGCCGGTCACATTACCTCATTAAACAGACGCATTTCATTCGCATTTCTCCAGAATATGTGGTCACAGGTTTTCAACGGGAGTTTCACGGTGGCCGTGAACGGGCCAATGCACAATTTACGTGGTTTTTTTAAAAACCACCCCCCTTCCTGTCTCTCCGGCCGTTCTGAGAGTTCCTATTGGCTGATTCAACTTGCAAGTGCTCCGTAGTCTGCAAAAGACTGTTTTTGACTTCATAACATTGAATTTATTGATTATGCTGTTTCTGAATCAAATCTGGTAGTTTGAAAAATCATTTTGGGGTGAATCCATCCTCAGAACGGACTCACGAAACTTCCTTTTTAACCGTTTTTTATTTTTTTAATTTTGCATTACTGTAATATCGAAATTATGGTGAATCAATCATTCGAAATAAAGAAAACAGAGCAGGACCTCCATCACTCCTCCATGTTTCCCCCAAGTTATAATCGATCCCCAATGACATTTTACTTTTCCTCGAAAACTGTCAGGGATGATGTTCTATAACCTCACACAAGGAAAATGGGGCGCGAGACATGCGGGCACACTGGCTATTGGGAACATAATGACACTCCAAGGTAGTGAAACTTCAGTAAAATTCAAGCACTGAACTGTCCTGCATAGGAAATGCCCACGAAAGCTTCCCACATGCTTCCGAATTTCCAAAAAAGAAACGGGAGAGAGCCATCAGTGCTGTCAGTGGGGGAAAGAGAGGCATCATTATCTTCAAAGATGTTTCTTTATAAGGCAAGATGGAAATAACGGAAAAGTGCGCTCAAAAAAAATTTAAAAAATGGGCGGGAAAAAAAGGTCCCACCCCAAAAAGCGGTTTTCGAGCGGCCGTGTGACCAGAGGGACGCGTGAGAAAGACGGATTGGAAGCAGGAATGTGAACGAAGAGGAAAAAATCGCGGATTGGAGGCAAACGGAAGATATCCGATAAACATGCGGGTAATGGGTGAATGTGGATTCGACCCTGGAGAGCCGGGTTTGATTCCCCACTCCTCCACTTGAAGCCAGCTGGGTGGCCTTAGGCTAGTCACAGTTCTCTGGAGCTCTCTCAGCACCACCCACCTCACAGGGTGTTTGTTGTAGGGATAATAATAACATACTTTGTAAACCATTCTGAGTGGGCATTTTGTCCTGAAGGGCAGTATATAAATCAAATGTTATTATCAGGGCTTTTTTTCTGGGAAAAGAGGTGGTGGAACTCAGTGGGTTGCCCTTGGAAAAAATGGTCACATGGCTGGTGGCCCCGCCCCCGATCTCCAGACAGAGGGGGAGTTTAGATTGCCCTCCGCGCTGCTCATCGGCGTGGAGGGCAATCTAAACTCCCCTCTGTCTAGAGATCAGGGGGCGGGGCCACCAGCCATGTGACCATTTTCAAGAGGTTCTGGAACTCTGTTCCACTGCGTTCCAGCTGAAAAAAAGCCCTGGTTATTATTATTATTGTTAAGTGCCTTGGACTGAAAAGGTTGCTAACTTGAGACCAGCTACCTACAGTGTGTAAATTCTCTTGTGGGGTGCAATCTTATCTCTGATGTTATTTAACCTCTATGTAAAGCCCTGCAGTTGGGCAAAATCAACAGCTCAGTGAATGTCCTAACTGTTGATTGTATTGTATTTTCACTTGCACTGTGTAATCCGCCTTGGATCTCCGTGAGAATGGCAGATTATAAATTAATAATAATAATAAGTTTGCTCTACCCCATGTTTTCAGGATAAGCATCCTAGGACTCTTCTACAGTTGCATATTAAGGAAATAAATGTATTCAAGTTCCTAAAGAAAGCTGGATCAGTGTACTTATTAGAGCAGGGGTTTGCAGTCTCAGTTGAGGCATTGGCACTTATAGAATTGTTTAAGTAGGCGAGGTGTGTGCCAACACAAAATGGCTGCCATGGAAGCTAGGTCAATGACCAAGTGGTTGCCATAGGAGCAAATCACAAAAAGTAACAAGGGTACAAGTAAAGCATCCTCCTTTGACAGAGGCCGCTGTTTCGGAAGAGGCAATCCAAGCAGACACGTAGGCAATGATTCCTGGGTTCTTCTGAATTCCTCCTGCCCCAGTGAGGTAGAGTAAAGCTAATACAAGCTATTTGCTTTGGGGGAGCGACGCTTTCTGAATAAACGAATGGGTGTCAGGAAATACACGGGTGAGTACCATGGTGGGGATCAATGGTTAGAGATTCAGATTAGAACTTGGGGGACCCGAGTTAAAATCAGCCATTATGTTCTCCGGATAACCCTGGGCATGTCACACATTCTCTCAGCCTAGTCTACATCACAAGTCTAGTATCATGTCAAATGAAGAAGAAGAACTATGTATGCTGCCCTGAACTTGCTGGAGGAAGGCTTAGATAAAATTGTACCGTATAAAGAGTTCCAGATAAAAGAAACGATTTTCACTCAGTTGTCACAATTTCTATATCCAGCTATCTAGAGAATTTTGATTTCCAAGTGGAAAACAAAACATGATTTTTTTTTTAAAAAAAAGGATTTTAAAAGAACCCAGAAAATGTTTAAAGGATCTTTTTATGTAGTTATTAAAGAGTGCTTCAAAGCATCATAGGTCAAACTGGGAAAGGACAATTTTCTCAGATGTTAAAAGTAAAATCTATTAATTAGGCCCCTTGAAGGAGAAAGCATACTAATATGCATGTAGAATACAGGATTGCTTCCACAATAATAAGTGTATACTACGAAATGCAAAGAGATTAAGAGAAGCTCAAAATGTAAATTATACCCATTCTCCAAGAAGCTGACCCTTCAGTCAGAGTCCACGGCCACTACAAAGTATGCAAAGTTACTCTCCCTCCTTTTCAATTGTAAAAATTGAATTGTTGATTTTGTAAACACAGTACCAGGCATGTTAGTAATATTTGATTTTGCAACTTGCTAATATGCAGCACTGCAGAGAGAGCATGTTTGAAGGCACATAATGTAATTTTACATGGAGTTGAAAAAGAGTTTTATGGGTAACATAGATAAGCAAAAACACAAATGAGTTCTAGATCAAATGATCCAGAAGAGTTAGCCGCGTTAGTCTGTAGTAGCAAAATAGTGAAGAGTCCAGCAGCACCTCTAAGACTAACCAATCAAGAGCCACAGCTCTCTTCATTAGATGCATAGATCAAATGAAACCTGAATTCTCCCTACAAGCCAAAAGGACAAAATTGAGACTTTCATACTTTGGACACATCATGAGAAGGCAAGACTCGCTGGGAAAGACACAATAATGTTATGATAAATTGAAGGAAGTGGGAGAAGAGGAAGATCCAACATGAGATTACTCGACTCAATAAAGGAAGCCATGGACTTCTGTTTGCAAGACATGAGCAAGGCCAACAATGATAGGATGTTTTGGAGGTCATTAATTCATAGGGTCGTCATAAGTTGGAAGTGACTTGATAGCACTTAATACATGTAAACACACACACCTGTAGCAAAACTGGCACAGTCTTGAAAGCTACCTTGATGGGGAAAGTGTTTTTGAGCTCCTAGGCCAAAAATACGCATTTGTGGTTGACATGTATATGCTTTACATTTTTACGGGAAAGGTACCCAGAGTTTCTCTACAGAGCATAAATGTGGTATTTTCCTGTGTGTGCACTACAGGTTTATACAGTGTGTCAGGGCTTGTGGCAGCCGCCGCTGGGCGGGGTGCCGGGTGGTCTGCTCCTGATGTCAAAGGGGTGCCAGAGGGATGCTGCAGGACCCTGCTCTGTGGAAGGAGGGGTGGTATACATCACCCAGACTCCCTTTCAATCCACTCACTGGTCTGCTCAACTAGCGCCACTGATGATCTCTGCCATCTCCTCCTCCATCCACTCTCCTCCTTGCCTTCGTTCTCGCTCTGTTCCGCTCCAGCTCCACTCCATTACTCCTTACTCACACCCACCACCCCAGTGCTCTTCCAAGCCATCCTTTATAGGGTTTTCTCTCCCCGCCCCACCCTCCTTGCAGGCTCCACCTGCCAGGCCACGCCCCCTCCCTGGCCTCCCAGCACTGTTCTGGGTTGCCTCAAGCCGTTGCAGCTGGGGTAGCTGGTTTGGCTGCATACGTCAGCAACAGCTGTGTCTTGTTGGCTGGTTGCCAGGCCTCTCTGGCTGAGCTGGTTGCTGAAGGCAGGCCCAGCTGTGGCCCCTTGGCTGGCTGCCCAGCTTCTCCAGCCAAATGCCTCCAGCAGCTCCACCTGGAGGGGCTTTGCTCTTCGCATCTCCTGAGCCAGGTTACTGTCTTCTAGCTGAGGTGTAGGCTGGGGCGTGGCTCTGAGCTGTTGTGGCTGCTTCTCCTCCTTGGCTGGTAAGGGCTCTGTTTGGGCAGCTGCTGGGTCCCTATTCCCCCTGCCTTTGCCTTCTCCCTCTGCTCTGCTTAGCCCCCTATCCTCCGCCTGGAGGGTGGGACTAACTGGCCTCTCCCTGCCCCTTCTAGCCCTCTGAGGCTTTGGACCTTTGCCCCTTTCCCCTGGTGTAGGCAGGTTCTGGCCCTGGTTGCTGGCTGGGGGAGCAGGACAGCTGTCTCCCAGCTGCCTCCCATTGCTTCCTCCCGGCGAGGCCGGGGGCTGTGCCTCAGACCCCGACACAGTGAGCCTGAGTATACTCTCCTTAAAAATGTGAAGCATATGCATGCTTTTTGAAACAATCCAGTGGAAAGTTTAAAATAAGCAATATGGTGCCCTAGACAAAAAGGGCTCTTAGGTTAAAAGGATACGCTTACCTTGCTTGAGAAGCAATTTCCACCTGTTAAATACAAACAAAGCATGCCTGCTAACAAGCTTCCCCACAGCAATAATCTTGGTGGGTGTCAGTTTCCTACATCCTTTCTTCCACTGCTCTTCACAACCCCCAAATCCCCCAATTCCTAACCCAGGATTAATGCTGCTTTTCAATATTATGGGAAGCATAACAGTAGTGAGAATCCTTCAACGAACTGCAAACTGGATTAGAAATCTGCTAGAGCTTTCTGAATGTGAAAGACCACAATGGCAGGGGGAAGTTTCATAAGCGAACTTCTCTCCGTGAGCTTGTGTTTCCGGTCACATTCTTGGCCAGCAAAACCCTGTTAAGACTGGTAAGGCTGTAGCAGCCTCTTCCATTTACAAGAAGATGGTCAAAGATGAACCTTCACAAAGGGATACACACACAAAAAAGGAAGGCAAAAGAAAAAATATCCAGGGTGTTTACCTGGTAAACTTATATACTACTTTCTTACTGCTTTCTTCCAAGGAGCTAAGAGCTGCTGACATGAGGTTCTCCCATGATCTCCTAACCAGGCAGCGTTCTGGGTTGGGGTCCCCTATTTTGCCTTGAGGTATATTATATGACAATCACAGCCACGTGCCCTTTTGTAGAAAAAGTCTAGCTGATTACACAAATGAACTCATTAAATTAAGTGAATTTGAAACTCATCTGTCAGCTCGAATGATCAGTCTTGTGCTTAACAATTTGACATTCATGAATCTGAAATATTTTTCCAACCTTGGCTGTCACTTTTAAAATGCAAATGAACTGGAAAACTAAAAGAAAATTTAATAGTATCTCTTCCAGCTCTAGTACTACCACCTTAAAGAACAGTATTTAAACATAAAACGAGTAGTAGGTGATTTCAGTTTAAATAAGGATCTTAATATTCAAGGTTGGGTGAAACCGATCCCTGCATTTCCATAGAGCTCTCAACTTTCCTTCTTGGATACACATGGAAACTCTACACAGTGTCTCATATGTTGTTGCTTTTAGAAACTATGAGCGTAAGCAAGTTCCATATCCATATCCAAATATGGATGTCATCTACTTCTTCCAATGGGATTCCAATCTCCAACAGCATTTCCGTACTTAAACCCACCCAGCTAGGTTGTTAGGGATGGGGGAGAGCAAAGTGAATCAATTGGTATCATCACTAGTTAAATTGTGGTTTATGTCACTATGAAAAGAGGTCACTTTCTATAATTTAAAAACAAATTTCCCATTTTGAAATTTATGTATTTCTTGGACAAGTATCCATACCCTCACGGCTTTTGCACTAAAGAACTATAAAATCTGGATGGAGACAAGTGATTTGTTTTGTGGCGCGTTAAAGAGTAACAAATTTACTGCGGCATAGCTCTCACAAACCAGACCCATTTCACCAGATGTTAAAGATTTATTCCCAGAGCGCCAAACAGCAGAAATTCTTTGGAAGGGGAGAGTTATTATTACAAATAATGGTCAGAAGGTCCATTTCCCAAGACAAGGTACATACACTGCACTACAGAAGACAGATCAAATCACAATCCAGGTCAAAAAAAGTAATCAATCTGCTCAGAGATGATGTAGACACACCGAACTGTTGATGAATTGGCAAGGTAGAACAGATCCCAACTGAGAATCAGAAACATGGATTTTGAGGTGGAATAACGGAAGTGAGAAGCAGCATTTTGTAGGGAGGCATTTCCAGGAAAAACACAGAAGCAAAGAACAAGAAAACCTCCAGATGGCTGAGGGCTCCTGAGCAGGAGGAATGTCTATTACATAAAGAATTGTACTGGAATACAGAAGCAAAGAGGAGAGCAACGTGATGTAATACTTTGAAGGCGAGGCTGAGGCATCTGTGCAGAATCCAAGAGTAGTCGAAGAAGCCGGGAAGAGGTGGTACTGCGTGGCCAGCACATGAGAGGGCTGAACGGTTCTGATCAGGGCTTTTTTTCTGGGAAAAGAGGGGGTGGAACTCAGTGGGTTGCCCTCGGAGAAAATGGTCACATGGCTGGTGGCCTTGCCCTCTGATCTCCAGACAGAGGGGAGTTGAGATTGCCCTCCGCACCACTCGGCAGCGCAGAGGGCAATCTCAACACCCCTCTGTCTGGAGATCAGGGGGCGGGGCCACCAGCCATGTGACCATTTTCAAGAGGTTCCGGAACTCCGTTCCCCCGCGTTCCCCCTGAAAAAAAGCCCTGGTTCTGATCAAGAAACGTGAGAGTCCTGAGGTTAAGCAGCCAGGAGCCAGAAAGAAGGTTGCAGTTGTCAAGGCAAGACCTTTGCCAAGGAGGCAAAAAAGGAAGGGCCGTATTTTCGCAGTTTTGTCAAGGGAGAAATGACATGACTTGGTGAATACGTGAAACAAGAGAGAACAAAGCTAAAGCCAAGGTTTCCAGCCTTTTATAAAGGGTGGCTTACAGAGAGAGACGAGAAGTTCAGTCACATATATTGAGATATACAAGTGGAAATATTAGACAGGCCATTGGAGATGTGGGATCGGATGGAGGGGGAGTTAAGTATTGTCAGCATACAGGTGAAACTAAAAGCCACTGGATTTGATAAGGTCACTTAAGGACACTGTGTAAGGAGAGAATTAAGGAAGGAAAAGGACAAATCTCTGGAGGACCCCAGTGGAGAAGGGGAAAGCACACAAAGAGCTTCCCCCTTGTGAAATCATTAAACAGAATAAAGCCCCAAAGAATCACACATTACCTGCACCGAAAGCCTACCCACAAAGCTGTCTTGCGCCTCTTCTAAAAGCCATCTGACTCCCACCAGGAGGCCATTCCACAATATAGGGGCCATCACAGAGAAAGTCTATGGCCGCAGAAATGTATGAAGTATAGTACAGGAGTGGTCAACTGTGTCAAAATTCAGCTGAAAGAGACAGAAAGATGAAAACAGAATAGAAACCTTTGAAGTTGGAAGTGAGGCGGCAAAAGCTGCGTCGACGGAGTGCAGAAGGTGAAAGCCAGATTATAAACATTCAAGAGAAGAGTCAGAGAAGAGTTGAAATATGTGCAGTTAAGTAGCACATTCTAAGAGTTTGGAGGCACGGAGTAAAAAAGGAAATTCAACAACAGATGGAGAGGAAGTGAGAATCGAGGGTGGCTTTCTAGAGCAAGGAACAGGAGTGAGTCGGAGTGTAGAAGGAGCCAGAGGAGAGCAACGAATTATCTATGATGGAGAGAATGGCAAAGAGAACAGGATGAAGAGCAGGATCAAAGGAACATGTGAAGAGGGTGGAGGAAGCCAACGGGTTAGTCAGTAGTGGGAAGGGAATACAGACAGAAGCTGGAATTGGCAGTTGCGAAGGACGTCAACCATCCCCACTACAGGAACGGGGGGAAACGAAAGAACTGAGGGGTGTGTAAGGCAAAGAAGTGGGATAAACAGGGCAACAAATGGTAAGAGAAGCAGAAATATTCTGCATTGAAAGAGTGGACAACCTGGAGCAGAGAGGAAGGAGTGGGGAGGCACTGGGCAAGGGGCTGAAGGTTCCTAGAGTTGGTGTGGATCAAAAAAGTGTGAAATCCTTTCTGGCTTAGCCGGGATGATGGCAAATGAAGAGGAGACCATGGATTTATAACGGACAGGAGCCAATTAATTTATTTGCTCTAGCTGTATGACATGAATCAAAGAAGGGGCCCAGGCAGGGCCAGCTCCAGTGTCACCGGCACCTAAGGCAGCTTAAGGGATGCTGCTGCATGCGCGCGTGTGCGCACACGTGCCAGACTGCATGACACCGGACTGTGTGACAACTGGAAGACTGTGGAGTGGACTATAGAGCCGTTCAGTGGATAGGGAACTGGTTAGAGGACCGCACTCAAAGACTGGTGGTCAACGGCATTTCATCAGAGTGGAGGGAGGTGTCCAGTGGGGTGCCGCATGGCTCGGTCAAGTGGGGTGCCGCAAGTCAAACACCTAAGAAGATAGAATTAAAATTCAACAAGACCTGAATACTCTGGAGAAGTGGGCAGCTGTGAATAGGATGCGATTCAACAAAGACAGTATTACACAGTATTACATCTGGGCCACAAAAATGGGAAACACAAATACTGGATGGGGGATACACTTCTGGGCAGTAGTGTATGCGAAAGAGATCTTGGGGTAAGAGTGGACGGTAAACTAAATATGAGCAGTCAGTGTGATGCGGTGGCAAAAAAGGCTAATTCAATCTTGGGTTGTATCAAAGGGGCCATAGCGTCGAAATCGCAGGAGGTCATAGCCCCTCTCTATACTGCCTTGGTCAGGCCACACCTGGAGTATTGTGTGCAGTTCTGGAGGCCTCACTTCAAAAAGGATATGGACAAAATTGAGAGCATGCAGAAGAGAGCGACGAGGATAATCAGGGCTCTGGAGACTGAGCCCTACAAGGAAAGGCTGATGGCCTTGGGAATGTTTAGTTTGGAGAAGAGGAGGTTGAGGGGGGACATGATTGCTCTCTTTAAATATTTGAAAGGCTGTCATTTGGAGGAGGGCAAGGAGCTGTTCCAGTTGGCAGCAGAGGGTAGGACTCGAAGCAATGGGCTTAAATTACATGCACGAAGGTACCGGCTGGATATTAGGAAAAACTTTTTCACGGTCAGAGTAGTTCAAAGGTGGAATCAGCTGCCTAGGGAGGTGGTGAGCTCCCCCTCACTGGCAGTTTTCAAGAAGAGGCCTGATGAATACTTGTCAGAGATGCTTTAGGCTGATCCTGCACTGGGCAGGGGGTTGGACTAGAAGGTCTGTATGGCCCCTTCCAACTCTATGATTCTATGATTCTATGACCATCACACAGGGCTGGGTGCGCGCATGGTGGGGGGGGGTCTTCCAGCCCTCCCGTTCAGTTGCTCTGCGGGCCAGGCGCAGCCGGCCACCCTGGCCACCAGCTGTGCCTGGCCCGCAGAGCAACTGAAGGGGAGGCTGCGCGCTCAGCTGCCCCACGCTGCCGCCACCAGCACACACTCCTGGACAGGTGCAGCAGCTGCAGGCCAGGCGTGGCAGGCGGCCAAGGCAGCGCGTGGCGGCGTGCATCCTCCCAGCCCTCTGGCTCAGATGCTCCGTGCACCACCCCGGCTGCCTGCCGCACCTGGCCTGCAACTATGTTCTGGTGGCGGCAGCGGCACAGAGCAACTGGCCAGGAGGGCTGGGAGGCTGCCTGCTCAGTGGCCCCACGCTGCTGCCGCCAGCATGTGCTCCTGGCCGGGCGCAGCAGCATGGGGCAATTGAGCTCCATGGCGCGCCCCTCTGCCCCCAGGCTGGCGCCCCTTCTGGTGCCTTAGCACCCGAGGCAGCTGCAGGGCCGACCTCAATGGATAGGCTGGCCCTGGGGCCAGGTCTAAGGATGAGAGGGGTGAATGGTTCATTGGGAGACTGAGTGGAAGGCAGAAACTGCAGAGTCTTAAGAGGACACAGCAGTGAGAAGAGACGGTCACCAAATCAATGGTCTGCAGATCATGGAAGGAACAAGAGACATTTATGAGAAAAGTAGACTTTGTGTCTACTTTTTTCCAAGTGGAGCACAAGCGAACAGGGAGGAATACATGTGGGTCTGTTCACTTGCCATTCAAGCGTACTTCGTCACTTCTAGCTTGGCCCTCAGTCACCAAAACTTTGGAACTCCCTCCCAAGGGAAATTTGTCTGTCTCTCTTGTTTGTCTTCCACCCGCAGGTGAAGCTTTTGTTTGGTTTGGTGTTCGCTCACTAACTCCTATAAGGCCTCCTTCCTGTTGTGTTTATATACATATATGCATTTATAAGTTTTATTTGTTTTAATTTTTTTACATATATTTGTATTTTTAATGCTGTTTTAATGTTTGGAATGGTTTGATGTTCGCCACCTTGGACACCTTGAGTTGGGTAGCATGGAAATATTTTATATAAATAAATAAACAGGGATGGGATGAAATGCAGAATTGGGCAGGGAGGTGCAGTCTGAGCTTCTGAGATCTGACGAGAACAGGCTAGCCTGGGCCATCCAGGTCAAGGCATTAAAAACCCTACGCAAGTCTATTCAATGGGTCTTACTCCTAGGAACAGTATTCGTAAGATGGCGGTGCAAGTTTAGTTCCCGAGTTCTCCTGAAAGATGGGTCGATGATGATGGAAGGTGGGAGTGATTGAGCAGCCAAAAAGGAGAGGGGGCGGGGGGAGAAAGCCAGCAGTAGAAGCAAGGTCAGGCAGCCACACCTACTTGTGGGATCCAGTTGCTGGGCACAATAGCATTTCCCATGAGATGGAAAGTAGATATCCAAACTTTTGATTGGTGCAGTCACAAATATTCACAATCTGAGAACGGAACATTTTATGGAGCTCAGCTGGAGAACATACACAGGAGCACGAACTGGAGTAACTGGATGTGCCTGATGAGACACAGGCAGGCAGCGGCTAGATCCTGACATCCCTCATGGCTCGCAAGCGTCTCAGTTCAGTGGACTTCTCAACGGAGGAAGAACCACCGAAAACGTTAATGGAGACTTAAGACTTTCCGTGTTCTTTCCTTTACACACCAAAAGCGATGGCTTTGACAGACGGTTGCAATTTGGTTTTGTTTGTAACAAACTTGTATTTCCTTTTTTTAAAAAAAAAACAAAACAAAAACAGTGCTGCTTAATATAAATGAAATTAAAATAATCCAGTTTAGCTAACTGGGGAAAGGGAAGGGAGTGCCTTCTCCTCTTCCTACTTCCCAGTGACAGTGAAAGGAGAGAGGGTGCGATTCTACATGATGACAAGAGCAAGCAGGATTTAATTCACTTGACTAGATGTTAGTGCTGAATAAGCATTCATAGGATCAGGCTGCAAAATACAATGAATCCATTAACTCTGAAACTGAAAGGGAGGAGAATGCTCACATCAAGAGGAATGAGGGCCATCCATCATCATCACCACCACCACTGTGTTTATATACTGCTCTTCTAGACAGATTAGTGCCCCACCCAGAGTGGTGAACAAGATTAGTGTTATTATTATCCCCACAATACAGCTGGGGAGCCGGGGCTGAGAGGAGGGGCTTGCCCAAGGCCACCTACCGAGCTCATGGCAGTAGCAGGATTCGAACCAGTAGAGTGCTGACACGCAGCTGAACCACTTAACCACTGCGCTATAGCAGCTTTTATTTGAGACTGCAGGTCACTCCCAGTCAGCCAACCCCATGGAGTAGCATAACATCTGTGGCGTGCCCTGGGGTACAATGCAATTGATGGTATGTACTAATCTGACCCATTTGTTTCAAAAGAGAAGATGTACAGGTACAAAACTTTATCACTGTATGCAATGAGATCTAGCAGTGCCTATCTTGGGCTGGATTGTGAATTAAAGGCTGCAATCCTTTCCTGGGAGTAAGTTCCATTAAATAAAATGGCCCACTTGAGGTTCTGAGCTCCCAAAGTGTCCGAGAAGTGAGGGTAGCGCCAACACTTCTGGGAGAGCAATCCTGCCCCTGAAAGGACAAGACCTTCGCCAACTCAATGAAGAGAAGTGAAATGAGATTCTTAAGTAGATTATTTATTTAAAAGCATCGAAGGCCCCAAATGTTAAACCGAAGTCTAGTGGACTGTGACTCTTGTCCAATGCAAGAGGGACAATTTATAATCCATTCACTGAACTGTCAGGCCCACAGCAGCCTTGTATGGGTCAATTACCACCCAAAGCCTTTTAAATACTTTCAAAAGACCAGAAGTGGAACGACCTACAAAAAAGCTTATTCTACATATGGCAGCTGCCACGTGCCAAGGGCCGGCAGCTGGCACGTGCAGCAACCTCAAGTGGGCCATAAGCATTATAGTTTAGTGAACTGGCCCTCAGTTTCTGCTTAAAAGGGCAATCACTGTGAAAATACTTATATTATTTCCCATTGTATTTGTCTGAATGCAAAGCAGGACATTGCATCCACTACCTAGTTATATAGCCATTGTCTTCAACTACTCCAATTTGTTCCATCCACGCTTTCCTTCACTGCAAAGGGGCATGCACACAAACTTGAAAATTTATTCTCTCGTGTACAGGGCTTAAACTCATCCAAACACATTTTTAAAAGATTTAAAGCTTCCTGAGGCTTGGGACAAAACAATCTCTGCCAAGTGATGTTTTCATCTTGAATCCAGCTGCGTTTTCATTCGCCTGAATCATTCTCTAATTACTGTCCAACAAAGCATGTACTTGGCAAGACGGAAGGATGCTTTCTAGAAACTCACATCCACAGTTTATTTTTCCATTTGCGAAGTTCTGAAATGTGTAAGCTTGTGCATACCTTAGTTATTTAAGGCCTTCATTGAAGCTGGGGGAGGGGGGCAGACCTTTTTAATAGTCCTTGGAAAGCTGAGACTCTTGCTGTTCTGCTTTTCACTGAAACATGTCCAGATGGAGTCTGTTTACTTTGCAGTTAATGAGAATGGAAGGAAATGTAGTGATAAAATATTTAAAACCTTCCCTTATTCCTAGTATCACCTACTTTAATCTTATGCAAAGCTTCTCTGCAGCGAACCCTAGGAAATCCACAAAACCCAGTGGTATCACCCTCTAGCCTTTTACAGAGAGAATTTCAGCAAACTGCAATTGTTTGGGCTTCAGATGGTTTGGGCAAGGAAAAGAAATCCATGTTTTTCACACAGAAAACATCACAATCTTCCCATGTAAAATTTCAATGTCTTGATATTCACAGTACAGAAGTCTCAACAATAATCAGTAGCAACAAAACCCACTGTCCTAACTACTAACTTTCGAAATTAAGCACTTCTGGGAATCAAGTGGGATGTCATGTCCATCCCACTTGTAGGACCCTCAGGGATTGGCCACGGTTAGAAAAGGATATTATTTAAAAAATCCCTACTATGCTACTGAGACGAGTAAAACTTGACAGGAGACACCCCCCCCCCCCGGATTGAATGCCAGTTCACACCTGCACGTATATTACTAGCCCAATGCAGCATCAAGTGACGACAGGCATGTGTGAATCAGTCCAAGATTAACCACCAGAGAGAAAACTTTTTTTACCATCATCAAATAATTCCAGCAGTATCTCAAAATGGACAAAGTTTGCACATCCAACTAAGGATTTTCAACATTAGTGAATACCAAGTGATGAACATGCATGTATGAAATAAACGCATTCAGAAAAAGAAATGCTGACCTGAATAACGTTTTAAAAAACACCCCAAAACACCTCCCCAACTCATATTTGCTTCCCCCAGGATTTTCACCACCTAGAACCAAAACACGTCACCTGGCGTGTCAGAATGCTGGACGCAAAGACTGGGTGTTATCTGAACCAAAAGGGGACTATACTTTAGAAACTTGTGGCTTAGGGGAGTGTTCCTTTGTTCCCATCAGCAGCACATTTTAAAAATCAAAATTAAATAAAATGTTCATAGACTTAGCAGCTACTAGTAAGTTATAACTTATTTAATGTACTGTTACCCAGAGACATTGGCAAATTTCAGCTTTCCTGCAACGTGCATGAGCTGAAATAAATTAACAAAATGGTTGTTTTTTCACTCAGTCTTTTATATGCTCAACTGCTAGCAAGCTCCAGACACCCCAATGCCAAGTTCTTAAAAGGCCAAAATTCATTCTTGGGACTTGAGAAAACAGCAAGTTAGAAGCAATGCAACCCACTTTCTTCTACCCACTAACATTCAAATAAGTTTCAAATAAGTCCCTGGCTCCTGATCTACAGTTTTTCTCAGACTCTGAAAAGCCAGCGTTTTATGTGTTCTGATACAGAGCCCTCCGTTTCTTCCAGAATGGCTCTTTTTGCTTTAGCAGCCAAGAAGATCAGAGCAAACTGTCTTGGCAAGAATGTTTCTAACTGAAGTTGAATAAGACCTGAGGTTCCAGATTTTAATCTCGTCTGTTTGTAAATATGTTTTAAATGTTTTGATGTCCCTAACATGTTTTAATTGCAAAGGCCAACTGCTGTGTACAATAAACCTGACCGGACTTGACATTAGAAACTGCTGGGAACTAACCCTACCCAGCCATCCCCTCGATCCTGCTTGTAGGAATCCCCGAAGCGGGGGCGGGGGGGGGGCTGCTGGAAAGAGAAAGTTGGACGGCTCGGGTCTTTGGCCAGAGCCAGCAGGGCTGTGCTTCCGGCTTTACACCGTGCCTGGGCAGAAACTTTTCCTCCAACCCCCCGCACGTGGAAGTTTAGCTTCTCAGGGAGGCTCAGAGCCCACAGCCAAGCCCCCTTCGGAATCCTGACGCGACGTCACCGCCCAGCCTTGCCAAGCCGGGTCTCTTGTATCTCCCGCCCTCCCGCCCTCCCGGCGGGACCTACGGTAGAAGATGTACTCGGTGTAGCTGCTCCAGCTCCTGTCCTCCCGGGACTGGCCGAGGAGGGCGGCGCCGCCGGCGGAGTTGCAGGCGACCATGTGGAAGCCGGCCTCGGAGAGGCGGTCGAAGGCCTGCTCCAGGTGGGTGAACTTCAGGTAGAAGCGGGAGGTGTACTTCTCGGGCGGCCGCTCCGGGTCGCGGCTCTCGTTGAGCGCCTCGCCGAAGATCTCCTGCGCCAGGGCCACGCGGCCGCACACGGCGATGCGCGCCACGCGGCGGAACTTGCCCTCGGCCGAGGCGTCGCGCCCGGCGGCGGCGGCGGCGGGGTGGGCGGCGGCGGCGCGGCAGCCCAGCGTGAGGAAGCCGGCGCGCTTCTCGCCGGCGCGCGGGGGCCGCAGCAGCGGCGGCGGCGGCGGGTCGTCGTCGCCGGCGCCGGCGCCGGGCGAGGCGGCGTCGTCCGGGTCGCTGGGGCAGCCCTCGTCGGGCAGCGAGCCGCGCTTGGGGCCGCGCGGGGCGAGCAGCTGGGCCAGCTCGGCCAGCTGGAAGAACTCGGCCTCGCGCCGCAGCCGCTCCTGCTCCGGGAAGCGCTCGGGCAGCGCCAGCTGCCGGTCGCGCAGGTAGTCCAGCACGTACCTGAAGAGGAAGCCGTCGCGGTCGATGAAGAAGCGCGCCCGGCTGTCCCGCGCCAGCTCCCGCGGGCCGCCGCGGCGGGGCGCGAACATGCGGGCCAGGGCGCTGTCCGGCACGCTCAGCAGCGTCGCGTGCCGGGTCACGTACACCTGCCCGCCCACGTTCAGCTCCACCACCTCCGGGAAGCCGCCCTCCGCCGAGCAGGCGCCCACGGCGCTGATGGGCAGCACGCCGCCCGCCCCGCTCTCCGGCAGCGCCATGCCCGCGCCCGGCCCGCCGGCGGGACTCGGCGGCGCCCTTCGCCTCGGCCCGGCCGGCGGCCCTCGGAGGGCTGCGCTGGCGGCACCCGCGACGTCCCCGGCGCTCTGCCCGGCTCAGCTCCGGCGCGCTGCCCCGCCCCGAGCCCCGCCGGCCGCCTCTGGCTCCGCCCTCCGCCGCCTGCGCCGCTCCTCGCTCTGCGGCGCGGCGGCCTGGCGGGGACGCCCCGGGAGGGGCTCCCGGCTGCGCCTCCCTCCCGCCGAGCCGCCCGAAAGTCGCGCTGCCGTCGCGGCCGGCCAGGAGCTGCAGCGGCCCGGCGGGGGACGGGGCCGCGGGGGGGCGAGTTGGCCGGTGCGGAGCGCGCGCTTGCAGGCGGGGGTCCCGGCGCCCTCGAGCCGAAGGGAGCCAGACTCGTCGTCGCTCCGCCGCCCTGCTTTTGCGGCGCTTCGGGGAGCCGCCAGCCCCTGCCCTGCGCCGGCACGCCTCACCTCCAGGAGCGGCTTCGGTTAAGCAGCGAACTGCGCGCAGGTGCCCCCGGGGCAGGGACCGCGCCTGCCTTGCCCCCGAGCTTTTTCTTCCCCGTGCGGAGGAGAACCACGCCTGCCCCCATGTCTGCTGCTCCGCCTGGAGGTCTTGCACGCCCTTGCTCCCTGGGAGGGGGGGGTCTCATTGCAAACGACACCTCCTGCCAACTGCTTTGACCTCACCCATTTTCGATTTAGATGATCAAGGCACAGGGGAGGGGCATCCCGTGAGGAATTGGCAAAGAACGGGTTCGGTGCCCCTTCCCACCCTCTCTCCTCCGGCGGTGCCCTGTAATAGATGATTAGTTCTTTGCTCCTGAAAGATATTGATGAGGCACAGCGAGCAGGAAAATTTAGAACTGCGCAGGGACTGGGCTACCTGTGCAGTGCCTTGGTTGTCGCTTCGGGTCTCGTTACATGACATTTAAAAGCCTGCAGGGAGTGGGTGGAAATCCTCGGAACTGGGGACAGCCCTAGAGCAGAAGGCATGAAGGCTGAGCTGCATAAAGAACTTGCCCTGTGGGACAGCAGCCTTCACCCGCAGATTGCTCCTTCAACACAAGGAAAGGACAGTGTGTGAGAAACTTCACTTAGCAATAAATCAGTTTATTGAAAATGGTCACATAGGCAAGGTGGGGCTCGAACTTGGAGTCGCATCCTGAGCGCTCACACCCATTTTCATTCCATATTTCATTCAAGGAAGATTCATTTTACGTCTTTCCTCCCCACTCGAAGAACTGGTGCTCAGTTATGTTGTAATTATGTCCTAAATGTCCACACCAGATTTCATTGTAATTTCATAATGCTCAAGAAAGGTTGTTTACTGTATGTTTCACATCTCTCCTTACTGCCTTCAAAACAAAAGTTGTGGTTTGAGTGGAAGCTTGAAATGTCGTCTTGTGTCTTTAACAGCATTTTTTTATTCTGATGATTTATTCATTGAGGCAGAGATCACATCACTATATATTCTTGGCACTTTCCACTACTCTTTCCCGAAGATGAGGTGGGACCTCAAACTGAAATTGTGTCCTAAGTAGGCATCCATTTAATTGTGATATCTCAGTGCTCAAGGGAGAGCCTAGAGTAGAGATGGCTGAAATTTTTCCTACCCCTTTAAACATTGGTGTGCGGGGGCGGGGGGAGGGAGCTGGCGTTCAAACATAAAACTAGTCCTTTTAGAACTTTAATGTTCTCCTCTGATTTTTTTTTTGACATAGAAAAGCTTTTAGCCTTGATGGAATTCCAAATAATCTTGCAAGATAGATCAAGATGGGTATCTGTGTTAGTCTGTCTATAGCAGTAAAAAAGAGCAGGAGTCCAGTAGCACCTATAAGACTAACAACTCTGTGGCTCATGAAAGCTCCTCCCCTCCCACAAATTTTGTTAGTCTTATAGGTGCTACTGGACTCCTGCTCTTTTCTGCTGCTACAGATAATCTTACAAACAGCCTTCATCTTATCCCATGTATCTTCCAATCTAGTACATTTTTAATCTCATACTTCCTTAAAGAACCTCAGGGCAGTATCAATGGTTCTCTAAGTGTTTAAGCCTCACAACAACCCTGCAAGGTAGTTTAGGCTGAGAGAAGAGTGGCTGGTCTAAGGTCCTACAGCAAGTTTTAGGGCAGAATGGGGCTTTGAACCGGAATTGTGCTCTGACACACATAAGAAGTTCCCTCCTGAATCCAACTGGTCCATCTAGCCCATCCCTGTTTCCCACAGTGAAAAACGAAGGTGAACAACGGCATCAGCGGAAGGCCTTGGCCACCATCCCCTGTTAGTTGGCACCGTGGGGCAACTGGTTGTCCACTGTGTGGAAAAGGAGGCTGGCCGAGATCGACCACCGGTCTGATCCAGTTCTTGACCACTATGCCACACTGGACCCTGTAGCTCTCCTGACCATCTGTCCGCCTTCATTCTGGATGTCTTCACACCTGTATGCTCAGTCAGTAGCTGCTTATACTCCTTTTTAGAAGGGACATAAACTACTCTTCTTCACTTCTGCATGAGAGGAAGTATTTTATGGCTGAAGTAACTGCTGTATTCAATAAAACGCTGCTGTTTGGTAGGGGAGGTACAGATGCATCCTTGGTCAATAAATTGCATGGAATATATTAACACAGAGCCCTTCAAGCAATGGCTGCAGGCTCCCAGGTCCTCGTCCTACATTGCAGCTTCTGTACCACGCTGTGTTTGCACACAGGAGAGAGCATCTGAAGGGAGAACCTTTCTAGCTGTTCATGTGTGTATTTTGAGTAAGATGCTGAAGTGATATTCATAGAAAGAGTTCAATTACAGCATTATTAAGCATGGTATGTAGCTCTGCTCTGCAGAACCTTTTAATGCACAAAAATGGTTTTGATAGGAAATGGCACAAAACATATATAGGTGTTGCTCAAGTACATTTGTAAGCAATGACTTTTCAACCCAGTGGAACGCTGCGTTGAAGCAATGTATTCAGAATGTAAACCTAGTACATCTTCACCTTGCAAAGTGCTGCATTAAAAAGCAGCAGTCTCCCAAATGCATCATAAGGATAAAGGAATGATCACCGCGGAATCCATAATCTCCATAGAGCAGACTAAGAAACTAACATACGTAAATGTAGAAGTCGATGGTTTCCTACTCATACAGTACAGTCCTATGCAGAGTTACTCCAGTCTAAACCCATTGGGTTTTGAGTAAGATGCTAAAGTGATATTCATAGAAAGAGTTCAATTGCAGCATTATTAAGTATGATATATAGATCTGCTCTGCAGAACCTTTTAATGCACAAAAATGGTTTTGAGAGTAAATGGCACAAAACATATATAGGTGTTGCTCAAGTACATTTGTAAGCAATGACTTTTCAACCCAGTGGAACACTGCATTGGATTGGGTTTAGACTAGAGTAACTCCAATTAGGATGTCGCTGAACATGTAAATACAGAGGGGTTAGCCGTGTTAGTCTGTAGCAGCAAAATAGAAAAGAGTCCAGTAGCACCTTTAAGACTAACCAACTTTACTGTTGCAGAATCACAGTTCTCTTCGTCAGATGCATGGAGGGTAAGAAGAAACTGGTCAGATATCTATAGGTGGTGAGGGGAGGGGGGAGTAGATGTAATCAGTAGCTTCTGATTCTGGGGCTATAGTACCCACCTAATGAAGTGAGGAAACAAATTGACAGGGCCAGACTAGTACCCAGAAACAGCCTGCTCCAGGACAAACCTAAAGGAACTAACAACAGAACACCACGGGTTGTCACCTATAGTTCCCAGCTCAAACCCATCCAACGTATCATCAGTGACCTACAACCCATCCTGGAAAATGATACCTCTCTCTCAGAAGCCCTGGGGGGAAGACCTCTCCTTGCCTACAGGCAGCCCCCCAACCTTAAACGATTTCTCATTTACAACCATGAACCGGCTAGCAGAGTCACCAGCACAGGCACCAGGCCCTGCAACAGACCCAGATGCCAGCTCTGCCCCTATATCTACCCAGGGAATACGATTACAGGACCCAATGGCATCAACTACACTGTCTCTGGCTCTTACAGCTGTTCATCCTCCAACGTGATATATGCCCTCATGTGCCAACAATGTCCATCTGCTCTGTATATGGGACAAACCAGCCAACCTCTACGCAAAAGAATAAATGGACACAAATCTGACATTAGAAATGGCAACATCCAGAAACCAGTGGGAGAACACTTCAATCTACCAGGACATTCCACCAAAGACTTAAAGGTCGCTGTGGTTCAACAGAAACCTTTTAAAAACAAAATCCAATGGGGAGCTGCTGAATTGGAATTCATATCTAAATTTGACACAGGCTTGGATTGAATAGGGACTATGAATGGTTATCTCATTATCAGAAGTAACTGATTTCATCATCAGAAGCAAACTGATCCCATTATCAGAAGCTACTGATTGCATCTATTACTCCCTCCCCTCACCACCTATATATATCTGACCAGTTTCTTCATACCCTCCATGCATCTGACGAAGAGAGCTGTGATTCTCGAAAGCTTATGCTACAGTAAAGTCAGTTAGTCTTAAAGGTGCTACTGGACTCTTTTCTATTTTGCATGTAAATACAGTTTTACTATCAAGACAGAGCATGGTTGGCAACGGGAAAATGTTAGTATTAGAAAACATGAATAGGAAAAGACAACAGTGAGAGAAGATTGCCACTATTTATTATTTCATTTAGAGAACTTATATGCTGTCTCTCCAAAAGCCTGCTTGGCCCAGCTCACAAGTAAAAACAATACCACAAAATCATAAAAACTTGTTAAATTACCAAGTTAAAAAACAAAACAAGCCATTAATAACAAGCCAGAACCATAAAAATTGCATAAAATACTGAGCTACCTAAAAACAAAAAACCTTTAAAACAATGTTCAGGCTAGAAACAGGCCATAAACAATAACGGCTTCTTAGTTAAAAACCTAGATAAAAGGAAATGTTTGGGGTTTGCACCTAAACTACAGTAAAGTAAGAGCCAGGCCTTGCACACCAAATGCAAGGTGTCGCCACTAAAAAAAACCCTGTCTTTAGCCACTACCTGTTTTTTACCTCTGTAGGTGGAGGCACAGAGATCAGAGAGTGAGAGCTAAACCAACAAGAGATGAATTATCCAAGGATGCTCACATTGAAGGGAGTCACAATGTTAGCCGGGAAACTACGTTTTAAAAGACAGACCAGAAGGCTCTGTCAGTGTCACCTCTCTAAAGCTGCAAAGATCCTCGTCAGAGGGTTTATTTCCTCTTTGACTCCGAGAAGGGGAGGTGAAACTGATAGAGCCTTTGGGAGGCAAAGAGGAAATAAAGCCTCTGAGGAGCAATCTTCGCTGGCTCTATAGAAAAGGGAAATTGACAGACCTTTCTGGTCTGTCTTTTGAAACTCAGCTTCCCAGCTAACAACGTGCAGAGCCAGATTGAAGGGGGGTGGGGGGGTAGTCTGCCCCCAGCGCCACCAGGGAGGGGGCTTCGGGCAGCCTCACAGCCCCCCACGCTGCCTTTCGTCTGCCCCGCAGGACAGGGGGTGGCCAGTTTGCCGCGCACCCCCTGTCCTGCAGAGCAGGCAAAAGGCAGCGCGGGGGGCTGCGGGGCTGCCTGCGCCATTTGCCTGCCCCGCAGGACAGGGGGCAGGCGGCTGCCCCCTCTCCTGCGGGGCAGACGAATGACATGGGCGGCCACGCTGCCCTTGGCCTGCCCTGCAGGGCAGGGGGTGCGCAGCAAGCTGGCCGTCCCCTGTCCTGCGGGGCAGGCGAAAGCAGCGCGGGGAGCTGTGAGGCCGTCCGTGCCATTCACCTGCTGGGAGGTGAATGGCGCGGGCGGCTTCCCAGCTCTGCATGCTGCCTCTGCCGTTCCCCCCTGTGTGATGATGTCACCAAAGTGACATCATCACGCAGCGCGGAAGTCAGCCTAGGGTTGCCCCAGGCACGGGCAACCCTAGATCCAGCGCTGACAACATGACTCCGTTTATGTGCACATCCTTGTGTGACTCGTCTCTTCTAGTTTAGCTCTGAGAGGCTTATTTAATCATCCTACTGACGTGTGAACTTGGCTCATAGAGTCCGAACATTGGTTCATGTAGCCCAATATTGTCTACTCAGACTAGCAGGTTCTCAGCTCGTTTCTAATGCCTGCTGCATGAGATACTTTGAGGTGTCAGGTGGGCCTGAAGTTTTAACCTGCATACAAAAGAACATACTGTGAACATACCAGAGTCAGTGACTCCAGTGTTACGATCAACTCAGGGGTAGGTTTGTCTACAGCTTCATGTGTTCATATGGCACTAGAGCAAATAGACATTTGTGTGTGCATGCATGTGTGTGTTTGTGCGTGTGTCTTAGTAGCACTGATTTCTCTGTTGGGATCTCACTGAACATGTTTCTTCAACTGCAATTCTTCCCCCTTTAACAATTCCTGTAGAATGTGAAGTGTAGTTTGTTCCAAGTGCATGCCCCCCTGCGTGAAGCAGTGTGATTTAGTAGTTAGAATGTTGGACTAGATCTTGGAGAAACGAGTTCAAATCCTGACTCAGCCAAGAACCTTACTTGATGATCCTGGGCCAGTCTCAGCCTAACCAACCTTATCGGTACATCGTGAGGATAGCAGGGAAAGGAAAACCATATATGTTGTCTTGAGCTTTCTGTAGGACTGGCAAGGGCCGTTTTCACACTACCTTATTTTAGTGGAATGGTAGTGCCAATCTTCCATTTTAGGTGCATTTGTTCACACCTCTTCGTGATCGTTTCAGGCATGATCCATGAACTCCCCATCAATGTGCCGTTTAAACTTGTTCTGCTAATTCGGAGTTGTGATGCATTTTTCCTGCCTTTTGCCCCATTCATGAGAACGCTTGAAACCGATTTTTTCCCAGTACCACCACAAACGGGTTTCTAGCCACCCACGCCTGTTGCTAACTCAGACTTTCATAGCCCCTCCGATGACCTGTCCTAACACTCGCATCCAAAACCGGTCTCACATCGTGGTTCTTACCACTCCACCCTGTCTCTGCATCAATAAAGTGTCCTCGATGGTCGACTGTGCCTTGAAGCAAGATGGAGAAGAATTTCTATTTCCATACTGCTCCAGACTATTTCCTGGAGCACATGTGGAGATGGCTCCCACGCAGTTGGGGAACCCAAGCGCCGTAAAACCGTCCAAGACCTGCATTAAAGAGAAGAGGGCTCAGTGTCAGTGAAAGCAATTTCATTCACTCAGAAGTGGAGCTTAACATGTCCTGTTTGCTCAAGTATCATGTCTTGTTTGCTCAAGTAACATGTATAACAGAAGTAACATGTCTTGTTTGCTCAAGTATATCACTAATCCTAAAATTTGGAAATTAAAAAAAATACCCACCAAGCTGACTTCGCCTCCCAGGCATACAGTCTTTGACAGCAACTCCAACTCCAGCGCATAGCAGACCTCCAGAACAGCAGTACTGACGGTGACCAGCCTGATCCCGAACTGGTCTCTTGCCAGCCTGTAACAACTGCCGGTGGCCCGGCACCAGAGTGCAACTGTGACCCTTTTTTCCATGGACACCGGTTGGTGGAATGATGATGTCTGGCACTCAAGATGAGGTCTTAGAATGCTGACTACGCCTTCAAAAGTGCCACAAGTCATGCGAAAGCACTCGATCCAGTCTTGGTCCTCCCAGCTGCTGAGCACAATTCTCTCCCAACAATCCCAGTTTTTTGGGGTTACCCAGCACTTCCTCGGCACATACTGTTCTGCCAGCACATACTGTTTTGCTCTCTGACATTGTCGCCTTTGGATCCCGAGCCTTCGTCTCAGATTCCGCCTGCGTGCCAGGACATCTCGGAGGCGGACATAGTGTTTGCGCCTCCGCACAATGCATCTAAGATAAGCTGAATATAGATGCATTGTTGTTTGGATGATGCTCAAAACCAATCTGGCCACCACAAGGAACAGTGCAGCATGGGATGCCATGGCCAAGACACAGTGGAGTTAAGGATCTTCTAAGACGAAAGGTCTTTCCAATGCACAAAAAAAGCCCCAATTTTCAAATCTGCCTGCCACAGAAATGAACCAATAGAATGTTGAAGAAAGTGGCGGGCAAACAGGCAACCAATTATGTGAGTGCTGGGTGGAGTCCAGCTATATCAAGTCTAATGACAAATCGGTATAGTGCTATTCTGCATTAAGGAGAATAAAATAATTGCAGGCGTGTTTTAGATCTCGTCAGCAATGACGCTTCAGAACCATTGGGAGGAAATGGTGTAAGCTGTGGCCCAGCCTCTGCCATTTTAATAGCCATTTTTAATATGGCTGCTTGTGATATTAAAACATCACTAGGCCTCTGGATTTAAAATGGCTGCTGTATTGCCACCAGAGGACCTCCAACTGTTGCTGAATCTTGCGCAGGAGAACACAGCATGCATGGAATGCTGCACAGGAATGCGGAGTGATTAAGAGGTGATTGGATTTGCAGACCTTCCAGCCCCATAGGAGTCCAGCGCAACAAAGGTCTCGCAGAGTCATTCCCACTTAGCACATTCCTTTCCCTTCTTCCGTGATGAGATCTCCTGTCCTTGATTGAGGAGCTAATCAAATGACATTCATAAGTTTATACAGTTGTTCCTGGGAAAGGACAGTCCCCACCTAAAATCCATCAACTTAACTTCAGTGGAATTCACTGACAAACTATCCCTTTTGTGCAGCGCTAGAACAGCATTTACTTTTACACACCCCAGCAGCTACCGATCAAGGTGATCAACCCTTTTGTCAAACCCAGGAACTGACCGTTGGAGCCTTTGTTCTAACAGCTAGGTGGGCTCTTCCACCTCAGGGCACATTTTACCTATAAAGGTAGAGCCCTGGCCTCATTCAAATCGTACATGCTTCCAGATCCACAAGCGCTGTTCCCTTGAGTTTTGCCCTAAGCCTCTTCTTCTCTTGGCCGAGGATGCTGGACGTTCGAAGATACCCTCTACTCCCATGGACTGGACCCCTCTTCAGCGTAGGTAGATACATTTGTTCCCTCTATCTCTATTCCCAATTTCTGGCTAAGCTTCCTAGGAGTCTGTGTGTGTGTAATTAACTTTACCCCGTAATTGTGAGTGTATGTGCATGCATTTTGTTCTTAATAAAAGTTATTGTTTGACTTTAAGAACCAGCCTCGTTTGCTATTCTGGGAAGGGACTCCATAGAAGTTGGTGATAGATCCCTGCGGTTACCGGCCTCTTGCATAGCCATTCTCCTTGCTTGCTAATTCCCCCACAAATCATTTTATTGTAAGGAGACCAGTTCTGGTAACAATGGCGCTCTTTTGAGCTGCATGAGAACAGAGCATGGCAGGACCGAATCAGTTTTTTAAGGATGGTGTGAACACGATTGCGAAAAGACGGCATTTGGAATGGCGTGATAAAAGTGGGGAAATAAGGTAGTGTGAAAACGGCCAATGTAAAAATGTACTAGATGAAAACCTGTGTGACATACAGTGAAATCCTAAGAAGAATTACTCCAGTCTAAGCCCACTGATTTCAAAGGGCTTAGACTGGAGTAACTATGCTTAGGATTTTACTGATAGTGATTAGTGTATCAGATTGTGTCTGAGAGACACAGGTTCAAATCCTCATTCTGTGCAGCCTCTCCATGGAGGGGTCTCTGGAGACATTATTTGGCCACAGGGTGCATTGAAGGGCTGGATCACAATAGCCACCATACCTCTCTACATGCACACCCATTCACTGATGTTTCGATGCATTGTATACATTTCAGATAAAAGAAATATTTGTATTCCTTATGGGAAACAGAAAATCCAAACATCTGCTTGAGAATTTTAGGTCAGAAGATAATCAGCTCATTTTTTTAAAAAATTAAAATTGTGTTTGTCATTACATTTGATAATGATGGCAGTAACTTTACATATAGTTAATAACTTGGGAACCATGTCATAAATAAGAGCAAGTATATTATCTCCTTAGACTATTACCAATCACCCAACAACTCTCTCTGCATATGTGTGCGTGCGTGTTTTGTAAAGTATGCCCATGATTCTTGCCAACTCTTCAAGGTTTGACATATTTGGTTGGGGGGGGGGATATATTTTTAGAATCTACATCAGTCAGAAGGCCAGCATTTTTCCGCACTATGAGAACACTTCGTTTTCAGAAAGGAAACTCTTCATGATAAATAAAATAGTTTACCTATGAATTGACACTGTAAGAATCCCTAAATCCTTACAATATGGTATATCTATAAATATATACATAGAAATAATGAAAATGTTTTTTAAAACCCCCATAAAATGGAAACACATTCTTAAAGTGAAAATGTGCAGTAAAATGGTGTCAGATGGGATTTATAGACATTAATATTCAAGATTGGAAACTCTGTAATGGAAAGGTGGTAAAATGCCTACATAAAATGTAAAGGAGTCAGAGAGGATTTGTTAGAGCGGTGAGGAATTATAGGCATAACTTAAAACTTGCTAGAAGATTACATAAATTGGGCTATTGAACAATAAAAAGTTCAGATTATATCAGATTAAAAATAGATAAATAGAAAAGGATGGTGACTGTGTTTGGATGTGACCCTATGAATGAATGCTCAAGTATCTGGGTTTCCTGATGGTTCGAGGGCAACTCTGCCTGCTTCCTAACAAAGTGGCCTCACTGGAAACCTGCTCAAGCCTAACGTCCAAGCACCAGCTGCAATGCCTCCTAGGTTTCATAGGCTGTTATGGGAAATTCATCCCCCATTTCGCCAGCATCGCCAGCCCCTTGACAGACAGCTTGCAGAACCCACGTATCTGCTTTGGATCTCGGCCCAGCAACAGGCCTTTCAAACCCTCCACACCGTCCTCTCCCAGGCCCCAGTCCTCTGGAACCCAGTCTTCAACCGGCCATTTATCATCCAGACAGATCCTTCCAATTCTGGCCTAGAAGCAGTGTTGGCCCAGGACATCGATGGCCAGGAACACCCCAAACTGCAGCTAGTGGGAAAAGAGGCCTTGGCAATCAATTGGGCCATCGGGGTATTACAGTATTATCTCACCAACAATCACTTCACTTTAATAACCGACCACACACACCCTCCTCCGGATGTCAAGGATGAAAGACCGCAACGCATGGATAATAAGGCGGTACCTGTCCCTTTTACCTTTCAGTTTCATAACACACCACTGCCCTGGACGACTGTACATCAATGCCAACTTCCTGTCCCAAATGTTCAGTGGAGAGGACCACCATGGCAGCACTTCAACAAGGGGGGGGATCGTCTGGAGCTGGCCCCACAGAGCAGCCCGGACTGCCCGCAACAGCCCCTCCCTCCGCTTGGCAACACCCATCTGCAGCTCAGCAGCCCACAGGGACGGTTGGCACCTGGAGCTAACGTCAGGTTCGACGTGCAGGGAGGCATCCAGTGAGATGAGACATGGCAGGATGAGCCAGGCTTCACAGGGAGCCAACGGGACAAGCCGCGCTACCCTGGAAACCTGCGAGAAGGGCCAAGCCTCCTGGGCCAAAGGCAAGGCCATGGAATGGGGGGAGGGCAGTCACTTAGGCAGGAGGGATATAAGGCGGGCATACCCCTCTGGCCAGAGAGGAGAGTGGAGGTTCTGACCCTGCTGTAAGGGGCAGCCTCTCGGGTGAGGGAGGAGCTTATAGGGGGCTCCACCCCAGCACTTCTCTCACCCTGTCTGAGGTCATACCAGGGCACCCACCAGCGTGCTTAGGGACACTCAGCAGACCGACCAGGTGATCTGAAGACCAGGTTCATACCCAAGGGCTCGATGGGTTGATGGCGCAGTGGCGGAGGGACAGCCAAAAACGGGTGAGCAAGGATCCCCACATATGTTTTAACCTTTTTATTGTGGCACACTGTTGTATGTTGATGTATATGTGAGGATGTTATGGACTATAGCTGCAACAATAAACCTCTCTCTCACACAGGCACATACACACACACACAACTGGATGTCCTTTCATTAAGAACAGCACTATTCATACTTGTCCTCAACTCTTCCCCAGTAGCCAACTGAGTGCCATCTGACCTGAGGGTCCTGTCTTCCAGCACTATACTTTCATTTTGGATTGTCTCATCATAGGGCTTTCAAGGTAAGCGATTATCAGAAGTGGTTTACCATTGCCTTCTTCTGTGCAGTACTAACCAGGGTTAGCTGAAGTGACAATGCCGGTATCTATGAAAGATCCTCTGCCAGTGTTACCTTTCAGTATTGCTGCTGCCCAGTGTTTGGACAGTAAATCCTAAAAGTGCCATAACCTATAGTAGTACCCATTCATTTGTATGGAGTTGCCACAAACCAGCTGTAGTATCAACTAAGTTATTTCATTTACTCAAAACATTATTTCCTCTCTTCGTTAGCATTATTAGAGTTCTTCAGAGGACACAAAATGTTTTCTATACATCATCTCAGAAACAACACTTTGGAGGAAGAAAATGAACAAGGCGAACAGATTTTTTAAAAACACATGAAAAGAAAACGATAAAAAAATTGCCTAATTAGCCAAAAATATAAGAATGATAACGAAATCTGAGAAGTGGTAAAGAAGATTTCCCTAGAGTGTAATTTGATAATATGTCTGAGAGAAAATCCAGATTAATACAAGAAACGAAAATGGATTTAAATCTGGATCAAAAAATAATGAAATTAGAAAGTCTAATGGGAAAAAAACCCCAAAGGAAAATGCATTTTGGTCAGAACATTCAAGTCAGTTGACTGATGGATGTGTTGACCTCCATCTTTGTATCCTACACCCAATACCCTCTGATTGTGGGTATCATATTTTACCTATCTCAGATGCTTAAAAAATTACCTTGGGGGGATGGGACCAATAAGATGGTGGAAGTTACTTCTTCCCCTCTTATCCATCGGCCTCCCTATTTTAGAGCAACAGTGCCCTTATCAAAAAGAGTCCAGTAGCACCTTTAAGACTAACCAACTTTATTGTAGCATAAGCTTTTGAGAATCACAGTTCTCTTCGTCAGATGCATCTGACGAAGAGAACTGTGATTCTCAAAAGCTTATGCTACAATAAAGTTGGTTAGTCTTAAAGGTGCTACTGGACTCTTTTTGATTTTGCTATTACAGACCAACATGGCTAACTCTGCATCTAGTGCCCTTATGTTAACCCCATTTTATGTATATTTATTCAAATCCATGTTTATTCACTCAGGCTCATCATAAGACAAAGACGCACAGATTACTCCTCCTTTGTTTATGTCATAGATGCCTGTCTGCATATCTGCCAGGAGTGTATTCTGTGTTCTGTACTGGTCCTCTGAGGGCATGAGAAGTTTCTTATTGATGTTAAGGCAGTAGGTTATCTCGCAAGTATTTACTTTCTTTCCCCCCCGCTGTTTCCAGAAGTGTCCTTGAAGGCCGGTTGGGGCCAGCTCGAAATGTATCTTTCTTGGGAACTGAGATGATTTCATTCCTTGTTCTGTCTAGTCTAAACCTAGCTCTTCCCTGACATCCCCCCTGGCTCTTTTGCGTCCCAAATCTTTAACAGCCCCTTATCCTGATGGCGGGAACATTCCCTATAACTAACATCACCAACCCCTTCTGCCAATGCACTCGTCTGAGCACCTTGAACTGGCTGAATCTCTAATAAAGTTACTTCAACCAATACACCTGCGTGTTTGCTGTGGAGAACTTGTGGGATTCTATCTGCCAAGGACTGACAGCTTAGCTCCTGATATATGAGTAGTTAGGTAATCTTCTACAGTCATCAGATGATACACATCAATTTATTTTTCTGCCTTCATTTACTATATAGCTACTGTTAGGTAGCTGAATATGCGAACTGGCTTAATTTTATAAAGTATTGTTTTGGGGGGATAGCAGAAGAGTTCTTTCTGTGGTATTAGATTCGAGATGGTCTGTCCACATATAGAAAACTTCTCTTGATCTTCCAGTCATCAAGTGATAAATATGCATGACTTAACTGACCATTAAGAGGCCAAATGCATATTCAGGAACATCTGTTTTAGCTCGCTCTAAATTCCATTGCTCCATATTTCAGTGCATATCTGGCCTAACCATGTGAACTTTCTCTAATTTTGTTTGCTTTATGCCAGGCAAGACAGTGGCGAGAGTGGGCCATTGCTGATGTTGCAGTGGACAGGGACTTCATAGCATGGGGACATTTTGTATCCTGCTTTCATCAGAGAGAACAGCTGAACTGTGAAATGAGTACTTAAGGGGAGGGGGGTCCAGAGGTCTTGCAGCACCACTGGAAGCTTCAATAAGCTAATGATGGATTTAAGAGTATTATTTGGCAGGAAAGAAGTTGGCCCTCTGCGGATGTGCACAGGTATTGTTGCAGCATTTCTGCCCGGGTCTCATTGTCATAATATTCTGAATAATATTCAGATGGTGCGTGCCATCTTCTCATATAACACCGGTATTGTGCCAGCTGTATTGTCTGCCAGTGGAGTACCGAATCAGATTCAAGGTTGTGGTATTAACCTATAAAGCCCTATGCGGTCTGGGACCAGCGTATCTGTGGGACTGCGTCTGCCTGTATGTGCCCCAGAGGACACTCCGATCAGGGGATAAACAACTATTGGTGGTCCCTGGCCCAGGGAGGCCCACCTGGCCTCAACTAGTGCCAGGGCCTTTTCGGTCCTGGCTCCCACCTGTTGGAACTCTGTCTAATGAGACCAGGGCCCGGCAGGATTTACTATCCTTCCACCAGGCCTGTAAGGCAGAGATGTTCCACCAGGCATATGGTTGAGGCTAGGCCAGGCCTCCACCAGCCTAAATAGAGGAGGAGAAGGGAAGATTGGATCCCTCCCTACTAGAAGCATCCACCATCCAGTTTTTAAGTGGCAGTTTTAAGTGGCAGATTGATTGCCTCCAATTAGCTAATTGCTGCTATCTTGTACATTTTTAAATTTATATAGTATTGCTGTGCTGTTGTTTTTAAACTGTTTTAAGGTATAAGTTTTATTATAAATGTTTTTTACTTGATGTTATTATCTGCCCTGAGCCTGCTTGTGCGGGGAGGGCAGAATATAAGTCGAAAGCAGTAAAATAAATAAATAATGAAATAAATAAGAATAATTGTAAAGAGAATAAATGACAAATCCCACTAACAAGATGTAGGTATGGAGCACAGAAGGCAGAGGTTTAGCTTGACCTAAAATTTAAATGGAGCGGTAAATAAAAAATGGAAGATGGAAGCATGATTAAAAAGCATGTTGATGTGCAACCAGATCAAATGAGGTTAAGAACTAGGGAGAACTGAGGTTGTTAATAGAGCCAGAGGAGTTAGCCGTGTTAGTCTGTAGTAGCAAAATCAAAAAGAGTCCAGTAGCACAGGGGTCCAGATGCATGGAGGGCCAAAAGAAACTGGTCAGATATAGAGGAGGAGAGGGGAGGGCGGAGTAGATGCAAAAACCTCCTTCTGATATGGAGATGCAAACAGCTCCTTCTGATATGGAGATCAGATTGCTTCTGTAAAGGTTCAGAGGAGTTAGCCATGTTAGTCTGTAGTAGCAAAATCAAAAAGAGTCCAGCAGCACCTCCAAGACCAACCCATTCCACTGCAGCACAAGCCTTCGAGAACCACAGCTCTCCCCGTCAGATGGTGGATGCATCTTCGTCAGAAGCATCTTCGTAAGGAGTTGTTTGCATCTGCTCCGCCCTCCCCTCTCCTCCTCTATATCTGACCGGTTTCTCTTTTTGCCCTCCATGTATCTGACGAAGAGAACTTGATTCTCGAAAGCTTATGCTACAACAAAATTGGTTAGTCTTAAAGGTGCTGCTGGACTCTTTTTGAGGTTGTTAAGGAGGAGATCTAATTGAATTCAGTGAGATTCTACAGGCTAAACAGTTAAGTGGTAAATTAAGGCCCAGCCTCAAACGCCCTCATGGTCTGCTCTTCCCTCTCTGTATTGATCCTCAGGTTTTGCTGCTGCTTCATTCATCTACATTTGTGAAAGGGAATAATAAGCAATGACTTTTCCATCCAGCATAATGCTGCAGAGAAGCAAGCTAATTAGAAAGAGAAGCTAGTAGATCTTCACCTTGAGAGGGTGCCACAATTAAAAGTAGGGTAAGGCTGGGGGGAGTAATGAAAGGCAGCCAGTATGCAGGAATTGCTAATCAACAGGCCTAATTCAGGGGCTTTTATAGGGGTCAATGCACAGCACCTCACCCGGTCAGACATTGTTTCCCAGAGGCTTCCTTGCTGGTACAGCTACAGTACAATCCTAAGCAGAGGTACACATGTCTAAGTCTATTGAAGGCGATGGGCTTAGAAGGGGAATTGCACGAAGTTGAATGGGAAAGCTGGCTGAATCCGACCCATCAACTGTTCACACAATGTGGAGTCTTTCAAGATGGGGAACGAAAAATGTATAATTTGGCTCATCTCCTTTCTGTGCAAGTATTTTTAATTTATGATATCAAAGCTTTCATCCGTTCACCTTTTTGAAGAGCAGTAGATTGACAGAAGACGTCTCTCTCTCCATAACGGTTTCCCCCCAGCTCAGCAACATTAGAACTAAAGAGATTCTTGAAAAATTACGAAGCTCCCAAATACAAGACAAACGCATGTTTCTTTGCCTCAAATGTTCAGTGACCTGCTGTAGAATGTTTGTGTAACCAAGGCTATATACCACTTGAAAGGGGTTCTTGAAAACTTCATACAAGTAGGCAGTCATGAAAATACAAAGAATGCCTAAATTGAGAGGGGAAGAGAAAGAACAGAAGAGAACAGCTTTTCAGAACCTTCTGATTACTGGCTGTCACGTATTGACTAAAATACAAAAGAAATATTCAGGGGGAAAAAGGGAGAACATACAACAGATACAGAAATGAAAATCTCACTGGCAAGAAACATTCCAGCTTTGTACAAATCAGCTTTGCTTGGAAAAGTTTGAAATAATCTGGAAGGCATATCTTCTTTGGTAAGCATAGGCATTGTGGACTGGTCTTCTAAGTTTTTAAATTAGTTTACGATCACCAAGCAGAGTAAAATGGGACTGTGAACCATTTTAATATTATGGTTAAAGATTTTGAAAAGGAATCTATATCACATCTACCATTCATCTGTAATGCAAACCACTATTACCAGGCAAGATTCAGCCCACGTTAAAGCATCAGTACCCTGGGATCATGAGGAAGTTCACTCTAAATTAAGAACACACCATTCAATATTATAATACCTTACCTTTCGATCATTCACAAGGAGGTGAGTGATTACAATGGCACCAAATCCATCAATGTGCTCATCCTATGCAAATCCAACTGAATTCAATGGCATCTCCCCACCCCCATTAAGCGAGCTTCCATATTGTAGTCGTATGGCCTGTGCCATGGTACTGTTCCATTCAATGGGATTAGCTTCTAATGCACAAAGAATTAAAGACACATTATGTCAGTAGGTCCAACGGAAAGTTGGACAAGTCGTTAAATCTTTCACAATGAAATCTCAGGATTCACTTTGACTTGAATTATACACATTAGCAATGGTGGGTGTTTAAACAAGCAGTACAATATTTCTATAAACTCAGGGTCACCCCATGTCCATTGTTGGCCATCTTTTCCATTTCTGAAATAAGCCTCTTGTTTCTACTGTCCGCTGCAGATTTGTCCATTTTAAAGTGATTTATCTAAGATGGGTTGCATTTGAATTCAAATGAGCAAGTTATGATTCAGTTTTAAGAGATCCCTTTGGTAGTACTGAATAGGCTGATTAGAGACCTATCATTATGGTATATTATCGTATCCGGGTCTTTTATGATCCAGGCTTCAGACAGCTGATAGCATTTGTCTTTCTGTGATGTCTGGAAACTGATATTGGTGCCAACCTCGGTCATTGTGCAGAAATTGGGAAGGGAAGGCGTCATTTTCATTTGTGATAAACAACCCAGCTGGGAACACAGCTGCTCAGTAAGGAGGAAACAATCAAGCTTCTTTCTACCTGGAAGGCTCTCATTATCAAGCCACCTAAGGGATTCTCTCAAAACAGCAAGTTAAAAAAGCTTGGCGTTAATTTAAGTATAGTCCCGAACAGTGGAAGTAAAGGCATCTGAAACAACATTGGAGGAGGGAGGAGGGGGGGACATTTTATCCCCTGGTATCAATCCCAAAGAGCTCTAAAAGGAAACTGAAGCAATGCGTTTCTAGGGATGTGAAATCTGAGGATCCTAGCTGGCCCACTTCGGCTGAGCTCTTCATGTAGAGCTCTGTTAAAAAGCCATCCCTTCACAAGAATGCCAAAATAAAAGATGGAACATTGTTATATATTTATCTGCAATTCCTGCACTGAGGTTGGACCCAGGAGAACATGTAGCAAAGGACAGTCGGGCTAAGCAATAAAATACTTCTCCTAAATAATGGAAATGAAGTGATAAATTAATGAAGAAATTTTAAAGATTTTTTTTAATGGGCTTTTCAAATATTCACCTATCCTGTTAGGGAAGTGAAGTTTCTTTGAAAATCCCAGTAGAAATTATACTTAACAAAAAATAAAGAGTTGTATGAATTTGACTAAACAGAATTTTGCTGTATCAAATGAAACACTTCTTGTCCATAACAGCTAGTATAATGTCCTACTTTCTAGCTATCCCTGTTTACAAGGGACCTTCTTCTGGTACCTGTCTCTAGAAATTATATTCTTACTAGTAACAAAGCCCGTTGTGGGAAAAAATACAATGGGCTCTAGAAAGGGGGGATGGGCAGGCGGGCATTGCCTTCTCTTTCGTGACTGATCCTGGCCAGGTGAAGGCGGGGGGGCAGACATTGCCACCTGCTCCACTCCTGATCCCGGCTGGGTGAAGGCAGGGGATGATCCCAGCTGGGTGATGGCTGGTGGTTGAGCATTGCCACCTGCTCTGCTCCTGATCTTGGCCAGGTGATGGTGGGGGGCAGGCCATCTGCCCTGATCCCAGGTGGATGAAGGTGGAGGGCAGGCACTGCCATCTGCTCTGCTCCTGATACCAGGTGGGTGAAGTTGGCTGGGTGAAGGGGGGGCAGGCATTGCAACCCGCTCCACGCCTGATTCCAAACAAATCCAAGGAGGGCTTCCTCCGGGACCCAAGATACTAACAAACAACATGAAATCCAAGCTCTTACAAAGTCAATTCTCTCATCACCATGTTGGGCAAGTTCTGATGGACTAAAGGCTCACAATCATGTTGACTGTGAGCCTTTGAAAAAGTTTCATACAAAACGGGATATAACAACCTGGCAAAGCCGGTTAGGCTCATCCTAACTACACAACAATATAGACATGATCTTCTGGATCCAGGTCAGCACTTTGAAAAATCACCATCTTTGATAAATCCTCATCAGTTGGACTATATGATATACTGTCTGTAACTATTAATTATGCACACCTTGTAATGTTATGAGAAGATTGCTACATATTTATTGATAGGAAGGACTTTGGATGATATTTATATTTATATTGTATTTATTGTTGATGTAGTATTTATATATATATATATATATATATATATATATATATATATATATATATATATATATATATATATATATATATATATATAAAACAAATAGGGGAAACCCTAGTAACAAACCCTAGTAACAAACAAATAGGGGAAACCCCTACCAGAGGTATAACACAATCAAAAATTTGAAAAAATTTCCAGTATATGCTGGGATGTACATCCAGTACTGTACATCCAGTACTGGGATGTACTGGATGTACTGGAAAATTTTTCAAATTTTTGATTGTGTTATACCTCTGGTAGGGGTTTCCCCTATTTGTTTGTTACTACCACGCCTGATTCTGGCAGGGTGAAGGGTGGGGCGGGCACTGTCACCTGCTCTGTGCCTGATCCCAGATGGGTGAAGGGGAGGTGGCCATTGCCACCCGCTCCACTTCTGATCCCAGCTGGGTGAAGGCAGGAGGTGGGCATTTCCATCTGTTCCACTCCTGATCCCAGCCGGGTGAAGAGGGGTTGAACATTGCCTCCTGCTTCTTGTCTGTTCCCAGCTGGTGAAGGCAGGGAGTGGGCATTGCCACCTACTCCGTGCCTGATCCCGGCTGGGTGAAGGGAGGGCAGACATTGCCTCCTGCTCTGTGCCTGATTCCATCTGGGTGAAAGGGGGTGGACATTGCTGCCTGCTCCACATCTGATCTCGGCTTGGTGAAGGGGGGCAGGCATTGCCACCTTCTCTGCACCGGATTCCAGCTGGGTAAAGGCAGGTAGACATTGCCACCTTCTCCACTCCTGATCCCAGCTGGGTGAAGGCAGGCAGACATTGCCACCTGCTCCACTCCTGATCCCAGCTGGGTGAAGGCAGGCAGACATTGCCACCTGCTCCACTCCTGATCCCAGCTGGGTAAAGGCAGGTAGACATTGCCACCTGCTCCACTCCTGATCCCAGCTGGGTGAAGGCAGGCAGACATTGCCACCTGCTCCACTCTTGATCCCAGCTGGGTAAAGGCAGGCAGACATTGCCACCTGCTCCACTCCTGATCCCAGCTGGGTAAAGGCAGGCAGACATTGCCACCTGCTCCACTCTTGATCCCAGCTGGGTAAAGGCAGGTAGACATTGCCACCTGCTCCACTCCTGATCCCAGCTGGGTGAAGGCAGGCAGACATTGCCACCTGCTCCACTCTTGATCCCAGCTGGGTAAAGGCAGGCAGACATTGCCACCTGCTCCACTCCTGATCCCAGCTGGGTGAAGGCGAGGTGCAGGCATTGATGCCTGCTCTGCACCTGATCCCAGCCTGGGATTCCTGCCACAGCACACTCTTGGACTGATGGGCTGCCTCTTCTGGGTTTCCCTCCCTGGCAGCACCCTCTGGAGGTGCACCAGGGTATGAAGTGAATTGTCTGGAACACGGTTAGCCTTTTATATAGTAGTATATGCCACCAAGTTGCAACCGACTTTTGGCAACCCCAACATGTGGCTTTCAAGCCAAGTGAGAAGCAGAGGTAGTTTACCATTACCTTCCTCTGCAGAGCAACCTCAGTCTCCCAGGTTCTGACTGAGGCCAACCTTACTTAGCTTCTGAGATCAGATTAGATTGGGCTGTACCATAACACCTCCCCTTCTCCTTAAAAAATTACTGCCCGTATTTTTGGCCTTTGGAAGATACTTTTTAAATTTTTGTTTCACAAGAGGTGTTCACTTCAATTCACTTCATACCCTGGTGCACCTTCAGAGTTCAATGCCTAGAAGTTAAACCCCTGAGTTAGCTTGTGGTGAATGCATACTGTTCTAGTGTATGTGAGTATATATGTATGCATATGAACACTACCTGAGCAGTTCTAAGTCCAATTGACGTCAGTTGATTTAGAGGGTTATAACTCTGATCAAAATGGCACTGACAGCATCAGGCAATGCACAGCTGATAAAGAACAGAAGGCCTTGTATTACAGTCCAAGAAGAACACGATGCTACAGCCTTTATGAAACTAAGCAGGTCTAGTCTGGTCAGTGTCTGAGGGGAACTGCCTAGGATTCCTACCCATGTCATGCCGAGCCTCAGAAAGAAAAGTAAGTATTCTGAACTGTTGTAGGACAACTGTGGTTTTCTAGTATGTCTTTAACCCAAAGAACAATCACCATCTTGGCTTTTAAATTAATGGAAGGCAGGTGATTGAAAAACATCTCAATGCAGCATCCATCCCTTGAGAAATGTGTAGTCATAGCAGAACTAGCATGGAGTTCTAGTAGTGATCCTGATAAAAAGAAGAGGCAAAGCATGACCCTCTTTTAACCTGTGGAGAGTATGCCGCCTCAGGAGTAAGGAAAAGAAGGGCCAAAACTGATATGAGATGAAAAGATCCTTGATTAGCTTCTTTCGTGAGCTAGTTATTTTTATTTTACTTAATTTCTATCCCACTTTTCTTCCCAGGGGGGACCCAAAGTAGCTTTCATCATTCTCCTCTCCTCTAGTTTTACCTCACAACAAACCCTGTGAGGTAAGTTAGGCGGAGAGTTCGTAACTGGCCTACCGTCACCCAGTGAACTTTCATGGCAAAGCAAGGAATCAAACCCAGTGTTGTTTCCATATTTCCCAGCATAGCGCTAAACTCCTGGAATGACAGCGTCTTCCGGGCATAATTTCTGACATCATCACACGACGTGACACTATGATGTCATGAATCGTGCCAGGAAGACGTTATTGTTCCGTGAGTTTCACGCTATGCTGGGACGTATGGAAATGGCCCAGGTCTCCCAGATCCTAGTCTGTCACTCTCTCTGCGACACCAGACTGGCTTTATAGAAGCCTTTATAGAAGCCCTTTATAGAAGCCTTTATAGTAGCAACCTCCTTGGCTGGTTCCATTATACTCCCTTTCTAATTCCTTTGTAAACATGCCTTCCTGAACATTTCTGCTCATTGTGTGAAAAGTGTGGGGGCCTTCCTAACAGCCTCGGGGAAGCCACTTCAGAATGTGGGAGCCAGCTCAGAGAATGCATGTGAACGAGCAGTTGCCAATTTTATTACTTCAGCTCTGAGTTAGACACTTCAGGAATGCTGCTAAATCTCTTGATGGCGCCTTTCCCCACCTCAGAGTATGGCATAATGGTGAAGGTGGAAAGACAGGGGATGCTGGAGTTCGGAAGCAGAACCACTGATCTAAAGACAACAGAAGGAGGCACTCTTGGGGTCTCTGGAAGGATTCTGGCTTTTGCAGTGATGTCTTCCCAGGATTTCCTTCTCAGGTAGGGTTCCCAGGTACACGCCGGTGGCAGGCAGACTCCTATGGCTTTGCCGCCATGCCTGCCGACCCACCAGCGGGAGGTGGTACGCTCCTGGAGGTTGTCTGCCACCAGCTACCAGCAGCCACCCCAGGAACGCGCACCGTGCATGTGCTCCCAAGGAGCACGATGACATCACCCCCAGAAATGATGTCATCACACCAGCTGCGGGAGCATTCCTAATTGGCCCCGCATGGAGGTGCTCCTTGCAGGGAGCCAGAGGGACAGAAAACACTGAGCCCTGAGGGATCCCGTTACTTGGCCTATTCCCTATGCTTTCCATACTTTAAAGGTTCGTCCATAGTCAAGAATGGCCACCCTGCTAAGAGGAGTGTGTTGTGGTTCCAGAGGGTACCGGGGATGGCAGTGGATCATCACCACCACTAACATTCCTTGGCTCCACTAGTCAACACATTCAAATGCTAGACAGGCAACCCACCCTGTTTACAATATATGGAACTTGGTAGTTCCTGAAGCTGACAGCCTCTCATTTTTTTTTTAAATCTCTGTTTAAAATATGCAATCAATGGCTCAATAATGTGCACAATATTTCCTGAAAGGGACAGTGTTGCCTACTAGCATTTTGCCTGAGGTTGAAAGGATTCCTCCCAGTCTTCACCAAATTGCATTTTTTAGTTCAGAAAATGATGGACTTAATTGCTCACGATTGGTAGGCTGGAAAGAGACTGAAGGAGATCAAAAGTATCTGTGCCAACGTGTGGTAATGCTCTTGTCAACACATTAATGTGTGGACAAATTGTTTTAGAAATGCAGCATGAATACTAAAATGGTGCTAGAAAGTAGGAGTACATGGTAATTCCACTCATTATGCCTGCCACAGAAGAATTAAACTCAGCCTATGAAAATCCAAGTGTTCACTTGATCTCATGAGTGTTTGCCCCAAAAGATGCATCTCTGCTGGCCTGGACTATTTCACAATGTGAGCAAAACATCCGGTGCTTAAATGCACTGGCACATAAAATGTTGCCTTTACATGCACAATTAACACATTGGAGGAAAGGTTGTAGGTTATTTTTGCCTCCCTCTGATAAGCTAATTTTATGTGTATAGGGAACCTTCTTGCCAAAATTCACTCCCCCATGCAGCCCAGCAAGAGATAAAGCCAGTGGGGTATCACTTCAACTCTTTTAAGCTAAGTTATCTCAAATTATGTTGGAATCCCATCTCATGGTGCAACCTGAAATGCCTCCCCCCTCTATGTTACCCAGGGCTTTTTTTCTGGGAAAAGAGGTGGTGGAACTCAGTGGGTTGCCCTCGGAGAAAATGGTCACATGGCTGGTGGCCCCTTCCCCTGATCTCCAGACAGAGGGGAGTTGAGATTGCCCTCCGTGCCGCTCAGCGCTCAGCAGCGCAGAGAGCAATCTCAACTCCCCTCTGTCTGGAGATCAGGGGGCGGGGCCATTGGCCATGTGACCATCTTCAAGAGGTTCTGGAACTCCGTTCCCCCGCGTTCCAGCTGAAAAAAAGCCCTGATGTTATCATAGCAGCACTGTGGGTACCATTTGCCAGTACTGTTTGCCACATTGTTCAAGGAAAACTTGCCAACATGAGTACTTCCTATAACAGTGTTGCCTCTCTTGACAACTGAAACAATGCTTGTGTGGGAAGAAGCCCCTCTAGTGGCATCCCCTAAACTTCTCTGGGCATCTGGCATTACTTCAGGAGGGTGGAAAAGAAAAACAGCAGCAGTTCCCCTGCTGTTGGGACACTGTCAGAAGAGGACCTGAGAGCCAATTCAAGCGTTCAGGGAAAGAACATGGGAATTTACCCCTTCAGAATGTCAATGTGACATTATAGGACTGAGTGTTCACCTAGAGCAAAAGTGCTAACACATCAAGAGGAAAGCCAGGGTAGGACTCTGCTCATAGAGGTACTAGCTGTTCATGAGGAGAAATTTTTTGATATGGTGAGAGAATTAGAACATCACACAGGGAGACCCACATTCAGGTATATATTCCCTGACTTGCTAAATTCCAAAGTGACACAGGCCGTCGTCACACGGGCCCTTATTCCGGCAGTTTTGCACTAGAAATCGTTTCTTCTGTTATTGTTATTCGACTGGATTCTCCCATCTTTTGACGACTGCTTGCGCTTCCAGTCAGTGACATTAAAAGGGAAAAGCACAATTCGATGGTCAGTCAAAGTGCCTCCGGAAACGGGGCCCTAAAAATCCCACACCCTTAAAAAAAATATTTTTTTCACATATTTGCGTTATATCACTCTTCTATTATACCAATGTTGTGCTGGGCCAACCCAAAAGCCAACCGTGATAGGTAGCAGAGGTTTCCCGCCCATGGCAGAATAGTGCTATAGCATTATAGTGTTATAGCGCTATAAGGCTGACTTTTAAAAAAAAAATTACTTTGAGGCTTAATTGCAGTTCGCGCTGGGGCAGTGTGGGAGTGTAGGGCAGGAGAAACAGTGTTAGGTGAGACAGATGATCGGGGAGAGTGAGCGTTTTGGTGCTGCAAAGTGTTCATAATCGATCCAGGGCATTCACATGGAAGTGGATAAAGACGACATAAAGAGTCACAAAGCGTGAATTGGGGGGAATGGCGAAATTGCAAGAGAGCCAGAATAAGGTGAGCATTCAGCGGGAGATGGCGCTAGTTTGGCGCTAAATTTATGGCCGTGTGACGATGGCCACTGTCTTGGGGGGGGGGAACAGTACTTATCTACCCCAGCCCCCTTACCCCAAAGAAAAAATGCCTCTTGCACCATAAACTAGTCCTCCTTAACATGGCCAAGTTTCGTGGGTGATTAAGTTGGGGCTGTGTGCGCAGCAAACCGGAAGCCCTAACCGGCAGCTTGGTTCCCTCCAGTTCATGACATCTGTTCTTGCCTGGTGTCGTCATCTGGCATTGTGGAACAGTTCTTTCCCAGCATTGTCTACCACATTGCCTTGGAGCTTTATGAAGCACATGAATCACAGGCTGGACTTGTTTTTATAATGCATTTTCCTTGCTGACATCATCAAATACATCTTTGTATCCTGTAAATGCAAATTCACTTGCAATCTGCTCTACTCTACCTCCCCTTTAAATTAGCTCACTGCTGCACACTTTGATTGATTAGATTTTTAGCCCGCCCTCCCTGCTAGCAGGCTCAGGGCGGGTTACAATCATAAATAAATTACAATGGATTACAATGGATAAAAACAATAAAATAACATCTCAGCACAAACATGAATTTCAGTATTCTAGATGGGGCACCCTTCCCCGTTTCCCTGCCCACCATACACCAAGGAAGAAAAAGATGGAGGTGTGGGTTGGTGAAACTCTAACTCCCCAAGCATAGCATGGGGGGGGTAGATGAACCTTACGCCCCCCCCCCCATTGGTAGGAGACCGGCAGGGAGGCTAATTAAATGGATCCTGTGCTGGCCTCAACCATATGCCTGGCAGAACATCTCTGTCTTACAGACTTGCTGAAAAGATATAAGATCTTGGCGGGCCTGAGTGTCTTCTGACAGAGAGTTCCACCAGGTTGGGGCCAGGACAGAAAACGCCCTGGCTTGGTTGAGGCCAGCTGAGCCTCCCTCAGGCCAGGGACCACCAGTAGGTGTTTCCCTGCAGACCTAAGAGTTCTCTGAGGTACATACGGAGAGAGGTGGTCCCTCAGGTATGCTGGTCCCAGTCCGTTTAGGGCTTTATAGGTCAGAACCAAAACCTTGAACCTCATCCAGAACTCCACGGGGAGCCAATGCAGCTGGCACAGAGTTGGAGTCACATGTGTCCTGAATGGAATTCCCATCAGGACACGAGCAGCAGCATTTTGAACCCGCTGCAGTTTACAGATCAGACCCAAGGGAAGCCCTGCATAGAGCACGTTACAGTAATCTATTCTGGAGGTGACCATTGCATGGATCACTGTTGTTAGGTCACGGGTTGAGAGATAGGGGGCAAGCTGCCTGGCCTGCCAAAGATGGAAAAAGGCAGTTCAGGCAGCTGCCTTGACCTGGGCCTCCATTGACAAGGAGGAATCCAGTGTCACACCAAGACTCCTGACCGATGGAACGGGCACAAGTGGTGCCCCCTCAAAGGCTGGAAGCTGGATCCCCATATCTACCCCCCCCATGGCCCAAGTACAGGACCTCCATCTTCGTGGAGTTCAACTTCAGTCTGCTCTGCTTCACCCATCCAGACATGCCCCCCAATGCTCTAATTAGGGCCTCAGGAGCAGAGTCAGGTCGGCTGCCCATTAAGAGGTACAACTGGGTGTCATCCACAAATTGATGGCAACCCAGTCCGAAAGTCTGTGCCAGCTGGGTGAGACGGTGCATGTAGAGATTAAACAACAATGGGTAGGGTAATGCCCCCTGCAGGATGCCGCACACCAAGGATTAGCATGCTGATAACCTCTCCCCCAGTGCCACACTCTGTCCCCAACTGTGGAGAAAAGAGACAAGCCACTGCAAGGCAGTCCCTTGGATCCCCACGTTGGCAAGGTGGTGGGTTAACAATTCATGGTTGACCATGTCGAACACTGCTGAGAGGTCTAGCAACACCAGCAGCGCTGACCCGCCTTGATCCAGATGCCTACGGAGATTGTCTGTGAGGGCAACCAACACTGTCTCAGTCCCATGGCCTGAACGGAAACCGGACTGGAATGGGTCCAGGACTGATGCATCTTCCAGGAAACCCTGCAGCTGCTCCACCACCACTCGCTCAATCACCTTACCCAGACATGGGTGGTTCGAGACTGGGTGGTAACTGGACGGATCGGTGGGGTCCAAGGTTGGCTTTTTCAGGAGGGACCTCACTATGTCTTCCTTTAACGCAGCCGGAAAAACCCCGGAGCTCAGTGATAAATTAATAATGGCCTCCAACGGGGCCCTCAGCCCATTGATTCAGGCCTTAACCAACCACGAAGGGCAGGAGTCCAAGGAGCACATAACGGGCCTCACCAGCCGCAGGATCCTGTCAACATCTTTCTGGGAGACCAGACTGGAATGATCTAAAATCGGACCAGAAGATGGCCAAGGGGTCCCCAGTTCCCTTACTGTATCAACTGTGGCTGGCAGGTCGCAACAGAGAGACAAGACTTTATCTGCAAAAAAGCTCCCAAAAGCCTCACAGCTAATAGCCGAATTTCTAATTTGGCAGTCTCCCTGAGAGAGAGAGACCAAGGACCAAACTCCCTGAAATAATTTCGCCGAGCGTGAGCTAGCAGATGCTGTGGAGCCGGCATAATACTCCTTCTTTGCCGCCTTCACAGCCACCTCATAGGCCTTCATAAACACTCTATAAGATGATCTTGTCTCTTCACTCTGATTCCACCACCACACTTGCTCCAGCCGTCTCAGCTCCAGCTTCAATCATCGTAGCTTCACTGTGTACCAGGAGGTAGTCTGGCACAGGAACAGAGAGGGCAACAGGGGGCGATTTCATCGATGGTTTTGGAGAGACAGCCATGCTAGTCCTCCACCAGCTCATCTAATGAACCACCAGGGGGCATTCGGTCCCACAGAGCATTCTGGAAACCAATTGGATCCATTAGTCTCTGCGGGCGAGCATAAATCAGCTCACTGCTTACGCAGGAAGGGGCTGGCACTCCCAGACGGGACTTCAGAACAAAGTGGTCTGACCATGGCACCACCTCAATGGCATCAAGGTCCACCTGAATCTCCATCCCAAAGATCAAATCTAGCATGTGGCCCACTTGATGCATGAGAGCCGAAACAAATTGGGAGAGCCCTAGTGCTGTCATGGATGACACCAGGTCCGCAGCCTGTGAGGAGGTGGCATCATCGACGTGGACATTGAAGTCACCCAAGACTAACAGCCTAGAGTGCTCCAAAGCCCACCCTGCCACCACTTCCAACAGGCTCAACAGGGTAGCTTCTGGTGCGCTAGGTGGTCAGTACACCAGACAGATATCCAAGCTCTCCTCAGCATCCCATGTCAGGCCAACTCAATCAATACCAGAGATATTTGGTGCGGGGAACGGCCTGAAGGAGAAAGACTCCCAAATGAGAATAGCCACTCCCCCTTCCCCAACCATCCATCCGGGACTGGTGAAGGACTGAGGAACCTGGGGGAGGGGGCAGTTCTTTCAAGGCGACTGTTTGGCCATCCCTCACTCCGGTTTCAGTCACGCACACAAGGTCCACATTTTCCACTGCAAAGAAATCTTGCAGTGTCTTGGTCTTATTATTGATGGACGTGGCGTTACACAACATCAGTGCTGGAGGGAGGTAATTCATCCTCCTAGTCCCACAACCAGCATGCCTTGGAATGGGATGAAGGTTGGAAGGACACTGAGCCCTACCACATCTTCGTGGCCTTCTCTTCCAAACCGTGTCCCACTGCCATGCCTCCATTGACCCCGGAGTACTGGGATCCCTAGCTCCATCCCAGTCTCCTTCCCGCCCCCCCCCCACAACCTCCATTCCCTGACATACCTTGCAACAATACAACACAGCAATAGAGTTCCCCTCAATTACATCAATATGAGTCTCAGTATACTCATATTTCCCCATATCCCCAATCACATTTATCAGGCACAGAGTTCATTTCTATCTCAATTTAATTACATTACCCTTCCAACTAATTCCAACCTGCATGTAATTAAATTATCACTAATTAAGTGAGCATTAGCCCTTCTTCATCCTCTAAGGGCTAATTGATCCCCCAATACAAATGCCAATGACCCCCGAAAAATGTTTCAACTTGCAGCCAATTAATAAATCCACGATCCCCCAACCCGTTTGAAGAGCGACACGCAGTTCCGGCTCTAATGCAGTGGAGCAGCCTGATTTCCCAGGTCTGCTTCCAACAGTCTTTCAAGTGCAGTCCGGGGTGTGCTTTCCCAGCTTCCCAAACAGGTGTAGGCAGGCAGAATGATGCCCCATGCCCACTGTCCGGGCCCAGTACTGGTCTCATGCTATGCTCCTTAAGCCTTCTCCTCTGCAGCCCAATTTCGCTGGCCCAAGCAGCCTGTTCTCTCCTCTCCACTCTCCACATCAGTCAACCAGGTGCCTCTCCTAGATGCTGCCCTCCAACTCCAACTCCCCAGCATGCCAGCTCCCAAACCTCCCGAACCGCCTAGGGGGCCTCAAGCCTCCTGGCGTCCAGGTAATCAGGTGGCTGACAGAAACTGGGCAGTCAGCAGCCAGCCAGCAGCCAGCCATCCTACGACTCAGCTCAGCTTGGCTCAGCTCGAACTCGGTGTCAGATGTCCACTCATGCGCACAGATCTACATCGGGGGTGGGGGTGGCGAGTGGCGAGTTCAACCCAGTTATACTCTTGGTGTCAGATAACCTAGCTCAGCACAGTCCTCAGCTTGGTACTCACACCCCAGTTGTTCTCATACGGCTTCAGGGGAGGGAAAGGGGCTTGACCTCACTCGGTCTCGTTCAGCCCTGCACTTACGTCACCCCCAGTCTGCTTTGCAGGCTGGTCTAATCACTCCAGTTGTTCCACAGGTCAGTTTGTTGTTGTCATTATTCTGCTGTTGCTCTTCTCCTTTCCTCCTCCACTCCACATCCCGGACTGTTGTTGTTATTCTGCTAGTTGTTCTCCGTTCTTCCTCCACTCCACCTCCGCCACTCCACGGGATATGGGTATGGATAAAAAAAGTAAAATAGCAAAAAATAGGGGTAGCAGCTTTGTCAAGTTAGCTAATGCTGATAAAATTAGCTGTTGCTAGTAAAAATAAGAGTAATAATAGCAGGGAAACCTATATAAAACAAGGGGTTAAAAGGAGGACAGCAGGAGCTAACAAAACAGCTCCTGTCCGTGCTGCCATCTTCTACAAATGGTCATCACCTAAACATGTCTTAAGATTTAAATTCAATCCCAGCAAAGCCTTTTCTACATATTTATGTGCAGCATTTAAGGTAAGAGCTCCTTTGCAGCCCAAGCATTCAGCCAATAAATCACTGGGTAGGGGGCAACTTGAAGTTAGGAGAATAAGAGATACCACCAGCAATTCCTTCTACAGATACACCCCTAAATGATTTAATATCTAAATGACCAGGCTGCAAAAACTGTTCTTATCTTAAGCACTCTACATAACACCCTAGCAAATAAGCTAGACTGCCAGGGAGTTGTCCCGGCCTCCTACATGTACTACTTTTAGAGATTCAAGGTGATTTTCTGCTCATTTCTGAATGCTAGACACTTCCTCATGTAGTGACTTGAATCTGGTGCCACCTTGCCTGTTCATATATTCCTTGGCCATCGTATTATCCATCTGTATTATCAAGTGGTGACCTGTAAGAAGATCCTGGAATCTCACTAGACCCAGTCTGATGGCTCTGAGCTCCAGGAGGTGTATACTGTTGATCATCTCGCCTTTGACCAGGTGCTGTATGTCATTCTTGCCTGGGCATGGATTCCCCAGCCCCATAGACTCGCATCCATGTTCATTATCATTCTCGTTGGTTTCCTGAGTGGGATGCCATTGTGGAACCAGACAGGGTCCAACCACTTGATCTCCTGTTTGAGGATCGCTGGCAACTAAACCATCTTGGACCTCCTGTGTGCTTTTATCTCTTGGTATGGTAACAGGAATCTCTGGAGTGCACAGGCCCAGAACCATGCCCACTAGAGGCCCAGAACCAAGCCCACTAGAGGACATCCTGACAGGACACCTGCATACCCAGCAGCTGAGACAGGAGCGTCACTTCCACCTCCTGGATCCTTAAGACCCCTGATGCCATCACCCAAATCTTTGTTGCCTTTCTTGTGACAGAAAGACTCTGTCTTTATCCTCATGTGCAATATTTACTGGTCGAAAGGAAAACTGCTCTTTTTCTTGTTGACCATGAATTCATGATCCCGAAGACAGGGTACTGTCAGTTTCACCACTCTCACCCCTTGCAGCAAGGATGGAGCCAAGATCAAGATATCGTCTAGATACAGAAAGAAAGAGCCACTCTCTGCAGTCTCAGATGTGCTATTGTAGCCCTTGTCCACTAGAGGGAGATAAAGAGTTGGGGTATTCCTAATAAGGAAAAAAAGGTGCAATTTCCCCTGAGAGATTGGAGGGCCTGAAGCTGCAGGGAGAAGCCCTCTCTCCTCAGAAACACTCCTTTCACAAACTCTCTATTGATGTTGTAAGTATGAGAATTTCTTACACTTATTACTGGAAGGCAGGATTGTGTTTATATTAATTGGCTGTTAGTTGTATTTTGATTATTGTTGGGACTATTTGAAATGAATGTTACATGTATGAATTTTCCTTGAGAGACTGGAGGGCCTGAAGCTGCAGGGAGAAGCGCTCTCTCCTCAGAAATGCTCCTTTCATGAACTCTCTATTAACGTTGTAGACTCCTGTGAAGAACAGAAGACATCCCTATGCAGAGCACAGCTACAACTTGTTGCAGTTCAAGGGACTGGCTAGAAGAAGTCAGAAAGACTTGAGTAAAACAGGCCCGATTTGTTACATGTTTGTTGTTGTATATGCTTTATTATTGTTCCAAATAAGATTCCCCCCCCCCAAATTGGTTCATTGTTATTTTTATAAATGCAAGTGTCACAAGGTGGGATCACACTGTCATAGACATGAACTCTCGCAGTTCTTAAATTATATATATATATATATATATATATATATATATATATTTGATATTGTTCCTTGAACTAAACAGATTACACTATCAGGGCTACTAGGATTCTGGTAAACACCCTGGGTGGCACTTTTAGGTCAAAAGGCAGAGACCGATATTGGAAGTGCCTCTGAGAGATCGATGGAAGCCAGAAATTCTCCCTTCTGAATGGCAGTCTTGATAGATTTGAGCATTTCCGTTCTGAACTTTCTTGTTCTGATGTGTCTGTTTTATTTGACAAATTCTTTTGGATCTGGAGGAAAAGCCCAGGTGGCACAGAGTTGAACTTCAGTAAATACCCATTGGTCACTGCATCCAGCTCCCACCTGTTGCTTACTGTCTGTTGCCAAAGGTTTACTAAGCGTTGTAAGCCCCTTCCTATCCAAATGGTGCCTGCCACCTCAGCATAGTCACTCTAGATTCCCTTCTTTGGCCCCTCTGGCTCTGTTTTTAGATGAATTAAGGGTTGCTATCATTTGTTTATCACTGATAGGCAGAAAAGTACTATTAGATACTTCTCTGAAGACATTATGAGGGAAACAGAACTACCATCTCCTTTGCAAATATAACAACAATAACATTGTATTTATATACCACCCTTCAGGATGACTTAACACCCACTCAGAGTGGTTTACAAAGTATGTTATTATTATCCTCACAACAAAACATCCTGTGAGGTGGGTGGGGCTGAGAGAGCTCCTAGAAGCTGTGATTGACCCAAGGTCACCCAGCTGGCTTCAAGTGGAGCAGTGGGGAATCAAACCCTGGTCTCCAGATTAGAGGCCTGCACTCTTAACCACTACACCAAACTGGCTCTTGTAAACATAATACATTATTTTTATCCAATAAATAATTCATTATTCAAAAGTGGAAGCATATGCCTAGGATGGGTTAATTTTTCCAACAAGATATAAGAATATGGTTGGGGGATTCATAGAACTCTAAGTATTTTTGTAACAAAAAAGCTTTGTGGGATTATTCTGCAGCTTCATTTGGTTCTGTCAGATGCAAGCCTAATGGCACAGAAATGTGGTTGTTCTGTTGTGTGGTTGTTCTGTTGCAAGTCCTTCTCTTCACCTCCTTTAGCTCTATATTAAAACACAATGATGTTTGTAAAAGTCCAAAAAGAATTTCAGCCTGAGATTTTATTGAAGGAAAGAAAGCCAAACACAAAACACATTCGACAGTCTTGGGGTTCAAGGTAAAAATTGCTTATAATTCACAATTTATTAAAATATTCCCTTTTCCTTTCTCTTTAGCTTATCCTTCTTAAAATAGGCTCCGTTGGTGTCAGACTGTCATATGTGTCCATTAAAAAGCTGCAGTCATTTTTTTTCAAAACAACTGTCTAGCTTGTTTAAAAAGAAAAAGGTAACATCAATCTAATTATCCCCTGTGAGCAGGGCTTTTTTTCAGCAGGAACGGAGTTCCGGAACCTCTTGAAAATGGTCACATGGCTGGTGGCCCCGCCCCCTGATCTCCAGACAGAGGGGAGTTGAGACTGCCCTCCTCATGGAGGGCAATCTCAACTCCCCTCTGTCTGGAGATCAGGGGGCGGGGCCACCAGCCATGTGACCATTTTCTCCGAGGGCAACCCACTGAGTTCCACCACCTCTTTTCCCAGAAAAAAAGCCCTGCCTGTGAGTCTGTTTTCCATCCATTTCCATTTGTAAGAGAATTGGCCACCATTCTAACTGCAGCTTCAAACAGGTTTTCTAGATTTCTGTAAAGCTCCTGCCTTTTGTTTTCTAGTGTGTATCATCATAACCATTAACTGCTAATAAGATTTGCATCACCGTTTCAAACTCTTTCAGTTGTTGCATTAACATTTTTTTTCACCTCAGTGATGTAAATTTTGTGGCGGGATTGTCATCACCTTACTGCCTTTCTTATAAATTTACCACAGCATTTGTCTGTTGGCTGGATTAGGTAGGTAGATGTTGGTTGAATCCAGTCAATGGAGCAGATAGGTAAGTTTAGTTTCTGGACCTTCCCATAGTTATGAGGAGTAGTAATCTACAAACATGGAAGTACCTTGATCTCAATGGGAGAGGGATCTACTTTGCATTCTGAGGACCACATATTAAGAAGTAAATGTAAGACCATATTTCTGGTCCAAGAAAGCATTTCCAAAATCCATTATGCTTTGGCCCAACTGAGTTGCCGGCTGCTTTGCTGGCAGGGCTTCCATGCTTTTCACAGCTGCGCACAAAGAAAAACAGACAATCTGCAGGGAAAACTTTCTCTGCCTACATTTGCATCTTCTCCTGTTTTATTTCTTCCCATAATGCAGTTGTTGTTAAATTTGCAAGAACTTTGAGAGACAGAATGATGGCAAGCCATGCATGAAATAAAGCCATTCAAATAAACAGGCATTACGTATTTCCATGATATTGAATTCTTCTGTTACAACGCCTGCACATTTTTATGAGTGAAACACATCTGTGAGAGACACACCATCTGAGGTTTCACAGTATGTTGATCTTTTCACACAAAATTTCACAGGTGTGAACAAAACACACATGCATGAACGTGTTTATGCAGCCATTATAATATTTTTTTGAAAAGTCAAATGGATTTTGTACTGTTTAGGGGGCTGCAAACAACTGGAAGAAACTGAATGTTGCTTGGAGGTTTCACATGTTTATACAGGAGAAATGTCTGAGCGATTTTCTTACCTCGCTGTGACCTTCCGCATGACTCTTCCTTCTGTGTTCCTAACATGCACTGTTGATACGTTAGCCCAGTAACTTGCCACTGTATCCGATACATAAATCACAGTTTCAGGCAGAATAAAAGCCTTATTTATGCTGCTGCTTTTTGCCCAAATCAGAGTTATATTCAAATTGTCTGCTTATAGCATGAAATCAGCAATATGTGATACCCAATGAGCAGGTCTCCTTGTGACTTGGTGGAATTAATATGCAAGGAGAGGCAGCAAGAGGCGGGTAGCTTAGTAAGATCTCCACCTGTGTATACGAGAGTGCCTTCCTCTAGAGAGCTCTTTAAATAAACAGGCAGATGTTCAACCAAAAGGACTTTTTAAATTTATAAAATAATAAATACCTATGGCATAAAATACACACAGCAAATACACATACAGCACATACACAGAGCTAATGAGAGAAACTGTGAGGAAAATGGGAACAGAAGTTCAAGGGTTGTGTGATATTTACCAGTTTCAGAAGAGTGTGGAGAGTGAAAAAGTTTCCATGGAGGAGCAGCATGGATGGCCAGTGTCTCATGAAAGGGGAGAGGGGGATTCAGATAGCCTGAACGTGTGTGTGGAAAGATTCCAGAACACACACTGAACATATGGCAGGACAGTCAGATAAACATGTCCTGAGGCAGGACTGAGAGTCTCTGCCCTAAAGTAATGGATTGATGGTTGTCTCTGAAGGTGGGACAATAGGACTGGGAAAGCTTGGTTGTGCCTTCCTGAGAGGAACTAAAGGTGTAAAAAGATGATTGAGGACTCCTGATGGCTGGATGGGTGAGCTTATCAGTCCCTGAGTGACTCAGGTGGGGGAAATGGTATCAGGAAAGATCGGCAGGGAGGATGACGGGATTAACTCAGTCTTCTGGAGACCTTTTTGTTCTACAGTTCAGCCCATCTCTGGAGGTGAGGGCTGAAAGCTGGTTCCACCCAGGGCTTTTTTTCTGGGAAAAGAGGTGGTGGAACCCAGTGGGTTGCCCTCAGAGAAAATGATCACAAGATTGGTGGCCCCACCCCTGATCTCCAGACAGAGGGGAGTTGAGATTGCCCTCTGCGCCGCCAGCGGCGCAGAGGGCAATCTCAACTCCCCTCTGTCTGGAGATCAGGGGGCAGGGCCACCAGCCATGTGACCATTTTCAAGAGGTTCCGGAACTCTATTCCCCCACGTTCCCCCTGGGAAAAAAGCCCTGGTTCCACCTAACAGTTCACATTCCAGTAATTTCCCATCTTTCTGCCTAGCTTTGGCAGTGTTTCTGTGTTTAAAACATGAGGGAAGGGACTTACGATATAGCCATATTCATAAGTACCTCCAATATCGTGAGAGCATGTCTGACCATGAACATGTGTATGTCATGATATTCAATAAATGAATATCCTGGCCATTTTTTTTTCCAAATCTGCCTTTTTTAAATGTAACACATGCTAATTTTATAAATATAGTATAAAATACTTCCTTAAGGAGCTGTGCTTCATGACTTGTTCTCTTCAACTTCCAAAGCTTTACCACAAAGCAGTCACAGATCGCCATTATCAGATTGCACCCCCCCCTTCTATTATATTGAATAGACCGCCAACTTCAGTTGGCAAATTGTTCCACAAATAATGTGTGTGTAAAGTGCAGTCAAGTCATAGCCTTCTTACCACAACCCCTCATGGGGTTTTCAAAGCAAACAACAAACTGAGGTGGTTTGCCATTGCCTGCCTCTACTTAGGTTACCCTGGATTTCCTTGATGGTCTCCCATCCAAATACTAACCTCAAGACTGATCCTGAGATCTGATGGTTTTAGGTTAGCTTGGGCCATCCAGGTAATAATACACAAATAATACCCAATAACTTCTTTAATTGGGATGAAAATACGGCTTGTTGTTGCTGCCTTTAAGACATTCCAGAAGACACACATCTCCATATGTGAACATGGGATTGCAATGACTTCATATAGCATGAAATGCTAGATCTGTTGTGCGTCACTAAGGAGCCCTATAAGTAGCGTTGCCAGGTTCCTATGCCCTCCTGGTGAAGGAGCTGGCATTTAACTCGTGCTGTCTGCGTACTGCTCTGGCACTGGTGCAATGATGTCACTTCCAGAAATGACATCATCATGATGGCCAACGGGAGTGCTCCTGCGCTCTATGTGGGATGGATTCAGCCTGTTGGGGGCCAAAATTGCCCCCCAATGAAGCATGGGAGCACTCCCACAGCCAGTGCACGATATCACTTCTGGGAGTGATGTTGTTGCGCCCTTTGGGACACAAGAATTTTAAAATATCTGTCTTTAGAAATGTATTTTGGCTTATACACGTGTCCTCAATGTGTAGCTGCAGCTGCAGCTGCAGCACAAACTGGGCCTCTTATAAACACACAATCAGACATGAAGAAATTTGCATACTGGATAATGAATCTTTCCACTCCAGTCAACTTCCCCCTATAAAATGCTGGTAAAAATTGCTTACTCTGTATGAGCAATCAAATTTGGAGACAGACTGATTGTTCTCACCACGCTGACCTCGTTCTACAGATGCTAAGAACCAAGAATCATTTTAATTCTCCCCTTGTGTATAACAGAAGCAAGCAATTTGCTTTACATCTTTTTGTTATTCATAGTTGTTGTTAGTGGAGAGTGCCCTCAAGTCATAGCTGACTTATGGCAACCCCTGGTGGGGTTTTCATGGCAAGAGACCACTAATAGAGGTGGTTTGCCATTGACTGGCTCTGCAACCCTGGTCTTCGTTGGGAGTCTCCCATCCAATTACTAACCAAGGCCCACCCTGCTTAGCTTCTGAGACCTGACAAGATCAGGCCCGTCTAGGCTATCCAAGATGGCATTCATTGTTGTTACCAAGGCAGTAATTATGGACTTCGGGTGGAATCTGAAAAGAAAACGTCACAGCGTTTTCACCCAACAAAGATGTCAAAAAGCATGTCTAATGCATGTCCTCTTCCCAAGGTACCTGGAACAAGTTTAGTGAACCTAGTCACTAAAAAAAGTCTGAGCACTATCACTAAACTTGTTAAATATAATGCCAGTTCCCAGAATTCTTTGTGGGAAGTTATTTGGAGGGAGGACAAATGACAGAGAGAGGCTGATAAAGTGCATTTCCCTTCCCCAACAGCGGCGTTTTGGCTCTCCTTTATTTTTTAACAGTCATTCCCCTTCACTGCTGTGTGGCTGTGGGAAACCCAAGTTGGGTCTGGGGAACCTGGAATCTTTAAAAACCTGCATGTTTAGTTTGACCCGTAGTTCCCCTCAAAGAAACAGAAATGCTGACTCAAATTCAAAATCAGGCCCTCTTGCAGCACAAAGGGGCAGGTGAGAGGGGGACAAGCAAATTGCTGACTGTGAATTGTCGGTAATAAAGAGAATACAAATAGGGCTTCTAGATAAATGCTTGTATCAAGTTATTGCTGACCAGGCATAGTGGAAGCAATAACATTACACTGTGAAAAACGGTCTATAGTAAACCACAAGGGGGGGGAAATCTATTGGGAAACTTTACCAAGCAAGGGCATTAATGCACAGAGTAATGTGTATCATTCTTAGATAGAGCCTTTGATTAGTTATAAACAGGGCTTTTTTTCAGGGGGAACACGGTGGAACGGAGTTCCGGCACCTCTTGAAAATGGTCACATGGCTGGTGGCCCCGCCCCCGATCTCCAGACAGAGGGGAGTTTAGATTGCCCTCCGCACCACAGTGGCTCAGAGGGCAATCTCAACTCCCCTCTGTCTGGAGATCAGGGGGCGGGGCCACCAGCCATGTGACCATTTTCTCCGAGGGCAACCCACTGAGTTCCACCACCTCTTTTCCCAGAAAAAAAGCCCTGGTTATAAACGTTACATCTGAAGAAGAGAGCTATGGTTCTTGAAAGCTTATGCTACAATAAAGTTGGTTAGTCTTAAAGGCGCTGCTGGACTGTTTCCTATTTTGCACCTCGAGGTTGGCAACTGTAAATGGGAGCCCAATGAATGGTCCTGTTGGCCTTAAGAATGTTGATGGGGTCACCTAGAGGTTCTGAAGAGAGAAACCAGGACTTCCAAGTATGGAATTGCGTGGGTAGGTGGATGTAGTTCTGATATGCAGACCCAAAGGGGAGATCCTAGGAGGTTTCAAAATGATTTTCCATGGTTGGGAGCAATCAGTGATACAAACCAAGCAAACGATATGTGAATTGCAACCTGTGCGCTTTCAGATTGAGTCTTACGTGCCACAAGTACACCCAGGAGAACAGAGACAACAGCAGAGCAGACGAGGGGGCCTGGGTCAGGGACTCCCCTTCCTCTAGGAGTGTTCAGGAAGGACCCCCTGCAGGCTTGCAGCAACCCAAGATGTCAGAAGGGACTGCTCAAAAATGGTCCCGTGCTCTACAACCACCACGTCTAGCCCTGCCCTACCCTGTGGGGCACAGCACTTCGGGCAATTCACGTGATCTTGCTGGTGGTCAGAGTCCTTCCACTGGCCAAAGCTGGAAGCTGCTAACTCTAGGCATCTGAACTGAGCAGGGCAGATTTTGCTCCAGGAGCAAACTGAACTTGCTGAGACAAGGGCGGGAAGAAACTGTTGGAATATAAGTGTGTTGCAAGGTCTGAGATTCAGTCATTATGGGGTTAATGTGTTTACCTACCATGCTATTGTTTAGATTGACCTGGAAAGGGAACCTGGCACAAAGCCAATAATCTGCAAGCCCGGGAAACTTGAGAGTGTTTGTAAACTGTTATTGGTCAACAGGTCAGGTGACTGTCCTTTCAGGGTCAAGGAGGAAGAGGAGGAAGAAGATTCTCCATTCCATTATCCCAGCTCTTTGTTGTAAACAGTAGTGAGAAAATGTAGCTCCAGGTGTTTGTTGTTTTTGTAGGCAACCTGTGATCCTTTTCCTTTTAGAAGTAAATGTTTTTAAAAGCTAAACGCGTGTGCTGACTCTCTGTTGATCCAAGATCCATTGCGCCTCTGAAGTAAAGCTTATTTTTAACCTTCCCCCCCCCCAACAGAAACATGCAAAGTTGAGATGGACTACACTTAGGGAAGGAGAGGTTTGTTTGATTACAGTTGTAAAATAAATACTGCTGTACTGGAGCAAGATTTACCACTTTCGGGGGTGGGGGGATGCAATAAAGCTCCTAAAATGAAAAAAAGGAAATAAGAAAAAACTCACGAAATGGCAAATCTTTGCTTCAGGAGACCTGCGGACAGCCAATTCTTGTTGAAGGGCTTGATGACCATTCCCAAAGGGGGGACTACTCAATCTCAGAAGATTTTAGAAAGAAAAACAACAACAAAACAATTACACAAAATGGGATGGATTTGCATCACTTATCAGGAATGATGTCACCTGTACTAGCCAGTAAATTCCCCTAACATTTGTGAAACTCTTCTGCACACAGCCATTGTGAATATGTTTCGGCAGCGTTAGGGTGCAGAGAAATTCAGTGGTTACTCAAAATAACTAAAGATTTGGGTCTAAACATACCGACACCTGCCATCCCATATGAAGATAATGAAACAAGTATTCGTATATCACAAACTGAAGACATCAGTACATCTTTGGAGCATATTGACCTGAGGTACCACATAGTTAAGCACCTGTACGAAGTTGGGACTAATAAATTAGTCTATTGTCCTAGCAACAAAAAGATTGTTGATGTTTTAACTAAAACTCTCCAGAGAGAATGCTTTGAAGCTCTCTGAATGAAGATGGGCCTGGTACACTGAGTCAAGATCCATCGAGAGGGGATATTAGAAAAAGAGGTATCTCTGGCTCAAACCTTCAAGACAAGAACCATAGAGTTAGGCAGATAGATAGGCTAGTATCAGTCTCCTTCCTGCCTACTCTACTATCACTCACTTTCTCTGACTGGTAGAATGTAGTCCAAGGGAACTTCCTTCCTCCACCCGCCCCTTCTTCTTCCTTCCTTTCTTCTCTGCAGGCATCAGGAGAAGCAGTATGGAAGCAGATAGCCTGTTATCAATCTGAAGCCATCCTAGTTAGCTGAATTAGTTAGTCACTTTTACTTGCTACTATATTTAAGTTAATGTACTTCTATAAATAAATAGACCATTATTGGTTCTTTGACTCAAGGGAGAGGCATGCTGTGTGCAATTTGTAAGATAGTGTGGTAAATATTACTTTAGGCCACGCTGCTGCACTGAAGCTCAGGAGGAGCACTCTGTTAATAAGGAAAGGAAGGGCTGTCTGACTGGTCCAGCCATCCTTAACTAAACCCAACAGAAACCTCCCAGCCTTGTAACTGCCCCCATTTAGCAGCACCCACTTCCCTTCCTCTAAGGGCCAAGCTAGAAGCGATGAGTTACACCTGAATGGCAAGCGAATAGACTCACATGTATTCCTCCCTGTGTAATTCGTCACTTCTAGCTTGGCCCTCAATCCTCAGTGTGCCCAAAGGCTTTGTATGTGTGGACTAGATACTGGCAGAGTGCCTTTAACTTCATCACTCAGCTACCATGCTCAGCATGACAACCAGAAGACACGTCCAGATGTCGATCTCCTCTAGCTCTCCTGAGTCTAGCTGGAAAGAGCTTTCCCTCAGCCCTAAGCAATAGCTCCCAAACATCTGGAACTGGGCAAGGTTTCCTCCAGAGCAGAATGTATGGCTTCCCCGGAGATTAGACAGAAGGCAGCTCATTTTAAAAAAATATTTTAGAAACTCTATTTAACACGACTTTCGCAACGGACATTGCTGTGTCGTGTGCCATTGGTTTTTCCTTTGCTGACTTACAGTTTTGAAAGACAATTGCTTGCCAGATCAATAATCTGCTTAGAAAAGGAAGGAGGCAGGACAGGCTCATACATTGATTTCCAACTGCATCTTCAGCGGGAACCACCAAACTGTCACTGTGGGACAGAGGAAAACATTGTCACACATGACAGTCTTCATCTGGAGACCAAGGGGAGGGTTTTTGTGTGTGTTTTGAGCAGCAATCTCCAAATACTAGACAAAACACAAGACACATGGGGACTTTTGCTCTTGTAAATCTGCCTTCATCTTACAAAGAATGGGCTGGTGTTCCTTGTGGGAAAGTGGCCTCTCAACAGTTGGGATGATCAACTAGTAGCCACTAGGCCAAATCCAGACTTCAAAATATTTGTCTCTGCTACAGACTTCTCCACCTCTTCCCTCCCATGACAGTCCCATCCGATGGAGAAATATCTCGCACAATTTCTTCCATAAGGTAAATTTGCAAATGTCATCAGCGACTGAGATATCCCAGATTTTAAAATTTTTGTGTGTAGTGGCCTGGCCGACAGCTACTCTGCTGCTTAATTAACCACCCTGCAGCAAAATATATGGGATTGTTCAGGAAGGCATTTTCAGTAAGGGGACAGGTACAGAGCAGGCAGGGCTCTTTTTCTGGGAAAAGAGGTGGTGGAACTCAGTGGGTTGCCCTCGGAGAAAATGGTCACATGGCTGGCGGCCCCTTCCCCTGATCTCCAGACAGAGGGGAGTTGAGATTGCCCTCCGTGCCGCTCAGCGCTCAGCGGCGCAGAGGGCAATCTCAACTCCCCTCTGTCTGGAGATCAGGGGGCGGGGCCACCGGCCATGTGACCTTTTTCAAGAGGTGCTGGAACTCCGTTCCCCCGCGTTCCTGCTGAAAAAAAGCCCTGAGAGCAGGCATGTATGATACGCCTTACATCGTTCATTGCATTTGTGTTCTTAATTTTTATAGTTCGGTAGCACTGTTTATGGTATTGTTTTTCTCTTTTGCAGTGTTGTTCAAACTTTGTAACCCGTCATGAGCCTCTGTGAGAAAAACAGACTGCAAGCAAGCAAGCAAGCAAGCGAATACCTTATGACATGAACTGAAGAAAAGAATTCCTTCCCTTTCAGTAATATAGAAATTGGCCACCCTTGACATGCAGCACAATCCTATATTGTAGGGTTGCCAGCTCCAGGTTGGGAAATTCCTGGAGATTTGGGGGAGGGGATGCAACCTGGAGAAGGAGGGACCTCAATAGAGTATAATGTCAAAGAGTCTGCCTTCCAAGGCAGCCATTTTCTCCAGAGGACCTGATCTCTATGGTCCCGAGATCAGTTGTAATAAAGTTACTTCTATATAAGTCCATAGAAACTTTAGATGGGGACTCTGAAAAGGATGGCTGCATTAGTGTCTGATCTGGCTTTCACAATCCCTGGACTCTTTGCTTTAGCCGCCAGGAAAATTAGAGCAAATGTGCCACTTAAGAAAGCAGCTAGATGAAATGACATGCAACCTCTGGGTTTGAATGTGAATTTCTAGAGATGGATGTAATATTAGAGAAGCTTTATAATTTTAGAGCTGTATATATGTTTTAACTTGCAAAAGGATTGCCAGTCCCTCACTGGGGACAGGGGATCGCCTGTTCCCAGCCTGCACCCCCTGTCTCTGCTTACATGGCCGACGAGGGGAAAAGGCAGGGGAGCATGCCTCCTGGGGTGTGATCCCGGACAGCGTGGCACCCTCCCACATACCGTAGCAGCCTGATTTGGGCCTATTTGACCCCTTGTGGAGCATGGGAGTGCTCCCAGGGGCGGCACGTGGCCTGTGTGATGATGTCACTTCCCAGAAGTGACATCTTTGCACGAGCTGGGAGTGTGCGGACGCATGTCGCCCACCTCCCGCCCAGAGTATAAGGGGACCAGGCAACACTAAGTAAAGGCCATATACAATAAACTTATCTGTCTATCACTTGTTCACTTACCAAGCCTCAGTTACTTTTTCCCATTTGGAGAAAAGTAGGACAGCTACTTTTCACCTCAAGTTTTGATGGGAAATGTAGGCAGCTTGGCGGAATGTTGGACAAGTGAGAGTTGAAAAGTCCATTGGACAGCAGTCAGAGAGCCAAGCTGTAAAACCAGGACACCTACATTCCCCATCAAAACTTGAGGGAAGCTGACAAGGGTCCAACCTGTGCCTTTTGTCACTTGTAGTTCCGCTCATAGACTGATATGGAATACTGGAAAAGAAAGTGGCTGAGGTGGTATCTCCAACCCATATCACCCTAGAATCAAAGTAGACTAAACCAAAATAAAAGAAGTCCTTGTTGGCCCCATTAATTAAAATTTGTCTCCACTGATTAAAAGAAGTGCTGCATAAATGAAAGCTCAAAGTCTTACTTTCTGTAAAAAATTACTTATAATTTTTTTTCATTTAACAACATATATAACAAACAAAATATATAACTTTTTCTCAACAAGTTTAACATTTACAATAAGAATTTTTGTAATTTGTGATTTTAGTTTCTTCAAGAGCTTTTTGAGAAGTAAAGTTCTGTGCTGTACTGTGTTGTACTTTATTTGCTTGAGTTGGGGAGGCTTTGGTTGAAGAAACCTTTTTCTGTCTTAAGTAGTGTTATTTGATAGTCTGTATACTTTAATAAATGAGTGAACAATATATTTGTATTTCTGATTGTACCCCATCGAGGATTGGGAGCCGGGTCCCCAGCTCGATCACCCCATGACGAGGGCCAGATCGAGGGGGGGGCAGGGGGGTAGTCTGCCCCCGGTGCCACCAGGGAGGGGGTGCTGGGAGCAGCTGCCAGCCAGTGCAAGCAGCAGTGCGGGCAGCCTCGCAGCGCGGGGGCTGTGTGGGCAACCACGCCATTTGCCTGCAGGACAGGGGGCAGGCGAACGGTGCGGGTGGCCATGCTGCCTTTTGCCTGCCCTGCAGGACAGGGGGTGTACAGCAAGCCAGCTGCCCTCTGTCCTGTGGGGCAGGCAAAAGCAGTGGGGGGGGGCTGCGAGGCCGTCCGCACCATTTGCCTGTGGGGAGGCGAATGGCGCAGGCGGCTTCCCAGCCCCGCATGCTGCCCCCTCCGTTCCGCCCTGTGTGATGATGTCACCGAAGTGACATCATAACGCAGCACGGGGAGGTGGTCAGCCTAGGGTTGCCCTGGGTGCGGGTGACCCTAGATCCAGCGCTGCCCATGACCCAGACACAGAACCTCCATCTTCAGGGGATTCAATTTCAGGCGACTGTTACAGCCTCAAGACCCTTGGCCAAGGAATCCAGAGCGAGATCAGACTGGCCGTCCATCAGCAGATAGAGCTGAGTGTCATCTGCATACTGGTGACAACACAGCCCAAAGCTGCTGGCTAACCGGGCGAGGGGGTGCATATAGATGTTAAATAGCATTGGGGAAAGAATCACCCCTTAAGGGACGCCGCATACCAAAGAATGGCGAGTGGACATCTGTTCCCCAAGTGCCACCCTCTGTCCCCGATTGTGAAGGAAGGAGTTCAGCCATTGCAGGGCTGTTCCACAAATCCCCACATCGGCAAGGCGGTGGGTCAGAAGATTATGATCGACCATGTCGAACACTGCTGTAAGATTTAAAAGTATCAGCAGTGCCAACCCGCCCTGGTCCAGGTGTTGCCACAGATCATCTGTGAGGGCGACCAGAGCCGTGTCTGTACCATGGCCACGCCTGAAGCCAGACTGGAATAGATCCAGGGTAGAGGCATCACCCAGGTATACCTGCAGCTGTTCCGCTACCGCCCTCTCAATTACCCAGGAACGGAAGATTCAAAACTGGGCGGTAATTGGCTGGATCAACAGGATCCAGTGATGGTTTCTTTAATCAGGGCCGCACCCCTGCCTCCTTCAGTGAGTCTGGGAAAATCCCAGAACTCAGAGAAAGGTTAATGATGTCCGCTAATGGTGCCCGAATCCCATCACCGCCAGTTTTCACCAGCCATAATGGGCACGGGTCCAGTGGGTTTCACAGCACGCAGGAGCCTGCCTCCCTCCTCCTGGGAGAGTGGCCTGAATTGCTCTAATATCAACCCTGAGGGCGACCAAGGGGCCCCGAGTTCACATCCTGCATCAACCGTGGTGGACATGTCCCTGCGGAGTGACCAGATCTTATCCGCAAGATCTTTGTATTGTGCGAGGAAAGCACTTATCTGTGAATTTTCTCGACTGTATGTTTAATTTTATTCATTTCTCTCATGCTTCACACGCCTGACCTCTTGGTGCCCAAGGCAAACAAGCGGAGAGGCGGAGGGGGCTGAACTGTGTGTGCTGCCCGCCCCCCCCCTTTTGTGTGTGAATGACCGTGCGGACGCTTCTCACACAGATTTACCACATCATGTTAGGCACAGCCACTAGGCTCATTGCCTGCACAGGCTCTCTGCTTGTGATGAGCCTTTGTGAATACAGTCCACAACCATGCAAAGAGAACGTGCGTAGGACGGGTGGAGCCAGCAGATTTGGTCAGTAGCAAAGCTCAGAGGGGGGCTGTACATTCATTCTTCTCTGTGTGAATCTTTCAAACCAGTAAGTCAGTTTTATAGGGTTTTAGTCATATTTGTCTGAATCTTAAAACTGTCTGTTTGGAAAGCTGACAATGTGGTAAGGGCTTAGAGAAACTGTTCGAGATCAAAGTGCGACCAGGTGTTGCTGCAAAGTGCAGGATGTGACACCAAGTCGAGAGAGATAATATGTAGTTGTGAATATTTTCTCACTATATTTTTTAATCATCTCTTTTTAAAAATCATCTCTTTTCCTCAGCAGGTCAAAAAGCAACTTTGTGGAGGAAAGATTTTTGAATAGGAAAATAACCAGAAATGGAAAGGACTTAGAACCAAGCTAGAAGTGACGAGTTACACTTGAATGGCAAGTGAACAGACTCACATGTATTCCTCCCTGTTCACTTGCGCGCCACTCGAGTGCTTAGCAGATGCTCTGCTCGGGCCCTTAGTAGATGCTCCCTTGCTGTTCCTCTAGTCAGCCATGCAACGTCTTGAGTTTTGGTTTTAAAAAATTGTGAAAGATTCACGCAATTTCTTGACATGTCTACTTCGGCAGCAGTCAGCTTGGCTGACCAGACTCAAGAACTGCAGGTTAGCATTGTGCTAAAGTATAGTAAATGAACCAAAATGCAACTCAAAAATTCCATGTTCAGTACATGTATTATAATGAATTCAAACTGAAAAAAGAATGACAGTATTAACTGGAAATGATATACGGCCATTATTCTGATGTCTTTCTTACAGTTCAAGAAGGTCAGAAAGTGTGGGGAGAGCAAGGAGAAAACGACTCAGCAGACAGATAACTGACAGGGACATTTACCAATCAGCAGAATTACACACCGCTCTTCCCACTGAAGGGGACTGTGCTGACCTGTCTTTCCAAAGTGTGATTTACACCAAATCACATTCCTGTCTTTGGGGGGCGGGGCTTAGATTTGATTCATACCAGCCGTCTATACCTGTTTGCTTATTCTTCTGTTCTAATATTGCATTCACTAGGCCCAGGATATCTTCCATCAGGGATAGGATCTGGAATAGTTCTCAGGATTATCAGAACTGACTCAGCAAATCCACTTGATAACCCCCTAGGAGAGAAATAATAGTTGCAAATTCAAAGAACGGAGCTCTGATAGAGAGTCATGATTGTGAAACTATACAACGTCCTCAAAAATATCCTTTTTCTTCTATGATATGGACTTTTAAAATAGCATATATACTATCATGGGTGGTTGGTGGGCTGCTTTAATGTCCTTACTACATAGCTCTGAATTGCTTCTCCCAGGTTCACAGTGCGATGCCCTGCTGTCTAAGCCCACTGGAATCCATTGACTATGGAGGCCTATGGAACTGACCTCTCTGACTCAGGCCACTGTAACACCGAACTTGGTATTAGTGGTAACGAAGCTGGACTGAGTCCCACCCCCTGCACATCAGCACCCATATGGACCACCAGTCACCTGACAGCTCCGCAGCAAGGGTCTGCTTCTGAGCTGAGCCGCACATCAGGGCATCAGGGCAGGCCTCGCCATGGCGCGGGGGGGGGGGGGGGCTCAGGAAGAGGGTGCTGTAGCCCTTGGTAACTGGGTTGGCCCAAGCCCTGGGGGCAGGGCTCAGAGGTGGGGCTGGGTCTCAGCCAGGAAATAAAAGTGGGATCCAGACCCAGAGGTTGCCTCTGTCTAGACAGGGGTTGGGCAGCTCTCCAGGGAGTAGCTGGGAGCACAGATGACGGAACCTCCCAGCTCTCCCGGTTCTGGAGCCTCTGGTGAACCCTTGAGTGAGGGAAGCCAGGACAGCAGGCAGATGGCAAGAGGACCTTGCCCAGCCAGAAGTGCCACAACCTTTCATTGTCGTCATGACTTTGAATTGAGCCCCGTAACTGATGGGAAGCCAATGGAATGACTGCAGAGTGGGAGTGGTGTGCATGCTCAAAATGAGCTGCCATGTTTTGCACCATTGGGACTCTCCAAGTTGACTTTGACGGGAGACCTATGTGGAGTGGATTGCAGTAGTCTAGTCTCTCAATGTCACGATGGCATGAATCCATGCCAGCACTGTCAAGGTAAGGGGCCATCTTCTGGTCTACTCTAAGTTGAGAGAAGGCCTTTTCAGCCCCGGCATTTTCTTGCTTCTCTAGCAGAAGTGTGGGATCCAATATAACCCCTAAGTTTTTCACTGAGTCATCAGGGGTCAATTGGACCCCATCAAAGGTCAGAAGCACAATGTCCTTCACGTTCTCTGCTTTTCCAATCAACATTACTGTGGTCCACGTGGCAGAAAATACACCATGCAACAGCCAGCATGGTGAAGTGGTTAGAATGTTGGCCTGGGATCTGGAGACCCTGGTTCAAATCCCCACGCTGCCTGACTTTGGGACAGTCACCATCTCCCTTAGCCAATGACAAATGTTCCAGCAGGCAGAGTCCGAGGCTTCATGTTATCACTGAACTAGATGCTATTGACATATGGACCTATAAGTAAGGAATCTCTTGGTTTAAATTTCATAGGCCATGTAGTGTAGTGGTTAGACTGCTGTAGTAGGATCTGGGAAACTTAGGTTCAAATCCCTCTCCTGCCAGGGACACCTGATGGGTGACCTTGGACCACTCACACATTCTCAGTCTAACAAGGCAAGTTGCTTTGGGTAACCATTGGAGAGAAAGATGGGGTATAAACTAAGTAAATAAAAATACCACATTTTGACTACACTTGGAGAGTTGTCTAGGCTTCTAGTTGCAGTAAAATATCGAATCAGCAGCACAGAAGTTCCTTTTGCCGTGATGTCTTCTTAACTGAGGGTTCTTTCAGCTCTCTGTTACAGCTACTTTGTAGTCAAATGCACCTACTGGTCCAGTTCTAGACATTTTTTGTAGAAGACGCAAGGGCAATCTAGAGCTGCAAAAGGTTTTTTAAAATCTTAAATGTTAAAAAGGACTTCCACCCCATATATTTATGCAAGCCTAACGATAGCTGTCACTGACACTGTGTAGTGATGAAGAAATGCACACAGATAAAAAATAGTCCAGAAATAATATTTTTGTTAGAAGAATGTCTTGCTCCTCTAATTTGTCTACAGCATCCCATGGAAACATCTGGAATATTTGGCTTCCTTCCTTACTATGTTGTTGGCCATCTGGGTATTTTTGGAAGCTGTAAACTTCAGTCACTAATCATAAATCAGATGATAGATCTCTTGGCCCTCTGAAATCATTCCAGGAAAAAAAATGGCTCTGGCCAATCATGTAAGCTACTCCAGGAGTAAGTACTGTCTGTCGTCCCTCAATCAGGACAGAACTAATGTTTAGTTATCAAATCATTAACCTGTTGTGTGTGATAACTTGAAGCACAGCCTCTTTTTACATTCATGCGTCACCAAATCAAGGCATGTGAGCTTCCTTGTAGATCTCTCTTGCAGGCCGCAAAGCTACTTCAGATGTCATAAATGTCCATAGCTAGCTCACAAGGGTTTTGCATGTCTGCTGTCCTTCTCCTTCCCTCTCCACTGCTCCTGACTTTCTAGGCCCAGCTGCGATGTATATGTATGCTCTTATGTGAGAACAGTGAAAGAGTAAGACGCAACCTCAATGGCAGTTAAATCGGGGACATGGGGCTGCATTGGCACCAACGGGAAGGTGTTGCCAAAATATCCATTTGGCATCTTTGCCCCCAAACTTTGTTCAGAACTTTTGTGTCAGGGAGACAGGGAAAAAGTAACTCCCGCTATAATCTCTTCCTGGTCCTCCTTTCTTTCACAGGAGTACCTTTCCCTCAGGAAGGGAGCACAAACTGCTACAACCTCAGCAGTTTTTGTTTTCTTGTCTGCTAGCAGTGACAGTCCTTCCCCTCCCACATAAAGCAGACATAACAGATGCATAAACACAACCAAAATCACTGTATGTGAGCTAAAAAACAGCCCATCAAAATCCTACAAGAGTATAAGAAGTAACTCTGCTAAATCTCGATTAGAAGTGCTTGCTGCTGAATATAGCTGTTGAAAAATTGAGTGTCAATGAATGTTGCTATGAACAAGAGTGTTTAATAAACCATAACAAGAAAGATAAAGAAGCAGGATATACAAAATCAAATACCAGCTACTACGAGTAGCTGGTAACAAACCCATTTCAAGCAGTTATTTTCGTCAGGTACATTACAGTTTCTTGCTTCCAAATGTTTGTGTAATTATACACACTGCAGTGCATGCAGTCAGATTCTTGAGAAGTAACTGAGCCGCAAAGGGAGTAAATTTATTTTGGAAAACTCCAAGAACAACATATACTCCTGCTTAATAAGCAAGCACAACAGGAAAAATCATGGCTATACAAATCAATAAAGCACCACTTCCCACTATTTCTGAAGAGCAAAATGTCACTAAAGTTCTTTTTGCCAGCTATGTGAGACCTACAGGATGTTGCCGACAATTTGTGAGTGGCTATGATAAGAATTAGTGACATTCAATTTTTCAACAGCTATATTCAGCAGCAAACACTTGTAATGGAGATTTAGCATAGTTACTTATACTCTTGTAGGATTTTGGTGGGCTGTTTTTTAGCTCACACACAGTGATCTTGATTGGGTTTATTCCTTACATACCGCGGTCCCTTGTTGTGTTATAACTAATGCATAAGCAAAAAAAGCAGGCATAACTCATGTCCCTCATATATAACCTGCTTTAAAAGTCAGTCTCTGCTCCATGCAAGAAGTCCTCTGTCTTGCACTTACTGTTGTAGCCACAGATGATGATGTTCCAGGGGGAAAGGTCTTGCTCCTCTACTCATTCTTCTTGTGTGGCGTGAAACCACAACAGCCGTGGGGAAGGTAACTCTACCCAGCCAGTGCTCTCGTCCATTAATTCTCTTGTGTGGGGGACACTAGGAACTGGTACCCTGTTTTTCTCCCCAAAACAATTTGCACCAAAATTAGTCCTATGTTGAACAATCCAGAATTCTTGAATAGTTGCATCGACAAGAGCGCAAACATCATTTGGAGGTGCTTAATTCTCCTACATGTATAAGATTTCTCGTACATCTGGTATGAAGACTTAGGAGACATAAGTGGCCAGAGACAGCAGGTCAAGGTAGTGAGTGATTACCTTGAACATGTGCTGAATTGAAATAAATGTGTCTGAGGCACAGCCCCCGGACTTGCCGGGAGGAGGAGACAGGAGACAGCCGCTCAGTCACCCCAGCAGGCTCCCAGGGCCAGAACCTACCTACACAGGAGGGAAGGAAAGAAGCACTCAAGCCTCAGAGGGCTAGAAGGGGCAGGTGGAGGCCAGCTAGTCCCACCCTCCAGTGGGAGTCTAGGAGGCCAGGCAGGGAGAGTGGGGTCAACCCAGAGAGGGCCAGAGCAGAAGGAAAAGGCAGTGGGGACGGACAGACATCAGCTATCCAAACAGAAATCTTACCAGCCAGGGAGGAGAAGCAGCCACATCAGCTCAGAGCCACACCTCAGCCTGCAGCCCAGCTAGAAGGCAATAACCTCGCCCAGGGGATGCCAGGAACAAAGCAACTCCAGGTGGAACTGCCTGAAGCACTCTGTTGGAGAAGCTGGGCAGCCAGCCAAGGAGACACAGCTGTAGCTGGCCAACGCAGCCAACATAGCTACCCCAGCTGCAACTGCTTGAGGCAGCCCAGGGCAATGCTGGAAAGCAAAAGGGGAGTGTGGCCTGGCAGGTGGAGCCTGGGATGAGGGGTAGGATATAAGGAAAGTCCACCCACAGGGCAGGGTGGGTTGTGTAGGAGGAGTGGAGTAGGAGTTGTTGGAGGTTGGAGCAAGCAAGCAAGCAAGCAAGCAAGCAAGCAAGCAAGCAAGCAAGCAAGCAAGCAAGCAAGCAAGCAAGCAAGCAAGCAAGCAAGCAAGCAAGCAAGCGAAGGAGGTGAAGGAGGTGGAGGAGGACACAGGAGCAGGTTGAGCAGGCTTGCTGGTGGCTTGAGAGGGTGCATAGGTGAGGTATACCTCCCTCCTTCTACGAAGTAGGACCCTGCAACATCCCTAGCGGCACTCCAGTACCAAAGCCAGGTACCCGGGTGCCCAATGCAACAGCGCCCGGGAGAAAACCTGACAAAATGCTATTCCTTTTGACCCTGAAGACCATTTAAGAGTAAGTTGTAGATTAATTTCACTACATTTTAGGTTTATTCTGCCATTATATCCCTCCTCCCTATAAAAACAAAACAACTATTCATGGAAAGTTCTGGACTCCTGAGAAACTGACGTTTAATGCTATGGTGAGAATTCATAGACCAGTTACACTCATTCCCTCAAACTCGTCGAAATGGTCCATCAGTGAGACAGAAAGTGTAGCTACCCCCCTCTTGAGCCTTTTCAATCAGGCTCCAGAGTTTCTTTCTCATGTGATTTCTTGATGAGTACTTCCTGGTAATGTGATTTCATTTTTGGAATGCTGTTGTAGTTATGCCTTTGTTGGAACTGTTCATTTTACGAGGCTGAATTTTATCACAACATGCTACTGTTATGGGCTGTGAAGGAAAGATGATATATACATACAATTAAATTAAAAAATACTTAAATACATCTAGGAGTTTAGTAAGAGGGTAACTAACTCAAATGAATTTTCCAGTGGAGGTAAATATTTTTAGAAATAAAGTGAGTTATAATAGTGCTTAGCATTTGTAACATGTTTGTGGGCAGCTGGACAGATTAAAGAGTTTCAGGACTTAGGAGATGTGCCAGGGAGTGCAGGAGCTGATTGAATGAATAACAACAGCAACAACAACAACATTTGATTTATATACTGCCCTTCAGGACAACTTAATGCCCACTCAGAGTGGTTAACAAAGTGTTATTATTATCCCCACAACAATCACCCTCTGAGGTGGGTGGGGCTGGGAGAGTTCTGAGAAGCTGTGACTGACCCAGCTGGCTTCAAGTGGAGGAGTGGGGAATCAAACCTGGCTCTCCAGATTAGAGTCCCATGCTCTTAACCACTACACCATCCCCTACAGCAGGCCCTATTGTTGCTCTGGACCCTTTACTCTTGCCTTGCTCCTGATCTTTTCAAAAATGAAAGCTCATTTATTTGGCCCATTTTTGTTTGGTGCATTATGCACCTCCTTCCCAGTGTCAGATTTCTCTCTGATGTTAATTCTCCACACAGTCTCCCCTCCCCACCCCATCTTCTGATTGGAAGAAACATCCTCTGAAAAGCCTTACCTCACTGCACATGTCATTTGTTTTGCACCATTGTAATCTGCTAAAACAACCAATCACCAACATCCTGCCTGAGAATCTCCCCTCCCACAGCTGTAGCATATACAAGTTCTGCCTAAATCCATTCTTGTTCTGAGAGATTAAGACAATATCTTCCTGGCCCCTGAAGTTAGAATCTGTCGTGAAGTCTCCTGGAATCTCCTCATAGTACAGGGGCTCTATCCCCTGTATTGTGAGGCACATTTTGCATTTTTATGCTCTGGGTGATCCTCATTGCTCTGACTGTAAGCCGAGTGATCTATAATTACACTGTAGCAGAGATGACTTGAGCCTCAAGTCATCTAGAAACCTTTGGATTACGTCACGTATAGATCGAACGAAGGTGCCAATCAGAGACGCAGTTCTCAGAATGGCCAAAGCAAGGTGGGAGGACAGCAGTGGCTGGACCAAGTGCCTGCAAGGAGCTGGAGGGGGAGGGAAAGGAGAGGAGGACGTAAGGGGGGAGATGAGCTGGACAGACTGAACATTGCGCAGGGGGTGGGTCTAGGGCGGATGGAGGAAAGGCAAACGTAAACATCTGCATGGGAGTCAGACTTGGCATGTTCTCATTGAGGAAAATGTCACTGGAATCCAGCATGCACTAAACTCATGCAAACCTCAGAGCCAAGCTACAAGTGACAAAGTACACTTGAATGGCAAGTGAACAGACACGTGTATTCCTCCTTGTTCACTCAATAGTGATCAAGTGGAGCGCAAGTGAATGGCAAGTGAACAGGGAGGAATACACATGAGTCTGTTCACTTGCCAGGCAAGTGTACTTCGTCACTTGTAGCTTGGCTCTCAGGATAGAGTTGGGAGCACCACTGAAGGTACTGAATGCTGTGCATAAATCAGAAAAACATCCAACATGGGACAGGATCAAATCGGGGACAAATAGCCCATGCTTAGAAGGTTCCAGTCCTCCTGCAGCTGCAAGGAAGTTTCAAGGATCGAGCTTCTGCTTGGAACCAAACACTGGTCTCAATGTGTGTAGCACCTTTATAATGTTCCTAGCATTTCACATTATATTAAATATTTCCAGGGCTTTTTTTCAGCTGGAACGCGGTGGAACGGAGTTCCGGCACCTCTTGAAAATGGTCACATGGCCGGTGGCCCCGCCCCCTGATCTTCAGACAGAGGGGAGTTGAGATTGCCCTCCGCGCCGCTCAGCGGCACGGAGGGCAATCTGAACTCCCCTCTGTCTGGAGATCAGGGGGCGGGGCCACCAGCCATGTGACCTTTTTCTCCGAGGGCAACCCACTGAGTTCCACCACCTCTTTTCCCAGAAAAAAAGCCCTGGATATTTCTACAACAACCTGAGAGGTATTATCTCTGAGTTGAAGGTGGGAGGCTGAGCCAGAGAGAGAGAAAGAGAGAGAGAGCGAGACAGAGAGAGCGAGAGCGAGAGCAAGAGAGAGAGAGAGAGAGAGAGACTTGCTTAAGGCTACCTAGTAAGTTTATGCAAGCTTCTGTGTTGGCACTGCGGAAGGATTAGTAAATCCCTACCACAAAGAGCTTCCATAATTCCTCCTACAGAACTAAATCTCCAAAACTGGCTGCCTGATGCAATTACAACACAAATGCCAACCCATTCCAAACAGCAAGTGCCTTAGGTCTTGAAATTAACTTGTACATTGAGAAAGGAAGATGAATTGAAAACTACGCGAGCATCTATTCCTCTTTTATTCGCTCTCTTTTTTTCAGCAAGCTGCGACTAATGGTCTGGCTTTAAACTTTAATTGAAGTTTGTGGAAGAGCAAAAACAGCGTGAAACAATTTTCCTGCTCTGTGTGTGGGGAATGGATGTTGTTACTGGCTAATTTCAGTTCACGTACCCAAAAGAAGATTGTGATGTGGCAATAATCTGCAACTCTGTAAACCGCTCAGCTGACTGGGATTTTATTTTGCTATAAATTAACGTGCAATCACTACAAAAAGAAAAATATACTATTCAAAGTTCATTCTCTAATTTTGTATTAAGCTAGTTTAATACTTTAATATTTTTGTATCAAAGCTGTTTTAATTGAGCAGCTGTTTGATGTAAAATGCGTGGACCACAAAGCTCTCTGAGGGAAGCCTTCTAAGCGGCTGCCGTCCTCATCCTCCAGTTCCCTTCTAGGGGTCAGCTCCTTCTGTGTTCCCAGTTCTGTGAAGCTGCTCGCAAGATCATGCCTCCCCTACACATCGCAGCTCTCAAGTAAGGCTCTGAAGGGAGACTGTAAAGGGGGCCTGTCATTTTTCCTGAGACAGCTTGAGAAACCTGCAGAGCTTCAGAGAGTGTTCCTGGTACACAGTGACTTTGTGAGATAAGATAGTGAGCTAGCCTTGCTAGCGAGATGGAGCTTCCATGGTACAGTGCCTGCCAATTAACGTTCTTGTCTAATTGGACCATTTTACACCTGCGAGAGAGAGAGAGAGGGGTGGCACCAAGCTGCAAACTGGTCTTCCTCCTCCTTTTGCACATACGCACCTAGCAATGGTGACATCAGTTCTTGGCAGGGCCGGCATGTCTATTGAGGCGATGGGGGCAGCCGCCGCGAGCGCTGAACTTAGAAGGAGGTGCCATCCCCGCTCGCCTCTCTGCCCCTTCACCGCTGCTGCTCACCTTGGCTTGGTCCCGGCGGTGCGGCAGCAAGCAGGAAGGCGAGTGGGGTAGCAGGCTGCCCTTTTTTACCTCTCCGCCCCTTCGCCACTGCTGCCCGCCTTGGCTCGGCTCCCGGGGAGCCGGGCACCCTGGAGGCGCAGCAGCAAGCGGGAAGGCGAGTGGGGAAGCAGGCCACCCCACTTGCCTCTCCACCCCTTTGCCGCTGCTGCCTGTCTCAGCTTGACTCCCAGCTTAAGCTGGGCTCCCCACGGCAGCAAGCAGGTATCTCGCCTCAGGCACCAGAAACACTGGTGCCGGCCCTGGTTCTTGGACTCCTGATTGGTCAACAGGCCTGGATCATTCGAGACTCCAAGAACCATAAGTTAACTACCTAACATGAGACCTTAAGCTCTAGTCAGGCCATAGCTAGAAATGCTGTGTCCCAGCTATTGCTTCAGTTCTGTCTCTGTTCTGTAGGATGGAAGCTCTGTTGCAACCATCTTTGTGTCTTGTTATGCTGAACAACTGAAATCCTGTGTGCCTCTGTAAAGAGACTTTGGTTCTGCTTAACTTCTGTTGGATTACCATGGTATGTATAGTTAGTGCTACTTGCTGTAGGTGTTGTTATTTTAAACCATCTGTCTTGTCTAATTTTGTATGTCTTTTGCACCTTAAATAAATTAATTATATTTTTATTATGTGGTCCTTGACTCTGAAACCTCAAAAGACTGGCAACAGCCCATGCCTGACCCTTGACCACCTACCAAAGTAAAACTCTGTTTTGGGAAACTCTGCTTGTAAGTCAACCCTTGCAAGGTAGACTTTCTGTTTAAGTCCCCTACAGGCTTGAAGTCTCTCCCTTACTTCCTAGCTTGGGGATAGCGTAAGGGAGTGGTGGCAGTTTATCAAGCTAATGTGCAGGGCTTTTTTTCTGGGAAAAGAGGTGGTGAAACTCAGTGGGTTGCCCTTGGAGAAAATGATCACATGGCTGGTGGCCCCGCCCCCTGATCTCCAGACAGAGGGGAGTTGAGATGGCCCTCCGCGCCGCGAAGGGGGAGGGGCCACCAGCCATGTGACCATTTTCAAGACGTTCCAGAACTCGTTCCACCGCGTTTCCCCTGAAAAAAAGCCCTGCTAATGTGAGAATAGTCTCTCATTGGCAAGTTTGGTAAAGTTTCGTCTGCAAGGACCCAGCCGTGGGTGTCTGTGTGTCTGCCCTCTGAGCTAGGGAAGAGCCACGGAACTGCAATTGGGATCCTTGATAATTAATGACCTATTTGTGAGGCATTTTATGGACAGAATTGCTCACATCTTCTGCAACTCGGACCCTGCAGTTTACCCAGCAGTCTCAGGATGCTTTCATAGAGGTAATGCTGGTCAGAAAGGCTGATATTCTAGAGGGACTGAACCTAGGCCGTTTCCTCATGTCTTACAGGCCGTGCAAAATCATGCAAAACGCTCAGAACGATGGTGTCTTCCTGGCGCAATTTCCTGTCATGACTCTGGTTTGTCGCGCCACAAATTAAGAGTCATGATGGGAAATCACACCAGGAAGATGCTATTGTTCCAGGAGTTTTGTGAGATTTTGCGCGGCCAGTAAGATGTGTGGAAATGGCCCTACTTTCTCCAGGTGGAATGATGTTAGCTTCTTCAGAACAGGTCGAGAGCCTGGGGGGGACCATGGGCCCTACCTTACTCTTTGAAAAGCCAGTTGGCATGGTGGCCCAGAGCACTTTTTATCAGCTGCTCCTGGTGTACCAGTTCTCTCATATGACCTAGACTGAGCCAATCTGGCCATGTTTTTCCATGCTTCTGTAACTTCATGGTTGGATTACTACCATGTGTTATAAGTGAAGCTGCCCTTGAAAATAACCCAGAAACTACAAATGGTCCAGAATGTGGCAGCTCGACTATTATCAGGGACAGCTGCTAGAAACGTATGTTTCCCATTTTGCCCAGTCTGTTTCCAAGCTCAATTCAAGGTGCTGGTTATGACTTTTAAAGCCCTTCACAATCTGGGACCCGCATACTTGAAGGAGAATCTCCTTCCATATGTCCCTTTGTGCCATGTTTGCTGAGCCAGTTTAGTGTAGTGGTTAAGAGTGGCAGGACTCTCATCTGGAGAGCCAGGTTTGATTCCCCACTCCTCCACCTGAAGCCAGTTGGGTGACCTTGGGTCAGTCACAGCTTCTAGGAGCTCTCTCAGCCCCACCCACTTCACAGGGTGATTGTCATAAGATTAATAATAACACACTTTATAAACCAGTGGGTGTTAAGTTGACCTGAAGCGTGGTGTGTAAATAGAATGTTGTTGTTGTTGTTATAAGTATAGTCTTCAGGTAACCATCTGCTGATAATCCCACCTCTTAGGGTGGCCCAACTGGCACTGACCAGAGATCAGGCCTCTTCCACTGTGGCCACTGTTCTGTGCAACGGGCTCCCTGAAGGGGTGAATGGAGCCCCCACCTTGGGCCTGTCTGCTTGCCAGGGCTTTTGAAAGGATCTGAAGGGCAGGCAGCTTTTAAGGTGGGGAGAGAAGGAAGAATTGTGAGATTTTAAAGAAAATCTTATTGTTCAGTATAAGTCTATGTTACTGATGATCCTTCACACCTGTGCATTTACACGCATACCCTTGGGAGCTGAAGTTTACCCTTGCCCTGCATTATTTAATTATCCGATCTAACTGTGACCCTGATCACTGGTGCTATAGATCAATAGAACAAAGATTTATTTATTTATTTCCTAGTGGAATTCCTTACCCTTAAACACTGCGGTAGGCCTGTGCAGCTCTGTACTGGTAGGTTTCTGCTGACTTGCTTGCTTAAATTGTGTGGTGCTGTGTGCACTGAATTTCTCATACATGCAAGACCTTCACTCTGGTCTGGATTTGGCTAAGGTTGGCCTGAGAAGGGGCAGCTGATGGATAGGTGCCAGTTGATTACCTGATGCTGTGGGTGGCCATCACTTCTTCTTGGAAGTCCTATTTCGGGGCTTCCTGGAAGCATCTGTCTGGGGATACCACTAGAAAGAGAATTGTGGGCTGGGTAGACTTTGGTCAGATCCTGCTTTATAATCAAATAGTGTCAAATGAATCATCTGGTTGTTTCAGGTCCACAGGATGGACACCACAAAAATGCCTTCTGGTAAGCAACCTTTATCTTGCCCATCAAGATTTTCAGGGTATAAGCTTTTGAGAACCAAGCTCCTTTCATCAGAAGGAAGCTTGACTTTTGGAAGCTTATACCGTGGAGAGCTTGTTGGTCTTAAAAGTGCTACTGGTCCCAAATCTTGCACTTCTACTACAGACCAACATGGCTACCCACCTGAAATTATCTTGCTCATGTTTTCAAATATTCACCACACAGCTCATCTTCAGGGCTTTTTTTCTGGGAAAAGAGGTGGTGGAACTCAGGACCGCACAATGACGTCACTTTGGTTCAGCTGGAACATGGGGGGGGAGGGGGTGTTGAAAGTTTAAATCACCCTCAGCGAAAATGGTCACATGGCCAGTGGCCCCGCCTCCTGATCTCCAGACAGAATGGGAGTATAGATTGCCCTCTACGCCGAGGGCAATCTAAACTCCCCTCTGTCTGGAGATCAGGAGGCGGGACCACCAGAAATGTGTCCATTTTCAAGAGGTTCCGGAACTCCATTCCACCGCGTTCCTGCTGAAAAAAAGCCCTGATCATACTGTAGTCCTCTTTCCTGATAGCTGTGATCAACAAGGAGTGAACGCATGAAGACTCACAAGGTGGCAGAGGTGAGAGACCTGAGGAACACTCACAAGAACTGTAGCAGTGATATGGATCACCTATTAGGGCGAGACCATTTTTATAGCATTTCTGTGTCAAAAACAATATATGATCCAATCTTTACTTTATACCTGCAAAGGCTCACATTGTAAGCAGTCGGCCCCGGCCCCCACCATTTTTAATAGCTGTTTGATAGCTGCCTGTGATATAAAAATCACAAGGCCCCTGGATTAATGCAGCCTGCTCTGCCGCAGGGGAATTCCAGCCAGTGTTGCTGAGTCCCGCCAGGGAAATGAAGCCTGGGATGGGATGTTCATGCAAGTTGCTGAGGACAGAGGTGATTTGATTTACTGCCCCACCAGCTGCAGGTGGAGTCGTTACAAGAAAGGGTCTCGCTGAGTCACCCTGCTTAACACATTGCGATATCCTCCTTCCATGATTAAATCCCCACCCAAGATCGAGAGTTGTTAATCTGCCCTGATAAATTTCTCAATTTTCCCTGGGAACATGTAATCAAGATCCAAATTCATCAACTTAGCTCCAGGAACATTCATTAGCAAACTGCTTCTTTGTGAAGCACCAGGAGAAAATCTGCATTTCCTTTATCACACCCTGGCAGCACCAATCAAAGGTAATCAAACCTTTGTCATTCCCAGGAGATGACCTTTAAGATTTTTGCTCCAACGGCTGAGGGGACATGTTTTGCCCTATAAGAAACAGGGCTTTGCCCCATTTAAACTGTGCATGCTGCGCCTTCAGATCTGAGTGTTGTACCTTTAGGACCACTCTCTCCTGGCCGAGAACGTGGGACATTTGAATCACTCTTCCTCCGTGGACTGCTCTACTCTTCTGGAGAGGTAAATATACCCCTCACACACTCTATTCCAACCTCTGGCTAATTTCCTAGGATTCTGTGTGTGTGTGTGTGTACAAAACCATGTATTTGCCTCTTGTGTGAATGTTGGTTTTCCCTCTTTAAATAAAAATACTCCTTTATTTAAGCACCAGGCTTCGTCTGCTGCTTTGGAGAGGGGACCCCGTAAATACTGGTGGAGTATCCTGTTGTTACCCCTCTTGTATAACCTTCCTCCTTGCTGCTAATTCCCCCTACTTACAAGAAGACCCATTCCAGCCAGCAACAAGATAGTGGCAGAGTTTTCTGTAAATGTATTATTTGTTGTTGGCTCCTTCCCCATAGAATGATGGAGATTTATACATTACATGCTCAGATTCAATACTGGCTTTCGGCAAATGGATCTGGAAATTACCTTGGCTCTGCAAACAGTACTGTGACAGCAGGTGGTAGTTTAGTGGCAATTATAAAATCAAACATGGCTGTCCATTATTCTGTCATATGACCTATCATGCCCATATTTGGACTTCTATTTCTTCCTAGATGTGCACCCACCTGCACCTCATCCTCCCACACATATAAAATAACGTCTTAACTGCCCCTGCCTAGCTTTGTAGTTGGTTCTGCACCTAGAGCTTCTTCCTCAGCTTTGTGGTTAACTGGCTGAATCACTAACTCCCTTCCTTACCACCTCAGGCCTCCATCCCTTGCTTGGATCCCCAGATTCATAGTTGGTTTCGGTTTTTGGATTTTCCTTCCTCTGCCTTAAACCACCATTTTCTCTTTAGAGCTGGCAATGTATAATTTTATTTTCCCCCTTTACTTCCCTTTAGACTCCCCATTTGCACCCTAAGTAGGAAACAACCAAGGATAGAATTGCTAGGATTGCATTACTTTCCCTTGAATTTCATTTTTCTATCACTGTTATCTCAATAGGCACCCTAACCTGGATAGCCCAGGCAAGCCTGATCTTGTCAGATCTCAGAAGCTAAGCAGGGTCAACCTTGGTTATTAACTGGATGGGAGACCTGCAACGAAGACCAGGGCTGCAGAGGCAGGCAATGGCAAGCCTCCTCTGTTAGTCCCTTGTCATGGAAACCCCGCCAGGGGTCTCCATAATTCAGCTGTGACTTGAGGGCACTCTCCACTCCCTCTTAATAGGGGAATAAAGATTTTCTAATTTAAGATTTAAAAGTCTTTTCTTCTTTGGTTCTAAAAGGGGATCTGTGTATAAAACAGGTAGGAACATTCCCCCTGAAATACCTAGGAACATGTGTGTGGTTCTGCCCATGTAGAAGCATTTGGCGGGCTGGACATGGGACCGATTTGGGTAACACTGCCCCTCCTAAATTAGCTAAAATTATTCAAGGGGCTAAAGGTAATTTTTGGATTTGAGTATGTGTGTGTGTGTGTGTGTGTGTGCGTGGTGGAAATGCAGTAGGGAAATGCTTTCTAGAGCTATTTCTGAAAGAATGAGTTACCTTTCTCTCTTCAATGTTTCTGAACTAGACACCAACCTCTGTCTGGAGCAGACTCTTTCACCCTGATATGCTAGTTTTCTGCTTGCAGGATTTTTTTGGGAAACAATAAAAATAAGCACCTCCTGCAATCTATAATTGGAATCTGGAACTGATCCTGATTTCTGAACATCAGCATTGAAATGTGGCTTAAATTTTTTAGTAAGTCGTACGGCTAAAAAGAATATGATAAAAATGTTTTACCAGCAGCATCTAGTCCCTCCTAATTAGCTAAAGTTATTTAAGGGGCAAAAGGTAATTGTTGGATTTGTGTATGTGTGTGTATGGTGGAAACGCAGTAGGGAAATGCTTTCTAGAGCTATTTCTGAAAGAATGAGTTACCTTTCTCTCTTAAATGTTTCCTTTTGAACTATGAAGACCTCCTTCTCAATGGTACTAAATCATTTATTTTAAATGCCATAGCTTCTACAAAGTTAGTCTTTACTAAATATTGGGAAAGAAACATAATCCCAAATAAGGAGGAGCGGTTGGAGTATGTACAGCTGAGTTAGATAAGTTTGATAAATGGAATGTTATTTTGAGTAGAATGGTGAATTGAGTTTAATAACTCCTATACAACTTGTTTATAGAATTGCAGATGAATTTATAAAGCTCTGATTCCAACTTCCATAACCCAACATTTCCCAGAAAATGGCCAGCAGTGCCATTCTAAACCTTTTCGCTTCAAAGGACTTAGGGGTGTAATTCTGCTTAGGGTAATTCTACTACAGGTTTTGGACCTCGAGAGTACACAGCAGAGCCACGTGATGGTAGGTGGGAATGTGCTGGCTTCTTCAGATGGATATTGTAGATGTGATCACACGAACCCTAGCACAGCACACGGCATTTCATACAGAAATCAGTAGTTGGAGCAGCTACTTGGAGAAGCCAATAAACTTGGTCATGATGAGTTTGAGGTTGGCCTTGTGCTCTCCCAAGGTAGTTCTGTGGGAGCTGCCATGATCTGCAAACCACATAGTTTTCCTCTCAGGAACAAGCTTGTGTAGTTCCCTGGTTGCTGCTGCAGCAGCCGTGGCACAGAGCTAATCAGCAGCCACAACAGCAACCAGGGGACCACACAGGCCTGTCCCCATAAAGTTCCCTCAGTTTCCCTGTCCCAGCCCACCCCACATCATCACAGCTTTTCCAGTTTTTTTTAAAGTGGCAATTGAAAATTATTATATCATTACAGTAATCAGAATTTCTGAATTCCTAGCTTTTATTTTAAAAAATCGTTATTTTATTAGTGCAAAGCAAAAACAAAACAAAAAAATAAAAAAGCGAACAGAAAAAAAACGGTGCTGGCTACAAACACAAACACTATTGGCAAATCTATACATAAGTATCTGTAAAAGGTTCCCAAATATCTAAAAATAAGTCCACATGCAATTGCTGTCTCTATGAGATACATTCAAATGTTGATAAGTTTATAAGGTCTTCAGTCCAGTGAATCGCAGGAAGTGGGCTTTTGTCTTGCCAGCGTTGTAGTAGAAGCCTTTTAGTAACTGTAAAGACGCGGAGGGTCCATTTCTGTTGGACCATCAGTTAGATTCCAAGAGACACGAAAACAGTTTAACAGAACATTGTCAAAAATAAATGATTTTTATAATACAAAATTAAAAGGGCTGAATGACTAAAAATGTCCCAATCATATACTTAAAAGATGCATCTGGTGAATTACACTGCCAACAGTTAACACTGAGCAATAACCTTCGGCAAAAAGGCGCTGTAATGTCCAATATATCCTAAACATAATTTTTTTCTGAATTAGCTGCAATTTAAGATTCGTTGCAGATTCTTATCTTATTGAGATCAATATTCTAAAATAAGAAATAGCATCTGAGCACCATCAGAAATATCCCTTAGTAATTTCACTCTGTGATATATTGTCTCCCAATGGCATCAATTTTGTCCAATTAATTGAATAACCAGACAGATCACCAAAATTATTAATCAAACTCATTAATTAATGTGAGATTGAAATAAATAATAAAAGATCATCTGCATGTAAAATAATTTTAAATTCTGATTTATGTATAAAGAGTTATGTATAAAGTAATGCATATTATTATTTTGTCTAATAGCACATGCCAGAAGTTCGAAACATAGATCAAAAATGAGAGGAGAAAGAGGACAACCTTACCTAGTACCTCTTTCAAGAGGGACTGGTACAAAAAGAATACCATTGGTCTGTACCCTAGATCTAAGGGATGAATACAAAATTCTAATCCAGTTCAAAAATTCATAAAGGAAGCCAATGTGGCAAAAACAAATTTCCAATATATTTTGTGAAATGCTTTTTCAGCATCAAGTGAAATAGCAACTAACCCTAACCCTCCCCACAGCTTTTTCAGTTTTTCTTTTAAATTGGCAATTGAATATTATTATATTGTTATAGTATCTGTATATCAGGAATCTGAATTCCTAGATTTTACTTTGAAAAAGTAAGCCTCTACCCCTTTTCATTGTAGAAATATGCCTTTCCCCTTATATCTCCACAGCAAACAATCTAAAGACTACAGCCCGGAAAATCCACAACAACCAATCTAAAGACTTACTTTAAAAAAAAAAAAAGTTGGGAATTCAGAGAATGTGCTCGACTCATTGGTATAACATAATGTCTCTTGAATCTAGGTCATGTTTGCTTTTAAGCTATGGCTTAAATTGCTTTTTAGTACAGAGTATGGAGGGATACCTAGCTCTTTTGAAGCAAAGTTCTTATAGGTTCCTCTGGCAAAAAGCTTTTGATGAGAAATGGTCGGATATGATTAGAGAACTTGGGATGCGAGGTTTAACAGAATTCCCTATGAGAAAAGGCTTTGCCACTGCAATGATGGAGAAATTGAGACTCTAGATCACGTTCTTCTACATTGTCCCTTCTATCAAGATGCTCACTTTAAGCTCATTACTTCTTTGATCAATAGCATACCTGGAAGAACGAGCTTGGAATATGCTAGGCTACTTCTAGAAGGTGGAAATCTGGCAACTACAGTCTCAGTCACAAAATTTTGAGCAATAGCCTACAAAATCTGTCAAATGGTCTCATTATCGGAGTTTATGTAAATACCACCCTTTTATATTGGTGTTTTAATTAACTATTTTAATTTTGTGCTATTTTTACTAATAATTTTACTCTGTAATTTTGTAGTATTTTTTGGAAGTGTTTCTTTTATACTGGTCTTTGACTGTATAATAAATTTGATTGATTTGATTGATAGTGAACTTGGGAAATCAGAGGCTTTTACCATAGAGATTGATTATGCCAATAGGTGATTTGAGCTCATCATGTTCGTTCATCTCAGTTTCTTGGTATTCCTTCTCCAAGATGTATGCCACCATATACATATTTGTTGACAATCTCACACTTTATCAGAGCTGTTTTTCTTGCCAATCCTTCTATAGTTATGAAAGGCAGATACAGGGCTGTTTTTCAGGGGGAACGTGGGGGAATGGAGTTCTGGAACCTCTTGAAAATGGTCACATGGCTGGTGGCCCCGCCCTCTGATCTCCAGACAGAGGAGAGTTTAGATTGCCCTCCACGCCGCTGAGCGGTGCAGAGGGCAATCTCAACTCCCCTCTGTCTGGAGATCAGGGGGCGGGGCCACCAGCCATGTGACCATTTTCTCTGAGGGCAACCCACTGAGTTCCACCACCTCTTTCCCCAGAAAAAAAGCCCTGTGCAGATATGTTACATTATCTTACCCAGCAAGCATCTCTTTGTGTCCCTCTTGTTCAATGGATTCTTTAGAGCATGTTATTGGATTGTCCCTTTTTTGAGGATCTTCAATTGTGTTATATTATTCCTCTTTTATCTGATTGGCCTGGAGTATCTGCGTCTGAGGTAGTGCCTTTTTATTGAGTCACGGGGATCCTAAAGTTACGCTGGCAGTTGCAAAATTTATATCGGTCTTTATGTTCCTTAAGCAATAGGTTGAAATAACTCCACTGCTCAAGATCTACCTATCAAGGAGATTCTAAAGGAAAAAGGAAAGAAAAGGTATAACGTAATGATATATTGATAATAAATTGCTGATAAAAAAGACCCCAACTCAGTAGAAAGGGCTGTCGTGTAGGAGAGACTGGGAAATCCAAAGTTTCCCACCCACAGAACAGCCATCCAGGTTCCCAAAACTACACAACAAAAAAGGGTTTGGGAAATATCAGAGAAAAGGTGGAGGAAACCCTGGAAATGCATGAATGCTGTGGGGAAACAAGCAAAATACCCTGCTTCTTAGCAGCATTGCACCCAGGGCAAATAACCTGTATGAAAACAGCAATGGCATCTAGAACTGCAGAACGGAAAACCTCACGCATTCACATTTCGTATCCAAATGATACAAAAAGCAAGGTGTGCTTTTTAATGTTTTTTTCAAAAAAAAATTCAAGTACTTTATATAGCTTTTTTTACAGTTCACTCAGTAAAATGCTTTTAAAAGGAAACATTCATCGCTTAATGCTTTTGCTGTGCAATTATTAACATTCTCTTCCTGGTGTTATTTCATTTTCATCCATTAAACAAATAAAATGTAAATCATATAATCTAATTTTGTTAATGGAGTTTAATGCATTACTGGGTGGGGGAGAAACAGAAAGCATTAAGATGTGACTTGGTTGAGTGGCGCACAGCACGCATTCGCACATATAAGCTTCCTTCCATGTTAGACCTTCTTTTGACTGTTTAATGCTCTCACACAGTACCACTTTCATCTACAATTCCCACTCACTTTACTTTCACAATTAGGGTCACACTGTTGACACCTCTCTCTCTTTCGCTCTCTCATGCACCATCAATATTCACACACAGGGGCTTGCTTCAGGCATCATGTAAAAACATGGCTTCATTAAACCATGGTTAGCTAATTATTGGTATGTCCATCAATCCACTAACTGTGATTAGAGAAACCATGGCCTGAGGTTGGTTTAAAGTGCAGACCTAAGCACTGTTATACCCTTCTAAACTCACTGACTTCAATGAACGTAGAAAGGTGTAACTCTGCTTAGGATGGCACTGATGGCAACCACAGTCAGTCTTAACTATGGTTTTATGTAGTGTGCTAATACAGAGAACCTGACTTGTTCCCATCACTGCAGGGCTGGCCAGGATAGTAGCCAGATCTCTATTGGGGAGGTAAGAGAAAGAGTGTAGGTGATGAACTCAGCATTTGTTAAACCACACCTGGAAATATACAGGCTGGCTTCGCAAACTAACCAAAGAATAAAACATGATCTTACTATATAAAAGAGTAAGTGTATTCTAGATAACTCACTTCCTACCTTGATGCACCAGCAGAGAGCGCTGCTGCAGCAGGAAACCCAGGCTGAGATCAGGAGCGGAGCAGGTGGCAATGCCTGCTCCCCCCTCTACCCAGTCAGGATCAGGAGCAGAGCAGGCAGTAATGCCCGCCCTCCTTCACTCTGCCAGAATCAGGCTTGGAGCAGGTGACAATGACCACTCCCTGCCTTCACACAGCCGGGATCAGGAGCAGAGCAGGTGGCAATGCCTGCTCCCCCCTCTACCCGGTCAGGAGCAGGAGCAGAGCAGGCAGCAATGCCCACCCACCTTCACTCTGCCAGAATCAGGCTTGGAGCAGGTGGCAATGGATCAGGTGGCTGGGATCAGGAGCAGAGAAGGTGGCAATGCCCACCGCCTGCCTTCACCTGATCAGGATCAGGCACAGAGCAGGTGGCAATGCCCACTCCCCGCCTTCATCCGGCTGGGATTGGGAGTGGATCAGGTGGCAATGCCCGCTCCCTGTCTGCACCAGGCCAGGATCAGGAGATGAGCAGATAGCAATGCCCACCCATGCCTTCACCCAGCTGGGATCAAGAGCACAGATGGCAGCAATGCCCACCTCCTTCACCCAGCCAGGTGAAGGTGTAGATTAGGTGGCAATGCCCCCCCCCAACTTCACCTAGCCAGGATCAAGAGGGGAACAGTTGGCAATTCCCACCTCCCGCCATCACCCAACTGGGATCAGGCATGGAGGAGGAGGCAATGTCTGCCTGCCCACCCTCCCCTTTATAGAGCCTGTTGTATTTTTTCTCACAGTGGGCTTTGTTGCTACTTTTGTATAATGTCTGAACTGAGCCACAATGCAACAACTGATGTGAGTGCTCTTGACTCATTTATCTGCTACATTCTTTCCCACAAACAGCATATACCCCTACTTACAGCTAAGGCATTATATACTCACAGCATTTTCTTTTTTGGAAGCAACTTCTGAGCATTTGTAATCTTTATAATCATCCCATAGGGTTCCATTAGCTGAGTCATTGGCATAGAGGGGAGATTTGAGTCTGAGGAAGTCAGAGTTTGTTGACCAACAAATTCAGTCTTGGTTTACCTAAGCTTCTCTCTCTCCCTCTCTCTTAGTCCAGCCATCTGATTTAGGGAAAGTAAATTGGCATAACCCCCATTCTTCTGCACCTCTGCATCCCTTGCTTTAATTTGACCATTTCTCTGCAACAACACTAAAAGATTTCCTATAACTGGTTTTCAATCATGCAATTTGATATGTAGACGAGGTACAATAGCTAGAAAATGCAGCTCAGAAAACAGTCATAAGTGCAAACAGGCCATAGAGTAAAGCACAGGGGTAGGCTACCAGAAGCTGCTGGCCTTCCATCGCCAACGCGGAAGTGAATATTTTGGAGGCGGAGAGGCTGCACCATCCAATAATGATCAGCGCTAGCAGAGTTCCTAGAATCCCCCTGCAAGAAACCACAGCAAAAGGCAGGAGGGAGCCACTAATTAATACAACTGGAATCATGACAACACGTCAGCTTCTTGCTAATCAAGGGATGCAACCAGGGCTTTTTTTCAGCTGGAACGCGGTGCAACGGAGTTCCAGAACCTCTTGAAAATGGTCACATGGCTGGTGGCCCCGCCCATTTAGACCTCCTACACGCCGCTCATTGGTGTGGAGGGTGATCTAAACTCCCCTCTGTTTGGAGATCAGGGCCACCAGCCATGTGACCATTTTCGCCAAGGGTGATTTAAACTTTTAAAAACTCCCCCCTTGTTCCAGCTGACCCAAAGTGACATCACTGTGTGGTCCTGGGAGCAGGCGCGCACTTTGCGCACGTGCATGTGGTACCAGGGGCACCACCTCCCGCCAAGAGTTGTCCCCTGTGCTGGCAACCCACTGAGTTCCACCACCTCTTTTCCTAGAAAAAAAGCCCTGGGTGCAGTGATAGCCAAGGGCTACCAGCAAATTAAAACAATACAATGTTAAGCCAAACAAACTGATGAATGGCTGAAGCCAAGTCACTTGTCACTTTGGATGAAAAGCAGGTTTATAGTTTGCAGCTTTAAAGAGACTAAACTGCAATAAGTATTTATTTTTATTTATTTTATTTAATTTGTAGTCTGCTCTCCTTGCAAGCAGGCTCAAAGCAGATTCACAACATATACATACATATAATAAAAATGTATAATAAAACATTGGTAGCAATCATATGATACACTACACTCAAAGCATCCCAGGTGACTCACGTTCCACCCCACATTTCAAAAACACCCCCAGATTCTGTGGGCAGGATGGCTAAGATTTAATAAGTACAGGTGAGAGGATGTCTTCCCCCCCCCCACTAGGAGGGGCCAGTTGGGTGATTTGTCTGCCTCAATCTCCATCTTACCGGCCCAGCGAAATGATAACAAATCTTGCTGAGACCAGGCCTCCACAGACAGAGAGTAAATTAGTATTAATTTGCTATTTAATTTACAAGGACTTCAAGACAAACAACCAGAAGCATCTGACGGGGGGGGGGGGGGAAGCAATGTAAACATCATGCAATGCATGTATTATACCATCTTGACATAGGCGTATCTGTGGTACAGTCTGACTGTCTGACTGCAGGCGGTAAAATGCTGAGGTGGGAGAAGGGATTCTACCACTTCCAAATACAGGCAGTAGATCATGGAGGTTCACATTCTGAAATGTCCCCCCGTATTTTAAAAAATCCCTACAAATAGAAAATGAACACAGAGAGGGTGTCACTGTGCTGTTTTTTTCTATGTGCATTTACAGTTTGAACTGTCTTGGTTAGAGGTGGGCACGGACCAAAAAAACATACCAAAATTTGTCACAGACCGGCCTGATTCGATGTTTGTGAACCGGCGGGTTGTGGAGCGTGTGTTTTTCATGGGCATGATGACTTTTGGGCCGGTCCTTCGGGCCGTTGGTCCATGAAACCAGACATCCCGGCGCCGAGCAATCAGTTCCCTAGGCAACGTAGGGGAGTCGCCTGCAGACCTTCTGCTGCCTTTGGAACATACCAATCTTAGCCCTGAAAACCTTGATAGGCAGCTCTGGTTGCCAACCAGTGAGCTCCCATTATTCTCTGAGAGCAAGCAGTATATATAACACCCAGGGTTGAACCATGGTTTCACTTTCCAGCTGGTTACTGAAAGAGGAAATGCTTGTTGCGGGAGTTTTTTTGGATCGCATGAGAGGGAGGCTTGGGGCTTGTGCTGCAGCAAGGCTCTGGAAGCAAGCTTATTGAGTTTTCTCAGCTGAGGGCTCACTCTTCTGTTTAATATTTTAATTTCAATTCTTATTTGCTTATAGGGTGGTGGGCTGACCTAGGGCTCTGCCCCAATCCAGTCTCAGAGCTGCAGTAAGGCTCTGAGTGCAAGCTTATTGGGCTCCTTGAGGGTTTACTCTTCTGTCTCATTTTCCCCCTTTCAATTCTTATTTGATTGTGGAGTGTTGGGCTAGTCTATGGCTCTGCCAATTACTGCAAGCCAATGCAAATCAATTGGCGTTTGTGGCTCCTATTCTATCTACTGGAAGTTTTCTGGGGCAGCCGCTTTGGGGGTTTTGTAACTCTGACCTCCAAAATGCAATCTGGGCCAAACTAGAAGGGTGGCTGTTCAATGACTTCACGCGTGTGCACTCCCAGAGCAGCGCAATGATGTCACTCCAGAGAGTGATGTCATCATTCAGGAGCCCTAAGTGCTTCCGCACTTCATAGCAGGCCAATTTGCACCCCAAATAGGTCCAATTTGGCTCATGCCTGAATCAGCCCACTGTGAAGCGCAGGAGCACTCCTGGGGTGGCGTAATGACCTCACTCCCAGGAGTGATGTCATCGCACAGCCCCGGGAGCATGCCCAGGAGACCTATTCCCAGACCTTCCTCCCACCAGCCAGGTGAGGGGTGGTGAAGGGTGGAGGGTGGGAGCAGGGGATCCCTTGCCCCCACCAGGGGATCTGGGATCCCTAGCTGACAGGGTGCAAGCCAGGTATCCTCTATTCTATTACCTTCATTCTCTAGGCTTTCTGTTTGTTTTGAAACAGTTTCATTAACCTAGGGTCAACCGAAGAGTCCTGGCAACTGTATTCCCTAGAACTACTTTTTCTAGAAACCACAAGCATGCTTATATTTATTTATTCATTTATTACCTTCATTCCTCAATTCCCTTGTTCAACAGATTGAGGGCTACACTAATAGCAACTTCACCAGTACGTAAGAAATACGGGTGACTTTAAGAAAAAAAAGGAAGGCAAATCAGAAATAACCTGTTCCTATTTTCTTGTCCATGTTACTCCTCTTTTCCCCTAAATGCAGTTCTCTCAAAAGACATAATTTGTTCACATTCCTCTTCCCTTGCCAATTCTCATTATCTCTCACTCTCACACACACAAGCACATATTACTGGGAAGAGGGTTTAATTACACATCATACTGAAAGTCTCACAGGTGTAGTTCCCATGTTTTTTTTTTCTTTTTGAATAGTAGCTTTAGGGCCCTCCCCAATTTGATATGGAGGAGTATAGTTCAATCCTTCCACCCACACTGTTATTCCAACCTAAAATGGTCTTACTGACTATTATGTGGCAAATAAGGCTAATTCAATCCTGGGTTGTATCAAAGGGGCCATAGCATCGAAATCGCAGGAGGTCATAGCCCCTCTCTATACTGCCTTGGTCAGGCTGCACCTGGAGCACTGTGTGGAGTTCTGGAGGCCTCACTTGAAAAAGGATGTGGACAAAATTGAGAGGGTGCAGAGGAGAGCGATGAGAATGATCAGGGGTCTGGAGACTGAGCCCTACGAGGAAAGGCTGAGGGCCTTGGGAATGTTTAGTTTGGAGAAGAGGAGGTTGCGGGGGGACATGATTGCTCTCTTTAAATATTTGAAAGGCTGTCATTTGGAGGAGGGCAGGGAGCTGTTCCTGTTGGCAGCAGAGGACAGAACTCGAAGCAACGGGCTTAAATTACATGCAGAAAGGGTACCGGCTGGGTATTAGGAAGAACTTTTTCATGGTCAGAGTAGTTCAAAGGTGGAATCAGCTGCCTAGGGAGGTGGTGGGCTCCCCTTCACTGGCAGTTTTCAAGAAGAGGCCGGATGAATCTTTGTCAGGGATGCTTTAGGCTCCTCCTGCATTGGGCAGGGGGTTGGACTAGAAGGTCTGTATGGCCCCTTCCAACTCTCTGGTTCTGTGATTTTGTGAATGAGGTGAGGCCACTCACTGGAGGAAAGATTCCTTTGCCAGTCCCGGGCTTGTGCCATGCTCCTCTTGATGCTTGGCTTGTGTTTTCTGTCTTCAGCTGTTCTGGTCTTCTCAGTGAGTCCCATGCTTAGTGGGTCCTGGTTCTGGAGAGGCTGAAGACCTCTATATTCACCATTGAGCCTTTTGGTTTGCAATAATGTACAAATTCTTTTAAAAATATTAACATGTGTATTGATTTCCTGCACATTTTTATGATGCTCTGATAGCATGAATACAATATGGTCAGTGGTGCAACTAGCTGTGTAATGTACAGGTTATATGTGGTTATGTTATTCTTCTTGTTTTAAATATATTATTTTTGTTACAAATTTTGCTTCATACACTTCCTATTCAGAATGCCTTCATTTTCCTCCTTTTCCTGCTCATAAGACAGCTCATTCAAAAGGCTGCACATTGTCCTTTTTTATATATATATATGCTATTCCTGTAGAGCTATCTAGAGATTTATAGACAAACTTAAGTAAAGAAAAAAAAGAGAGAGGTACTTGCTCCAAGGATGCTACACATTAAATTATAGTAAGTTCACTGGACATTACATAGATGGTTTCATATGTTGGTCACTTGATTAAATCAGCAACAATTCTGAAACCAGTGTGAGTCTCATCTGGCTCTTAAGCACACACAAGCACTACTGTATGAATAAAAATTATTAACGAGACCAATTACACCTGCTGATTGCTAACAAGGCACAACGGAATAAATGGCTCCTTCAGCATGGTCTGTCCTATCAACAGAGCAAGACATCTTTTAGAATCTGGGCTATTGCCAGCACTGGCTCAAAGCATTCTTAGGAAACTTGGACTAATTACTTTGCTTTAAAAGAACTCCCTAAAAATGAGCATCTGTGACAGCAAAAAAATAAAATAAATTAATGTATATTAGTACATCAGGGAATTTTTCCATTTCCTGGCTGCAGCTTTCCAGAATTGTTCTACAATTTCTGCTACTAATATTTTGACATGGGATAAAAGAGGAAGAGGAATCAACAGGCAGCATGTCAAGTATGAAGCAGAGGATAAGGTGGGAGGTCTAATTCTTTACAGAAAATTGAGTTTGTTGGGTAGAGGAGCTAAAGACTACTCCCACCTCTGTTTTACCTTACTCCACCCTGGTTTTGGAATATTTTTCTTCAAATTAGTTTCTGGCATCAGAACCAGGAAAAATAATTGAGTTGGATCTCAGGGGAAGCACCAAGGGAAAGATCCTTCCATTGGAGGAAGGCGCCCCTGCTAGTGGAATGGATCCGGAAGAACCACCCTTTCGTCTCCACAACAATGTGGCTGACACAAAAACTCTGCAGAGAGCCCTACATCTCACGTGATAATTTTCAAGTTTCCCTCTGTTCTTCCTGTACTTTTTAGGCCGTTGTTTTTGGCACCTTTTAGAAAATTTTTAAAACAATAAACATTACAAGGTCAGTGCCTAAAAATAACCCTTGCACGTTCCCTCAGCCACACAACTGAGGAAATTGACTGATGATCAGTTGGGGAAATTTACATGTTCCCCAGGAAGTAAGCAGCAGAAATGGCATTTTTCTAGTGCAGAAAAAATAAACAGACACCCCTTTGGTTCAACTCTTTCAAGTGCAGAATTACAGAGGCCCAAATCAAATCTGATTCTTGTGGCTCAAATATCCAGAAAACCTTGTGTCGGTGAGTAGGCGGAAGACCCCTTCTCTTTTTTAATGCCTTGTAAACATTTTTCATCGAAGCATTAGGAAATAAAACATCAGCACAAATCGGTGGCCCTAGATTGGCACGTAAATTTAGAACACAAAGACATGCAACTGATTGGCAGTAAGTTCAGTAAAGAGAAAATACATCATACAACAAAGTTAACAGTACAATCATATTATTGCAGATCTGGGATTTGTTGTCACGGGATGTGGTGAAAGCTATCTTTGGGTTGTTTTAAAAAAACGGAGAAATCCGTGGAGGATAAGTCTTTTTATAGGACAGTTACATCTTTTATAAAGGCATCATGTGTTTGAACCCTGGATGCTGGGAAGATGCTGGCCATCATGGGGATGGCCACCACAATTATAGCCTGTTTATAGGCTTCTGCGTCTATCTGGCTGGTCATGGTTGTAAATAGAAAACTAAATTAGATGTATCTGTGATCTGCTCCAATGACATAATTCTTATATTCTTAAATATTTGTAAAGACCCAGCTCACCATATCCTCTTTCCCCATAAATTCCCTCAGACACCTATATGTGTTCACAGTCCAAGTAATCCCAGAGTAACAGCAGTATCCTCCTGCCCCAGCTCGGGCCAGCCTAAGGGTTTTTGGCACCCTAGACAAGCTATGACTCTGGTGACCTCCCAACATTCAATATGGAGAGGTTGAGTGATAACATAGACAGACAGACAGACATACACACACACACACACAATAAAACTGCTTCCATCTAATTTGAGGCCCCTTAAAGCTTGGTGTCCAAGGCAACTGCCTAGTCCACCTATATGGTTGGGCCAGACCTGCCCCCAACCATTCAAAACAACCTACCAACATTCCAGGTGATACACTACTTACTGTAGGGAGAAAAACACTGCATAGCTGGACAGGATCACCATCGGCAGCAGGCAGTAGCCTAGTACACTGGCCACGCATCCATATGAAACACTTGCTATGCTCATCAGGTTCAACAAAGCATGGATTGCGATGCATCCCGTAGCACTCATGCCATACACATAACCAAAGTGAACTTTTCCTGCCTAGGGAAATGAACAAAGATAAGGGTGATGTCACTGTGCCATTCATGGGTGGGCTTGAAAGGAGGTGGGAAGTGTCTTCTTTATATCACAGTAATTGAATTCTTTTTATGGGTTGGATCCTGAGGCCCATTCATGGAACAAGGTCATGGGACTGATATATCTCCATTCTCCCTGCTTTGGTGGTCTCTTGGAAACAGTGGCTGGGGCCTGGGGGCTGCAACTTGGACAGAAATGATCCCCTCCTCCTATTAAGTTCTTCTGTGAATGAAGGAAGAGCTCGTGCAAGAATTAGAAGCAGATATCTACACATTTCCCTTTCTTTCTACATTCCAGTCTAGGGTCCCCTAGAAGTAAGAAAAAATATTTCAGAGGATATGAGAAGGGGGAGAGATCTGTTCCATAAGCACCTTCTGCTTGAGTTTATATGATTCAACTCCATGCACCTATTTAAAAATGACTGTCATTAAGATTTTTTAAACAAATGATCAAGAACCATAAGTGCTAACATTTTATGAAGCAGCCATTAATGAAGGTCCAGCTTTAGACAAAGATCAACAAACTGAATCCATTGAAAAAGCTCTCTTAACCCAGTTAAACACAGATTCTGAACGGTGCATTAGGAGGATCTAGAAGGGAATCCTTGTCACTCTAGTATAGGACTATTAGTTAATGATTAATAAGGGCATCTTTGTGAATTAAATTGTTAAAATAATCATTTTTGATTAGGGTGTTTTTGGAAGTCGTTGGTAATTTAATTATGGCCCAATTAAAGCTGATATTTTAAAAATTAATGGGCTGAATAATCCTCTTAAAAGAAACTAGTATCAAGGGAACTTAACAAAAATCTTTGATGTTACTTTGATGCAGGAAACATATTAGAAAGTATGATCTTAGATATCTAGAAGGGTTGAGATTGGGAGATGTTTATGAAGCCTCAGCAGAAGAAAAGAAGAGTGGCCATTTTTATCAATTCCAAGAGGACTATTAGGATTCCAGACTACAGGAAAAAAGTGACCAGCCAATATGTAATAGCAATTGGGAAATATACTTAAATCAGTGTTACATTTGTTTGTATTTATGCCTCAAGTATAAGATTAAAGCAAGGTGAATTAATTATAGCTGGTAGTTTCAATGGCATAATAGATAGAACTCTAGAGAAAGAAAAAAAAATCAACAGCCAACAATTCTCTTAAATGAAATGGAAGGCTTTCAACTTATTGATGCCTGGAGATTTTTTACCCAGGAATAACAGATTATACTTTTTCCCCAAACACCCCAAATGGTATTCAATAATAGGTCTTATGTTAATAAAATCCTATCTCTGGTACATGATATGAGTATTATCTGTGTATCATCATATAAGCAACTGGGATAGACTATTGGATCATAAATTGGCATGCCTAGGCATTACCCATGATGTGCTAGAAACAATGAGTAGTCAAGAATTGTCCCTACTCACCAGAAGATGTCTTAGGGAACTTGATTACGAGAGCATGCTGCTTAGAGCCTGCAGAGTGTGCTCATCTTTTTCAGTTAATCCTCAAAAAACAAGATTAGGAGTACACAATGAATCAACCTCTAAGCATACAACTTTTACAATTACTCTTAAAGTGACTAGGTGCTTATACACAGTGCTATATATTTTGAAACCAGAATAAATATAATTTCATCAAAATTACATAGAAAAATAGACACACACACAATATACCCCCCTCCTTCCACAGAGCGGGGTCCCACACACTCCCTGAAGGTCCTTTAAGGTTGAAGTCAGGCAGGCCAGCGTCTCACAGGGCGGTGCCCTAGGCAGAACCTCCCTCCCTCCCTCCCTCCCTCTCTCTCTCTCTCTCTCTCTCTCTCACACACACACACACACACACACACACACACAAACACACATGAATAAATAGCATCCATTCACAAATACAAACAGCTGATAATTCATGTTACTTACAAAAATACAATCTATACAACTGACTGTGCAAATTTATATCTTCAGAGAAATTGTCTTTAAAATCTCTTCTAACTCAGTCGGGAAGAAGCTCCACGGAAGATGCAACAAAGCAGGTAAGTAGTAACAAAGGTAAAGTGGATTAAGTAAGTCTGTTTATTCTCTCTGTGGAAAGCAGCATGGATAGAGGAAGGAGTCCAAGTTTGTCCAATGCCCTGACCAAACCGGGGCCGGCTTGTATGTGTCAGCTTTCGTCAATGACTTCCTCAGGGGCAAGGAACCTAGCCACACTTCAATTTACTACAATAAATGAATACACATACCAACAATGAAGGCATGAAAAGTGTAAGGGATTTGAGTCCTTGGAGTGTGAAAAGCCTTCATTGTTGGTATGTGTATTCATTTATTGTAGTAAATTGAAGTGTGGATAGGTTTGTATTTGTGAATGAATGCTATTTATTCATATATACATGTCTATAATATATATCTATTTTTCTATGTAATTTTGATGAAATTATATTTATTCTGGTTTCAAAATATATAGCACTTTGTATAAGCACTTAGTCACTTTAAGAGTAAATGTAAAAATTGTATACTTAGAGGTCGATTCATTGCGTACTCCTGATCATGTTTTGGGGGGATTTGCTTGTATTTTTCAGGAGAGCCTTTGTTGTGTTGCCATTTTTTTCAGTTGCCATCATCCCTCCAACAAAAATGCCGAATTATCTATCTGAGTTAACTATTCTAAAGTAAAGAAGGGCTATTATGTTAGTGCTTGAATGCCGTACCTTCTGCAGCGACGCTAGGAAGATTCAGTGGAATTCCGTATTCAGATAGACTCTGCAATTGTGGCAGTAACAAAATTAACTCAATAACTTTGTTTGGATTAGATAGAGAGTTAGGGTAACATATGAGATCTTGCAAAAAGAGAAGAGCATGGGAAGATTATCATGCCAGAATTTAAAGCTCTACTATTTTTCTGCCATCTTAAAATCCATTTTTAAATGGATTCATACAGCTAGTAAAGCACCATGTCTTATGTTCCTTGGAATGCTATGGATTATAAAAAGATTATAAATGATTGCTTATGGAATTTCAATCCAGTAATCGAGACAGTGTTTGAGACTTGGTGTAAATTCAGGGTGAGACTTACAGTGCAATCCTTAGAAGAGTTACGTCAGTCTAAGCCCATTGACTTCAATGGACTTAGACTGGAGTAACTCAGCATAGGATTGCACTGTTAGTCCCCAAATTTCTCCATTACTATCTTTTATATATTTTAGAATAATGTTGCCATGGAAAGAGTGTGTAGATGTAAATTGCATAAGATTGATTGACATTATGAAGGACAGGACTTGTCTCAAGTTTTCTAACTTAGAACTAAAAGTTCCCGTTCTTAAACTGTTTCAGTATTTTCAATTACATATTTTTTTGTATGATAAGGGAACCTCAACAGAACAGAATTAACATCCTTTGAAAAACTTACTTATGAATGTAAAAAGTCAAAGGGACTTACCTCAGCAATTTATAAGATCTTAAATCATAGTTCTGTCTTGAACTATTCTTGGTTAAAAGAAAATGGCAAGGAAGAGTAGATAATATTTCTGATGAGCAGTGACAATTTATTTTTACCTCTAAGGTAACAGTACGTATAAGTGTTTGTTTGAAGGAAAATTACTATGAAGTCATATCTATCTCCTCATAGGTTAAAGTAAATGTATGGAACCAACAAATATGTACGCTGGAAATGTGGCTCCCATACAGCTGGTGTCAAACATAAGTAGTGGAGCGACACTACAATAAAAAATGTTTTGGAAAGGAGTGTTGAGTGAAATACATCAATTGGTTGGTTTCTATTTACCTGAGGATTGTTTATTAGGGCTGTTAAGCGGTCATTAAACACAGATCTATGGTACGGCATATGCTTACTGCTGCTAAGATAATGATTGCAAGCAGCTGGAAATCTCTAAAAGATTAAATGTTAAAATCTGGATCACTAAACTATGAGAATTACTTAAATTAACAGGCTTGGTTAAGAGATGGAAGGTTTAAAAAACAACATTTTTTTAGATGAGTGGAAACCCTTTTACAATGACTAGAGTGAAAAGCTGTACTTTTATATAGATTTGTATAACTGCTATTTTTCTTTGAGAAATATGTTTTAAAGGCAATACAAAAAGTACTGTTTGAATTATAGTTTGGGCTAGAGGAGGTCAAATAGGGATCCCATTCCCCTGGTGGGGGCGGGGGATCACCCGCTTTCACCCTCCCCCCCCGCCTCCAGGTATCTGGCTGGCGGTGGAGAAAGACATGGGAGTGGGCCTCCTGGGAGGGAGGTCACCATGCTGCCCCAAGAGCACTCCTGCGCTTTACCATAGGCCAATTTGGGCCCCAAATAGGCTGAATTGGGTCATTTGAGGCCTGAATCGGCCTGCTTTGAAGTCCATGTGCACTGCTGTGCCTGTGTAGTGACATCACCGGAAATGACATCATTGTGCAGCTGTGGCCCCACATGTGTGCAGCGCACACAAGTTCACCATAAAGAGTGGGAAAAGAAGGTAAGAGCCAGAAGGGTAAGAGGACCTGGTCTAGCCTAAGCCCAAATGAAACAAGAAAATTGCATTAGCAGGTGATAATGCGTAGAAGAAAAGCATTGAGACAAAGTATGTAGGTATTATTGAAGTGTGGGACTCTAATATGGAGAATTGGGTTTGATTCCCCACTCCTCCACTTGAAGCCCGATGGGTGACCTTGGGTCAGTCACAGCTTCTAGGAGCTCTCTCAGCCCTGCCAACCTCACAGGGTGTTTGTTGTGGGGATAATAATAACAACATATTTTGTAAACTGCTCTGAGTGGGCATTAAGTTGTCCTGAAGGGCGGTATATAAATCAAATGTTGTTGTTGTGCTGTTGTTGAAGATAATGATAGTTGAGATGAGAAAAAGTAGGAATTATGATATAATTGCTGTATTACTTCTCTCACTGAGTAAACAAATGTTAAATTATCCCATTTATGGATAATTATTTATAATCTATCTGACTTGCTGAGTAACGTAATATTATGACAGACCGTGTTTATGGTCTTCTCAACTCAGATATGAAAATACTGTAGTAGAATGAGTTTGTATTGTGTGTGTGTGTGTATAAATTAGTTAAGAGAAAGTTATATAAAAATTAATTAAGAGAAAGCTAAAATTCAGGAAGAAAAATCATCACGATGGGATATCTTCTGACGGAAAGAATCATCCTTAGGATAACTCTCCACTGACACTACTGTTTAAAACATGGCCATTTAATAGGCTGGTGAGGGATGAATCAAATCAGCAGACTCAGTCAAGCCAGCATCAGCCCAGAGATATTTCTGTTTACTGGTTGCTCCAAACCTCTGTGTCTAAAGAATAATGCATAATATGAGCATATGGTTGAGGCCAGTCTTGTGTCCATCTGATGAGCTTCCTTACTGGTCTCCTGTGTCGGGGGGGGGGGGCTGTATAGTCATCTTGTCGTCCCCCACCATACGAGTCACAATTTGACCACAGTGGCTGTCACCTCCCCCTCCCCCATGTACTATTGGCAGGGGTGGATGGTACGGACCGCTATCTTGGAAACCATATTTTACTGTATTTTATGATCGTTATGATTTTATTGTGATTTCCATTGTATTTATACTCAGCTCAGCTGTAACCTACTCTGAGCCCGTTTGCAGGGAGGCCAGGCTAGAAATCAAATAAATAACAACAATAAAAACAACAGCAGCAACAACAATAATAATAACTTTGAATTAAGGGATTTGAGGTTTAAATGACTGTATTACTGTTACAACTTGCAAGCTACCCTGAGAGTCCTTTACCTCTAAAGTAGGTTATAAATTGAGTAGCCCCTAGCTACTAAAGAATGGACTCTGCAGGCACATAGGTGTGGTAGCAGACAGAAGGGCCCTGGGCAGGAGCTTTAACATAAAATACTCTGCATATAGAAAAGGGAAGAGCCCAGACATGGAACACTTTATAGCTGATCATAGTTAATAGAACCTTTTGCACAGATCTGATTAACAAAAGCTGGATTAGAGTAAGGCACTTAAGATTCCAATTTCCTCTGTTTCTTCATATTTCTGATTTACATTATTTGCTCATTTCTCTGTCTGGCTGAATCCACACTTACCGGCATAGCGCTAAACAGTCGGAATGGTAGCACCTTCTTGGCGCAATTTCTGACGTCATTGCGCCACGAGAGCATTCCGACTGTTTAGCGCTATGCCGGTGAGTGTGGATCTGTCTCCGTATGTGTACGGGGAGAAATTAGACCCCTTTTCCATACAAACTGAAGAAATGGCCCCAACACCATTTGCAGTCCCGCAGACACTGACCCATAGAGAAGGCACTGATCTGAATGCCTGCGGTTTCTACCATGCCTTACCAGCAGCAAAGTGGCTCCCAGGCCCAAGCAGAAAACCATCGGCCCCGTCAAGTCAGTCTCATTCATAATGCTGCCATCTGCTGGTTTAATTGGGTTCAGAACTGTTAATGTTTTTTGCCAGATGTGATCAAAGTTGATCCCTAGTTCTGCAACAGGAAAAAAAAAATTCAATATTGTTCAATATCCAAAAAGAACCCCCTGGTATAATAGTTCATCAGGGAAACTTTGAGTCCCAAAATAATAAAACAGAGAACCGGCTGTAAGCAAATAATTCTAATGACTCGTGCGCTGCAGCCAAGACTTAATTTGCACTCTAAATTGGGAAGTATTGATTACTCTGTTACAAAAGTAAAACTGTATAAACCAGATGTCATTGTCAACAGGGACTCCTTGTGGCATGGATTACATTTTTAAAAAAATATATAAGTACCTATAAAACAAACTTTGAATAACTGGGCAAATAAGTTGAAAAACACTGAGGATATCACAGAGACCCTCTCCTTTTTATCTGCCGATTCCTGGCTTGCCCCTTGTACCATTCCTGTTTGTTCTCCAGGAGATCAAAGCGGGGGTGGGGGCAGGCAGGAAAGTTGTGTTTGTGTGATTTATTTACAGAGCTGTGTGCCACCCACCAGAGCTTTTTATCTGGGAAAAGAAGTGGTGGAACTCAGTGGGTTGCCCTCAGAGAAAATGGTCACATGGCTGGTGGCCCCGCCCCCTGATCTCCAGACAGAGGGGAGTTGAGATTGCCCTCTGCACCGCTTGGCAGTGCGGAGGGCAATCTCAACTCCCCTCTGTCTGGAGATCAGGGGGCGAGGCCACCAGCCATGTGACCATTTTCAAGAGGTTCCGGAACTCCGTTCCACCATGTTCCAGCTGAAAAAAAGCCCTGCCACCCACACACCTTTCCTCTGATACCACACCACTAGAAATCATGCGCAGCGAGGAGCATGGGTGGCAGGAAGACTGGCAGGTGAGCAGGTGGGTTGGGGAAGACCAAACAAAAGGGCAAGAGAGAAAGCAGTAGGCAGCAGACCCCACTGGATGCCCTGGACCTTGGCAGCTGCTCCACTGTGGGGCATACTAATTCTGGTCTTGAGAAAGCATGAAGTACAAGTAGAGTTATTCTCAGGTTATGTTTATTTATGTCAGTGGGATCTTGCGGATACAAAAACTTTACGGGCATTAATATAAAGTGATGAGACTGAAGTTTATCTCAGCTAGGCATTTGACAGACAGTTTTTTGAACCATTTTTTTCAAATGAACATAGTTGGTTCAATGTTATTATAGAGATATAGACATAACATGATGCACAAGAACTTTCTTGAGTTTTTCTTTAGAATTAAAATGAGCCACTTAATATTCTTTTCTTTTTTAAAAACTGGCAAATTTATTACAAAATATGTAAACAAGATTATAACTAGTGTTTATTAATTATAGGCACCTTAACATGATCTCTGATTATGCAATATAAATACAGAGGGAAAGGCGATGCTATGAAATCTGAATGCAAAATTTATCGTGAGACTGTCATCCAGAGGCAGTAAAGTATATGATGCATATGCCATAAAAATGACTTAATGCCTTTATTTTCCATGCAAATTGTGGCGCTGCCCTTTTGAATGTAAACATGTGTCTGAGTTACAAATGCAAAACAACAAATCAACCTTTATCCCCCCCCCCCTCCCCTTTCTCTGATTTGGCAGACCAGGATTGAGTATTAGTTGCGAGCATAGTTTTTTTACTTAGGATTTTGACTGTGCTACAGTCGGTCTATACAGGGGTAACCTACCCACATGTCTGCTGACACAGCAATGAAGGCCTGATAAACTACAGGGCTCAGCTTGCATCCCAGCCATTGGTGGCAACATGGGAGAGGACTGCTGTCCATTCCTGAGCAGAGATGGGCACAAACAGCAGTACGAACAAAAAAAGCCACGAACAGCCCAATCTGCTCTTCATGAACAAGCTGTTTGTGAGGCCCCATACTAAACAAACTGGTGGTCGTTGCAAGCCTCATTCGTTGCTGTTCGTCTTGCTGTTCGTCAAGCCAGACAGTCTGGCACCTGCATTCAATTCCCTTGGCAACTTAGGCAGGGATTGTCTGAACTCTGTCTGAACTCCTGCTGTTGCCCTGGAAACCCCAATCTAAGCCCAATTTAGCTTGATAGGCAGGTCTTCCTTTCAAGTGTGGAGTTCCAAATTTGTTACAAGGGAGCAAAGAGCAGGGGGGGAGGGGGGCTCCCGGCTCTGGCTTAGTTTGCAGACAGTGGAGAGGGAGAGAGTTGCTGTTGGCATTTTGATAGAGTGCATTGGAGCGTGAATTTTCTTTATGTGTGGTGGGATTGGGATCTACCCCTTCAAGTTCCAGGGCTGCTGCCAGGCTCTGGGGCCAAGCTATTATTTATTATTAGTACCTTTCCTGGTGCCTGCTCAGGTCAGGTTTCTGGGAGTGATGCAGTAGTGATCTTGACTTGGATGATGGCTGGAGGAGAGCCTGCTGGCCCCCATGAACAGCCAACCACAAACATGTTCGTGAACAGGGCCATGTTCGTGGTTGTTCGTGAGTCCCTGTCCGTGGATGGTAATGAACAACAAACATCATGTTTGTTTGTTTTTCTGTTCATGCCCATCTCTATTCCTGAGCCCAGCCAGCACTGCAGGCCCAAGAGGCAACAGGTGTGCCTTGTTTGGCATCACCAACTACCTTGAACGAGCCCTGGGCCTGTGGTCTAAGGACAACTGACAGAGGTTTGCTGAACCCTATCTGATAGGGTTGCCACTCATTGGCTGACAATTGAATACGACTGGACCCTGGTGTGAAAGTCAGAAGTACAAAATGAACACTGTGCTATGGATTTATGAAACACAACACAAAATCTACTTGTAACAGTGTTTGAAAGGAGAGGCTAAACAGCTCTGAATAATTTACAAGCCTGCTAAGAAATCATAGGTTTGCTGTGTGCAGGCAACTTGTGAAACACGACTCTGAGGAAAGCATTGAAATCCATGGCAATACCAGATGTGCATAGGCTGTTTTTTCTTCCACACAAGGATTGGATATTGATACTATGTATACTGTATATTTTATTTCTGCATATTTTGTATTATTTTGGTTGATGGTCATATATCTTCCTGTTACAAGTAAATTTTGTGTTGTGTTTCATAAACCCATCGGCTGACAAGCAGCAGCAGAGGAAGGTGGAGAAGGGATGGGGGAATGGCATCACAATTCGGCATAAACCCAGAAGTGACATCACTGTGTCAGAGCCAGTTTGGTGTAGTGGTTAAGAGTGGCAGGACTCTAATCTGGAGAGCCGGGTTTGATTCCTCACTCATCTGCTTGAAGCCAGCTGGGTGACCATGGGGTCAGTCACAGCTTCTCGGAGCTCTCTCAGACCCACCCACCTCACAGGGTGATTTTTGTGAGGATAATAATAACACACTTCATAAACTATTCTGAGTGGATGCGAAGCTGTCCTGAAGGGTGGTATATAAATTGAATGTTATATAAATTCAGTGTTATAGGATCCCCCCACAATATGGACCTGTCCCAGGTAAGCCTACCATCTGAGTCTTGTCACTTCCTGCATAGTAGCTCACCCACATTTATGATGCTTTTAGGAGCGCAATGGAAGAACAACAACATATAGCAAATAAATACATTGCTGAGCACAGGGCAGTTTAACATTAGAGTTTAAGGCAGGGCACAGCAATTATGTAATTTTAATTGACTTTTTGTCTGGCATTTATTTATTTATTCATTTAGGAGAAAGCAAATTTTCATATGGATTTGTAACTTCTAGGGCAACTGATGGGAATGTTGGACATGATGTGTGTGTGACTTTGGCTGCATGGCTAGTCCACTTCCAAGAAAAACCTGGATGTGATGTACAGTAGCTCTAGGAACGGCTGGACATTCTATGGTAAAACCATTGAGTTTCCAGCAATTCCTAGAGCTACCTATGTCACTGTTTTAAATTTTTTTTCTCCCCCTGCTGTACAGAGTGGTAGTGGGCAAAGAGGGTTGCCAGTGGGAAGTCTTGAGACTTCGCTGCACTATCACCTCATATTTTGGACTTTATCAGTTAATAGGCTGAGATTTGCTGCTGGATTGTTTTAATTTATTTACTATTATTTATTATACCACACTCTTCCAGTAAAATCCCAGGGATGGCTTGGAGCAAAACAACAATCAAATCCAACTTACCTTTTAACTGGAAAGAACATGCTTTAGTGAATCTATGCAATGTGCCAAAGTCTTGGTTTTAAAATTCTGTTGTCCTTCTTGCTGCAGGAATTTAAGTGTGGGTGTGCCCAGAGGCATGAGCCTTTTGGCATGAACCAAAGGTCTCTAGGCCCCTGGCTCACAACCTACAGCTGTGAGTGAGCCAGTCCATTACATCCAGGGCCAGCTCAGGTGTTGGAGCTGTACTGAATATTTTGTTGCTGTTATTGGTTGTTTGTTTTAATTATATTTTGTGTTTCTTTATAAGCAGCATTAGAAGCCCAGTGGAAAAGGAAGCAGAATAGAAATCAATGAATAACTAAAGCTATGGAGTTGTCTGAAATTGTACAGGTCTATTATATAACATTGTCTAATAGGGTTGCCAGCAGGAGACTGAGGGGGTTGGAGACATGAGGGCAGCTTTGGTGATAGCAGGACGTCGTTTCTGGGGTTTTCCTGGATGATGATAACAACAACAACAATAACAACAGTGTGCTTATACACCACTATGCTACAGCTGCTCTAGGAATTGCAAGAAACTATGGTGAAACTGTTTTGGTGATTCCTATAGACAACTTACATCACTTCCAGGGAAAATCTGGAAGTGATGTCAGTCCTCTCTAAGAATCACCAGGAACTCTATGGTTTTACCGTAGGTTTTGGTAATTCCCAGAGAGGCTTGATGTCACACCATAGACCCACCAGCCACTTTTTATTTTACTCGCACTGCTGCTCAGAGCATAAACAGGAGTGCAGGTCAGGGATCCCCTACTACCAGGTGATGGAGAAATGTGGTTTTCTCCTGTTGGCTGCAGGGAAAGGAACACATTCCAATGGGAAGCATTTGCTATTGCAAGGTTGTCATCAGTGCAAAAAATGTATTTGTTTATTCAATGTTGATCCCACCCACTCATCAAGGAATTCAAGGTGGTTTTGCACAGCCTCCCTTTTATCTTCACAACAAGGCTGTGAGTAGGTTATGCTGAGAGACAGTGATTGACTTAAGGTCATCCAAATGAAATTCATGGCAGAGTGGGGAAAGAAAAGTTCCTAGCTGTATCCAATTAATTCATAAAATTAACATTCCGCCTGCCTCTGGAAATTCAAGATGACATAAATAACTTCTTGTTAACATCATATATTTGGTAGTGTATTATTGAAGTAGAAGATCCTTTACCATTATACATTAAATATAATATCTGGGCAAAATAAATAATCGCTTTCTTGATACCACAGAAATCTGTGATGAGTATGAACAAATTCTACTTTATGCATAGCTACTGGAACATGCAAAAAAGGGTAATTAAGTGTTTTAATTCTGTACCTTCAAGCAAAGGAGGTTCTTCATCAAAGCTGTCAGGATAAGTGTTATCAGATGGAAATTCAGAAGCATTTGCTGGCTGAAAAATCTGGCCTGTGTATGGCTGAGATAATGAATGCATTTCTGGATGAGTGGATGCATTTGATTGTAGCGCATCCCCTGTTTGACCCCTACAATGCAGAGGAGAATAAAACAAGAACAGAGTATGAGTTAAATGCCATGTTCCTGGAAATAATCAGTACCCTTGACTTAGATGAATACTGTGGGTCTTAAATCTCTGGACCTTACATGCAAACGTATTTTTAATACCTGCATGTGATGTTCAACTCTTTCGAAATTTTCCAAAAAGTTTTTTAGAGGTTGGCAGGGTGTCACTTTGAAGCCAGTGGTCCCTATAACCTGAGTGGGATCACTCCGTCTGTTCTGGCTTCTTATATTACAAGCTGGGGACCCACAAGGACTTGCAGGGGGCATCTTATTTTCCCCTTCCCCACTATTTCCTTTCTTTCCCCTGAAAGACAGACACACACACCCCCTTCACTCTCCCGCTCTGAGGCAGATTTTCTTGCCAAAATCCAACCTTGCCTGCTTTGGTGGGCAGCCCCAAGTAGCGTGTCTCTTTTTGTGTTTTTAAAGTTCTTTTGTGTCCCACCCTGATAAGCAGTTATAATTTTGGCTTTTTAGCCCAGTTCAGAAACTTGACGGGGTGGGGCGGGGGGACGGGACAGGAGCCTTCTTCCTCTGGCCGTTTTCACGTGTCTTTACATAGCGCAAAACTCATGGAACGAGGGTGTCTTCATAGCACAATTTTTGACATCATTGCGCCACGAAAATGGAATCGTGGTGCAATGACGTCCGAAATTGTGCCATGAAGACGCCCTCGTTCCGTGAGTTTTGCGCTATGTAAAGATGTGAGAATGGCCTCTGAGTTAGAAATGGCACTGTAGACTACATGACGTTCAAAATAAACAGCAACTTTATTGAATAGGCAGGGATGGAATTAAGGCCAGTTGGAGAATGAAAGAGCTGAGGTAAATTTGTTGGTAGAACAGAATACTCTTTAAATCATGGACAAAATATATTTCTTTAAGCTTAGTTTCTATGTTCTAAATCCTTAACAGTGAGGGGTGTTTTGGTTACTTTGGTTACAGCAACATTTCTTCACAGAGTTCCCTTTTACAACTCCGGTTTCCTGACCTTTCCAGGGGCCCACCAAATGTTTCTAGAAAGTGGGTGGGGCCAGGTGGGGCTTTTGCCAAGCGTGGCTTCTGATAGGCTATTGGAGATTTGATTGGCTATGCAGATTTTTAAAAACATGGCTTTGGCAAAAGCTGTTTCCACAGCACAAAGCTCTTCACTGTGAGACTGAAGGTAAGATGTAGCATCCATTTTGTGGCTGGCTCCATCTCCTGCAGCAGACGTTTTGTGGCAGCCATTTTGTTGCTACTCCCACCACACTGTGTCCGAACTCCAAGTGTGGTTGCAGGCTTTAAAAGGTTGAGGACCCCATCCTAGGCTCTTAACTGAGTCTGCAAGACTCAGACAAACTCCATCAAAAGTGGGGAGTATGTCATACTTCAAAATTTCTGCCTTCCCAAACAGCATCACTTCTATCTTGTCTAGGGATCCCAGACTCCCGGGAGTATGTCATACTTCTATCTTGTCTAGGGATCCCAGACTCCCGGGAGTATGTCATACTTCTATCTTGTCTAGGGATCCCAGACTCCCGGGAGTATGTCATACTTCAAAATTTCTGCCTTCCCAAACAGCATCACTTCTATCTTGTCTAGGGATCCCAGACTCCCGGTGGGGGTGGGGGATCTCCTGCCCCCGCTCCCCACACCCCGCCCCCACTTACCTGAGCAGCGGGGGTGGCGCACACCTTCCTTGCGTGCTCCCCTGCCGCGCGGCGCACTCCTGTGCACCACAGCTGCCAGGATCGGGCCCGTTTTGGCCTGGAGCGGGGCCGCTGCAGAGCGCAGGAGCACTCCTGAGCTCCACAGTGCTCAAAACGGGCCCGATCCGCAGCAAATCAGCCCGTTTTCAGCAGCCCAAAATGGGCCTGTTCTGCCACAGATTGCCACGCTCCTGCGCTCTGCAGTGCCTCAAAACCGGGCCCGATCCGCAGCAGAACGGCCCGTTTTGGGCGCATTCTGCAGCGCCTGGCCGTGTGTGCCATGCCTGTGGGGGCGCGTGTGTGCACCCCCCTCTCCCAAAAGGTAAGTGCCAGGCCCCTGTCCCCCCGCCGGGAGATTGAGGGGGCCTGGCAACCCTAATCTTGCCTGGGTTCAGTTTCACTTTAAAGGAACAGTAAAAATGAACACCAGAACTAAGTACATATGAAATAAAGGTGTTTGAGAATAAAATAATCACTTGGTGCTTCAAGGACCACAGCGAAGTTGAATTCCCTGCTACTAAGGAGACCTTATCTCTATTAACATCTGAATGTGCTTTTTTTGTTTTTGTTTGTTTGCAGGCTGGGAAGCATTTATATAATTTGGCAAAAAAGACGCTTATAGTGACTGTTCAAATGATACAGAGTACACACCCTTAGTGACATGAAGAGTCGCCTGTGCTGGTTGAGTATAAAACTGCCCAAAGCCTCAATCAAGAAAAGTACTGCCAATATGAGAATCTCAAGCAGTATGCTTGGAATAACGTATGTGGTTGATGCCGGAGATCAACGCAGACTGCAAAGGCAAAGTCACATTAAGAAGCCCACCTGACAAAGACAAACATTGCTTTCAGCGTTAGGATAAATAAACGTACCTTTTGCTTCCATGAACACTTCCAGTGGTTCCACGCCCACTGTAATCTTGGTTTTGATCACTGACATTATAGTTTGACTGGTAAAAGTCTATCTCAAATTGCTCGAAGTCTGACATTCTGGAGAGAAGGAAATGTTCTTTAGTAACGATAAAATGTTAAATATGGTAAACGTTTTGTTTGCCTGTCTTTCGGAGGTAAAGTTAGAAATCCTAGAGCTGTGCAAACTAACAGCGCAGTCCTTTGATATAAAGTATATAGAGACTTTAGGTTGTAGATTGTCATTCCACTCCCTGGCCGTTTCCAGACGGCTTACCTGGCTCCGGAACGTTGCGCCATCTTGCGGGGAAAACGCGAAATATCGCGTTTTCTCGCGTGAGTTTTGCGTGACATCATGCGACGTCGCGCAAAACTCGTGCAAGAAAACGCGATATTTCGCGTTTTCCCCGCAAGATGGCGCAACGTTCCGGAGCCAGGTAAGCCGTCTGGAAACGGCCCCTGTTAAGTGAGTTGTCCTCTCCAATAAGCCCTCCCTGCTACAAGAGGCTCTTACGCTAGAATGGGATCCAGTTTGTTGTCAGCTGGCAGGAAGAGAAAGTTTACATAGGAGGGGCTGTAGCTGGGTCACCAACCTCCTGGTGGAGCCTGGAGATCTCCCAGAATTACAACAGGTCTCCAGACCTCAGTTTCCCTGGAGGGTGGAGTCTGTGGCATTATAGCCACAGTCCCTCCCCTCCCTAAAGCTCACTATCCCTTGGCTATACTCCCAAATTTCCAGGAATTTCTCAAGTCAGAGTTGGAGACCCTATGCTGCAGGCAGAGCTAAATTGCATAGTATGGACCTGTTGAACACAAGTCATTCAAAAGTGATGATACGGCAATAGTATCTTGCTGTTTAAAACTGATTTCCTAGCTGAGTTTAACAACTAGAGGATGAACTGACCTTAGACATAAGAGTGTATGACAGTGACAAGAACCGGAAGAGGGCAACGGAGTCTGTTTTTTTAAAAGGGGCCCCAGAAAATGGAGTGCAGGAACGCTGGCCTCCCCGCTGTGGCGGCGCCCTCTGGAGGCCATATTGGCAACAACTCAGTTTTTATCCTGGTGCTCCTGCGCAGGCACAGGATAAAAACTGAATCGTCGCCAATACAGCTTGCCTTTTATATAGAAAGATGCATGCAAGGAAGAGAAAGGAAGAGACCAGGGGGAGTTTGTGAGCCTGGGGATCTCAAGCCTCATTCATGTAATAACGGCCCATGTTTTGGAAAGAAACATAATCTTTCTTTCCATCTCTGGAAATTCTTCCCTCCAGAAGGTGCCCCCTCACTTGATGCCTCCCCATCTGATTCCCAAAGCCAGATCAGGGATTTAGTCAGGGAACACCAAATAAAACAACGATGTCTTTACCCGCTTGTGGAAGATGATAGAAGGACATAGATGAATCTTCTCAGGGAGGAAGTTCCAAAGTTTTGGCACCCTGACCAAAGGGTCTTTATCAGGTCACTTCCCAGTAGGCTTGTCAGCACCCCACTGGTGGGATCCCCACCCCCATTTTTCACCCCCACCCCTGTTCGCCTGGCTAACATGAGGGAAAGGAGTGAGGATGCAGGCCAGGAGCCACCATGGGGTGCTGCCGCATCCTCCCCCATAGTTCACCACCCCTGGAGGTCTCCCCAGGCCTCAGATAGGAGACCCACCAGCGGGGTTGCTTCATCTTGTCTCCTAAACTGGTACCTCCCAAGACCCCAGGCCCCTCGGTGTCCTGGCTGGGCACCCTTGCTTCCTTCCCAGATTGGTTCTGGAGCCCCCCTTTATTCCCTCTCTCTCCTCCATCCTCAGCCCCACCTCCCTGGTCCTACCCCTCGGACATGTTCCATCTCTAGGGTCAGGGGTTGGAGGAAGACCCAGCCTATCCCCTCGCTCCACCTTGCAGGCCCTCTTCTGGGCTGCTGTGTCCCAGGGATTGGGCGGCTTCCTGCTCAGGGCTCATCCACAGGCCCCTCCCCTCCTGTGGTATTTCTGGCTGCCACTTTTCCGGTCCTAGGGATCCCATTTCCCCCAGTGGGGTAGGGTATCTCCCACTTTCACTCTCCACCTTCCACCACCCCTCACCTGGCCACCTGGGGGGAAAGCTGCAGAAATGGGCTTCCCAGGTGCACTCCTGGGGCTGCACAACAACATCACTTCCTAGGAGTGGCGTCGTCACACCACCTCGAGAGCACTCCTGCACTTTGCAGTGGGCTGATTTGGACCCCAAATCACCCTGCTGAAAAACATGCATGCATCCCCCTGCCTGCGTGATGAAGTCACTTCTCGGAAGTGACATCATTGCACACATGGGGGGCCACGTGCACATGAGGAGCATCATAGGAGCAGCTAACGGGTAAGCCCTGTGTCCCCCCCTCCCACTGGGAGGGTAAGGGGACCTGGCGACCCTATCCTGTTCTGCCCCAACCCACTGGCTCATGGCCCACTGAGGCAGCAATGGCAGAGTCGTGTTTTTGTTCCAGCACTTGTACTAGGCCTGCTGCAACCCCTGCTATGTGACCTTCCTCCCGGCGCAAACCTCTAGCTCTGTCGCTGCTCGGGGAGAAGCCTGCCCCTTGATGCTGCTTCCCACCTCCCTGCTGGAGCCTGTGTTCATGCTGGGCACCTTGTGCCGGCCCGGCAGTGGCGAGGCCTCCCTCATCCCCAAGGTATTCCAGAGGTGAGTCGAGTCCTTCCCGGGGGCTAGGGGAAATTGGGGTGGCAACTGCGCTGCTGCTGGCTCCAGAGAAGCTGCTGGGCATTGTCTTGAGTTCAAGTTGGTCTCCTGACACAGAGCATGCAGTGAAAAGGCACACACACATTTCAGAGGCACCAATGACACCTTTGACGTTGGAAACCTGAAGCTAATAATAATAACAACATTTGATTTATACACCACCCTTCAGGACAACTTAATGCCCACTCAGAGCGGTTTACAAAGTATGTTAGTATTATCCCCACAACAAAACACCCTGTGAGGTGGGTAGGGCTGAGAGAGCTCTGGAAGAGCTGTGACTGACCCAAGGTCACCCAGCTGGCTTCAAGTGGAGGAGTGGGGAATCAAACCCGGCTCTCCAGATTAGAGTCCCATGCTCTTAACCACTACACCAAACTGGCTCCCTACAGGGTCTCAGCAGGGCCAAATCAGCCCAAATATAGTGAAAAGAGATGGATCGTGCCCCATGACTGCCTACCAACACCCTTGTCCCCTGCTTTTAAGGTAGAGAGGCTGGCCACCCTATTACCCAGCTAGCCTCAGGTGATGGTGGCAGTTGAGCAGGGCCTCTGAAGTTGTACAAAGTGGTTGGGTAGGTCCATATGGGAGACGGCACTGCCAAATACCAAAGGGTATACAGTATGGGGGAATAAAATGAAGAGGGAGAAGAGAGAGAGAATTTCCACATAGCACCTGTTAGTTTGGGACCTCAACTTGACCAAGCTATAGAATATCTCATTTGTCTTTGAATGCATGAAGCAATAACAAAAAAAATCATACACGGATGTCTTCAACAAGTTTTTAAATCTGATAAACATTTCCTACAGAGATATTTTTAAAACCATGCAAATCACATGTTTATGAATTTTGAATGATATCCTACAATCAAATTACAACCGACTATCGATTGTACTCTGTTGCCTTCTTGCATCAAAAATATTTAACACAAATATTTAACACACAAAATATAACAACTCAGTTTCACACAAGTATACAAATCATACAGGTTTCCAAATTAAGAACAAACATCTGATTTATTTTTAATATGCCCAGTAAATTAGGATTTTTATTAGAAATGTGACTCAGTGAATTATGCACACATAAAATTACAAACTGAAGCATAACCATTTTTCTATCTCTGCTTCATATTTTAAAATTTAATTTTCAGCTGAAATTTAATGCTTTTTGATATTTTTCAGAAGCAGAAAAAAATCTTAGTTATTGCTCTTAATTACTGCAGTGTGTATAAAATAGTTATTTATTACTAGCTAGAAGTTTGAACTAGGCTCCTTAAATAATCTTTTAAATTTAAAGTTCATACCTCTCACTGTTGTAGATGAAAATTTCCTACCATCAATGCAGCTTACATGAAGGGAAGCGAGTCAAGTGTTCAGTTGAGTTAAGTTTGGATGAGTTTGTACTATATATAAAGTCCTAAATTTGGCACTCCAGCAGACTCATGACGGAAAGAAAGTCACTCGGTGTCACGGACAGTGTTTGGAAACAACAATAATAAATGAAACAGAAAGTAGCCACCTCACAAGAGGAAAAACCTCTTGGTTTGGAATCGATTCTTTTCATTTTTAATGTAAAAATCCTCATGTCTAAGTGAATAGATCCAAAGGAAGATAAAGTTTCTGTACTGTGAAGAACTGTACAAAGCCATTTGGGCTGGGCTAAGGACTAAAGCCTTTGGGAGAGGGGGTGACGATTTCCAGACCTTCCATGCTGTTCCTAACTGACCCTCAGGAACAACACAGCAGGGGCTGCCGTGGAAGTGGGAAGTGGATTCACACCAGTGTCTGAGTACTTCCACTTTAGTACACTTGAACTGAGTACTTTGTACTTTAGTACACTTGAAATCTGGGTTTTATTCAGGGTCAGAGTACTGGTACTGCAATTCACTCTTTTTGAACTTCTGATTTATCTCTGAGCCATGCCGTAATACATCATATGCGAACTGTCTCTAAGACTAGAACCTTCTTGAAAAATTAATGCGATCATGCAAGAAGGAAAAGACACTTTCAAATGTCACATTACTATGCAGAGGGGAGGAAAGATTCATTAGCAGCGAAACTCCCTCTCATCAATAACATTTAGTGCTTAAAAATTCCTTTCCTTATGCAACATGTTTAAACAATGCCACCTCGATTTTAAAATTGCAAATTAAAAGCACAGCCAAAAGATGTGAGGATGGCTTTCAATAAGTGTGCTTCTGAACCAGCTTGTTTCTTGAAATATATCCTGGGAACAGCTGGTAGTGTTTGCCCCAAATTGCAGATGAAACCACTATTCAGTTTTTAGGTTCCAGCTTTGGTGTGAGCAAAAGAGGAAAACCCTTATTGCGTGATATCTGAAAAACTCTCAGTGTGACAACTGAAATGGAAGCTTCCTTGGCTTGATAAGCGGATGTTTTTGTTGCTACCCTTGGCCTGGAAATGGTGTCAAATCTATTCATGATAGTGTGGACAGGTGACCGTTGTCAGTAGATCTATTCATGATCACTTTTTGTGCATTTAGGGAGATGAAATACCACACAATACATAAACCTTCTGTAAACAGTACATAAGCAAAACACATGCTCCTGCGTAACTTCAACGAAAGCACCTATCTTTGGATGGTCCATAAATTTTGGTCCATAAATTTTGGTTTGTTCAAAAATGATGATCAACTGTGGATGGTCCAACAAATACGTTGGTTTACCAAACTGAGATTTCAAACTAGGGTTTGAAGTGAATTTGTTAACCGCAATTAACACTAATGAAGATTTGTTATGGTGTCTGAATTAATTCTGTCTGTTGCAATAGGTAACTCAGCATGCCTTGGACATTGTGGGGTGCTGCATATCTCTCTTGATAAATCAGCTGCCTCTCTTTGTCTAAGATGGGAACACCTCTTGATTCCTCCTGTCTGTTTCCTTTCGGAGATTCTTTCTTCTTGCCTCATTACTTTCAAAGGAAAGGATGTATTTTTCAGATTTTTTACCATGAAGGCCTGATCCATGTACCCACATCCAGCTTCAGTACCGAGTTAGTCAGCCGTGCAATGAAGCAAGTAATGCTTTACTCTTCCTTTTCCTGTAAGATATTGCTATGAATGGAATTTACCTCAATAAACTAAGTTTTATCTTTGAACAGTTTAATTGCTTGAGGATTAATTACTGCATGTTGGGGAAAACATTTCTGACTGGGAAACTCTGCTACCAAACAAAATATAACCATTTCTAATAGCAACCACCTTGCTGCTGGTAGCAAAATATTGGCTTGCCAACTTCCTGAGGACACAAATCTGACAAGGGGCATGGCTAGGGAATTCTCCACCCTGAGCTCTTGGAACAATGTAAAGAAGACAGTATTGCCAGTGTGACAATGGCACTTTTGGGGAAAACCTAGACACGATGGCAAATAACTTTAAGAATCTTTTGCAATTCCTAAAGATCAGGGCTTTTTTTCTGGGGAAAGAGGTGGTGGAACTCAGTGGGTTGCCCTCGGAGAAAATGGCCACATGGCTGGTGGCCCCGCCCCCTGATCTCCAGACAGAGGGGAGTTGAGATTGCCCTCCGCGCTGCCAAGTAGCCACCAGCCATGTGGCTGCCACCAGCCACCAGCCACATGGCTGCCACCAGCCATGTGGCCATTTTCAAGAGGTTCCAGAACTCCGTTCCATGGCGTTCCCGCTGAAAAAAAAGCCCTGCTAGAGATACCTACCATCATTTCCAGGTTTTCCCCTGAAGTGACATCATCATAGTCGTGTCACTGCCCCCTATGTCCCCACTGCAACTCTAGGCACGGCGACCCACCTTAAACTATATTAAATAATGAAAAATACAGCCTATTCCCTATTCCCTCAGTCCTAAGGAAAAACCATCCTCTGGCCCTCAGAAAAAAGATATGAAAATTAGTTGTGCTGGTTATCATTGCCAGGCCACAGGCAACAACTGCTGGGTGGAATTGGCCTGGTGTGCTGATATCACTTCAAACTTCTATCAAAACTAGAAGTAACATCTTTGGACATCCTAGCATTTGCAGATCCTCTATGGTTTTACATCCACATGGCGTGTTCAGTTTCTACCAGAAGTGACATAAACATGGCAGTGCACCCCTTTCCCCTCCTCATTGCCTTCTGACATGGATAATGAATCAGGATGCTATGAAGCCTCCCTAATACCAGTGGAAAACTGGTTTGTGGGCAACTTTGCTGGTATAGACAAAATGTCCTCCCTACTGGGAGGCCCAGAAGGGACAAGATGTAGACTGACAATGGGATTTATGCCCAGAGATGAGTTACTTACATCTGGTAGGTGAACCAGAATTTGTTGTGCAAACCATAGTTTAAACAAACCACAGTCATGACATCTGAAAGTAGCCTTCATTTTTATTCCTGAGAATAAATACTTCCTAGGTGGTATCTTAGGGTTACCAGGTGTCCCTAACCTGTCAACAGTGGGGGACTGGTGCTTATCTTTCAGGCCTTCTCATGATCCTCCACATGTGTGCGCTTTGTGCATGCTCCCACATGTGTGTAATGATGTCACTTCCAGGAAATGACATTATCAAGTAGGTGCAGGGGTGTGTGTGTTTCGCCATGGGCCTATTTTGGACTCAAATTGACCGTTTGAGGCCAAAATTGGCCCCTGACAAAGCACGGGGGTGTTCTTGAGATGGCATGATGACATCGCTCCTGGGAGTGACGTTATCGTACCACCCCTGGGGCGTACCCGGGAGGCCTGTTCCTGCACCTTTCCCCCCTGCTGGCCAGGTGACAGGTGGCCGGGGGCAGAGGGTGAAAGCGGGGAATCCCCCACCCCCACCAGGGGAATGGGATCCCTATGTCACATGTTATATGAGGTTAATATAGTCTGCCCTGAAAAAAAGATTCCACAGGGAGCTGTAGCCAGCGTCAATCACCTTCTGGCATGTAGATATGTTCTGTGTAGTGCAAGAGTGTGGGCAATTTTGGAATTTTGAGAACACTGAGTGGGAGCCATCACAAAATGGCTGCTAAAGGGCTGGAGCCAATCACAAAATGGCTGCTAAAGGGCTGGAGCCAATCACAAAATATCAGTAGGTTCTAAGCCAAATGCCCTCTTGTGATGGAGCTGTTCCCATACTAAAGCTCCCAGAAGACACAAAAGTGACGCCTCTTGGGCTTTTCTAAAGAACCTTTTGTTCAAATAAGGTAGAGGAAAGTTAGGATTGGTTCTTTGCTTTGAGGACAAAAAGAATAGGAAAACACACTGGTGGGCCCCATGGGCACCACACTGGGGAATCACTGGTGTACCATATTGGCACTTGGTATACGAGGCTGTGCTGAAATTCAGCCCCTTAGCAAGAACAGTTTCACTTTCCAGTTTCAGTTCAGCTTGGAACTTGCTGGCAGCCAGTTCAGTTCACGGTCTTGTCCTAATGGACCTTTGCAGTTACAATAAAGTTACCAGTTGGTTACATCCCTTCTGTGTGGCCTCCCTTCATGAAACATAACATTGTATACCGCGGGTATAAATTATAAATATGTTCTATATAAATAAAAGGATAATGCTTTTTTTTACATCTGATGAGTGCCTTGGAGTGTGGGTTTAGAAAGAGTGTGGGTAGTGTGGTGTCCTGCTACAAGTGGAAAAATAATAAATAATAATATAATAAAATAAAATAATATTATCTTTGGAAGTAATTCTAGGCTTGGTCAAAGTACAACCTTTTCCTCATGAAATTTAATGTGTGGTGGATCTGATTTGTTCACTGACCCTTCTGGCAGAGGAGATTGCCACTGAAAACTTACTTTAAAAGGGAGCACACCTCGATTGCATGTGGCCAATGGTTCAAAAGATGCTAACATAAGGCAGGACAGCACCAGCGATAAGGACCATTAGGGAATGACCGGAAGTACCGGGGTATATAAATTGAACATTCTTCTTAGAAACTGGCAAGACGTCTGCTGTGAGAGAACACTAACTTCCCCTCTACCTGTACGTGAAAGGTTGAGATGGCTGCTAAATGAACCTTAAGTGATGTTGTAGCTAGACTCTTTGACTTTAAGTCATACAAATAGTCAAGAATGCTGGATAACGGGCAGTTCTCCAGTCTAAAATCCTTCCCTTTAATCCATGTTGCAAAGCGTGCGCATTTATATCCATGCAACCTCCTTGCTAAAGGTCTTGGAAATCAACATAATATTTTGAATCTGTTGAGAGAAATTCATGACGGATGCCCCATGCGGTAAGGTGCCTGTTAGTGGATTGTGACACAGGATCCTTACCTTTCAGACTAAATCTGGAGCTTGTGGGAGAGTGATGCAAATATGTTTTGGGAACCAAATTTGTCTCGGCAGGAATGGGGCAATGAGTATGCAATCTCTGTTTTCCCTCTCTATTTGACAAATGACTTTGGGTAAGAGTGCAATTAGGGGAAATGCATAAAACAGCTGGGAGGGAGCTTTTTCATGTCTTTTCTGCTCCACGTGGAGTATTCTGTACATGTGGAGCAGTAAAAACAGGGGGGAGAACTCCCTCTGTGCTATTGTAATGCAGGAAAATGGTCTGACTCAACTAGAATCTCTCAGAACTCCATACAGAGTCATTGAACTTGGCAGAACAAAGAGGAAAACCCTGTAGTTCAACCATGAAGTCAGAGAGAAAAAATGCATGGAGCTAAGGAAGTAAAGTTCTTGTGGCAGCTCAGAGAGAACTCAGGAAAGGGGGTCGCTTCTTTTGGATTTCACATGACCATTTAGGCAGGGGAAAGGGTTGCTATGTGTCCGGAAGAAGCAACTCCTAAGAGGCCATAAGGAAGCGACAGAAACTTCACTGGTCAGCTGGCCTGCACGTGCACAGTCCCAATGTGGGACTGCACAAAAGAATGAGGATGAATGCATGTTTATTTTTTTGCATTTGATACATTATAGTGCCTGTGTCCTGTCTATTTCTGGTTATATTCGTGGTTAATTTTGCTATGTCAAAAGTTTCTTCTTTCAATGACAATTCGACCCGACTGGAAGGAGAACATTTTATTCTAGTTCCTTGTGGAAACAAAAACCACAGCCTTCAGTCAGAAGGAACACCTGCCTCCCTCCATCAAGCACCAGTTATATGGCCATCACGGCAACAGAGACTTAGCTGATTGTCAATAATGTATAGAATTACTTCAGCTCTTGGCTTCATATAGTAATTGACAAGACTTCCAATATTCCATCAGTGTATAACATGAAACGCCTGCCTGGCTAAAGACCTCAGAAACCAAATCAATGCGCATTTGCATTATTGTGGTGCATTGCTAAAGAGCCTGGTTTAAATGCATTAAATTCAGGGCTCATTTTGAGGGGGAACACGCAGGAACGCAGTTCTGGTAGTTCTCCAAAGAGATCACATGTCAGGTGGCCCTGCCCACCTGATTTTTGGCCATTTTGGGCCCATTTTGGCCTGGATTGGTCCCAAAATGGCCAGGATTGGGCCTCTAATGGGTGGTGGATCACTCTCCCACTCAGCAGCAGCCCAATTCTGACCATTTTGGGTCCCTTTTCGGCCATTTTCAGCCCCTTTTTGCCATTTTGGGCACAATTTCGGCCCTGAATGACCAGGATTGGGTCCAAAACAGCCAGGATAGGAGATGTCAGGGGTGTGTGGCATATGCAAGTCAGTTATGCTAATGACACACTTCCAGTGATGGCAAGGGGCGTGGCATATGCTAATGAGTTATGCTAATGAGTTCCTGCCGCTCTTTTTCTACGAAATGACCCCTGATTAAATTGCATGTTGACCATTCAGAATATCCAGCAAATGCCTAACATTTGCCCTATTTAATGTCACAGGTCTTTTCTGGTGGAGCACAATTTACAAAAACGTGGAGGGAAAAAACCCACTGGTGTCTATTGGCTGAGTAACCACAGGGTAGGATGCCTGTTGCTTGCCCCAGACACATCAGTGATGGAGTCTCCTGAAAGTTCAACCAGGTGGCTGGGATCACATGCAGTTCATGTTCCTCAACTGACTCCAGGTTTAACAAATGTCATTTTCATCATATTATTTGACAATCCCTTTGACATTTGATCATGTAGCTTCATGAAATTGTGCTTTATTCAGAGTTCTACATCTGCATACAACAGAAGTTTCAAGGCAGTTGTTCTTTTAAAAAGAGCAGCTGCTGTAAACTGTACTGCTTCTTGGGTATCTTTGGCCATTCTCCCGGGCAGGCACTTTGTAAGGCTTACTTGCAGACTTTAATAAAAACTGCTGCATTGCTCAGTCAGTGACTATATCTAGCATTTGCTGCAGTATTTTAAAATATTCAGAAAGTTCTTTTTATTTTGCTATATTATGCAACGCATTATCTATCATACGGTAGTTCTAAACTTCAGCTCCATGCCCGATGCTTAGGTACATCAGTGAGTGGCATAAATGAATAAATTAATCCTAAATTGATCCCTGAACTATCTGGCAGTCCTTTATTAAGAAGTGTTATATGCCACCCTTTTCCACAACGGACAGGCTCAGTGAGGTCCTGGGAATGATAGGAAAATTGTATCTGAGCACATAGCCCAGATAAAACTAAATGATTGTAAATATTAGAGCATTAGGTGTGGATTGGGGGGAAATGGATTAAATAACCAGTCAGACCTAGAATTCACTTTCAGCCTAACCTACCCTCAAAAGATTGCTTTGGGGATAATCAGAGAAACATACCAGCTTGAACTTGTTGCAGCATATGCAGAATTTGTGACAGTCCGCCAGACCCTTGTGCAGTTTCTGACTTATGTTAGCAGTTATTGTGTGGTGGCAGGGCCGGATCGACAGGGGGGCAGGGGGGGTTGTCTGCCCCTGGCGCTGCCAAAGAGGGGGCGCCAGGGGCAGCTGCCAGCCGCCAGGAGCATGCAGGCGGCAGCATGGGTGGCTGGGAGGCCGCCCGCACCATTCGCCTGCCCCGCAGGACAGGGGGTGGCCGGCTTGCTGCGCGCCCCCTGTCCTGCAGGGCAGGTGAATGGCAGCGCGGGTGGCTGGCCGCCCCCTGTCCTGCGGGACAGGCAAATGGTGTGGGCAGCCTCCCATCCACCCACGCTGCCTGTGCCAATTCCGCGGCATGCCGGGGCAGCCAGCAAGCCACATGGGCGGCACGCTCCTCCCCGCGTGATGACGTCATGGAAGTGATGTCATCACGCAGCACTGGGAGTGCGCATACTGTGCACGCATGCGAGGAGCCGGACTTGGGTTGCCCTGGGTGCCGGTAACCCTAGATCCGGCCCTGTGTGGTGGTTGCACATGCAGTAACCTTTGCACTGTCTCTGTCGTGACCCTCTCTGACCAGCCCTCTGACTGGGCCAGTGACTCAGACCTGGAGTGCTCAGAGGAAGAGACTGAGGACCAGCGGGGTCAGGGCAGGCCTGGTGTTGCAGAGGCACCTGCTGACCATGTGCCAGTGGCTCCAGAGACCACCCTGCCAGAGCCTGCAAGCAAGTCCTTGCTGCCTGCCCCAGAGCTAAACTGCAAGAGATGAATTACAGGAAGATGCACACATGAAGGGAACCACAAGCCAGGAAGATGAGTTTTAAAAGACAGATCAGAAGGCTCTGTCAATTTCCCTCTCTACAGAGCCAGCAAAGATCATTCCTCAGAGGGTTTGTTAACTTCCTCTTCACCTCCCGGAGGCTCTGTCAGTTTAACCTCCCCTTCTAGGAGGTGAAGAGGAAATAAATAAACCCTCTAAGGAGAGATCTTTGCTGCTCTGTAGAGAAGGGAAATTGACAGAGCCTTCCGATCTGTCTTTTAAAATTCAGTTTCCCGGCTAACATTGCGACTCCCTTCACGTGAGCGTTCTCGTGTAATTCATCTCTTGTCGTATAGCTCTCAGAGATCTCCACTGGACCCCTGCCAGGCAGGGCATGAACCAGGGCCCATGGCCCCTCCAGATCATCTCCCATGCGACAGGAATGGTGGCAGCGAAGTGCCCAGGCAGAGGTGGCGCAAAGGCAAAGTGCGAGGCTGGCTGGGCGCCACTTCCCTGCAGCCTCAGCCCAGAACACTGAGAGCGGGACCACAAGTGACGCCTGACACAGGTTGGACACTAGCCAGCTTCCCTCAAGTTTTGATGGGAAATGTAGGCATCCCGGTCTTGCAGCTTGGCTCTCTGACTGCTGTCCAATGGACTCTTCAACTGTCACTTGTCCAACATTCCACCAAGCTGCCTACATTTCCCATCAAAACTTGAGGGAAGCTGACAAGTGTCCAACCTGTGTCAGGCGTCACTTGTGGTCCTGCTCTGAGTGAGATACTTCTGGGCAGAATCCTGGCTGGAGCACAGCACAACTTCCTGAGCTCCAACAAATGCCTGCAAACGGAGCTGTGCCAGGTCCCCCTCAGCCTGTTTAGGCTGAGGCTTGAGAGAGCTGCATGGCTGGATCAACCAGTTCCCTAGATGTCAGTCCTGTGGTCCCGCTCCCGCTCCAGTGCCCGTCTCAGCTCTGGCTGGTCTTGCCTCAGAGGCCAGCTGGCCAAGTCACTGACTCCTGAGAAGCCTCGCCGGCTAGGTGCAGGGCAACCTCTAAGGTTCAGTTTAAAATGTGGCAGTGGGGTAAAAGTGGAAATAATTTAGCCATATGGCATGCTCTGTTGTAAGGGTGAAATTCCAGAGGGTTTTCCTGCTGCAGGATCCATGAGGATCTGTCCCTTGTAGCCACATTTTTGTGCCGTGGAGGTACCTTGAAGCAGTGCATGTTTGAAATTTGCGGTGCACTCTGTGGCTAGGAGCATGATATGCAATTGTTTGTTGCGTTCTGGGTGACCCCTTGTACAAATGCTGAGGATCCATGATGATCCGTGCCTTGGACCCATGTTTTTGCACCCTGGCAAAATCAGTAGATGTGTGATTGTTTTGGTACTGCCTATAGACTAAAACATGTTCAACAATCATGAATACTAAATAAATTTCTTTGGGAAAACAAAAAACTTTTGACATACTACGCCAGAAAAGAACGTATGGAGGCCTCAGTTATCCAGATCTTTATATCATACTGCAGATAGGTTGGTCAATCTACTACATCTCTTACAACACCCAGAACCTCCAATCTGGGCTAATACATTACAACCACTCCTAAACACTACACATTTAGCAACAGGATTTGGAATAGTTCAAAGGATCGTCCCACAACAATTCGGCACAACATCTATTTAACATCCTTACTGAAAATTTCGGACCAGAACAGGAAATATTTAGATAGATATCCAGATACTCCACCTTTACATTTCAATGATAGTTCACACTGGGACAAGATAAATCCTTTAATGAATTCTGGAAAGGGGTAAATCTAACGAGATTAATAGATGTCTCAACTCATAATGGATTATTAGAAAAATCTGAACTAGAAAATATAATAAATCATAAAATTCATTGGTTTAGATATTTTCAACTACAAAATCTTGCTGACCACATTAATCTGAAAAAAATTCTCAACTCCCCTAAATCAAAATGTGAATGTCTTATAGACTTAGGCTGAATCCACACACCCGCGGAGCGTCCCAGCGTTGCGCTAAATGTTCGCTAAACACCTGGAAGTATAGCGTCTTTCTAGCACGATTTCTGAATTGCGCTAGAAAGACACTACACTTCCAGGTTTTTAGTGAACATTTAGCACAACGCTGGGACGCTCCGCGGGTGTGTGGATTCAGCCTTAGCTTCGAACCACAGTAAAGGCTTGATATCAAAAATTTACAATATATTGTTATCTACTCAAAAAACTAGAACGTGGAAATTCCAAGATCAATGGTACCTAGATTGCCAAATTGAAAAATCCACCGAAAGATGGAAACGAATAAGGTCATCCAACATCTACACTTCAAAATCTATTGTTACCAAATTACAGACTTATAAAATAATTAACAGGTGGTACATAACACCAAAGAAATTACCCCAAATCTCATCTTCTTCCACACTGAACCATTGGGAAAATTGTGGGGGGGAAGGAAATTTTGCACATTGCTGGTAGGGATGTCCCTCTATAGAACATTTTTGGAAGGAGGTCCTGAAAGAAATTAAACAAATAACGGGGTATGAGATCCCGCTATTACCAGAAATCCTTTTTCTAGACCAATGGGACAAATATCAGACTTCCATTCCCTTGCTAAGATGATTTGATTGCCACATTATTAGTAGCTGCAAAGAGTGCGATAGCTACTCTTTGGAAATCACATTCCATTCCTTCAATTAATAATTGGTATGCCAAAATTTGGGACCGCTTTATCTCGGAGAAACTATACGATAAACTCTATCAAGCAGAACACTGCTCAAGAGGTACAAATTTTTGAGATAAATGGTTCCCATTCTTTGAGTATCTTGAAAGTAACAGCTCTTTACCTGGCTTAAAATTTTTTCATATGTATACAAATATGTAAGTCTTCTTCATACTACTGTCTTATATTTATTTATTGAATCATTATATTAGACATCTTAAACAACCTTTCTCTGCAAATAGCAATCAATCTACCAGTTGTGACTTCTTGTACGTTAGTAAGCTGCATTTTTTTTCTTTCTCGTTGTTTTTTGTTTTGGTTTTTCTTGTTATATTTTGGCATATATTGTTAATGTTATATAGTGCTGTTTTACTGTAATTATATGCATTATATAATTTCAATTCTAGGAATTATACAGCTTCAATTTTAAACAAACTTTCCCTGTAAACAGTAATCAGTTAATCAGATATGACTTCTTGTACCTTAGTAGGCTACATTCTGTTTTATTGCTATATTTTTGTTATATTATAACTGTTATATGTTGATGTCTAATCGTAATTTTATGTGTTATACAGTTTCAATAAAAATTACTAAAAAACAAAAACAAAAAACCAATGATTCCAAGTGGTCTTGCTTAGGATGGCACTGTTAGTATTGGATTTGTGGGTTATTCACTTTTTAAAACTATAGGGTCCCTCAGGATTCATGTGGATCCATGTTTTCTTTTTTCCCTGAAAGGAGTAATTTTTTTTAGGTCTGCACTGTAAAGTTCTCCCTATAATGCAAGCTTCATGGGTGTTTAGGTGGCGTGTGGGAGCTATAGTTAAGAGACAATAGTTTATAACACCTCTACACTGTAATGGAGTATTATTTTCATATTGCAAGTTGGCTGTATGTGAAATGAGATAATGGGATTCCTTGGCGACATTGTCCACTGTTAATGGAAAGAAGGGCTGAGGCTCAAATGGCTAACAACAATCCTGCAGTGTAGTTGTGTTATTATTCAGCTACATGCCAGTTTGGAGTGCAGTTCAGACTTCATGGCAGGACATTAGGCCGCTTGACGCTCCGTAGACACCCTCTGTACAATCCAAGAAACTGAGTTTTCTTTTCAATATATTTTTATTTTGAAAAACAGAATAGAAAGAGGGGATACAGACAGAAAACATGGGATTATATAAAATACGGTACAATTCCTGGGCATAACACCTGAGCATGATGGTGTACAGTAGACCTGCTTAGGATGGTGCTGATAATTGTGTCAATCAGAGATAGTTATGTGCAACAGAATATATAAAATGCAAAACATTTCACCCCACCATGCTTTTTCATTAAATTTTTTGAAACACTTTCTATGAGATGCAATAATACTTGTTTATTTAGGAAACATTTATATTCAACCTTTTAAATCCCCAATCTCCTAACTAATCTATTTTAGTAATAGCTGCTAGTAGTTTTTTTGTTTTCAGCTACACGATAAAAAAAAAACTTTTGATTTTCCCTGAAATTCTAGGGTTGGCCTATTATGTATCTAAGATGAAACAGAATTTTTTTAAAAAAAATTATTTGAAAGTAAAAAAAAAAAAGGTAATATAATTTATTAGATTTCTTGCCTGCCCTCCCTGTGAGCAGGCACAGGGTGAGTTATGTTATATAGATCCAGAGGAGTTAGCCGTGTTAGTCTGTAGTTGCAAAATACTAAAGAGCCCAGTAGCACCTTTAAGACTAACCCACTTTACTGCAGCATAAGCTTTCGGAACCATATGACGATGCATCTGACGAAGAGAGCTGTGGTTCTCGAAAGCTTATGCTACAGTAAAGTGGGTTAGTCTTAAAAGTGCTACTGGACTCTTTACTATTTTGCAACGTTATATAGTGATACAATAAATTAAAAAAATCAAAACATTTAAAATTATAACAAAATAATATAAGCAAGCTCTGCCGAAAGGGAGTTTTCAAGCAGGGATCCAGCCCCTGCGAGGGAGGCGCCCAGGCGCCGCCCACTTTCTGTCAGGAAGAGCCGTCGGGCCTCCTTCAGGCGGCAGCTGAGCCCGCCCCACCGACGGCCGCAGCCCGACTCCAGCGCGCCTGCGCCGCTCCAGCTTCTCCGGCCGGAGGAGCGGGACCAGCGACTTCTGCGCGCAGAGAGGACCCGTGTCCGTGCCTTTTCTCTCGCCTTCCGGTTCCGGTTCCGGTTCCTTTCCCCCCGCTCAGCTGGTTCCGCCCGTGGGGACGGTGGGTGAGCGCGCCGCCTTTCCCTCGAGTCTCGCCGCGGGCTTGGCGGGTCCAGCCGGCCGCCCTTGCGTCCTTTCCCTCAGGAGTCGGGGAACGAGGGCCTGCCTAGGCTCGCTGCCCCAAGGAAGCCGCTCCCCTCGCCTCCTTGCCGGGGCTTTCCCAGCCAGTGGGGTGTGCTTGTTCGAGCCTTGAGGGTCACTTTTAGGCACATAAGCTGAAGGGAATGAGGGAAACGTTACAGATCCTGAAGCGCTGGGCGGGGGGGGGGGGGGTGGGTGAGAGAGGAACCTCAATACAAACAAGGGGGCAATTTGTTTCCTTACCCTTGAGTTCATCTGCAGCGTGCAGGTGGTGTAGCGCTGTTATTCCGTAGCAGCAGAATAAAACAGGAGGCTGAGGGTGTTTTACAGACTAACACAGTTTATTCCAGTCCCAGATGGGGTAGGATGAAAGGCTATGGAATCTGGGAGCTTTTCAGTTTTAAAAAAAGGTGGAGGCTGCTATGGTAGAGAGGTCGAAAACAGCAAAAGTCCAGCGGCACCTATAAGACTAACAAAATTTGTGGTAGAGTGTGAGCTTCCGTGAGTCACAGCTCACTTCTTCAGATACCTTCTGAAGAAGTGAGCTGTGACGAAAGCTCACAACCTACCACAAATTTTGATAGTCTTGTAGGTGCTACTGGACTCTTGCTCTTTTCTGCTGCTACAGACTAACACGACGACCCATTTTGATCTGTCTGTCTGGTAGAGGTTATTAACATTATGCATGGAATGGAGAAAGTAAATTGAGAGAACTTTTCCTCTTTCCCATAATACTAGAGTTCATGGCTACACACTGAAGATGATGGGCAAAAGATTCAGGGTGGACAAGAGGAAATGCTTTCTCCAGCATTTAATTGTGGAATTTGCTGCCAGTGAATGCCATGGGTGGTGGTGGAGAGTGGTCTCAAGTCACAGCTGACTTACGGTGACCCCTGGCAGGGTTTTCATGGCAAGAGACTAACAGAGGTGGTTTGCCATTGCCCACCTCTGCAGCCCTGGTCTCCATTGGAAGTCTCCCATCCAGTTACTAACCAAGGCCAATCCTACTTAGCTTCAGAGACCTGAGGAGAACAGGCTCACCTGGGCTATCCAGGTCACGGCAAATGCCATGAGTATAGACCTTAAAGAGAGTTTAGACAGATTCATGGAGGATAGGTTCATTAGTAGCTTCTAGCCATGTTGACCAATGGGAATTTCCATGAGTACAGGTAGTAAACTTACAGAATTATAGAATCATAGAGTTGGAAGGGGCCATACAGACCATCTAGTCCAACCCCCTGCCCAGTGCAGGGTCAGCCTAAAGCATCTGCTCAGCCTGAAGCATCATTCAGCCTAAAGCATCAGCCTAAAGCATCTGCTCAGCCTGAAGCATCATTCAGCCTAAAGCATCAGCCTAAAGCATCTGCTCAGCCTGAAGCATCATTCAGCCTAAAGCATTAGCCTAAAGCATCTGCTCAGCCTAAAGCATCATTCAAAATAATGGTGCTAGGAGAAAACATCAGTTGTTTATGTTGTTTTTGTTGCTGAGGCTACTGGTTGATTGCTGTGGCAACTTGCAGGTTGTTTGTGGTTTGAAAGAAGTGATTCCTACCATGGTTTGGCTGATGCAGAGAAGGAAGTAAGAACTTTGAGAACAGGTTACGTATATTTCTGAAAACTTAAGTGTAAACTTTCTCTTTTCACAGGACCAGTTCAGTCAGTAACCTCTGGAGGTGCGGATCTTTCTGGGACCTGTCAACCGTGCTTTTCTTTCTAAAAAACTACTTTACTCTGTCTTTTGGAAATGCATTTGTGTTAAGTGCTTATTTGGCTGGTTATAGCAACAAGCATTTGTTATGAAGAACCATGTCTGAATCTATGCACAATCCTCAAAGCTTTGCGTGCCACTCTTCAGTTTGAATTGTAATTCACCCAACCATCCTGCAATCATGTTTGCGCTTACAGAAAGGACATGGTGTCTGTTTGTCAGACTTAGGAGGTCATACCATACTATTGTTTTGTCATATCTTCCTGTGCGGATGGAGAAACCACCTGCACGTTGTCCCACATTCCTCAGGCAATATTGCTCTGACGCCCTCAAGGTAAGAGCCTGTCAGCTTTAAAAGAAATTAGAGTTGTGGAGGATAGGTCTCGTGGTCCCTTCTTACATACCCAGGGTAAGGCCAATCACCATCTTGGGGTCAGGTAGCAATTTTCTCCAGGCCATTTTGGCTAGGGATCCTGATGGTGTTTTGCCATATTCTGGGCATGGAGCAGGGGGTCACTGGGTGTGTGTGTGTTGGGGGGGGGTGTATTTGTGAATTTCCTTCATTGTGCAGGGGGTTGGACTAGATGACTCTAAAGGTCCCTTCCAACCCTATGATTCTCTTCACATTTCCCCACTCACTGGCAGCAAGCCTCTGAAACCCAGTGCTGGGAGTCAACGTAGGGGACCAGGCCTTGGTCTCTATGCCCTCTTTGTAGGTCCTCAAGGGCAACTGCTTGGCTGCTGTGTGAAGCAGGATGCAGGACTAGAGGGACCACTGATCTGATCCAGCAGAGGAATTTTTATGATCATTTGAAAACTACTAAGCCATTTTTATTTTGATAATGGAGCTGAAAATCAAACAGATATTATTTATAGAACATCTAAATTTTCCTTAGCAACTTGACAGTTTTGATTTGCTGGGTTGTATTGAGATTTAGATCAGGAAACTGACTACAATTAGTTTGCAGTTATATGGTTTATAGCCACTTGGGGCTTTTCTCTCCTTTTATTATTTATTTTATTTATTATTTCATATTTATATCTCGTCCTTCCTGCAAGCGGGCTCAGGGTGGCTAACAACATTTAAAAACAATTGAAAACATTACAACTGTGTAAATGTTAAATATTAAAAGACCATTTAAAACAGCGACATTTTGTATTGTGTGGTGGCAGCATCAGGAAGACTTATAATATTTTGCATGCATACTGTGGTGGACAGTTTTTCACGGGGGTGGTGGTGGTGGTGGTGGTGGTGGTGTTAAATCCTGCCCCCCCCCCAGGCCAGCGGAGGCCTAACCTTAGCCATGAGCCTGGTGGAACAACTCTGTCTTGCAGGCCCAGTGGAAAGACAATGAATCCTGCCGTGTCCTGGTCTCAGTAGACAGAGCATTCCACCAGGTAGGGGCCAGGACCGAGAAAGCCCTGGATTTCGTTGTGGCCAGGTGGGCCTCCTTGGGACCAGGGACCACTAATAGCTGTTTTTCTCTCGATCGGAGAGTCCTCCGGGGAATATATGGGGAGAAACGGTCCCGCAGATTTCTGTATCATGTACAGGGGATGAAAGATTCACAGTAGCATCCCAATTCTATGCACATTCATTTGGAAGGAAGTCCTGTTAGATTTCAGATATAGCATCCTGAAACGGATCTGTTGAATTGCTATTAAAGGTTGCACATTTGCAGCTTGTTGCTTGTGTTAGGTGTACTTGCTTGCTTGTACTGCATAAATAACACCGATAGATTTTGTTAGGTACTTGGTTAGGTCAGAGCAGAACAGAGATGGAAAGGAAACAAATACCCCACGCTCACTTCAGATGTTTACGTTTTTCTTCTGACTATGAATCTAAGAGTCCTGCTGGATCAGATCATGGGTACATCAGGGTATTCAGAGAGGTGTAATTCCTTCGAAGCAAAATCATTGATTTATCTACTCCAGTACTATCAATTTTTTACTGGTTTTTTCATTCTCAGGTGGAGGTCTTTCCAAATATGAGAAGATTTTTTTTATTAATGTAAAGATACCTGGGATAGAACCTGGGATTTTCTATGCCATTGAGCCAGTGCCCTTTTTATTTGCCTGTGTTGGCACAACGTAACACAGCTAACCGTGGCTTGGTGTAGATATAAAATTTTATTTTTGTATTTTGTGAATGTATTTACAAAGCAGCATTAATTTGTGTGTGTGTGTGTGTAATACACTTTAGGGTATTAATGATTGTTTACCTCTTTTCCCTGTTTACGTTCTAGGATGTTGTGGATATGTCCCTATTTCCTGCAGAGAACATTAGGAATTTCAGCATCATTGCTCATGTGGACCATGGCAAAAGTACACTGGCAGACAGGCTGCTGGAAATCACAGGTGGGATGAGTCTGATGTATTATTTTCCCCATTGCTCTGCTTTACTTGCCTTCATTTTATCTCGAAATTCTTTACCTTTATTTATTTAGATATTGATAAGTTGCTTTTCTCCTCCATGGGGACCCCAAGTAGCTGACAACATTGTTCTCTCTTCGTCCATTTTATCTATACAACAATGGCCCTGTAAGGTAGGTTAGGCTGATCTGACTGGCCCGGGATATCCCAGAGAGCTTTCATGTCAAAGTGGGGATTCGAACCTGGGTCTCCCAGATTCTAGTCTGACACTAATCACTACACCACGCTGGCCCATCAGTGGGGCTATGCAAGTAAAATTGAACTGTTCTCGTGCTGGTTTCGGATTACTTACATCAAGCTACAATATACATTTAGAAAGCATTTGAACATTTGTGGAGTCTAAAAATGCAGTATTTGCTCTCCAGTGGTTGCTTAGTTTATTGTAATGTTAAACGGAGTTGTTTAATTGTTAAAATCGTATACTGCCTTTTGATCACTGAAAGTGGATATTATTTCTGAAGCAGAGAAATGGGAGCCTCCAGAGTTTCCACTCCATTCTGTTTATTTGGCTTGAAGTCAGTTAGGGCTAAGATGTTGGCCACAGGTTCTGTACTCAAGCTTAAAGTTAGCTTTTAGAAATACAGCCCAGCGCCATAACAACCTCAGCTTCCGTTTTTGTTTTTGTTTGAAATTTGCACAGAAAAGCCGGACAATCTCTTATTTTCCTGGCCACCTCCACCAAATACTTGTCAAAATTTTGAAAATCTAAGTAAGAACCAATATATTATGCAAAATTTAGCAAATTTACCATTTGCATGTTTTGCCCTGATTACACTTTGCCTGGTCTGAAATTAACCGCTGTTTGTTTTTTCCACTGGTGAACAGCGTTCCTGTGTCATTGGCTGCACAGATAGCACTGGAAGTATGAACCTCTTGTACAGATTCCAGTTAGCCAGAGGTCAAATGAAAGGGGCCATGGTTCAGTGGCCAAGTATCTGCTTTGCATACAGATTGTTTCAGGTTCAATACCTGGCATCTACAGTTGAATAGGATCAAGTAGTAGGAAACGGGAAAGACCGCCTCCCCAGTATTTCTATATGTGGCCTCATTGGTAACCAATTGGGGTGCATTCTCTCGAACTGGACCAAACTTAGTTTCTGTAATTCACCATCAAAACATTTAGGCATGATATCATTTGCTTGCCTTGTGCCGTTCTGCAGAACTTGTCATTTCACGCCCCAGGGGCTGAGTCTTGTTATTACATTCTGCTAATGGAAGAGCCTTCCACAGGTAGAGCACGCCTCTTCTGCTGGAAGAGAACTTCCTTGCACTGGAGGATGACTTGTTTCTAATCATCCACGGACTTTACTGAGTGCAACTTTTGCCCTTCCTCCTCGTATTGCAGGCCACTGAGATCCACAAAACGTTGATCCTGGGGGGGGTCAGCAGACTCGGGGACAGCATAGGGTACAAAATGGGGGTATGCAGAGGAAGAGGCTCTGCAGAAATTACCTCCTCTTTGCAAATGGAAAAGCCATTCCACTGGGGAAGCTGCATGTTTGGATACAGGCAGAAATGTCTCTGTTATTACTGAAATCAGGACGATTCATAGAATGAACGCCACTGCTCCTGATGACTGCGGCATTAATCTGTGTTATAGGTAATTTTTATAAACGACTCCCGAGGGCCTTTGGATGAGTCTTCCTGATTTTCACGGGCTGCTGTGCTGAGCCTCAGAACCTTGCTGTCATAGAACAGCTGTCTTTATATATTTAGAAAACATACATTTTTGTAACCATAAGCGCAAAGAAGTATGCCTTTACATCTTTTTTTGTGTGTATTTTCCAAAGTTATATTAGTTGCTGAAATATGTTCTCCTCTCTAGGAACAATTGCCAAAAGTGCCCATAATAAACAAGTGCTGGATAAGTTGCAAGTGGAACGGGAAAGAGGAATCACTGTCAAAGCACAGACGGCATCTCTCTTTTATAACCAGAAAGGAACAAATTACCTTTTAAATCTCATTGACACGCCTGTAAGTTTATCATCATCACTGCTTAAATAATAGGGGGCTGCCTGCACCTTTGCCCTGCTGAGCTGGAGCAATGGCTCTAACCTGCAAGCTCTTCATGCCTGTGTAGGGTTTAGTTCAGGCTCCAAGACTTCGTGGCCATTGATGTGATGGTATTCATTAGACCTTGTGCAGTCATGTTAAGCCAGAGCTGAGTCTGTCGGCCTTCTCAACGTCTGTGGGCCCTTGTGGAATTTTGAGAATGGGCAGCAAAAATGGCTGGGGCCAATTGCGCAATGTTGGGAGGGGGCAAGTCAAGAAGTGCTGGGGCCAATTGCGCAATGTTGGGAGGGGGCAAGTCAAGAAGTGCTGGGGCCAATTGCGCAATGTTGGGAGGGTGCAAGTCAAGAAGTGCTGGGGCCAATTGCGCAATGTTGGGAGGGTGCAAGTCAAGAAGTGCTGGGGCCAATTGCGCAATGTTGGGAGGGGGCAAGTCAAGAAGTGCTGGGGCCAATTGCGCAGTGTTGGGAGGGTGCAAGTCAAGAAGTGCTGGGGCCAATTGCGCAATGTTGGGAGGGTGCAAGTCAAGAAGTGCTGGGGCCAATTGCGCAATGTTGGGAGGGGGCAAGTCAAGAAGTGCTGGGGCCAATTGCGCAGTGTTGGGAGGGTGCAAGTCAAGAAGTGCTGGGGCCAATTGCGCAATGTTGGGAGGGTGCAAGTCAAGAAGTGCTGGGGCCAATTGCGCAATGTTGGGAGGGGGCAAGTCAAGAAGTGCTGGGGCCAATTGCGCAATGTTGGGAGGGGGCAAGTCAAGAAGTGCTGGGGCCAATTGCGCAATGTTGGGAGGGTGCAAGTCAAGAAGTGCTGGGGCCAATTGCGCAATGTTGGGAGGGTGCAAGTCAAGAAGTGCTGGGGCCAATTGCGCAATGTTGGGAGGGGGCAAGTCAAGAAGTGCTGGGGCCAATTGCGCAGTGTTGGGAGGGTGCAAGTCAAGAAGTGCTGGGGCCAATTGCGCAATGTTGGGAGGGTGCAAGTCAAGAAGTGCTGGGGCCAATTGCGCAATGTTGGGAGGGGGCAAGTCAAGAAGTGCTGGGGCCAATTGCGCAGTGTTGGGAGGGTGCAAGTCAAGAAGTGCTGGGGCCAATTGCGCAATGTTGGGAGGGTGCAAGTCAAGAAGTGCTGGGGCCAATTGCGCAATGTTGGGAGGGTGCAAGTCAAGAAGTGCTGGGGCCAATTGCGCAATGTTGGGAGGGGGCAAGTCAAGAAGTGCTGGGGCCAATTGCGCAGTGTTGGGAGGGGGCAAGTCAAGAAGTGCTGGGGCCAATTGCGCAATGTTGGGAGGGTGCAAGTCAAGAAGTGCTGGGGCCAATTGCGCAATGTTGGGAGGGTGCAAGTCAAGAAGTGCTGGGGCCAATTGCGCAATGTTGGGAGGGTGCAAGTCAAGAAGTGCTGGGGCCAATTGCGCAATGTTGGGAGGGGGCAAGTCAAGAAGTGCTGGGGCCAATTGCGCAGTGTTGGGAGGGTGCAAGTCAAGAAGTGCTGGGGCCAATTGCGCAGTGTTGGGAGGGTGCAAGTCAAGAAGTGCTGGGGCCAATTGCGCAATGTTGGGAGGGTGCAAGTCAAGAAGTGCTGGGGCCAATTGCGCAATGTTGGGAGGGTGCAAGTCAAGAAGTGCTGGGGCCAATTGCGCAATGTTGGGAGGGTGCAAGTCAAGAAGTGCTGGGGCCAATTGCGCAATGTTGGGAGGGGGCAAGTCAAGAAGTGCTGGGGCCAATTGCGCAGTGTTGGGAGGGTGCAAGTCAAGAAGTGCTGGGGCCAATTGCGCAATGTTGGGAGGGTGCAAGTCAAGAAGTGCTGGGGCCAATTGCGCAATGTTGGGAGGGTGCAAGTCAAGAAGTGCTGGGGCCAATTGCGCAGTGTTGGGAGGGTGCAAGTCAAGAAGTGCTGGGGCCAATTGCGCAGTGTTGGGAGGGTGCAAGTCAAGAAGTGCTGGGGCCAATTGCGCAGTGTTGGGAGGGTGCAAGTCAAGAAGTGCTGGGGCCAATTGCGCAATGTTGGGAGGGGGCAAGTCAAGAAGTGCTGGGGCCAATTGCGCAATGTTGGGAGGGTGCAAGTCAAGAAGTGCTGGGGCCAATTGCGCAATGTTGGGAGGGGGCAAGTCAAGAAGTGCTGGGGCCAATTGCGCAGTGTTGGGAGGGTGCAAGTCAAGAAGTGCTGGGGCCAATTGCGCAATGTTGGGAGGGTGCAAGTCAAGAAGTGCTGGGGCCAATTGCGCAATGTTGGGAGGGTGCAAGTCAAGAAGTGCTGGGGCCAATTGCGCAATGTTGGGAGGGTGCAAGTCAAGAAGTGCTGGGGCCAATTGCGCAATGTTGGGAGGGGGCAAGTCAAGAAGTGCTGGGGCCAATTGCGCAGTGTTGGGAGGGTGCAAGTCAAGAAGTGCTGGGGCCAATTGCGCAGTGTTGGGAGGGTGCAAGTCAAGAAGTGCTGGGGCCAATTGCGCAATGTTGGGAGGGTGCAAGTCAAGAAGTGCTGGGGCCAATTGCGCAATGTTGGGAGGGTGCAAGTCAAGAAGTGCTGGGGCCAATTGCGCAATGTTGGGAGGGTGCAAGTCAAGAAGTGCTGGGGCCAATTGCGCAATGTTGGGAGGGGGCAAGTCAAGAAGTGCTGGGGCCAATTGCGCAGTGTTGGGAGGGTGCAAGTCAAGAAGTGCTGGGGCCAATTGCGCAATGTTGGGAGGGTGCAAGTCAAGAAGTGCTGGGGCCAATTGCGCAATGTTGGGAGGGTGCAAGTCAAGAAGTGCTGGGGCCAATTGCGCAGTGTTGGGAGGGTGCAAGTCAAGAAGTGCTGGGGCCAATTGCGCAGTGTTGGGAGGGTGCAAGTCAAGAAGTGCTGGGGCCAATTGCGCAGTGTTGGGAGGGTGCAAGTCAAGAAGTGCTGGGGCCAATTGCGCAATGTTGGGAGGGGGCAAGTCAAGAAGTGCTGGGGCCAATTGCGCAATGTTGGGAGGGTGCAAGTCAAGAAGTGCTGGGGCCAATTGCGCAGTGTTGGGAGGGTGAAAGTCAAGAAGTGCTGGGGCCAATTGCGCAATGTTGGGAGGGGGCAAGTCAAGAAGTGCTGGGGCCAATTGCGCAATGTTGGGAGGGGGCAAGTCAAGAAGTGCTGGGGCCAATTGCGCAATGTTGGGAGGGTGCAAGTCAAGAAGTGCTGGGGCCAATTGCGCAATGTTGGGAGGGGGCAAGTCAAGAAGTGCTGGGGCCAATTGCGCAGTGTTGGGAGGGTGAAAGTCAAGAAGTGCTGGGGCCAATTGCGCAATGTTGGGAGGGGGCAAGTCAAGAAGTGCTGGGGCCAATTGCGCAATGTTGGGAGGGGGCAAGTCAAGAAGTGCTGGGGCCAATTGCGCAATGTTGGGAGGGTGCAAGTCAAGAAGTGCTGGGGCCAATTGCGCAATGTTGGGAGGGGGCAAGTCAAGAAGTGCTGGGGCCAATTGCGCAGTGTTGGGAGGGTGCAAGTCAAGAAGTGCTGGGGCCAATTGCGCAATGTTGGGAGGGTGCAAGTCAAGAAGTGCTGGGGCCAATTGCGCAATGTTGGGAGGGTGCAAGTCAAGAAGTGCTGGGGCCAATTGCGCAATGTTGGGAGGGTGCAAGTCAAGAAGTGCTGGGGCCAATTGCGCAGTGTTGGGAGGGGGCAAGTCAAGAAGTGATGGGGCCAATTGCGCAGTGTTGGGAGGGGGCAAGTCAAGAAGTGCTGGGGCCAATTGCGCAATGTTGGGAGGGTGCAAGTCAAGAAGTGCTGGGGCCAATTGCGCAATGTTGGGAGGGTGCAAGTCAAGAAGTGCTGGGGCCAATTGCGCAATGTTGGGAGGGTGCAAGTCAAGAAGTGCTGGGGCCAATTGCGCAATGTTGGGAGGGTGCAAGTCAAGAAGTGCTGGGGCCAATTGCGCAATGTTGGGAGGGTGCAAGTCAAGAAGTGCTGGGGCCAATTGCGCAATGTTGGGAGGGTGCAAGTCAAGAAGTGCTGGGGCCAATTGCGCAATGTTGGGAGGGTGCAAGTCAAGAAGTGCTGGGGCCAATTGCGCAATGTTGGGAGGGTGCAAGTCAAGAAGTGCTGGGGCCAATTGCGCAATGTTGGGAGGGGGCAAGTCAAGAAGTGCTGGGGCCAATTGCGCAGTGTTGGGAGGGTGCAAGTCAAGAAGTGCTGGGGCCAATTGCGCAATGTTGGGAGGGTGCAAGTCAAGAAGTGCTGGGGCCAATTGCGCAATGTTGGGAGGGGGCAAGTCAAGAAGTGCTGGGGCCAATTGCGCAGTGTTGGGAGGGTGCAAGTCAAGAAGTGCTGGGGCCAATTGCGCAATGTTGGGAGGGGGCAAGTCAAGAAGTGCTGGGGCCAATTGCGCAATGTTGGGAGGGGGCAAGTCAAGAAGTGCTGGGGCCAATTGCGCAATGTTGGGAGGGTGCAAGTCAAGAAGTGCTGGGGCCAATTGCGCAATGTTGGGAGGGTGCAAGTCAAGAAGTGCTGGGGCCAATTGCGCAGTGTTGGGAGGGTGCAAGTCAAGAAGTGCTGGGGCCAATTGCGCAATGTTGGGAGGGTGCAAGTCAAGAAGTGCTGGGGCCAATTGCGCAATGTTGGGAGGGGGCAAGTCAAGAAGTGCTGGGGCCAATTGCGCAGTGTTGGGAGGGTGCAAGTCAAGAAGTGCTGGGGCCAATTGCGCAATGTTGGGAGGGTGCAAGTCAAGAAGTGCTGGGGCCAATTGCGCAATGTTGGGAGGGTGCAAGTCAAGAAGTGCTGGGGCCAATTGCGCAGTGTTGGGAGGGTGCAAGTCAAGAAGTGCTGGGGCCAATTGCGCAATGTTGGGAGGGGGCAAGTCAAGAAGTGCTGGGGCCAATTGCGCAGTGTTGGGAGGGGGCAAGTCAAGAAGTGCTGGGGCCAATTGCGCAGTGTTGGGAGGGAGCAAGTCAAGACTCATCCTCCTATGGAGTCAGCAGGTTTCGAATGAGAGCTCCTTGCAGACACAAGGGTTTATTTGAAATGCTTCCTGCTCCGTTGAGGTGGGAGAAAGCTGGGACTAATGCTTTGCTTTGGGAAAAGGTGTTTCACTGAGGAAACAAATGGACATTGCTGGGTTCCACGCTGGGGATCATTGCGTTAATACCATGTTCTTGATATTCATGCATCAGAAGGTTTTTTGTTTTTAATTTGCCTAGGGCCATGTGGATTTTAGTTATGAAGTATCACGATCGTTGTCTGCCTGTCAAGGTGTCTTGCTTGTTGTGGATGCAAATGAGGTAGGCTTCTTAAATACTTTCCTTTACAGTTTCTTGTACATGGAAGAAGGGTATCACTTACAGGTTTTGCTCTTAGAAAAATGGGAAGTTTTCCTCTTGCTAATGCAGCAAGATGTAACTGGTTCAGAATAAGATCCATCAGTCAATCTGGATAATTTAAGACACAGGGAAAAGTTCTATGTGGTATGTGCTGTAGGCATTTCATTGTGAATCAAACATTTTCTGAGATTATGGTCCCTGAGTGCCTGGTCTTGTCTTGTTAGACATAGCGTTGGATCCCACAGCTGCCTTCTGCGAAGTTTGGAAAAACCCTGTCTCCATTGAAAAGACTCTTCCTCCATCAGAGGAAAGCAAAATGGCAGGGAGTTGTAGGATCCAACCTGAAACATCTAGCAGAGTTGTAGGTTCTTTAACTGTACAGGCGTGTACAAAGTTACTGCAATTTAAACCCGTTGATTTCACTTGGGTTAGTTCCTCCCCATGGGATCACATTGTTAGTCCACTGAGACTTTAGGATGACAGGGACTGTCCCGTAGGATGACAAGAGTTATATCATATATTACATTAACAAGTTTCTTTGTGTCCTCTTATTTTCATTTTCCCTGCAACTGTATTTTGAAAAATACTCGCAGAAAACTCACGATGGTTAATATTTGATGTTTTTCTAGGGCATTCAAGCTCAAACAGTAGCAAATTTCTATCTTGCTTTTGAAGCACAACTATCAATAATTCCTGTTATAAATAAGGTAATGCTCACAAATTCACAATTGTTCATATGATATTAATAAACTTCAAGTACTAGTGGGTCTTTGACTGAGTCCAGTGTTAGCAGTCCTGGGCCTTATATCTGGAATTTGAGGTTTCTGTTAGTAAAGAAATGCATAAATACATGGCCTACCCCTTGGGTTTATTTATGAAAGTTAGAGACATTTTTCAAATTGCTAGTGAAAGACGGAGAGGAAAAGTGTAAATGAAACATGTTTTTCAAATGGTTCATGTCCGTGCCTATCCTCTCATTTTGGTGGCAGCTTCAAAATTCACTTCCCTGTGTATGTTGTCATAGTAGTCGAACTGGTATAACAATAATATTGTTTTGCAGATTGATCTAAAGAATGCCGATCCTGAGAGGGTTGAAAAACAAATTGAAAAGATTTTTGATATCCCCAGAGAAGACTGTATTAGGGTAAGGTGTCCTTTTTAAAATAAAAAAAGCTTGTAGAGTTAGAGGTTGGAAGAGAGAGCTGTTCTATATGAAAATTGTATGTATATACTGTATTTATAATAGAAAATAGGAGGTTGGATTCTCCCAAGTTTTTCTGTTGGTGCAATAAAGGTAATGGAGAGGGACAGTTTTGCTCAGCCCCCGTCCTCACTGCAACCCTGTCCTGTGAATGTCTTTTTGTCTACACAAGTCTCATGATCTTACAGAGTTACCCTATCAACAGGGCCCTTCCTCTTTATTGTGTCTGCAAAAAATGCTATTGGGGTCCATCCCTAAATCAAGCAAGGTTGACCTATGCACAAGAGATTTCTGGTTCAGAGTGCCTTGTTGGATATATGGATCAAAAAACCTGGCCCCCAGCACCTGAGTCTGATGTTCGCTAGATTATGCTGGTTTGCAAATCCCCTAACAAGTGGTTAGTATGACTGTCTTTGGCAACACCAATGACTTGGTTATCAGAGGACTAAGTCCAAGAATTTATCTCTAAAAAAGCTGACTGCATTGGTAATCTATTTGGCAAGTATCCATATATATACACAGCATGGTTGGATATGTGGATGGAAGCCAGTATTTATTGTACATGTACTGATTATGTAAACTTCAATGCACACTAGTTTGTCTCTCTCTGATTCAGAGAGAATGCTATTAGTTTGGATGTTTTCTTGTTCAGTGTTAGTTTAAACATTTAAAATAAGCTCTTCTATTACAAATAGTATTCTTGTTTTTTACAGTTTGCAATTCTGAATAATGTGGAATAACCTATTTAATTTAGTATTCATTGCAAAAAATGTTCAGGTATAACTAGATGCCTTAATTGAAGCAAAATATATAAATGTGGCCATTGTATTTCACCAACATTCTTTCAAAATCACTCAACTTCCATTGTTAACTTTTTTTTTAAAGATTTCTGCTAAACTAGGAACAAATGTTGAAAGAATACTTCAGGAAATTATTGAAAGGATACCCCCGTAAGTGTTGTTTCCTCGGATATTTTACGCTTCTGGGAACTGGTTTGCTTTATGTCTAATTTTCTACTTCACTCTGGCTATAAGTTGTCCTCGGAAATCTATCCTTGATTTTTAGAAGCATTATTTTTAGCAAGATTTGTTTGATAACCTAAATGTCATTAAAAATCAGTATACAGAGAACAGTCATTCAGTCACATTTTTATTCTGCCCTCCTCCTGAGGGGCTCAGGGTGCCATACAGGATTCTCCCATCCCTGTTTTAATTTCATCACAACCTTGTAGTGTTGGGCCGAGATAACGCGACTGGCCCAAATGACCCAGTGAGTATAGCAGTTGAGTGGGGATTTGAACTTGGGACTTCCCGTTCTTCGTTCCAGACTCTAATTAATACGGCACACTGGCTCTCAGTCTGACAGTGTTCTACAAGCCAGGTGTGTGAACTTCCATGTTTTATACATTTTAAAAAATTGCTCTAGTAATTGCTCTAGTAATTGACATCTCTGGACATGTGAGCACTTTGAGAATATGCTTCTAGTACTGAGTAGATAATACTGAGAAAATTTGCTTTGCAATCCCTCAATTGTGATTTATTTTCTGCATTTATAACAGGCCTGCTGTTTGCACACATGACCCATTGAAGGCTCTGGTGTTCGATTCCACTTTTGATCACTACAGAGGGGTTGTTGCTAATGTATCACTGTTTGGTGGGGAGGTCCACAAGGGTCAGAAGATAACATCAGCTTACACAAAGAAGACTTATGAAGTTAATGAAGTAGGAATTCTGACACCCAGTGAGCAACCAACAGATAAATTGTAAGCTTGAAGGGTTTTTTTTTCTTTTTAAAAATGTGCTGTTTGGGCCTCTGCAGATGTCTGGATTCTTTTGTTTCTTCTAGAAAATTGAAATGCCATCTTTCCAGAATCCTGTCCAAAGTGGCTTGTCTGTGGTGGCTGCCACTGCCAAGCCTGTTTTGTTACACAGTTACTCTCAGCCATTGGTGGGGCGGGGTGGGGGGGCATTACTTAAAACAGGTGCATGGAAACCAAAATTCTCTTTTTCAGTTTTGAAGCAGTGTATTAACCACTAAATCATAAGGCTGTGTGAAGGATGACCAGTCTCTTCAGTTATCATTTACTAAGGGTACCAGTCTTCTGACTGAAGACAAGTCACAAGTTTGTTTATTCCAGTTCTTGGTGAAAATCATGTATCCCAGCCAGTGAGCACTCAATATTGTCTTTTGAGAACTATATTTAAAACCACTCTAGTCATTCTTGAACAGATAAATCAGAATCACAGTTATAGAGAAAAAACTAGTATACATAAATGATATAAATTAAAAAGCATACATGACATCCTTTCTCCTTGGTTTGCATTTAGAAATAAAATGCATTTAAAAATAACAACAACAACAACATTCGATTTATATACTTCCCTTCAGGATGAAGGGCACTCAGTGTAAACCACTCAGAGCGGTTTACAAACTATGCCATTATTATCCCCACACCAAAGCACCCTGTGAGGTGGGTGGGGCTGAGAGAGCTCTAGAGAGCCGTGACTAGCCCAAGGTCACCCAGCTGGCTTCAAGCGGAGGAGTGGGGAATCAAACCCAGTTCTCCAGATTAGAGTCCCACGTTCTTAACCACTACACTAAACTGGCTCTCAAAAAAAAATTCTTATCAAGACTTTTCTCAGTCCAGTCCAAATTTGAGACATTTGGAAGTTTTAGGATGTGGCTATCTTACATAGATACAGTTATGTGAGCCTCATATGACTTTATTAAACCATGTAATTTGTTTGCTCTAAAGGCATGATGTTGGACACCTCTGAGACTCTGGGCATAAAGTCATAATTCATAAGTTATTCTCAAGGCTGAAAACTGTAAGTTAGCTAGAACAGTGGGAAAATGCATGTTTGCAGATTTACACCAAAATACGAAAGGCAGTCTCTCAGGCCTACTGTGTCAAAACATCCAAAACACTGGTTTAAAGTTAAAACCCACAACTTTAGACACTATCTTTATTTTGACATGAAGGGCAAACGAAGTAGAAGTAAGCCCAGCAGGTAGAACTGACTAACTGCACCTGAGTATTGCTTCTGTGCTTGGCAGGGTGTTTGTGCTTTGTGTCCCTACCTGTTATCAGAAATATTTCCACCTGTAATATTATGCTTTCCTTTGACTTGTTCCGCAAAAGAGTGTAGCAGTCTTATTTAAAAAAAAAGTCAAACTATGAACAAACGGGCCAAGGCCCTGGGAATTGTAGATGTGGCGGGAAAAATTTGTGAGGTTCCTAATTAAGAGGTGAGACACTTGATCTTCCTTGTATTATATATATATATTTCCACATGATGCCAATTTCATTTAGATACGCGGGCCATGTGGGCTATCTGATTGCTGGAATGAAAGATATCACGGAAGCCCAAATAGGAGATACTCTCTATTTACATAACCAGCCAGTGGAGCCATTGCCTGGGTTCCAATCAGCGAAGCCCATGGTCTTTGCAGGTGAGGTGCTCATACTCCTTCCAAGGATGGGGAGCAGCTGAATAGGGAGGGAGGGCTCAAGCTCAGGCTGGGGTGGTTAGGTGGATCAGGAGGGCAAGCTTGGTGTTAACCTGCTTCAGGAAATCAGGTGTTAAATAGGGGTGTGCATCAAAAGTATCCCAGCAAATCTGGGTTTCAGGGATCTCAAAGAATCAGGGGTTCCTGAAATCCAGGAAAGATTCTCTGATCTGTTTAAGACAGATCAGAGAATCCCAGATTTATTTGGCCGTTATTCCCTATGGGGGAAACTCTCTGGGGGCTATACCGGGGGTGGGGTGGGGTGGGGCTAGGAGAGTTATTTTTCAAGAAAATTCCACCATATTTGCAGGAAACCTACTCTTGACCGTCCTCTAAAGACCTCCCAAGTTTTAGGAAGATTAGACCCTGGGGACCCTGAAGAAGGTGACCCCAGCCCCTCTCCATTGTTTCCTATGAGGGAAACGTTTCCAAGCAGGCTCTCGGGCAGAAACACTCAGAGGCAAGGCTGCCAGTGGCCAAAGACACACTCCCAAACGCAAGAGGAAGCCCAACAGAACCAAGCTGAATCAAGGGAAATGGTTGCCCCCCCCCTTCCCGGAACCAAAATGATTCAAGGAGGCCAGCATCAGACCAGAGAAACTTGTCAAAACAGAGAACTCCATCCAAACTAAGCTGATGCAAGGGACACGGTTGCCAATTAGCCCCACCAAGCCAGACAGAAGGCAGGCAGGCGAGGAGGGCTCCTGCGTGGATCGGGCACTCGCTCCCCTCTTCTCCTTTCCCTCTTGGAAAAAAAGGAGAAGCCCAAGAAGGAGCCCGCTAGAGGCTGAATCCATATTTCCTGGATTTGCCTTTGATCAGATCCCAGATTCTTTGACTTGTTTTGGGAAAGCTGGATTTAGCCATATTAGCAAAAATCTGGCTTTTTACCTGGATCCTGGATTGCACCCCCTAGTATGGACTCCTCTCCCTTGCATCTTCTGATTCAGAATATTATTTTGCCCAAGCAGCTGTTCTCATGATGGAGCATCCATGTGGTACCCCAGGACCACAGTTTGGGGGCAGGGGAGAGGGAGGAAGTCAGTAGGGTGGACGGAAGCGTGCGGTGGGACAGTCCCTCTTTGGCAGCCTCAGTGTGATGTTGGATCTTTGGATCTGACCATATGAGATGGCATGAATCGGTCCAAATTAGCTTGCAGGCAAAACAAATGACTTAACTAGGGCACAAAACGATCTTTAAATTGCTTATCTGCTGTATTTTGCTGGGTTGGAACTGTGGGAGTACGGGTTCTAATTGTGTACATTGTTTTTTGTTAAAGACTGGTGCAGTTTGAGAGCATTTGCAGTTGGGGGCTTTATAAGTTGTTGTTTTTCAAAAGGAAGACAGTCAGTTGACCTGTTACTGCATGTACCACATGGAAAGAGCGTATTCTTGTTTTCTAAACTTTATATTTTGTGATCATAGCAGGTTTCTGTAATTTTCCCCCTTTGTCTATGAAAATATTTGCATAACGGGAAATTTTTAAAATTCTGTTTAAATAATATTTTAAAGATTTCCCCCCATTTATAGTCATTTAGATAAGGTAGCAAAGTTAATTTTCAGAAATCGTATCCTCCCCTGTATGATCTGTGAAACATTCTAGCCAATAAACTTTTTCAGAAGAAATAAGGTTAAGACTTCTATATGCAAATTGAGTTCACAGTTTAAAATCTGCCATATTTTTCATGGGCTAAATAAAAGAACAGTTCAGTAGTACCTTAAACACTGACAAAATGTATTCCAACGTAAGCTTTCATGAGTCAGAGTTCACTTTATTAGATGCATAAGGAGGTTGATGCTTTTATATTCAAAACAGAAAAGCATGTCAGGATGTGGGGAGATGTTACAACAAACAGAGGCCAGTTTAAACAAGAACCAATCCAAAGAGTAATCAGTTCTCTTGGAGTGAGGGGGGGGGGCACCTCAACTGTTGTTAGACAGGCAAAATAAGATTAATGTAAAGTATAGTGCAAGATAAACAGATACAATAGGAAGGTATAGAGGGATATGCAAAATATTAGCATCTATAGCACCCTTATTGTTGCTCTTTAGGAGGCAGTTGAAGACAGTGTTACTTAGAACTGCTTTTAATTAACTTAATATTCTTTAGTTACTGGCAGTCTTAAACTGTTTAAATTCTGGAGTTTTTTAGTGGATGATGATGATGATGATAGTTGCCTTGAGTTCCTGCATGGTAGAAAGGAAGCTAATAAATGTTTTAAATAAATATATAAATAAATAAATGTGGTAAGGAATCTCAGGTCCTTCTTATGATTGGGGTAGTGAGTGGTGGTGAATAGTCTTGAAACCCACAACAACCATAGTCTTGAACTTGTTAGTTAATTCTAGTTCAGTCATTTTACATTGGATTCTTCCTGGGTCAGAGAACAAAGAGATCCAGTAGGACTTGGTGGTTGGAGTTTCGGACTCGGATCTGGGAAACCCTGATTCAGCCTGTTACTCTACCATGGAAGTTTGTTGCATGCCTTGGGCTAGTCCTATACTCTCAGCCTAACCTACCTCACAGGATTGCTGTAAAGATTAAAAAGAGGAGAGGAGAGTGATGTAAACTGATTTGACATCCCCTCTGGGCAGAAAGGTGAGGTATAAATGAGGTAAATGAATTTTTTAAAGATCATCAGCAGAATGGCCTGGAAGCGGAAGCCACCCCACTGACTTCTCTGAGTATTGTGATTTTTAGTGTCAGACTTGAGGGCTGCAATGAAGAAAAAAGGCACCGGGTTGCGAAACGGGTCTTGAAGTGGCTCTAAAGAGTTCAGGGAAGTTGATCTGCTGCCTGTATCTGCCTTAATTCTTTGTTTGTTGGCAGGAATGTACCCAGTAGACCAGTCGGAGTACAGCAACCTGAAAAGCGCTATAGACAAACTGACGCTCAATGATTCCAGTGTTGCTGTTCACCGCGACAGCAGCCTCGCGTTGGGCGCCGGGTGGAGGTGAGCCTCGTTGCATTCCGCCTGCCGCTTTGGACATGGTCGTCTTCAGTGCAGTGTAGCCGGGGGGATCTCCTGGTTTCATTTGGCTAAGAAGTTTAATGTGCATTGTTGGCATCTTCTGATAAATCACTCTTTTAACGTTATGTAGTTTAAATGCAGATTGATATCTCAAAATTATACAGTGGAAGTGTTCTGTTTACAGGTTGGGTTTCCTTGGCCTTTTACATATGGAAGTTTTTAATCAGCGTTTGGAACAAGAATACAACGCATCTGTCATCTTGACAGCACCCACAGTTCCCTATAAGGCAGTTCTGTCGTCAGCAAAATTGATAAAGGTAATGTAATCTCCAGACACACGAAGGCATGGTAATCGGATATTGTCGCTCAAGTTTATGCAGGAAGTATGCTCAGTTTAAAAGGTGTCACCACACAACACCGCGGCCTACTTCATGCATCTCCCTGGGCTAGTTGTGAAATGCACAAGCTGCTCCTCTTTCCCCCAACCCAACTGTGGTTCTTTCTTTCCCTGGTTTGCATTTACTGTGACAAACCGTGTAGCCACACGTAGCACCTGCAGAGATTGAAACCACAGTTAGGAGCTTGTTTCAATTGAGCATAAGAGTTTAACTCTCGCTTGCGGAAACCGTGATTACTCTGACTCAGACATAATGTTGAACCCTTGTTAACATTAACATGGAAATTATGGAAATTGAGCCACACCTATAAGCTTTGAGCCAACCTATAAACCTCTCCGATAACCAAGATCAACGACTATGTTTTGACTTTTCTTTGAAACCTAATACACTTAAACCAGTATATAAAGTTTGGTTATTGACCTCTTATATTTCTGCTATATCAATTGGTATATCCAAATTATTCAAAGAACTGCTAGATTTGGTCAGCAGTCACAATGTGCAGAGTGTAGCAGGCCTTGTCCCCACGATGCCCAGCCCAGCAATGCTAACTCAGTTCTCCCATTTGCTTACATAAACCAGAGTAGAAGGTGGCATATAAAACATTGTGGTAACAGCCAGTGAGATTAAAAATGCCACTCTTATTTTTTGTGACGTTTTTGCCTTGCGGCTTTGGAGCTGTCATGAATCCTACATCAAATGGTCCAAGTGGGACTATAGACTGAATAAATTTTCATATTTTGTAGCTCTTAACTATTTTACAGCTGTTCTCAACACACATAGCTCTCCCCCGTACCCTTCCTCTCAAACTGGCAGCGGGCAGTGAGGAATAAATTAAATGTCTCCTGTGAGCCCAGCAGAGCCGTGTACGGTGGGAGGCTGCCTCTTTGCATCTCTGCATGATCTGCTGCTCTGGCTTTGTATCCTCCTTGTCTGCCTCCGTTGTGGGAGTGGGTAACTGCATTAGGTGTGATAGGCACAGTTATTTGTATTTATTTATTTGGGCATTTTCAGGTGTGTTCTCCCCTCTCCTTTCAGGAAATCGGCATACAAAGTAAGAAAAAATTATCAAATTACAAAATGATATCATCAGAGAACCAAAACACAAACAAATCTGGGCGGGTCCAGGTCATCTATCTGAATACCATAGGTCCCAGGCTACAAGCCACAAGCTAAGAGTCTTATGGGCCCCAATCCCTTTGGCTTTTGCCCTTTGGTTTGTGCCTCCAGCCCCTCCTAGGTTAAGTACCTGCAGGAAGAGGGGGGGGGAAATCCGCTTAGGTGTACCTCAGCTACTACTACCTTGCAGCCTGCAAGCCAGCAGGGTCTTCCTCCCCTCTGCTGTTTATAATCACAGGCCTCCTGGGAAGAAGAAACTAGAAATGGGGGCCCCTGCTTCCCCACCCTCCCTGGAGCCTGTTTGGTTATTGCTTGCCCCTGAAACAGTAGCACCCTCACTCACCCAGTAGCTGCCACTACCTGTCACTTTGAGATCTTAGGCTAACAGGCCCCCTGCCTCTCTCTGTCGCATGCACACACACCCCACCCCCCTTCCATACACACTCAGTTAGATACACAGCATGGCCCAATTGAGAGCTGGTGTTCCCGTGACACAGGCCTTTTACAGCCTGGCAATCTGAGGATGACACAGGCTCTCTTAAATGAGAAGTTCCAACTATATTTGAGAAAATAGAGTGAGAAAGGAAGGTGGTTGCAGTTACTTGCAGGGGAGAATTAAAGAAAGCAGAAGGCTTTCATATATGTAAAGGAGATCAACATGGAAAGTGAAACGCAACCTGAATAAACTGCTTCCCAAGCTTAATGGCTTACAGCTGACACATTCTGAGCCGTGTTGACTTGATATGGGCTTATCGAGCAAGAGACCGCTACCCTTCCTTGCTCCTGGGAAAAGCAACAGAAACTACCAGTTCAGGTTTTCATCAGTCTTATCACAGTCACACCCCCTTGCAGGGGTAGTTGTTATTTTCTTACTCTGATTGGTGCTAAGCCTATCACTTGTTTCCTTCGAAGGGGAAACCCTGTCCTTTGCTCTGGGTCTGTCCTGTTCTCACTCTTATTAGAGGCTCCCCAAAGGGATTGTCTGATATTGGAGCTTAATTAACATAGGGAATTAACAGGGACCAGGGTAAGACTCATGACTAGACTGAATTTAGTATTATGTAACTCTGTTTAGGATTGAACAGATTAAAAACATATATACAGGGCTTTTTTTCAGCTGGAATGCAGTGGAACAGAGTTCCGGCACCTCTTGAGAATGGTCACATGGCTGGTGGTCCCGCCCCCCCGATCTCCAGGCAGAGGGGAGTTGAGATTGCCCTCCGCGCCACTCGGCGGCACGGAGGGCAATCTAAACTCCCCTCTGTCTGGAGATTGGGGTGGGGCCACCAGCCATGTGAACATTTTCTCCGAGGGCAACCCACTGAGTTCCACCACCTCTTTTCCCAGAAAAAGAGCCCTGCATATATAATAATACATACTAGTCATTCCCAGTGCAGATAGCAGAATGACTTGTTCTCCAATGACCCATTCTTAGATGTCATGTATCTGGGCTCGTTTCCTTTCAGAAATGTAAGCAGTGAGCTCATCTGCTCTTGTCAGATCTTTCGAAAAGGAAGAGTAAATTGTGCCTCCAGTTTTAATTCAGAAAAAGGAGTGCTCCATGGCTGTCGGAAGGTAGAGAAACATTGCTTTATAATCTGTTCAGTTTCAGAATTGTGACCGAGCTTTTATGCATTCACGTTTGATGGGAAAGGTGCTCAGCAGCCTGAGCAGAACAGCGCAAAATGGCTTCTCTCCCTTTTTGTAGGCACATAGGGAAGAGGAGATAACCATCATAAATCCTGCAGAATTTCCTGATAAGTCAGTTGTGGTGGAATATTTGGAGCCTACTGTGATGGGAACCATCATAACACCTGACGAACATATGGGCAAAATAATCACTCTGTGTCAGGTGGGTTTATAAGTTACAATGGCTCAATTGCTTTGGGATAGAAAACAAATTGAGTCCGTGTTCATTTTAATGAATCAAACCCAGTGGTTTTCAAGCTGTTGCGGAACACTTCAAGAAATGGAGGAAGCTCTGTCCACCTCTCCGATTTTTGCCAGGGACTTGGAGCCATATTTTAGTTGGCGTGCTTGTGGCACTGGCAAAGCATGCTGGGCCTCGTTATTATCGGTGTGGAATGAGCGTGTACGCACTGTCATGCACCTAACACTCCTCAGCTGCTGTGCTGTGTGGTTCAGGAAAGAACATTGCAGAGTCTCTTTCTGAAAGATTTCCAGCTTGTCTGTGTACTTTTGGAACTGTTCTTTTGAACTGACCAAATTAATTCACACACATTCGTTAGTCACTAGAGCTTCTTATGTTTTGGAAAGGGTGATTCTGTTGAAACAAACTAAAATGTCCTTGGATGGATTCACACATTGTTGGCTGTTGTATCATAATTACTCACTTCCTGGATTTCCTTGTCCACACAGGAAAACTCAGGATATCAATTATTATGATTTTGCAGTATCTTAACAATATGAGGATCCACTTTGGATTGAACTTGCTTATTAATGCAGAGTGCAAAACAAACCATTCTCTGACATTGTCTGTATGGGCTTGTTTCCTTTTGGAAATATTGAGGATCCATTCCTTGTTGCCTTATTTGCTTAATCCTTTACTGCTCTTCACTTGTAACAGGAATAGAACAAGGAGCAATATTATTATTTGAACAACAGCAGCTTGGGTTTAAAGATGCCATTCCATTCACAGACATGCATTTTTTGGATCAGTGATGCTGATGCATACCACCAATAGATACTGTACTTTACAGAGTAATGTAGAGAAAGAGAAAGGCCCTTGCCTCAAGCAACTTACAATCCACATTACAATTTCTATATTCCAATACTACTTGGTCTCCCAAAGTCATCAGTTACTCAGGAAGCAAAGATCTGGGTGGCCAAGTGAAATGGTGTTCTGTGATTTCCTTGAAAATATTGATACAAAAAGAAAGTTATGAATAGTGGTGACGAAGCAAGAATCACCAAAGGATGTTCAAATGAAACAAATATTTCCTAAATAAAGGAAAGCTGGTGTGCAGTGGTGTAGGTATAAATTATTTTCCAGATCATTACTGTGAGGTAAACTGTAACTGTAAAAATGATACACATCGTGTTAGAATTCAACATTTGGTGCTACTAAGCAAAATTTCAGTTGTATCTCAGATGGCTGCTTTCACCTGTTAGACTCGAAGGGCTGTTCAGAAAGACCTGGCATACATTGATGATCACAGAGTCATGATGAAGTATCTCTTTCCGCTAAATGAAATTGTAGTGGATTTTTACGATGCTTTGAAATCCCTCTCCTCTGGATATGCCAGGTAACGCTGTTTTCATAAGGCAGAGAAGTTCAGGGTGGGTGGGACGTTTGAAACTACTGCTGAAGATGATGTGCCAAATTACTGGAGACTTTCAAGGTTTTTGACAAGAACTGGTTTCCCTTAGGTTGGGGCGGGGGAGGGGGGTGTTGCCCCTCTTACGTGGAGTAGAGTGAGCATGCCTAATGGGGGGTGCTCACCTTTTGTTTTTTCAGATCTGCTTATGTGCCTGAGAGCAAGCAGATGGAAATCCTAAATTTCCTTTCTGTGTATTTTTTGTATTTATTTTAAGTCCTCCAGTGGAACTGATGGAATATTTTAAAGGGCTTGGTGGGGGCATAGAAGTGGAAATCTTGCTTACATTGTAAGAGTGATGGAGCAGCGAGTGAAATTGTGCCTTAATTTTTATTTGAAGAGTTTCTGTGTTGCCTTCCTGTATAAAACTTTCAGGATAGTTAACAATAAAAGTGTTAAGCAACTGTTGATCAAGATTATAAAGCTTCCACCTTAAAACATGCCAGCATTACCAACAATAAAAACTTTAAACGACTTGCTGCCTGAAGATGAAGTTGGGCCCAGCAAATATCCCCAGGAAGGGAATTCTGCACCTTGGCGGGGGGCGGGGGGGGGCAGGAAGCACCAAAACAAAGCCCTCTCTGTTAGTCACTGATCTCAGTTTTGAAGGCACGGGCATCCAGGAAAAGGCCCCAGAGGATGTTGTCAGGGAATGGGAGCAGGTGGTTCTTCAGATATCTGGGTCCAAAGCCAGAATTTCCCATAATATGCGTGAATCACTATTTTGAAAGGGGGAACATTTCATGACAGGACAAACATTTGATCTAAAAAATTATTCAACAGTTATAATAAAAATGCTGTATTTACAATGATAAGAGAATAAACTATTTGAAGTAGTGAACATCTTGGGTTTTCTCCCCCCAATGACCTTCAGTTTTGACTATGAAGATGCAGGATACCAGACTGCAGATCTTGTCAAGGTGGACATTTTCTTAAATGGAAGTGCTGTGGAAGAACTGACAACTATTGTACACAAGTAAGTAAACTCAATAAACACTCCTGCTTTCAGAGAAAGGTGGGTATCCATTAGAAATTTTCCACACCTGCTACTTGTAGTTTGGGATTAAAAAGTCAAACAGTATATTCAAAGGAACATCTCAAATTAATTTTCTCTCCTTATGCACCATAGTTCAAAATTCTTATACTCTTATGCAAGACCACCATATATACTCCAAGGACGTGTTTGCTGCAAGATACTCCAAAATACTTGGGCCTGCAGCAGATGTGACTCCATAGTTAATTAGAGTGGCTAGATTGTCCTTAGCCTAACACTGGAGGTTGCAAACAATACCTTCTCGCGAACAACAGTTAAAATTTTGTGTATGTGGACTATGAATAAAATCTTGGTTTATAAGAAATTTTGGTTAAAAATCCCAAGGTCTATTTTGGAATATAGGGGATACATGTTCTCTATTAGTTAATTATTGGAATGGCTATAAGAATTATGATAATGTTCAACAAGAGTTATTGAACCTTGTTTAGTGATGGTTATGGTTTATGATATTAATTAATGTAATTGCTTTTGTAAGAAGCTGGTGGCTGTGTTTTTTTGATGGCATCTTTCTATTTAATAAATTAATTTTTAAAATAGTTAAAAACCAATTAAAATTGGAACATCAGAACTGTAACAGAAAGCTTATCCAAGTTTACCTTTCAAGTGTAATTTTCTGCTTTTATTTATTTACGTTATTTTTAGTCTGCCTTTCTTACTGAGACTCAAGGCAGATTACATATGCCTGGGACATCCAAAAAACAATGTGATAGAGTTGGAATTGCAGAAGAATTTGAAAAACAAGCAAAAATTTGATACAGAACTAAAGGATACTGCACCAGTATAAGCAATTTAACATGACATGTTGAATGATGCAGAATTACTTAGTAGGAACATACAGCAACAGTTCGCAGTAGTATAGTCTACAGTCCCTGTCCCTTTTCTAAAGTATTTTTATGAACCATTTTCCATTTGATGATACTTGACCATTTTGTAATTGCATTTTCAGTTTTGTTGTTACACACATTCCCAATTCTTTCTATTAGTGATTTTATTCCATTATGCCACTTTAACTAAACTCAGTATCTACACAATTTTGTTTGCCACTAAACACATTCTAAAACTGCTTGTAATGGGTTACGGTTGTTATCTAAAATTACAAGGATTTGTTTTGTTTTCTGTTCCAGGGACAAAGTATACAAAGAGGGTAAAGCTATGTGTGAACGCTTAAAAGATGTTATTCCCAGACAGCTGTTTGAAATTGCAATTCAAGCAGCAGTTGGAAACAAAGTAATTGCAAGAGAAACGTGAGTTTAGTATTGCTGCTTTGTTTTGTTTGAAAGGCAAATTTTGTTTGAAAAGTATTTGCTGACAAACCAATTTTTCCCTGTATAATTTTTAAAAATATTTTCTAATCCTTCCTTAATATTCTGACTGAAATCCCATTTTTTCAGAGAATATAACGAAACAAAAACAAATTATGCATGTAAAGTAGTACCTTTGTTAACATTACATGTATTTTTTATGGGTGCTCCCCTTACCCCATGGCCAACAGGGAAAACACAGGTTTCCACAGTAAAACATTTCAGTATAACACTAAATATAATTGATTCAGTTTACCAAAATAGCACCCAAGTCAGGATGGTAAAAATAAAATAAAATAACCTTCCTTCTCTCCTGGTCAAAATAAAAATGCCTATAAAGGCATATAAATGCCCTGGCCTGTTTCCTAATAACCAGTTATGTTCTGCAAGATTCCAGAACATTCCAGCGACCAAGTGCTACTACTAAAAAGATCCTGAACATAGCATATGCCAACCTTACTCTGGCTAGAGGACAGCACCAGCGGATGATTTTAATTTTCTAGAAGTATTGTGTGGGAGAAGGTGCCATAGCTGAGATACCCCCTTGTTCAGGACCTTAAAATTAAATACCTTGAATTTAGCCCCAAAGCTACCTGTAGCGGGTTAAAGCTTCCTTAACAGTGACATGAATGTGATTTTGCTGCCTGTTAGCAAATGTTCCTAAAGAATTCTCTGAATAATTGAAGCTTCCAAATTACCTTAAGATAATTTCCTAGAGATTGCTGCAGCATGAGGTGCAAGTTGACAAAATAGTTTCACATTCTGAGGTAAAAGCATTCGCCTCTTGAAAGATGGTAAATCTGCGATTCTCTGTGGAATCTCTTTTCATAGAGGAGGAAGTGTGTAGTGCGGATAGGATATGGAATTCTCTTGGTCAAGCTTTCCTCGCTGGTGTGTGAAAAAGTAATTGTGGAGTTTGCTGACTCCCAGTGGCTGTCAAAAATAACTGCAGTTAAAACAAAACATAAATGCAGCCTGTTAAGCAGTTCTAGCCTTCATTTGAAACTGTTAACTGCTGAATGATAAAGGACTTTGGAGATCATTGGTTGTTTGTGGTTGTGATGGCCTTCCTGGGGGCTAGATGCCACCCCACATAGGATTTTGCCCTTCAATACAGTACAGTTTCCTGCCTGCCCCACAGCGCCAGGGGTCCCCGCAGGAAATGGAAAAAGAGAAAACTGGTTCATGGGGAGTAAGGCCTGGGCCTGAGTATAACCTACCCAAGCTTGGATTGATAACTGAGGTAAAATTGAGATGGTTTCTTTTTAACAGTGAACAAGAACAAAGTTTATTTTAAAAAATGTTACTGAGGTAAGTATTAACATTTAACTAGGCGTTGTGAGATCTTAGTACATGCCTCAGGAAAACATTCTCTCAGGCAGATTTAGAAGATATATCACCATAGCACTGTGCGGCAACTAAGTTACACACCAGGCCCAGCAAAAACTCACTGGCCCATGAACAACTCCGTCCCCCTCAAGAAGATCTGATACGTGCTGAGATCTTTAATCTCCTGTCCTTTAGACTAACCCTCAAAAGATAACTCCTCTCATTCTGCAAAACGGAACCTCTCCCTGCCCGATCACTTTCCCCTGTACAGTTCCTATTGACTAGTTCATCATGTTGCTGTGACTGGCTCCGTTGTCTGTGGGGTACACTTCTATGGCTTTACTTGTCACAGTGGTTTTTACTCAGTATTTTATTTGCCTGGCCTGTCACTTACAGAGAGACTACATGAGTTATGGACAAAGGTGAAGAATCATTGAGAAGTGACATAAAGGGGCGAAGAGCAGGGCTAGAATTGTGGGCATGCTAAGCAGTGTACAGGAAGTGGAGTTTCTTTTTTTAAGAATATCTTGCTCATCTTGATAACTGTAGCCCAGATATTTCTGCTTTGTGATGCACTATGTACACGCACGTTCATGACATTTGGGATTGAACTCTGGGTCACATTGCAGAGTATCTTGACACTCAGGATTTTTTTTAACTGTTGAAATTGTCGACTTTCCCTCAGGGTGAAAGCATATAGGAAAAATGTCCTGGCAAAATGTGTAAGTATCTGTCTTTTTCTTATGGAGTAAATTATTTTATTGCCACCCTTTTCCTTCAACAGCATATATTAGAGCCCCCCCTCCCCCCCCAGGAACTTGTTCTTCCCTTTTGAATTCCAGAAATAAGATATTTAGGAGTATATGAATATTTTGGGTTGCAGATGCAGATAAACTTGATGCAGATAAACTTAAAGTTGATAGTTTTTTGAAGCGGCAGATAGGTTTGTCAAATTGACCATTAGTCCAACACTTTCCCCATGCTTTCTACTATGAACGTTCTCAAGTTCTGATTTTAAAACAGTTGGTATATATGATGCAGAACAGTGACTTATATTCATTTCATCAGTCTTAAACAACATGGAGTGATAGATACCCCAGTACATCACAATTCTGTACAGATTCTCCAACTTTAAAAAACTACTTGAAAGAATTATAGAAAACTGTTACCAGAGGTACAGCACAGCCCGCTGCTCAGTTTTACGTTTGTTACTCATAGACAGTTGAAGGAAATTAAAATGCTTTCTTTCTGAAAAACAGTACGGTGGAGACATTTCACGGAAAATGAAGCTTTTGAAGAGGCAAGCAGAAGGAAAGAAGAAGATGAGAAAAATCGGGAATGTTGAAGTGCCCAAGGATGCATTCATCAGTGTTTTAAAGAGACAGCTTGATAAGTAGTTGAAAGTCAACAAGTATTACTTCCAGCTTCTTTGGAGTCAAGTTATAGAATGGCCAGTGCTGTTTGCAAGCTGGGCGGGAGGTCTTGAATCTCATATGCAGTGTGAGTGTAAATAGACAAATGTGATAGAAACTTCCTTAAATTGTGTGTGTATATAACTATTTTACTGTTCAATAAAACCTCCTGTATCACCACAATCTATTTCTTACTGTGAGAATCCCTGACATGTGGAGCTTACAGACACTTGGAATTTTGAGGAATGTTAGTAGATGCCACCATAAAAAGACTGCCAGGAGGGGTGTGATAAGCTTTTTGCTTCAGGAAACAGATGCTGTTGGTTACACTTCCTAGAGAAAGGGGGCGATGTTGCCAGACTCAGAGATATGAGAGCCAAGCTGCAAGAGACGAATTACACGAGGAGGGGCACGTGAAGGGAGTCACAATGTTAGCCGGGAAGCTGAGTTCTAAAAGAGATTGGAAGGCTTTGTCAATTTCCCCTCTCTACAGAGCCAGGGAGATCTCTGCTCAGAGGGTTTGTTAATTTCCTCTTTGCCTCAGAAGGCTCTTGTCAGTTTCACCTCCCCTTCTAAGCCCAAGAGGAAATAAACCACCTGAGCAGGGATCTCCCTGGCTCTGTAGAGAGGGGAAATTGACAAAGCCTTCTGATCTCTTTTAAAACTCAGCTTCCCAGCTAACATTGTGACTCCCTTCACATGCTCCTCCTCATGTATAATTCGTCTCTTTTAGCTTAGCTCTAAGAAAGTCTGTGGCTGCAGCTAAGGGTCCACAGCTAGGACGTGGCTGTCTGGGATGAACTGGGTGTTTCTGTCAGTCAGTCAGCTGGTAAGGATCAAGCCAAGGCATCCTCATTTCTATTCAAGACTCGGGAAGCAAGCTGAAGAGTGCTGACGTATTGTACGGGCTGCTGTTCCTGAGACTGCTGGAGCAGCAGGACACTGTCAGCACTACAGCCACATTACATTACAGCACTACAGCCGTCTGCAGGACCGCCTCTCCCCACCTGTTCCCTGGAGGGCACTTAGATCAGCTGATAAACAACTGTTGGTGGTCCTTGGCCCCAAGGAGGCTCACTTGGCCTCGGCCAGGGCCTTCTCGGCCCTGGCACCCACCTAGTGTAACTCTGTCTGTGGAAACTAGGGCCCAGCAGGATTTACTATCCTTCTGCCAGGCCTGCAAGACGACGATGTTCCAGCAGGCATATGGTTGAGGTTGGTGCACGGGCTGGTCTCCTGTTGAGGGGGAATGTTGCCCCCTCCCGTGACTATCTGCCGAGTCACATCGTGTGTACTATCTCCTGTCCCATGGAATTTATTTAGGTTTGGGCTTGGCTTGTGGGCCACAGGTAGAGTTGCTGCCTCTTATACTGATTTTTATGCTTTAATGTTTTTAAATGTTTAATGCGTTTTTATTAATTGATGTTATCTGAGCCCGCTTGCAGGGAGAGTGGGTTATAAATTTAATAATAAATAATAATAATTCTGCTCTATGTTCAGTCGTGTAGGCCTCTTTCTCTTCACTTCTATTCGGAATATATTAGATTAAATCCAAACCACCGTGATGGCTGGTTGCCTCCCCCTGCCCAAACACTTGCTGAAGGGCGTGTACAGTGCAGCGAGGGAGCTTGACCAGTCTCTTCACAGAGCAGTTTGACTGCGGTCTTCACAGCGCTTTTGCCATGAGGTCTAAAATAATACTTCTGTAACTACAGGGCACCTTCCGCAGGTGGATAGTTACTGCTCGGGTCAACCTTGCTGAGGTTTGGGTGTTGAGTGACCCTGCAGCCCTCTCTCCCACGACAACCAAGTTCAGCCATTGCGGGTAGACAGCCTCTACGCCGCCTTTATTGTTCTGTCAATGTTTCTACATACAGTATTAAAGTTGGTATTTAATATAAAAATCTTTAAATATTGTACATTAGCTTATGTGATGTCTTTAGGATCACTGCTGGCTTTTTCCACTTACCCTATAATAATAATATTTGCTGACTTCAAATAATTGACATATTTAAGTATAAATTTAAAAATATATTTTAATTTACTCTAAATCTCAGCACCGCACGTCAGTTTCCTCAGTGTCACTGTTGGATTGAATGTACGAATGAGCCACTCGAGACAAAACAATAACGTCCATACTGCTTTTGGCAACAGATTTCAGTGGAGCGAGTTAATCTCGTAAGTGTTCTTGTATTCAACAACGCTGGTTTATCCTGGCCATGCGATTAGGCTATGTGAGCGTTACCGCCTAATGGCTGGCAGGTTAAGTTCTCCAAGCTTCAACAGCCTTCTTAGCTGTAACTGCCACGGACTGAATGGGGGGGATGGGTCCATGTGTTTGAGCTGTGGTCCAACTCTGGCACTACAGAAGCGAACTCAGCCCTTGTTCTGACAATTGTGTTGAACATCTGAAGTTTCTGTATTAGGCACAGAAGAGACCAGAAGAAAACCAAACAGCAAAATATTTATTAAGCTCCAGAATGAGGTATGATAGGGTCAGTTTCCCCTCCACAGACAAATGCCTTTAAGAAATTGGCACAAAAATGCATCAACTGCAGTCCTTGTTACACAAAAGAACCTTTCCAACAAAGCACCTGGCCTCTGCCCCCAGAAGGCATCTCTCTATTCAAGGCCAGTTCGCTGCTGAACAAATAAAAGTGTAACCTGTGCAGGTAGTAATGCTATACTTTACCTTAAGCTCAAGTTAGAACTGCATTCCTAGTGATGCAGAACAGCATGGGGAATTAAAGGGCATGTCAGCATTCAAAGTCTGTAGAACTCATGAATATTTTGTCTACTTTTGCCTTATGGGAAAAATCATAACCTTCTAAAACTTAAGTAGACTTGAATTGCATAAGAAAATGACAGGTAAGCATGCCGAAGGAAGCAAATCGTGTGCGTAAAGCTGTCGGGGGTGGTGGTTTTCTTTTACAATGCCAAAGTGTTCCCCCCCCCCTCACTTTTTTCTCTCCAGGAGAGAGCTGGAAGCCTCAAAAAGGTGATGTGGGGGACAGCGATTGAAGAGAAGGGCGTTTCGTTTGCCCTCCTCCTCTTAACACAGCTGTGGGCTGCACGGCAGTTCGTCCACATGGGATCCTCAACTTGTTGGCATCGCTTTTGCCAAGAGTCACAGGCAGCTGTTGGACTCATCCACTGGCACGGAATACAAGCCAAGCGTGCCCCGCCTATCGAGGTGCTTGAGGTGGCTTTGATTTTGCTGTAATGACTAACGTGGCTGTCATTCTGGAAGCTGAAGCTGATAAAATGTTTCCAAAATAATTGCCTGCCCTTGCAGATACTGCTTTCAAACAAAGAAGGTGTATATTTTTTAAGGCAGCCAATCACTAATGTGCAAGTGTGTAAACATTTCATAATAAACTCCCTGATTATCTGAGTCTATGTTGACATTACAAAACTCAAGCCAAAAAGTGTCTTGAGACAAATAATGAAATATTTTTATACTTTGCATTACAGAATGCTTTTCTCTCTGTGCAGAGAGTACAAATATGGCTGTGCTCGGACGTCATGATGGTTCCATTGATTTTTAATCGCATACAGCTAATGTGTAACAGCGAACACAAATTTCGCTAGGAAAGTACAGCTTGTTACATGGCTAGGAGGAATGTAAGAGTGTACATGTTGGACCTTCAAGTAAGGGGGGGGGGAGAAGCATAGTCCTTAGGACTCTCTGTTTTAACCAGTTTCCAGCATATTGCACAGCAGTCAATTCACCTGCTATCTAACACATTGCCAGGGACAAGCAGACGGATTCTAGCTCTGGTTTCTCCTTCAGTCTTGCTCTTTCATACTGTGCAGCGGATCCACAAGTTTGTTGTGCACATGCATTAAACCTTTAAGGAAAAAACAACTGTAACTGTAATAGAATATACAAGATTACGGATTTATTAATGCAGAAAAGCTGCCATTTGGGGCTTTTATACTTCTGATAGTTAACAATCTCCATTTCACGAATAGTAAAGAGTTCAGTAGCACCTTTAAGATTAACCAACTTTATTGTAGCATAAGCTTTCGAGAACCACAGCTCTCTTCGTCAGATGCATCTGACAATGCATCTGATGAAGAGAGCTGTGGTTCTCGAAAGTTTATGCTACAATAAAGTTGGTTAGTCTTAAAGGTGCTACTGGTCTCTACTATTTTGCAACTACAGACCAACATGGCTAACTCCTATGGATCCATTTCACTAATGAGCATGCATAGAAAACGGTTGCTAAGGACCAAGCCAAATGGTGCGCCCAGTTCCACTGACAGGTGCAGGGGGTCAACTCTGATAGGACCCAAGCGTGTTGTTCAAACAAATCTGACCTGGAGAGCCACTGCTGGCCCTGTTGGGGAAACATGGGTATGGGTACTTGAATGTTTACCTTGAAGAGGCAAAGAGTGGCTCCCTGGGGCCATTTTAAATTAGGAAAATGCGAGGGAGAGAGAGAGTCTAGATCAGTATTGTGCCCCCGTGCCTGGAAAGTTTTTCAAAAAATATTAGAAGCTTCCATCACAGAACACCCAGCATTGCTTCTGGTTGGTCCTAAGTCCTCCCCACACTGGTAACAAAGAATTAGGTTTCTGTTTTTAAGGAAGAATGAATATTCTTTTCCGTGGCTGCCCAATCTCTTTTCTAAGCAGGATGTCTGTGCTTTAATCAACAGTGTGACAGACAAAAATTCCCCAGCACAGAGATGTAGTGATCTCTACGGAAGTATGCAGTGTCAGAAAAGCAGGCATCCCAGCAAAGAAGAAGTGGCATCATTGATGGAAATCGTGACAGTCATACTTGTCCGTGTCAAAGAGGCTTCTTTGCACACCAGAGTCCAAAAATGTGCCGCTCTGTTCTTTCACGGACAAAAGTGAACAGAAATAGCAGAGATCTGAATTACTGTTTGGGATTCCAAACTCTTGGCATTACTGCTATTTATGCACCAGATTCCTAGAAAAGAGGCACCATCAAGTTATTAAAGCGCCTCCTACAAGGCAAAGATTTTTCTTAAGCATTTCTAAAATAATGGCGAGAGGAGAAAGGTAACGACAAAGACCTGAGCCATGGGTGTAAAGGAGACTGAACAGTAAGCTGTAAGTGGGTGAGATTTTTTAATGCTCTTCCATATTCATTTAAAACTTTGATGTGCTCAATTTGTATTTCCAAGGAAAGATTTGAGGCCAGTTTTCTTCTTGCTTGGCAAGTTTTCTGCTTGGTAGATTTAAAAAGATGAGGAAAGCATTTAATTTTTTTTTTAATTCTCAGACTTATAGCCTGAATGGTACAATATAGAGGCTGCTTCCACACACGTTGGATAATCCACTTTCAATACTCTTTTGTGAACATTTGGAACTGCTTTTCCATGTGTGGAACAAAAAATCCACTTCCAAAGGACTGCTAAAGTGCATTGAAAGTGCATTATTCAACGTGTGTGGAAATGGCCAGAGTGAGATGGCAGAATGGACTGTATGGGTGGACCTCAATGCCACAAAACCTGTTGGGAAACCTTGGGCCAGTCTTCTCATCTTAACCTACTCTCAGAGAGTTGCTGTGATAAAAGAACAGAGGCAGCCAATTAAACATCTGAACTGACTCTCAGCCTCTCCGGGAAGGGGGTACTCACCTTTAAAATACTTCACAGTTTTAACTCTTAGTTCTAAGGTTGCATCTTCGTCACAAACAAAGATTGTGTGAGGATGTTGCTGAAAAGCAGAAACTGTCCACATATGATTGACCCCTTCTTCAATTGCCTTGTACAAGGCAAAAGCTTTGTGCGCTCCTGTGATTAGAATCATTACCTGTGAGAAGAAAAAGTGAATGTGCAACTATTCCAAAACACGATCAGTTTGCTAGAGTACACCTGTTACCAATTGCTCCAGCAGATATTAATACATGTTCCTTGTTGCCTTTATTTTATACGTTTGTGAAAGATGCGCACACCCACACAAAGGTTTAGATTAGCAGATCCCCTGGAGTTTTACCATGGCAGGAAGGATGTTTGTGCGTGTGTGTGTGGGAATTTAAAATTACCACAGGAGAGCAGAGGCAAGAAAGTCACACACTCCATGAATGAGAAATCCTTCCATCTGTGGAAAAACTCCAATCTCAGTACAGCAGTCTAGGAAGCATTGCCATTTATCCCCCTTCATTAAGTCAAGACACAACTGTTACATAAAAGGGGAGTTTTTTGTGACTGTAAATGGTTATTCACTCAAGATCACCACCTGGTTATAATCAGTGCAGGCGTGCACACAAACCATGCTAGGATGTTCTCGCCCCCCCCCCCCCACATACATGCCAACAAACTCATCCACTCCACTCAGTCTTTTCTATCGTTTTGGTGCCTGTATTATTTCCCCCCGTGAGTGAGTCAACCCCTATGCATGAATCCACTCTCAGTCCTCCTGGTCTAATTCTCAGGTTGTGTTTGGTCTGTGCCGCCACAACTGAGGTTTCAAGTGACTAAAATTCACAAATACTAGGAAGGAGGGTGTAATGAAATGGTTACCAAGGGTGAAATGAGTGCTGCTTGCAGTTAATCTGTCTTAAAGGGAAAAAATATGTTCCCCATGAGGTTTATGGGCTGTAGTGCCAGGGAGGGGCCTGCAGGAGTCTTGGTAGGGGACGCCCTTCATCCTGGACTACAGCTCCCAGCTGCCCCAGGGCCAAGAAAGTGCGGGAAAAATAAGGGGTGGGGCAGCCACTATAAAAAGAGACTCAGCCCATCTTGGAGGGTTCCAGCCTCATCAGCTAAGCCTTGCCATCGTCCCAACTTCTAGTTTTCTACGGGCAAGGAATGTGTCTTTGTACAGGCCTGGTAGTCAATTGACAGAAGCTTCCAAGTTCTGTCAAAACTTGTTCTACCAGGGATGGTGAGAACCAGGCCTCTGTCAACATACAAAACACAGAAAGGGATACAGCAAGCCCAGGTTTTGCCTATAGCTTGCCAAGAAGGGAGAGGGGAAAAGACAAAAAGCAAAAAGTCCTGACATACTGCATGGGCCTCTAAAAAGACTGAGTGGGCTTTCTGAGACATGCTTCCACTGCCCCCCACCCTCCGCCATGAAACTCTGTCTTCATCCTCTCATACAAGGAAAGCTGTCTAGTTACACATGGCAATCGTTCCCGTCCCTCAAGGGCATCTTTTCCCGTCTTGTAGTCCTTGTAAGAAGTCTGTGAGGGAGGCGAGGCTGAGAATGTGTGAGAATGGCACAACATTGCCCAGTAAGCTTCAGGGCCAAGAGGAGATTCGAGCCAAAGTCCCCCAGGTTCAACTCTACAATCATTACACTGGCTATCTAGGTTGGTTGGTTGATTTTGTTAAAACCAAAATTACACCTATTACCATCTTAAGATGAAGCCACATACAGGGGGCCAAGTTCTTCCAGAAGGCAAGAAGAATGGCTGTTGTGGAAGGGGTGGGGGCTAGTGAAGATAAAGCAAGTCTGTTAGGATCCCCTTTATTTCCTCTCTTAGATTTTCCTTTAGCCTCCTTCTTTTTACACCCTCTGGGTAGATTGCTGCCACCAGGAATTATATTCCAAATTATTTCATTTAAATTTCCCTTTTAATAACGTGCCCAAGCGTCAGGCTCCTTCATGGGTCTATGTGGCCCTGAGGAAAGAAATGGGATATAGGAACAACATATACTCTGGGATGGGAAAAAACCCAAAATAAACTTTTTATTTTTTCAAGCAGCATATCGGTTTCACTCTATTACTGAAGCTTGATGGTTACAAAAATAGTCATCAGTTAGTTCTCAAGGTTTCTTTACATAGGCTCAGTCACACAGCTATACACAAACTTTCTCTCTCAAGCGCACAGTTTTCCTGCTTCAGATAGAATGAATGTTCTCTCGCAAACACGCACAGTTCAGGCCTCCACACAGCTTGCCTGCTTTGCCCAGACTGGATGTTCTCTCTCTGCTCAGTAACTAAAAACTGCCGTCATCAACCGATCATCTCACTCACTCATCCCTCTCTTTCACCCCCACACTTCACCTGTGCCGCACCAAGCATTTAAAGACGCACACACTCAAAATCATCACAAAGACATTAGTGGTAAATGCTGCAATAATCAGATTAATTCAGAAATTAATCTGCCAATGCTTTACAAGGCATCTTCTGTCCAATTCAGTCAGTTGGTGTAGCTGTTTGAGTGCTGGACTTCAAATCTGGGAGACCTTGATACGAATCTCTGCGCTGCCATGGAAGCTCCCTAAGTGACCTTGGGCCAGTCACATATTCTAAGCTTAACCTACCTCAGAGGGTTCTTGTGAGGATAAAATCAAAATGGGGAGAATGTTGTTGTAACCTGCTCAAAAAGCAAGGTAGAAATATTACAATAAATGAAATAAATTCTCCAACATGCGAGGACAAAAAAGGTGAGCTTACTTCTCTAGCATCCATCACTGTTCCCACACCAACTGTTAAGGCCATAGTTGGAACTTTAGATAAGTCTCCATCAAAGTATTTTGCATTTGCCAGAATGGTGTCCATAGCTAGTGTCTTTAGTCTTGTTCTTGATACCAAACTGGAGCCTGGCTCATTGAATGCAATATGGCCATCTGGACCAATACCTTTCAAGAGAACACAAATCAATTATATGGATACTTCCAAGAACCTTGTAAAATATCTTTAAAACAGAGAATAGACCTGTGACAAATTATAAACTGAGATATAATTGGACATTAATACTGGTAAAGTGTGTCACTTTAAAGTTCCATTTCTCCCGAGGGCTCTGAACCAATCAGAGCCCTTGTGATTTTGGCCTCAAGCAAATCCAAGTGATTGTCAGCCAGTCAGAGCCCGTGGAACTCTCTGGAAAGATGAATAAAAGCTAAGCTAAAAGGAGGGAGGGAGTGCGCATCTAACTTAAGGGAAGGTACCTGAAGGGCTGCCATATAGAGGATGGCGCGGAGTTGTTTTTTGCTGCCCCAGAAGGTTGGACCAGAACCAACGGCTTGAAATGAAATCAAAAGAGTTTTCGACTAAACAATACGAAGAACTTCCTGACAGAGCAGTCCCTCAGTGGAACAGGCTTCCTCGGGAGGTGGTGGGATTATGCGAGGGAGGGCAGGAAGGGTTACATCAGGGCTTAGTTCTTGTGGCCCCTCTTACATGCCCAGGGTAAGGCTGATCGCCACCTTGGGGTCAGGTAGCAATTTTCGTCAGGCCAGTTTGGCTGGGGATCCTGATGGTGCTTTGCCATCTTCTGGGCATGGAGCAGGGGGCACTGGGTGTGTTTGGGGGGGGGAGCTGTGAATCTCCTGCATTGTGCAGGTGGTTGGATTAGATGACCCTAGAGGTCCCTTCCAACCCTAGGATTCTGTGATTCTACGGTGAGTAAGCAATGCAAGCAAATGTAAAGGGAGCTGATGAGCCATATTAATGTATAATTAAATTCTCACTAAGCTGTTTTTCCTCCTTTCTCTTTGTTTTTTTAAAACAGAATTTTAAAAATAAAACAATATTGTTACCTCCAACAAACAGATCGATTCCTCCAGCTTCTTCAATCTTTTTTTCAAATGCATCACACTCTGCCTTTAAGTCTGGAGCGTTCCCATCGAGAATATGAGCATTGCTCGGATCTATGTCGATATGCTTAAAAAAATTGTTCCACATGTAAGAATGGTAGCTCTCTGGATGATTTCTGGGAAGCCCTAGAACAAAGATCGAACACAGAGGTTAGTTTTTTTCACCACAGTTCAACTCTGGAAAGGAAACAAGATTCCTAGATTCACAGACACACACACAATAAACCATTTTAGTTCAAGCCACTTGTGGACTCTAATCTACATTAGTAAAACCAGTATTTGCCGAAGAAAGAACCTACCTACATATTCATCCATATTGAATGTCTTCACATATTTGAATGAGAGATCTCCTTTTTTGTGATATTCGATCAGCTTTTGGTAGCAGCCCAGAGGTGTACTTCCTGCATTAAGCAAATTATTTCATTATTAATAAATAAATAAGAAATACTTTCATTGTAATTGCAAGCATTTTTTTGTTTAGATGTTCTCCCCCCCTATGTTTTTTATCCTCACAAAAATCAGCTAGTGAAATTGGTTAGTCTGAGTGAGAGAATAACTGGCCCATGGCCATCCAGGGAGCTTCCATGGCAGTGACAGACAGATTCCCCCCCCCCTTGGGCATGTCCTGTTTAAAACCCAACATCTCATATCACTGGGTCTGCTGCCATAATTTCAGTGTGTGGTTTTTTTTCACTTTTTGAGAACTTTGTTCTTCCTTTCTAGAATCTCAGAATAATTTACGCTGCAAAATGGAAAAAGGACCTCTGTGCAAGCTTAGAAGAACAGGCAAACAAACTTGTTGAATATGTACTAATGGCGCAATTAACAGCTTGTTTGAGAAACAGATCAATCCCGAATTTTGAGGAGAGCTGGAATGTGTATTATGCAAGCAGCAAGACAAATTTAGGCAATGTAAAAGCAGAATGAGAATTAGTTCCAAATGAAATATTTGGGGGTGGGGGGAGAATTTTTCTTTATTTAAACTATAAACAGTAAACATAAAAGATAAAAAACGTTCTAAAAAAAACACACTAACAATACATATAAACATAAAATACAATACATATAAACAAAGAATAACAAACAAGACAAGTAGCTAGTAATAATAAAGGAAAAATACAGTTTAAAAGGATAAGAAAAAGACTAAAACTAAACTACAAATTGAGTTCCGATTTTCTCCACAACAAATATATCTTTTTCAAAGGCTCATTTATTCTATGTCAAACATAAAAGCCCTCTTTTTTCTATTGTTCATGATTCTTAAACCCTAAATCCAGGTATCATAATAAGTCATCAAGTTTTGCCATTGACGCAAACCAAAACTTTTCTGTCATATATGCCTGTCTGCATATCTGCCATGAATGTATTCTGTGTTGTGTTACTGGTCCTCTGAGGGCATGAGAAGTTTCTTGTTGATGTTAAGGCAGTAGGTTATCTTCCAAGTATTTACTTTCTCTTTCCCCTACTGCCTCCAGCAAATGTCCTTGAAGGCCGGCTGCAGCCGGCTCGAAATGTATCCGTCTTGGGAACTGAGATGATTTCATTCTTTGATCTGTCTAGCCTAAACCTAGCCTCTCCTCTTCACCCCCCACTGGCTCCTTCGCACTCAAACTTCAACGGTCCCTATCCTGATGGCAGGAACCTTCCCTATAACTAACACTACCAACCCCATCCACGTCACTTCTGCCAATTCAGTTGTCTGAGCACCTTGAACTTGATGGATCTCTAATAAAGTTACTTCAACCAATACACCTGCGTGTTTGCTGTAGAGAGTTTGGGGGATCCACCTGTGCCAAGGACTGACATTATCCACCATTCCTCCATTGTAGGCAATGTTGGAGTTTTCCATTTTTCTGCATACAGTACTCTTGCTGCCATGATTAAATATAAAAACAAAGTTCCAAAGCTTCTTTCCAACTGACTGCCCATCATTCACAACAAAAAAGTCTCTGGTTTCAACTGGATTTTAATCTTCAAAATCTTCTGAATCAATTATTGTATCTGCAATCAGAACCTGTTTGCTTTCTTACATGTTCACCACATATGATAAAATGTCCTTGTTTAGCACATTTCCAACATCCATTTGAGGCATACTTGTACATTTCATCAGCTGAAAAGCAGCAGGCATTTAAAAGGGGGAAACTGGAAGCGCAAACCCCTATTCTGCAGACCTTCTGCTGCCCTGAAAGTGATGTTTTTATGAACCAAACGAACCAGTTTGCAAACCGGGGCAAGTTCGTGAAAGTTCCTGGTTCATGAAATGTGACGAACCACGAATCACATGGTTCGGATTTTTCCTGGTTCATGCCCATCTCTAGTGTTGACCTTAACCTAGTTGTACCATAAATATCTATGTCACCCAAATCTTAAGTCATGCCCTTCAAGGGCCAATAGTCTTTTATTTTTCAACATCAAAAAGAGTCCAGTAGCACCTTTAAGACTAACCAATTTTATTTTATTGTAGCATAAGCTTTCGAGAATCAAGTTCTCTTCATCAGATGCCTGATCCGAACCAGTTCGGAACAGGCATCTGATGAAGAGAACTTGATTCTCGAAAGCTTATGCTACAATAAAATAAAATTGGTTAGTCTTAAAGGTGCTACTGGACTCTTTTTGATTTTGCTACTACAGACTAACACGGCTAACTCCTCTGGATCTTATTTTTCAACAAAATCCATTCCTTCATCTAAACCAGACAGTTAGCTGCAAAATATAATCTCAAATCTGGTAGATCCAAACCTCCTTTTTCCTTTGCATCCTGTAGAATCTTAAATTTAACCCTTGGTTTTTTGCCTTGCCATATAAATCTCAATATACCCTTCTGCCATTGCTTAAATGGTGCCTCAGTTTTCAATACTGGAATTGTCTGAAATAGGAAATAACATTCTAGGTAAAACATTCATTTTAATTGTAGCTATTCTTCCCAACAACGATAGTTGAATTTTATCCCATCTTAACATATCACTTTTAATTTCATTCCAAGTCTTAATATAATTATTTTGGAATAACATACAGTTCATATTTGACAAAATGATACTCAAGTATTTTACCCTTTTCTCAATTTTAAACCCTGCTTTGCTCTCCAATTTCATTTGGTCTTGTATTTTCATATTTTTAGTAGCACTTGGGTCTTCTGCTTATTAACCTTAAGACCTGCCACTGCCCCAAAGTCTTTCAATTTTGACATTAAGGTTTCAACTCCCTTTAGGGGATCCTCCAAAACCAGCACCAGATCATCCGAAAAGGCTCTTAACTTATAAGTCTCCTGTTTCACCTTTAAAATTCCAGTTGTCTCATCTTCTCTTATGTCCCTGTTCAGGACTTCAAGCACCAGTATAAATAACAAGGGTGACAGTGGGCAACCTTGTCTTGTACCTCTTTGTATTCCACATGGTTTAGTTAACTCCCCATTAACAACTATTTGTGCTGACTGGGATGTATAAATCGACTTGGTCCATTTTATAAAATTATCTCCAAAGTCCATATCTTCCAAGATCTTAAAAATTTCCAATTTAAATTGTTAAAGGCCCTCTCACCATCTAGAAAAATCAGAGCAGCTTGTTTTTCATTATGTTTTTCCAAGTACTCCAGAATATCCAATACTATTCTTGCATTGTCCTTCAGCTGCCTCTTAGGTAGAAATCCACTTTGGTCTTCATGAATAACATCCTGGAGAATACTTTGAAGTCTTCCAGCCAATATAGTTGCAAACAACTTATAGTCATTGTTTAATAATAATATTGGCCTATAATTTCTTGTTAATGTCTGGTCTTGTCCATCTTTTGGTATAAGTGTTATATTGGCTTCCTTCCACATCTCAAACATTTTACTCCCCTCTAGGATAGTGTTCATCGTCTTTTGTGCTCATTGCTTAGTATCAATTTAGGCTTTAAATGTGGTTTGATATACAGAACAGTTCCATTCCTCTTTTTAGTGTCTTCTATAAATTCTTCATCCAGTACTTTATAGGTCAGCAATTTTGTATTGTTTTTTCCTAATATGGGTTTCTTGCAAATAAAACTTATCATATTTTAGGTTCTTCAAATAGTGAAATATTTTCTTCCTTTGCCCCATTAATATTCTATGTTAAACTTCTGTAATCCATATTGCCATCAGATTCTTAAAGTTAATAAAATGGGGGGGGGGGGAATCAAAGAAATATATGTGGGAAGATAGAAAGAGCGGAGTTAAGTAAGACTGGTAGACCCCATCTCCACCTCCTCCTTACTCTGCTCCAGTTGCCCTGTTGATGCCTCTGTTAAACTTTCTTTCGGAGTGTCATCCAAGTTTCTATATTTTTCCAGAAAGTCTCTGGCTTTATGCACCGAGTACAGCCTAAATCTTTGTTTTTGAAATGTAAAAATCACACCCTCTGAAGTATCCCATCGAAAAGCAATATTTTTCTAATTTTTCCACCAGAAAGTTGTAATCCTTCCATTTGCGCAGAAACCAAACAGGAATTTCTTTTAGAACAATAATCTGGGTACTGCCAATTTTTAATTTTGTGTTATAATGCTGTTGTAAAATTTGCTCCTTTACCATTCTTAGAAAACAGACCAGTACATGCCTTGGGAGCTTCCTTGTTCTAGCACATTTTGAGTTAATTCTGTATACTTTGTCACTTTCCATTTGCATTAATTCCTGATCCCAATCCAAAAATTCAGCCAAGGCTGTAATCAGTTTGTCTGCGATGTCCTTACCCTCCTCTTCTGGACTGGATCTAAACCTCAAAGAAAATTCTTTTTTTCGCATTTCTAATAAAGCCAAATTATCCAATTGTTTTTTCATCTATATGTCATGAGAATCTACTTGTTCTCTAAAACCCTGACCTTCTCATTATTTTGGTTTACTTCTGCAGAAACTTGTTTCATAGGTTGGTCCGATTTTTGAACTTGCTCTGTCATTTGATCTCTCAATGCAACAATATTTTATCCATTCATTTCTCAAGGGAGTCCATTTTGTCCCCCAGGTTCTTCCCCAACTCATCCATCTTGTCAGTCATTTGCTGGAATAATTTCTGAAATTGTTCAATTTCCAGAAAATCTAAAGAACCACATCGGGTTTTTCTTGTGGTGGTCATTATCTGTAAATATTCTGTAGTTACCAGAAGGAACCCGCAGGTGGCAGCACGTGTCTAAAAATCCATAGCCACAAATTATCTCTTTCGCTACAGCAACCATCTCTCTTTCACTCTTCGTTTAGTCCTGTTACCATAACAACCAAAGAAAACACTCCGGAAGCCCAAGGTCTTCTTATCTCCTTTAGTCAAAACAACAGAAAATCCACTACTTCATTTTTTTAATGAACATTACTTTAATCTCAAATGCATTTTTCTTCCCAGAAAAAGTCCAAATCCACAAGAGCTGTAAGGATCTTACCAAGGAATTTACAAAAGACTGGTAAAGACTTAGTGTCATGATATTAGGAAGGCTTTGTTAGGAACAAGGCACATGCAAAATCCAGTCACACACAGACTTCAGAGATAACTAGTTTCCCCCCCCCCTTTTGGGGGTGCTGGGCATTCAGGCGTAGAGCACTCAAGGCCAATCTGCCAGGCCCCCAGCTGCACAACCTTGAAAGAGAAAGTGCAAGCTAATCTTGGCAAAGAAACCCAGCTGCACCATCCCCCTTCCTTGGGACAGATGGCAGATGCCAACATCCTGAGATCTTCTGCTACCTGAAAATCATTTCCCCCCAAGTTTCTGCGGATATTTTTTGTGAAAGTCTTTTAAGAGCTTAGGTGTCGAATGTCTGTGGCTCTAACCCATTCAGCTTGACTCTTACGGAAGACCTTCCATTGGACCAAATAATACAGTCCTCCTCCTTTTAGGTTAGAGTCCAAGATTAAGTTGGTTTCATAATGTGGTTGTCCATCTATCATTAGAGACGGGGGCTGGGCAGGATCAGGGTGCCATTTGTCTGCCCCTGGATCCTTTTTCAGCAAGCTGAAATGGAAAACTGGATGGATGTGTCTTAAACTCTTAGGAAGGTCCAGCTCCACTATAACAGCATTGATTCACTTGGTTATTTTGAAAGGGCCTATATACTTCCACCCCAATTTCTTACTGGGCTGGGTGCCTCTAAGATTCTTGGTACATAAATATACACTGCCCCCCACTTTCAAATCCCAGGGGGGAGATCTGTTTTTATCTGCTTGTTGTTTATAATCCATCTTAGCTTGCTCCAATGTTTTTTTTTAAATCTTCCTCTGATTTACAATGTCAGTCCACCATTGCTGTAAGTTCCCCGTCTTTTCCCATAGCTCCTTGGTCCAGTAAGGGCATGGGTTTTCCTTCAAAACCTTGTGTCACTTTAAAGGGGATGGTTTCAATATAACTGTGTACACTGTGTTGTAATAGTATTCAGCAAAAGGAAGGTAGTCCATCCAATTATCTTGGTAATTGATGTAACACCTTAAAAACTGCCCCAACACTTGATTCATTCTTTCACATTGTCCATCTGTTTGTGGATGGTGACTCAAACTCAGTCGCTGATCAATCCCAATTACTCTCAGCAGCTCCTGCCAGAAGGTGGCAATGAACGGGGGGCCCTGTCAGAGATCACCTTGGTTGGGAAAGAATGCAAACACACCACATGTTGCATAAACAAGTTTGCTAGCTTCTTGGCAGTGGGGATTGTAGAGCAAGGAACAAAATGGGCTTGTTTCGAAAATAGGTCCACTATCACCAGAATCACTGTTTCCCTTGGAAGGGGGGAGATCTATGATGAAATTCATGGAAATAGTTTCCCATGGTCTGGCGGGGGCTGGTAAAGATTGTAGTAATCTAGGAGGCTTTCTTCCCCTCTTTTTCCCCATTACACAGATTTGACAGGTGGACACATATTGAGATATATCTCTTCTCATTCCTGGCCAGAAAAACTGTCGCTGTGCTAGGCGGAGGGTTTTAACAAATCCAAAATGACCAGCAGTTTTATCATCATGACAACGTTTCAATACTTCCTCCTATAGAGTTTCTGGGATATATAATCGTCCGTTTGCATCCATTCTCACTTTTTTGCAAAAGTTCTGGTAAGCGCTCTCCCCCTCCATCTCAGTTTCCTCCCTCACTTTCACTAACCAAGGTTCAGGTTGCAGGCAGGGGGGTTGTGAATGGGTCTGGGATCAGGATACAACTCCTCCCAACTGGCTGGGGGTGAATAGTCGGTCAATGACCTCCTTCTTTTGGCTGTCATGCTGTGGAAGTCTAGACAATGTGTCAGCCAAGAAATGTGATTTCCCAGGGAGGTGTTTGTGTGAAACAAAACTTAGAGAAAAATTCCGCCCACTTAAGTTGCTTAGCTCCTAGTTTCCTAGGCAGTCATAAATACTCCAAATTCTTATGATCTGTCAATACCTCAAATGGAATTTTCAGGGCCGGATCTACATATTTTTTGAGGGGGGGCAAAAGTGAAAAATGGCACCCCCTTATATTTTTTCTTTATATATACATCTATGATCAATGTTTTAATATAGATATATAATAAACAACTTTTAAACCACCGAATAAATTGCGTTGACTTCTATGAATTGTTAATAATAACAACTTTACATTATCTTATCCATCATTAGCTAAGCATTCCTCCTAGAATTCCTTTTGTTGTAGGGAGCCAAGGGAGTTCATAGGCAGACATGCATGTTAGATATTAGGAAGGCAGAGTTTAAGGAACTCAGAGGCCTGATGAGAGTCATTCCATGGCAAAAAATACTGGAAGGGAGAGGAGCAAGCGAAGGGTGGGCTCTCCTAAAACAAGAGCTATTGCGAGCTCAAGCTGTCAATGTTCCAGTAAGACAAATGTGGTAGGGAACTCACAATGACAGGGGAAATTTAAAATCCAACAATGGAAGCCCACTACCCAAATAAAGAAAATAGATTCAAATTCTTAATTCTAGAAAAATAACATTTATTGGTTAGCCAAGGCAAGTTTCTGACACCCAAAAGAATCCACAGCAGATGCAAAGTAGAGATATATGAAAAGTAAACTCTCTTGCTAGGGCATCATGTCCTTTGGAGAAAATGCAGATAACTACTTAACTTCAACTAAAAGTGAATTTTTCTGGCTTTTTTTCCTGCAAAACTTCTCACAGCATCATCATAATTTATGGCATTTGCCACACCACTTTCAATAGACAATATAGCCAGTCTTGACAAACACTCCTGATACATTGCTGACCTGAGGTAATCTTTTGGCTGGAGATCAGATCTAATTCTGGGAGATTTCCAGCCTGGAAGCTGGCAACCACCATACCATAAGGCTGAATGCTAAGGACTGTTCTTACTAGTGGTGTAAAATTTCCACAAGTTTTGAAGCCATAGGAAAAAGGTCCCCCCTCCTTTTTTTTTTGCTACATAACCTGGGAAATTTGGGGGGGAATTGATATGTACGCAATTCATTAACTTACTTTCCTGACAAATCATGTCTTATTTTATTGATTTAACAACTTAGCATATAGAAGTGTGCTATGTGGAATAATTAAATTTAAAAGTATAAAGTATATTAGTATTAGTATCCCACACCCCTACCTTCCTGCCTTGGTTTGATCATCTCCCTCTGTGCTGATCTCTGAGCAAATACAGCAAATAGAATGGCGCCTGCCAGCTGGTGGGGTGATGGAGGAGCCCCCCCTCCCCCTCCATGCGCACCTTTTGGTGCGGTGGCACTTCAAGCTCTTCTCACCCCGGGCAGCAGCGCGCACATGCAGAGACAGGAAAAAAGCGAGTGAGCCAGGCACAAGCGCCTATTTGCTGGGAAGAGAGGCGAATGCAGATCCCCCTCCTTGCCGGTGCACAGGCCGCTCTCTCTTTGATGGAGTAAATGGAGGCGGCTACTGGCTGCCGGGGCCTGGCAGGGCGGCAGTGGAGCCCTTCCCCTTCCCTTCCCCCTTCACACACACATGCCTTCTGCTGGCTGTCCCACCGTTTGGTGTGCTTTGCTCTTGAGAGTTGAGGCAGAAAAAAAAAACAAGAGGGAGAGCTGGGCATGAGCGGCTGTTTGCTGGGGAGGAGAACTCGGATTCTTCTCTTTGCCCATTTGCTGCCCCCTCTTTGATGGCGCCCGGGGCAGGCAACCCCCCTGCCCCCCCCCCCAAGATCCGGCCTTGGGAATTTTGGCCCCTTCCAGTAAATGTCTCCAGGTTGAGAGGGCTGGCTTTACTGCCGCAGCTTCTTTGTCCCAGATCAACCAGCGGCACTCCACCTCTGAAAACCTCTTTGAAACATAGGCACATGGGTGTAGCTCCCCATCTGAACCCTCTTGGAGAATCACTCCCACGCCATTGCACAATCACTTGCATCAACCTGGACAATGAATTTTTTATTCTCGTCAGGATGACATAAGATGGGCTCAGAAGTAAATTGTTCCTTCAGTTTCTTGAAGGCTTGTTGGCACTCCCCGCTCCAATTCAGTTTAGCACCTGGCTTTGCCGCCACTGCTTCTCTGCCTTTGGTTTTTAACAGCTCTGTGAGAGGCAGGACAATAGTCACAAAATGCTTAATGAAAAGTCTGTAAAAATTTGCAAAGCCTAGGAACGATTGTAACTGGCATCTGGTTTGTGGTGCCTCCCACTCTTTGATGGTTTGGACCTTGCCTGGGTCCAAACTTAACCCTTTGCTAGACACTCGATATCCCAAATAATCGAGCTCTGTTTTGTGAAGTTCACAAAAGCTTGGCATACAACTTATTCTGATGCAGGGTGGTCAGTACTTCTCTGACTAACTGGACATGGGAATCATAATCCTGATTGTAAATTAACATGTCATCAAGAAAAACCACGGACCCTTTGTATAGATGCTTATGCAGAACTTCATTTATCAAATTCATAAAGACCCCTGGGGCGTCCTCTAACCCAAAAGGCATCACCAGATACTTATATTGACCCAGAGGCGTATTAAAGGCGGTTTCCCACTCATCTCCTTCCCTTATCCTCACTCTGTAATAGGCATCTCGCAAGTCCACTTTGGTGAAGATTTTTCCCTTGGTAAGCAGCCCCTGCAGATCTCTTATGATAAGTAGTGGGTAGGCGTTTGACACCGAAACTACATTTAGTCCCTGGTAATCAGTGCATAGTCTCAACCTCCCATCCTTTTTCTTGCAAAACAGCACCAGAGCTGTATGGGGGGAGTTAGCTGGGCGAATAAAGCCGCTCTGCAGATTCTTATCAAGAAAATTTCTGCGTTCTTCCCACTCCGCTGGGCTCATGGCATATAACTTCCCCTTTGGGAGACTGCCCTGAGATCAATTCTATTACACAGTCAGTGAGGCGATGTGGAGGAAGATCATCTGCCTCCTCCTCTTCAAAAACTTGCCTTAAATCATGGTACTCCTGTGGAATTTCAGTCAATTCCTCCTGGGTCAGGCATACCTCCTCCAGTATGGGGGGGAGTGGGCCCCCATGTCATATTCCACACATGCTTTTGGCATCCCTCTGCCGGGAAGCATATACATCCAGCTTTCCACTGTACATAGGGATCACGGTCACAGAGCCACTGGACTCCCAGCACCACTGGGAACTTAGGGTCTTTCTTCCCAATAGTACCCCATCCCCACAGGGGTTAACTCAGTTTCATAAGAACACTTGTCTCTTTTCATATGAGATCCATCCATCTGTTCAAACTGGACCGGCTGAGGCAGTACAACTAGGTCAAGCCCCAAACCAGTTGCAAGGGCAGGGGATAGCAGATCTCTGCTGCATCCCTAGTCTATGAGGGCTCAGATGTGAGTTCCTCTCCTCGGATGCACTGAGGTGACAGGGATAAAAAAATAAGGTCCCTTTGGGTCTCATCGAGGGTGTTGGCACCTGTGATTCTTGGGCCTGCTGGCGGGTGCCCTTCACAGCAGGTCTTTTCCGTTTCCTGTCACATTTTCTTCTTCTTTGCTGCTTTCATTCCTCGAGGTTTCTAAGTTCCCCAGCTCCAGGCTGGCTTTCGCCAATGCACCCTTCTCGTTGGCCGGTGGCGCTTCCACTCTCTGAGTAGAATGGCTCAGCCCTCTCCAGCTCTGGCCCCGGAGCACCGGGTTTGCCGCCTTCTTCCACTAGGGCATTCAGCTGCAAAGTGACCAGCTCTGCCGCACTTTAAACAGTGCCCTTGTTCCAGCCTCCTTTCCTTCTCAGTCAAGCTGAGATTTTCTCTCCCTCTTGGCTTGTAAACATCCCCATGGGCTTCTCCAGCTCTCCAAGGCTGTCCAGCCTGATGCTGAAGGCAGAGCAGTTTGACAACTTGCTCCCGGTTCTCAGTTTCGCATGCCAGTTGGATCCATCCAAGCAGGGTTCTTGGATCATCTTGGATCATAGCTTTGGCTACCAATTCTGGATTTAGTCCAGCATGAAAGAACTCCACTTTCACTGATTCATCCCACTCGGGAACTTTAGCAACGCACGCCCAGGGGCGGCTGCAGTGGTGGCACAGGGGGTGCCAGTGGCACCTGCCCTCCTGGCAGCTGCCGAGGTGGCACTGGACCAGGGTAGACGGGCTGTGCAGGCAGTCCCAACAGCACCTGTCCACCCGGCTGAACTGCTCCATCTGGAAGTCATGGGGCTTTCTGCCCACGGAGGGAGAGGGCGGTTGCTGCTGGTCATCCAGGCCTCTTGGCTGTGCTGGCTGGAGGGCTGCCTGTAACAACTCCTGCATGTTCCTCTTGAATATGCGCATGTCTCGTCTCAGCCTGAATTTGGTGTACAGTGTCCATAGTCTTCTCTCCCTCTCCTGCTACCTCTTCATCCACATGGAGGTTGGACATCGCTCCCGTGATAGAACTGGGTCTGTAGAGCTGAGCCCTCTGACAACCTTTCAAATCCAGCGCCCTCCAGGCAGAGGTTACATGCAGGGCCCTGCACTGCACCGGAGTTCCTTCCATTAAGGCTCGGTAGTCCATGGGCCGCCAGGAAGCTCTTGTATGGAGCCTCATCGTACTTTCCAACGCTTCTGCATTGGGCCCACACTCTTTGGCGGGATCTTTAGGTCCCATCTCATCCTCTGGCAGCCCTGCATTCCCAGCATCCACTCCCCTTCCAGCCATCACTCAGGCAGCAGGATTCAACAGGCTCTGGGGTTCATGTATGCAGAGTTGGAGAAGGCAAAAGGTGATTCCTTACATACTGTAAGCATCCTGCCAGGAATTTACAAAAGGCTCCACTGATTGGTTTTTTGAAGCTTTATTGTAAAGACCTAGTGACATGATATTAGGAAGGCTTTGTTAGGAATAAGGCACATGCAAAATCCAGTCACACATAGACTTCAGAGATAACTAGTCCCCCCCCTTTGGGGGGTTGGGCATTCAGGCTTAGAGCACTCAAGGCCAATCTGCCAGGCTCCCAGCTGCACAACCTTGAAAGAGAAGCTGCAAGCTAACCTTGGCAAAGAAACCCAGCTGCACCATCCCCCTCCCTTGGGACAGATGGCAGATGCCCAGGGCTTTTTTTCTGGGAAAAGAGGTGGTGGAACTCTCCATTATGACACGCCGCCGGAAGCAAACAATGACATCACTTCCAGGAAGTGACATCACTTCCGGAAGTGCTCCCGGCTCCGGAAGTGACACTGCTTCCTGGCCGTGCCATCGCTTCCGGAAGTGACACCACTTCCTCTTCGCTGCCACATGAAGTGACTTTTTAAAATTCATGTTAGAAGTGCCCACTATAGAGAGAGGGAAGGGGGGGAAATAGCAACAACCACAGCATGTTTATATACTGCTCTTCTAGACAGATTAGTGCCCAACTCACCATGGAGAGTAAAGCCACCAAACACACAGACTTTTTAAAATTCATGTTAGAAGTGCCCACTATAGAGGGAGGGAGGGGGGATAATAGCAACAAACACAGATTTTTTTAAAATTCACGTTAAATGTGCCCACAAGAAGTCCTCCTGCGGCTCGCAAGCTACGAGGAGAGCTCACGCCAGCCTCATAGCGCGTCAGCACCGAGGCGGGCAAGTCCTCCAGCGGCTTGCAAGCCACAAGGAGAGCTCATGCCGGCCTCGGAGCTGCGCCCGCTCATAGCGTGCGCTGGCACCGAGGTGGGCGAGGCCTCCTGCGGCTTGCAAGCCACGAGAACAGCCCATGCCAGCCTTGGAGCTGCGCCCGCTCATAGCACGCGCCAGCACCGAGGCGGGTGAGTCCTCCAGCGGCTTGCAAGCCACGAGGAGAGCCCATGCCGGCCTCAGAGCTATGACCGCTCATAGCGCGCACCAGCACCTAGGCAGGCGAGTCCTCCTCCGGCTTGCAGGCCACGAGGAGAACTCGTGCCGGCCTCGGAGCTGCACAAGGCGGGCAAGTCCTCCTCCAGCTTGCAGCTCCAGCTTCCGGCGCCTAAGTGGCAGGTGTGGAGGAGAGACTGCGCCCCACTCACCTCCACTTCTCAATGCCACAGCCACCCCTCCTCTGGCTTCCCGACTCAGGATGGTGAGCTGGGTTGAAGGGTCTGTTTTTTGTTTTCTTTTTTAACAAGTCTCTGCTGCTGCTGCTGCTGCTGCTGCTAAAAGAGAGAGGCAGCGCAGAAGGAAAAGGAATCACGTGGGCGTGGCCACCACCCACGTGATCTCTTTTTAGAGGTTCCGGAACGATGTTCCGGAGCGTTCCCCCTGAAAAAAAGGCCTGCAGATGCCAATAGTAAGTCTTTGAAGAAGGAACTTGCAAATCTTCCCCTTTAATTCAATATTTAGACTTTGTACTTTCTAGGTCCATAAATCTTCCAAGAAACCGGAGAAAGATTTATTCAAACATCTTTTTATAACCTCCTGAAAAAATGCTCTCTCACCAAAATGAATTATCTCATTGTCTTGGAGAAAATCTCTCTTTGTTCTTAAAGTAATTGTTCTGTTCTAACATCAAGAAATGAGGAGAAGAAAGCGTAATGTCCATTAATATGCTCCAGCACACCTCTGAGTAGAGATGAATCTCCCCGATTCCAACTGCTTAAGGCAGGGTGGACCTGACTGCCGAGACCTCCGCCTCCGCAATAAAATGCCCCCCAGAAGCAATCTTAGGAAAGCAAATGGGAAAACTCACGATCTGTCCTTTGATCCAGGCAGATTAGCCAGGTGGAACCTCTCCCACTATCAGCCATTAGCTGTGCTGTCTCTTAGCTCTTGCTGGGACGTCCACCTTCCTTGCCCTCCTCACCGGAACTCCCCAAATTAAATATTGTGAGAATAAGTGTAAAAAAGTTTCATGAGCAGAAACTTTTTAATTTTTTTATTACGAGATATATAATATTCCCTTACATATTTTGATATATTACTCATTTGTTAAAAGTTATATTGACTATGTAGAAGTGGCAAAAATACGTAATACTGAATGTGTAGCAATGATGAAACTAATAATGTAGTTGCAAAACAGATTAGATATGAAATTTGTAACTTAAAATGATGAATATAAATGGACCTTAATATAAGTAAGTAATCATAGAATCTCAATAGATAGTGTGTTAAGAATTTAATGAAGGGGACATTGGAGAGAAATACTTTGTGTTTTATATATTCTGTTATATACAATTATTTGTGATTTACACAATTATGCTACACAATTCCTTTTTTCCTTTCTGTAGCTCCTTTTATTATTATTTTTTTAAAATAAAAAAATATAAAAAAGTAAACCTTCTTCTTTTCAATTCAGCTCAATTATATTCACTCTGCAGCTCACAGACAGCCAATTCACATTTGCCGTCAGCCAAAAGAGCCGTATTTACTTCACCCACTTCTCTGGCAGTGGCTGTTCAAGGTGGAAACTACCTGTCTGCTGTAGGCCCCACTGGGCAACAACCTTGCCTGTTTTCCTGAAACAGAGGGCAGTTGCCACACAAGGAAAAGCGCTCAGAAGAGGCATACATGCATCTTGAGTTGTTTAGTTCACTACCCCTGAATTGTTAACCCAGGACTGGGTAGGCAAGATTCTATCTTTTCAAACCTTTTAAAATTCCTACTGGGAACCCCCACGCCGTGGGCTATATAGGAAATTGTGACAGGAAATCCTGTGGTGTGGCATCTAGCCCTGGGAAAACTGTCTTGGGATTGTTATGAAGATAACACTGAGGAGAGAGGAGATCCATGTACACCAAATGGGGTTCCTTTGGAGGAAGGATGGGATAAAAATGCAATAAATGGATAAATGACAGTAGTTAGGCATGTGCCTTAAAATAAACCACTTTCAAGCAGAGGGCAGTTTCAGATGCAGTTCAGGAAACAGTTGTACGCTGGAATGCCTCTTGATGTTAAAAACTCCCAGCAAAGACGCTGGGCCAGCAATTCAACAATCAAACAAGGAACCGAAACTGGACTGTCAGGAGGCGAGGAAAGACGTGGTGAGGCGGGGGAACGGGGCTGTGTCACAGTGACACAGAGCAAGCGGAACTCAGGAAAGGCCTTTTGAATTCAGCAGTTAAAAGAAGGTTACATATTTGGTTCAAACATAATGCTAAGAGACAAAAAAGCAGTCCTCTGCTCAGGGCACTAAAACAGTTCAGAGCCACCAAACAACTGAAGCGATGTTACTGGATAACTGAGTTGCCTCAAAAACATTTTCAGAATGCAAAACAAAAGATATATTATATATATATATATATATTACCTGTTGGTAAACCAAGAGTAAAATACCTGGTTTGGCTTGGCTTGGCTTGGATGATGCGATTGCAGATATACTTTGCAGCCCATTCACTAGCTAGGTCATAGTTATCCAGGATTACCAGCCTCATCCTTGTGAGAAACCACTCCTAAGGCAAATTAAAGTTAAAGCTGGAGGGGAGGGGAGAAGAAACAAGAGAGAGAGAGAGAGAGAGACAATTATTCCAACAGCAACGCAGACGGCGTGTTGTCAAACCAGGCTTCTACAACCTGTGACCTGCTGAGCCACACGGAGCCACTGGCTATAATCTGCTTTGTGGCTCATAACCACCTCCCTTCTTGTCTTCCGCTGTTCTCGGCAAGCAGGAAAACCATGAGCTTTACCAAGCCTCGGGTGGACCATCGAAAGGTGGTCTCCTTTTGCCCTGAAGTCATGCTGACCCACTTTCACCAGATTTCAAACGCTTACAAGTTGATAATCAATCATTCTTACACTGAAGTTGCAAAATACGGTCTTTTCCCTTAGGAAACCTGTCAAAGATCTTACACACATTTTGTACATACATGCATTTTTACAATCTTAATTTGCTCTAACAATAAAAGTCCTAGTGATAGTTACATTTATTTATTGAGTTATTTATATTGCACTTTTCTCCCCAGTGAGGATCCAAAGTGGCTTACAACTAGGGATGCCAGCCTCCCGCTGGGGGTGGAGGATCCCACCCTCCCTTCCTGGCTGATGGGGGGAAGCTGCCTGGAGCATGCAGCACTCTGCATGCTCTCAGTGACATAACTTCTGGTTTATAATAATAATAATAACAACAACAACATTCGAGAAGCAGCAGCATTTCAGGTATCTCTACACGAGACTCCTCAGCACGTGTTCACCAAGTGTAGAGAGACACAATGTTAGCCAGGAAGTGTAGTTTTAAAAGACAGAGCCAGTGGAGATCACTCCTCAGAGGGTTTGTTAATTTCATCTTGGCGTCCCAGAAGGCTCTGTCCGTTTCACCTCACCAGTCTTAACTGTGTGGGATCGCAACCAGAGGGCAGCAAGGAATGGAAATGGGCTAGAACTGCCTTTCAGAGCTGGGCTTGGACCTGGAGAGGTTCTAATGGGCTGAAGTTTCCCTTCTGGCATTTCACAGCCCCTTCACACAGCTCCAGTGTACAGCAAAGCCTTTGCCCAGCCGCCAGCTCTGTCTTTTTAAACTACCCTTCCCAACTAACACTGCATCTCTCGACATGTGTTCTTCACGTGTCATATGTCTTATGTCGAGAAATTCTCAGTGGAACTAATTCTTTAGGAAGTGGCCCCAAACATAGCCTTTCCACGGAGATGCTGTCACTTCCGGTTTACACCAGAAGTGATGTCATCACAGGCACACAGGTAGTAGTGAATTTCCTGTATTGTTCGGGGGGGTTATCCTGAATGACGCTGGAGGTCCCTTACAATCCTATGACTCTATGATTCATGAACGGACAGAAGTGGGACTCCCCTTCCAGGAGCCCCTCTCCAGTTTCGAGGCAGGGGGACCTGGCATTCTGCTTACAACATCATTCTCCCCTCCTTCATTTCATCCTCCTAACAACAATCCTGTAACAGTTGGCATCGAGAAACTGACTATATACCCAGTCTGTTTCTTAGCCTTTTTTCAAACACTGGTTCAAATTTCTCAGCCTAGTTAGAAGCAGAGAAGCCTGTTTTCTCTGGGAAAGAGAAGTCAGGATGACGAGGCCCCTTCCCAGACAGATAAGGTGAGATGGAAGTAGCTGCAGGTACACATCGCAGAGCTTTAAGGACAAAACATAGACGGGAGTTTTCGCACCTGAGTTCCATCTCATTAAGAACAGCATTCAGGGAGTGAAGTGACTTGCAAATACGTGCAAATACATGTTAGCTGCAAAGACATGGCCTCACAAGGTGAGCAACTTGCTGACTGGTCAAGCCATCAGGCCATACTGCAGGCAGGTAGCCTTAAAACCTGAACCATCATTTTAGTAACATCCTTGCTCATGGTCATATTTTCCTTTGGGATGGATGCCAGGGGTGCCTGTAGCAATATACCCTCTTTCTGCCTTGAGCCTGACGGTCTGGCCAGGTGTCGGCTTGGAACTCTTGTTCTCTGGATTTTGGACTGAAGTTTTGCCTAGACTCTTGTGCTCTAGCTGAATAAAATAACATCTGGTTTAGGACGGAAAGCCTGAACAGTATCACTAGGATCATTATTTAGCTTGTTATTAGTTTGTCTTCTCCTGATTGCACACTTCTTTAACAGTATATTTTTGGCATTTTTTTTAAAATAAACTTTATTAATCCTATTCTTGTGATATTATTTCGGGTTTCAGTGCTTGAGCCTACTTGCTGCAGCAACCTAAGAAATTGTTTTATGGAACTTATACAGGGCTTAGACCGGAGTAACTCTGCTTAGGATTGCACTGTTAGTCTAGAAAGTGGCATACCTTGAAGGGTTGACTTGTTTTTTGTTTGATACCCTGCAGGGCTTGAGATTTGCCCCTTGGTCACAGGCTGAGGTTAGCCAAAGAGGCTGGTGTGGCTTTGCTGCTCTGGAAGTGACGATGCACTCTCTCCAGCATTGAGTGTTTTGACTTTGGACTCCCATAAGAAATCTCCTTGTGGGACAGGGAGGGTTTGACAGTAGGTCAGTCTGAGAGGGACACGCACAAGGCTGCCCACCAAGCTTCCATGCTGGAGTGGGAATTTGGACCGGGGTCTCTGAGATCCTTGTCACTCTAACCACTATACAACACTGGTTCAGACCAAACAGAAATTCTATTCAGAAGTTAGTGGTTTTCTCTAATGGCAGTACAGAAACAAAAGGCAGCCATGATTAGACATTTTTCTAAGTAGTTTAGACAGCTGTTGGGTAATAAGCCACATATATACAACTGCCCTGACCTGGCTGGCCCACGTAAGCCTGATCTTGTCAGATCTCAGAAGCTGAGCAGGGTTGGCTTTGGTTAGTAATTGGATGGGAGACCTCCAACGAAGACCAGGGCTGCAGAGGCAGGCAATGGCAAGCCTCCTCTGTTAGTCCCTTGTCATGGAAACCCCGCCAGGGGTCTCCATAATTCAGCTGTGACTTGAGGGCACCACATACACACATACAGACAACCACTACAGGATGTGTCATCATAACTGAAAGATGATTGCAGAAAGAAGTAATAGTAATATTTAATGGCGCCTGCTGTCAGCTGCAAACAAGCAAACTAGACAATATTGCTTATTGGATTGAAGCAGGGCTTTTTTTCTGCAGGAATGCGGTGGAATGGAGTTCCGGAATCTCTTGAAAACGGTCACATGGCTGGTGGCCCCGCCCCCTGATCTCCAGACAGAGGGGAGTTGAGATTGCCCTCCGTGCTGCTGGAGTGGCGCGGAGGGCAATCTCAACTCCCCTCTGTCTGGAGATCAGGGGGCGGGGCCACCTGCCATGTGGCCATTTTCTCCGAGGGCAACCCACTGAGTTCCGCCACCTCTTTTCCCAGAAAAAAAGCTCTGGATTGAAGTATGGTACTAGATCAGTTCTGTCTGAAAACATAAATGTGACAGAATGCATCAGATAGTTAGGGGGGGAAGATACTTGGAAAACAATAAAATTTGAAAACTTGCATAGGGATGTAAATAACTGAAGTAACCGATCCAATAAATACTGTTTTCTTACTTGTTCTGTATATTTTCCCTTCTGAAAAGGTATTATATTTTCCATTTGGGCCCTAATTAAACAACAGTTTCTCTTAGGCCAGCTATTCTGGCTTTTTAAAATGCACGTCTGACTTAAACGTATAAATAAACTGAAATTTAAAATCCACAGGATCTGAAAATTGTGATTCAAGATACTGAAGTGTCAGCAATGGCACTCTTGGTATCTGTAATTCTCCATAAAATAAAGCTTATGATGTTATCAGGTTAGTCAAAAATGCCAGTGGGAATTACACAGAGGCCATTGAACTAGCTAGATAGCAACGAACTAGAAAGCCATGAATGTAAAACTAGTCCAGCGATTTTCAGCGGAGATATCGAATACAAAATGTTGCATAAGACGTAAGAGTGTGTGCTCTGGTTCCCATTCCAGCAGCCTGGACAGGTGTTAGAATTAAAGCGGGTACCTATGAAAGACAATTTCACTGATCAGGGTTTTTCTGGCCAGTTCCCACATGACCAGTTTAAGCCTTGACAATGTATCTACACAGGCCATATAGCTGTATGTTCACGCAGTCTTCATGAGTGCACGTATGCATGGACAACTGCACACATTTATTTCAGAGGAGTGAAGCTATGGTGCGTTGCTTCTTCCCCAGCACATGTGGTAAAAATATATATTCACATGTAGTGATCTTCCTGTTATGTCATTTTCCCCAAGGCAGATCTACCACAGCAGAAGAGTAGCAACAGAAAGCCGACACGTATGAGCCTTAACACAACTTGCATCTCTCTTTTTCATCTTCAGCCAACACATCAGAGCCGTAGCGAAGGTGAGGCAAGTGAGGTACTCGCCTTGAGTGCACAAAGCTAAGGTGTGCAGAAAAAAATATTTAAAATATTAATCTACCGTCCCACGCTGCCATGCCGTTGGGAAAAGGGCACATTTTTATAAATTCAAGTTGAACCAACCAAGGAGGGGCAGCTGGTCCATTTGGGCGAAAGGGCAGGGCCTCATTAAGCTCAGCTCAGCTCCTTGCCTGTTACAGTAAAGGTAAAGTTTTAAAAAGCCTCCCTGCACTTTCCACCGGTCCAGGGCTAGCAGGCTGTCAGCTCCCTCCCTAATCAATCCTCGTCTTCTCTCCTGCTTGGCTTTCTGGACCTCAGCCAGGCTGATGCTTCCTGCCTTCCAGGGAGAGCCCCCCCCCCCCGGTCTTTTTAAAGCGAGAGGCTCCTTTCCGGACCCAGGGCTGCCCAACGCAAACCTATGGAAAGAGGGCAAGGCATATTAAAATAAGAAAGGATCGGCAGGCGTGTTCAATGGATTCTTCTGGAATTTCCTGATCAATCAGAGACTCGTAAATGTGGCTGAACCTTCTGCCCAGTTTCCAATTGCAGCAGTGGAAAACAAATGAAGGCTAAATCAACAGCTCAGGCAGGACTGACCTGGCAGGGGCCTTTTCTGGGCTGGGCTGGGCTGGGCTGGGCTGCTCTGGAAGGGCCTGGGCCTTTGCTGTGCTGCCTGGTGAGGAATAAGGGGGGGGGGACAAACATTTCCCTCTTGTCAATAGAACATGAAGTAGCAAATAATATTAGTTTTGATGAGGAAGCTATGGTTCGCACCAGGTACAATTCACTAAAAATCGCCCCCAATCTTAGCGCCTTCCCCAACGGTGCCTTTCCCACGGGCAGGTGGGAAGACGTGGTCGGGGGCGGGCAGGGACTGGGGGCAGGGATTTCCTTGATCCTGGCTGGGGGATGGTCTCCAAGTGTTCTTGATGTAGTTTAATTTTGTATTTTTAAGCAGTAAGTTAAATACTCACTTATGCATTTGTTGATTTTTAACGCTGATCTCATGACCAAAATAAACATTATTGTTATTTACATATTTACCTTTTTATGAAAAAAATAATTACCATGAAAGTATAATGGGTACAAATTCTTTATTTTTGCCTTGGGTACAAAATTAGCTAGTTATAGCTCTGCAACACAGCATACACATACCTCAAATTCAAAGTTTTATGTTTATAAATGACAACTAGTATTAAGTCCAGTGGCACCTTTGAGATCAACAAGATTTTCAGGGCAGAAGCTTTCAAGAGTCAAAGCTCCCTTCTGTAGATATCTGAAAAGGGGAGCTTTGACTCTTGAAAGCTTACACTCTGTAAATCTTGTTGGACTCTAAAGTGCCGCTAGACACAAAACCTGTTGTTCTGCTGCAGACCAGCACAGCTACCTACCTGAAACTATCTTCACAGTTAAACAATGGACAGATACGGCATTTACACAAGTGAAAATAGAAAACAATGAGACCTGGGGATAGGGTTGCCAACCCTAGGAAGGGAAATTCCTGGAGATTTGTGGGTGGAGCCTGGGAGCAGTGGGGTTGGGGGAGGGGAAGGACCTCAGCATGGTATCATTCCTTCGAGCCCACCACCCTCCAAAGCAGCCATTTTCTCTCTGTGGCCTGAAGATCAGTTGTAGTTCCAGGAGAGCTCCAGCCTCCATCGGGAGGTTGGCAAACCTACATGGGGAATTGTTAACAGAGATTAACCCCTATAGACTAGGTTACTTCTCTTATTATCAGAAACAAACCGGAAAACCAAGGTTACTAGGGTTGCCAGCTCCAAGTTGGGAAATTCCTGGAGATCTAGGAAGTGAAACCTGGAGAAATCTGGAGAAAGTGGGGATTGGGGAGGAAAAGGACCTTGGCATGGCATAATTCCATAGAGTCCACCCCACAAAGTAGCCGTTTTCTCCAGGTGAACTGATCTCTGTGGTCTGGAGACCAGTTGTAATTCCAGGAGATCTCCAGCCACTACCTGGAGGCTGGCAACCCTGAAGCCACTACCTGGAGGCTGGCAAACCCAAAAATTCAGATTGCTACATACCAGCCTAATATTTATAACAAACATAAGTTTACAAGGATCTGCAGGGGGGCACTTCACTTTTTCTGTATCCCCTCCCCCCCCTTTCCTTCCCTCCTCCTGGCAGCCTCCGTTTGCTCACCCTGCCCTATGTCGTTGTCTTCTTCAAACAACTTACCTTTTCTCTTCCCCCACCTTCAACTATATTTCTCAGTTTACTTCATTTATATGCTGCCTTTCTCCACAATGGAATCCCAAGGGAGCTCACTACAGTCTCCTTGCCTCCATATTATCCTCACAACAACTGTGAGAAGCAGGTTAGGTTGAGGGTGTGTGATGGGATCAAAGTCACCCTGTGAGCGTCCACAGTGGAGTGGTGATTCGAATCTGGGTCTCCCAGTTCCTACTCTGAAACTCTAACCGCTACATTACAGCGGCTTTGGTTGAGGCGGGAGGAGGGGGGTGGAGGCTGCTGTTGAACATTAGCAAGCAGCCAGGTCTGGGTGAGTCATGTGCAAGTCATGTGGCATCAAGACTTCTGATGCTCCCCTCTGAGCCTGGCCCCAGTGAGTCCTCCCTTGAAGCCTAAAGTAGCCCTGGAAAGGGCCCTGCTCCCCACCCCTTCTACAGACAGAAACCAAGCCTGAAATTCTGGCTAAACTGTTATGGTTGCCTAGCAACAGCCACCGAGAGTATATGGTTAAAGCTACAGGTGGTCCTTTTATTATTATTTTTTTAAACCCCTCTCCCCCCCCTGGGGCCAATGTATTTTTTTTTAATGTGAGCTGTGAATTTCCTGCATTCTGCAGGGGGCTGGACTGGATGACCCTTGAGGTACCTTCCAGAGCTATGTTTCTATTCCAGTCCCAGACTAGTTTTCCTGTTCCCAGGGATCAGCATTCCACACTGGGGAAGCCATTCCAGTCCCAGAACATGGAGGCCAGTCCCAGGGGCCATCATTTCATTGTTATTCCAGGCTCAGATCAAGATGGGTAGCTGTGTTAGTCTGAAGAAGACTATAAGACTAACGAATTTTGTTAGTCTTATAGGTGCTACTGGACTCTTGCTGAAGAAGTGAAAGCTCATCTCCTACCACCAATTTTGTTAGTCTTATAGGTGCTACTGGATTCCAGCCTCAGAGTAGTTTATCTGGTCCCAGGGATTGCCAACCCACCATGTGGCTGCCATTCCAGTCACAGATAACTGATTCCGGTTCCAGGGGCCATCATTCCACTCCGGCAGCTGTCATTCCAAGGTACAGAGCAGGATTCTCTAAATCCATTCCTCATTTTCTTTGCAACTTTTGTGCACTATAATATATTCCAATGGAGTCAATGCAAGTCAGTTGGCATTCCTATCGTATTCAACAGGCCTTCAGGAATCTCCCATTGTTCTCAATGGGCATTCTTGTTAATTTGTCTTAATACATCCTGTTCCGGAGTGTTCACAGCAGATCCCTGTGTAACTTTAAAGTTTGCTACGTTTTTGCATTAAATTAACAGTCAATACTAAACAACAATATTGTTTTGCTTTTCAGTTTGTGGACACAACAGCCAGCCAGCAATTCTGAACAACAACCAGGCGACGTAGATGTTAAAATCCACAGGAACTTTCACACTTATCTTGAAACAGCTATACTTGCAAACTGCAATCCATAGGAAGGTTTTTAAAAAGTGACTGCAGATTTTAACTGGGTATAATTCACCTACAAGATTTCTTAAATGACAATAGCCTTGCTTAAGAGTAATAGAGCATAGCCTCCCACTGCCTAGACAGGCCTCCTAGTATGTTCCTCATTAACTGAGGACAGGAAATACGAGACAAGACTAATTTTCCTTAAGTGTAAATCGGGTGCTAAACAAGCCCAACAACAAACATCACGCACGGCAATGCACTGTACTGCATTGTCCTTTAGCTTTACATGCCATAAAAATGATATTCCCTGTTGCATATGCAGACACCTCTCCCCCAACACAGAAATCTGGTTTGAATGTTCTATTGCAAAAGGACAAACAGGGACTCCACACCCAGGTCGCTCAGCCGCCTCCCCCGAGCCACTAACTCACCCAGAGCTCAAGCCGCACCGACCCCTTCCCGCGGCACCGAAAAACAGGAAAACGGACCCGAGACGAGGGCGGGCGGCGAGCGGGGCGGGATCTTCCGGCGAAGGCGCTGGGGACGGGCAAAGGGGCGAGTCTCTAGCAGCAGGAGAGGAGGCAGAGCCGGGAGACATCTTCTGCGCGTGCGCCGACTTCACTAGCCAAACCGGCCGCAGCCCCGAGAGCGCCCTTTTTCTTGCGGGGGTGCGGAGGAAGGCTGCAGGGGGCTGTCAGGAGCGGCAGCTGCCCGGAGCGTGGCAGTGTTACTTTATTGTGCACTGTGCCTGCCTAAGCGGGCTCTTCATTATGGAGCCTTCCAAAAGTTTTTTTAACTTTTTAAAAACAATTTTTTATTTTAACTTTTTCGTTTTACATAGAAAACAGATTTAACTTTTATACTATACGAACAGTTTGGTTTCAAAACCATAACATTAACAATCAACCTTAAGAAAGAAAGAAAAAGAAAAACAAGAGAACAACAACATTCTTGTGAAGAAGGGAACACGTAATACAAAGATTAATAAAATACAAAGTCTAAGTATTTCAACTTGCTTTAACTTTTAAAAGCGTTCCTAGACTCCTGTTTAGTGATAGCAGAAGAAAAGCAATGGGCTTTAAAGCAGTATGTGCGCTGCTTTGGCGTATAAAAGCTACCTTTCCCCCATCTGAACCCAGGATCAGAGAATCATAGGGTGGGAAGGGACCTCCAGGGTCATCTAGTCCAACCCCCTGCACAAAGCAGGAAATTCGCAAATACCCCCCCCCCAGTGACCCCCGCTCCATGCCCAGAAGATGGCAAAACACCTCCAGGATCACTACCCAAACCGGCCTGTGGAAAATTGGCATTACCCTGGGCACGTAAGAAGGCCATGAGAACTAAGCACCGATGTCACTCATTCTGCCCTCCCCTTCATGATCTGCCCAGGTTCACAGAATCAGCCTTGCTGTCAGGTGGCCATCTGGCCTCTGCTTAAAAACCTCCAAAGGAGGAGAGCCCACCACCTCCTGAGGATCCCCAACTTTTTTTTAACTGGAGGGGATTGAGAATGGGCAGTAGAAAGGGCTGCTGTAGGAGATGTCTGCTATGGGTGATTCTCCTGTGAAGGAGGCAGTTATTTCTAAATGGGCATGTCTTTTGCTTCACGGAAGAAGTAAAATATGGGCCTGGAAACAATTTGGCAGGCAGGTTTCATGGCACTCATGGGGTTACTGGTTTAGGATCATCGCTCTCCTCTTTCTCATGCTGTAGGGTCATAGATCCAGAGGAGTTAGCCGTGTTAGTCTATAGCTGCAAAATAGTAAAGAGTCCAGTAGCATCATTAAGACTAACCAACTTTATTGTAGCATAAGCTTTCGAGAACCACAGCTCTCTTCGTCAGATGCATCATCAGCAGATGAAGACAGCTGTGGTTCTCAAAAGCTTAAGCTACAAATAAGTTGGTTAGTCTTAAAGGTGCTACTGGACTCTTTACTATATGACAATCTTAAAATGGATGCTAAATCAAATAGAAACAATGGTAGCCATCTCAGGCCCTGACCTGGATAGCCCAGGTAAGCTTGATCTCATCAGATCTCAGAAGTGAAGCAAGGTCAGCCTTGGTTAGTCATTGGATGGGAGACCTCCAAAGAAGACCAGGGCTGCATAGGCAGGCAATGGCAAACCACCTCTGTTAATCTCTTGCCATGAAAGCCCCACCAGAGGGCACCATAAGTCAGCTGTGCCTTAAGGGCACTCTCCACCACAGCCATCTCTTTTGGGGCAGCAGTGTGAAGATTTGTCTTCCGAACAGGATGAACATACAAGCCTCTTATACCTCTTCTATTCTTTGTCTTTACAGTCTGAATTGCAGATTTAGAGAGCCTTTTGACTAGACGGGCTCACTTGCTTTTACTAGGTCTGTTGTAGGCTGTTTAAAGGGGTCCTTTTCGATTCCTGTTTTGCACCACATAAAACTTGCTCTGATTTCCTTCTAATAATACAAGCTGCAGTTTTTTAAAAAAAAATTGCAAACACTGTTACCCTGAGGAGGCAGAGAGACCATAACTAATGGTACAAAAACATCCAGCGTGGAAAATAATTTATGAAGACAATGTTCCTAAGAGGTTTTTGAATTACTAGTACCACTTCCAGTCAGTGTTTGAGAAGGAACTGCATAAGATCCACAGAGATCAAAATTTTGGAATTTTGGGGGGGGTATATTTCAGATTACTAATTCTGTCCAGGGCTTTTTTTCAGGGGGAACGTGGGGGAACGGAGTTCTGGGACCTCTTGAGAATGGTCACATGGCTGGTGGCCCCGCCCCCTGATCTCCAGGCAGAGGGGAGTTGAGATTGCCCTCCGCGCCGCCAAGCGGCACGGAGGGCAATCTCAACTCCCCTCTGTCTGGAGATCAGGGGGCGGGGCCACCAGCCATGTGACCATTTTCTCTGAGGGCAACCCACTGAGTTCCGCCACCTCTTTTCCCAGAAAAAAAGCCCTGTCTGTGACTATCTGCATTGATATCTGTTGACAACAATACTTAGATCTGAGCTGTGTTACTTGAACTGGCACACTTTTAGAGTTTGATTTTTCTGTAGCAAACTTATAGGGGTCCAGGACGAAGCTGAAGTTCATTCCCAGTTCCCAGTTCCTTATTCACAAAGCCAAAGAAAAATATTGTGGGGAAATTGAAAAGGTCCCCAACGCAAGTTTGCAGGGGTACATATTATACATCTCCAGATTCAGAAGACTCAGCACTCTAAGTGGACCTATACTGGGTCATCCTGTAACGAGTCAGATCCCGTGTCTAAAACCAAGTTTCAACTTGCCAAGAGAAAGATGGATCTCTCTCCGGGGAAGCAGAAAGCAGTTAGTCTTTAGACCTGTCAAACAGATAAGTTCTTTGAACCAGCTGTTTATCAGTACATTTATTTATATAGGGTTCAATATTGCTTTGCAACTCCTTATCAAACACACAGACACCAATCTAGAGTTTATTTCACTTTATTGAAAATATACCCTAGTTTTTTAATGAAGCAAGCAATCAAAATATAAATGGCTATTAATATGAATCCTATAACAACAGAACATAGAAAGGCAATAAGAAATAAGTTCACTAACATTTCTCAATAAACCCTAAGTTTACATTGCTCAAAGTTTCTATGAAATACATAGGTAGAAATAGTTTCTCACCTAGATTCTCTCAAGAGATTTCTTCCATCAGTACCCTGCTTATTCTTTCTGTGTTTGCAATTATATACCTAATCATATGTAAATATTTAGGGTCTATTCACATGATAGCACAAACAAATATTGATTGGTTTGACACTTCACTGAATATTCATAATTTCATAGTACAGCCTTCCAATTAGTTAAAAAATTATGTCATAATCTGAACTGCACAACAAAACTACAAATCTCTAACAAGTGTCAGGAAAAGTTAAGTTGGACGATCACCATTGGTTGAATCTCTGATAGAGGAACATCAATCTCAGTAGAGTCCACTATTTTAATTAATTGTCAAAGGATGAAAGCACACCTGTTGAATTACCTTATACATAGAAAAAATACACTGAAAGTTCATGCAAAGTATAAAAGTTCATCTAGAGAGTATAGAAGCTAGGCCTAGTATTGTTCAGTATTGATCATTGGCATATGATCTTAATCTATATTGGCATAACAATCCTACAAATCTCAGATCTTCAGAGACTGCCCTCTGCAAGAGGACATGTGCTGGTTCTGATCCAGTCTCTATTTCTGGAGCCAAGGCCTATTATTTCACTTTTCTCCAAGAACCTTGTATTAGTCATTGCTGTCAATAAGGAACTGGGAAAATAAAAGCCCTCTATGCCTCAAAACAATCTTTGGATCAACCCAGCGCACACAGCCCTGAACTCCAGAGACTGTCCCCTACAAGAGGACATGTGCTGGTTCTGATCCAGTCTCTGGTTCCTGAGTTGAGGCCTCCTATGCGGCCTGCCTGCAAGAACCTTGTATTAGACACTGCTGTGAATATGGAAGTGGGGAAAATACAAATCCTCTGAACCCCAAAACAATCTTTGTATCACTCCAACTCACACAGCCCTGAACTCCAGAGACTGTCCCCTACAAGAGGACATGTGCTGGTTCTGATCCAGTCTCTAGTTCCGGAGCTAAGGCCTACTATTTGGACTGCCCTCCAAGAACCTTGTATTAGACATTGCTGTGAACAAGGAAGTGGGGAAAAGATAAGCCCTCCACACACCCCCAAAATCTTTGGATCACCCCAACTCACACAGCCCTGAACTCCAAAGACTGTCCCCTACAAAAGGACATGTGCTGGTTCTGATCCAGTCTCTGGTTCCAGAGCTGAGGCCTACTATTTCACCTTTCTCCCAGAACCTTGTATTAGACATTGCTGTGAATAAGGAACTGGGAAACATAAGAGGCCTCTGCACCCACAAATAATGTTTGGATCACCCCAAATCACACAGCCCTGAACTCCAGAGACTGTCCGCAAAAGGAGGACATATGCTGGTTCTGATCCAGTCTGTACTTCTGGAGCTGAGGCCTCCTATTTCACCTTTCTCCCAGAACCTTGCATTAGACATTTCTGTGAATAAAGAACTCGGAAATATAAGAAGCGTCTGCACCCCCAAATAATGGGTCCCAGAGATTGTCCCCCCACAACAAGATGTGTGCTGGTGCTGATCCAATCTCTGGTTCCGGAGCTGAGGCCTCCTATTTGGCCTGCCTCCCAGAACCTTCTATCAGGCATTGGCCCTCTGTGCCCAAACACAATCTTTGGATCACCCCAAATCACACAGCTCCGCACTCCAGAGACTCTGCCCTACAAGATGGCATATGGTGTTGCTGATCTAAACATTGGTTCTGGTGCTATGACGCCCAATGTGGGCTGCCTCCCTGTAGCTCATATTGGGAACAGCTTCTGTCTCTAAACAGGTCTGGTCTTGGACCTCCGCAGATTTGGAGCCTGGACTAGAGTGTTAACTTATCCATTTGAGTGCCTGATTATAAGTGGTCACGTCTGCCCTCACGATGTTAAGAAGGCTTATGAATAAGGCACTATCATAAGCCCCTCTTATGTGTTTAAAACACAGACTAGCTGTGTTTTAACCATAACCATAACTGTGTTTAAACATAACCATAGAACAATGGAGGACTCCAGAAGAACTTGAATGAATTCATTCACACACCTTTCGAAATCTATCTTTACCCCCTTTCCCACTGTAGCCTCACCCATCCAGACAACATCAATCATCAGACAATCTTTTTACATCTGTAGTTCCTCACAGGGAGGCACAATCAAACATCCCTACATCATTGTCCCACCTCAAAGACAGTTTGACTTCGTCTCCACCAGAGACAACCATTAAGCCATGGTTTATGAGTAGAAGGTGCAGTTCTGCCTCAGCGCATGTTTGGGGGCTCAGAGGGATTTTATTTTCCCCAGTTCCTCATTCACAGCAATGTCTCATAGAAGGTTCTGGGGGGCAGGCCAAATAGGAGGCCTCAGCTCTGGAAGCAGAGATTGGATCAGCACCAGCACATGTCCTGTTGTGAGGGACTGTCTCTGGAACTCAGGTCTGTGTGATTTGGGGTGATCCAAAGATCATTTGGGGATGTAGAGGCCTCTTATGTTTCCCAGTTCCTTATTGACAGCAATGTCTAATACAAGTTCTGGGAGAAAGGTGAAAGAGGAGGCCTCAGCTCCAGAACCAGAGACTGGATCAGAACCAGCACATGTCCTTTTGTAGGGGACAGTCTCTGGAGTCCAGGGCTGTGTGATTTGGAGTGATCCAAAGATAGTTTTGGGGTGCGGAGGGCTTATCTTTTCCCCACTTCCTTGTTCACAGCAATGTCTAATACAAGGTTCTTGGATGCAGGCAAAATAGTAGGCCTCAACTCAGGAACCAGAGACTGGATCAGAACAAGCACATGACCTCTTGTAGAGGGCAGTTTCTGGAGTTTGGGTCTGTGTGAGTTGGAGTGATCCAAAGAAAGCTTTGGGGCACAGAGTGCTTATATTTTCCCCAGATCCCTATCCACAGCCATATCTAATACAAAGTTCTTGCTGGCAGGTCACATAGGAGGCCTGAGGTCCAGAACTAGAGACTGGATCAGAACCAGCACATGTCCTGTTGTGGGGGATAGTCTCTGGAGTTCAGGGCTGTGTGATTTGGGGTGATCCAAAGATTGTTTTGAGGTGTAGAGGGCTTTTATTTTCCCCAGTTCCTCATTCACAGCAATGTATCATAGAAGGTTCTGGGAGGGAGGCCAAATAGGAGGCCTTGGCTCCGGAAGCAGAGATTGGATCAGTACCAGCACAAGTCCTGTTGTGAGGGACAGTCTCTGGAACTCAGGTCTCTTTGATTTGTGGTGATCCAAAAATTATTTGGGGATGCAGAGGGCTCTTTCATTTCTGAGTTCCCTATTCACAGCGATGTAAAGTACAAGGCTGTGGGAGAAAGGTGAAATAGTAGGCCTCAACTCCAGAACCAGAGACTGGATCAGCACCAGCACATGTCCTCTTGTAGGGGACGGTCTCTGGAGTTCCAGGCTGTGTGATTTGGGGTGATCCAAAGATTATTTGGGGGTGCAGAGGCCTCTTATGTTTCCCAGTTCCTTATTGACAGCAATGTCTAATACAAGGTTCTGGGAATAAGGTGCAATAGTAGGTCTCAACTCCGGAACCAGAGACTGGATCAGCACCAGCACATGTCCTCTTGTAGGGGACAGTCTCTGGAGTTCAGGGCTGTGTGATTTGGGGTGATCCAAAGTTTTTTTCCTGCTGCAGCTGCTGCCCTTTTCCTATTGAATTGTTCTGGAGACACCCTATTTTGAAGCTGTTAACTGAAGATCTGGGTGTTGTAGGATGACCCAGTATAGGTCCACTTAGAGTGCTGAGTCTTCTGAATCTGGAGGTGTATAATGTGTACCCCTGCAAACTTCATTCTTGCGTTGGGAGCTTTTCAATTTACCCACAATATTTTTATTTGGCTTTGCGAATAAGGAACTAGGAACTGCGAGCAAAGAACTGGGAACTGGGAACCAACTTCAGCTTCGTGAGAAGCTGCGCTATTCCCCTGCTTGCTACCTTCAGACTCCAGGACGGGAGCCAGGGCCCAGCGCCAGGCTCAGGGGTTTGGCAGAGATTCCCCCCCCCCTATTTACATTTGGGGCTTGTCTGTCAGTCAGGAGGGCTAAAGCAGGGTGAGGCCCAGCCCCTGCAGGCCTCTGGCCTACTAGGCCTCTCCCCCCCCCCTTTTCACTCTGTTGGTGGGGGGTTCTTCCAGCTGCAGCAGAAATAGGCTTTGCTGTAGGCCACAGGGGTGAACTGCAGCCACCTGAGGGGCAGATTGCTTCATATACTATTGCCACGGGCTTAACGGTGGATGCTGGTGGCCCCCCTCCCTGTCTGGGCTTTTCCCTCACCCCCACCCCCGGTTACACTTTGGGGGCTTGGGGTCGTCTCATGCAGAGAGGAGGGCAGGACTTCTGGCCTTAGCAGGCCTTGTTACTTGAGGGAGGCTAGAACTGGTAGTGTGGGCTGGTGGCCATCTTTTATTAGGGCAACTACAGAGGTGTGGTTATCAGTGGCCATTAGGTGGTGCCGGGGCAGTCATCTTTGTTTAGGTCATCTTATTGGGCAGCAGCCATTTTGTGGGTCATCCCATAGGTGACCATATAACTTCTGTACTCGATTTAACCATGCTGCCCTAGAAAGGCCAAAGGAAGCCCAAAGGCAAACAGCCAGCAAAGAGGCAAGCCCCTGAAAGTGCTGTGCCAGCGCTGTCCTCCTCTGATAGGAGGAGTCCTTTAGTAGTAGAGTTGCCAACTCCAGGCAGAAATGGACCATAATGGAGGAATTAGCCAAAACCTGGACCTTGAACTGGACCAAACAGTGTAGAAGGGAAGGCAATGAGGAGGTTTCGGTTCTTCATGCCCAAGAGAAAATCTGCCCCATTTGGCTAGATATGATTTCCGGGTGGACGGTTTTCTGGCTTCTAACAGGATCTTTGGGAACAGGGAGTAAAAAACTAATTCAGAGGAGACACGGACCAGGCTGTGAGTTTCAGGTTAGCTAGGTTGTGGCAAAGAATCACACTGCCCTGAGGCGGGTTTGGGGTTAGAGGGAAATTGTGGATTCTGCCCTGTGCCATTGGAAACTGAAAGGCAAAGCAGACCTGCCTCGGCCATTAAGGGGCTATTATGATTGCCGAGGAACCTTCCCTCATCATCTTGCTGAGTGTGGGAGTTGTAAGAGCCAGTTTGGTGTAGTGGTTAAGAGCACGGGACTCTAATCTGGAGAGCCAGGTTTGATTCCCCACTCCTCCACTTGAAGCCAGCTGGGTGACCTTGGGCGAGTCACAGTTCTCTGGAGCTCTCTCAGCCCCACCCACCTCACAGGGTGATTGTTGTGGGGTAATAATAACACTTTGTAAACCGCTCTGAGTGGGCATTAAGTTATCCTGAAGGGCGGTAGATAAATTGAATGTTGTTGTTGTTGTTGTTGTAAGGGGCAGAGGAGGAAATGTCTACAGGCAGGAGCCTGGCCAAGAAATCTGACAAATTGTCTCTGTGAGAGGCCTTCTCTTTTCCTGACCTCAAGCAATACCATGCCCACTTCTTGTTGAGGTATGTCGCAAAGAGGTCTATAGTCAAACTGGAGGGGGGGGGGGCGTCTTGTGTCTAGACCATTTGTAATTCTGCGTTACTGACGGACTCAGGGCATCTGCCAGAACATCATCCTTGCCTGCTATGTGGAAGGCGGAGAAACTGATGCACTGTGGGATAGCCCGCTCCCATATTAGTGAGGATATCCAAGAGAGAGCGAGGGAAGCTGTCCTCCCCTGTCTAACTCACGCATGGCTGTTGTATTGTCCAAGCATATCTGTACATTCTTGCATCATACTAGGCATACAAAAGCTTTCAGAGCATACCTTATCATACTGAGTTCGAGGAGATTGGCATGCACAGAAAATTCCTGAATGGACTATGGTCCCTTAACCAGTTGGTCTCAGAACAAGAGAGAGAGGCATTTGTGTTAATAGAGATTTGTATTGGGGATTCCATTTGTCACTCCAGCACTTCTGGGGCCAGTGGATGAGATGTGGGATAGGGAACCACTTTTACGGGTTCTGGCTGTGTAGGTGGAACTCTCTGACGTTCCTGTTTTGGAGAAGACGAAGTTGGGCTTGCAAGGGTTGCCCTCTCTATAGTGGCAGCCTTTCTCTAGCCCCAAACCACCCCCCCCCCTTGAAGGCAGAGGTCTCCCCATCACAGACACAAACCTGCTCACTGCTCTTTCAGCCACTTTCTTACTGGTGCACCATAACACTGCATACCACCTGACTTTCACCTCCAGTCGGTTTTTATGCTACAATAAGAGTTTTGCTGTTCTATTGCATATATTTGCAGTGAATCAATAGTGTTAGACTAAGGTGCTGAAGCACAGGACAACTGTTTTATTTTACCATTTCTAAGCGGTCCTAGAAGATAAAAAAGCTGTTAACTTTTTATGGTTAAGGTTGTATGCCTCGTCTAACTCTAGTTAGAGAGCCAGTTTGGTGTAGTGGTTAAGAGCGGAGGACTCTTATCAGGAGAACTGGGTTTGATTCCTCACTCCCCCCTTAAAGCCAGCTGGGTGCCCTTGGGTCAGTCACAGCTTCTAGCTCTCTCAGCCCCACCCACCTCACAGGGTGTTTTCTTGTGGGGATAATCATAAGAAACTTTGTAAACCACTCTGAGTGGGTGATAAGTCATCCTAAAGAGTGATATATAAATCAAATGTTGTTGTTGTTGTTACTATTACAGTAATGGTGAAATACTCAACCTCCTCAGACTGTGTTTCTTTGGCATATGAACCTAGCAGGGCTTTTTTGTGATGTTACTCAGCAGTAATGAGTAGAGATGGGCATGAGCTGAATTACGATTTGAAAAAAACCCCGATTATGGCATTTGCGCCATTGGGACCGGGCTGATCGGTTCCGTCCACGGCAACCGATGCAGCGTTCGGGTGTGGCGCTTGCTCGGGTCTTGATCGGATCGATCAGTTTCTGTTCGGGATTGCAGACACTCTGGCGCCAGCCATCTATTCCCAGGGAAACGGAGCCCCAGCCATCTATTCCCGGGGAAACGGAGCCCTGAGGAAATGGAGCCAGGGGAATGCCTGAGCTGTTTCCCCTCCTTCTGTCACCCTGGAAACGCAAATGGAAGTCCAGCTTTCCTTGATCAGCAGGGCTTTCTTCCAACCACGGAGCAGCCAGCAAAGCGCGTGCCTGTCTCGTCCATTTGGGAGAAGAGAGGGGAGGGTGGGGGGAGGGCGTGTTCTTCTGTAGCCACGGGCACTCGAATCTCATCCCTGCAAAGCCTGAGAGGCAGCTCTTACAGCCAAACACAGCCCTCCTGCGTTGCAGACCCAGGCTTATAAATGTCAGCCTGTGGCTAGATAAGGCTCTTCCTACAGGTTCCCTTTCAAAAGCAAATAAGAGTCCATTGATTGAATAAGGAAACTTTACTGCAGAAAAGGTCCATTATAGTCCACTGTCCTGAATAGAAGACTCAGGATGGTACACAGTCATTGTTACCAATGAAGAGCAAAGCATGAGGTACAGAGTAACAATTCCCATCTGAATCAGCCTCCCCCCACAGTTCTCAAAACAACATCTTTCAGTCCTGGGAAGCTGCTCTCCTTCAAGGCCAATGCTTGGTGGAACGGTGTTAGACAAAACAGTCTCCTCCGGTGGGAATGCTGCCTGGGAACTGGTGCACCTGCGAAGAAAGCACTTAAACACTAGAAGCATTAGAAAATGGAGTCAGTACAGTTTAAACATACACTGGACCTGACATTCTGCCCCCCTTAAAACAGATCCCCCCCTGGTTTATATGGGTAACGAGTATGAAAAGCTTTGGTTAATCTAGGAGCATGAACATGTACAGAGTTCACCCACTCATCGTAGCCAGAATCGAAATCTTTGGTTAATCTAGGAGCATGAACATGTACAGAGTTCACCCACTCATCGTAGCCAGAATCGAAATCTTTCCACCTAATGAGGTAAAAAAGCTGATTTCGTTTGAATTTAGAGTCCAAAATTTGTTGCACTTCATAGTGTATTTGGTCGTCTATCAAAGTTGGAATGGGTGGAGCTTTGATGTGCCACTTGTCGTCGGTGGGAGCCCTTTTGAGGAGACTGACATGGAATGTATCATGAACATGGCGCAAGTTCTTGGGTAAATTTACAGCAACAGTCACTTTATTGATTACTTTGCGTACAGGGAAAGGTCCAAGGAACTTTAACGCTAGTTTGCGGCTTGTCTGAGCTAGTTTCAGGTTCTTGGTGGAAATATAAACATGATCTCCAGGTTGTAAATCCCATTCGGCCGCACGATGGCGATCTGCGTACTTTTTGTAATCCAGTTTGGCTTTTTCGAGGTGTTTCTTAATAAGAGTCCACTGTTGCGCGGCCTCCCCCCACCAGGAAGATACATCAGGCGAACTAGAGGAATGGAAAGGGGGAGTGTCCAACGGGAAGGGATTGAAGTGAGCTCCATATACAATTTTGAAAGGGGCCTCCCCAGTGGAAGCATGCACACTGTTGTTGTATGAGAATTCAGCCAGAGGGAGAAGATCCACCCAATTATCTTGTTGAAAATTAATGTAGCAACGAAGGAACTGTTCTAAAATCTGATTAGTTTTTTCGGATTGTCCGTCGGTTTGTGGGTGGTGGCTTGAGCTGATTCCTTGCTCAATATTCAACATTCGCAAAAGCTCCCGCCAGAAGTTGGCAACGAACTGTCCGCCGCGATCCGAAATCACCTTGGACGGAAAAGAATGTAATTTTACGATGTGTTTTAAGAATAAATCCGCCAGTTTTCGAGCGGTGGGTATAGCAGTACATGGAATAAAATGGGCTTGTTTGGAGAACAGATCTACTACGACTAAAATGCAATTATGTCCTTTCGAAAGGGGTAAATCAGTGATAAAGTCCATAGATATTATTTCCCAAGGTCTGTTAGGTGTTTCCAATGGTTGTAGGAGACCTGGAGGTTTCCCTTTCCGGGTTTTGGCGCTGAGGCAAATGGGGCAGGAGCTAACGTATTGGGAAATGTCTTTGCGCATGCCCGGCCACCAGAATTGCCGTTGTATTAGATGCAACGTTTTCAGATACCCGTAATGACCAGCAGTGGGGGCATCATGACATCGCTGTAATACCTCCCGTCGGAGGCTGTCCGGGACATAAAATTTGCTTCCAGCTAGCCAATCCCCCTGTGGGGATTGGGTCAGTTTGTTTCTAGGCGCTTTATCCCCCTCCTTTTCCACTTCAGTTTTAAGTTTCGATTTCCACTCCTGGTTGTGCGGGAGGGGCTGGCTTGCTCGGCTGCGGGTAGTCACCACGCCACCCAATTGCGTAGGTGAGAATACCGTGTCTACAGTCTCCTCCCGTTTGCTTTTGTGTTGGGGCATGCGCGATAGGGCGTCTGCCAGAAAGTTAGTCTTGCCCGGGAGGTAATTTAAAGTGAAATTGAATTTGGAGAAGAATTCTGCCCATCGCAATTGTTTGGCATTTAGTCTGCGTGGGCTTCGAAGGGCCTCCAGATTTTTATGATCTGTCCAGACCTCGAAGGGGTATCGCGCCCCCTCCAGCCAATGTCTCCAGTTAGTGAGGGCTGCCTTTACTGCAAAGGCTTCCTTCTCCCACACATTCCAATTTCTTTCTGCATCTGAAAACTTCCTTGACAGGAATGCACAAGGCCGCAGTTTCCCATCCTCCCCCTTCTGCAATAATACCCCTCCTATCGCCGTATCGCTGGCGTCGACTTGCACTATGAAAGGGTACTTTTCGTTGGGGTGGCAGAGGATGGGTTCTGTTACAAATTGCCCTTTCAGGCATTCGAAAGCAGTTTGGCAATCGGATGTCCATTGTAATTTGGAGGAGGGTTTTTTAGCCTGGTCCCCTTTATTTTTTGTTTTTAACAGTTCCGTTAAGGGGAGCGTGATCTGGGCGAAGTTTGCTATAAAGTCTCTATAGAAGTTGGCAAAACCCAGGGATGACTGTAGTTCTTTGCGGGTGGTGGGAGTTTGCCATTCTTGGATCGCTTGTACTTTGGCTGGATCCATTTTTAATCCCTCTTGGGAGATACAGTACCCAAGGTAAGTGAGTTCAGTTTTATGGAATTCACATTTGGACAACTTGATGGGTAGTTTATTATTCATCAAGGTGGCCAGGACTTTTTGCACCATTTGAATGTGTTCCTCCTCTGTGTCCGAATAAATTAATACATCATCAAGGTACACCACCACCCCTTTATAAAGGAATTCGTGTAGAACTTCATTTATCATGGACATGAATACAGACGGGGCTCCCGCCAATCCAAAAGGCATAACTAAGTATTCATACTGTCCGAGGGGTGTATTAAATGCGGTTTTCCACTCATCCCCTGCCTTGATACGGACGTGGAAGTAAGCATCTTTTAAATCTAATTTTGTAAAGATCTTACCTTGGGCCACGACGTTGAGAAGGTCTCGGATGAGCGGGATGGGATAGGCGTTGTTGGTGGACACAGCATTAAGTCCTCTAAAGTCCGTGCACAGCCGAAGTCCCCCATCTTTTTTCTTCACGAAGAGAACCGGAGCGGCGTGGGGGCTATTGGCTGGGCGGATTTGAAGATTGGTGTCGATAAATTTCTGGAGCTCTTCTCGTTCATGGAGACTCATGGGATAGAGTCGTCCTTTGGGCAGTGAGGCTCCAGGTAAAATTTCCACCGCACAGTCAGTTCGTCGGTGCGGGGGTAAAGTATCAGCTTCTTCTTCGGAGAAAGCATTCAGAAAGGGCCAATACGGTTCGGGTATTTGGTTTATTTCTTCTTGGGTGAGAAGAGCCTTCTCAGTGTGAGTTGGATCACTACCCCAGTTTTGGTTCCAACGATGGTTTTTACAGTTGGCGTGACTGAAAGTGATGCATCCTTCTGCCCAATTTATGTAGGGATTGTGATCACATAGCCACTTGCTGCCTAGAATTAACGGGTATTTGGCAGTGGAGCTGATGACAAAAGACCTTTTCTCCCAGTGTTGGCCCATGCCTGTGATCACTGGGATGGTTTCGGTGGTAACAGGGTTCATATTGGTGCCATCCATTTGTTCAAATATTACTGGATTTTGCAATTCACGAGTTGGTAGGACTAGTCCGTTGACTAGGGCTGGGGCGATGATGTCTCTTGAACAGCCCGAGTCGATAAGGGCTTGTACTCGGATGTGCATCTTCCTCTCCGGGTTAAGTAAAGTCACTGGCATGAATAAGATGGACCCAGGCGGCCGGTTCCGTGCAGGGACGGGCTTGGGGTGGATCTGTCGGTTGGGCCCTTTTACGACAGATCCATCTCGTTTCCCGACTGGGGGCTTTCTGGATTTACCTCTGCATTTGGGGAAGCGGGGTCGTATTCCATGACCTCTTCCGCTTCCAGCCCCCTTTCTGAGGCGGGTCGTTGGGAAGCGCCGCGGCCTCTGTTCGCTCGTGGAGCGGGAATCGGGCGTTGGAGAGTAGGAAATGGAGCAAGGGTCGGACGCCGTAGTTGAAGCGGAGGTCTTTGCACAGGCCGGTAGGGGCATTGTGCTGCAAAGTGACCGGCTTGTCCGCATTGCAAACACAGCCCTTGTTGCCATCTAGCATCTCTCGCTCCACGAATGGCGTATCCAGCTCCCCGTCCTCCCCTCTGTAAAGTTAAGGGTCTTCTTTGTCCCGTTTGTTGTTGTTGTTCAACCAAACGGACTTCCAGAATGCGATTTTCAACTTCACATGCAAGCTGGATCCAACCTAATAACGTAGGAGGATTGTCCTGCATAAGGGCTCTGTCCAGAAGTCTCGGGTTTAGCCCTTGCTTGAACAGGATAATTTTGGTGGACTCCTCACACCTAGGGCATTTGGCGGCTAGTTGTCGGAATTTCGTAATATAGTCCCTTGCCGACATGCTGCCTTGTTTGATGGCTTGCAATTCTGTTCGGGACCTGGTTTCCTCTAAGGGGTCTTCGTATTGTGCTCGAATAGCGTCCACCAACCCCTGGAGAGTATTGAGTTCGGGGGCCCCGATATTGTATAGGCCTACATACCAGTCCGCTGCTTTGCCTTGTAAGCGGGAGCCGAGATGCTCAATTTGACTGGCCTCGCTGCCGAAGAGGTGTCCCCACCGGTTGAAGAATTGCACTACTTGCACTAGGAAAAATCCTAGTTTGGAGGGATCCCCATCAAAAGTAGCTTCCAGTTTCACCCAGCCCATCGGGAGGTCTTGTCTCGGAGCCGGTGCTGGGTAGAAGTCCGTCGGAAGCATCAAGGGCGCTTGAGGTACGAGGGGAGGTAGTTGGGGACCCGGTTGCGGCAGGGGTGCTGGTTGCACTGGCGGCGGCAACACCGGCTGAGCTGGTGGTGGTGGCCTCGGCTGGGCGGGCGGTGGTCTTGGTTGGGCCGGTGGCTGTAGCAGTGGCCGGGCAGGCTGCTGCAACCTTGGTCGGGCTGGTGGTGGTAACGCCGGAGGCGTCGGCAGTAGCGGTTGAGGTGGAGGTGGCCGGTGCGGTCGAGTGATGATCGGCCGCTGAGGGGCGGGTTGGTGGGGTTGTAGTGGTGTAGGCCCCACCGGTTGATTCGGAGGTGGTAATACGGGTTGGTCCGGTGGCAAACGGATCGGTTGCTGCAACGGGATTAGTTGCGGTCGAAGCGGAAGGGGCCGCAGCGGCGAAGGCCTGATGGGTGGTGGGCCGCGCGGGCTTGCCCCTCCCGGCGTCATTACTCTGGGAAGCAGAGGCTGGTCTTGTGGCGCCGGTAGACCGTCCCTTGGGATTTGCTGAATGGGGACAACTTCTAGCGGTTGTTGTGGCAATTCCTCCCCAGGAGGAGCCAGAGGCTCTTCCGACTGATCCGGCCGGACCGTTATTGGAGAAGCGGGAGGGGGTATCACCGTCGTCTCGGTTGGACGGGTTGGCCTTTCTTCTCCTTCTCTAGGCATCTCAGCTGGAGTCTCAGCTGGAGTCTCATGAGGTGGATCCCCGTTCGATCTAGGGGGTTCTGTTGGAGCTTCTCCAGGTACCTCAGCTGGAGTATCCCCGCTAGGCGGAATTTCGTCTAATCTAGGAAGTTCCGCGGGCGGTTCTCCCGGTTCTCCAGGGCAGGATTCCTCCTCTCCTGAAGGCGGCGGCTGCTGCGGAACGACCTCCACCGGATAGGAAATAACGCTTTGGAGGGTAGCTATCTGTACAGCCATTTCTTCAGGTGATATTCTCTCTCCTGCCCCCATCGCTGAGATTAGGTGAATGGCATGAGCCAAACTTTCCTCCATGTCGATCAGCCTAGCTTCCAACTGTTGCATTCGGCTTGGACCCGGTTGCCCCAACACAGAACCTCCCTCAGTTGCACTCACCGGGGAAAACGGCCCCCAAGGCGGAGGGTCTCCTTGATCGACTCGCGATCTCGCTGCTAGAAGTCCTTTGGCTAGGCCCGTCACTGCCGAGATGCCGGAATCTACAGCATGGGTGCGACTTTGCATCTGCACCCAACTTTGTTCAGGAACTTCCGTTGGCTCTTTCCACGGGGCAAGTTCCGAATAATCCCAACTCAGGGCGCCGCGGCGGGATGTGTTCCCGTCCGTCTGTTCGGTCGTCCTGTTCCAAAACAGCCACGGTTGGCTGCTATCTAGCTCAGGGACAGTCTCTAGGCTTCGGCGCCCGTCCATCGAAACTCGTGGATGTAGTCCACCGGCCCGGCGCTCTCTCGTTTCTCGGGGTCTGGCTCCCCACTCCGACGGGGTGGGTAACGAGATCAAGGGGAGAGCGGCCGCCGTCGGCCTTGTCCCCTCACTGCCGAGGTCGATGAGAGGCGGGGTAGTAATCGAAGCTCCGGTCCCGGCTGGCACCGGTTCCTGAGATTCTTGGGGTTGCGCTGTTTGACTGTCGGGAGACGCATACGGATCAAACAAAGGATCCCTGTCCGGGACTACCTTGGATTCCGCTGGGCCCGGCTCAGGCATGATTGGTAACAAAATGTCAGCCTGTGGCTAGATAAGGCTCTTCCTACAGGTTCCCTTTCAAAAGCAAACAAGAGTCCATTGATTGAATAAGGAAACTTTACTGCAGAAAAGGTCCATTATAGTCCACTGTCCTGAATAGAAGACTCAGGATGGTACACAGTCATTGTTACCAATGAAGAGCAAAGCATGAGGTACAGAGTAACAATTCCCATCTGAATCAGCCTCCCCCCACAGTTCTCAAAACAACATCTTTCAGTCCTGGGAAGCTGCTCTCCTTCAAGGCCAATGCTTGGTGGAACGGTGTTAGACAAAACAGTCTCCTCCGGTGGGAATGCTGCCTGGGAACTGGTGCACCTGCGAAGAAAGCACTTAAACACTAGAAGCATTAGAAAATGGAGTCAGTACAGTTTAAACATACACTGGACCTGACAATAAATAGCCATGTGCTGTGCAACTAAGTTTCACTTTCTGCTTGCGGTGGAGTGGGACAGAGCTCTTGCTTGTTGTCGCTTTTGGAGAGAGAGCTTTAGCTTTAGGCTTCAGCGCACAGATAGGGAATTAGGGAATAGGGATCTATCTCCTCTGGTTCCAGGGCTGCTGCCTAGCTCTGGGGCCAAGCTCGGTGGGCACCTCGGCTGAGGGCTCACATTATTACACACTTTAGTGCCTGGTCACTCAGGTCTGGGGGAGTGTTGCTGCTGGGGTAGGGCTCTAGTCTCTCTCTCTCTCTCTCTCTCTCTCTCTCTCTCTCTCTCTCTCTCTCTCTGGTTCCAGGGCTGCTGCTGGTGGTGGCCACCTCCTTGGCTGAGGGCTCACACAGTGTCCTCCTGCATTGTTGGCTGGCAGTATGAGGCTCCGGGTGGGGGGAAAGAGTGGTCGTGGGGGGAAGTGCAGGGATTGTCCCGGTTGCAGCATGGGAAGCAGTGCTGCGCAGCGCTCTGGAGCAGCAGTGCCAGTGACTCCCGCTCCCCCCAAATCACCAGTTGAGGTTGTGGAGGAGGCCCAAGAACTCTTGCCGACGGCGGAAGAGGAACTGCTAAAAATGTTTGGGGAGGAGGAGGAGGAGGCTGAGGGATCGTTGGAGGAATGGTTGGGGTTCAAGGAAACCTCCAGCCCGTCCCCATCCCAAACTACCGGTGCTGCTGTCCCTGCCTGCACTCCACCCACCACTCCGTCTTCCATTGCCAGCACCGTGGCACAGCCAGCAGCAACCCTTCGTCCTCCCTCCCCTGGAACCTTAAGCGGGCCACGGTTCAAGAGCAATGTTTGGAGGCACTTCCGGGCTGTTGGTAATGACCCCCGCACGGTGCGGTGCTGTGCGTGTGGGACCATGGTGCACAGGGGCAATGACCTGCAGCACCTGTCATTGTCGAACGTCACTCGGCACCTGAAGAGGTACCACCCGAGCCTGTGTTCTCCGTCCTCGGGCAGCGAAACTTCTTTGGGGGGGAAACAGAGGGCCGCCAGCGAGTCTGATCCGGGATCGGTGGGAGGGTCTCCAGAATGCAGCCAGAGCAAGAAGCCATGCCCCGAGGGTGCGGCTGGTGGGAGCGGAAGGGTCAGGCAGGCCTCCCTGGGGGAAGTTGTTCCCTCGGGGTCGGAGGTGGTACCGCTGAAAAGGCTGAGGTCAAGGGCTCAGGAGGCGGGCATTTGTGCGGTGGCACAGACGATCGCCCTGCAAGGCTTCCCCCTGTCGGTCATGGAGGGCATGGGCTTCCAATTCCTGCTCGAGCACTTTGCCCCATGGTTCGAGATGCTGTCACGGCGCACCATTGGGCGTCGAGTCGTGCCCGCCCTGTACGAGGTGGTGCGAGACATGGTGCGCAGAGACCTGTCGGCCGCCCAAGACAGAACAGTGCACTTCACGGCTGACCTGTGGAGCTGCTGCCATCACAGGTACCTTGCCATCACTGCCCACTGGTGGCAACCAGAGGACCTCTGCCTCCCCAGGCCAAGATCTGGCAGCCATAAAAAGGTGCCCAACTTGAGCCCGGGCTACAGGGCGGTTCTCCTTCAGGCCCAGGGGATGGACGGGATCCACACAGGGAAGAACATCGCTACCACCGTCAAGGCGGCTCTGAGGGAGTGGATGTTCGGGGTGGAAGGGTTTGTCTGTGGCTTCATGGTCACGGACACAGGAGCCAGCCTGTTGGCAGCCCTGAAAAAGGCATCCCTCCCGGGCCTGGTGTGTATGGCGCACAAGCTGCACCTCGTCATGCGGGACGTGCTCAGGCTGGGGAGCAAGCCGAGGGACAGCTGGGACGAGGGAACCTTGCGGACGCGCAGTGTGCTGGAGAGCTGCCGTCGCATCGCTTCCCACTTCTCCCGCAGCATCAACTCGTCCCGAGAGCTGTTCAAGAGGCAGGGGGAGGAAGGGGACCCCGAGCACCAACTGTTCCAGGACCTGCCCATGCGCTGGAACTCCACCTACGACATGATCTGTCGTCTGGTGGAGCAGAGGCACGTGGTGCAAGACATCCTGTCCTCTTTGGATGTGCTGAGGAGGGGAGAGGAGTTGGGCCTCAGCTCCATGGACTGGAGAGTCCTTGCACAGATGTCCCAGATCCTGAAACCATTCAAGGATGCCACAGAGCTCTTGTGCTCCTACCAGGCCAACCTGGGTCAGGTCCTCCCTCTGATCCACGCCCTTGACCGGTTTCTGGCCCAGGAGCTCCAGAAAGGGCAAGAGCTGCTCCCCAGGGTCCGGGACTTTGTCCGGAGGATCCAGGCCTGCGTTGCCAAACGCCTGCATCCTCTACACTGCGAGGCACCGTACCAACTGGCCTCCCTCTGTGACCCCCGCATCAAGGGCGGCATTGGCATGCAGGCGGGTCAGATGCAGCACTGGAAAAAGGAGCTCCGCAGAGCGGTGCTCCGTTTCCAGAGACAGAGGGCAGGAGAGAAGGAACCGGGCAGCGGCGAGTGGCAGGCGGTGGAGGAGGAGGGTGAGGGTGAGGGGCAGGAGGTGGGAAGAGAGCCACACCATGGAAGAGCCACCCCAATGGACACTTTCGATCTGTGGGCCTCCTCGGTGGGCAGCGTGGTTAGCTGCAGCACGGCGGGTGCGTCCCACCCAGTGGAGGACTCAGCGGGGGCCATGGTGTGCGAGTACCTTTCGGAGCCCCCCAAGCCCCCCATGCCAACCCGTTGCAGTATTGGGCGAGGAAATCAGACCGCTGGCTGGACCTGTCCATCGTCGCCACCAACATCCTTTCCTGCCCTCCCACCAGCGTGCAAAGCGAGCTGGTGTTCTCCCACATGGGAGACCTCCTCCGTCCCCCCGCGCACGTCTCAACCTGGAGCTGGTGGACATGTTGACGTTCATCAAGGTGAACCTCAACCTACTGGGCCACCCTCCCATCGACCTGGACCTCCCTGGGCTCTTAGCCACCCTGGGCTTGTGGTATGAGACACTGTTGCTGTTTTAGGACAGCAACAATGATACCTCGGTAGTCTTCAGGTTTCTCTTTCTTGTTCCTGTTTTGGGGTCATCAGCGAAGCAGCAACGTAACTGGAAAAAACAGCAATTTAAAATCTGATATAAGAATATCTCATGCAGTATTTCCTTTGCCAATTTTCAAAGTAAAATGTTTTTGGGTATTATTTCCTAGACATACATTTGCATAAGCCTTCTGCTCAGTATTCATTCTGCATTCATCACTGGGTGATTTCTGGTCGATGAGTTCCAGTAGTGGCCGGCCCAGCTCGTCCACAGCGGGCTCAAGCCTACCTCGGTTCTCGGGGCGGCCTCCATGGATGTTGTTGGCCCTTTGTCCTCCTCTCCCAGACGAGTTCCCGTTCCCTCCTCACAACTCTCTCTCTCTGGATCTGCATAGATGGCTCCAATGTAGTCCCCCAACCTCTCCTGTCGCCTACCCGTCCTTTCTGCGAAGGATGGTAGGTGCTGTGCTGCCTGCTGATGCTGCTGCTGGCCACGAGGAGCAGCTGTGCTGCTGTTGCTGGTGTGTGTGCGGCAACGCAGCCCCCTCCCCTTTCCATGGGCCCCTGCTGCCCCCTCTGGGCAGGGGGGCATGGGACGCAGCAACCAGTCACGTGACGTCCTTTCCACGAAGGCAGTAAGGTGTTTGATGGTGGCTGCTGCCGCAGAGTTCCTCAGTGGGAGGGATCCATGGAGCAGGCCTCACGGCCTCCCCACACCTGGCATAACTGCGTCCCTCTTCCCCCTCCTCAGGATGACACGTCCCGTCCCTCACATGCTCCCAATGGTGACACGTCCTGTCCCATTCTGGCGAGGCAGGAAGGTGGTTGACGTCTGATGGTGGTTTTGGCCATGAGGGGGGCAGCTCAGGAGCTGTTGTCTGTATGGTTGTGCGGCAAGGAAACCCCCCTTTCCATGGGCACCTGGTGTCCGCAAGGGAAGGGAGGTCATTGAGGTCTGCCGCTGCTGCTTTGGGGCAAGAGAGACGTCTCCAGAGAGGTTGCCGATGTGAGAGTGGGACCGCGCGTTGTCTCCCCCTTTGCATGGGCACCTGCTGTCCCCTCTGGACAGGGGGGAATGGGTCCCCTGACTCATGTCTGCCCCACGAAGGCAGGAAGGGAGTTGAGTTCTGTTGCTGATGCTGCTGTCATGTTTCTGCCCCCCCCCTCTCAGGAACCACACTGATCCATCCAGCTGATGTCTCCTGTCCTGCCCATCACCCACATTCCGCACAGGCAGGATGGCGGATCCGGTCTGCCCCCCGCTTCACGAGGGACTCTCCTGTGACTGCTCCCTCCTTGGTCACATACACAGCTCAGTTGTGCGATTGAGCAGCCGATTGTACCATATAGGGGTGGAGTTGGTTGTCGACGTGGCGGCTCCCCTGTCAATGGGGCTGACGGGACCTCTTTCAGCTGGGTGGGAAAGTGTCATGCTGCAACCGAGGACCTTGGCGGCGAGGCAGGAAGGTGGGTGGGTGCGGTCGGGTGATGTTGGGTACTGTGTTGCTCTCTCTTTGGTTAGCCTGGTTGTGTGATCCCGCATCCGAAGAATAAAGTCCGTTGACAATGTGGAGGATCCAGGACGGGACCTCTTTCAGCTGGGTGGGAATGTGTCATGCTGCGACTGTGAGCGGACCTTTACGGTGAGGCAGGAAGGTGTGTGGGTGCAGTCGGCTGCTTTCGGATATTGTGCTGCTCTCTCTTTGGTTTTACAGCGGCCGACTGCATTGTGTGAGGATACATTTGGTTGACCATTTGGAGCCTCCCCAACGGGACCTCTTTCAGTTGGGTGGGGATGTGTCCTGCAACTCTGGTCCTTTCTGCCGAGGCAGGAAGGTGGGTGCTGTCGGCAGCCGTCGACCAGCTCCGAAGCTGGAGCCTGAGGACACCCGGTAGCTGGGGGATCAGGCTGCCGTGGGGCGAATGTCGCCTCCCCCCCCCCCACACACACACAGGGCTTAACTTCGTGCTGGACTTTGGCCCGCCGGTTGTGGGGGACCTTCCCGCCCCTGCCCCCCCCCCCCGATGACACGTCGTGTCCCAACAATCCTTTTCTGGCGAGGCAGGAAGGTGGGTGCTGTCGGCCATCACGATGGTTCTCAGTGGGAGCCTCAGACTAGGACACGCAGTTGCTGGGGGACCTTCCCCCTCCCCCTGCCCCCCCCTCATGATGACATGTCATCATGTCCCTACATTCCTTTTGGGCAAGGCAGGAAGGTGTGAGCTGCTGGCTGCCGCTGCCGCACTGTTCCACGGTGGGACCCCCGCCTAAGGAAAGGAGGACACTCAGTAGCTGTGGGACTTCCCCCTCCTCCCCCTCCTCATGATGACACGTAGTGTCCCTCGTATCCTCCTCATGATATGTCCCGTCCCTTCCATCCTTTTCTGGCGAGGCAGGAAGGTGGGTGAGATCAGCTGCCGTCGTGTGTCGCCTAAAGAGAATTCCTTTGCTGGGGTGACGAAGTTGAGCATGTCAGAGAAGCGGAAAGCAATACTGCCAGGAGGAGTTGAGAGTGACTCAGTTGACTGTCTGACCTTCTGGAACAATCACGCAAGGCAGAATGGTCAAAGCTAGACCCCAGACAAAGATGAATTGACCCCCTTCAGGAATCAGCGGTCACGTCAGAAGAAGAGAACGGGCAGATCCAGTGGTGCTGGGACAGAGGAATTGTTGAAGTGACCAGCTACTGGGCAGCAGCAGTTGTAGAGGGTGAAACTGTTGGAGAATCTTTCATGGAAAATGGCAGGGATACTTCAGCTGACCCTGGTTGGTAGTATGCCAAATAAAAAAAAATGGGAAACCGCTTCTGATAATCTCATACTTCAAAAGCCCTATGATGAGAGGATCAAAATTGGGGGGCGGGGGGCGGGAGAGATATAGTGCTGAGAAACAAGACCTCCAGTTTGCAAGCCACTCAATTAGCTACTGGGGAAGAGGAGAGGTTAGGTGTAACTGTTTTTAACGACAGGACTGGGTTAACACCAAAGGGGTGTCCAGTTGCTGAAGGGAATAGATGCAAAAGAAAAAAGATGCAAGATGCAACACATGTAGCAGGAACATGGAATGTGAGAAGTACAAAACCTGGGCCGATTCTGCACGGCTTACCTGAAGCCAGGACGTTGCGGAACATGCCGGCCAAAACACGGAAGATCTTTCGCATTTTTGCTGGCATGTTCCGCAACGTCCCGCAATGTTCCGACTTCAGGTAAGCTGTGCGGAATCAGCCCTGGTAAGCTGGAAATCATAAATTAAGTAATTCATGATTTAAATTTAGTAATCTGGGATGTGAGTGATCTAAAATGGATTGAAAAGTTTTCAGTGAGAAAAATACGAAGCGTTTTACTCTGAAAATGGCAAACTCAAAAGAAACAAAGTTCTAGTGAGGTGAGAGGGAACACAAGCCATTAAATATATATTGTCAAGTCAGACCGAATCAGACTTTATGGTAAGCCTATCACCATAACCATCATTCAAGTTTACACCCTACTACCGATGTTGAAGAGGAAAAATGGAAAGAGAAAGACTCTGGGGCAAGGATTGCCACCCCTCCCCCCCGACCTCCTATTCGGGACTGATGGAGGACCGAATATCCTGGGGGGGGGGGTGTCAGTTCTCCCAGCGCAACTGTTTCACCCTCCTTCACCCAGGTTCCAGTCACGCATACCAGGTCCAAATCACTCACCGCAAAGAGATCTTGCAGCACTGCGGTCTTATTGTTTATGGACCTGGCATTGCACAGCATCAGTGTCGAAGGAAGGTTCTTTTTCCTAGCTCCATCACCAGCGTTTCTCAGGATGGGACGCAGGTTAGAAGGGCACCGAGCCATTCCATATCTCCGTGCCCTTCTCCACTGAGACCAGCTCCTACCGTCATACCTCCCATGTCCCCAGAAGACTGGGATCCCTGACCCCATGACAGCCCTCCTCCCTATGTCCACCATCATCCAACATACTCTCCATTCCCCACATCAACAACAGGGGTGGTGGTGAAACATATGAAACATTTGCTTTCTTATCAGTTCTCAGTTTATTTCACTGCTTTAGCAACATAAAATGCAACTTTTAAACTTATTCTGTTCATAAAATTCTACGAGGCATATCTATGAAACTTAAAATTATAAATTCCTTCATTTGCTGCATGCAAAATTAGAAATATGCCCAAAATTAGAGAGAGAATTACAAAACTGCTGCACCTTGTGTTACCCTTAGCACATGTAGCTTAGTTTTTGCTAACTGAGAGGAAGAAAAATAGCAGTAGATAAAATTTTGTGCTAAACAGAGGTATGCTGTCTGTACAGAAAGTCTCATACAATCACAGCAGGGCTACCAGCATATTTGTTTTTTGGGAAGTCTTTTTATAATCTATTTTTTATTTTTAAAACAGGTAAAGGAATTGTAATGATTTTAAGTAAATGTGTCTTTAAATGCTTGGTGTGATATACGTGAAGAGTGGGGGTGAAAGAGAGGGATGAGTGAGTGATATGATTGGTTGATGACTGAGAGAGTGGGCGGAGTGAAGGCAGTTTTTAGACTGAGAGTGGAGAAAGAACATTCATTCAGGGAAAGAGAGGCAAGCCGTGTGCTGCCTGAGCAGGTTTAAGCATTTCTGTGAAAAATACTGAGTGAGGAAAAGAGAGGCAAACTGTGTGTGGAGCCTTAGAAGAGATCTGTGTGAATGAGTTTAAGTGAAATAACTTTAAGAACTGAGAAGTACTCTTAGGAAACCGATATGCTTCTTGAAAAAATAAAAGTTTATTTTGTTTTGTTATATCCCAGTGTAGCTGTCATTGCTATATCCCATTCCTATCCTCAGGGCCACATAGAACCACGAAGGAGCCTGACGTCTGGGCACGTTACTAAAGGGAAAACTTAAATAAAATATCTTGGAATATAATATTCCTGGTGGCAGCAATCTACCCAGAGGGTGTAAGGGAAAGATGAAAGGCAAACTCTACCCAAGACTTGTTTTCAGTTCCCTTCCTAATAATCTCCAGCATAGCGTTGGCCTTTTTTATTGCCGTCGCACACTGTATCAACATTTTCAGTGTCGATACAGAATTTCAGAATTATCTACCACGACTCCAAGATCTCTCTCTTGGTCAGCCTCCGCCAGTTTGGACCCCATCATTGTATATTTAAATTGGGAGGGGGGGGGGGTATTTGGCCCCAATGTGCATTACTTTGTACTTGGTCACGTTGAACCTCATTTGCTATGTTGACGCCCACTCGCCCAGCCTCGACAGATCCCTTTGGAGTGCCTCACAATGCTCCCTGGTTCTCACCTCCCTGAACAATTTAGTGTCATCAGCAAACTTAGCCGCCTCACAGCTTACTCCCATCTCCAAATCATTAATGAACAAGTTAAAAAGCACCGGACCCAATACTGAGCCCTGCGGTACCCCACTGCTTACCATCCTCCCCTGTGAATATTGCCCATTTATACTCACGCTCTGCTTCCTATTCATTAGCCAGCTATTGATCCACAAGAGGACTTGTCCTTTTACCCCATGACTATTGAGCTTACTTAGCAGCCTTAGATGAGTAATTTTATCAAAAGCTTTCTGGAAGTCCAGATAGACAACCTGACAGCCTGGTTGGAAATGGTTCCCCTCTAGGAAACAATAGGGAGTGACTGAGGGCACCTTCTTCAGAGGCCCATAGAATTGGACCCCGAGTCCAATCTTCCTGAAATTTATATGGTATTTAGAAGACAGTAAAGAATAGGTTCCCGGAAAAATTTGTTAGATTTATCTTGAAGAATGATGTCCCCAACCGCCCCCGATATCCTCCAAAAAAGTTTTCTCCACAGGGAATAATAGAGCGTGACTGTGAGCACTTCCTTCAGGGGCCCATAGAATTAGAATCTGGGGTCCAACCTTCCTGAAGCTTGGGGGGGGGGGCGGGGTTGTCTGTCGAGGACAGTCAGGACTAGGTTCCCCATAAATTTGGTGGCGTTTTCTTGACAAGTGACCCTCCTTCCCAGACCCTGGATAGCCCCAGATAGTTTTCCCCATAGGGAATAATAGCCAAATAAATCCGGGGTTCACTGATCTGTCTTAAACAGATCAGAAAATCTTTCCTGGATTTCAAGAATCCCGGAACTTTTGTGATCTTTGAAACCTGGATCCAGTTGTCCCAGACTTTTTTTTTTTGGTTAATATTTTTATTTTTAAAAACATGAAAGGATACAGAAAAGAAAGGGAAAAGGGGAACAAAAGATAAAAAGAAAAAAAAATTAAAGAGATACAGTACAAGGACTGTGTAAATACAATGACCATATAATATTTAAAATGCAGTTTTCAGGTATACAATACAAACAGAACTCAGGCATATGTCCTCTATTCTTCGTAAATAACCTCGTTATTAAATCAACCAAGGCTAGCTTAAATGAAAAAAGTATTTCACATTATAAAATTTTTAACATATATAAAATAGTGTAGAAAAGTTAAGATATGTCTTTAAAGTATTGTTAAAAATACAATAGAATAGCTGTAGCGTTTATATATCACATTCAAATTATAACACAACAGTTCTCCAGAATGTTTCATCTCTCCCTTATTATTAAGACAACTACCAGATATTTGAAAAAATTGAGAATTTTATATTTATTTATTTATTTATTTATTTATTTCTGTTGAAGCAGAAGAGCAGATACAAATCTCCTTTTGTTTGGCACCGCTTTTAGATTCCCCCTCATGCAGCTGAACTCTAGTAGAGCTTCAGTTGCCAGTCTTAATTAACTCAGGGAGTAAAATAATATTCTGGTATTTTAAATGATTATATGAAATTTCCCCAGCTGCAGGAAATCAGTTTCAGGGAATGTTTTTAAATGATGAGATTCCTGTTAATCATATGAGAACCTTGCCAACTTTGTTAAAATCGGAAGCCTGTGTTGCTCCTAGAAAAATGTGATTGGTCGTTTCTTTGTGATTTGAAAAGTGCCCTTTTCTGTTTGTAGTTCTTCTGTTAATACTCCCTTAATTAAAATGTTTGCCTTTTGCTTTGCATAAATTCCTTTTATCCAATTGTCAAACTTTAGGCCACAATTTAAATTTTGCATTTTGTGAACGGCACTATTGAAGCTGAATTTCCAGAGTTGACTGTGAGGAAGACTCCTTTGGAAACGAGATTCTACCTAGACTCTCACTAGTTTCAACTTAGGTTCATGAAGTTATACTTTTTAGAACCATTTAAACAGGGTGACCTGACCAGAATCTATTTGGTCACCTGAAGCTCCCTCCTCTAGCTGTCCCTGCCTTATTCCAAGGTAGTAGGACTTCAGAGGTGCTTGCAGCCCATCTTCCTCCTAGGCGAGAAGCACAAATGCAGGGGTGGCCTGGGCAGAAACTTATGTGAACTTGCCTTCTGAAATCTCAGGGTCGGTGGAAGAAGAAGTAGAGCGGGATGAGGATGGAAGAGAAAGAGCATATAATGCAAGGAGAGATGATGATATGGTGAGCAGACAAGCAAGCCAAGGGAGCGACTCATCCTCTTGGATCTCCCTGCCCCTCAGGAGATAGCAGCCCTCCTGCCAAGCTTCCCAACCTAGGAACAGTCCGGGCAAGGGAGAGGGGTGTCCAGTGGAAAGGCCAAGAGCGAGGGGTACCCTAGATGCTGACCCAGCCTCCTGAGCAGTGATTGGCAGCAACCTCTGTTGAAGCCCCAAAAGTCTTTTGCATTTTGAGAATGGAGGTAGGAATGGGCAAGCATCACAGGGCCTGCCAGGCACTGGCCCCGTCCCTTTCCCCAGCCAATGTGGAGAGCTCGTGGGAAGTGTCGGCAGGAATCATGAAGCCCACCAGCTCCATATGGGGAATATTGGATGGAAGGATCCCAGGGGTGGGGGCAGACCCTTCTCGGACTCTGGCAAGCAGCTCCCAGTTACAGCAGGCTAGATGGGGCTTCAGGGCCTCTTTGTTGAAAGAGCGGCTTCCTGGAGCATCAGTCGTTGCATCTAACAGGTGGCCTTTCTCTCTCAGGAGTTGGAGTCAGTCATCTCCAGTCTTTGGGACATATCAGATCTCCTGGGAGAAACATCTGCAGGTATGTCATCTCCCCTGCTGACGGAAAATGGTAATCTAATGTTCTCTTTCTCTATTTTAGTCCTGCCCTCCCACCAAGGTGCTCAAAGCAGAATGCATGCTTTCCGCCCATCTCTTTCACATTCCTCACAACAACCTTGCAATGTAGGGCAGGATGAATGAGACCGACTGGTGCTTGATCACCCTGTGAGATTTATGGCTGAATGGGGATTTGAAGCTGGGTCTCCCAGGGCCTCATGAGCTGAATCTTTTCAGCACCTGTTTCCAAGCAAGAGTCATTGGACTCCGGCCCCGTGTTGGCCCCTGTCCCCGTCCCTATGCTTATGCTCCTGCATCCGTCACCAGAGTTAGGACACTCATTGTGACAGACAAGAAAAGCTCCCGTTAGCGTTGCCTCTTCCATAATACTGGAATATATTAGAGCTCCACAATGGAACCAAAGAGATGCTGTCATGCGAATGCCCGAGACAAGAGCTGTTCTGCATGGGAACGTATTGGCACGCCCAGGGCCACCAGAACGTCATTGGTCACCTGAAGGTCCCTCCGCTTGCGGTCCCCACCTTATTCCAACTTAGTGGGGCTTCAGAGCTGCTTGCAGCCCATCTTCCTCCTAGGCAGGAGAAGCACAAATGCAGGGGTGGCCTGGGCAGGAACTGATGTGAACTTGCCTTCTGAAATTCCAGGGTCAGTGGCAGAGGAGAAGGAGGAGGATCAAGAACTACAAGGGCCCTGCAATGTGGGAACATCCCCAATTATGGTGAGCAGAACAGCGATCCAAGGGAGCAAATCATCCACTTGGATCTCCCTGCCCCTCAGGAGATGCTGTCATGCGAATGCCCAAGACAAGAGCTGTTCTGCATGGGAACGTATTGGCACGCCCAGGGCCACCAGAACGTCATTGGTCACCTGAAGGTCCCTCCGCTTGCGGTCCCCACCTTATTCCAAAGTAGTGGGGCTTCAGAGGTGCTTCCAGCCCATCTTCCTCCTAGGCAGGAGAAGCACAAATGCCAGGGTGGCCTGGGGCAGCAACTGATGTGAACTTGCCTTCTGAAATCTCAGGGTCGGTGGAAGAGGTGGTGAACCAGGATGAGGATGAAAAAGGAAGAGCGTACGATCCAAGGAGAGATGACGATATGGTGAGCAGACAAGCAAGCCAAGGGAGCGACCCCTCCACTTGGATCTCCCTGCCCCTCAGGAGATAGCAGCCCTCCTGCCAAGCTCCCCAACCCAGGAACAGGCCAAACAAGGGAAATGGGGGTCCAGGGGAAAGGCCAAGAGTGTGGGCTACCCTAGACGCTGACCCACCCTCCTATGTAGCCAGTGGCAGCAACCTCTGTGGAAGCCCCCAAAGGCTTTTGTGTCTTGAGAATGGAGGTGGGAATGGGCAAGCATCACAGGGCCTGCCAGGGCCTGACCCCGTCCCTTTCCCCAGCCAATGGGGAGAGCTCGTGGGAAGTGTCAGCAGGAATCATGAAGCCCACCAGCTCCATATGGGGAATATTGAATGGAAGGATCCCAGGGGTGGGGGCAGACCCTTCTCGGACTCTGGCAAGCAGCTGACCATGAAAGCAGGCTAGATGGGGCTTCAGGGCCTCCTTGTCGAGAGAGCGGCTTCCTGGAGCATCAGTCCTTGCATCTAACAGGTGGCCTTTCTCTCTCAGGAGTTGGAGTCAGTCATCTCCAGTCTTTGGGACGTATCAGATCTCCTGGGAGAAACATCAGCAGGTATGTCGTCTCCCCTGCTGATGGGAAATGGTAATCTAATGTTCTATTTTTCTATTTTCCTCCTGCCCTCCCTCCAAGGAGCTCAGGAGCATAAGCATGAGCACAAATACTGGGGTGGCCTGGGCAGCAACTGATGTGAACTTGCCTTCTGAAATCTCAGGGTCAGTGGCAGAGGAAAAGGAGGATGAGGAGGAACATCAGCAAAGGCCCTGCAATGTGGGAACGTCCCCAATTATGGTGAGCAGAACAGTGATCCAGGGGAGCGACCACTCCACTTGGATCTCCCTGCCCCTCAGGAGATAGCAGCCCTCCTGCCAAGCTCCCAAACCGAGGAACAGTCCGGGCAAGGGGGATGGGTGTCCAGGAGAAAGGCCAAGAATGTGGGGTACCCTAGATGCTGACCCATCCTCCTGATTGGCCACTGGCACCAACCTCTGTTGAAGTCCCCAAAGTCTTTTGCATTTTGAGAATGGAGTTGGGAATGGGCAAGCAGTACAGGGCCTGCCAGGCACTGACTCCGTCCCTTTCCCCAGCCAATGTGGAGAGCTCAGGAGAAATGTCAGCAGGAATCATGAAGCCCACCAGCTCCATATGGGGAATATTGAATGGAAGGATCCCAGGGGTGGGGGCAGACCCTTCTCGGACTCTGGCAAGCAGCTGCCCATGACAGCAGGCTAGATGGAGCTACAGTAGCTGCCTTGTAGAGAGAGCAGCTTCCTGGAGCATCAGTCGTTGCAGCTAACAGGTGGCCTTTCTCTCTCAGGAGTTGGAGTCAGTAACCTCCAGCGTGTGGGACAGTTCCCTACCAGTGACACCTGCAGGTATGTCATCTCCCCTGCTGACGGAAAATGGTCATCTAATGTTCTCTTTCTCTATTTTTCTCCTGCCCTCCCTCCAAGGAGGTCACAGCAGAATGCTTGGTTTCCGCCCATCTCTTTCACATTCCTCACAACAACCTTGCAATGTAGGGTAGGCTGAATGAGAACAAATCGTGCTTGATCACCCTGTGAGATTTATGGCTCAATGGGGATTTGAAGCTGGGTCTCCCAGGGTCTCATGAGCTGAATCTTTTTAGCACCTGTTTCCAAGCAAGAGTCATTGGACTCCGGTCCCATGTTGGCCCCTGTCCCCGTCCCCATGCTTATGCTCTTGCATCCGTCACCAGAGTTAGGACACTCATTGTGACAGAGAAGAGAAGCTCCCATTAGTGTTGGCTCTTCCATAATACTGGAATATATTATAACTCCACAATGGAACCAAAGTGATGCTGCCATGCGAATGCCCGAGACAAGAGCTGTTCTGCATGGGAACGTATTGGCACGCCCAGGGCCACCAGAACGTCTTTGGTCACCTGAAGGTCCCTCCGCTTGCGGTCCCCACCTTATTCCAACTTAGTGGGGCTTCAGAGCTGCTTGCAGCCCATCCTGCTAGGCAGAAGCACAATTGCAGGGGTGGCCTGGGCAGGAACTGATGTGAACTTGCCTTCTGAAATCTCAGGGTCTGTGGCGGAGGAGAAGGAGGATGAGGAGGAAGAACAACCAGGGCCCTGCAATGTGGGAACATCCCCAATTATGGTGAGCAGAACAGCGATCCAAGGAAGCAAATCATCCACTTGGATCTCCCTGCCCCTCAGGAGATAGCAGCCCTCCTGCCAAGCTCCCCAACCCAGGAACAGTCCAGGCAAGGGCGATGGGTGTCCAGGGGAAAGGCCAAGAGTGTGGGGCTGACCCAGCCTCCTGATTGGCCACTGGCAGCAACCTCTGTTGAAGCCCCAAAAGGCCTTTCTGTTTTGAGAATGGAGGTGGGAATGGGCAAGCAGCACAAGGCCTGCCAGGCACTGACCCCGTCCCTTTCCCCAGCCAATGGGGAGAGTTCCCAGGAAGTGCTGGCAGAAATCATGGATGCCCAAAGGTTTCCTATTGGGGAACATTGAATGAAAAGATCCCAGGATGGGGGCAGACCCTTCTCAGATTCTGGCAAGCAGCTGCCAGACAAAGAAGACCAGATGGCGCTTCAGTGGCCTCCCTCTAGAGAAAGCAGCCTCCTGGATCATCGTTGCAGCTAACAGGGGACTACCCCACGCTCTTGGCCTTTTCTCTGGACACCCCTCTCCCTTGCCTGGCCTGTTCCTCAGTTGGGAAGCCTGGCAGGAGGGCTCCTATCTGTCTCCTGTGGAGCAGGGAGATACAAGTGCATGATTCGCTCCCTTGGCTAGCTTTTCTGCTGACCATAAGAGCTGCTGCTCTGTCTCTGCCGAGATATTTATACGGCTTCTCTCTGCCCTCCTTCCCTTTTCTCAGCCAATGTGAAGAGCTCCCGGGAAGTGCCGGCAGGAATCATGATGCCCACATCCTCCTTACTGGGGAATATAGAAGGAAAGGATCAGGGGATGGGAGCAGACCCTTCTCGGACTCTGGAGAGCACCTGCCGGTGAAAGCAGACCAGATGGGCCTTCAGCGGCCTCCCTCTAGAGAAAGCCGTTTCCTGGAGCATCAGTCGTTGCAGCTAACAGGTGGCCTTCCTCTCTCAGGACCTGGAGTCAATTAACTCCAGCATTTGGTCCATCTCTGACCTCCTCACAGGGACAGCTCCAGAACCCCATGTTTCACCTCCTGTAAAGACAGAAAATGGTAATCTAACATTCTCTTTATCCATATTTATTCCTCCCTCCAAGGAGCTCACGGCAGAATGTATGGTTCCCACCAATCTCTTTCACTCTGGAGAGCAGCTGCCAGTCAAAGCAGACCAGATGGGGCTTAAGTGGTCCCCTTGTAAGGAAAGCTGCTTCCTGGAGCATCAGTCATTGCAGCTAACAGGTGGCCTTTCTCTCTCAGGAGCTACAGTCTGAGACCTCAAGCATGTGGAGCGTCTCAGACCTACTACGGGAAACACCATCAGGTATGGCATCTCCCCAGCTGTCGGAAAATGGTAATGTAATGTTCTCTTTCTCTATTTTTATCCTGCCCTCCCTCTAAGGAGCTCAAGGCAAAATGCATGGTTCAAATCCATCTCTTTCACATTCCTCACAACAACCTCACGAGGTAGGGTAGGCTGAGAGAATGACTAGTGCTTGAACATGCTGTGAGATGTGAATGGGGATTTCAACCTGGGTCTCCCAGGCCCTCGTCTGTGGACTCTTTTAAGCACCTGTTGCCAAGCAAGTGTCATTGGACTACCGTCCTGTGCAGCCCCCCCTTGTCCCCGTGTTAATGCTCCTAAACCGGTCACAAGAGTTAGAACTCCCATTGCTCAATCCATCCTCCTAAAAGAAGAGACGCTCCCAAACACTTTGCCTCTTCCAGAGTATTAGAATATATTATAGCTCCCCATTGGAACCAAAGAGATGCTGCCACGAGAATACCCGAGGTAAGAGCTGGTCTGCATGCGAATGTATTGGCATGTCCGGGCGACTTTCTAAATAAAATTCGGTCCAAGGAGGAGGATAATATCAAGCAAAGGCGGGACAGGCAGCAGCTCCTCCTACGAGAAGCAGGATATTCCAAGAATGTGAGTGGGCCTTCAGTGAAAAGAAGACGCAAGCCGTGAGGACTCACGGGGTGGGGGTGGGAAATCTGTAGTGGTAAGGCGGGACTTTGGAAAAAATGTGCCTTTCTACACACACGGAAAATTTTTACAGCAGGGACTTCAAGGGAGCGCGATGTCTTTTTTTAAAGGAGTTTTTTAGACTCCATCAAGGGCCTTGGTCTGGAAACATCAATGGATCCAAAATACAGCAGCCCGGCTTCTGTCAGCGGAGAGAACTGTGTCATCCCCGTGCCAAAGGAGGCTGCCCATTTGTTTCCAGAGACGATTCAAAGGGCTTTAAAGTTTTGGGACACCATACTTAAAGGACCGCCTCCTCCCGTATTATATTGTGCAGCTTGCCAGTTCCGATCCGGCAGCCAGAGTCAGGGGTTTTGGCAACCTGCCTATGGAATGCCCTCCCCTTGGAGCCTCACTGCTGGAACCCGTTTTACTCTCTTTTAGGTGCCAGGCCAAAATGATTCTGTTGACCCACGTTTTTAATTAAGAGGCTGATCTCTGAACACCATCTTTGGAGTGTGTCCTACTCTGAAGATGGTTATTCATTTTAAGTTGCTCTTTGCTTTTATGCCACTGCTGGATTTTAATGCTACATTTTAATGAACTATTATTGTTTCATGTCTTTATTAGGTTTTATTCTGAAAGCCGCCTGAGCCATTTCCCTGGAGAGGCAACATAACCTCTTTCTCAATCGATAAATAACCATTTGTTTTGGCCAGTTTGCTGTCTGACAGACCGGCAACACAAGCACACACGTTTTAAGTGCCCATCTGGATGCTTTCAGGTGGGCAGTATTAAAATAAATAATTGTGGGATTCTGTGATACCCAGAGTTAAACACCAGCTTGTTTCCAACCGAGATTAGTTCAATGAAATTCATTGATACAGCTCAATTTTTTAGTTTTTGATGCTTGAAGTTACAAGCATGTTTCATTGTTGGCACCGTACTTTAACGTTGCATCAGTTTTATAGAGATTGGGTTTTTGTTTTGTTTTGAAGATCCAGGCCCTTCAAGATCATCTTTTTAAAAAGGGCAGGCAGATGATGGCGCTTGCACAGAAATGTAAGGAACAACTCTTTAACTAGAATTCAGCAGCTGAGTGTTCCTGGCCTCCGAGATGAATCCTGCTTGCCACTACAGTGCCCGATCGGTTTGTTCATCATATCAGCCAATGTGTCCATGGCCACAGCTTGCAACACAAAAATCAAGTTTTATCAGGGTTTTGGTTTTTATTTTGTTTTTAAGATCCAGGCATTCCAAGAAATTATTTTTTAAAAGGACAGAGAGATGATGTCACTCACTCAGAAAAGTAATTCCAATTCAAGATTTTGGTATTAACCTATAAAGCCCTTGCGGATTGGGACCGGCGTATCTTCGGGTCCGTCTCTTCCCGTATGTGCCCCAGAGGATGCTTCGATCTAGTGGAAAATGACTATTAATGGTCCCTGGCCCCAGGGAGACCCGCCTAGCATCAACCAGAGCCAGGGCCTTTTCGGTCCTGGCTCCAACCTGGTATAACACTCTGTCTATTGAGACCAGGGCCCGGCAGGATCTGTTATCGTTCCACCGGGCCTGTAAGATGGAGATGTTCCGCCAGGCGTATGGTTGAGGCTGGGTTTGGTCTCTGCCGGCCAGTAGGGTAGAACGGAGCCCTCCCTATCAGAACATCCACCTCCAAAGAAACTTTAGTGACAGTGGAAATGGCTCAACTGAATTAATTTAGCGCTGCGCTGTATTTGTACTTTAAATACTTGTATTTATTGTGTTTTTAAACGGTAAAATTTTAATGTGCACCCATGTAATCTGCCCTGAGCCTGCTAATGTGGGGAGGGCGGAATAGAAATTGAAACAAAACAAAATAAAATAAATTGGACTTCCTTCCTGTGTACGCCCCTCCATCCACGTGTTTATGCTCCTAAATCTGCCACAGGAGTGAGGACTCTCATTGCTCAATCCATCCTCCTAAAAGAAGAGAAGCTCCCAATAACTTTGCCTCTTCCAGAGTATTAGAATATATTATAGCTCCCCGTTGGAACCAAAGAGATGGTGCCAGGAGAATGCCCAAGACAAGAGCTGTTCTGGGTGGGAATGTATAGGCACGTCCAGGGCCACCAGAACGTCTCTGGTCACCTGAAGCTCCCTCCTCTAGCTGACCCTGCCTTATTCCAAAGTAGCGGGGCTTCAGAGGTGCTTGCAGCCCATCTTCCTCCTAGGCAGGAGAAGCACAAATGCCAGGGTGGCCTGGGGCAGCAACTGATGTGAACTTGCCTTCTGAAATCTCAGGGTCGGTGGAGGAGGTGGTGAACCAGGATGAGGATGAAAAAGGAAGAGCGTACGATCCAAGGAGAGATGACGATATGGTTTGGGATCCATGGAGGTCTGAAGCAGCTCCAGTTGCGGAGCTGACCGGACTGCCGTTTTAAGCGGCCGGCGGGGTGAAAATAGCCCGCGGCCGACTGCTCTCAGGCGGAGAGCAGGCAAAGAACGCTCAAGACCCTAGGGCGCGTTGATCTCGGACGAGGGGGGCCTCTGCGCAACGGGTCCCCTCCCGATCCTTGAGGTCCCACCCTGCGACGGGTCAGCTACAATCTCTGCGGCAGTTTTGGAGCCAATTCGGCTGGCATAAGACCTACATACCCAAGCTTCGATTGGGGGAAGAAGTGGAGAGGAGAAGCTAAAATCGAAACAGTGATTACAATCCGAGAAAAGTGAAAGAGAAGGTAAAGATCACTATCTTCCGATACGGGACAGATTGATAAAAACAGAGAGGAAAAAAAGTAGATTTTTAAACTGCAACAGATTAATGAAAAGGAGGGGAAGACTCGGCAAGAGTTGTATTTGAAAAGAAACTAAGTTTAAAGAAGTTATTAAAGAAATCGGACTATTGTTTTGAATACCTGTGGTTATGGAGCTGTGAGAAAAAGACACCATCGCGAGATCTGCTGTGGGAAGACGGGAGACAGGAAGTGCGTAACAACAATAGAGTGGCTGGAGAGAAGCGGCCCTTGCTGGAGGGCAGGAAGAAGGGAATCGCCATTTTTGAAAGGGGAAGGGTCGCGGCTTCAGCGGAAAAGGAAGTAGGCCATTTTGGATTACAAAATCATAGAGAGACCATAGAGAAAAGACGCCCGACATTTTGGACTCCTTAAAAACTAATTTATGCAAGAAGACCGGGACATTTGAAATAAAAAAAGGTACTAAATTTAACGCCACGGAGTTAAGGAGGAGAGCGGACTCGTGGGAGCGAGCTAAAGCAAGCCCCACGATGTCGAAAAAAGAGTGGCAATCGGCAATAGAGAACCTGGATAAAAAACTTTTAGAGGTGATTAAAGAATTTAAAGACATGAAATTGGAGCTGATTAAAGAGGTTAAACAGACAGTAAAATCGGAGCTGTCAGAAGTAAAATCGGAGTTGTCAGAAGTGAAGAAAGGTATGGAAACAATACAAAATGAATTACAAGGAACGCAGCAGAGAGTTAAAACAGTAGAAGGAGCGATGGAGAACTTAGCAGACACGCAACAGACAGAGATGAGACTGATGAGGGGAAGGATGGCGGTTGTGGAAAGTAGACATATGGAGAAGCAGCTCAGATTTCGCGGTTTGCCGGAGATAGAAGGAAAGACAGCGCAAGAACAGATGACTGAGGTGTTAGCTGAATACCTGGGGAAGGAGGAGGAGGAAGTTGTGGCTATCCTAGATGTGGCATATCGCGTGAATTCGAGAATTGCAACCCAGAGGAAAGTACCAAGAGATGTGATTGTGGAATTTACAACACGAAACATGAAAGAGAAGATTGTGACTAAACAGTTTCAAGATCCATTGGAGATCGATGGCAAGACAATTATCATAATGAAGGAATTACCCAGATCAGTGTTACTAGATGGGAAAAAATATAAAGCGCTAATCCAGATGTTGAAGGACATGAAAATCAGGTATAGATGGGAGCTTCCAGAAGGTTTGTCCTTTGAATTTGGAGGTGCCAAAAAGCGCATTAGATCTGAGCGGGAGATGGAGCGATTTATAAGGGACAATGAAAAAGACTTACCAACAAGATTATGAGTATGGAGTGTAAAGTATTATCTTGGAATATAAATGGACTAAACTCACCGAATAAGAGGAAAAATATCTTCCACTGGCTATTAAAACAAAAATGTGACATTGTTTGTTTGCAAGAGACTCATATTCGAAAGCAGGATGTAAAATATTTAAAATTGGGAAAATTGGGCAAGGAATTTGTAGCGGCCTCAAGCAAGAAAAAAAGAGGAGTGGTGTTGTATGTAAAAGAGGAGCTACAGCCAAAATTTGTAATGAAAGATGTGGAAGCCAGATTTGTAGCAGTGGAATGTACTTGGAACTTAAAGAGAGTGTTGGTAGTCGGAGTTTATGCACCTAATGGTGCAAAAGAAAGCTTCTTTGAGGATTTGAAGAAGCATTTAGACGATCTTTCATATGACCAGATAATTCTTGCTGGAGACTTCAATGGAGTGACAGACTTGGAATTAGATAAAAAGACAATAACAGCACAAAAGAAAAGAGGATTATTACCAAAGCTCTTTTTTGAGTTGATTCAACAAGAGACTCTCGAAGATGTATGGAGGAGAGAATATCCCAAAAGCAGACAGTTTACTTTTTATTCTGCAAGGCACTCTACATTATCAAGAATTGACATGATCTGGGCCTCAAAGGACTTAGCGTTATGGACTAAGGAGGTAGAAATAATGCCGATGGTAGGCTCAGATCACAACCCAATTATGTGGAAATTAGGGAAAAGGAGAAAAAGGAAAGCATGGAGAATAAATGAGGACTTGCTACAAGAAGGAGAGAATATGGAGATACTGAGAAGAGAGACAAAGTTCTTCATACAATACAACGTGAATAAAGAAGTACCAACTGACAAAGTTTGGGATGCTTATAAGGCGGTTGTAAGGGGCATACTAATGGACTTAAATGGTAGAGCAAGAAAGAAGAAAGAGGAGAAAAGACAAGAGATTGAGGGGAAAATAAAAGCCAAAGAAACACAGTTAAAAAAGAGACCAGGGAAAAAGAAATTATATCAGGAAATTAAAATACTTCAAGAACAGTTAACAGCAATGAGTAATAAAGAATTGGAGTGGAACCTTAAAAGATTGAATCAGAAAGTATTTGAAGGTGCAAATAAACCTGGGAAGTACCTGGCATGGCAATTGAAGAAGAGAAGGGAAAAGAAAATAATAAATAAAATTTGTGAAGACAACAAAACGTATTTGGAACAGACTACCATTAGTAGAGCCTTTTATAAATTTTACGCTAAGCTGTACAATAAGAAAGAAGTAAATAAAGAATCAATAGCGTCATATTTGGAGAAAACGAAACTTCCAGAAATCTCGGAAGTTTGGAGAAATAAATTGAACAGTGAAGTAACGGACGAGGAAATAAGTAAGGCAATACAATCTGCAAATCTAGGAAGGGCGCCAGGGCCAGATGGACTTACGGCTAAATTTTATAAGACAATGGCCAATGAACTGGCACCATTCCTAAAAGAGGTGATCAATGGAGTTCTAAGGGATCAAAGGATTCCAGATACCTGGAGTGAAGCGAATATATCATTGATCCCAAAAGAGGGCCAAGACTTGACTAACGTGAAAAATTACAGACCTATATCGTTACTTAATAATGACTATAAAATTTTTGCGAAGATATTGGCGGAGAGACTGAAGGGGTGGCTCTCGGAGGCTATAGAAGAGGAACAAGCAGGTTTTTTGCCAGACAGACAAATAAGAGACAATTTAAGGACAGTGATTAATGCTATTGAATATTATAAGCGTTGTGACAAAGAGGTTGGTTTCTTCTTTGTTGACGCTGAAAAGGCGTTTGACAATCTAAACTGGGACTTTATGTTTGCCACTATGGAAAAGCTACAATTGGGAGAAAGTTTCATCAGAGCAATTAAGGAAATTTACAGAGACCAGACTGCAGCAATTGTGGTGAATGATGAAGTGACTAAGAAATTGACTATAAGTAAAGGAACGAGACAAGGTTGCCCGTTGTCTCCACTGTTGTTCATTTTAGTATTGGAGATCCTGATGATACAAATACGTCAAGATGAAGAAATTCGAGGAATAAAAATAAAGGACTATTCATATAAGGTCAGAGCATTTGCGGATGATATAATGTTAATTGTAGAGGACCCATTGGAGAACATGCCAAAAGTGATAGATAAGATTAAGGAGTTTGGAGATTTGGCAGGTTTCTACATCAATAAAAAGAAGTCAAAGATATTATGCAAAAATATGACTAAGCAGAAACAACAATTGTTAATGGAAATAACGGACTGTGAAGTAACAAGTAAGGTGAAATATTTGGGAATTGAACTGACTGCAAAGAATATAGATTTATTTAAAAATAATTATGAGAAACTATGGACTCAGATAGAGAGAGACTTGATTAAATGGAACAGGTTGAATCTGTCATGGTTGGGTAGGATTGCAGCAGTTAAGATGAATGTGTTACCAAGAGTAATGTTTTTGCTACAGACAATACCAATCATCAGAGACTCTAAACAATTTGAAAAATGGCAGAGGAAAATATCAGATTTTGTATGGGCAGGCAAGAAGCCTCGAGTGAAAATGAAAGTTTTACAAGACGCAAAAGAAAGAGGCGGAATGCAACTGCCCAACCTGAGACTTTACCACGATGCAATCTGCCTAGTGTGGCTGAAAGAGTGGATGACGCTAAAGAATAAGAAATTACTAGCCCTAGAGGGATATAAGAAAATATTTGGATGGCATGCATACCTATGGCACGATAAAGTAAAGGTGAACTCGATGTTCCTGCATCATTATATACGGAGAAGTTTATATACAATCTGGAAGAAGTACAGAATTTATCCACAAGAAGGAACTCCTTTGTGGGTAGTGCCATATGAGGTGATAGATCCGAGAGCTGTTGATAATGAGCAACAATGTTTAACTTATAAAGAAATAGTTAGAACTGAAGCATCCAAACTCAGAATGAAGACGCAGGAGGAACTATCACCTTATTATGACTGGTTCCAGTACAGACAGATTAGAGACTTATATAATTCGGACTCTGTAAAGGGAGGTATACGAACAGAGAACTCGGAACTAGAGCAGACCCTTTTTAAAGAGGACAAGAAAAGAATATCTAAGGTATATCAAGTACTGTTGAAATGGTATACTGAGGATGAGATAGTAAAAACACAAATGGTGAAATGGGCTATAAATTTTAATAAAGAAATAACAATGGAGGCATGGGAATTCTTGTGGAAGACTACAATGAAGACAACGACATGTACTAGCATTAAAGAGAACATTTACAAAATGATCTATCGTTGGTACATGACACCAAAGAAGATTGCGCTAGGGAATTTGAACACTTCTAATAAATGCTGGAAATGTAGGAAGCATGAGGGCTCCCTCTATCATATGTGGTGGTCGTGTGAGGTAGCTAGGCAGTACTGGGGGGAAATAATAAGAGAAATGAGTGAAATTTTACAATTTCAAATAAATAAGAACCCAGAACTCCTGCTACTAAATTTGGGAATGGAGGGAATTCCAGCCCATCATAGGACGATGATATTTTATATGACAGCAGCAGCCAGACTTTTGTACGCGCAAAAATGGAAAGTACAAGAAGTGCCAACTATTGAAGATTGGATCTACAAATTGCTGTACATGGCAGAAATGGACAAGATGACAAGAAAACTGAGAAATCTGGACTCAGGGCAGTTTAACACAGACTGGGAGAAGCTGAAACAATATTTGGAGAAGAAATGGGAGGTGGGAGGAGAACTGTGGCAGTTTGAGAACTACTGAAGTATAATAAAATGTAGAGGGGGGTGACTTTACCGGGGGGGAGAAGAGACAAACGTGAATCTCTAGGCAGTTAGACTAATAGATTGACATATATATGGATACATATAGATTAATAAACAGAATATCGATAGAAAATAATTAACCATAAGGGCTAATTGTAAGGATTGATTAACTAATAATGTTTTCTTTTTGGTAAGACTGGTATAACGTACCAAACTGAATATGTTTATTTGAAGATATATATGAGTCAAATTGATTGATTATGTGATGATAGTTATATAGAATTATTATTGAAGGGAAACAGAAATATTAAAGTAATTAATTATAACTAAAATAGAACGAAGAAGATAGAATGAGCAACATATAGAGCATAAGTCAAATTGTTTGATTTAAATGAATATATGATTTATATGGTTCATGATTTATAGAAATATTTGAAATCGGAATTATGGAAAATGGGATAAATTGTTTATCCAATATGGAAATAATGACTCATAGTTTGGGTATAGAGTATTAAAAATAGTTAAGAATGTATTGCTTAGAATAAATGGGAGATTATATATTTGTTAGATAGAGGAATCTAAAAAGAGTAAGGGAAAAGGGACAAAGGGTTGGAAAACTGTTGGAAGTCAACAAAAAAGGGGGGGAAAGGGAGGGGGTTAGAAATGGAAAATGGGAGAATTGATTGTAATGTATAAATATTTGATCCTAACCCAATAAAAATTTAAAAAAAAAAAAGAGAGAGAGATGACGATATGGTGAGCAGACAAGCAAGCCAAGGGAGCGACTCCTCCACTTGGATCTCCCTTCCCCTCAGGAGATAGCAGCCCTCTTGCCAAGCTCCCCAACCCAGGAACAGTCCGGGCAAGGGGGATGGGTGTCCAGGGGAAAGGCCAAGAGCGTGGGGTACCCTAGATGCTGACCCAGCCTCCTGAGCAGTGATTGGCAGCAACTTCTGTTGAAGCCCCAAAAGTCTTTTGCATTTTGAGAATGGAGGTGGGAATGGGCAAGCAGCACAAGGCCTCCCAGGCACTGACCCCGTCCCTTTCCCCAGCCAATGTGGGGAGCTTGGGAGAAATGTCAGCAGGAATCATGAAGCCCACTGGCTCCATATGGGGAATATTGAATGGAAGGATCCCAGGGGTTGGGGCAGACCCTTCTCGGACTCTGGCAAGCAGCTGCCCGTGACAGCAGGCTAGATGGGCCTTCAGGGCCTCCTTGTCGAGAGAGCGGCTTCCTGGGGCACCAGTCGTTGCAGCTAACAGGTGGCCTTTCTCTCTCAGGAGTTGGAGTCAGTAACCTCCAGCGTGTGGGACATGGCCCTGCCAGCAACACCTGCAGGTATGTCATCTCCCCTGCTGATGGAAAATGGTCATCTAATGTTCTCTTTCTCTCTTTTTCTCCTGCCCTCCCTCCAAGGAGCTCACAGCAGAATGCTTGGTTTCCGCCCATCTCTTTCACATTCCTCACAACAACCTTGCAATGTAGGGCAGGCTGAATGAGACCGACTGGTGCTTGATCACCCTGTGAGATTCACGGCTGAATGGGGATTTGAAGCTCGGCCTCCCAGGGCCTCATGCGCTGAATCTTTTCAGCACCTGTTTCCAAGCAAGAGTCATTGGACTCCGGCCCCGTGTTGGCCCCTGTCCCCATCCCCATGCTTATGCTCCTGCATCCGTCACCAGAGTTAGGACACTCATTGTGACAGACAAGAAAAGCTCCCGTTAGCGTTGCCTCTTCCATAATACTGGAATATATTAGAGCTCCACAATGGAACCAAAGAGATGCTGCCATGTGAATGCCCGAGACAAGAGCCGTTCTGCATGGGAACGTATTGGCACACCCAGGGCCACCAGAATGTCTTTGGTCACCTGAAGCTCCCTCCGCTTGCTGTCCCCACCTTATTCCAACTTAGTGGGGCTTCAGAGCTGCTTGCAGCCCATCTTCCTCCTAGGCAGGAGAAGCACAAATGCAGGGGTGGCCTGGGCAGGAACTGATGTGATCTTGCCTTCTGAAATCTCAGGGTCTGTGGTGGTGGAGGATGAAGCCGAAGAACAACTAGGGCCCTGCCATGCGGCAACGTCCCCAATTATGGTGAGCAGAACAGCGATCCAAGGGAGCGACCCCTCCACTTGGATCTCCCTGCCCCTCAGGAGATAGCAGCCCTCCTGCCAAGTTTCCCAACCCAGGAACAGTCCGGGCAAGGGGGATGGGTGTCCAGGGGAAAGGCCAAGAGCGTGGGGTACCCTAGATGCTGACCCAGCCTCCTGAGCAGTGATTGGCTGCAACCTCTGTTGAAGCCTGAAAAGGCTTTTGTGTTTTTGGAATGGAGGTGGGAATTGGCAAGCAGCACAAGGCCTGCCAGGCACTGACCCTGTCCCTTTCCCCAGCAAATGTGGAGAGCTCCAGGGAAGTGTCAGCAGAAATCATGATGCCCACTGGCTCTGTATTTGGGAATATTGAATGGAAGGATCCCGTGGCGGGGGGAGACCCTTTTCGGACTCTGGCAAGCAGCTGGCAGTGAATGCAGAATAGCTGGGGCTTCAGTGGGCTCTCTGTAGAGAAAGCCGCTTCCTGGAGCATCAGTTGTTGCAGCTGACAGATGCCCTTTCTCTCTCAGGAAGTACGGTCGCTGCCCTCCTTCTCCTCTTTGGAAAAAGAAAGGCCAACACCAATGGAGACAGATCATGGTAATCTAATGTTCCCTTTCTCTATTCTTATCCTGCACTCCCCCCAAAGATCTCATGGCAGAATGCAGGGTTCCCGCCCATCTCTTTCGTATTCCTCACAACAACCTTGCGAGGTAGGGTGCGGTAGGCTGAGAGTTCTTACATCAGGGAGACCTCTCATTCCCCCATTGCTATTGCTAAAAGAAGAGAATCTCCCAGTAGCGTTTCCTCTCCATTGGTTTTAAAATATGTTCTCGTTCCCCACTGGAACCAAAGGGATCCTGCCAGGAGAACTGAAGGGGGAAGAAGAAAGGTTATGTACTCTGTCGTTATCACCCTTCCCTTCTTTTTCCTGCAGAGCCCCAAAAATGCATCTTTTCCTGGATCTTCTGCTGCGACTGCCTGAAGCAGGTGGACTGAGTGTGGCTCTCCCCCTGGTCATGGGCCGCCTCCATAGAGGGTCCCAACAACGCTGGGAGGAACACCTGCCGTACGGGGAGTGAAGGTCATTGTCTGGTGCCCAGCCCCTCTCTCTCTGGCCAGGTTCCTCTCGCAGAGACGGGCCCTTCCTCCTTAGGCAGCCCTCTCTGCGGCAAGCCCCCTGGCCCTTGGAACCTCTCCCGGCAGCACATCAAAGGCAGCCAGCCTCCACCTGACTGGCCACGTGGGGGGGCCCAGAAGGGCGGCACGGCTCATTGGCGAGACTCCACATGTTTCCTGGGGGCCTCGATATCCCCGCTTGCTCCTCCCGTGAACCCAGGAGCTCAGTCTTGCTGTAGGGTCCACCCCTCGCCCCTGCCTCCTCTGTGGGGCCTCCAAATGCTGCTGGAGCTGTCCCCCGGTTCGCTCAGCCTTGGGGGAATGCGGGGCCGACGAGGCCAGCTCTGGACAAAAAACACGTTGTGCCTCTGCAGCAGGCAGTGGGCCTCCTTCCTTAGTATGGGCCCAGCACTACAAGTATGCTCCCTGTGGCCATTCTGCTGATGAGAAATAACGGACAGACACACCCCTCCACTAATTGGTGTAGAGAGTGGCAATGCTGACAGTTGCCTAATGCTATATGGAGTGCCCTGTTCCTGTGCTGCCAATGAGTTCAAGTGTTATAGAAACAGGTATCACTGAGCACTTCCTCCCTCCCTCCCTCCCTCCCTCCCTCCCTCCCTCCCTCCCTCTTTCTTTCTTTCTTTCTTTCTTTCTTTCTTTCTTTCTTTCTTTCTTTCTTTCTTTCTTTCTTTCTTTCTTTCTTTCTTTCTTTCTTGCCTGTCTGCCTGTCTGCCTGTTTTTCTTTCTCTCACTTGTTCTCTTGCCTTCCTCCCTCCCTCCCTCCCTCCCTCATTCTTTCTTCCGGGGGGCATCCATGCCATGCACGATGACATTACTTCCCACCAGTGATGTCATCGCACAGTCCCGGGAGCATGCACCTTCACATGTAGTGATGGTCTACCACCCCCTGCAAGGCGTTGTCTTGGGTGAGAGTTCCCCCACCTACTTCCTCAGAAAAAAAGCCTGCCTCACCAATTTCGCCCCCCAAAGTACTTGAAGATACATCAGCAGGGGTCTGGTGGGCAGGGCGCTGGTTTCACTGCAGTCTGTAAGGATTCTATTCCCCTCGCACGGTGCTGTATCCAGAACACTTCTGGTTTGGATGCTGTGGACCTGAAGTCTGGACTGAGAGCGAGGCCTGGGATTCTGTGGGAGATCTACCCACCATACTGCCCAACATCTCCCTGCTGGAACGGAGGGAAGTGATCTTCTTGAGGATGGGGTGGAGGACCCTTAGACTGGTGGTTTGGGGGGACTTCAGCATTCAGGCTGAAGTGACCTTGTCAAGAGCTGCTCAGACGTTCACGGCCTCCATGGCAACCATGAGCCTTTCTCCAGTATTAGCTGGTCACTCTTGATCTGCACAGGTTGGGGAATGTATTAAAATGATCTCCTCCTGGAGCTGGATGGATCCAGGTTTTCCGACTGCTCTCATGGATTTTCCTATCGATATGATTTTTGCTCCTGCTGATGCCCCAGTTGACCTCTGGAATGAAGAAATGATCCAGGCGGTTGACACCCCTCAGCTAATGATTTCGGGTTCAGGATACCAAAAGGGCCTGAGTCTCCCGCGATCCGACCAACAGCCCGCAACCTTGGCTCAATGTTCTGAGGACGGCCCCGTGATTAGCAGACACAAAGACAGCCCACCACCATAGACAGGGCCCAAACCCCCTGATGCCAATGAATCTGTGCCCACGGGGAGAGCCCCAGAATGCAGGCAGGAAACGGAGGGCACCCATTGACTTCCAGGAGGACTGATGGGGCGAGCAACAGGACTGTGGAGGCGAGCCAAGCTTGTCCTCCACCAAACATCCCCGCCTGCAGCTGAGTTCCCTTGGGCAGAGAAGGGGCGTGCAAAGCCTGAGAGAGCAACAAAGGCACATGCCGCTGCAATAGAGTCTTGTAAACTCCACTAAGGAAAGGCATCCCTGAGGCCAATGGCAGACCCCAGTTCGATTCCCAAGAAGGAGCATGTTGGGCAAAGGCAACGCTTCGCTTATGCCCATTACCAACTGGCCCAGGAGCAGCGAAGCAGCAAGTAGGGGGTGGACCAGAATCCACACCTCAAGCCCCAGAGAGGGGGAGGCAGAGAAGACTGCGGAGACCAGGGGGGTCTCTCAGGTGTGACTGGGGCTCAGCGCAGGACTGCCTCTGGTCTCTCCCCAAGTGGAGATGGAACTTGGAGGGCTTGGCTGCTCCGACTGCATGTCTTTCCGCAGTGCCATCCTTGTCTTTGTGGTCTCCCCTAGCCAGTTTGAGAATCTGGTGTAGAGGGTGGCGATGCTGACGGTTGCCTAATGCTATATGGAGTGTCCTTTCTTGTGCAGCCAATGAGTTCAGGTGTTATAGAAAACAGGTATCACTGAGCCCTGGAAAGGGAAAGGGTTGACCTCACCCAATTGTGTCCCCCAAGGTTCTGGGTGATACATAAGCAGGGGTCTGGTGGGCAGAGACATGGTTTCACTGTAGTCTGTAAGGATTCTATTCCCCTTGCATGGTGCTGTATCCAGAACACTTCTGGTTTGGATGCCGTGGACCTGAAGTCTGGACTGAAAGTGGGGACTGGGATCCCTGCTGCCCAACAGTCCTTCTGCTTGAGCTGATGGAGGTGCTCTTTATGGTGCAGTTGAGGACACCCAGGCTGGTTCTTCTGGGGGACTTCAGCATTCAGGCCGAAGCTATCTTGTCAGGAGCTGCTCAGGATTTCATGGCCGCCATGGCAACCATGGGCCCATCTCAAGTAATAGCTGGCCTCACACATTGTGCAGGTCGCACTCTTCATCTGTACAGGTGGGGGATCTATTAAAATGACCTGTTCCTGGAGCTGGATGGATCCAAACGGTTTTCTGACAGCTTTGGGGGATTTTCCTATTGATATGGTTGGTGGTCCTCTCAATGTCCCAGCAGACCTCTGGAATGAAGAAAGGGCCCAGGCAGTTGACACAGTCGCTCCGAACCATCCTCTCTCTGGCGTTAGAGCCCAGGTACCTTCTCTGTTTACTGAGGGGCTGCAAGAGATCAAGACAAGAGAGACAGGTTCAGTGACAGTGCAGGAAGACTCAGAATGAATTCAATAAGATGGGGAAAAGCAAATTTTAAACTGTACTGTGTGGCGGTGATGGTGGAAAAGAAAGAACAATTTTCTGGCACTGTTGAGTCTGTACAGTGTAGGCTTTTTTCAGTTTATTGAGTCTGAGGATGTGGACAGGATCCTGGGAGGTTTGAGGCCTGCCACCTGCTTGTATGCCCCTTGCCCTTCCCAGCTGCTGAAATCTGCCAGGGGGGCTGGTCTAAAAGGTGGCTAATGCTTCCTTGAGCGAGGGAGTGGTCCCCCCCACCCTTGACATAGGCTGTGGAGCACCCACTTTTAAAGAAGCCTACCGTAACATGGTGAGGGAGTTGAGTGTGTCAGAGAAACGGAGAGCAATACTGTGAGGAGCAGTTGAGACCGTTAACTGTCTGACCTTCTAGAACAATCAGGCAAGGCAGAATGGTCAAAGCTAGACCCCGTACAAAGATGAATCGACCCCCTTCAGGACTCAGTGGTCACATCAGCACAAGGGAACGCTGCCCACCATCTCCCTGCCAGAGCTGATGGAGGTGGTCTCGGGGGTGGGGTTGAGGACCCCTAGGCTGGTTGTTCTGGGGGACTCCCACATTCAGGCCGAAGCTATCTTGGCAGGAGCTGCTTAGGATTTCATGGTCACCATGGCAACCATGGGCCCGCCTCAAGTAATAGCTGGCCCCACACCTTGTGCAGGTCACACTCTTCATCTGTACAGGTGGGGGATGTATTAAAATGATCTCCTCCTGGAGCGAGATGGATCCAAAATGTTTTCTGACAGTTTTGGGGGATTTTCCTATCAATATGGTTGGTGCTCCTATCAATGCCCCAGTTGTCCTCTGGAATGAAGAAATGACCCAGGCAGCTGTCTGAGAGCCAAGCTACAAGAGACAAATTACACGAGGAGGAGCACGTGGAGGGAGTCGCGATATTAGCTGGGAAGCTGAGTTTTAAAAGAGATTGGAAGGCTTTGTCAATTTCCACTCTGCACAGTGCCAGGGAGATCTGCTTAGAGGGTTTGTTTCTTTCCTCTTTGCCTCCTAGAAGGGGAGGTGAAACTGACAGAGCCTTTGGGAGATAAAGAGGAAATTAACAAACCCTCTGAGCAGCCATCGCCCTGGCTCTGTAGAGAGGGAAATTGATAAAGCCTTCCGATCTCTTTTAAAACTCAGCTTCCTGGCTAACATTGTGACTCCCTTCACGTGCTCCTCCTCATGCAATTTTTCTCTTGTAGCTTAGGTCACAGTCCCTCCCAACCATCCTCTCTCTGGTGTTAGAGCCCAGGTACCTCCTTGGTTTACTGAGGGACTGCAAGAGATAAAGACCCAAGAGACGGCTACAGGGACACTGCAGGAAGACTCAGAATGAATCCAATACCGGATCCGAGCGGGTCAGAGCAGAGCAGTTCACTTTGATTTTCAAGGATCTCACCATGTGAACCAATTGTTTGTTGGATAACCCAAAGTCTTCACTCCGAATTCTGGCAGGGATGGATCTGACCCAAAAGCAGAGCTGACATCAGCGTCGTCATCTGATTGGGTGGAAGGGTTCAGTGTGGGTTCTGGTGGTGCATTACTTTCTGGAACTGTAGTGAAAACTGAATAAATTGTTGGGAGCACCTGAAGCAAAGCACGTACTGCCTTTTGTCATGCTTGAATGCCATTGAATGCCAGGCTACAAATAGTTAACAGGACTATGGGCGGAGGCTCTTTCTCCATCTTTACCAAAATCTGTCTGCTACCTGCTTTGAAGCAGTTGAAAAGCATTTGCTGAACTATTGGGTAGGTAAGCATCTTAGTAACAAGACTGTCGGTTACTTCGGCTATAAAAAGGGTAGCCTTGAAACCGACAAAGTCATGAAGACAAAATATCGCTATTAAGTAACTCAATAAAATGTGCACCAAGCCCTTTCTCATTCTTAACACGTACAAAAGATAACACGGTCAGCTGTATATTTAAGTGTCATTTTGAAGTCTTGTTTGCAGTTAAAACTCATAAAATAATAAACTTTTTTCAAGTCACTATCAAACTGACACGAGTTTCAAGTAAATGTGTAAACAGCCCTGTTAAAAGTGTACATGTAATCCTAAACAGACAGAAAGTCTTCTAATGCCATTTAAATCAATGGGTTCAGAAGGGTGTAACAGTGCATAGGACTGCGCTAATAAAGTTAAAGATTTATTAGGCAGATTTATAGTGAATTATTAGGTTTCTATTGTAAAAAATAATTCATAAAAGCTTTTCACATTTGAAAATAAGTACATGATGATGATGATGATGATGACGACAACAACATTTGATTTATATACCGCCCTTCAGGACAACTTAATGCCCACTCAGAGCAGTTTACAAAGTATGTTATTATTATCCCCACAACAAAACACCCTGTGAGGTAGGTGGGTCTGAGAGAGCTCTGAGAGAGCTAGGACTGACCCAAGGTCACCCAGCTGACTTCAAGCGGAGGAGTGGGGAATTGAACCTGGCTCTCTAGATTAGAGTCCCATGGTCTTAACCACTCCACCAAACTGGCTCTCAGATGAAGCAGACAGATGACAGGAATATTGTATTCTTTCCTTCAGAGAAACATAGAATCGTCTCGACTAATGTAATGTTCTATCTGCAAAAAGAAAACTCATAAGGTTTTTTTTTAATGTTAAAAAACATTGCCAAGCAGTTTGGCAGACCGGCAGGTGGGACATAGTATGGAATGGCATAACAGCTGTTGACAACCCCAGTTTTGCCAGCTGGCCACCACATAGTGACTCTGAGATCCTGGCACAATTCATGAAGGATCTGGTTTCAGTCTTGCTTGTTTGCAACATGGTTACAATAACAAGGGTAGGCTGCAGAGTCAGGCTTCCAGGCAGCAGACTAGGCCTGAGATTCACATGGTTGGTTGCTATGGATACCAGTTGTAGCCACCTAGTAGAAAATTTACAAACTGGGCCTAGATACAGGCACGCACTAAGCCAGAACCCGAGGGTGCAGAGAGGTTGGTGCCAGGCTCCCAGTTTCCTGCCGGAGGAGCCAAGGGACCTGGCAACCCTACCACACAGTGACTCCGAGATCCTGGAACACATCAGGAAGGATCTGGTTTCAGTCTTGCTTGTTTGCAACATGGTTAGGGGTAGGCTGCAGAGTCAGGCTTCTGGGCAGCAGACTGGGCCTGAGAGTCAAGTGGTTGCTATGGATACCAGTTGTAGCCACCTAGCAGAAAATTTACCAGCTGAGCCTAGATACAGGCAGCTGGTTTCAGGGAATTCATGCTGCAGAATCCCTTAAGGAGAAAAGGCAAAATGGAACTTTGCAAGATTCGTGGTAAAGGGTGGAAACGTCTCAGGCAGTGATAATGGAAAGTCCTTGTCCTTTCCAGATCCTAGAACCGAGATTGTATAGAGTGTCTATGAGGCATAGAAGTGCTGCTCTCTGAGAGAAGCGCAAACGGATAGTGATTCCCAGTGATTACTCTATTTATACCCCACCTTTCTCCTCAATGGGAACCCAAGGTGGCTTACTTAATTCTCCTCTCCCCCATTTCATCCCACAACAACCCTGAGAGGTAGGTTAGACTGAGAGGTATGACTGGCCGAAGGTCACCCAGCAAGCTTCCATGGAAGGGTGGGGATTCAAACCTGGTCCTCCCAGATCCCAATTTAACACTCTTAACTACCTCTTTTCAGTCACCATGGATGGATTTCTCCTCCATGAATCTGTCTAACTACCTTTTAAAGCTCTCGAGGCTTGGGTTCATCACTAATTTTACTAGCAGTGAATTTCACACCTCAGCACAATCGGTGCACTTTAGCAACTTGCAGGCTGATTTTATATAGTTCTGCAGAATTATGTACAGTCACGTTTGAGGCTACTGAAAACAACAATGGTGTGTTACACCTACGGCCCACTTCAGTTGCCCTGTCCTTCCTCAAGAAACTGCCGCAGTCCGTGCTCGTTACCTCCGACTTAGACCACAGTAGTGCTCCTTATGTGAGGCTGCCATTGAAGAGAGTTAAGAAATTTTGTAATCAGTCCATTCACATAGCAAGAAGACTTCTAGCTGGGGTGGACGACAAAGAGCATACAATACAGCTGTTTAAGTGTTGGTTGCGCAATTCTGGACTCAATCCAAGGTGCTGGTTTTAACTTACTCAGCCTGCAACCAGGGGACCTGAAGGTTGGCTGTTTCCGTATAGTCCTGCTTGCCTAGGGATTGCTTTCTAAATCTCAGGGGGTTTTTTGCATTCCCCCCACCTTCAGAAGGAAGATGAGTATGGTTTTAAAAGAGAGAGGTGTGCACAACATGTGCTCAGTGGCAAGAGCTACTGCTAGCACAGAAGACGGGGAAACAGAAGAGTTTCCAAACGGCAAAAGTGTCAGACAAGGATCTATATTATCTCCCTGTCTGTTCAACCTATATGTAGATTGATATGAAGATGACACCACATTATTGTGATGTTTGTGATCTGTGATATGCAGATGACACCCCGTTTCTGGTAGAAAATAGTGAAGACTCAAAATGACTACTGATGAAAGGTAAGGGAGAAAAGCAGGATTACAGCTGAATATCAGGAAGACAAAAGTAATGACCACCAAGGAACTGCACAATTTTAAGGCTGAAAATGAAGAAACTGAAATTGTTAAAAACTTTCCTTTCCTTGCCTCAATCATCAACCAAAAGAGACACTGCAACCATGAAACCAGAAGAAGATTGCGATGTGGAAAGGAAGTCATGAAAGAACTAGAAAAGATCCTTAAGGATAAAAATATGTCTCTGGGGACCAAGGTCAAGGTATGGCATTCTCTACTACGATGTATTAGAGGTAGATCTATTACGAAGGCCTTCAGCTTGCAAACCCTGAGCAAGGCTGTCAGTGAGAGGATGTTTTAGAGGGCATTTATTGATAGGGTTGCTGTAAGTCAGAAGCAACTCGATGGCACATAGTATACATTTTCACATGGTTTAGGGCCAAGATACCTGAAGGACCACAAACTCCTTTATGAACCTAACCAACCACTGCAGTTATCTTTGAAGGACCTCCTTTGGAATCCCTCAACATCTGAGACTAGATGGGTGGCCACCCAGGAGAGGGCCTTCTCAGGAGTGGCACCGACTCTGGAACTCTCTTCCCCAGGACATTTATCTGCCCCTACTGTGGCCATATTCCACCAGTAGGCGAAGACTTCTTTGTTTAACTTGGCATTCCCTCAATGGGCCTTTGCTCAAGTTTTCACTGTTGTTTTTATTTTTTAAATTCATTTTAAGCTCCATTTTTGAAGTGTTGTAATGATGTAGTTGTCATCTAACTCTAGTCAGAGAGCCAGTTTGGTGTAGTGGTTAAGACACCAAACTCACTGCATTGGTCAGCTTCACCGCACGGCATTGGCTGACGCAACCGCCTCGCAGGGGCGGGCCGTTCTTCTCTTTGTTTTTTACAGGATGGCAACAACTTCGAGTTCCAGGAGCGACGGAAGGGGGGGCAGAGCCAGGGTCAGTTACAGGATGAAAGTCATGAAGGTCCCAGCAGAGGAGCAGGAGTCGCAGCACTTCATCATCCAGGGTATCAAGAGGTGAGTCATTGGGGGATGAGGATTGGGAAAGGAAGGGTAGGGATTACTGTGATGCAGCCGCCTACATTCCCGGGCTGGTTGAATGGGCTCAGTGCTGCAGACACCGCGGGAGAGCCAGCGCAGGGGTCCGGGCACCCTAGGATACGCCACTATCCTAGGGAACAGCTCAGGCAGGGGGATGCGAATGGGATCCTCGGGCATCCTGGCGGAGATCTCCAGGGCCATTTGTGCCGGTCGCCTTCGGGGGCCAGGGAGGAATTTTTCCCGCAAGGGGCCAGATTGGCCAAGGCCTCTTGGGGGTTTTTCGCCTTCCTCTGGGCATCAAAGTCGGGGACCCTGGGGGTGGGGGGTGGCTCCATCTTTCTTGGTTGCAGCAGCTGGAGCATTGGCATCAGAGATTATGCCGAAAATCACTGATGCACAAATCAAGACTTTTGAGAAATTAGTTCTCAAGGATGTAGTTGCTTTGGAGAGAAAGCCCTGTAAGATTTGGCATAATATGACAAAGGAAGAGGCTGTGGCATTGAATAAATTAAAACAGGATTCCAACGTGGTTATTAAACTGGCCGACAAAGGGGGAGGTATAGTGTTAATGGATAAGGAGGTCTACAGAAGGGAGGTCCTACGCCAATTGGCTGATACGGAGTACTATCACCCTATCGATCACGACCCCACGGGACAGATTAAGAGGATCATCCAAATTGTACTTGATGATGCCCTGGGGAATAACTATATTCACCAAACCCTGTACTGGGATCTACAGAATACTGATCCCTGAATCCCTGTCTTCTACTGTCTTCCCAAAATTCATAAAAACATCAACCCACCCCCTGGGAGACCAATTGTGTTTGCTTCTAATTCCATTTTAGAGCCCCTGGCCATTTATCTAGATCATATCTTGCAACCGTTCGTGGTGCCAGTAAAAACATATACTAAAGACACAACTGCCCTTATTAATTATTTTGAAAGCTTACACCTACCTTCTGATGCCTATTTGCTTACCATGGAAGTGCAGTCTCTTTACACCTCCATTCCACACCCTGAAGCCAGACAAGTCATCGAGGAGGTCCTGGAATGTAGACCCTTAAAATCTCCGCTGACCCATTTTTTGCTAGATATATTTGATTTGATTACGGAACGTAATTATTTCCGCTTTGAGTCCCAGTTCTTCTACCAAGTCAAAGGGGTGGCCATGGGCTGCTCTGCGGCCCCTAGTATAGCAATTATATATATGGCCAACCTGGAGAATAAATATATACATGATGCAACGTCCAACCCCTTCTCTGACCAAATAATTTGCATAAGGAGGTACATTGATGACATTCTGGTCATTATGAAGAATGCAGAACATATTGAGGACTTTATGAATTGGCTTAATAATATAGACTCTAACATCAAATTTACTCATCAAGGAAGCTCACACTATGTTACTTTCCTGGATGTCGTTATCTACAAGAAGATGACTACCTCCCTCGGAGTGAGACCTTACCGTAAAACAATGGACAGAGCTGCATACCTTGATTATACATCTTATCATCGCTCTGTCCTTAAGCGTAACATACCATACGGCCAATTTCTGAGGATTAGAATGCAACGAAATACACTGATTATCCTACAGAGGCGACTAATATGAGTGTAGCATTTAGATCGCGTGGCTACCCGAGACAAGTCATTGAATGGGCGAAAAATAGAGCTGAATCAATTCCACGACGAGAGCTATTAACATATAGGGATCGGCATACTTCCCCAGAAAGCAAGATCACTTGGGCTCTCAACTTCTCCCCGCTTTCGGGGAGGATTTCAGCCATTGTAAGGAAGAATTGGCATGTAGTATTGGATATCCCAGGATGTGAGGCTCCTCCGCAGATTGGATTCAGGAGAAGTAAGAGTCTGAAAGATGTTCTAGTTCACTTGGATCTAAAAGAGCGAAATGCAGTTTTCAATATGCCACGGGGTCATTTCCCCTGTGGCCACTGTAACGTATGTTCCCTTAGCGTTGACCTGAAGCATATTACACATCCTATTTCAGGCTCTCCTTTGTTTTCGAAACAGTTCTCCACCTGTGCCACATCCAACGTTGTGTATCTCATCCAGTGTCCATGTTCCCTATTATACATAGGTTGTACCTCCCGCCCAATTCGCCTTAGGATCCAGGAACATCTCTCGAAAATAAGAACACATAGTTTAGAGGCTCCTCTCGTACAGCATTTTCTAGTCCATCACCAGAAGGAAAGGGAACTAGTATTTTCAGTGTTAGAGGTTTTACCCAAACCCGGGCATGCCAATAGACTTTTGTTACAAGCTGAGGTGCATTGGATATTCCGTCTCCAAACCGTGTCCCCCAGTGAACTTAACAACGAATTAGACTATTCCCCTTTTCTATGAATTTTGTTAAATATGTCTTGTTATAGATGCCCTGTAGGACTTACTTGAGTCAATTACAACACCCCTGCTGCTAGGTAGGATAACGTCTTATATGCGTGAACCCTAAACCACTGGGAGAGACTTTTTTACTAAAGGCATATTTATCCATATTAATTGTAATATACTTCTTTATACCTGATTTTAAATTATATTTATTGCCTCAAGGTAACTCTATTTATTCACAATATTTAATTTATTTAATTTAATTTAATTTAATTTATTATATTTATATTCCGCCCTCCCTGCTTTCGCAGGCTCAGGGCGGATAATTATATTATTATATTATATTATGGAACATCCAGTGAGAAGTTGTCCGTGGGGAGGGTTTATATCTATATAGTTGGAATGTTGTATAATTATAAAGTTGGAATGCTGTTTATAAGTATTTATTAGATTTATACATCTGTTCTTAAATTATATTTATTGCCTCAATGTAACCTTATTTACCCTTAATATTATGGAACATCTAGTGAAATGAAAAGCTATCCGCAGGGGTACCTATATCCGTAAGATTGCAATACTGTGTATAAGTATTTGTGACTTGATAGGCTGTGCCGTGTCGCAGCGGCACCTTTAATTCATTAACGATCTCCACCTGGCTGTATAAATTTGAGCTCGGGAGGTTACAACCCATCCTGATGCAACTGATATTGCTTCCCTATAGATTATGAAATTCTATTGAATATTATGGGCAACAATTGTAAGTATATAGTCTTGGTCTGTAAGTTTCAGTATATTTTTGGTGTTGATTTTGATATATAGGTTTATGGCACTGCGGTTTATCATAGGTGTAATGGCCTGAGGAAAGAGACAAGTCTGAAACGAGTGCAGAAAAGAAGCCGGCAAGGCTCGTTGCCTTCTCCTTATGGGTTTGCAGCTTTCCACCTGGAGTTTTGCAACCGTTATCGATCAGCAACTCAGAACATGACAGCTTGCTCGCAGACGCCAGCCTGAATACAAGGCGGCTTTCTGTCTGCACCAAATTGCTTCTGAATTGTTCTTGAACCTTTTAAACTGTATTTTGTTGGGATTATATAAGTCCAAGAATTGTTATTGTTACTGCATCATTTGTGGTCTGAATGGTAATATACCTTATGGTGATACACTATGCCCAGTAGCGGTTTTTGGTGTGCTTCCTTGAGCCTTGGGCTCCCTTGTGATCAGGTAGAGAGTGGCAATGCTGACACTTGCCTAATGCTATATGGAGTGTCCTGTTCCTGTGCTGCCAGTGAGTTCAAGTGTTATAGAAACAGGTATCACTCAGCCCTGGGAAGGGAAAGGGTTGACCTCACCTCAGGGCTTTCTTCTGAATCCAATAAGATGGGCCAAACTGAATTTTAAAGTGTACTCTGTGGCAGCGGTGGCGGCAAAGAAAGAACACTTTTCTGACACTACTGTGGTCCGAATTTTGGGGCTGGGCCGGAACCAGGCCTATGCTTGTAATATGGAACCAGCTTCAGCATGGCACAGAGATCTTGCGAAGGCTCTCTCTCTGTTCAATAAAGCCTCTTTCCTGAGAGCAGGCAGAAGGTTTCACTTTGTGTGACTGAAACCAGATAAAGCCACAAAAGTTGCTGATTGTTAAATGCCATCAGAGGGTCTTTTGGTGAGCAAGGTAATAAGGACCGAAGCAAACAGCTTATAGTTGGAAAGGACAGACCCTCCCAAGTTATGGCTGGTTAAAAAGTGTACATTCCTTTGTAATTTACCATGTAACTAATTGCATATCAAAGAAGAAGTCTATCTTAAATGTAGATGATGTCCTGGTTAATGTTTTTGTAAAATTCTTCATTCAATTTGTGTCATCAGAACAAAGTTTGTGTAATTGCTGATGGTGTCAACCTATGCATTCCTTTGATTTTCCAGCTATAAAAGGTGAAGACACAAGATGCTTGGGACCCTTCTCTTGTTAGAGGACAGAGACCTCACAGGTCTCTGCTCTGTGCAACGGTGTGTGTGTGTGTGTGTGTGTCAAGAGCTCTTGATTGGGGGGGGGGAGATATCTTAGTTGTTTTGTATCATTGTTATGTCTAGCTAATGATTTTGTACTCTGTATCTATCTCTGTAGTGTTCTAGTGTTCAGCAGAGGTGAGGCCCTGAACTGGTGCCTTGTTTCTCTGCTTGTATTCTCTTTTGCCTTTTAAAATAAAACTTCCAGTCTTGCTTAAGACTTTTTTGCTGCTGGCACATTATTCTTAACAGAGACATCAGTTTAGTACTAGGGAAAGATCAAGTGAGGTTGCACTCTTTACTTGCCTACGGTAAGAGGCAAACCCAAGCAACGAACCGACAGCAACTGGTGGACTGGTCCCCAGTTGCAGAGCAAGAAATTTCTACAACAACTGCTGTGTCTGTACAGTGTTGGCCTTTTCCAGTTCATTCAGTCTGAGGATGTGGACAGGATCCTGGGAGGTTTGAGGCCTGCCACCTGCTTGTATGCCCCTTGCCCTTCCCAGCTGCTGAAATTTGCTAGGGGGGCTGGTCTAAAAGGTATTTAATGCTTCCTTGAGAAAGGGAGTGGTCTTCCCATCCTTCAAACAGGCTGTGGACAATCCACTTTTAAAGAAGCCCACCTTAAGACGGTGAGGAAGTTGAGCGTGTCAGAGAAGCGGAAAGCAATATTGCCAGGAGGAGTTGAGAGTGACTCAGTTGACTGTCTGACCTTCTGGAACAATCACGCAAGGCAGAATAGTCAAAGCTAGATCCCGTACAAAGATGAATTGACCCCCTTCAGGAATCAGCGGTCACGTCAGAAGAAGAGAACGGGCAGATCCAGTGGTGCTGGGACAGAGGAATTGTTGAAGTGACCAGCTACTGGGCAGCAGCAGTTGTAGAGGGTGAAACTGGTGGAGAATCTGTCATGGAAAATGGCAGGGATACTTCAGCTGACCCTGGTTGGTAGTATGCCAAATAAAAAAAAATGGGAAACCGCTTCTGATAATCTCATACTTCAAAAGCCCTATGATGAGAGGATCAAAATTGGGGGGCGGGGGGCGGGAGAGATACAGTGCTGAGAAACAAGACCTCCAGTTTGCAAGCCACTCAATTAGCTACTGGGGAAGAGGAGAGGTTAGGTGTAACTGTTTTTAATGACAGGACTGGGTTAACACCAAAGGGGTGTCCAGTTGCTGAAGGGAATAGATGCAAAAGAAAAAAGATGCAAGATGCAACACATGTAGCAGGAACATGGAATGTGAGAAGTACAAAACCTGGGCCGATTCTGCACGGCTTACCTGAAGCCAGGACGTTGTGGAACATGCCGGCCAAAACACGGAAGATCTTTCGCATTTTTGCTGGCATGTTCCGCAACGTCCCACAATGTTCCGACTTCAGGTAAGCTGTGCGGAATCGGCCCTGGTAAGCTGGAAATCATAAATTAAGTAATTCATGATTTAAATTTAGTAATCTGGGATGTGAGTGATCTAAAATGGATTGAAAAGTTTTCAGTGAGAAAAATATGAAATGTTTTACTCTGAAAATGGCAAACTCAAACGAAGTTCTAGTGAGGTGAGAAGGAGCACAAGCCATTAAAAATATATTGTGCAGAGGACTTCCGGTTTGGGATTCATGGAGGTCTGACGCAGCTCCATTTGCGGAGCTGACCGGACTGCCGTTTTAAGCGGCCGGCGGGGGAAATTCAGCCCGCGGCCGACTGCTCTCAGGCGGAGAGCAGGCAAAGTACGCTCAAGACCTCAGGGCGCATCGATCTCGGGCGAGGGGGGGGCCTGCGCAACGGATCTCCCCCTGACCCTTGAGGTCCCACCCTGTGACAGGTCGGCAAAGATCTCTGCGGCAGTTTTGGGGCCAATGCGGTTGGCATAAGACTTACGTACCCAAGCTTCAACAGGGGAGAGAAGAGTGGAGGGGAAACTAAGATTGAAACAGCGATTACAACCCAAGGAAAGTGAATGAGAAGGTAAAGATCACTATCTTCTGATATGGGACAGATTGTTAAAAGCAAAGAAGAATAAAAGTAGATTTTCAAGCTGCAACAGATTAACTATAAGGAGGGGAAGATTCGGCAAGAGTTGTATTAGAAAAAGGACTAAGTTTAAAGAAGTTATTGGAGAAATAGGACTATTGTTTTGAATACTTGTGGTTACGGAGCTGTGAGAAAACTTTACCATCGCGAGAGCTGCTGTGGGAAGCCGGGAAACAGGAAGTGCGTAATAACAATAGAGTTGCTGGAGAGAAGTGGTCCCTGCCGGAGGGCAGGAAGAAGGGAATCGCCATCTTTGAAAGGGGAAGAACCGCGGCTTCAGCGGAAGCGGAAGTAAGCCATTTTGGATTACAAAATCATAGAGGAACCATAGAGAAAAGACGCCCGACATTTTGGATTTTTAAAAAGTTTTTGTCCGAGAAGACCGGGACATTTAAATTAAAAGGACATTGAATTTAACGCCACGGAGTTAAGGAAGAGAGCGGACTCGTGGGAGCGAGCTAAAGCAAGCCCCACGATGTCGAAAAAAGAGTGGCAATCGGCAATCGAGAACTTGGATAAAAAACTTTTAGAAGTAATAAAAGAACTTAAGGACATGAAACCGGAGCTGATTAAAGAGGTTAAACAGACTGTGAAAAGTGAGCTTTCAGAAGTGAAAAAAGGTATGGAAAGAATGCAAAATGAGTTGCAAGGAACACAGCAGAGAGTTAAGGCAGTGGAAGGCGCGGTGGAGAATTTAGCTGATACGCAACAAACAGAGATGAGGCTGATGAGGGGAAGGATGGTGGTTGCGGAAAGCAAGCATATGGAGAAGCAGCTGAGATTTCGCGGTTTGCCGGAAGTGGAAGGAAAGACAGCACAAGAACAGATTACTGAGGTGTTAGCTGATTACCTGGGAAAGGAGGAGGAGGAAATTGTGGCTATCCTAGATGTGGTATACCGTGTAAACTCAAGAATTGCGACCCAGAGGAAATTACCAAGAGACGTGATTGTGCAGTTCACGACCCGAAACATGAAAGAGAAGATTGTGACTAAACAGTTCCAAGATCCATTGGAAATCGATGGCAAGACGATTATCATCATGAAGGAAATACCCAGATGGGTGTTACTAGACCGGAAAAAATATAAAGCCTTAATCCAGATCTTGAAGGACATGAAAATAAGGTACAGATGGGAATTACCAGAAGGAGTCTCCTTTGAATTTGGAGGAGTAAAAAAGCGTATCAGATCTGAACGAGAGATGGAGCGGTTTATAAGGAACAATGAAAAGGACTTACCAGCAATAAGATAATGACTATGGAGCGTAAAGTTTTATCTTGGAATGTAAATGGACTTAATTCACCAAACAAGAGAAAAAGCATTTTCCACTGGCTATTAAAACAAAAATGTGATATTGTGTGCTTGCAAGAGACTCATATTCGAAAACAGGATGTAAAGTATTTAAAATTAAGAAAATTGGGTGATGATTTTGTAGCGGCCTCTAACAAGAAAAAAAGAGGAGTGGTGTTGTATATAAAGGAGGAGCTACAGCCAAAGCTTGTAATGAAAGATGTGGAAGCCAGATTTTTAGCAGTGGAATGTATATGGAACTTAAAGAGAGTGCTGGTAATTGGAATTTATGCTCCTAACGGAGCAAAAGAAAGCTTCTTTGAGGACTTGAGGAAGCAACTAGATGAATTTTCATATGATCAGATAATTCTTGCTGGAGATTTCAATGGAGTGACAGATCTGGAATTAGATAAAAAATCAACAACTGCACAAAAGAAAAGAGGACTATTACCAAAGGTGTTTTTTGAATTGGTACAACAAGAAACTTTAGAAGATGTATGGAGAAGACAAAATCCTAAAAGTAGACAATTCACGTTTTTCTCCGCAAGACATTCTACACTATCGAGAATTGATATGATCTGGGCCTCAAAAGACTTAGCGATATGGACTAAAGAGGTGGAAATAATGCCTATGGTTGGCTCAGATAATAACCCAATTATGTGGAAGTTGGGGAAAAGGAGTAAAAGGAAAGGATGGAGAATAAATGAGGACTTGTTAATAGAGGGAGAGAATATGGAAATGCTGAGAAGAGAGACAAACTTCTTCATACAATATAACATGAACAGAGAAGTACCAACCAACAAGGTTTGGGATACTTACAAGGCAGTAATTAGGGGCATACTAATGGACTTAAACGGAAGAGCCAGAAAAAAGAAGGAGGAGAAGAGACAGGAGATTATGGAGAAAATAAAAGCCAAAGAAGTACAGTTAAAGAAAAGACCAGGGAAAAAGAAAATTTATCAGGACATTAAAATACTTCAAGAGCAGTTGACAGCAATGAACAACAAAGAATTGGAGTGGAATCTTAAAAGATTGAACCAGAAGGCGTTTGAAGGTGCTAACAAACCTGGGAAATATTTGGCATGGCAATTAAAAAAGAGAAAAGAGAAGAAAACAATAAATAAAATCTGTGAAGATAATAAAACGCATTTGGAACAGACAGCCATTAGTAGAGCCTTTTACAAATTTTATGCTAAATTGTATAATAAGAAAGAGGTGAACAAAGACGCAATAGTGACATATTTGGAGAAAATGAAGTTACCAGTAATTTCAGAAGTTTGGAGAGACAAACTGAATAATGAAGTAACGGATGAGGAAATAAGAAAGGCAATACAGTCAACAAATCTGGGAAAGGCGCCAGGGCCAGATGGACTTACAGCTAAATTTTATAAGGTAATGGCCAATGAGCTGGTACCATTCCTAAAAGAGGTGATCAATGGTGTTTTAAAGGGTCAACGGATCCCAGATACTTGGAATGAAGCTAATATATCATTGATCCCCAAAGAGGGACAAGACCTGACTAACGTGAAAAATTACAGACCTATATCGTTACTCAATAATGACTACAAAATCTTTGCGAAGATACTGGCGGAAAGAGTGAAGGGATGGCTTTCGGAAGTTATCGAGGAGGAACAAGCCGGTTTTTTGCCAAATAGACAGATCAGAGACAATTTAAGGACAGTGATAAACGCTATTGAGTACTATGATAAGCGTTGTGATAAAGAGGTTGGTTTCTTCTTTGTTGACGCTGAAAAAGCGTCAATTCGACAATTTGAACTGGGACTTTATGTTTGCCACTATGGAAAAGCTACAAATGGGAGAAAGGTTCATAAGAGCCGTGAAAGAAATATATAGAGACCAGAATGCAGCAATTGTGGTGAATGATGAGGTTACTAAGAAATTGACTATAGGTAAAGGAACAAGACAAGGTTGCCCGTTGTCTCCGCTGTTGTTCATTTTGGTGTTGGAGATTCTGATGATACAAATACGACAAGATGAAGAAATTCGTGGAATAAAAATAAAAGACTTTTCATATAAGGTTAGAGCATTTGCGGACGATATAATGTTAATTGTGGAAGATCCAACGGAGAACATGCCAAAAGTAATAGGGAAGATTAAGGAGTTTGGAGACTTGGCAGGGTTCTATATCAATAAAAAGAAGTCAAAGATATTATGTAAAAATATGACTAAGCAAAAACAACAATTGTTAACAGAAATAACAGACTGTGAAGTAACAAGTAAGGTGAAATATTTGGGAATTGAACTGACTGCAAAGAATATAGATCTATTCAAGAACAACTATGAAAAATTATGGACTCAGATAGAGCGAGATTTGATCAAATGGAATAGATTGAATTTGTCATGGTTGGGGAGGATCGCAGTTGTTAAGATGAATGTGTTACCAAGAGTAATGTTTTTGCTACAGACAATACCAATTATTCGAGACTCCAAGCAGTTTGAAAAATGGCAAAGGAAAATATCAGACTTTGTTTGGGCTGGCAAGAAGCCTCGAGTGAAAATGAAAGTTTTACAAGACGCAAAAGAAAGAGGCGGAATGCAACTGCCCAATCTAAGACTTTACCACGATGCAATTTGTTTAGTGTGGATGAAAGACTGGATGACGTTGAAGAATCGGAAACTATTGGCCCTAGAAGGATATAAAAAAACATTCGGATGGCACGCATATTTATGGTATGATAAATTAAAAGCGGACTCTATGTTCTTACATCACTACATACGGAGAAGCCTATACACAACCTGGAAGAAGTATAGAGACTATTTGCAAGAAGGAACCCCCCTGTGGGTGGTTCCATATGAGGTAATAGATCCGAGAACTGTGGATAACGAGCAACAGTGTTTAACATATAAGGAGATAACACGAATAGAATTTTCCAAACTTAAAATAAAGACGCAGGACGAGTTATCTCTAAATTATGATTGGTTCCAGTATAGACAGATCAGAGATCTTTATAATTCGGACTGTGTAAAGGGAGGGATAAGAATGGAGAATTCAGAACTAGAGCAGATACTTCTACAAGAAGACAAGAAGGAAATTTCTAAGGTATACAAAGTATTGTTGAAATGGTATACTGAAGAAGAAATCGTTAAAGTGCAAATGGTGAAGTGGGCCATAAATTTTAATAAAGAAATAACAATGGAGGCGTGGGAATACCTGTGGAAGAATACAATGAAGATTACAACATGTATTAATATTAAAGAGAACATTTATAAAATGATTTATCGTTGGTACATGACACCAAAGAAGATAGCTCTAGGGAATTTGAATACGTCTAATAAATGCTGGAAGTGTAAAAAACATGAGGGATCCCTGTACCACATGTGGTGGACGTGTGAGGTAGCAAGGCAGTACTGGGGTGAAATAATAAGAGTATTAAGTGAGATTTTACAATTTCAAATTAATAAGAACCCAGAACTCCTGCTACTGAATTTGGGAATGGAGGGTATTCCAGTTCAACACAGGACATTGTTATTTTACATGACAGCAGCGGCCAGACTTCTGTATGCGCAAAAATGGAAAGTACAAGAAGTACCAACAATCGAGGACTGGATATACAAATTGCTGTATATGGCGGAAATGGACAAAATGACAAGGAAACTGAGAAACCTTGACCCAGGACAGTTTAACACAGACTGGGAGAAGCTGAAGCAATATCTAGCGAAGAAGTGGGAGGTTGGAGGAGAACTGTGGCAGTTTGAGAACTATTGAAATATAATAAAATGCAGAGGGGAGTGACTTTACCGGTGGGAGGAGAGGCAAATGGGAATTTCTAAGCAGTTATTTTATTAGATTATTATAAATATATATATATATATAGAATAATGACAGAAAGCAATTAAGTATAAGGATAGACTGATTAATACTATTTTTGGTAATTGTATAATATACTAAACTGAATGACTTGGTCTGAAGTTATCTAGGTCAAATTGATTGACGATTCTTGATGATAGCCGTATAATTGCATAATCAAAGCAAAATAATATAACCAAAGTAGAATGAAGCTAAGATATGTAGGGAAAGTAATATATAGAGTATAAGTTAAATTGGTTGACTTATATGAATTGTTTATAGAAATATTTGAAATTATGCAAAATGGGACAAATTGTTTGTCCAATAAGGGACCAAAAGATAGAGTATAGAGTACTAAAATAGTTAAAGAATTACAATTAGAAGAAAGATATTATTTAGTTATTATGTAGTAGTTAATGTAAGTAAATATGAGAATAGAAAGAATATAGAGATAAGCTTAGAAGGAATTGAATGTATACGTTAGTTAGACAGAATGAATTTAAAATGAGTAAGGGAAAAGGGGCAAAGGGTTGGAAAACTGTTGGAAGTCAACAAAAAGGGGGGAAAGGGAGGGGGTTAGAAATAGGAAATAGGGGAAATGAATGTAATGTGGAATAATATGATATCTAATCCAATAAAAATTTTATTAAAAAAAAAATATTGTGCAGTCAGACCAAATCAGACTTTACGGTAAACCTATCACCATTACCAACATTCAAGTTTACACCCTACTATCAATGTTGAAGGGGAAAAATGAAAAAATTTTATCAAGCGCCTAGGAAGAAATTGATCATGCACATCAACAAATGCACTGATCATCATAGATGAGTGGAATGCAAAAGTAGGAAACAAAGCAGAATTAAATATTATTGGAAAATTTGGAGGAGTACTGCAAAATGAAGCAGGAGAGCAGCTTATAGAATGTTGTGAAGTCAACAAGTTGTTCATCACAAACACGTTTCAAGCAACCAATTCAGCCCACCTGAACGGCAGCACTGCAGCTTGGACACGGGCCGTGTTTGCAGCCCTGGAAGAAGGAAAGGCCGTTGGGCATTTCCTAGGCATCCGAGGGCTTTGCTGGACAGGTGGAGCCCAAGGCATATTTGCGTGCTCTGCTCTTCCTCAGCACACAGTTGTCTTTGTTGTTCAGCCTGAGCAGAGCACACTTCAAGCTGAGCTCCTCTGAGGCTGGTTATATTGAAGGCCCTCAGGTCAAGGCAGCAGTAGCTGCACTGGAGAAGCTGATGAAGCTGAAGTTGGTTCCCAGTTCCTTATTCAGAAAGCCAAAGAAAAATATTGTGGGGAAATTGAAAAGCTCCGAACGAAAGAATGAAGTTTGCAGGGGTACGCATTATACACCTCCAGACTCAGAAGACTCAGCACTCTAAGTGGACCTATACTGGGTCATCCTACAAAACCCAGATCTTCAGAGACTGTCCCCTACAAGAGGGCATGTGCTGCTTCTGATCCAGTCTCTGGTTCTGGAGTTGAGGCCTACTGTTTCACCTTTCTCCCACAGCCTTGTACTTTACATTGCTGTGAATATGGAACTGGGGAAAATAAAAGCCCTCTATGCCTCAAAACAATCTTTGGATCACCCCAACTCACACAGACCCGAATTCCATAGACTGCCCTCTGCAAGAGGACATGTGCTGGTTCTGATCCAGACTCTACTTCTAGCGCCAAGGCCTACTATTTCACCTTTCTCCCACAGCCTTGTACTTTACATTGCTGTGAATAAGGAACTCAAAAATAAAAGTGCCCTCTACACCCCCAAATAATCTTTGGATCACCCAGCCCTGAACTCCAGAGACTGTCCCCTACAAGAGGACATGTGCAGATTCTGATCAAGTCTCTACTGCTGCAGCTGCCACCCTTTTCTTATTGAATTGTTCTGGAGACACCCTATTTTGAAGCTGTTAACTCAAGATCTGGGTGTTGTAGGATGACCCAGTATAGGTCCACTTAGAGTGCTGAGTCTTCTGAATCTGGAGGTGTATAATGTGTACCCCTGCAAACTTCATTTTTGCATTGGGAGCTTTTCAATTTACCCACAATATTTTTATTTGGCTTTGCGAATAAGGAACTAGAAACTGTGAATAAGGAACTGGGAACTGGGAACCAACTTCAGCTTCGTCCTTAACGTACACTTCCATGTGGAAAGACTTTTGCTTTGTTGCACCTGTATGTATACTCATTGTACATTATTGTATGAGTTGAATTCATTGTACTATTATATTCTAGAGTGTATTTACTATTTTGGAATCATTTATTATAGTTGTTGACTTGTAGTTTACCCTACTCTTGTGGTTTCACCCTTGTGTTCCTCCCCTCAATTCGGAATGAAGAGACAGACACAAGGCTTGGGTATAAATTTGGGCCATTTATTGACCAACATTAAACTTAATAACGGCAAGGGCATCACTAGCGGTACAGGTCAGGACCAAGGGATCACCCCGGACCTCCTCCCCGACCTGTCTGGGTGAGTCACCCCTGCCCCAGGTGCAAGCCATCCATGAAAATGGCTATAACCTGGCCGGCCAGGCAAATGGTTCCCCCCTTAAAGCTCCATACACCCCAGCCATGAAGCCCGAGGGAAGGACTTGTACAGGGGGTCCCACAGGCAGTCTGCCCTCTCAGCTGGCCGCTGTACAGCCCGCCAGCTGATCCCTGACAGACCCCTATTCCCCACCAATGGGGAGGAGCCACCGGGTGCTCACTGGCCCGCTCTGTCTACCAAATCTAACCTGCCACAGCTAGGGCTAAGCCTCTGCTTAGGCCCTTGCACCCCACAGTTGGCCTAGTGCCAACCACCACCCTTGCCATCAGTTACCACAGAATATTGTGTTGCCCTTCACCAACAGGTGAACACTGACTCCTCTGTAGAGGTCGGCAACTTCGGCCCTAATGCCAGGTAAGGGCAAATAAATACCCCTGCTGCTCCCAAAGCCTTTTAAAGGGCCATTTTTGGCCTTATGCCACGCCCTCTCATAACCTCTGTAGAGGTCAGCAAATGTAGCCTTTATGCAGGGGCACGGCAAATAGATGCTCAGTCCCTCCTGACAGCTTTCTCAAGGGCTCTGTTGGCCGTACGCCTAGCCCCTCACCTAGTGGGTCTCAATCTTCCCGCCACCATGATGCGGAAGCATTGCAGACCAAGGTCATCACCACCTAGATGAATGACCCTTCCCGCCACCATGATGGGTAAGCATAGTAGACCAAGGTCATTACCATCCAGGTGAATGACCAGAATGTAAGGCAGAGCGCCATGCCCTGCGAAAGAAGGTCAACACCACACGGCGAATGACCAGCATGTGAGGTGGAGGACCACAACTCCCCTCAAACCATCAGGCCACTACTTGCCTGGGCGCTGCAAACCTGTGTGAGCCTGAAACAAAAGAGGCCATGCCCCATACACCAAGGTCAACACCACGCGGCGAATGACCAGCATGTAAGGAGGAGGACCACAACTCCCCTCAACCATCAGGCCACTTCTTGCCTGGGCACTGCAAGCCTGTGTGAGCCTGAAAGGATAGGGCCATGCCCCGTGAACCAAGGTCATTACCACACAGTGAATGACCAGCACGTGAGGCGGAGGATCGCACCCAGAGGCCCTGTCACTCTACAGCGGCCCATCCGCTAACCCAAGCTGGGACCTGATTGGGATCCTCTTGGCTTGATGGGCCACCCAGAAAATCATGAGGATTCAACACCTCCTGCAGCAAACCACAGCACCTAAGAAGAAAAAGAAACAATTAGACAACTCTTTAAAGTGTCGGCAGGGGTGCATATATGCTCGATACACTGCCTGCTATCACCGACCTACTCTTTGGATTGTCGACACAGGATAGCAGTTGCTGTGAAGGATGCCCCAAAACGAAATGAGTGGGTGCCTTACTTGACACCCACCAGGCCTAAGTTAACTAAGGCCCTTTCTATCACCGTCCAAAATTGGCATCGGGTGAGGGGTGCCCCGGCACTGTGCTGGAACAGATTTCCATCACCACTACCCCTGGCTTTCAGATATAGGCGTAGGGCCTAGACAGAGCACAGCTTGGACTCATTGCAAGGGCCCACCTGAACAACTGTGCCCCCGCTGCCACTGATCCGTTTTGGACCGCCTAATATGGAGGGTCACTGAATCAGTCTCAAACTTCAGGTCCTGTGCCCTCAGTGAACACCCAGACAGATCTGTGAGGGATTGCGCCACCAGCTCACTCCTCTAAGAGCTCCGCAGAAGGCCGTCAGTGACGTTACATGAAATACTGCAGACTCATATCCTGATAGGCACACCTTTTTCCAAACAGAGCCTAAACCCAGGCTGCAGGTCTGTGTGAGCATGTAAGGAAAGTTCCACACCCTATGAACCAAGGTCATACCACCCAGGTGAAAGAACTGAATGTGAAATGGAGGGCGCTCCACCCTCCAGCTCACGAGGCCACCCTGCCTATGCATGCAAGGGCCTATGAATGCAAGGGCCATGCCCCACAGCCCAGGTCATTACTGCTCATGTGAATGCCAGTATGTGAGACAGAGGACAGCTCCTCCCCTCAAGCACACTGGGCCACCTTGCCTATACATGCATGTCTGTGGGGCCTGTAACGGAAGGGCTGTGCCCTTCGGAATTCCAGCTCATTACCCCCATGTGAATGACCAGGAGTGAGGCGAAGATCCCCACGTCCCATCAAACAGAAGTAACAGCTGGCCATCACGTTCCCTGTGGCTAAGTGCAGAGCCCAGACCCTTCCTTAAGGGCTTGGGTCATCACTGTGCAAATGCTCAGAATCAAACTCTCACACCAACCATTAATGTCATGTGGCCCCGGAAAATGCCCAGGCCAACATCAAACTGGGAGGTTTACTGGTGAACCTAAAGGCACATAAGTTGCCTGATGGCTGCCACTGGATACAAGGTGAGCCCCTTAATTTCACACAACCCCATAACTGTGGGATATATCCACTAGACATAACTCCTACAGACCAACCTATGCCCCAGCCTAGAGACTGCCATCTACTTAGACATAGGCGCACCACGTGCTGGGGGCTATATCATCTGGTTGCCAAACAATCACATCCATCCCTGAAGGCATAGCTCAGAGGAAACCTGAGGGACAAGCTTCCCTGTTCCATCTGCAGGTGAGACCAGGTGTTGCCTTGAAACAGAAATGCCAGGACCAGTCTCCAGAACCTATCCCAAAATCCTCTATGATTTGGATGAAAGGGTTAGGTAAGGGCACCACTGCCTAACCGTCCATGTGAAGTGGGCTGAGGGGTTATCTAGTTCCCTCCCCCACAATCCAACTGCCATGAGGATTGGAAAATCCCAAGCATATATGGTATATAGTAAGACCCCTGTTCTGACTGGTCAATGGGCCACTTCTTCTCAGCCCACCAGTGCCCCTGGACTAAACCCAGAGCCACTGGGCTTCAAGGCAGCAGAAACTCCCAAGGAAGCTCCACCTCTAGGTGCCAACACCCTGGAGACAGGGCTTGGAGTCCAGCCAGCTGCTGGAGCTCCCATAAAGGAGGCCGGCTGGCAGCTGCCTGGTCCATGTGCAGTAAACCACCTTAAATCTAATTCAGTGGCTCCCTCCTCAGGTCCACCTCATCCTTCTCCTCTGCTTCCTGAAGAGGAGGGTTAACCCCCAAACTGCTGCTCCCTTTATGACTGTCCCTTTATAACTGAATCAAGTAATAACTCAGCGGCCAGACTATAAAACCCAAAGGCAAGACCCAAGACGATACAACCCAGGAGTCTAAACATGGGAGCCCGGAGACTGTTGCCTGTCCCCAGGAGCCCCCACAGCCATGCACTAGGGGCCAGTGGACTTACCTATCTGCCAGTCAGGTTCACTGTCACCCCCCACATGACTAGGTTACAGCAGCCTAGGCCAGCTCTGCTACCAGCCGTCCATTGTGCTAAGGCTGCAAAATTGAGCAGGGGAAGCAAGCTACTACCCTGAGCCTATAAATCCTTGCTAAGCCAACAGCAATAACATGTGAAGCAATCTGCCCTTCAGATGACTGCGAGCCCCCCTGCCCCCCCCCAGCCAGGCCTTCACTGCTGTTGCTGTAAGTACTTTCTCCAAAGAGTGAAAACGTTTTTTTTGGGGGGGGGGGAGCCTAGATAGGCTGGAGGCCTGCAGGGGCTGAGCCTAACCATGTTTCAGCCCTCCTAACTGATAGCCCAGTATTTCCTTTTTCCCTTTGGCCACTTCATCATCCTCAGAGGTTAACTATGCAGGTAGGGCTGCTTTGCAGGATATGTGTTCGCTGGCTGGTTGCCCTTAGTAGAGCTGCTAGCCTTTTTTTTTTAAAGGGTGGCATGATGGAAATGTATAGTAATGTAATGTACTGTAGTAACATGTACCCCCAAAACGGCAGCCCAAACACTGTGTAAGCTGCAGAGGCCTCCATAAAATGGCTGCCAGCGCTAGGAGGCTAAGCAGGCCACAGGGTGACACACTCAAAGTGGCCACCCCAGCACAGCAGAAGCTGTAAAAGCCCCACCAAAATGGCCTCCATTGCCAGTAAGCAGGAGGCAAATCAGACCATATAAAACCCATACTCAAAATGGCCACTGCTGGAGCTGTGCATATTGTAGATGCCTTCTCAATAAGGCTGCACTGCCAGGAGGCAAAGCAGGCCACTGGTGTCACACTCAAAATGGCTGCACCCCACTGAATAAACTGCCAAGCCTTTTCACAAAATGCACCCCCTGCTGCCTGAAGGCCTTAAGCCGAGCTACTGCTGCTAGAAATATTCCCTCCTAAGAAAGTATAAAGGGGGTTGGGGGGGGAGCCTAGACAGAGAGGAGGAGGCCTACCAGCATCCACCCGGCTAAGCCAGGAGCAGTAATGTAATCCACACCGGAGACGGCTGCAATTCACCCCTGCGGCCTACAGCAAAGCCTATTGCTGTGTCTGCTGAAAGTCCTCCCTCCCAACAAAATAAGGGGGAGGGGGAGAAGAGCCTGATTAGGCCAGAGGCCTGCAAGGACTGCATATAACCCTGCTTTAGTCCCCCTGACTGATAGACAACAGTCCCCAAATGTAAATAAGAAGGGGATAATAATAATAATGATAATAATAATAGTATCTCTGCCAAATAGGGTTGCCAGCCTCCAGGTAGTGGCTGGAGATCTCCCGGAATTACAACTGGTCTCCAGGCCACAGAGATCAGTTCACCTGGAGAAAATGGCTACTTTGGGCAGTAGACTCTATAGAATTATGCCATGCCAAGGTCCTTTCCCTCCCCAAACCCCACTTTCTCCAGGTTTCTCCAGGTTTCACCCGCCAGATCTCCAGGAATTTCCCAACTTGGAGCTGGCAACCCTACTGCCAAACCACTGAGCCTGCTGCTGGGCCCTGGCTCTCCTCCTGGCGTTTGAAGGTATCAAGCAGGGGAATATCACAGCTTTCCCCGAGGCAACTATAGCCACCTCGCCTCAGAGGCGCTCGGCTGAGAGCTTGATCTATGCTCTGCTCAGGCCGAGCTTTCAAAGCTGACTGAGCCCTGCAGAGGCAGAGCTGCCCTTTACAGGGCCAGGCCCCACCTCCCAAAGCCTGGATACTAGGGTTGCCAGGTCAAGGTTGGGAAATTCCTGGAGATTTGGGGGGTGGAGCCTGGAGAGGGTGGGTTTTGGGGAGGGGAGGGGCCTCAGAATGTTATAATTCCATAGAGTCCACCCCCCAAAGCTGCCATTTTCTCCAGGGGAACTGATCTCTGTCACCTGGAGATCAGTTATAATGCCAGGAGATCTCCAGCCACCACTTGGAGGCTAGCAACCCTACTGGATGCCCAGGAATGTAAGGCTCTCTCCCCCTCCGTGCAGTGAGGCAAAAAGTGGCCCCCAGCCTAAGCATGTTTCACATGCAGCTGGGTGTGCCATCTCAGTGTATTTAAGTGGGTTCCTCCTGTATACTTGTTGAGCAGTAGCAAGCAGCCAGGCCTGGGTGAGTCATGCAAGTCATGTGGTATCAAGTCGTCCAGTGGATTGTTTCTGGTTCTGGACCCAGTAAGTCCTCCCAGAAAGGCTAAAACAGCCCTGAAAAGGGCCCTGCCCTACCCCTGCATTTTACTGACAGAAACAAAGTCTTATTTTTTTTAATGCCTGGAATAGTGACGTAACTGTTACTTGATTGCCTAGCAACAGCCAATGAGGGCATCTGGTTAAAGCTACAAGAGTTCATTTAATCATTTTGTGTGTTTTTTAAAAAACCAATGTATTTTTTTTAGATTTCAGATTTTTCTGCAAGCCTGTGTTATTTTTCAAGTCGTAGGAAGATCTGCCGGTGATCTGACATCACTGGACTGTGCGCGCCAGAATGAAGAGAGGAAGTAGGAGGTAAGAGCCAGGTCTCCCCACTCCCACTGGGAGGGTAAGGGGACCTGGCAACCTTAGTCTGCTGTTCTCAAAGACTTCCTCTCTATGATACTTAATCTACTCTTTGTCACGCTCTCCTTTCCTCTCCATCTTGCACCCTGGATGCAGGACCTCCCGTTCTGCCATCCACTGGAATCCCTACACTAGATGGCTAGCTAGAGATCTCTCTCTCATCTTTCCTATCTTGTATGGAGTTCTAAATAGGTATCTTGCCTCTGGATTGATTCCAGTGCCATAGGAAGCTTTCTGTGCCACCAACATTTGTCTATTTCTTTTATATTTTCCTGAAACTGAGTCTCAAGTAGCTTTACTTCCTCAGTATATTGCTGCTGCAATGCTTCCTCCCTGGCTGCAGCACTAAACTCTGCAATCTGACCTTTTAGTTTCAGAAATTTAGACAGCCTTTCAAAGGCTGAATCCACACACCCACTGAGCGTCGCGGCGTTGCACTAAATGTTCGCTAAACACCCAGAAGTGTAGCGTCTTTCTAGTGTGATTCCGAAACCGCGCTAGAAAGACGCTACACTTCTGGGTGTTTAGCGAACATTTAGCACAACGCCGGGACACTCCGCGGGTGTGTGGATTCAGCCAAACTCTAATTCTCTTAGATCTGTTCCATTGTTACTGTACTATATGCTTGAGCGAGGCAAAATGGCTCTTAGTTGAAATCTTGCAGTGTTCTGGCCTAGAAAACCACAAACCTCCCTCAACTGTTCTTGAAGGTCATAGGATAGTCCCTCCATCTCCATAAGCAGGCTTTCAAACTCACTGTGAGCCGCCGTGTTTCTGATCACTTTACATAAGGCCTCTTTCTTTCAAACGTTTGTTTTCTCTCTCAGATTTTTAGGTTTGTCTCTTGGAAGTAAAAGGCACTCACTTTAAATCCTCCTGGGATGGTTTGCCAAAATATTACACTCCAGTCAGGAGGAAAGGAAGGAAGTGTAGTAAATGCTGACTTACTTATTAAGGACATACTAAACATGACTAAAACACTGCCAGAACTATAATCACTTCAGCACTTAAGTCCACTAAATGCTCTAACAGTCAGAAAATCACACGCTGTCTAAAAGAAGCATGGTGAGCAAATGCCCGGGAATTTGCCCCCTCTATCGCTCAGTGATCGGCAGGAGGGGGCAAACTCCCAGAGCTTGCCTGTCACCGGCAAGCACCTCAGGAGCACGCTCCATGCATGCGTTCCCTCCCCATCCCGGCAGCCGCGGAAGCATCCCTGCTCTCCGTTTTGGAGCCAATTTAGGCCCCAAACTGGCTGAATCTGAGCTGTGCAGAGCGTGGGAGCGCTCCCGCGGCCAGCGCAATGACGTCATTTACAGAAGTGGCGTTGCTGTGCACTCAGCGTGATGGCGTCACTTCTGGAAGTGACGTCATCACAACGCAGCCAGATTCAAACGGGGGCAGCAAAAGGCAAGTGCTAGGTAGCCCTCCTGCCTGGAGGAGAGAGGGACCTGGCAACCCTAAGAAGCATTTAAATAATCAACCATGATTCCCTGTCACACTAAGGAGTCCATCTCAGATGAAGTAAAAAAAGATTGTCTTCTTTGTTGGAGTGGCAGCAGGTATCAGCCGATATGCAATCTTTATAGAATTGTGCAACAGGGGAGTTAACACAAAATGGCGTGTCACACCAGGCCTTTCACTTTTTATATTTAACCAACATATAAACAAGTTGCTGCCTATCTCAGGATTTCTCCTACCCCATCTCCCTCAAAACCCACACTTTTTTCCAGTTGGCAGTTGGTTGGATGCAACCAGTTGCCACAAGTTGTCCCCCCCCCCTTCCAACACTCCATTCAGCATTTCAAATGCAATTGGTCCAAGTTGAACGGGTAAATCTTCTGTCCATCACACCAGGTATGAATCCCCCCTCTGCCATGGAAGTTCACTGGGCCAGTCACAGACTCAAAGCCTAACCCACTTGACAGGATAAAATGGCGTAGAGGAGAATAAACCACGTTGGGGGTCTACATTGGAGAGAAAGGAAGGCATAAATGAAGTAAATAAAAAGACAAATAAATACTGTGGCACCTCATCCTCTTCTCTTCACCTCGAGGTGAATAGTTGGAGCCAGGGCTTTTTTTCAGCAGAAACGCGGTGGAACGGAGTTCTGGAACCTCTTGAAAATGGCAATCTCAATTCCCCTCTGTCTGGAGATCAGGGGGCGGGGCCACCCGCCATGTGACCATTTTCTCCAAGGGCAATCCACAGAGTTCCGCCACCTCTTTCCACAGAAAAAAAGCCCTGGTTGGAGCAGATCTGAGCTGGAATTGCTGCGCCACACTGAAGAGGCTATTGCAGAAAAAGGATTAATTTCTACACTAGGATGGCAGTAACTCACTGAGTTCCTGACTTCACTTCCACATTTCAGAAATACGAACGCTGGCCAAATACAGGCCAATGAACAAGCTGGGCAAGAACTGCATACTTGGGAGCCCCAGGGCGCCCACTAGGTGGTACTACCTGTCCCTGGTCACTAGATACCATGAGGTGGGCTGCTGCTGCTTGATAAGGGTTCTGTGATGGCAACGTCAGAGGACTTGTTGAGAGAGGACATTCTCTTCAGAGGACCTGTTTTGGGGGCCCCTATCCTCTGAGGCTAGATAGGGGGCAACCTAACAGATCCCTTCTCAGTTGTGGCACCAAAACTTTGGAACTCTCCCCCCAGGGAGCTTTGTCTGTCCCCCTATGTTGCTGTCTTCTGTCAGCAGGTGAAGGCGTTTTTATTTTGTTTAGAATCCCCTCAGCAACTGTTATTGGCTCTCCTCTCTGTTCTTCATGTTATTTTTGTACCATTTTAAATGTTTTACTGTTTACTGCCTTGAAGGACCTTATTTGGGTAGAAAAGAAGCCCAAAAATGCTTTAAATAAAATTAATGAATATCCTTCCGGAGACTTCAGTTGACCCTGCCTTTAGAAATAGGGTGGGTGAGGCTTGTTTGTTCATTTACATTTGTTCTTAATGTGATCTTATCAGGCCGAAAGACAGCATACATATTCTTCTGAATAAATGACAGCGAGTTGTTGACCCATTTCATCCTTTATTTTATAGCAGTTGTCACTTTTTAACATCCACGCGTCCGACAGCAGACTGAAAAAAACACAGCATTTCGAGTAGCCAGAAAAGGTTTATGCGATTTCTTCAGTAATCACAACAACTGAAACTTGGGAGGCACACGTCAAATAAACCCTATGGAAGCATTTCCGAAAAGGTTACAAGTTGAGACTCCCAACATCTGACACAACTGAAGTGTGGAAAATTTTAAGCATAACATTTTAGGGCAAGAACCACCGAAGCTTGTGGTGTGCGTGGAAGTGAGAGGAGAACAGGTTCAGCAGGAGAATTTTTAAACTGGGACCCAGAACAGCTTGTCGTAGGACAAAGTACTAAAGCTTTCAAACTTTGGACTACAAGGTGGTTTCTTCCTCAGCTTCTTCAAGCAGACTTGCACAGCGCTACAGCAGAAAAGCGGACCTCTCCTTGCTCCCGCTCTGTGAACTGCCGGCAGATCTTAGCAGAGGCCTAGGAGAGAACACCTACCATGAGTACCTTGATGCTCCAAACAGGCGAGAACGCCATCCTTGTGGCCTTGGCCTGATACGGGACTTTGGGAGAGCCTCTAGGCTAGCCGAAGCACTGACTTGCTGTCTAGATTAAAACAAAGCCCACAGCCCTAAGTTACGGCGGGAAAAGGATAACCCTTTGCTAAGAATATATCCATATTAGTTTTACCTTCATTAATGAGACATAATCAGTGCCTTCATTCTCTATAGGCTAGACCCTGAGTCTCTCTACCTGAGGTGCTGGGACGCATGTCTGTCAAGTGTCGGAAGAAACAGTGTTAGCCGGGAAGCGTAGTTTTGAAAAACAGAGCCGGTGGAGATTGCTCCGGAGGGGACGGGATTCTCTCACAGCCCTCCACTGCTTCTGCCAAGCTGTCTCCCCTTCCAGAGCTTTCACTCTACTGCACTTGCCGCTTAAAACTTTGAATTAACTGAGCCTCAGTAGGGCAAAGGCTCCAGAAGGGGAGTCAGAGGAGGCAGAGGGCTGTGAGAGATCCTGTCCCCTCCAAAGCGATCTCTGCCAGCTGTCATTTAAAATTACGCTTCCCAGCTGACATAGCATCTCCCGACACGTGAAGAACACATTTCAAAAGTATTGTGTAAAGAGACTCCCTATGAACTGACATTTCAGCCTGTATCCAGTCACTTTTCCTCTCAACTTTAATCAGTGAGTGAGTCAGTCAACTCCACTAAGGCTGCAATCCTAAGAACAGTTTCACGGGTGTAAGCCCCACTGTATAAAGTGGAACTTCCAAGTAGACCTGCTTTGGACTCCTTCATCGGTTAGAGCTCTCTAACGCCATCTCTCTTTCTCTTTACAAAATGAATATTCTCCCATCAGTTTTCAGAAGGCAAAATGAACAAAATTTGAATGTTTGAGGAATGATAAAAATCACACTAATGGGAACTTAATTGTGTGGCAGGAAAACAAAACCAAATGCTGACCCACTCAACTAAATAGAGAAACTTACCTTCAGCAAGGTATCATCTGAACTAGCCCCATGATTTATGGGGAAGGGCAGCCGTCCATCTGAAAGGAAGATGCAGAGCAAGTTTATGGCATCCTCGGGATGCAAGGGTGTGCTTTGGAGTGGCTGGTAGAGGAAGAGCCCCCACTTTTGGCAGTGTCCTTCAGGGTGTGTCATGGGGCTGCTTCACAACAAGGGCAACAGGAGAACTCTGGTTCACCCATCCTGCAGCAGCTGCTTGGGCCCTCCCCTGGCAACCCAGGTACCCCTTCCCACCAGATGTTCCAGGCAGAGGAAAAGGCTTCTAAGTTCACTACTTGCTCTCTTCTAGTACCTGCTTTTTCATGCCCCCCCACTGCCTTGAAATCCTGTGGCTGATAAGGAGGGAACAGGAGTAGAGAAACGGTAAGCCATAAAAGTATACAATGGACTGTAGAATCATCATATTGTTCTAATGAACTCAATCCTTTAACCATATTCGGCTGGCCGACTGGCCAGCTCTTTGGACCGGTCATGTGGACAATCCAATTACAAACAGAACTCTAACCTGCTCCAATTTTGCAATAGCCAGGTGGGATTTAATAATAAGCAGAGTCTATACATGAGAACTTACCAAGTACATATTAAAGAAAAACAAAAACAGAAAGACTTGCATTTAATCCAGAGTAGAAACAAAGCTGTTATTGTACGCAGGTAATTAGATTTAGGCAAACCTACCTAGTTCATAGAGGTTGCCATCTATGCTGGCAAAGAGAATGAAATGGAAGTTCACTTTATCATCTTCAACCTAAGTGTGGGAAGAAAAAAAATACATCCAAGAGCCTAGTAACACTAGTACAGAAAATATATATAAATACAGATGAAATATTTTCTGTTATTCTCTTGAGGTATTTTACACTACTAAGTAGAATAGTTAGCATACTTCCTTGCTTCTACCATATTAACACATAACCTTTCCTCATATTCCAGTGTAAAAAAATTAATTTCTTTTTCTTGTGGTGTCACCTCCTATAAGTGGGATAAAAATGAAATTGTTCAGAAGTGTGTTCTCTGCCCGTTTTTAGTTATGAAACCACCTGAGTTCCCAGGCTATCAGATGGCTCAGTCTCCCATATTTTTGTCCTGTCCTTTCATTTACTCTCCCCTCCTCCAGTTTATACTTGCAACAACCTTGTGAGGATGTTCAAGAGCGAGCAAGTGGCCGGCTCAAGACTGCCCCGTGAGTTTCATGGATGAGGGGAGATTTGAGCCCGAGTGTCTGTAAAGACTTCATCACACTGGCTCCAATTCTATCAGGTACGGCATCATTTTTTAATTGCCTGGCGATTAGAAAAGCCAACAGCTCCTTACGGGGTCTTGATTCTTTGTTCCCGAAAGCAAGCGGCAGAAAACTGCTCATCGGGATCTTGGCAACCTTTTATCCTTAACAGGAATGAAAGACACTCTGGAATCTCGAGACCCAGGGTGTAGGCCCTCCGGAAGGACAGGGGCCGGCCTGCCCCTGGCCATCCTGCCGTGTCTTCCGCCTCCCCAAGCTCTCAGATGTGGGAGAGTGGGGCAGGTTCACCTCACCTAGCCCACACTAACTCCTTGGGGAAGGATTGCCTTACGGTCGCTCTCTCTCGCTCTCAGCTTCTTCGACTCCTGCTCCTCTCCCCCCCTCTCCCCCTCCTCAGTCTGCTCCCAGAGCCTGCCTTTTACTGCTCCTCTGATCCTCAGCTCCACCTCCCAATTCCCATTCCTGGACCTTGGGCCAATCAGAGCACAGCCTGTGGGAAGCCTGGCCCCTTTGCTCTTTTTGGCGATCGGGCCCTGCCTCAGCGGGACCGGACAGCGTCTCCTTGAAGGGAGGGAGGCACTGCCTGTTGGCCCGAGCAGTGACTGAGGGTCCCCTGCGCGCCCAACTCACAGCCTTGTGGCAGTGCTGCCCCTGGGTCCTGGCTGCAAGGAGACCAACCATATGCCCAGGAGGCACCAGAGCTGCCCATACAGGCAGGGAGGAGGCTGCATCCTCGGGCAGCATTGGAGCCACGCAGCCCGGCTGTGCCTTGACTGTGCAGGAGTTTCCTGACCCGCCCCTGACCTGGGCTGGCCGGGCAAGCATCAGCGGGGGGGGGGGGGCTGATGGGAGCAGTCGGGCTCTGCAGCCACTGGGGCCTCAGGTAAGCCTTGCTCCCTAGGGGGATGTGGGGGGGGGGAGCTGTGCCTGTCCAGTGAGGGTGGCGGCCGGGTCCAGGGGGCAACTGGCTGGCGTCACCAGACACAGGGCACTGTGTCTCATTTTCTATGCAAGCATCAGCAGCGTTCTCTTTCTTCCTTAATATTTACGGCATCACACTTTACTCATGAGAGTCCTGTTTTAAGGTTTATTTACCCGGCATTGACCTTCTTGCGCTACTGCATTGTGGGCTTCTTGAATGGCCTGGAGAAAGAGAGAGAGGGGCAAGTATATCAAGGAGAATAAAATGAAATCCGGTGCCTAAATGCCATTAAGGCGGTGGGCCCTCCTCCTTTGGAGGCTTTTAAGCAGAGGCTAGATGGGCCATCTGACAGCGATGCTGATTCTGTGAACCCGGGCAGGTCGCGAAGGGGAGGGCAGAGGGGGGTTGCATCAGTGCCTAGTTCTTACAAGCCCAGAGTAAGGCCGATCACCACACCTTGGGGTCGGGTAGCAATTTTCCCCAGGCCAGTTTGGCTAGGGATCCTGCTGTGTTTTGCCATCTTCCGGGCATGGAGCAGGGGTCACTGGGGGTGTGGGGAGGGGAGATGGTTGTGAATTTCCTACATTGTGCAGGGGGTTGGACTAGATGACCCTGGAGGTCCCTTCCCACCCGATGATTCTCTGATTCTAAGACTCCCCCACCCAGTCACGCACCTTGTTATTTTCAAGTCGTTTTGCCCTCTCGTCTGGAGAGAGATCCGCTGTGGCACTGAGGAATGCCTTCAGGGCAGAGCCTTCATCTGCAAGTGAGGAAATAAAAGTGCTAAGTGAGCGCAGAGACGCAGTAGAAGAAAGGCTGTCCCGATACATATGCAAGTTTCCCGTCCATCTGTTGTTTTTTCTTCCTCCTGTATTATACAATCCACGGTCAGCTATTCTACAAATGTTCAATCCATTTGTCATTCCATGTACCTCCTTTTTAAAACACAAGAATTATTATTTCATAACTCTGGTTTGAGTATTAGTAGGCAGCCCGTGAAGGCTGCCAGTGGCTTAGAAGGTGTGGCAAGCCCTTCCATTCTTTAGGCGAGGTTTCTTTTGAAGCTGGAGGGATGCATTTTTTTCTGTTTGTTGCCCAAACCTACAGTCTCCTTGGATTTATTTTAGATCTCCCACAATTCTGTAAGTTGGTGTTATGGTGTAGGGAGCTTTGAATTTGGTGATGTTCCTTTATTATACCGTATAGTTATTTTAACATGCTCTCTTAAAGAAAAAAGCCTTTGCTTTACCTTCACCTTTCACTTGTTATGTTGTTTGCTGCCTGTGGCTGGTTATGGCCTAATCGAGCCCTGACCAGGCCTTGCCTATGTTCCAGTAAAGTTTTGAACTGTTTTGGAACCCGGTGCTGTGGAATTATTACACTTCGTGTAATGCTTCATCCCTCAAGCCAGTCAGTACCAACCCCAGCTAGCCGCAAGCAGTTACACCCCTGCACTGAGAGCCTGCCATGTCGACTCCTTTCTAGAAAGTACTCAGATTCTCCTCATTGGGTAGATGCTATCTGGGAACTGGGGACAAGCATGCTAAACGGCTGGCTAGCAGCAGCTAGATAAGATTTGGCTGAACTTGTTCCTCTTCTCCTTACAGGTATTTAGGGCCTGGGCCTGCCTTAGAGCTGGGGAGAAGATCTGAGAGAGACAGAGAGCCCCTCCCTATTGTCTGTTGGTGGTGACTGTTGTTCGTTCAGGTATTGTGAGCCACTTTAGGTCCCCACTGAGGGGAAAATGGGATACAAATAAGTAAATAAATACCTGGGCACAGGCTAGGGCTGCCAGGTCCCCCTGGTTCGCCCCTGGGGGAGGGACTGCTCCCCTTGCCTTCACGCACGTGCATTCCCAGCCTCCGTGCGATGATGTCTCTTCCAGAACTGACATCGTCACGCCCACCACGGGAGTGCTTCCGCTCTTTGCACAGGGCTGATTCTTTGAGAATTGGCCTGACTGGAGCCAAAACCAGCCCCAAGCGAAGTGTGAGAGCACTCCTGGGGCGGGCACAATGATATCCCTTCTGGAAGTGATGGAGTCACGCCCACTGGGAGCGCCCGCTCTGCTTGTGCCCACGGTGTTTATGATCTGGCAGCTTGCAACCTGCCACCGGTTGCTAGGGTTCCCAGGTGCCTGCCAGTGGCAGGCAGACTCCTGGGAGTTTGTCCCGTTGCCCACCGATCTAGCGGTGATCGGCAGGAGGCGGCAAGCCCCCAGAGGTCGCCTGCCACTGGCAGACACCCCAGGAATCCGCACATATGCTCCCAGGGGGCACGATGACGTCACTCCCGGACTGATGTCGTCACACCAGCCGCGGGAGTGCTCCTGCACTTCGTTTGGGGCTGATTTTGGCCCCAAATGGGCCAAGTTGGCCCCACATGGAGCACAGGAGCACTCCAATGGGCAGCGTGATGATGTCACTTCCGGAAGTGACCAGAGAGTGCGTGTATGAAGGGGGATCATGCCGACAGCACGAGGTAAAAGTGCCAGGTCCCCTCCTCCCACCAGGAGGGTACAGGGGCCTGCCAACCCTACCAGTTGCTGGTGACTGGCAAACTGCCGGGAGGTTGCCTGTCCCTGGCGGGAACCTGGAATCCTATCTTGGGCAGCCTAGTCCTCAGCCTATACTGGGGACTAAGAACCCATTCAGGATTGTCCCAGGAAGCTGGCCGTCCCCGTCCAGCATCAATTTGTAACCGGATGCAGAGCCCAGAACATGTTTACCAGTTTGAAAATGGTACCTACCAAATGATATTTTGTCCTGATTGTTGGCCGCCGCATGCACAAGGCCAATCGTTCCACACGAGTTGCTCGCAGTCTGCTTCAGGAAGTAGACCTTGGAGCTCACGTCTTGACCCTTCAGTTTTTCAATCTGCTTTTTTCTGAAGTTCTCATGCTGTATAGAGTGAGCTGAACTAGTAAACACGTTTGTCCAGTATTTCATAGCAAACTAAAGCAGTTCTCAAGTTAGCATGCAAAACGTATCATGTGCAGGGATGCCCCCAGTGTGGCGGGAAAGCATGTGCGCCATTCATCTTTGAAGCTACATAGCCACGGCAGTGTGCTTTTGCCTTCCCTTACAGAGAGGGGATATCCATATAGCAACACAGTGTGTTGAAGACCCCCAAGTAGAAAGTGGCATTCAGTAAGCCTAAGTTAGGGTTGCCCCTCTTCTCCTGTACAGACCATCATTTTCTCAAGCAATTCCTTTGCAGTGTCAGCGATGCGATTATGCTAAATGAGTTCCTCAGGGCTTGAGCTCAGCTGAAGATCTTGCATGGGACAAGCAACCTTTCCGACACGAGGGCTGGAAAAAATGCATCAACCTGTGAGGACGTTGGTGTGCTGGCAAACGATAGGGGTGGAGGAGAGATGACGGCTCTACTCTGCCAGCTGCACTTGGAGCAAGCCAAGACACAGCAGTACGGCCAGCATGTCAGGATTTTACCTTGGATTCAGCTGGTGATGGGCTTAAGCCAGGCCTGTGACCTGCCTTCTGCACCACCAGTGCAGCATGCCTCGGTTGCAGAGATGGAGATGCAGCCCAGATTGGTAAATTTTGTGCACCACTGTTGGTATGCATCCTGGTGGGGTGGGGGGCGGGGCGGTTTAAACTCATTTAAAGGCCCACCCTATTTACTTCCAGTACCTGCAATATCTACTTAAGGCTTGGCTGCTTGACTGGATGTGCCACTTCCATGTTATTGCACAGAAAGACATGCACAGGACAAAGTCAGGGATAGCAATAGCAGCAGTGTTTCGTGTGAGCAAGAACTGACTCATCGTTACATCCAAGTCAGATTAGCTTCTAGTACAAACCAGCATTATTAGCCTTCAGGCTACAAGTAGAGGTAATTTTGACTGGCAGTGCGTTACTTCTGTGCAGATAAGGATGTGTGAAGGAGAATTCACACATCCTGTTTGGGCTTTGGTTAGCTCTTTGCTGGAGTGTTTGATGTATCAAAACCACCTCCACGTTCCAGGCTGAAGGAAAATAGGCCACTTGTTCCTGTTAGGGGAGTCTAAGCATTGTGAACGACATACATCCCCCACCCCCTCTCTCCAGCTTTCTTTCCAATAGGGTTAATTTGAGGGAACGAGGCTGCCACCACCTTTGATACAGGCCCTTCTCTCAGCACACAAACCCGGCCTGTCAAAATCAATTACTGAGGTCCCCACAGGCATTTCCTGCCTAGCTCAGGAGACCCTGTCCCTTCTCCCTCCACCTCTCTGGGTTTTCCCCCATTGTTGGCTGAGTTAAACTTTGGAGTTCTATTTACTTTTTAAATCTGAGATGAGAGATGAGGCACCCAAGACATGTAGAATTGCATTTATGACCTATGTACGTTTTTGATTAACGTTTTATTTTGTGCGTTTGAGCTTTTAAAGAGCACAAGATACTATAAATAAATTATAGATGAGATTACGTACAGGAATCTGTTTCCAAATGGACTCTTTGGTCCTCTCTGAATAGTAAACATATATCAGTACTAGCTTCCAAATAAAGCTGCCTAAGAAGATGCTGGCCGGCTCACAAAGGCTTTCCAATACTATTTGTTTAAAAGACTGGTTATGGAAAACTGTATTTTATGAATTTGACTTGAGCCCTGAATTGAGCTCTTTCAGCAGAGCGCCATCCCAGCTTTTCCACCTGACTGAAGCCATTTATAGACCCCCTGTGGTGCAGTGGTTAAAATGTCAGACCAGCATCTGGTAAATCCAGGTTCGAATCCCCATTGTGCCTTAAAACATCACTGAGTGACCTTGGGCCACAGTCAGCCTAACCTACAGAGGGGAAAATGATGTGAATTAAGTGACGATGGAATTTACTAGGCTTCTAAGCAGAAGAAAGCAACCGCCTCACAAGAATACCATAGCTGAGAATTATGAAATGCATTATGGGATGTCAAAGCATTACTGAGAGAGGCAAAAGGATGGCGTGAGACACGTCAGCAGGGACAGGTTTTCCTTAGCTCTTTAGCCCAAAGTGGCCTGTTTTACTTTCCCCACCATACAGACATGGCTTATACACGCCACACTCCTGGCCAGTCGGAATACCCACCTGAGCAGTAAGTGGGAAGAGTAACAGCAACGCACAGGCTGGGTTGGGCACTGAGTTTAAGGAGTCTTCCTCAAACCCTAGCACATCCACAAACTGCCAGCCCGGACTCACTCCTAGGCGGGACAGCACCTGCAGAAGAGAGACCCAGAAGCATCACTCACCAGCCCCACGCCAGGCAGCACTAACTGGGAGCTACTCACTGCTCCCTGTGGGTCAGAATCTCGTCTTGCCCAGAAACATACAGTGGGAGGCTTCAGGCCTGAGCTACCTTGGTTTATATGCCCTAAAAGGCAAGCAACAGAGAGAATCCTTGTGCGGGTCACTCGACACCAAGGTGTCTTTTCAACATCTGAGGTCATACAGAGCAGGCGGGTGGCTGGGTTAGCCACCTGAAGCCTGCGAGTGTTTGCAAAATACTCCAGCCATGTAACATCAAAGGGTAGATGGAAGGGCTGGTACTTCACCACACCCTCCTGCTGGTGGCGGCTAAAGTTAACGGCAGGATGCTGAGCCTATGGTTTCATCCAGCAAAGTAATGTCTTTTATATATGGGCAAATGCATGCTTGTGGCACCTTTCATTTCATGCTGAAGAGGGGCCAGCAACAGCACCCACATAGAAAGGGGGAAGATTTATGCCCGTGAAAGGAGGGCAGTCTTTTTCTACAGTCCTCCCGGGGTCCAAATAGTGTCCGTATGTTCTTTTGGGAAAGCTCCCGGTCTCCCCTGCCCAGAAACCCAAGACAGAGCGCTGCTAGTTTGCCTTCCAGCAGGGAAGGGCAGAAGGCCCCCCCCCCCCCCGCCGTCTGCAAGGAAGGAAAAAAAGGAGGCAGGCAGAGGGGACCGGCTCAGCCGGCAAGCCACAGCCCGGGCGTGACACAGCACAACACCCGGGGCTGCAGCGCCACCTGCCGCCCGTCCCGAGAACAGCCGCGCAGGCCGCTTCATACAGCTTGGCGGGGGGGGGGTGAGGTCTCCGCCCCCCCCCCCGGTCTCCCCTTTCCCCGAGTCATCGCCACCGCCACCGCCGACACGGAGCCGGAGCCGAGCGAGAGGGGAGGCCGAGGCGCGCTGCGTCCACTCCCTCGACCCCCTTCGCAACCCCGCAGGCGCGTCGCCAGGAACGAGCCCAGGAGATGGAGAGCCGGGAGACGCCCATCCCCGCGCGGCCGCGTCTGCGTCTTCCGAGCGTCCCCGCCGCGGGCACTCACTTTGTTCAGCATCTGGAACAGAGAAGCACGAGGGGGGGGTCAGCCTGCAGGGGGGGGCGTCCCTCGCGGCCAGACCCCGTTTCAGAGCCGCCCCCCCCCCCTGAAAAGAGGCGCTGCCCCGGCCTCTCATTCCTCCGCCCCCTGCCTCTAGGGCGCCCCGACCCACCCGCGCTGAAAAGCTACGCCGCGCCTTCAAGGGCGCTGGCGGCCCTGGGGGCGGCCCTGTTGCCCCCCTCCCCAGCGCCGGAGCACCTCCCGGCCAGAAAAACACCTGCCCGCCCCCCCCCCCCCCCGCCGCCGACATTCCCAGGACGGCTCTTTGGCCAGCACAACCGATGCTGGCCTTACCTCCGGGTTGATCTCCATGGGCTGCCACGCCATGGCTCCGAGCAGGCACGATCCGCACGCTCCGAGCGCCGCAAAAGACCTGCACGGAGCAGCCGCCCACTGCCGGCTATATAACGCCACCAGGCTGGCTCACTGCTGGGAGGGAGGAGGGGGGAACACGCCCCTGCCTGCAAACAACCCCTGCCTCCTGGAAATGGTACCTCCTCTCTGCTGCTCCCGGCGTCTCCCTGCGAAGGTAACCCAACCTGTGCGCTGGGACTGTCCCATTAATTTTAACACGGCGCGTGTGTGTGTGCAGGCTACAACCTGGAGCGCACACCAGAACAGACCCGAGGCTTAGTGCAGTCCTGGCTCGGCTGATCCGCCGGGTACAAGTTGCTCGTAAACCAAGCCGTGCGTCGGCTGAGATCGACAGAGGAGCGGCGAGCGGTGGCCCCTGGCGCTCGAGGCAGACATTGGCCCACGGCAAGGGGAGCGTGCGCAGCCTGGAGTGGGGTTTGCAAGAGGTGCCGCGGAACCGTCCGGATTTTTTAATCTCAAAAGAACGAGCCGCCTAAGACGCGTTGCTTTTGTGAAGTAGCCCCCCCCCCCCAACTCTTCTAATTTCTGCAAATCTTCTTGCAAATTTTGCACGCAGTAGCTTGGGAAAGAAGCGGGTGAGGTTGTTTTTCTTGGTGGCGCTCCTGTGGCTTTGAGAGTTATGGAGGGCGGGGGAGGGGGCGGGTGCAGAAATTCAGCAGGTGAAGCTTTTCTAGCACCCATGCTGGAGGAAACTTTACCGTTTGAATTTCTGTGGGCCACGAAGATGTTAAAACTGCTGGAACACTGCCAGGGGAAATAATTGGCTCTTCTAGAAATGGATGAATTGACCGCCTTGAAGAGGAAGGAGGGAAGGCTCGTACAGACAGAGTGGCCAACACAGATGCACCAGCAAGCTGGGCACTGACACCGGAGCTGTATTTTTCAGGGTACGAGCAAAGCGATGTGAGGTCCGAGAGGGGCACCCTGATATTTTTTGCCAGGGATCACGAGGGGCAATTCTTAAAAGGGGCCGGCTGCAGGCTGCAGTCACTTGGCCAAACGGAGCCTGGTGAATTCATATAACGTTTCATCCTGAATCACCTCAAAAGCTGCATTCCTCACAACACTGCCACGGGGGGGGGGGGTAAGCCCCGTTTATTAAAATAGGACTGGCTTCTGAGTAGACCTGCTCCCCAAATCACGGTTGTGTTTCCGCTCAGCGGCATCAAAATGATCGATCTGTGTGGTGTTGACAGGGATCCAAAGCGTGGATCCTTACAATTTTAACAAGGAGCATGTGCCCCCCCCCCCCCGCCAGTCATTGTCTGGTCACACATCAGATTGACATTTTCATCCCCGTTCCCCTTCACAGAAACACGGAGCCCGTGCTCTGGGGCACGAACACTTGTATTAAATAAGTGATTTAGGTCCGGCCTGCTGTGGCTCAACCCTAGTAGCACACTAGGATAAAAAAAACGTGGTGCTTCATGGATACTGAATAAATTTTATATCGAGATTCCTCCCTCCTCCATTCATCCTCAAATCAAATGCACACCCATGAATTGCAGTACAAAATAACATTAACATAATGCTTTGAGGCACTTCAGGCAGGTTTTAAAAAAAACTCCTAAGCTTTTTTTTCAGCAGGACCGCAGTGGAATGGAGTTCGGAACCTCTTGAAAATGGTCACATGGCCGGTAGCCCCGCCCCCTGAGCTCCAGACAGAGGGGAGTTGAGATTGCCCTCTTTAGGAATCTTACAAGAAAACCTACAAAATTCACTTCGTGCTTGTAAATTGCGTCTTTGCCTGTGAACTGTACCACAAAACACCCCAAAGAAGCAATTCATGACACTGGCATAGTGCAAAACTATGAAAGATTAATAGATTCTTCATCAGTTGCATCTGCCGAAGAGAGCTGTGGCTCTCGAAAGCTTATACTACAATAAAGTTGGTTAGTCTTAAAGGTGCTACTGGACTCTCTACTATTTTCCTACTACAGACTAACACAGCTAACTCCTCTTGATCTAGATTCTCCCAGGAGCTCAGGGTGGTATAAATGATTCTTCCCCATGTTATTGTCACAACAACCTTGTGAGGGAGATTAGGGTGTGTGTGAGAGAGAGACTGGCTTAGGGTTACCCAGTAAGTGTCCATGGCACAGCAGGCAGGCCTTTTTTTCAGCTGGAATGCGGTGGAACGGAGTTCCGGAACCTCTTGAAAGTGGTCACATGGCCGGTGGCCCCGCCCCCTGATCTCCAGACAGAGGGGAGTTGAGATTGCCCTCCGCGCCACTGAGCGGCGCGGAGGGCAATCTCAACTCCCCTCTGTCTGGAGATCAGGGGGCGGGGCCACCAGCCATGTGACCATTTTCTCCGAGGGCAACCCACTGAGTTCCACCACCTCTTTCCCCAGGAAAAAAAAGCCCTGACAGCAGGGATTAGAACCTGGGTCTCCCAGATCCTGTTCTGATACTCCAACCACTACACGGCACTGCTTCTCCAATGGAACTGTTCAAGCTATCCTTGTTTTTGCTTGTGAATTTCTTTTGACGCTGGCTTTTCCATTAGGCGTGCATAGTCCTTATTTTCTGGACTCTCTGGGATTCCTGATAGGCTTGTGTTCTGAAAGTCCCAAGCGACGGGGCCATCATCATTACATAGCTTTAATCCTTCCCCACTGTTCACAACCAAAGCTGTTATTGTGAGAATAATAGATAGTTTTGCGCTCACCTGTTGGTGCGTACAGCAGCTCCAGCCACATAATCCCACCACGGCCAGGAGCCTCGCATGGTGCCCTTTGCTTGGTGTCCACTCCTCCAGGCTGACATTTTGGGCAAAGCAACCTTCCCCAAACAAGTCTCACTCCAATCACATCTAAAATGCGCCCCCCCCCTCCAAAAGAATCCCGAAGTTCATGGTGCTCCCATGGATCTGAGGCAGAGATTCTTATGGACCCTTAAGGTTTCTACATGGATTCCCCTGACATTCAACTCTGAATCACAATGTGCAATGTAGCACTTTTAGTTTGCTTCTAAAATTCTGCTTTTGGAACTTTATTACAGCTCCTCTTACGTCATCTTGGGCTTTTACCTTGTTTTCTCCACACACACAGAGCTTCCGGCATTCTCTACTTTATCCAGGCTTTCACCTAGAGAACACCTCAACGTAGAGGTTGGCATCCCGTTGCTAAGACTCTCCGTCAGTTTGTGTTTACCTCTATATTGCTGCTTCCCAAACGGTTTTTTGCTGCCACCAAAGCCCTTTGGCTTAGATCTCTTCCGAGTAACTGATGTTATGGGAAGTCTGGTATACGACAGAACAGTCAGCAGGTTGGGGGAGCTGTGAGGTGAAATTCTGCTTAATCAGAATTTATAAGTGCATAAATGTTATGATTGCAAAGTACTGGTAAGCATACTGGTTTCAGAATAATTCTTCAGCGTGCTTGTTTCAAAATAGTTTTATAAAATTGGGGATCTGCAAGGGATATCACATTTTCCCCCGGTGTCCCTTCCCCACAGGATTTCCTCTTTTCCTCCTCCTGGCAGCCTCTATAAGCTCACTTTGCCCTGGATCCTTCTGTCCTTCAAACCCACGAACCTTTTTTCTGCCCCCCTCCCCCGCATCTTCATCTACTTTTATTCATTTTACTAGTAATAAAAGTCCATTGTGGGGGGAAATATAACAGGCTCTTGAAAGGGGAGGGTGGGCAGGTGGACATTGCCGCCTCCTCCATGTCTGATCCCGCCCGGGTGAAGGTGGGGGGGGGGCAGACACTGCCACCTACTCTGCTCCTGATCCCAGCCAGGTGAAGGGAAAGCGGGCATTGCCGCCTGCTCTGCGCCAGATCCCGGCCAAGTGAAGGTGGGAGCATTGCCTACTCCTCCGTGACTGATCCCAGCTGGGTGAAGGCGGGGGGCAGCCATTGCCACATGCTCCGCTCCTGATCCCAGTGGGGTGAAGGGGAGGCTCTGCGCCTCATCCTGGCTGGTGAAAGCAGGGATTGGGCATTGCCACCTGCTCCACGCCTGATCCTGGATGCCTGAAAGGAGGGCAGGCATTGCCATCTACTCTGTGCCTGATTCCGTCAGGGTGGAGGGGGCGGGCATTGCTGCTTGCCCCTGATCCAGACTGGGAGAAGGAGGGGGTGGGCATTGCCACCTGCTCTGTGCCTAATCCCAGCCAGGTGACGGTGGGGGCAGGCATTGCCACCTTCTCCACTCCTGATCCCGGCCGTGTGAAGGGAGGGAGGGTATTGGTACCTGCTCCGCACCTGATCTCAGCCAGGTGAAAGGGGGTGGGCATTGCCACTTGTTTCGCTCCTGATCCCATCTGGGTGATGGCGGGTGGTAAACATTGCTGCCTGCTCTGCGCTTGTTCCCATTCTAGACTTCCCACCACGGCACGCTCTCAGAGGAACGGGCTGCCTCTTCTGGGCTTCCCTCCACAGCAGTGCCCTCTGGAGGTGCACCAGGGCAAGAAGTGATATCATTCTCCTTGCCTCCCTATTATCCTGACAACAACACTGAGAGGTAGGTTAGGCTGAAAGCGTGTGACTGGATCAAAGTCACCCTGTGAGCTGTGATTTGAACCTGGGTCTCTGAAACTCTAACCACTACCCTACACTGTCTTTAGGGGGGCTGCTGTAGAGCTGGGCCTGGGTGAGTCATGCAAGTCACGTGGTATCAAATCGTCTGATGCTCACTTCTGGTCCAGGCCCTACTGAGTCCTCCCTCAAAGGCCAAAACAGGCCCAGAAAGGGCCCTCCCTCCCCGCCTTTTATGGTCAGAAACCAAGACTGGGATGATATTATGGTTGCCTAGCAACCACTGAAGGAATCTGGTTAAAGTTACAGGAGCTCCTTTAGTCACTTTGGTTTGTTTGTTTTTTTTAAACCCCTAATGTATTTTTTTAATTTCAGATTTTTCTGCAAATTGGTGGCATTTTTCAAGTGTGTTGGAAGATATGTCTTGCCGGTCCATGGCTCCAGTCTGTCAGTCCCTGGCAGTTAGATCCCCAAGTCCTCCACAGTTAACACGTAGGTGTTCCAGTTGAAGTAACTTTATTAGAGATCCATTCAGTACAAGGTGCTTAGACAGTGGAATTGGCAGAAGTGACGTAGGTGAGGCTAGCAATGTTAATTGTAGGGAATCTTCCCACCTTTTGGAAAGAGGACCGTTAACCGGGGGGGGGGGGTTGGAGTGAGACATTGTTTTAGAGTAGACAGTGAGAAAGATGAACTTATCTTTGGTTCTCAAGAAGGATACATTTCAAGCCAGTTTCAGCTGGCAGTCAAGGACACAGACTCAGCGGAGCGAGAAAGCGAAAGTAAACATTTGCGAGATAACCTACTGGCATTGCAGCAATAAAGAACTTCCCATGTTCTCAGAGACCAGAGGCAGAGCCAATATACATTCATGGCAGATATGCAGAAGGCATATATGACACAGTCTTTGGATTTAAGTGTCCTCAGATCAGGGTAACTTGGCTATTAGTATACAAGATTCTTAAAGGTATATTCACAGACCCAGCCACAAAGACTAATATTCCACACACATCTTCACTATTGGAACAAACACTCCTCTCATCCACACAGACATAGATTCATTCAGGCCTTTCCACACAGTTCTCCTGACTTAGAATTAGGCTCTCTCAAAGCATTTATCTACATGAGACATTTTACACAAGGACTCTCAAGTATAGGGAGATGCATTGTTAGCCAGGAAGCATAGTTTAAATTTCACCTCTCTTTATGGGGCTGGCAGAGATCGCTCCTCAGAGGGTTTGTTAATTTCATTTTCGCCTCCCTAAAGCTCAGTCAATTTCACCTCCCCTTCTGGGAGGCAAAGATGAAATTAACAAACCCTCTGAGGAGCGATCTCTGCTGGCTCTGTCTTTTTAAACTACACTTCCCAGCTGACATTGTGTCTCCCTATACTTGAGCATCCTTGTGTAGGATGACTCTAAGATATGCAAAGACTGACTGAAAACCTCTCTCTCCATTCTCAGACTAACACTGCTGTTTACTCTGCCCCTTGGCAAAAAAAACCCGGGTGCCCCTCTCGGACCTCACATCGCTTTGCTCGTAACCTGAAAGATACAGCTCTGGTGTCAGTGCCCAACTTGCTGGTGCAGCTGTGTTAGCCACTCTGTCTGTAAAGAGCCTTCCCTCCTTCCTCTTCAAGGCGGTCAATTCATCCATTTCTAGAAGAGCCCGTTATTTTCCCTGGCAGTGTTCCAGCAGTTTTAACATCTTCGTGGCCCACAGAAATTCAAAAGGTAAAGTTTTCTCCAGCATGGCTACTAGAAAAGCTTCACCTGCTGAATTTCTGCACCCCCCCCCCCCCCCGCCATAACTCTTAAAGCCACAGGAGCTCCACCAAGAAAAACAGCTGACAACCTCGTCTGTTTCTTTCCCAATTCCACATAACTATCAAGAATTAAAACTTTTTTTGTATTCAGTGGATATTATCAACCAGGGCTTTTTTTCAGCTGGAACGCAGTGGAATGGAGTTCCGGAACCTCTTGAAAATGGTCACATGGCTGGTGGCCCCGCCCCCTGATCTCCAGACAGAGGGGAGTTGAGATTGCCCTCTATTACGCCGGGCGGCGCGGAGGGCAATCTCAACTCCCCTCTGTCTGGAGATCGGGGCGGGGCCGCCAGCCATGTGACCATTTTCTCCGAGGGCAACCCACTGAGTTCCACCACCTCTTTTCTCAGAAAAAAAACCCTGTTATCAGCTATTTGTAAAAGATTGTGTCATAATAGCAAAATCCTTGAATGACTTTACAGACAGTTACCAGCCCAGCCATATCTAACTCAAAGCTAAAGCAAGAAATAGGAAGACGTCCAGGCAAAATTTTGCAGCCCTTTAGAGCCTTTGGGGAATAGATGGAGTGTGAAGTGTACTGAACCTTTTTGACAGCTGATCTATTGCCTAACTAATGTGGCAGTTCTGGTTTTTGCTTCAGGCCTTCCCTGAAATTGAGTTTCTACACAAGACGCCTTGGGGTGTATTCGTCGTGTAGGGAAACGCAATGTTAGCTGGGAAGAGTAGTTTAAAAAGACAGAGCTGGTGGAGATTGCTCCTCAGAGGGTTCATTAATTTCATCTTCGTCACCTGGAAGGCTCTGTCAATTTCACCTCTCCAGACTAAAACTGTGTGGGATCGCAGCCAGAGGGCAGTGACAGGGCCGGATCAACGGGGCAGGGGTGTTACCGTGCCCCTGGCACTGCCAAAGAGGGGGCGGCAAGCCAGCCACCTCAGAACACAGCACGCCACGGAGCTGGCAGCAGCTGCATGGGCGGCTGAATGGAGGGCTGAAAGGCCGCCATGCCATTTGCCTGCCCTGCTGACCAGGCGGCTGGCAGCAACATGTGGTGCCCCCTGAAAGTGTGCCGCCTGCGCTACCTACCGCTGGAGGGAAGGGAGCATGCGGCAAGCCATCCGCCCAGTCACCGGGGAAGGGGAATGATGCAGGCGGCCTTCCAGCTCTCCACTCAGCCGCCCATGCGGCCGCTGCCAGCTCTGCAGTGCGCCGGCTTGCTGCGCGCTCCCTTCCCTCCAGTGGCAGTGGGGTGGCATGCTTTTCCTGGGGAGCCCCACATGATGACATCACGAACTGACATCATCACACAGTGCCGGGAGCACTTCGCGTGCACGCGAGGGACCGCGGGGCTTGGGTTGACCTGGGCGCAGGCAACCCTAGATCCGGCCCTGGGCAGCGAGGAATGGAAATGGGCTGGAGCTGCCTTCCAGAGCTGGGCTTGGACCTGGAGAGGTTATAATGGGCTGAAGTTCCCCTTCTGGCATTTCACAGCCCCCTCACACAGCTCCAGTGCATAGAGCTGCTGGCAGCCTTTGCCCTGCTCTGTCTTGTTAAACCACCTTGGCTAACATTGCATCTCCCAGCATGTGTTCTTCACGTGTCAGATGTCTCGTGCGGAGAGACCCTGAGTCCAAGGTTGCCTCAAAATAACTGTAGAGTCTGGGTGGGGTGAAGGTGTGATGGTTGTGGTTGTGGTTGTGGTTGGATGCAGATGTGGAAGTGTCTTGAGCAGGAGAGAAATGAACTAAACTCCCCGTATCAGACAACAGAGGATAGAGACGATAGGGTAACTATCTAGGACTTCTTGAGGTCAGTGTACCGAAGCTTCTGAGGTGGAGGATGTGACAAAGACCTCTGTCTGCGGTGGGGCAGTGAAGTACCTGGAGTAAAACCCTGGGCCCCCTTTAAGAGAAGCAGTACCGCTATCACTTCTTTCTGCAGAAAGGGGCACATCTCCTGAAGGAGGCAGGGATCATGCGGAGTAAATCTGAATATGCTTACTGAGTGAAGGAAAAGAACTCTTCTTGAGTATCCCGGCCTGACAATGGAGAACAACAAATTGTCTGATTTCTCTTTCATAAGGGCTTTCTAACCCACCTTGGGTTTGGTTTTTTTTCAGGGTTTCACACACTTTTGTGGTAAATCACTGACCTCTTGCAGCTAACAAAACCTTAATCCAGCTTTCTCGAAACCTGTTTTGTTGTGCTGAGTCATCATGGCAGACTGTCCATTTGAAAGATGCAGCCTCTCTTTCTCCTACCTTTTATTTTCTTCATCCCTTATGCTGCCTTTTTTTAAAGGTTCCAGTATACCGATATATGGCTATTGTGATATATTCAGCATCCAATCAGAGAGTTGCACTTGGCTGATTTTAACCAATCACAGGCTACACTATGACAAATGGGCTAATCAACCACAAATCTTCTCCCAGCCACAGTGGGTGTTGCATGGAGGTGCCAAGGCTATCCAATTTGTCTTGCACTCTTTCTTCAGAGAAGGAAACAAACGTCTTCAGACAGCAAGACATGTGATGGTGGGGGAGGGGGTCTAATGGATCTTTTGCAATATGGAGTGGGGGGGGAATCCAGGGGGCTCTCCAAGTATCACGCTGAATCTTTGATAGTGTGGGGGAAATTGCAGAGGAGATGGCCAAATGTGGCCATTACCATTTAGCCTTAGAATGTGGAACTAAAACAAAGGCAGTTGATTGCCCTTGCTAACTCAAACTTTACCATATTTTGCACAACAATGCTAGTGCAAAACCTGAGAGGACTAAGCAAGAAGCATCACCTTGCAAGTATACAGCAGCCATCTTGGGTATGAAGTAAATTAATAAAATGCTTTGGAACAGACTAGGCCTGAGCTCCATAAATGCCATGTGTGGATGTTAATTTTGCCAGTGTCTTACTGGAGTTTCTGACAGGTATCACACCTAACTCCAAAAAACACATCAATTGTTGATGCTAGACATAGCATATGGGACTGCTGGAATATGAAAAAAACCTCCTATCCAGTCCACTTCCTTACTAGACTCTTCATCCCCCCAACATTTATATGATAGCAATTCCCATAGGATAGTTTCAAACCTATTCTTTACATGTTCCTCATGGTGTTAAATGAAGGGTGGTGGCATTTAGAGGAATGTGACATACCAAGGATATGGGGGGTGGGGGTGGGGATAACCTCGAGTGTTCTATGTCTGCAATAATTATAATTATTTGGGATTTCTGATTATACCTGAAAAATACCTGATCAGTATTTTGGGGGTACATTTTCAGATCGGATATGCTGACTTGCACACACTTACATCGTATGTCTATCAACAGTAAAATATCTTAAGCCACTTTCCGTTCCTTTTTTATATAGAAAAGGGGAAGGAGGAATATGATGCAATAAAAACGTCAGAAGAGGTTTGGCACCACCTGGATAGAGATTGCAGCAGCCGATGGAAGCATCCCGCGGATCACCTGCAGCAATATGTCGAGACCAGCAACAAAATACTTGCAAAAAGTCTGGTACCTCATAGATTCATGTTATAATCATTTCTACCCCATACACGTCCAATGTCTTCATTCAAACCATGTGGTTCTAAGCAGGGCTTTTTTTCTGGGAAAAGAAGTGGTGGAACTCAGTGGGTTGCCCTCGGAGAAAATGGTCACATGGCTGGCGGCCCCGCCCCCTTATCTCCAGACAGAGGGGAGTTGAGATTGCCCTCCGCGCCGCTTGGCCATCTCAACTGCCCTCTGTCTGGAGATCAGGGGGCGGGGCCACCAGCCATGTGACCATTTTCAAGAGGTTCCGGAACTCTGATCCACCGTGTTCCAGCTGAAAAAAAGCCCTGGTTCTAAGGCATTTAAAGTGAAAATCCAAAACGTCCCATATTTCCTCAGAAGCCAGCATGCACTTTCAATAATCCTGAATCATAACTGCTTCTCTGTGTGATTCAAGGCCACAAAGTGTTTCACAGGTTGAGCCAGAAGTTTCTGCCATCTAAATACTGCTTCTGTGTTCACATCTGCATGTTTTGATTGGCCTTGTCTTTCTGTATACGTTAAATTGCCAAGGGCATTGTACAGCATAAATTACCCCTTTAGACTTACAATTCATAAATGATCTTATATAGTAACTTCTATTTCCAGATGACTCTTGAAAGTTATTTGCTTTAAGGCAAAAAAGTACACTGTACATTTTTATTTTACTTTATAAACAGATAAACAGTGTGCATCAATTCATTAATGGCCACTGAAGAAGGACTTATGGGCTGATGATTATAAAGTTGTGTCTCATCATTTGAAGGTGATCTGTATGACATCCTTGTATATATTGTTATACCTTGTTCATTATTCATACAACACAAGGGGAAGGCCACAAAGTGTTTTCAAAAATGGAGCCTGGAATTTCTTCCATCCAATACCTAGGTGCTATACATATAGCCTATGTTTTAATTCTGTGTTTCCCCCCCTTTGTATATCAAGTATTTCCTACTCCATTTGGTATCTTGATAAATACCCCAGATATGTTCCAGTACATCTCCTGCATGTTATTGAAGATTTTTGTATCAGCTTTTCGTTTTCTGTATTAGGTTTTGCGTTTTGTTCATTTTGCCCTTTTTCCTCAGTATTTTTGGTTACCCAATATATTTTGGATTGGATCTTTTTTCCTTCATTTATCTCTTGTGGGGCAACGTCCAGTGCAAGAAGAAGTTCCTAGCAGTGAAATTAAAGAGTGTGATTGCATTTTTAAAAGTCCTTGAAGACTGAACAAGGGTAGGAAAGTTTCATACAGTGGCGTTTGAAGTTGAAGCATAGGTATCTATTCAGTGGCCACAAGATGGCAGAACAGGCTAATAAATGGCCGAGAAATCGATGTGAAAAGCCTGGTGTCAGTTCTGTAAAAGCCTGGTAACTTTATCCTGACTGATTTGTCACATAAAAATAGTTCATTGTTATGCTTGGCGTTCCTATTTCTGGGCAAGCCCCTCGGTTCTTTTGTGGTTCTGCAGGAGCTTCCTAGACAGGGAAGGAACAGCATTGTAGTCTATAGCCAGGGCTTTTTTCCTGGGAAAAGAGGTGGTGGAACTCAGTGGGTTGCCCTTGGAGAAAATGGTCACATGGCCGGTGGCCCCGCCCCCTGATCTCCACACAGAGGGCAGTTTAGATTGCCCTCCGCGCCGGCGCGGAGGGCAATCTCAACTCCCCTCTGTCTGGAGATCAGGGGGCGGGGCCACCGTCCATGTGACCTTTTTCAAGAGGTGCCAGAACTCCGTTCCACCATGTTCCTGCTGAAAAAAAGCCCTGCCTATAGCACTGTTTATTGCAAATATTATCTTGTTCTTACTGCATTGTTTCTTTTGTAATTTCCATTTATTATATTTATGATGACATACCTTGTATGATTTTTTTTGCATTGTTTCTAATTTTTGTGCTCTCATGCTATTTGATTGCATTTTCTCACACTGTGTAGTCCGCCTTGAGTCTCATAAAGGCAAGCTATAAAAAAGAAAATCATAAATATTTTATCTCTTTAAGTTGCTTTGTTCCTTTTACCTTGACCAGAACTGCGAAGGATTTCAAGTGAGGCAAGCAGCTGGCCAAGCTTGCTCACAGGGAGCTCCCCAACCAGTCAGGGAGGCCCCCACAGTGACACTAATATCTAGGGAAGCAAAGCTGAATGGCGCGGCTACAGAATAAATTTTGATACTGAGGCCACCAAACCAGAGTGTGAATAATGTATTTGGGGAAAGGAAGGTACATCTGCAGATGGGTCCAAAGAGCAAAGAAATCAGTTTTGCAGAGGCCTCATAAAGAGGCCACCAAGGTCCAATAACTTCTGGATGAAGTGAAATCCTGCCCTCAGGTCATAGCCAACTTATGGCGACCCCTGGCGGGGGTTTCATGGCAAGAGACTAACTTGCCATTGCCTGCCTCTGCAGCCCTGGTCTTTGTTGGAGGTTTCCCATCCAATTGCTAATCAAGGCTGACCCTGCTTAGCTTCTGAGATCTGACAAGATCGGGCTCCCCTCGGCTATCCAGGTCAGGGCTTCTGGATGTCATGGGCCAATTGGAACACTTATTTAACTGTCACTATTGTGCTAGGCAATTTTTTTTTGCTTTTGTTATTTTTAAAAGGTGCTAGAACTCATATCACTAATTTCTGCCAATTCCCACCTTAGGACTTGGGAGACGCTGGTGCCAGTATTTGGTTCAGATGAGTACTGCTACAAAAAGCCCTGATGTTAAACCCAAATTGACTGCCCAACTAGCTAAAGCATCTAGCACTAGTCTGGCTAAGAGGTGAACAAGCCCTGCCTCAGAAGAAATAGCAGGGTGATAGTCTCTGGCAAATCCCTGTAATTTAGGAAAGAGTGTATGAACACACCAAGAGAAACAAAAATCTATTAGTTTTTAACATACAGTACAAACATACATATGCTGTGGATATATATCAAAATATAACTGATACTAATGACTATATACAAGAAACCGTGAATGGCAAAAATACATGAAACTTGGTGAACCTCATTAAAAAAAATTCCACATTACAAAGAGTATGAAAAATTACATGAGACCTGGTAAACATCATATAAAGCAATCACATATCCAAACATTACTGCTGCTAGCAAGGCACATTTCAAAATATCTTCTTCAGATAGTAAAATATTTTTCTTCTCTCCAGATAAGTGAAATAAACTTCTTTTTCTCCTACATAAGGACGCTGATGAATTCAAAAAGCACAAGATGATCAGTTCAAACACTGCAAGGTCACATCTGTGACTGATTGCCGTGCATTCATTAATGCTTCCATTTTCCTCCTTTGACCTATCTACTTGTTATTCTGTAAAGTTTACTTGGGGCTCGAAAATCTATCATTCTGCTTCTGTTGGGAAGGGGTATGGTAAAGTTTTAAGCCAACGTACACACAGTCCTAAAGATCCCCTAGGACCTGAGTTGGGGAGTGCACATGTGAAGATGCCTACAGGTGTCCACATCAGGTTTTGGGTGAGATGGATGATGGAGATTGCAGTGTTGTCATTCGTCTTTCAGTTCACATGTGTCTAGCCAATATGTTTTGGGCAGAAACACACTATTTGCTAGCAGATTGGCATGAAACTTCCCCAGTTTCTTTTGCATATCACTAAAAGGCAGTGGTTCTTTTCCACTAAGGGATACAGAGGCAATAAACAAATGGTGATGGAAAATAGATTTTACTGAAATCTCTCTGGTGGTTCACAGAAAGGAAATCAACTTACAAACAGAGAATACACACTAAGGTCCCTTCTGCTGTTGGGAACTGAGAATGACAACGGGCAGACCCCTGGCACTGGCCAACTGCACAGCACTGTATTGAGGTTCACTATTCGGGCAGTCCCCTGAGACTCATATACTATTTGGGATACATGTGTGCGTGTTTATCCTTGTGAGGTGGAGAGTGCCCACAAGTCATAGGTGACTTATGGTGACCCCTGGTGGGGTTTTCATGGCAAGAGACTAACAGAGGTGGTTTGCCAGTGTCTGTCTCTGCAACCCTGGTCTTCACTGGAGGTCTCCCATCCAATTACTAACCAAGGCCGACCCTGCTTAGCTTCTGCAATCTGATGAGATCAGGCTATCCTCGCCCATCCAGGTCAGGGCTATGTTTATCCTTAATTGGAGGTATCCAATTGGAGGTATCCAAATAGGAGGTATCTTTAATTAGCTGGGGGAATTAGCATTAAGGAGGCAGTGAGAGGGAGTAACTGAGATTCTTCACCTATGTCTACAGGGATTATTCCCTTAGAGACCTCTCAAATAAACAGGCGGATGTTCAACAGGAAAGGTTTTTCTTAACAGAGGAATAAAAGGCAAGCATACAGAAAACCACATACATATATACAGAGCTGACTCAGAGTGGAACTACATGAGACACATGCGCATATGTCAGATCCTGCAAGGGTCCCTGGGAAATGTAGTCTTAAAAAAAGCTGCTCATTATGATTCTCAGCTGGGAAGAATCGTAACTGGAGGGACTCTCTCTCTCTCTCTCTGTCTTTCTTTCAAAAATCCTCCGGGAGCTCGGGATGGGGGTGGGGTGGGGGTAGGGAACGGCATGACAGGAGGCAGGAAAAAAGCCGAGGTGTTTTGCGAGCGAGAGAGAAACCCAGTCCCTCCCATTCTTCTTCTCAGGGCAGGGAATTGCAGTATCAATTTTCTCTCTCAGCTTTTTCCCTGCCTCATGTTACATCCCCCTCCCCCACATCTTCGAGCTCCTGGAGTAAAACCGAGCTGAGTAAATTTTTGAAAGAGAGAATCTCTCCAGTTGAGCGGCTGTTCCTTGTAAGAAAATCCACTCAGCTTGGTTTTCCTCCAGGATCTGGGGGGGGGGGGTAAGACTATCCCTCGCAGGGAAGCTTGCAGGACCCAACATGTGCTCTTCATTCGTCTTGTGTGGTTCAGCATTAAGAAAACGGTGAGGAAATGGGAAAGAAGTTTCGAGGAAGGGCAATAATTTCCCATCTCAAAGAAGAGGAGGCCCACGGAGGAGCAGCCTTTCATGGAGAGAATAAGCCCAAACGGTTTGGGGGTGCGTGTGTGGATACCAAGACGCGCACACACACTGAGCACAGGTCTGGGAAGCCCAGTTATAGGGCAAAACACTCCCTGAGGCAATGCTGACGTCTTGCTCCCCAAAACAATAACTTAATGGCTTGTCCGGAGGTAGGACAAAAAATTGGGAGAGGTTTGATATGACTATCTGGGATGGTCTATAGGTGAAAATATTTGCTTGTTGACCTGGTAGGTACCAGATGGGAAGGCTATCAGGTGTCCTGAATAGCTTTGATTAGGATAGGTGTCATGTATGCCTGCCTGCCTACCTACCTCCCATTCATGTGTTTTGCATTTTGTACTGATCTTCTGAGAGTGTGTGAACTGCTAACATGGAATGTACAGGAGAGCCAGTGTGGCCTCTCTGTTATCTGTTGAAGGTATTTGCTTTCAGTTCTGCAGTAAGTGTCCTTGGAGGCAAGCTGCGGGCAGCGAGCAATGTATCTTTTCTCAGAGACTGAGATGATTTCATTCTGTACTATGTCTAGCCTAAACTAATCAGTTCCCATGTAACTCTTTGGGGTTTTCACGCCAGAATGCTAACGGACCCAAAGGGCGGGAAGTTTCGCTATAATTAACACTGTCCTCTTTTGAATACTCACTTCTGCCAATGCATTCGTGTAGATCACTTGGACTATATAGATCTCTAATAAAAGTTATTTCAATGAATGCACCTGAGTGCTTCTTGTGAGGGACTTGGGGGGGGGTCTACCTGCCAAGGACTGACAATAGGTGGGTGAGGGGAGGTAAAAGAAGGTGCTGATGAGATTAGGCAGGGAGTTTTCTCAGGAAGCCTCATTGCCTCTGCTTCTTTCTGGGGTGTGGAGGGCTATCATCAATCATCCCCCTCTGGCTCATGTCTTAGTAACTTTCCAGTCTCCAGGCCAGGTGGCATCCACTCTGCCTTGGGCCAGGCAGTGCCTAGGACTTATGGTAAGGGGTGTATGATATTCCATATCTACAAACTGTCAGCTTCAGAATGCTGTATTGTGCTGCTTCGCTTAACCGACTCCATTTTTAATCCTTTCAGTGTTTAAGTGCTTTCTCCACAGGTGCCAATGTTCCCAGGCCGTGGCAGCAGACGTTAACCACGGGACTGCCGCCCGAAACTATACCAACCTCACAGACGATGGGAGATGTGGGGTCCACGGAACTTCGGGAGGAGGAAACTACGGATAGAGTACAGCTGTTGGAGAACAGACTCCTAAATATGGAAGAAAGTTTGGCAAATGCCGTCCATCTGCTTTCAGTGCTAGTTGCGGGGGACAGAGGTCGTGTTCCGCCAGCTGGTCTACCTGACATCAGCCAAAGTTTGGCTAACCTGCAGAATCAACTGTGGCCGCAACAGCCACCAGAGACGGGAGACGAGGACTCTATCACCGGGGAAAGACCCTGCCCAGAAGATCCTTGTCCAGATGAATCCCGTCCCGAGCAACCGATCACACCAGGAGACGTCGGTGCCGACGGGGGAGGTGGAGAACCGTGTCCGGAAGACCCTCGTCCCGATCGCCCTATAACTCCGGCTGGTAGTGGGACTGGAGGAGGAGGGGGAGAACCAGGACAACCGCTAGAGCCAGCTTCCCCAATAATCCCACCACCCACGACTCAAGCGAGCCACCCCCCAAGCCTTCCGGGAGGAACCACACCCCCGGTCATTCCAGGAGCGGGTAGGCCTCTTCCGACACCGGGGCCACGAGGGGATACGGTCCCTCTCCAACCCATCACTCCTCTCCCACCTCCGTTGCGGCCAGCTCCCACTCCCCTTCAACCAGCACCCGGGGGCCTACCGAGGGGGCGCCCGACACCTTCTCGGCCAACACCAGTACATCCGGCACCAAGAGGACCCCAGCCAATCCCCCAGCCGATGCCGGGGATGCCAGGGATTCCCCAGCCAATTCCGGGAGCGCCTTTGCCGCACCAACATCAACCCTACCCTCAGTATCCTCCACCACAGCTACCGCCAACGCCGCGACAGCCTCCTTTACAACTCGCTCCGCTTGATGCCTACCCAATGCCAGCACCAGCTCCTAGACAAGATCTTCCCATGGGATGGGTCAAACTGGACGCTACGTTTGATGGAGACCCTTCCAAATTGGGGTTCTTCCTGGTACAAGTAGTGCAATTTTTCAATCGATGGGGACATCTTTTCGGGAGTGAGGCCAGTCAAATAGAGCATCTGGGATCACGTCTCCAAGGTAAAGCTGCCGACTGGTATGTGGGACTTTATAACGTGGGGGCCCCTGAGTTAGATACGCTTCAAGGGCTAGTGGATGCGATCCGAGCCCAATATGAAGACCCCCTAGAAGAAACTAGGGCCCGAACGGAATTACAGGCTATTAGGCAAGGCAGCATGTCGGCTAGAGACTATGCCACAAAATTCCGACAACTCGCTGCCAAATGCCCAAGATGCGAAGAGTCTACCAAGATTATTTTGTACAAACAAGGTCTAAATCCTAAATTGTTGGACCGAGCTCTCACGCAGGACAACCCTCCTATGCTGTTAGGGTGGATACAATTGACCTGTGAAGTTGAAAACCGCCTACTAGAAGTTCGTTTAGTGGAACAACACCAACAACCTCCGGGCCAAAGATGTTCCTCCACTCCCCTCAGGGGGAGCCGGGGGGCTGGATATGCCACTCGTGGAGCAAGAGATGCTAGATGGCAACAAGGGCTATGTTTGCAATGTGGCCAAAGTGGTCATTTTGCGGCGCAATGCCCATATCGGCCTGTGCAAAGACCTCTGCTCCAACTAAGACGCCCAGCCCCCGCAGCCTACCCGGCGCCACCACGCCCTACTCCAGCTCCAAGAACCGCTCCAAGAGGTAGGGGGGCGTCGAGGAGGAACCTCCCCGAAAGAGGACTAGAATTGGAAGAAGTTATGGAGTACGATCCAACAGCCCTAACGGGGGGAGAGAATCCAGAGAGCCCCGCCTCGGGAAACGAAATGGATCTGTCGTAAAAGGACCCAAACGGCAGATCAAACCTTCGGCGGTTCCGGTTCCGAACCGACCCCATGGGTCCATACTCTTCATACCAGTAACGTTGGTGAATCCTGACAAGAAAATGCATATTCGTATACAAGCTGTAATTGACTCAGGCTGCTCCAGAGACATTATCGCACCAGCTTTAGTAAATGGACTAGTGCTTCCTGTAAAAGATTTGGAAATACCAGTAATTTTCAAGCAAATGGATGGCACTAACATGAATCCAGTCACTACCGAAACCACTCCGATCATAACAGGCATGGGGCAACATTGGGAAGTAAGATCATTCGTCATTAGTGCCACAGTGAAATACCCCTTGATCCTGGGAAGCTGGTGGTTATGCGATCATAACCCTTATATCAACAGGGCAGAGGGAAGTATCACGTTCACCCATGAATCATGCAAAGACCATCGTTGGAATCAAAATTGGGGTAATAACCCTACTGTAACTGAGCCCGCTCTCCTCACCCAAGAAGAAATTAACCAAATACCCAAGCAATACAGAGCGTACACCCAAGCCTTCACAGAGGAAGAAGCTAATACTTTACCTCCTCACAGGAGGACGGACTGTGCTGTGGAAATCTTACCGGGTGCCTCGTTGCCCAAGGGCCGTCTATATCCCATGAGTCCTAACGAAAGAGAAGAGCTCCGCAAGTTCATAGACCTGAATCTTCAAAGAGGATTCATTCGCCCGGCTAATAGCCCCCACGCAGCGCCAGTGCTTTTCGTTAAAAAGAAGGATGGGGGCCTAAGACTGTGCACGGACTTTCGAGGACTCAACGCGGTCTCCTCCAGCAACGCCTACCCCATCCCGCTCATCAGGGATCTACTCAACGTCGTGGCGCAAGGTAAGGTCTTTACGAAATTAGATTTAAAAGACGCTTACTTCCATGTCCGTATCCAAGAGGGGGATGAATGGAAAACCACTTTTAACACGCCCCTCGGCCAATACGAATATTTGGTTATGCCATTTGGCCTGGCCGGGGCACCCTCGGTTTTCATGTCCATGATCAATGAAGTGCTGCATGAATTTCTATACAAAGGCGTTGTAGTGTACCTAGATGATGTGTTGATCTATTCGGAGACTGAAGAGGAACACGTGGACCTTGTAAAAAGGGTCTTAACCACTCTCATGAATAACATACTGCCTATAAAGCTCTCCAAGTGTGAGTTCCACAAAACAGAACTCACTTATTTAGGCTACTGTATTTCTCCGGAGGGCTTGAAAATGGATCCAGGCAAAATACAAGCAGTATTAAACTGGCAAACCCCCGCGACCCGCAAAGAATTACAATCCTTCTTGGGCTTTGCCAACTTCTATAGAGAGTTCATAGCGAACTTTGCTCAAATCACACTCCCCCTAACCGAACTGTTAAAAACCAAAGACAAGGGGGACCAAGCCAAAAAACCAAGTGCAAAATTGTCCTGGACGCCTGAATGCCAAACAGCGTTCCATCACCTCAAAACGCAGTTTGTTTCAGAACCCGTCCTGCAGCACCCCGATGAAAATCGCCCCTTCATAGTGCAGGTCGACGCCAGCGACACTGCAATGGGGGGGGTGTTGCTACAGCGGGGGGCGGACGATAAACTCAGACCCTGCGCTTTCCTCTCCAGGAAATTTTCAGAAGCGGAAAGAAATTGGAATGTTTGGGGAAAAGAGGCCTTTGCTGTAAAAGCGGCTCTCACTACCTGGAGACATTGGCTAGAAGGTGCCCGTCATCCGTTCGAGGTCTGGACGGACCATAAAAATCTAGAGGCCCTACGCAGCCCTCGCAGGTTAAACACCAAGCGATTGCGATGGGCGGAATACTTCTCCAAGTTCGATTTCACTTTGAATTTTCTCCCAGGCAAAACCAACTTCTTGGCCGACGCTCTATCACGCATGCCCCAACACAAAAGCAAAAGGGAGGAGACAATCGACACAGTATTTTCGCCTACGCAATTAGGGGGCGTGGTGACCACACGCAGCCGCACAACCCCATCCCATCCACCCGATCAAGGGTGGAGACAAAAATTAAAAGCTGAAGTGGAGAAGGAAGGGGGGGATGTGCCCAAAGACAAATTGCAACGTTCCGGCCAAGGGGAATGGCTTTGGGGAGATCTATGTACCCAAGAGTTTGAGAAAAGAAGTTTTGCAACACTGTCATGATGTTCCCACTGCGGGGCACTATGGGTACTTAAAGACGCTTCACCTAGTCCAACGCCAATTTTGGTGGCCGGGCATGCGCAAAGACATCTCCCAATATGTAGCGTCCTGCCCCATTTGTCTCAGTGCCAAATCCCGAAAAGGCAAACCTCCAGGACTTTTACAGCCGTTAGAAACGCCAAGTAGACCGTGGGAAATAATCTCTATGGACTTCATCACTGACTTACCCCCCTCAAAGGGGCATAACTGTATTTTGGTCGTGGTTGATTTGTTTTCCAAGCAAGCTCATTTTATACCTTGCACCACAATTCCCTCTGCTAGAAAACTAGCTGACATCTTCCTAAAAAACATTGTAAAAATACATTCTTTTCCATCCAAGGTGATCTCGGATCGCGGCGGACAATTCGTTGCCAACTTCTGGCGGGAGCTTTTGCAACTGCTGGGCATTGAACAAGGTTTGAGTTCAAGCCATCACCCGGAAACAGATGGACAGTCGGAAAAAACTAATCAGATATTAGAGCAATTTCTACGATGTTACATTAACTTCCAACAAGATAATTGGTTTGACTTGCTCCCCTTGGCAGAGTTTTCATATAATAACAGCGTACACGCTTCCACGGGGGAAACTCCCTTCAAAGTCGTCTATGGCTTCCACTTCAAGCCATTCCCGTTTGAAGTGCTCCCCCCTCCTATTGCAGTTTCCAAAGACGTCTCCGAGTGGTGGGGGGAGGCAGCTCAACAATGGACTCAAATTAGAAAACACCTCATCAAAGCCAAACAGGATTACAAAAAATACGCTGCCCGCCACCGTGCGGCAGAATGGGAATTGCAACCTGGTGATCTCGTTTACCTTTCTACAAAGAATCTGAAAGTAACCCAAACCAGCCGCAAGCTCGCATTAAAGTACCTGGGACCTTTTCCTGTTCGCAAAGTAATCAACAAAGTGACTGTTGCCTTAGATTTACCAAAGAATCTACGCCACGTACATGATACCTTCCATGTCAGTTTATTGAAAAAGGCCCCTTCTGCAGACCAGTGGCACACCCGTGCTCCTCCCATCCCTACGTTAATTGATGATCAAACCCACTATGAAGTTCAACAAATATTGGACTCTAAAGTAAAACGTAATCAGTTGTTTTATCTCATCAGATGGAAGGACTTTGACTCTGGGTTCGATGAGTGGGTGAATTCTGTACATGTACACGCTCCTAGACTAGTTAAAGCATTTCACTCTCATTATCCACATAAACCTGGGGGGGGAGCATCTTAGAGGGGGCAGAATGTCAGGTTCAGAATGCCGTGTTGTGCTGCTTCGCTTAACCGACTCCATCTTTAATCCTTTCAGTGTTTAAGTGCTTTCTCCACAGGTGTCAAGGTTCCCAGGCAGCTATCTCACAGAAGAGGATTGTTTTGGCTACCGACGTTCCACCAAGAACCGGCCTTGGGAACTTTCGCTATCCTGACTTCAAAGGGGTTGTTTTGAGAACTATGGGGGGAGGTTGGGCCTACTGGGATCTGTTACTTTGTACCTCATGCTTTGCTAGTCATTGGTAACAATACATATGTACCATCCTGAATATTGCATTCAGGCTAGTGGACTATAATGAACTATTTTTCCAGTAAAAGCCTTTTGGAAACAATGGACTGTTGTCTGATTGCAGAAGGTAGTCTGGAGTAAGGACATTATCTAGCCACAGTTCTGACACAAACTGTCCTTACAGTGTGGCGAGGGGAGCGGGTCTGACTGCTAACATGACCTCGGAGGGAAGTTATACATGCCAAAATCCACTGAGAAGCAGGGACACATGGAGTCCATAATAAAGATAATTAGTGAAATATTTACACAAGCAAGGACGGAATCCATGGTAGTGTGGAGGCTTCAAGGTCTGCTCCCATTTAAAATGTCAATTATGTAAATATTACCTATCGTTTCATCTTCAAAGTTACCCTAGAGCAATTATCATTTTTTTGGCTCGAGAACACAGTGTTTGTAAATCTGTTGATATAGCAACACTTCTTTCAGTGTGTAATTGCCAATTTGTATGACTGCTCGTGATGAATTTTAACTTATTTATATCACATACTGGTCCTCAGAGAACAAGAGCCCAATTGAGCTCTGGCTTCCTGAGTTCGCAAGACTATGGCTTCAGCAAGAGAAATCTGTAACCCTAGCCAATAGATGTCACTGTAGGACCGCAGCTGGTCTAACGTTCTTTACCTGAAAAGGCAGAAGTGTGTGTGGAGGGGGAGGCCCCTTGCAGCCAGAGAAGCTTTGTAAGGAATATCCACTGGAAGAAGCGTTCTTCATGTAGCCAGTGAAGCGGCTGAGAGAGCTGGGAAGAGGAACGTGAAGAAGAACTTTTTCCTTTCCCCCCTGCCCCAGGCTTGGTGCTGTCATTAGTTTTGGGATCACCTGTGCATACCCTCTCTCTCTGCAGCCTGGCCATTTATTTAATTTATCACAGGATTTACAGGCCACCATTTTCTAATGAGACAACTAATAGTGCATAGCCGTCCAGTGATCATAATGCATAAATCAAACTTCTCAGTTCTTAGAACATAAGCAAAATATCCCTTTCCATAGGCCTTTGTAATGGCGATAATAATTTTGCCACTGATAATATAATCTTTTCATTTGCGCCAAAAGACAAATATGAAACCACAAATTTGGATGATCGACTAGAAAGTTTTCTAATCCAGAGATCCAGAAAATTAAACTGAGGTTGAGAATAGAGACCGCAAGATAATAATACATGTGAAACAGACTCAACAACATTACTCTCTCAAAAGCATATTCTTTTGGATCGACATCAGCCCTCCAACAAAACTGATGGTAGAGTGAAAACCTGTTGATAGCTCTCAGCAGCCTAGAATACAAAATGATGTTCGTGATGTATCATACTCAGTTTCTTTGACACACACTACTGCTGGTTACTGGATATTTAATCTTTCCCCCCTTCATATTGCTTTGTTCAAGTCCAGATTCTCTATTTCAGACAATCCTTTATTCGTGTCATTTCTTGTACCAGTCACTCTAATCTGCTAGATTTTCAAAATTAAAAGTACGTTTCCAATTCTGTCAGGTGGGTAGCAAAAGGTTCATATCATATATGAAACTCGTATCCCTCTCATACATCTCATTTTTCTTCTGTAAACAATTGATACCTAAATGAGTGGTCTCCTTGTGAGTTGAGGGCATTAGCGTGCAAGGGTGCTCACCCTGAAATGCTGAGATGTCCCATAATATGTCTTCCTGTGTAAAGACTCCAGAAATAAAGAGAGTATTTTTGCCCAGGTAATACTCTGAAGTATTTTTTGTGTAGAGGGTAGGCGATCCTTTTTCTTCTTCATCAGCCCTTGATGTATCAACAGGGACAGGAAGATGAAGCTGTAGATTAATGGGATTTGCAGGTAGCTACAGTCATGAAAACAGTGAAAGGAAAAGGTTTGAATTTATATAAATTAATGCCATCTACATACACATAAGACTACATACACATAACATCTAGGGATTTGTGTAATTGCTATATAAATGTCACATCTGTAGGATGTTTTTAACATACAAAAGGATTTAACTGTGCAAAATAACTTATAAAAATCCTGGTTTAGGAAGACAAGTAAGTATGTATTATATTTCACAAACTACGGAGCTCAAACCAGGTGACAATTTCTTTTACTGGTTAATGGGATATTGGTAATGCATCACTATTTTTTTTTAAAAAAAATGTGTTTTGGCAACTATATATGTAAACGCTAGGGTTAATTTAGATTTTTTAAACTTTAGATTTGTACCCATATTAACTGGCAATACACCAATGTCATGACTGTTTCCCTGCTTGCATTAGAGTAGTAGATTTAAAATAAGCAAAACTCCAGATTGAAAACAGTACGAAACACAAGTAGTGTTCTTTTCTTCTCAGGGAAATTCGAAGGGGAAAGAGGTAGTCTTTCTCCTGTCATGTCTGAGCCCCATCCATGCCAATGCTGATGCTAATGCTGACCTGTTGTTCTGAACCAATGTTTCATGCTGTAACTTGATGTCATATTGCCAATGCCATAACTGTTTCTTTCACAGGCTTACCGCAGGTGCCTTATCTAATGGACGGTAGAAACTTTCAGTGCTTCTGATCTTGTATACTGCTCACTCCCAGGCACTGCTATGTCTCAACTCTGATCTCTTGCTTTCTCAGTCTCAACTTGATAGTACAGCTATCAGGGCAAATTCGCGGCACAAATCCTGTTTACTGTTGGGAGGGGGGAAGGAGCAACCATGTGTGTTAAGAGGAAAGGTTTTCCCAAGAATTACTATTCCGGTCAATCTTGCTCTTACTGCTCAGATGCTTATCTTGCTTCTGAGTAATCCTATGGACATATCTGTGGAAATGATCTGATTTCTGAATAAAGCCATTTAACCAAGAGCCTGGATTTCTTGCTGCAGTGGTACAGGGATCTATCTGCCATAGCCTGTCATCCATAGCCTGACATCTCCACCGAGAGATCTGCAGCTCACAAAACGTTCTTTTTGAAAATCCCGAAAGAGATCTTTTCTCCACTCAGTCACTCTTATCGTCTGGACTTGTTTCTTTACCAAACGCATCTTCTTATCTGTGTTTTATTTCTTCTTTTTTAATTTTTTAAAAAACTTTTTATTTTGTAATTTTTTCCAAACTTTTCTAAAACTTTAGTTAACAACATATAACATGAACAAGATACAAAAGCTTAACAATTCTTGGAAGTAAAGATAGTTTCATAAACTATAAGGTTACTGATAATAACATTATGAGAAGTACAGTAAATATACATGTTCGTAGCAGAAAGATTGAATGTATAAGGGTCCGCATTAGATAACTGATTGGTGTCATGCAGATAGCTCAGGAATTGTAACCATCGTTCAAAAAACATTGATTGATGTTGTGGATTGTTGAAGATGATCAGCTATTTTTTCCCATGGTGAAAATGTCCCCAGTTTCCCGTTCCATTGTGTTATGCTTGGCAATCTCTCTTGTTTCCAAGTTGACACTAACAGCATTTTAGCTGCAGCAAGTAACATGAATATTACATTTTCCCTGATTGTTGGTACTGTTGGATCTTCCCACAAGCTCAGTAAGATTGTTTCAGGACACTTGGGTATTGCATAAACAGTTATTTCTTTGATTTTCTGTAAGATTTGATCCCAGAACAATTGGACCTTGGGGCATTCCCACCAAAGGTGAATATAATCTCCAATTAAACCACATTGTTTCCAGCATAACAGACGGATATTAGGAGTGATACAGTGTAAAAGCGATTATGTCATACACCACCTTGCCAATAGTTTAAAAGATGTCATTTTGATATTGATGGCCTTAGATTGTAAGGAGTTCCCTAGCCATATTGAGGACCACTGCAACGTTACAGTCCCTATTCCATTTACCTTGATATTTTAATGGTGTTGTTCTTCTTTTGAGTCCAGAATATTGTACAATTTGGCTATTAAACTTTTACGTTGAGATTGTGGATGTTTGAGCAGATCCTCAAATTCTGCTAGCTCACGTTTCAGTATAGTTGGGAATGGTTGGCTTTCTATGAGGTGTTTAAGTTGTAGATATTGAAACCATGGTAATTTAACAGCTGTGTCTTTTTCAATTTGTAATTTAGCTAAAATAGCCCCACGTTTAGTTATGTCTACAAGTCGTGTTTTGTTTTTTTTTAAATTTCCTTCCATGATTTAAAAGAGCTTGTGTTCAAACCAGGTGGAAACCGTGTTTGACCTCGAAAGGATGGTCATGATATTTCTTCTTTATGCTGAATTTTTTTTAAAAAATGTGTCACAACGTAGGTTTGGCTGAGAGCTATTCTGCCGGTAATTTTTTATTATTTTTAAAGCAATCTATCTATTCTAGGTACAGTAAGAAACAGCTTTCTGAACTGTAACCATGGAGACCCAGAGCAGGCTCGAGGATTTGAGTTCAGTGCTGCTCTTCCAGCAAAAACTGTTCTTGGTAGAACAACCGCATTGAAGAGGGTGTCAGTCCTGCTTCTTCCTCCAGGTGGCAGTAGCACCTTTTCTTTCGTTTGCAGAAAAAGTACAGTATTACATAGATATCCTCTGATCTTCAGGTTAGATACAATGTAAAATTCCTGTTCAATTTATCATATACATTCTTTACATATCTGAAAACTACATATATCTCTTTATAATCCCCACTCTGTTTCTAACATACATAATGCATCAAACTCAGTACTGGCAACGCTCAAAATTGTGTCCCTTTCACCGGGGAAACCGTATAGTCCAACCATAATCCCAGTGCTTTCTTTAACAATTCATATGTTTTGCAACCTTAGTTACAATTCTTAACAAAATTGTGGTACAATAACAAATCAATTCATTTCAGGTCAATCATATGCCAACCTGTGTTGAAAAAATAACTTTGTATCAGTGTAGTATTGTAAAATCAGCTAAATTCAGGGCTTTTTTTCAGCTGGAATGCGGTGGAACAGAGTTCCGGCACCTCTTGAAAATGGTCACATGGCTGGTGACCCGGCCCCCTGATTTCCAGACAGAGGGGAGTTTAGATTGCCCTCCGTGCTGCTGTAGCAGTGCGGAAGGCAATCTAAACTCCCCTCTGTCTGGAGATCAGGGGGCCGGGTCACCAGCCATGTGACCATTTTTGCCAAGGCCAATTTAAACTTTCAAAAACTCCCCCCTTGTTCCTGATGACCCAAAGTGATGTCATTGTGTGGTCCTGTGCTGGCAACCCACTGAGTTCCACCACCTCTTTTCCCAGAAAAAAAGTCCCGGCTAAATTCAACATCATATCCACTGAATAGGTCCAGGACAAGCCCCCAACTCTCGGACTAAATTTGATAGCATAAATTGCATGAGATGTGGAGCAGAATAAACCCAAATTATAACAAGTGTCAAAATGGTGCAGTAAATAGAGCAATTAACTTTAATCCAAATCAGGCATGTTATATTCCCAGTACCCATTAAAGTAATTTAAAAATACTAGAAATAATATTATAATTTGATTTTAACTAGCACGAGATTGAGAGAGAGAACTATTAATAGTTCTCTTGGGTCTAGCATGTGACTATATAAAATAGAGCTTAGCGGCGCGGAGGGCAATCTCAACTCCCCTTTGTCTGGAGATCAGAGGGCGGGGCCACTAGCCATGTGACCATTTTCAAGAGGTTCCGGAACTCTGTTCCACCGCGTTCCAGCTGAAAAAAAGCCCTGCTTCTAACCAACCCCAGGGGAATGCACACAGGACTTTATAGACAGGGAGTTTTATAAGTTCCTAGCAGATCTCTGCATCCTTACATAGGATTGATTAATAACCTCAAAATGTGCAAGGCTTATCCTGAGTTTCGAACTTTCCTGGGACTCTAGGCAGCCCCGTTCAGTAGGGAAAAATCTTCCATTGAGCAAATACAAAAACATACACCACCCTAAGGGTTAAGGAAAACCTTAACAAAGTGGGGGGAAATATCACGAACCTTTAGCCTCTAGGCCCACAGTTCATTAAGGGATACTGTGTCTCCTCTGGAAAATGAGATTATTTGTTTCTTGAAGTGGACAGAAGGCTCTGCGGTGATCAAACAGATGTGAACAACACAGCTGTAAAGCTCTTCAGCATGGTACTGTGCTGACTGACTTTGCCAGAGAACGGCAAACTAAACTGGGTACAAGCTTGCCTCATACACAAATGAGGGGTTTTGAACAAGGTATGGTCTCCTGGTGATTCGTGATCTTCTTATAATTCACAGCATGCCTAAACTTGGGTTCAGTGTTTGGGTATTATGAAATAACCACTTCTTCCACCCCAAATATGGATTTGGAGTTGGAATTGGGCTTGGAGTAGAAATTCTCCCTAAATACAGTCTGAGTACATTTTTCACAGAATAGAGTCCAGTAGCACCTTTAAGACTAACCAACTTTATTGAGCATAAGCTTTCGAGAACCACAGCTCTCTTCGTCAGATGCATCATCAGCTTTCGAGAACTGCAGCTCTCTTCATCAGATGCATCGTCTGACGATCCATCTGATGAAGAAAGCTGTGGTTCTCGAAAACTTACGCTACAATAAAGTTGGTTAGTCTTAAAGGTGCTACTGGACTTTTTACTATTTTGCTAACTCCTCTGGATCTATGACTGTGGACTTAGGGCTAATTGGAAATTCATTTAACTATTTCTCCCCCCCCCCCATTTCTTTATTAGTCTCTGTTTCATTTAATCAAGTTGCTTTTTTAAAACGATCATAGTTTTCCTGGTTGCCACTTGTATTGCCTAGTTTCTGTCACCTGCATGGGAGAATTTATGCTGAAAGGTTTAATTTCATCTCAGCACATTTAATGACGTCTTTGTTTACCTCTTGTTTCTTAATAAGCTCTGTGTTTTTGAGGAGTGACTGCTGAGAACAGACAGAGTGGCCATTTCATAATTGTTTCCATAATTTGGAAAAACAGCTATCATTCCTGGTTTGGTTTAATGAAATCCCTTCTGGATGTTCTCCACCAAACAATTAAAAACACATGAGATTTCTTGCCTGCCAATACTCAGAATATAATTTGGTTATATATACTGGTATAGCTGTTGGAAGATGTAAGATGGAAAAGGCATACAAATACATCTATAAGAAATATAACATCCATTTTATATAAAATTATATTGACCTCTGAGTGCTAGTGCTGCGGATAGGAGATGAATGGTGAAGAAACACCCACCAGCTGGACGAAGTACAGCCAGGCAGTCAAGAGGCACGGTGTTACATGCTGCCTGGCTTCTCTGCCAGAATCTGGCCCATGAAATCTGTCAATCTCGTCTTCCTGCTCAGGCAGCAGGCCTTGATTTTGGCTGATTAAATATTGGATTTGGCACACACGCCGAGGGAGGCATTGCTTTATTGCCTATAAAGGAGAGCTACTGAGGGAAAAAAGAGATAAATTTGAACATGGGACAGTTCTGTTGTTGTACGAGACAAATGGCTTTGCAAAGAATTTCCAGCTACCCACTACAGTTTTGTGTGGCCTGACAGGGAATACAAGGGAAGGCAAATGTTGTTTAGTTTACTGGAAGCTATCATTTCAACCTGGTACCTTTCGTTAAACTGATTATTTCTGGAAATAGTAGCCTTTACCAAGCTTTCCTTACTGAATGGGTTTTTTTTGCAAATTTTGGTAGATTTTTGCCAGTAGATTGCACCTCCCTGCTAGTAACTATGCTCCCCAGAGCTCTTGTTGATCCCAGAGACCTGTGCAGCCAGAGGTGTAGGCGACTCAGAGCCAAGCTACAAGTGACGCCTGACACAGGTTGGACACTTGTCAGCTTCCCACAAGTTTTGATGGGAAATGTAGGCGTCCTAGTCTTGCAGCTGTAATGGAGAGCCAAGCTGTAAAACCAGGACGCCTACATTTCCCATCAAAACTTGAGGGAAGCTGACAAGTGTCCAACCTGTGTAAGGTGTCACTTGTAGCTTGGCTCTCAATCTTATAGGAGACTAGTGCATCACGACAGGGATTATGCTCAATTAAGTGCCTCTCCTGATGAGACAGCCCACTTCCTGTGGGAAAGCTGCCACGTGCCCTAATCAACAACCCATTCTGTGACTTTATGGAATCCTTCACACCTAGACCACAATGAACAAGCTTTGTTTGCAGGACGAGAAGCCCCCAGGGCCGGGTCTACATCCCCCTGTGGAGATCAAGCAAACACATCAGAAATGTAAAAGAGGCACTTCAATGACTTGTTCCTTTACAATGTCACCTTATTAAACTCCGGTCTCTTGCTGCAGGCTTAAGCTGAGGGGAAGCCAGTCCGCCTGGGTCAGATAGGAAAAGTTCCTTCTGGCTCCTCGGTGGGCCAGAAATGTCCGGAGGGTTCAAGCATGCCTGTTTGCCTATTGCTTCTTCCCAGCTTCCAGCAAGTAGTCCCCTTCCCTCCTTCCGCTGGGACCTTTTATCCCACTTTCCTTGGCCACTCCCAGTTCCCGCTTCCTCGCTCTTACTCCAGATCAAGCTCTTTCCCTTGAGGAGCTTTTTACCCAGAAGAGGTAAAAAGATTGAAAGAGTTGAGACGATTAAGGTCCCTGTTATAATATTCTCATGTTTCTGGGCTCTGTTTGCAAAGATTAAAAAAAAAAAGTGTGCAGCTCCAGTGCTAAGTGTAAGAGATGCTTCATGGATTCCATGTGCTTTGCCTAGGAAAAACATGGCTGAATATTGTAGTTAAGATGGTAGTCGGCGAGGCCTGGCATCGGGGCTGCTGATTGACAGGAGACAGAGAATTTCTTGAGAAGCACCTAGCTGCACTGTGCACATACCGAAGAAGGAAAAACATGGCTGAATATTGTAGACTATGGAAAGTTGCTGAAATTATTCACATTTACACAACAAACTTTTCCTTTAAAATATGTTGTATATGTCTATACACAGGAAATATTATTCTCTAATGCAATAAATTGGCTTACACAAAAATATTCATTATATCTTTTTTGAGAGAGCAAAATTTTGTCTTAAAAACATTTCACGTATGCCAAAAAAGAAAATGGTACAGAGTAGTTTTTTTCAGCTCCCCCCCCCCCAGTTGGAAACACTGGGGGAGGAAACCAGTTTTTTCCTTGAATGTTTTTGCCCCACTCCCCCACCGTCCTTTACATCTTTAGTGATGCCAATGAATTTTTGATGATTTTATTAGCAGTGATTATTCTGAGGAATCTAAAGGAACAGTGAAAACTAGGGATGTGCACGAACACCAAAACCCAGACTTGGAATTAGGACCTCTCAAACTTGGAATTTTTAAAAATCTGGAATTTCTGAATATCTAGCTATTTCCCACTTTTAAAAAACCCACAAAATGGCAAACCACTTTCAAAAAAGTGTTCTCTGTGACCATTTCCCAGTGCCTATGCCAACCCCAAAGAGTTAAGAAAATGTGGTAAGTGTGCACAGCAACAACCCGTATTGCCAGGCAGCAGTGCTGGGCATTAGGAAATGGCTGCAATTTGGGCATGAACCCTGCACAGTGCAAATGCCACTAGGGCATCATTGGGCACGGCAGAGTGCAGCATAGGATAGCTGGTGCTTTGGTGATGGCACCCTGGGCAGCACTGGCAGGCAGAATGGAGTGATGGAGTGACAGGCAATGGTAGACAGGTGGAAAGAACCCCAACAACATCAGTTACAGCACAGTTGAGTGATTGAGCATAATTCTGGAATAGCAGTTGTTAGAAGTGAAGGTCGTAAAGATGGTAGTAGGCAAGGCATGGCATCGGGGCTGCTGACTGACATGGGCAGAGAATTTGTTGAGACGTGCCTAGCTGCACTAGGTGGACACACATCCCCTGGGCCGGATGGGGTGCACCCAAAAGTAGCTTGCAGACCCTTTGTTGATCATCTTCCAGGCCTTTTGGAGGAAAGGTCCAGGGAACTACAGGCCACTGTCCCAGGGAAGATAGTGGGGCAGGTATTAAAGGCATCAATCTGCAAGCATTTGACGAACTCCCACCCTACAGTCACTCCATTGGCTACCTGTCAGATACCGTGCTCAATTCAAGGTATTTGTTATCACATACAAAGCTCTTCACAGCCTTGGTCCGACATAACATTCAATATATATACTGCCCTTCAGGATGACTTAACACCCACTCAGAGTGGTTTACAAAGCATGCTATTATTATCCCCACAACAAAACACCCTGTGAGGTTGTGTGGGGCTGAGAGAACTAGAAGCTGTGACTGACCCAAGGTCACCCAGCTGGCTTCAAGTGGAGGAGTGAAGAATCAAACCTGGTTGTCCAGATTAGAGTCCTGTGCTCTTAACCTCTACACCAAACTGACATGGCACCAAACTGACATACCTACGGGACTGCCTCCCACCCTATGTCCCTCCACGGCAGCTTTGCTCATCTGAACAGGGGTTCTTGCAGGTGCCAGGCTGCACATGGGTGAAATCAACTGCAGCCCATACATGGGCTTTCTCTGTGGTGGCCCCTACCCTATGGAACAGCCTGCCTGAGGAGGTCAGGAGAGTCCGCACGCTCCTTCCACAGACAATGCAAAACCGAATTATTCAAAAGGCTTTTTTCTCAGATGGGAGGGTGGAATCATAGGGAGGGTGTCTCTCAGATGTTTCGCTAATGAGTTAGGAACCATAGACTTCACCATTATGTTGCCTTACATATTATCTGTTGCTTTTAATATGTACTCCTATATACTACCTGTGCTTCTTGTTGTTTAATGTCAGTCCTAGAATTGATTATGTTCTGTTCCAGCAATTCTTCAACCCCGTATTGGATCCTTGCTAATGCTCTGTCTTTGTAAACTTTTATTCATTTACCCTATGACATTATTTATGGAAATGTTCTTGACGCTGTATGGAAATGCCTGCCCTTGTCCTTGTCTCACACTATGTAATCTGCCTTGAACCTCAGTGAGAAAGGCAGACTATAAATGACATAAATAACAACAACAACAACAACAACATGGTAATATGAGGAAGTCAGCACAGATTTGTCCCCACCAGGTCCTACCAGATCAATCTCATCTCCTTCTGTGACTGAATGACAGGCGCACTGAGTGACCGGCGTACTGGACAGGTGGGAATACTTTTGATGTCGTTTATCTGCATGTCAGTAAAGCTTTTGACAAGGTTACTCATGATGTTCTGATGGGTAAACTGGAGGATTATGGACTGGACTCTAGGATGGTTAGATGGTTAGGTAACTGGCTGAATAACCATCCCCAAAAGAGTAGTTGTCAATGACGTCACCTCTGATTGGAGGGAGGGGTCTGGTGGAGTCACACAGGGCTCACTTCTGGGCCCAGTGCCTTTCAATGTTTTTATAAATGACCTGGACAAGCATGTTAAATTTGCAGAGATCTGAACATGCTGGAAAAGTGGTCAGATTTGAATAAAATACGATTTAACAAGGGTACGTGCTGGGTTCTGCACCTGGGTGGATGGTCTGTAAGACCCCTTCCAGCTCTATGATTCTGTGATTCTAAAGGACAGCAGGAAGAGGCAGCAGAATGAAGCATGGCCCACATTTCATATTTTTGGAAGACTCTCCCCCAAAACAACAATATTTGACTCTGCTACAGCAGAATACACACAAAAATGAAAATCACACACTCCACTTTATTAGCTAAATCGAACCTAATTCTATCTACATCTAACAAACCTTATCCTTAAGCCTGACATACCGCCCAACAGGAGCTTAAACATAATACAAAATATTTTATTGATTTACATTCAACTTAATATATTTTATTCCTAATATACCCCAAGAGTAAAAGAGAGAATCAAACATAGGTTGAGTTGTTTTGAAAAGGTCACAGAGAAGACTTTCAGCATGCAGAACAAATGGTCAGACAACAGAAGGGGAATTATATAAGCCGTTACGCCTGCGTTTCAGTTGGAAAGGATCAATGTGAAAGTGCCTTCTGGTGTCTGTGCCTGCTTCAAGGTTTCACAAATTCAAACAGACATGACTCGCAGACTTTGCTCTCACTCCATTCCCCCCTCCCTGCACAAGGCCAGTCAGGAGACACTGAATTCCCCCCCCCCCCCCAACATTGGTTCCAGGCTTTCTGGGGAACGTTTCAGTTTCCTTTCTCAATAAGCCAGGCCAAGCGAGGCCAAGGAGGAATCGGTTTCACTTTCCCTCCTCTTGCAAGTTAGCCTGGCTTATGTTCTTAGGAATCGATGGTCCGCTGAATATTAGGAATTGCTCCGAACATCCAGAACCATAAAATTTGGATTCAGAATTATTTGTAACTATTCCAAATATAGCATTATTTGGTGCTTCCAAATATTTCTAAATCCAAATTGCACACTCGTACAGGAAACCAGTGCTAGAAATAAGCACACTGATGGAAACATACATGCATTCAGAGCAATATTTTCAGAAGCCAAAGAACAATGATTAAAGCTCAAGGGGGAAATTAACTGCAAATTAAGAGTTTTAGAGCAGAACCACAAGTGACAAAAGGCACAGATTGGACACTTGTCTGCTTCCCTCAAGTTTTGATGGGAAATGTAGGCATCCTGGTCTTGCAGCTTCGCTCTCTGACTGCTGACCAATGGACTTTTCAACTGTCACTTGTCCAACATTCCGCCAAGCTGCCTACATTTCCCGCCAAAATTTGAGGGAAGCAGACAAGTGTCCAATCTGTGCCTTTTGTCACTTGTGGTTCTGCTCATAGAACACCTTATAGCAAACATGCCTTCTGTTTCCTCAGAACTACTGTAATGTTTTCCTGCTTTAAATCTGCTCTTGGGCCTTTATTAAAGCTCCTTTCTATGTTACCTTAAACTTTTGCCTCAGGAGTGCCCTGGTCACAACCAACACTCCTTTTTTCTCCACACACACAGCGGTTCAGGGGTTCTCTACTTTGCCCAGGCTTTTCCCTAGAGAACATCTTCCCTTTGGGGTTTGAATTCCACTACTAATACCACCTAAGAGCCCCGTGGCACAGAGTGGTAAGCTGCAGTACTGCAGCCCAAGTTCTGCTCATGACCTGAGTTTGATCCTGGTGGAAGCTGGGTTCAGGTAGCTGACTCAAGGTTGACTCAGCCTTCCACCCTTTCGAGGTCAGTAAAATGAGTAGCCAGTTTCCTGGGGGTCAAGTGTAGATGACTGGGGAAGGCAATGACAAACCACCCCATAACAAAAAGTCTGCCAAGAAAACATCATGATGCAATGCCCCCCGCCCCCTGGGTCAGTAATGACTCAGTGCTTGCACAGGGGACTACTTTTACCTACTAATACCACCTGTGGTGTTTTGCCCTGTTTGTGTGAACTGTGTATTGCTACTTCCGAAAAGGTTTTCACTGCCAACAGAGGCTTTTGCCTTAGATCTTTTTATGTTTATCCTGTATTATAGGAAGGGTTGGTGATATATGGTAATATGATGGAACGGTCAACACATGGGATTGGCTGTGAAGTCAAAAAGGGATCCTTTTTTGCTTAACCAAAAGTAGAATTTATTTTTAAGTACATAAGAGTGATGGTTGCAGAGTATAGGTTTCAGATTAGTTCATAAACTTGGTAGTTTTAAAATAATAAATAATAATAATAATGTAAGATAATGAGAAAAGAAGAAAAATATTCTTAAAGATATAGTCACAGGCCCAGTCACAAAAACTAATTTTCTACAATCCACACAAATCATCACTAAAAGAATAAACACTCATCCACACAGACATAGATTCCTTCAAGCTTTACAACACAGCTTGTCTTACCTAGATAGAATAACCTCTCTCTGAGAGCCAAGCTGCAAGTGACGCCTGACACAGGTTGGACACTTGTCAGCTTCCCTCAAAGTTTTGATAGGAAATGTAGGCATCCTGGTCTTGCAGCTTGGCTCTCCGACTGCTGTCCAATGGACTTTTCAACGGTCACTTGTCCAACATTCCACCAAGCTGCCTACATTTCCCATCAAAACTTTGAGGGAAGATGACAGGTGTCCAACTAGTGTCAGGTGTCACTTGTAGTTTTGCTCTCAGGTGCGTACAGACTGACCTGGGTTCTCACACAGTTTGCCTTACTTAGAATTTCTCAGAACTCCACACAGACTCACTGAAGTTGACAGAATGGACACTTTTCCTCAGCACTCTTAACTAAAAACTACAGTTCACTCTACCCCCTCGGGCACAGTTATCCTCTAATCACAGCACACTGTATTCACCTATCTAGCGCCTCTCCTCCTTACTTCAGAGGCCTGTGTTTAAACCCACAAAAAGCCTAAAATATGTGACAGTTCAAGCCAAGATGGAAGTACTTTATTGCAAAGTATTTCTGTAGCATGTTTTATCTATGAGGGCAACTACACCTGATTAATTTCTTGTCATTTAAAACTGAATAAACACAGAAACGGTCTGATGAAGATCTATTTGAAATAGTGTTTGGCTGCCCATCCATAGTTTATCATGTGTATTTACTCATTTTTTTATGTATTAGATAAGTTTATACTGCTTATCTTTCTGTGTATTTTCATAATTGTTATTGATACTCTATCTTGAATATTGTTTACAATAGTATGCTTGTCACATTTATTCATACTGTGGGTTCAGGTAGTATTTTCAATTTGCAGTTTACCATAAACCCCTATTTTTATGTACTTTCATTTACTATTATACATTGGCTGTTTCCAGATGGCTTACCTGAAGCCGCTCCATGCCGCAACGTTGTGGATCGTGCCGGGAAAACGCGAAATATGGTGTTTTCCCTGGCACAATCCACAACGTTGCGGCATGGAGCGGCTTCAGGTAAGCCATCTGGAAACGGCCATTGTTTTTGCATTCCTTGAGAGTGCTCCTTCCCCCGCCCCCCCCGCCCCCGGAAGTCTGTTTGCCTTGGTTCTGAATGGAAAGCTGAGTTGCTTAGTTTTTAAAAAGGAATCTTAATCAATGGACTCTGTAGAGATCTGTGTGCTATTTGTGTGTTTTGCTCTATTGTTGCCTGTGGGCAGCTCTAGATGAGATATTTCTGTGTGGGCCTGCACTCATTTTAAGGTGCTCTGTGTAGTACCATAGCAGCTGTGGGGCATTTTCTGTTGTTGCTACATGCGCTCCCTCGCACGTGTTTCCTTAGACACGAGTGGATTCTGTAACTTGGGTTTGGGACACTCGCCCAGAATCAGAACCAGTTTGGGGGAATTAAGCTCCATGTCAGGGGGAACCAGCTTCCAGCTTCCACAGCCTGGCTAGCTTAAAAAACTGACACACCTCAATTAGGGGGCACAGAACATGTGATTTAGGGATCTTTCACATGGATATTGGGCAGGCAAGCTCAAAGTGCCTCTAATAGGCCACCAGTAACCATGAAACAACCAGATCTTTTCCAAAGCAAGGTTTAGAATTTATTGAGGGAAATACAGGGGTACAGGAATTAAAAAGGTACTCAGGCATGAGGACAATGCAATTGCTGTATTCAGTGGGACATGCACACGACGAGTTACATGAGAGGAGAGAAAGTAAAAGAAAACCAAGCCTCCGGCTGACAGGGAATTCTGCACCTGGGAATGGCCACAAGGAAAAGCGAGTGTGTGAGAGATTCAAAGAAGGGGTGATAAGAGATTTTCCAGAGGAAAGGAGTAAACAGAAAAGGAGTTTCATAGAATCATCATAGATTCATAGGGTTGGAAGGGACTTCCAGGGTCATCTAGTCCAACCCCCTGCACAAGGCAGGACATTCACAACTACCTCCCCTTCCCCCCCCACACCCCCAATGACTCCTGCTCCATGCCCAGAAGATGGCAAAACACCATCAGGATCCCTTGCCGGGGGAAAATTGCTACCTGACCCCAAGATGGCAACTGGCCTTAACCTGAGCATGTAAGAAGGGGCCAGGAGAACTAAGCGCTGATGTAACCCTTCCTGCCCTCCCTCTCATGATCTGCCCAGATTCACAGGAGCAGCATTGCTGTCAGATGGCCGTCCAGCCTCTGTGTCAGAAACACTCCTGTATATCTGCCATGATTTGCTTAGGTATAATGTTCTGAACCTCTGAGAATGCGCAAAGGAGACACAGTTGTTGCTTAGCTGTTCGCTGCTTATCTTGCAGGCATTTTGCTTTGTTTCCTGGCCGGCTTGAGAACATGGCCTCAGAGTCCCAGCCGGAGCCATCTCGCCCTCCCTGAGAACTGGGATGAGCTCATCCCTCCTTTCTCCCCCTCCTCTTTCAGCTCCCGGGTGCTTTGCGCCAAAACCTTAACAGCCTCTCTCTCCCAGGGGCGGGACTGTCCCCCTATAATTCACACGGCTTGCCCACCTTGCGTCACTTCTGCCAATGCTTCTGTCTGAACAGCCTGATACTGGTATATCTCATCAATAAAGTTTAACTTATACCCTGAGGTGCTGCAGTGAAGTGCTTGGGGACCTACCTAACAAGACCTGGCACTCTGTTTAAAAACCTCCAAAGGAGGAGATTATCTATCCTCAGTCTGCTGGCCTGGGTAGGGTATGTTGTCTGCTTTGAGGGTCCAGAGATTGAGAGAGAAGGACCTCAGGCAGGGCTCCTGAAGGTCCCAAGGAATCAGATTGCCCACGTCTGGCTGGCATATCAGCGATAGTTATAGGAGCCCGCATAATATTAGTAACGTCCAGGAATTCATGGTGAGTCTGGGATGAAAATCTGTGGGTTTCCTGACTTAGAATGAATTAGGAAGGAAGTTTCCCAGAAAGATAACAAAGACGTTGTCTCTAGGCAGAGCAGACAAAAAGGGCAGACAGGGTGCAAAAAGGTCTGGCAAAGTGGAGTCTGTTGGAAAAATAGTTTAAATTCAGAGTTGCAATGGATCTTGAATCAATAGAGAGTCAGACACTTTGTGCTTTTAAGAAAAGTTTACTTCTAAAGGGAAAGGGTTCATGGGGTCCCTACAAAACAAGAAATCTAGTAATGTCTGTTTTGTCAAATTTATGGGGTTGGAATTGAGCTAAAACCAAAAAAATTGAAGTTGTCAGGCTGGTTATTCTGGGCAAGAAAATGATCAACCATTGGTGCAGGAGGGAATGCCCACCTGCCCACCCTCCTCTTTCTAGAGCCCATTGTATTTTTCCCCACAATGGACTTTGTTGCTAGTTTAACAATATTTACCACTATATTCCTTCCACCTCCAAATCAATAGCTCAAAACAGACCATGATCTATACATTTCATTACTATACTACAATGCCCCAAACTATACTAGACAAATCGGGTTAAATAATGTATGCTTCCATTTCAGAAAATCTAAGGCTTATAATAAACAATATTTCAATAACCTCTGTCAATCTGACCTCCTCTTCAAATTTATTTCCATTATTTATTTCTATCTTTTATTACTCATCTTTATGTACAATAGGCAAAGTAATTCCCCCTTTCTTTTTGAATTCTCTGATAGGTCTTCTATTTATATAATTTGTTAATTTTGCCATTGCCATATATTCCGTCATTTTAACTTCCCTGTTTTGAACACACCATGACTTCCACTCAGGGCTTTTTTTCAGGGGGAATGCAGGGGAACGGAGTTCTGGAACCTCTTGAAAATGGTCACATGGCTGGTGGCCCTGCCCCCTGATCTCCAGACAGAGGGCAATCTCAACTCCCCTCTGTCTGGAGATCAGGGGGCGGGGCCACCAGCCATGTGACCATCTTCTCAGAGGGCAACCCACTGAGTTCCACCACCTCTTCCCCCCCCCCACAAAAGCCCTGCTTCCACTCCTGTCTTTCCATGAGAGAAAGGGCAACGATCAGCGCCCATTTAAGAAACTTTCCACCACTCCTCAAAACAGTTTTGACTCTTTCTCCCCTTGGGTTTCCATAGAATGAGCAGCGCCAGTCAAAATTTTAAAAAGCAGAGCATGCATTATTCAATGCAATGGACACTTGGCAAGTAATTTCTCAGTGTGTCAAGCCTCCATAACTTGAATTGATGCAGCAAAGAGCCTAGGTGTTTGTGGGGGGGGGGGCAGAAAACACCCATTGCACAACTGATGCAAAGCCTTCGTGTTGTTACCCAACCAAGATGAGGACTTCGTCATGTGTAGATGGGCCCTGAGTGGTGAGCACCGTTCCCTCTTGCTTGATGAGTTTCTGTGGGAATGGTACAAGGCTTTGGTCTGGGTCCCTCTTCAAGTTGCACAGGAACCTTCCCATGCATCCCACAGTGACCTTTGTGTGCAGGCTGAGGCTTCCATCACTGTGAAATTCCTCGCCAGGGCATGCAAAATGAGCAGGCAGTTTTCTTTAGACTCCTGTGAGACCAGCTCTTGCAGCCTAATTGTGAACCTCCCTGGCCCTTCTCCTTTCTTCATTGTTATTTATTGTGCTCCCTTTCAGACTTGGGCCAACAAGTGTTCTGCCACATAGAGCCAAGCTACAGACGACGAATTACACGAGGACTGCATGTGAAGGGAGTCGCAATGTTAGCTGGGAAGCTGAGTTTTTAAAGAGATCCGAAGGCTTTGTCAATTTCCCCTCCATACAGAGCCCCTGAGATTGCTCCTCTGAGGGTTTCCTCTTCGCCTCCTGGAAAGGGAGGTGAAACTGACAGAGCCTTTAGAAGGCAAAGAGGAAATTAACAAACCCTCTGAGTTAATGAAGATTATAAATATCAGTTATGTTCAGCAGCAAGGCCTTAGCTAGGACCCAACCAGAGGTGGCAGACGAGGGGTCATGGGCCCAGCTGCTAGTAACAGGGAATGAGGCAGACCCTGCCTGGGTCCAATCCAGCTGTATTTGCAGTCTCTCCAGGACCGCAGTCTGCCAGTAGCCTTCTCAATAAGGTTAAGGGGCCAGCCCATCCCTGCAGAGATTCTCCCAAAAAGCATGAGAGTACCAAGAAAGTTTTGAATTATTAACCAATAATGCGCTCATCTTTTCTGCCACGTTCATGCATAAAATTGAGGAAGGCATTGGTGCAGTTCAGCAGCTATCATTAAAAAGTAACAGAATCCAACGCTGAAAAATTCATCTTCTGACAATATCCAGAGCTGTATACCTCAAGTCCATAAACTTCAGCGTCTGCAAATGGAAATAACATTGGCCCTGGGCTCAGCAACATGTGGCAAAACCTGATTAAGTGTGCTCTGCAGTATCCACTACTTCACGGTTGCTCAAAAGAAGACGTTCTGCAACAGGGCGACTTACGATTTAATGTTGCTAAGAACAGAATCAATAAAGAGGCAGTGCTTTCAGTACCAACCCCATTAGCAGAATGATCAAAAATAAACTCCCAGGACATAAATAAAATGGCTACAATAGATAAAAATTAAGCAATTTAAAAGGGATGAACAAGATGGTGCTATCAGAGCATAGCCCTGTTTAATGGGCAAGAATAAAACAAATAAGCTATCCATTTCCTTGATCCAAAGATGCGGAAACAGAAAATAAATGAACACCATTGCTTCTTGTCCTCCTGTGCTTAACAGTTGAATCTCTGTGCTGTAGTGGTTGGAGTGCCAAACTACAGTCTGGAAGACCCTGGTCTCAGACTCTGCCATGGAAGAGAGTCTGTTTTTTCAAGGTTCAGATGTTGCATTCAGTGACCCTCATATAAGCATCACTGTAACTTTATGATACACATAAACAAGGGCAGTGGTGGTGGAATAGGCCTGAGAGAGCCAAGAACAGTGAAAGGGAATCACAGAATGGTCTGATTCTACAGGGGTGATGTGATGTCAACTGGACTTCACAGTTTGATGGGCCTCATGAATGGCCAAAGAGTGCAGGGAACTTAAGGGGTCCAGGAGGGAAGCTGGCTAGACCGAGGGATCAGGTGCAACAAATAGTGACCAGCTGAGGTGTTACCCTAACGAGGGGTCTCCTTGTGAGTTGGGGGAATTAGTATTAAAGGAGATGCAGCACGAGGGGGTAACAAGGGATTTCCACCAATGTATACCAGGAGCGTTCCTTCAGAGAAACTTTTAAATGAACAAGTAGATGTTCTAAAGGAAACGTTTCTTTATTAACAAAGCAATAGAAGGTTTGATGTAGTGGTTAAAAGAGTGGGACTCTAATCTGGAGAGCCGGGTTTGATTCCCCACTCCTCCACTTGAAGCCAGCTGGGTGACCTTGGGTCAGTCACAGCTCTCTCAGAGCTCTCTCAGCCCCACCCACCTCACAGGGTGTGTAGTGGGGATAATAACAACATACTTTGTAAACTGCTCTGAGTGGGCATTTTGTCCTAAAGGGTGGTATATAAATAGAATATTGTTATTATTATATTATTATTAAACACACAGGAAACCACACACAGCATATACACAGCGCTAAGAAAACAGTGAGGAAATCAGAAAGCAGTTTCAGGGAGGGCTACAGTGACCAGTCTTGAAGAGGGAGGACGTCCGTAGAGGTAGTAGTGTGAGCGGCCAGCATTCCATAGTTGGAGGAAGATTCAGACATGCGTCTGAGGGTGTGCATAGGATCCAAAGACACAGACACACAGCAGATGGCTGGGGGCAGCCTAATTATAGAGCAAAACGTATCCGGGGGCAAAACTGATCTCCCCCCTCCCATGACTTGATGGTTGTCTCCGGAGATGGGAAAGGTTTGGGTGTGCATATCTGGGAGAAGCTATAGGTGAGAAGGGCTTATCAGATCCCTGAATAACCTAGATTGGAAAAGTGGACGAGGAAGGTATGGAAGGATGTTGATGAGATAAAACAGCGACTTCTGGAAGACCTCTTTATTTTACTTGAGTGCTTCTCCAGGGTGTGGAGGGGCATCCAACTCCAGCCGGGGTTGGCATCTGTCCAGGCAGAAGGGCCTCATGATATTTCATATTCATAAGCGGCTCTTTCAATAAGGAGAAAGGGTATGGCTGCTAACAGAGGCGATGTTCATAGCTGTGAAACCTTGTGTATTTCTATGTAACCCTCTGTGTATCACTTGGTAAATTTTTGGCTATTCTGAGCTTGCTCCTGTTTTAAAATTAAAAGGTCTTTCACAGATCACTGTTTTCAGTTTCCTGGGTTAAAACTGCCATGACAGAGGATCAGTCAGAAGTTAGCCATTGCCACTACAATAAAGAACAAATGCTATGGGTTTGTTCCCCTAACAGGGCCTTTTTTCTGGGGAAAGAGGTGGGGGAACTCTCACCTGGGGAAACTCCCAGGAGAAGGTGGTGCGCCTTTCACTACATGCACATGCATGCAGCATGTACGTGCTCCTGGGTCTGCACGATGACGTCACATTGGGGAACTGACATCATCACGCAGGCCGTGGCCACCCTGTGCTCCATGGGGAGCCCTGATTCAGCCCGGATCAGGCTAAATTCGGCCTGCATCAGGCCTGAATTAGCCTGGAACAGGCTGCTGCGCCACGAGGGAGCACTCCCTTGCCCGGCAGCAGCCGGATCCAGGCTCTTTTAGGCCCAAATTGGGCCAAAATGGGCCCAAAATGGCCTGAATCAGTGCTGCTGCATGAGAGAACCCTCCCCTGCCTGGCAGTAGACTGAACCTGGCCATTTAGGGCCCAGCCTGGGATCTTTTGGGCTCAAATTGGGCCAAAACAGGCCCAAAATGGCCTGGATCAGCCTGGAACGGGCTACAGCCATATGGGAGATCACTCCCCCACCAGGCAATGGCCTGATCCTGGCCATTTTAGGCCCAATCCTGGCCATTTTGGGTCTGAATTGGGCCCAAAATGGCTGCAAGGGGCCCCAAAGGGCCAGGATATGGCCATTTGGGGCTAAAATTGGGGCCAAAATGGACCAAAACAGGCCCAAAATGGCTAGGATCAAGCCCAAAACATCCAGGATCAGGCCACTGCTGGGCAGGGGACTGTTCCTCCACCCGGCACAGGCCCAATCCTAGCCGTTTTGGGCCCAATCTTGGCCATTTTAGGCCTGAATTGGGCCCAAAATTGCAAAAAGTGGCCCAAAATGGCCAGGATCGGGTTGCTGCAGGGAACAGAGGCCTGATCCTGGCCATTTTGGGCATGATTTTGGCTATTTCAGGCCTGATCCTGGACATTTTGGGAGGAATTGGGCTCCAAATGGCTGAAAGCGGTCCAAAATGGCCCGGATCAGGCTGTTGCCGGGCAAGAGAGTGTTCCCCCTCCAGTAGAGACATGATCCTGGCTGTTTTGGGCCTGATCCTGTCCATTTGGGCCCAATCCATTTTGGGCCTGAAATGGGCCCAAAATGGCCTGGATCGGGCCCAAGTCAGCCTGGAATGGGCCACAGTCGGGCAAGGGAACCCTCCTCCACCTGGAAGCGGCCCGATCCTGGCCATTTTGTTCCCAATCTGGGCCATTTTGGGCCCTAAACGGACCCAAAATGGCCAAAACAGCCCCAAAACGGCCTGGATCAGGCTGGAGTTGACTTGGTATGGGCTGCTGCCAGGTGAGGGAACCCTCCCTCACCCATCAGCAGCCTGATCCTGGCCATTTCTGCCCTGATCCTGGCCATTTCTGCCCTGATCTGGGCCATATTGGACCCTAAATGGGCCCAAAATTGCCAAAACGGGCCTGAAGTGGCCAGGATCAGGCCCAAGTTGGCCTGGAATGGACTGCTGACAGGCAAGGGAACCCTCCCCCACCCAGCAGAGGTCTGATCCTAGCTGTTTCTGCCCTGATCCGGGCTGTTTCAGCTCCAATCCTGGCCATTTTGGGGCCTAAATGGGCACAAAATCACCAAAATGGGCCCGAAATAGCTCTGATCAGGCCCGAGTCAGCCTGGACTGGGCTGCTGCTGGGCAGGAAAACCCTTGCTCACCCAGCAGTGGCCCGATCCAGGCCATTTCAGCCCCGCTCCAGGTCATTTTGGGCCCAAAATGGGCCAAAATGGCTAAAACAGGCCCAAAACAGCCTGGATCTGGCCCTAGTTGGCCTGGAACAGGCCTCTGTCGGGTGGGGGAACCCTCTCCTGCCCGACAGCGGCCCAATCCAGGACCAAACAGGCCAAAAATGACCAAAACAGGCCCATTTAAAAATATCCACAAGGCATCAGTCACGTGGGTATTTTAAAGAGGTGTCAGAATGCCATTCTGGGGCATTCCTGCTCAAAAAACCCCTGGTTGTACTTTTCTCTGATCCAAGGTGCCTTTCCCTGACTCAAGAGGCTCTTAGCGGAACAGCCTCTTACATTGGCGAAGACACTTTGCCCTGGAGAAAGGTGCTAGGGAACAAATCTATAGGATCCAACCCATAATGATTTGTAATATGTGGCAATTAAGGGTTGGATCCACAGTTACATCATTTGTGATGCATAAAGGTAGTTTAAATTCAGTTTGTCAAGTTTTTCCCCAAGATGGTGGCTCTGTAAGGAGATAAATTCATCGGCCAGAAACCTTGTTATTAGAAGGCCACCGACAATTAGCAGCCACTTAAACCTCCTTACATGTACAATTTGCATGGTAGTCATATCCATGCTGTGGATTTGCGATAGACATTTGACATTGTCAGTAATAAAGGTGTAACTTGTTTTCATCCCCACAAATGTATGTGTGATGTCATGCTGCATTGCTCTCCACAATTATGCCCTGCTCCAGGCACAGCCAAATGAATGCAGTTGGAACATGCAGTTGTCAGTTTGAATAAATCATATGATGCCAAATGTGCTATTTGTACAACAAATAACAGAACCTGGATTCAAAACCTCTGCAGTTTAATGTGATATACCTCCTATTTACGAATTCTGAATGAGATCTCCAAAATTACTCAACAGGTTGTCGAGGGACTCCATGGGCTACCTGAGCCATTCAACCAGAGACTGAGTCTTTGCCATTGCGGCCAGGTTTTTAATAGATGCTTCTATGTTCAGTCTAGGTCTAGAGAAGGCAGCTGAATTTCATTATAAAACCTGCCAAGCAGGGTGAGTAGCTGCAGACGAATCTAATGAACTAAGGGGATTTCTGAAGGGAGAAACTTGCTGATTGGCAGGCTCACTTGCCCAGGTGTATGGTTCAAGCCCCTTCACCTCCCACTTCAGGCACTGAGAAACAGTCACACTGATAGTCAGGCAGGAGATGAGTTTGACCATTTAATTTATTTTGGGCTGAGAGCTCTGCCTTCACCGAGGCCCTGACTCTCTCCCGCTCCTGGGTTCGTCTTTGGAGTGCACTCACGTCTCAGTCAGTAAATCCAGACATTGCTTGCATAGAATATATTGTATTAAGTTTAAAGAATCCAGTATAGGTGCTACTGGATGCTTGCTCTTTTCTACTGCTACAGACAGACAAACATGACTACTCATCTTGATCTACTTTTAGAGAGAGTTGCAAAACATAAAAGCACTCAAAGTGAACAGACAACAGTACAAAGCAAAACAAATAACCTAGCAGTTGTAAACTAAACTACCTCTCTAAAACTTTAAGAGCTAACTAACTTGAAGCTCTCTGGTCACGTCCAAGAGCTGTTCATCTTACCCATCTGGTATGTGGGCCCTCTCCATGCTGAACTGGTGTAGCATGGAGGCTTGCCAAGGTAAAGAAGAAATTGTAAGTATAGCGAAAACTATCCTATGCTCTGGCTTTGCAACACCTGAAACCAGAAAAGACAAACAGCCTTAATCTTTCATAGCTGGCAGTCGTGTTTCCACCATTTCCCTCCTTGCTCCAAGAGTCTCTGGCCACAAGCAATCTGCAGGGAAGGAGATACTTTGTTTGGCTTGGCTTGCAGCCAGGGTCCCATAACCTCCCCCTGCCCCCATGAAGGATCTGTCGATTTCACCTCCCCTTTTGAGGAGTGATCTCTGCCGGCTCTGTCTTTTTAAACTACCCTCATGTAGAGAGATGAAATTGACAGAGCCCTACACTTGAGCGTCCCCTTGTAAAATGTCTTGTGCAGAGAGACTCTCACCCACTTACTGTTCAGATGTCCAGGACTCTGACTTGTCTAGGAGAATTGGATTCTGCTGGCCTCAAAAAGGCTACCAAGGTGGCTAACAAATTAAAACATAAATAATAAAATCACATTTTAAAACCAACCAAAAAGAACAACAAGCCACCATTAAAACAATTTAAAGCAGAATTAAAATACATATAAAGGCATAAAAACAACAATTAAAACATTGGGCAGTTAGGAAGGATCACTGAGAGAACATCAAACAACACAGAAAGGTCTTCACCTGCCAGCAGAAGACGGCAACAGAAGGGAACAGGTGTATCTTCCTGGGAAGAGAGTTCCAGAGTTTTGGTGCCACTACAGAAGGCCCCGTCCTGGGTTGCCACTGGCTTAATATTAGACAGTGGAGCACCCAAAGGAAGGCCTCTGAAGATCACCGTACTGGTCGGATCGGTTCACAAGGGAGTAGGTGGTCCGTCAGGTATATCGGTCCAATACCATATAAGGCTTTAAAAGTCAACACCAGTACCTTGAATTGTGTCCAGAAACAAACTGGGAGCTAGTATAGATGGGCCAAGACTGGAGTGGTATGCTCGCGCTACAACCCACTCCAGTGAACATCCGGAGGCAGCGTTCTGCAGCAGTTGACGACATTTCCAAGCACTTCTCAAGGGCTGTTATATGATGCTTTTCGGGGCTTTTTTTCAGCAGGAACGTGGGGGAATGGAGTTCCGAAACCTCTTGAAAATGGTCACATGGATGGCGGCCCCGCCCCCTGATCTCCAGACAGAGGGGAGTTGAGATTGCCCTCCGTGCTGCTGGAGTGGTGCGGAGGGCAATCTCAATTCCCCTCTGTCTGGAGATCAGGGGGCAGGGCCGCCAGCCATGTGACCATTTTCTCCGAGGGCAACCCACTGAGTTCCACCACCTCTTTTCCTAGAAAAAAAGCCCTGATGCTTTATATATATATTCCAGATGTCTCCTAGATCGGAGCCCAAAGACTATTTTCATATAAACATCTTAAATATGAGAACTGTATTACTATCTGGTAGAAATAGGGGTCCAAGAGGTAGCAACTTCCCCGTGTCTGCCTGTAAAGCATAGACTCTGGGAAAAAAACTAATAGAAATTAATAACACAGAGTATAGTGGTGAGAGATATTTTTTCTCTACCAGTGCAAAGAAATGTACTATAAAATTATCCACATATGGATCATTCCCTGTATGAAGAACATTGTATTAATATAAACCAAAAATGCTGGTTCAAACCCAAGAGGCATTATTACAACGATAAATATAAAATATATAAAAGTTTTCCCGTTATAAAGAGTGTGTGTTCAGTAGGTTTCTAAAACACCCCAGAGGCTGCTCCAGTCATAATGGCTGAGGCTACAGAGAATTATCTCCCTTTCTTGACTACTTGAATCTCTATCGAGAATAATCCTCCTGACATGAATACCATATAACTGCTGCAAAATGTTATTCTTTTCTATCGTAGTTCTTTGCTTTCTTATCCGCCATACCAAAGCACTTTAGGTTGGATTCCTGGACTTGTTGAAGGGAATCTTTCCCATCTTCCACAGCAGCTGACAGTGCCAGAGGAACCCTAGAGTTTTTGTTGTTGTTTTTTCAAAAGCCACCTGGCAAATAACTTGCTTTGGTGAACAAAACAGGGTGGAAGAGAGATCTTGCTTGATTTTCCCTCTTCACTGCAACTCCCCAATTTTATATGGCTTTTTGTGTATCAGGGTCCTGCAGTGCTGTATTATTCGTAAGGCTGACTAGACTGAAGCCCAGGGGACCTGCAGGGATTAGGGGCCCATCATTTTTTATTTTTTTTTTGCTGAGGCAGTTACCTGTGCCCTAGGGCTCCAATGGTTAAAGGCGCTTTACACTCTGTGCTGTAGCAACACACGTATGTATATATATTTATCCATATATATACTCTCATAAGTTTATTCAGGGCTTTTTTGCTGGGAAAAGAGGTGATGGAACTCAGTGGGTTGCCCTCGGAGAAAATGGTCCCATGGCTGGTGGCCCCGCCCCCTGATCTCCAGACAGAGGGGAGTTCAGATTGCCAAGCAGTGCGGAGGGCAATCTGAACTCCCCTCTGTCTGGAGATCAGGGGGCGGGGCCACAAACCATGTGACCATTTTCAAGAGGTGCTGGAACTCTGTTCCACTGCGTTCCTGCTGAAAAAAAGCCCTGAGTATATTTATATACATTACTCTAATGGCACATTAATGGCACTGGTTCCTTTTTTTGTCCATATCTCTACTCCAATATTCAGGCGACAGTAAGAAATAAAATTATAACCTCAAAATGTACTTTCCTAAAGAGTACTACTCGTGCAATAAAAAGTATTTTAAAAATTGTGAATAGAATTCTTCAGGGGACCCTCAAAATGGATATATGGCTATGTACTGTGGTCTAGTACCTACCGTACCAGGGTCAGGCTATCGGCTGTAGTGGGGTGAAATATTGAAGTGCTGGAGGGCCCCTGAAATACCTGAAAGCCTAGGGGCCCAGCCATGGCAGTCTCTTTTTGTGAATTTATAGGTTTGGAAGATGGACTCATAGGATCTAACGTTAGATCCAGAAAATGCTGAATGAATGTTTTTCAGGTCACTTGCTTGGGTTTTGCACACGTTTTTATGATTCTGGTCTTATTTTATGAATTTTATTTTACGAATGTTCAATAAATAACATTTGCAAATAATTTCAGTAAGTCGACCTCAACATGCTTGCTTGTGGGCACCATAATGCCTGCTGACACCTTTCTGGGTACCCACAAAGTGTTTTTAGAAAGTGGGTGGGATCCGGTGCGGCTTTTGCCCAGCAGCGCTTGTGATTGGCCATTGGCAATCTGATTGGCTGTGCACATTTTAAAAAAGCATTGCTTTGGCTACAGCTGCTATCATAGCACAAGGAACTTAGCTACATGACAGAAGATAAGTTGGATGTAAGCCAGAAAATAGTTTCAAACAATATGCTCATTTAAAAACACATCATGTTAAGCAGCGCTTCTGCAAGATAAGTTGAAGAGATACGGTTACAATTATGTATAACCTTACTCCCTGACATTTCTGGGTTGGCTCCACCTCCTGTGGCAGCCAGTTTTGGCTAGCCACTCTGTGTCAGACTTCCAAAGGTTCTCACAGGCTCAAAACATTTGGGGACCCCTGCAATAACATATATCTTCCTTTCATCTTATGGATTAATAAATACTCTGGTGTATAAGGGTTAGGGTTAAAATGTGGCCTGCAGGGGAATCTGAAGCAGTGTTACACTCAGGGTTTTTTTTCAGCAGGAACACGGTGGAACGGAGTTCCGGCACCTCTTGAAAATGGTCACATGGCTGGTGGCCCCGCCCCCTGATCTCCAGACAGAGGGGAGTTGAGATTGCCCTCCACGCCGCTCAGCGGCGTGGAGGGAAATCTCAACTCCCCTCTGTCTGGAGATCAGGGGGCGGGGCCACCAGCCATGTGACCGTTTTCTCTGAGGGCAACCCACTGAGTTCCACCACCTCTTTTCCCAGAAAAAAAGCCCTGGTTACACCCTGCTAAGTCTCTGTCTGGGCAGCAGATAAGAACATTGTGATAACTTTTACACTTATCACAGTGTTCTTATCTGCTGTCCAGCTAAGGGAAAAAAATATCTCTGGCTTTTAGGAAGAAAAATTCAAAGACAGTTCCTTCTTTTTTTATTTATAATTTATAACTTACAAAACACAACAATACTACATTTCTAAATCTCAACCATTCTTAATACAAAGATATCTATATTCTTGATTATTAAGTTTCATCCAATTATAAAGCATGAGACATATTGTTATAGCAGTGACAGTAATATTTTCAGTGTAACATTCTATTAATTATGCTTACCATAAACCCCTCATTTCCATTTCCATTACATCTTGAAATTTTAGTTTTGTTAATAAAAGTTGTTTTTTTGCCAAAAATTCTAAGAAAGGTTCCCATTTGGCGTAGAAGTTTGTAGTGCCTGCCGGATTGGCTTGAAGATATAACTTTTCAGTTATTTTTTCCATCAGTAAGAGGTCCCAATCCCAAACCTTATTGAACCATGTATTAATCGTGGGAACTCCAATGTGATGCCAGCGAGGTTTTATTAAATCTTGCCTAATAGATTTAGATCCTTCCAAATATCTAAAAATACGATTTCAGGTTTCAAAGGTATTTTGTAGGATGTTATAAGCTCAATCTGAACTAATATCTTATTCCAAAATTCTGTAATCTACCGGCATTTCCACCAACAGTGAGCATAATCACTTACTTACCCACATTGTTCCCAACACAGAGGTGTAATCTTAGAGTATACTCTAGATAGCTTTTGTGGGGTGAGATACCAGAAGTTGATAATTTTGTATGATTGAAGGTTAGTATCAATAACTTGTGAATTGAGTAGTCCGAGTTCCAAATATGTTCCCATTCTGTATTTGAAATTGTAATTTCAAAGTTTTGTTGCCATTTTTTGTGTAAAACAGTACCTGCTGTATCTTTGGTGTGTATTAATAAATTATAAATTTTGGATACTAAACCTTTACGAATGAATTCTTGCATGTTGATAATTTGTTCAAATTCTGATTCTGGTTTGAGCAGTATTTCTTTTAAGAGTTATTCAGCATCTTTTATGGAGGAACACACTGAAGACATCTGCATGTAACAATTTGAAAGAGAATGGATATAAGAAGATTTACAGATGGTATTTAACACTGAAAAAATTAGCAAATGCAAACAGTGACATGTCAAATAAATGTTGGCAGTGTAAAAAACATGAGGGCTCTTTTTACCACATGTGGTGGACTTGTGATAAGGCCAAAGTTTTCTGGTATAAGATTTATGTGGAAATGCTGTCAATTATGAAATGTAATTTGTTGAAGAGCCCGGAAATGTTGTTGCTAGGACTAAATATGCAAAAAGTAAATATGGGAGACAGGACACTGTTATTTTATATGACTGTAGCAGCAAGAATATTGTATGCACAATACTGGAAACAAGAAGACATACCAGAAGTGGAAGAATGGATTCAAAAATGGTTGTACATGGCGGAGATGGACAAAATGACAAGAAAGTTGAGAGGGCAAAATCCAAATGAATTTCTAACTGATTGGAGGAAATTTAAGGACTATCTGGAAAATAAGTGGGATGTGAGAGGACAATTGTGGACTTTAGAGAACTACTAAGAGGTGTGGAGAATGTATATGCACTTTACCTTTGATAATAGGGACTATAGTGTGAATAGAGGTAATGATAAGAAATAAAGGGGTTCTAGTGCTGTTGGAAGTCAAAAAGGGGAAAGGGGGAGGGGGAAGGGATGGGGGGCATATATATCAATCTGAAGGGTAAATGAAATTGTATATTTTAAAGGAATGTATGTTAACCCATTCAATAAAAATGACTTAAAAATGTTATTCAGCCTCTAGTGTCATTTCATATAAAGCGGAAGAGGGCACCTGCTTTTCTCCCATCAAGTTTCTGGGTTGGGCTGAAAAGCCTAAAATATAACCGCTTATCAGGGTGGGACAAAAGGAACTTTATAACTGCTTCTTGAGGCTGCTCAGCCAAAGCAGGCAAACTTAGATTTTGGTGGGAAAATCTGCCTCAGACTGGGGGAGTGCAGGGGAAAGGTGCGTCACAGCCTTCGTCATTAATTTATCACACAATAATTTCCACTTACACATCTCTCCTGAGACCCCTTTGTTCTTGTCCAAACACAGACTGTGTGCACTGTTTCAATGACAGTATCATTTAGTATCACTCTTGACCCACTGGGAATATCATACCCATGCCCTTCATAACTATACTGATTCCCAGATGCATTGATTGAGACTATATGAGATTGAGTGGACATCCAAGAAATCTGATAGTCCAAGCATGTGGTTGAGAGGCTCCTCTCTCCCTTTTCCTTGTATAATTTCAGATGCTCCTCTAATTAAGTGATGAATATCCTGGCTAGACTGTCTAATTGGTAATGCGTGACCCTCTGGGGCCACCAACGCATTGAGTGCCCTTTCTGAAGGTGTTTCCTCTCCCCTTTTCTTTATTATTGATTCTGCCACCGTTTCCAACCCGTTAATTTAAGATATACAAGAGCAATTTCTCATATTCTTTAAGCAAACTGTGGGACAAAATACAGAGTAGGCAAATTCAAATTGAGGGAAAATGGAAGAGCTATGGAAGAACTCTTTCCCCCTCTGCACCATAGTGCACACATCTATCCTCTAGAGCCCCCTCTGTGGTTTTAGGATTAGTGGACCAATCACAAAACACCAAGTCTCCCTATATCAGAGCCACATGATCATATCATCACTTTTGGATTCTCACCAACTTGCTGTCTGAGGGTTCTCCAAGAGACACTTTGGCATAAATTCTTTATATAGATATCCCCCTTTTCTCAGAAAATATGCAAGTCCCTTGTGCATTCAAAAGTCCCATTTTCTATGCCAGGTCAAATCAGAAAATTCTGACCTCATGCCAGGACACATTAATAACTGATTCAAGACTGTTCCTGAACCCTTGATCTAGCATCTGCCCCAAAATGGTTTCTGATGGGAACCATTTTAAGAAACTAAAATATGAAAGCTATCCATACCATTCACTATTCCCAAAGAGTATTTCTTCAGGTTCTCTTAACTAGACCCACCCAATAATGAAGCAAATATTAGCAGAGACCATAATTATAGAAAGGATAGCTACAAAGTATGAAGATTTTGTAGGCACAAAGGGGGAAGTGTGCTCTTTTGTACAATTTCAGATTCAAAAACAGATTAATAATCTACACTACTTTGACTACTTGACTATGTCTATCTGACTCCTCCAAGACTTGGATTTCAGAAGGAGAAATCCCTATCAGTTCTGTTGTTCAGTTCTCTAACCCTTAGCTCTATCCCAACTCACCAATAGCACATCTCTTTAATCACAGAACCTTGGTGGCGAAGAGTGCCCTTAAGTCATAGCTGACTTATGGTGACCCCTGGTGGGGTTTTCATAGCAAGAAACTAACAGAGGTGGTTTGCCATTGCCTGCCTCTGCAGGTCTTTGTCGGAGGTCTCCCATCCAATGACTAACCAAGACCGACTCTGCTTAGCTTCTGAGAACTGATCAGGCTCACCTGGACTATCCAAGACAGGGAAATCATAGAACCGTACAGATGATTAATTACTGAACTTTGTGATTTTCAGCCTTTCCTATAGTTATTTAAGCAACAATATATGTACCAAATCATCAAATTTAAGTTCATTTTCTGGTTTGCTCACCTTCTTCTTTTAAAAACTTATTTAGGGAAGCACATGTTCAAATACTCTTTCTGTGGCAAAATATATAGGGGCAATAATTAAACATCAGAGACATCATATTAAGTAAGATTCTTCCTATTTTAATTTTTGCTTAAGGCAATAGCCATATGAGCAATAATAGATAGATAGATAGATAGATAGATAGATAGATAGATAGATAGATAGATAGATAGATAGATAGATAGATAGATAGATAGATAGATAGATGTTCAAATAATTAAAAGAGAGAGCAAAGCATTTTCATTATTCTCTGCTTCTGGGTTTGGTTCCAAACCATCATTTCCGCTCAGTGCTGCTTCCGGACATTGTGACATTGCTCGGAGTAAATACTCTGCCTGCGTTATTCAAACAATCCCTGATGGATTGACTCTTGGCGGCCAGATGCAGCGCTGTTTCTCTGAGTCCTCCTGTGTCGACTTTGCTTTGCTTTGGGCCCAATTTGGCCTAGCAAGCCTGTTCACATTGACAGCTGGCCAAGAGTCCACTGCCCAGTCCCCAAAAGCCAGAAAGCAAGTCCGGAATCGAGCCAAAAAGTTAGCACTAAATTATATCCTGACAATTTGAATGTATCTATACATTGGCCCATACTCCATTGACTAACAAAACAGAGATGATAAAATCCCTTTGTTCGGAAGGAGAGGGGTCCATTTTGGGTGTCCCATGCAGGGAAAAAGAGCTATTGCAACTTAGCTCCCACTGAAGGCTTCCATTGCCATATGGGACAGACAAAGGGCTAGCTGCCTGAACAAGGACTCCAAGGTAATGGAATAAACTTAAATAACTTGCCTTAGAATAAGATCAACTAAGCGTATGTAGAGAATTATGGACAGGGGAATTGGATGTTTACGGTTTCTTTTGTATTCTTGCTCTATCTATTGCTTTGCTGAGAGTATGTATGTATACTTCAATAAATTCTTTACTATTTTGAACTCTGGTCATTGTTCTCTGTACCACATACAGTTCCGAAGATGCTATTCAGATCAGGCACCAGGGGAAAGAAGGTGGTCAATTGCCAAACCACTAATTCCCCAAGAGTGTGCAGGTGTGGTAAACTGTCCCTGTGATAATCAGTCACTGGACAGTGGGAGTTGTGAGCATGAAGAAAGGCCTTGGAATGGCAAAGCAGGAAGGGAAGCTAGGGCACTGGCCCTGTTAGCAGGTATTTCCTAAGACCCCCAGTTGGTGGCCGTGATACCGAAAGAGAGAGAAAACCCCTCTGAAGGCCAGGCCGGCTGGGAAAGGCACATGTTGCTGGGTGGAGACTTGGGCAGCAGCTGGTTCCCAGATGCCTCAGAGGTTCAAAGGGAACTGGTGCGCAAGGGTCAGCAGGGCCATTCCATCACGTATTCATTCATTTATATCCTGCTTTTCTTTCCAGTAGGGACCCTAAACAACTTGCAATACAAAAGAAATACAATAGAAATAAACAAGAGGAAGGCGAAAGGCTTGAAGCTCCACCTACACTTTACAAAGTTTTTGTGTTTGTTGGGGGACAAGAGAAGGGCTTTGCATAACATGTGCAATGGGAGTTTTATGAATGTTAGGTACATACACACAGGACTTTTTTTTCTGGGAAAAGAGGTGGTGGAACTCAGTGGGTTGCCCTCAGAGAAAATGGTCACATGGCTGGTGGCCCCGCCCCCTGATCTCCAAACAGAGGGGAGGTGAGATCGCCCTCCGCAGGGAGGAAAGGATACAGCTGCTTCTCCCTGCCTGCTTCAGTCACAAACAGAAAAGAACTCGTGTGCATCTGGGAGATACAAAACTCCTATTTCACTTCTATGCAAAGCCCTCCTGCTGTTTCTCACGAACTCACAGACTTTGTAATGTGGAGGAGTTTGAATACGCAGTAGGCCTGTCTCTCTTTCTCAGCTGGTGGATCTCCTTTCCAGGTTTGGCCTCTGACCCTTGGCCCTTTGGCTCTCGCTTGGAACTCTGGGCACACGCCCGGTTCCTATAGCAGAAGAGAAACCAACTCGGCCAGTCCTTTCACAGCTGCTGCAAGGCAACTAGCAAGGTTTTCCCTGCTTCTCACTATGACAATGAAGCCGATAGAGGAGAAGCACATGATGCCACATCTCTAAACAACAAGTGAGCAGCAGTGGCCACAGAAGCGTAGCGATTTTGAGTTATTGGGGGCAATGAATTCCTTACCTCTGTGAGATCAGCTGGTTTCTGTTTGTGGTCTATTTCCGAGTTGAAGCTCAAAGCCATATATGACTGAGCAATTACCTAATATGGGATATTCCAGCTCTCCGGAGGAAGGATTCAGTGAATGAGAGATTGTGGAGAATACAAGGAGGCTACTTGGAAACAAAGACTCCATCTGGGCTTTACTTCTGTCTGCTGACCCAGAACGGACAGAATCCCCAGCTTAAGCTCCATGCAGGCAATTTTGTCCATCAGTGGCTATTTATTTAGAGAGAGTTAAAAATGGCTTGTCACGTTCAGCAGCATCCATAACCAGGGTCTCCCTGTGCCTTGACTTTTCTGATACAGATGCATGCCGCAGTTCAGCCTCTTAAGAGAAACAAACAACATTAGAAATTCTGACAATGGCTTGGACATATTACAAGCTGAGCTATACTACTGAAATGACAACATTTTTGCATCTCCTTTTCCTGCCGCCGTTTTCTGAGCCCCTGAAATTGTGTCCGCATCAGTCAGTGCCTCCCTCAAGCATTACGGAGCATAGGAACCGAGCCATGATATCTGCGCAGTTCTTATGGCCATCTCTTCATCATCTTTTTGTTTTGCTTTATTTAAATTTTATGCAATGAACAATACAGATTTTCCACTGAAAGTATGGTGCAATTTTCCACAGTATATACAAATCTGCACGAGTCCCTTTGCCAGCCTTTACCTATGTGAGACTCCCGTAAAAGTGGGGTGAGAGAGTTGCTCATTGGTGTAAGAGTGAGCTTCTGTCCTGCCCATTGCACCCTTTTATGTCTCACATTATTGCTGGGGGCCAAAAGGCTTGTTGGCTGTCTGTGGGCCAAGCTAGAAGCGATGAGTTACACTTGAAAGGCAAGTGAACAGACTCACATGTATTCCTCCCTGTTCACTTGCACTCCACTTGCGCTCCACTTGATCACTACGTGAACAGGGAGGAATACATGTGAGTCTGTTCACTTGCCATTCAAGTGTAATTTGTCACTTCTAGCTTGGCCCTTTGCTTGCTGGAGTTTTGAACTCCTGTCTGCTGGAATCTCTGAAATATGTCACTTGATGGGCTCCTGCATGGTGGAGATGCACACCTCCCTCTGATGTGCATCTGGGGTTTTGTGTATGTGATGTGTAGCATAATAATAATAATATAATAATAACATTCGATTTATATACCACCCTTCAGGGTGACTTAACAGCCACTCAGAGCAGTTTACAAAGTATGTTATTATCCCCACAACAAACACCCTGTGAGGTGGGTGGGGCTGAGAGAGCTAGAAGCTGTGACTCACCCAAGGTCACCCAGCTGGCTTCATGCAGGCCATGATGTCATGGAGCTGTTTTGTCACCCTGGGCTCCTTCAATGCAGAGCTAATGTGAGGACATCAGTGTGCAACACCACGAATGGTGGTGGTGAGTCGTGGAATAACCCGTGGAACAGCCAATGCATTTCAGTGTGGCTACATTATCTATTGTTACTACTTTTTTTTTTTTGCTTAAATCCTTTGCTGGTATTGCAGGGCCACTGTACAGTAACTCTGTAGACAATCCAATTATTTCTTTTTCGGCAAGACAGAAGTAAGTACAACAGTTCAGTTTCTCATCAATCTAATTTCAAAATCCTCTTGCTAGTGCTCTCGCTCTAAAAAGAAGTTCCATTCCCATCATTCCGTAATGATCACGATCGAGTTTCTTACCATGGTCAAGAAACGTAACCCAGACATCATGCAGCTTTAACCATGGGCTGGAGGCACAGCTTACTCAATAGGATATCCACAATAGTATCTAAACACTGAATTGACTTGCTACCATAATTAATTTAATAATTAATAATAATAATTTAAAACTGCTGTTTGCTATTGTTAGCCCAATATGTACAAACTAATAATGCGCATGAAGGGACCAAGTCCAGAAGGAAAAGCAAAGCTTTAATGCATTACAGTTGAGGAGAAACATTCCAAGTTTCCCCCCAGAAGCTGGGTCACATGCAGGGCTTATATACTTGTTGAGGGTTCTGCTGGAGTGTATCAGAGAAGGTACACGGTTCTATTCAGTGGTTAATACTAGAGATGGGCACGATCCCCCCCAAATAAACTATCCAGCTGATCATGGATCGGTGCCAGCGATGATCCCGAATTAACGATCCACGCCAATCATCTCCTGCTCCCGATCCGTGGATTGTGGACCGTGGATGCCACAGCAGGGCACGCTGGTATTCCCAGCTATGTGGGAAGGTGGGTTGTGGCGGTGGCTGACTCTCTCAGTCTCTCTCTTTCTCTCCAAAGGCTAGAAAGTAGCAAGCAAGAGCTCTGTCCCACTCCACTGCTCGCAGAAAGTGAACCCCAGCCTGGGAGCCCATGGCATGGGTCCCATTCAGCAACACAGGAGGTCTGTGTTTGGCTGTCAGAGCTGCCTATCAGGGTTTGCAGGGATGAGATTGGAGTGCCCATGGCTACAGAACACCCCCTTCCCCCTCCCTCCCCTGGGTATCTTCTCCCAACTTGTGACTGCTTTGCTGCTCCGTGGTTGGAAGGAAGCCCTGCTGATCAAGGAAAGCTGGGCTTCCATTCGGGTTTCCAGGGTGACGGAAGGAGGGCAAACCGAGCTCAGGCATTCCCCTGGCTCCGTTGCCAGGGGAATAGATTGCTGGTGCCTGAGTGTCTAGATCCCCGATCTGAGCCCGATCGCCCCGATCCAGGCCTCTCCCTACCGCTGGATCGTTGGCTGTGGACGATCACGATCTGCCGGTTCACGATTGCGTGATCACCATTATCGTGGGTTTTTTTCGATCGTAATGCGGATCGTGCCCATCTCTAGTTAATACATCAGCTACAAAGTTTTGTTCTATTGCTTTGGAGTGTTAATACATTAACTACGAGGTTTTGTTGCCAAGTAGGCCCCCTCCCCTGCTTTGAAGCCTGCTATGAACTGTGTTAAAGTTTCCTGCATTACTGTTTCACTGCTGCACCAAAGACTGCTTGGCACGTGTGTGCTCTGATACACGTGTCAGTTTCCTGCCTGCGTGTCAATTACCTTGCTGCTGCTATAGACTGTGTAGTTTACTGACTCCATGTTTGGTTAACTGCACAAAGGACTCTCTTTCTGGGCAGCCCTGCCCTGACCTGTATCTGGAATTCCCAGTGGGTGTTTGGACTTTGCTACAAGTGTGCCCCGTGCCTGCATTGCCATCTGCCACGGACCGTGCCTGTTCCCTGCCTTGGACTGTGTTTTAAAGTGCTGTTCCCCCTGCCTCCATGGAAGCCTGCCTCATATGGGCCCAAGCCGCTGCTAGCAGCCGGGCGCCTGCCGGGGAAACCTCCAGCGAGCCTGGCTAGGCGCTCCCTGGTCAGTTCCCGCCTGGAGCCTCCCGCGGGCCGGTCGCCAAGCTTGCCCTTGCTACCGGGCAGCCTGCTATCCAGCCCCAGCTATGCCCAGCCGGCATCCATGTTCTCAGGCAGCCAGAAGACCCTGGGAAGAAGACTGCTTTGAGAAGCCATTTCGGCGAAGCGGGCACACCACGTCCGCAGCGAGAGCCCCTCGCCCCGCTCTGCATATCTTAGGAGCCGCCCTGGAGAAGGAACTAAGTGCCGACCATCCCAAGCACTTAGAGAATGCATCTCAAAGAAACCTCCGCATTCCAAAGCTGATGACATCAGGACAAGCCCTGTCCGCTGGAACATCCTTTCAGCCCACTTGGATTTCCCCCTCCCTCTTTTGTCCCCTCTTCCTGAGGTGTCACTTATCACAATCTGATTACCAAAGTGGCCCATCCAAGCCATTCAGTAGCCCATTAGACCCTTTGTTTTAATCTGTGAGAACCACCAAGTACAGCACCAGCCCCAGGGTACGTTTTGGGGTATTTAAGCTGGTCTCTCAGACCACTCGGTGCTCAGGCCATTCCCTATCCAGACCTCCTTGCTGTCCGTCTGTGGTCCCAGTGCTGGCATTGGGCCACCCCCCCTCGCTGTTGGGTCTCTGCTTCGCTTCAGGATAAGTGAGTATTCCCCCTATCATCGTTGGGAACCAGCTAATGCGAATGTCTCTATATTTCCTACTCTGTATTTCCTAGACCTTGTATGTTCTTTGTATGATTGTGCAAGCTAGGCTTACGCTACACTCAATACACGTGTTTGGACCTTACTCCTTGTCTGCCTCTTTTTCACTAGAGTGTCTGGGATCGGGACCTCCGTAAACATAGGTTATGATCCTCGCTTAATATTAATAGTTACAGACTGCTGCAGCTAATTCCCCATTATAATAAAGAGCAGTTCTGGTAACAGTTTACAAAGCCCTGATAATACATCAACTACAAAATTTCACTTTGTTGTTCAAGAGGAAAAACATTTTATGGAAATTCACAGTTCCCTTTCATCTATGGCAGTCCATACGAAGGTCAGTTGTGACCTGTCATGGACTGATCAGCACATTTCTTCTGCCCAGATGCCTTTATGGCTTTCATTGAACCAAACTCAAATCCATCACTACGGGGTACAGTGAAGTCTTTTTCTTGGGGTCACTTCTCTACCCTTCATCCCTGCAACAGGGTGTCCCAAGCCCACTGGATTGTCTCATTGAGACATCATGATTTTAGGCAGCTCATCATAATTCCTGGAGATAGGTATTTTCTTGACCCAAATCCCCTTGTACATGATGGCCAAACAACACAAATAAACTAATAAAAATCTTCCAATGAAAGAACAATTGCTAAATCCTCGCAGGACTCTTCTATTCCTTTAGTGTGCAGGCTATTTGAGGACATTTAGTGGCAGTTCCAGCCCAAACTTGTTTATGCTTTCTGAGCTGGTATTTGAGTCCAGTAGCACCTTAAAGACTAACCAACTTTACTGTAGCATAAGCTTTCGAGAACCACAGTTCTTTTCGTCAGAGGAATAGAGGGTATGAAGAAACAGGCCATATATATATATATATAGGTGGTGAGAGGAGGGGGGAGTAGATGCAAATCAGTTGCAAAAGACATGAAAGAGGTGGAGGGCACAATCCAGGCTGGGTCTGACCCCTCCCCTCCATAGCTGAATCTGAATAGAATGCCTGAAAGGGGGATATGGAGGGGAGGGGTCACACCCAGCCTGGATTGTGAGCTCCACCTCTTCCATCACTTTTGCAACTGATTTGCATCTACTCCCCCCTCCCCTCACCACCTATATATATATATATGGCCACTTTCTTTGTACCCTCCATGCATCTGACGAAGAGCACTGTGATTCTTGAAAGCTTATGCTACAATAAAGTTAGTTAGTCTTAAAGGTGCTACTGGACTCTTTACTATTTTGCTACTACAGACCAACATAGCTAACTCCTCTAGAGCTGATTTTTGTTCCAATAGAAGTGCTTTATATATCAATGCTTTAGCAACAAACTGGATCTAAGTCAGTGTTCAAGCCACTAAAGTAATAATAAATTATCCATACCATTATGGATATTTTTTCATGTTTGGAGCACTTTGTAAACATTATCTATTTAATGAAAGAAGGAGAAAATTTATTTCAAGAGATGAGAGTTTTTTTTCTTGGCTGATGGAAGAGAACACGGAACTAAATATTCCAAGCCGTATATGAACACCTTTCTTCTAGCTACTCATTTGTTCGCTGGATAATGAGCAGGCTGCTTAAAATCCAGCACATTTATGGATTCAGCACCTACTTTTCTGATTCGATAACTCCCTGGTTCAGATCTTATCGGATACCCCCTGATGGTGAGTGGTTTCCTCACTGACATATGAAAATAATAATATTGACCTCCCTACATTCATCATTTTAACTTGAAGTCTGATTAGGTTATGGGCACAATTCCTAAACAGAATTACACCATTCTATGTCCATTGAAGTTAATGATCTTAGAAGTTTGTAACTGTTGGAAGAGGAGGATTCAATGCTGTCCCTTTCCTCAGGTCTCAGAGGGGGACAAACCAAAGAGTTAGATAGAGAAGTCAGGGCACTTTCTTTACTGTTTACTGCTCAGTTCTTTGATATGTAGCTTGCTATTCACAGGATTTCCTCCTCCTGACTTCTTCCCTCTCACTTCTTCTCTTCCTGGCATTGTTCCAGGCAACACCTCTCTCCTTCTCCTCTCTCCATCTTGGCAGCATGGATGCAGGCCTTGCCCCAGCATCTATGCCCATCCTTAGACTAGATGGGTAGTTAGGATCTGTCTCTCCTCCTTTCCTATCAGAGTATGGAGTTCCTGCAATAAAGAACACTTATTTCTTTTCTAAATATAAACCAAGTGTATGATTTTATTATTTTCTCTCCTGCACACACACCAGCCAGCAGAACCAGCTCACAACTAGAGATGGGCACGATCTGCATTACGATCGAAAAAAACCCACGATAATGGTGATCGTGAAATCGGGATCTGGCGAATCATGCTCAGGCACGGCCAACGATCCAGCAGTCGGGAGGGGGGGGCTGGATTGGGGCTTGATCGGAGCAATTGTGCTCGGATCAGGAAGCCAGACACTCAGGCACCAGCAATCTATTCCCCTGGCAACGGAGCCAGGGGAATGCCTGAGCTGTGTTTGCCCTCCTTCTGTCGCCCTGGAAACCCGAATGGAAGCCCAGCTTTCCTTGATCAGCAGGGCTTCCTTCCAACCACGGAGCAGCAAAGCAGTCACAAGCTGGGAGAAAACAGCCGGGGAGGGAGGGGGAAGGGGGTGATCTGTAGCCATGGGCACTCCAATCTCATCCCTGCAAACCCTGATAGGCAGCTCTGACGGCCAAACACAGACAGCCAAACACAAACACAGATGCTGCCGGCATCAGCCACCATTCCTGTATCGCTGGGAACAGCGGGGCGCCCCTCCGCTTTTGCCTCCACGATCCACGATCCATGAATCGGAAACAGGAGGTGATGGGTGTGGATCGTTAATTCGGGATTGTCGCTGGCGCCGATACACGATCAGCTTGATCGGTATTTTTTGGGGGGATTGTGCCCACCTCTACTCACAACCACCTATAATCACGCTTCCTATGCCAAATGATAGACTCTGCTAATGGCCCAAACATAGAATCCTTTAATACATAGAATCCTTTAATTAGGTTTCTCGGGCCTACATAACGATTTATTTTATCAGTAACTCTGCTTAGGATTGCACTGTCAGTGTGCTAAGTTTTCCTTCTAAAGCTCTAAACCATGTATTTGTTTGGAGGAAAGAAATGCATTCTACATAACTTACAAGGCACCTCTTCCTCTATGACCACATGTTTGTGGATTTCTTTAGGAGGAGAATTCATTCAAGATGCTATTAACAAAAGGAATTCAAACTAAACATGTGATCATTAAGGCCTTTTAGTAAGGAATATTTTTGGAATAACTTTGGAATATCTTACACTAAGCAGCTCTACTGCATGCTGTATCTGCAGTATTTTAAGCTTTTCTGCAAGGAAGTTTGCCTACCTACCCTGAAATGAAGACAATATACCCCAACGATTAGGGTTTATTGAAACTTCTGAAAGGCACCTGAAAATGCAGTCAGTTAATCCAGGATTCCTCAGAGGCTGCCCAATCAAATTTGCCAGCAATTGGGCAATCCACCCTGGCTCAGTGCAGCCAACAGCAACACCTTGCTTTTCCTTGCCTGCATCAAATTGTGCAGAGATACTGCCTATTAACTCCCTTAATCTAAAACGTGCAGTATAAGAGGTCAACAAACAATGTGCAGCACAGAGGCGTTTACGTCTCTAAGCTTTCCAATACTGTTCAGCCCAAGAGGGCTGGTTTGGGTGCCTCCCCTCAATCCTTAGATGCCCCAGGGTGCTTGCCAATCTAAACAAAGAAGAAGAAGAAGAAGAAGAAGAAGAAGAAGAAGAAGAAGAAGAAGAAATGAAGAAAAATAGCAAATGGTGCAAAAGGAAAAAGCTTTAATAATTGTACACCCCCTACGTGTTGCGCATACAGCTTCATCAGGGGGTACCAATTAAAACAAAATGTAAATTAATAATTAGAACATCATCTCAAACGTTAATAATACATATTGTTAAAATGCAGGACGATTTCACAGAACATGCGCAAAGTGCAATTTATAATACATACTTAATATCTAGATAACTGAACTAACGTTAACATTTACTGCTTATTTCATAATCACAATTTTTTTTGTTTAAATTGTTTATGAGTAAACATTCCAAAAACTAACTGACCTTCCAAATTCCTTTTAGCATCTTTCCCGTATATGCACTGGGCTTGCCGCCATTCTTTTCTACGGCTGATTCCGCACACGTTGGATAATGCACTTTCAATGCACTTTATCAATCGTTTGAGGTGGATTTTTTGTTCCACACACAAAAAAATCCATTCCAAATGATCTATAAAGAGGATTGGAAGTGCATTATCCAACGTGTGCGGAATCAGCCTACGTGAGCGTTTGCCAGGAAATGGCATTTAACCCATTAAAGTGCAGAGTTTTGAGTTTTAAAATCCATTCAGCTTCCTTCCTCAACAGAACTCTATCATTCTGTCTATTACATTTAAATATAACCCAAAACAAGAAGTTTGTGGGTTTACGATTGTGCTCTAAGAAACGTTCTACCAGAGGAGCATCAGTTCTTTTGTGTGATATGTTACTTGTGCGTTCAGAGAATCTAAACAACAGAAAGCATCGTCCTGCATTAATCCTGCCTACCCCAACAAGGTCTAACCTGTCTGAAATGTAGCTGAATTTGCTCTAATGTCTCCCTTATTATCTTTTTCTCCCTTGTCCCATCACAGTTGGGATAGTAAAACTCCCCAGAATGGAGAATGGCATATTCTTTTTTCTTACGGTCTGCAAAGTGTACGGATAGCAATAAAAATCATCATAATCAAAGAAAGGTTCAAACCAGCGAATCTGCCATGTTGTATTGAGTCCTTGCTTCCTTGTTCCATCAAGAAGTCAGAGAACTACCCGCCTCCAAGAAGATAATCAGCTGGTTACAGTTGATTAGGCAGAGAAGCTTGCTTGGATAAGTGGGCATGGCCAGATTTCTCGGCTGCTGCTCGCTTGATGGAAATCTGATCAGAAACACTTGCTGAAGTCCTTTAGAGAGAAGTGAATTTTCCCGTTTCCACTCCATAACTGTACTGGCATTCCAGTACATTCCAGTACACTGCAGCTTATTTCCAACTTTGCTAAGAGAATTTCTAAACACCTGATTCAGAGCCTGCACATTTATTCTCCTATCACTTCTCTATTACAATCTTTTCCCACAATGCATGTAGGGATAAAAACTCTGCCTAAAAAGTAACCCTTTGTCCAATTGTGTGCAACTTCTTTTTTTCGAGGCACACTGTGTTCTCCTGCATCTTAGTAAAATACTACGCGGTGAAAAAGAAAACTTGATAGAACAGTTCCATTGCTCTTTGCTGTGTTTTATCTATGCTTACATATGCTGAAGAAACATAGAGAGGGGAAAGATGCCACAGGACAGAAAGCTGCCTGCATGCCAGCACTCTACAAAATTTGGAAATAAACAGCAGGGCAGTGGCATATTTCCACTGTTCCTCTTTGTGGGCTCCTCTTTGGAAATTAGACCAGTGGTTTAGAACTCCAAAATCAGCTGACACATTCAGCTAAAGTGAAATTTGGAAGATTCCCTAAGGGTTGTTAAAGTATCTCAACTCTAGCATGTCTATTTCATCTGACATTGCAGCAATGGCCTCCCTTTGTTGAATATGCTTTGTTCTCTCCTTGCAGGGCTTTTTCTTTACCTACATGTCCTCTCTTCCCTTTGGAGTAGGGGAAGAATCTATATACATTAGAAATAGTATTGACAGCAAATGACACATTTTAAAATGGCTTTATTGATTGCATAAAGATGTTTCACAGTTGTTTTGATCTCAGTGGCTCAATACCATTTCCTTCCTATCCGTTTACCAAATCCCCTACTTTAGTATATTTGTTTCCTTTACTAAGTATATTTATTTGCTGCTTTTCTCCACAATGGGTCCCAAAGCAACTAATGAAATACAATAAAGCAGAATAGAAAAACTTACAGTTTAAATAAAGCAAATAAAAAAATCCAGCTATAACTTTGGCTGGTTTTGAAGCTATCAGCCAGCATATTTCAAGGCCGCAGGGTCTGAGTCAATAGCCAGGGGCTCTTCAGCTCCTGCCCATCAGTTCACACTCATGAGTTCATACATGTGCCACTCCCAAGTTTACATGTAGAGTTAGGAAGACTGAGACGGGATCTGGGGAAAGGGCCGCAATGAGCTGCCTGCAGTGAGGACAACCGAAGTATTTCTTTGTTTTCTATGCCATGCATCTTTAAAAATATCTTATGTATTGCTCGGAACAGAAGGACTGGCAAAAAAGTAAAAAAAAAGTATCTTATGTAATCTGACATTTTGCTCATCTTCGCCGCCAATGTGAGCTCTTTTTTAACTATCACACTTCCATTAAATCCAGCGGAGGGCAGGCAAGATCCATCTAGTGCTGGGAAGGGTGGGGGGTTGCAAGGGATTCCATCCTGAGATGTTTTCTTTCCTTCTGTCAGTTTCATACCAAGTATAGTCTTTTTGATGCAATTACCTTAATGAGGCTGCAGGGGGAGGGGCACAAAAAAGTAATCATTGCTGTAACTCGCATTTAAAGAATAGCAAGCAACAGTTTCAGAACATAACCTTGGTGGCTCTTTAATGAGAAAATCCTTCATTTATGTTTATGCAACAATATTTGACACAGTAATAGTGTGACAGAAAAGAAGTGAGGTATCTTTGGGTGCTCTTCAAAATCCGTACGTAGAATAGTGCCTTCATTTGCATGCGGCGATATGGAAAGCCTGCTCAAAAGACACGTTGCCGTTTTGCATCCTTACCATCTACACATAATTTGTATCTCTATTATTCAGGCATGTTACTCCACAAAGTCTCCCCTTCTTTTGGTGAGCAAACTGTGCACGCCCGGCTTGAATTCTTTGGTAACCAGATTCCTGTGGATGATGAAAGCAGATCGGTTGCAGCTCAGAGGCTTATCTTTAGGCTGTCGTTCAGTGTGTCGAGGGAACATTTTAAAAAGACCAGTCAGCTAAGAAAAAGAAAGCACAACAACTGGCAGGATTGCTCCATCATCCCAGCCATGAATTAATTTCCTCCCGTCTGTGAATTGTAAGGGACTGATCACTGAGGATGGGAGACATTTATCAATGTGTGGTGTGCTTCTGATGGCTCCAGTTGCTCAGGAGAGAAAGAATGGCTGATTCTTTGTTCTTGGAAAAACCCATTGGGAGCTGCACAAATGCTTTTCTGTCATGGCATCAGACCAGCTTTTGAAAACTTTTCATAGCTGAGACATCCTTTTTTTCCAAATTAAACTTAGAAGCGTGCAAATATATGAACAATGCAATCTTCAACAGAGGGATACCTGGTCCGTTGAAGTCAGTGGGCTTAGACAGGGTCACACTGTTTAGGATCCAGAGGAGTTAGCCGTGTTAGTCTGTAGTAGCAAAATCAAAAAGAGTCCAGTAGCACCTTTAAGACTAACCAATTTTATTTTATTGTAGCATAAGCTTTTGAGAATCAAGTTCTCTTCATCAGATGCCTGATCCGAACTGTGATAATGTGATAACATTATCACAGTTCGGATCAGGCATCTGATGAAGAGAACTTGATTCTCGAAAGCTTATGCTACAATAAAATAAAATTGGTTAGTCTTAAAGGTGCTACTGGACTCTTTTTGATTTTACTGTTTAGGATGACACTTAAAAAGTCAGAAAGGCCCAGCCAGCGAAGAGAATGCCGTCCCCCAGGGTTTCTGTTCTGGGAAAAGAGGTGGTGGAACTCAGTGGGTTGCCCTCGGAGAAAATGGTCACATGGCTGGTGGCCCCACCCCCTGATCTCCAGACAGAGGGGAGTTGAGATTGCCCTCGGCGCCAAGGGCAATCTCAACTCCCCTCTGTCTGGAGATCAGGGGGCGGGGCCACCAGCCATGTGACCATTTTCAAGAGGTTCCGGAACTCCGTTACACCGCGTTCCCCCTGAAAAAAAGCCCTGGTTAGAACAACACATTACACAGTACAGAACACAACAGCATTCTGTAGCTTCGTTTGGGTGCTCCTAGTTTAGTTTAGTTTATTTGATTTTTAACCCGCCTTCCCCACAAATGAGCTCAGGGTAGGGTATAAGAACAGTAAAAATACATAGGATAAACAATAATCTCAGAAGCATAACTTACAAAATTAAAATCAAATACATTCACACATAACAAAATGGTGCCCCTTAACACTTCCCTGCCCACCAACATGGAGAAAAGAGGAGGAGGTGTGAGTTGATATTACACAACAGCATTGTATATGTGGGGGGCAATCATTATACAGAGGACTAAATAGCGCCCCCGGGGGCTGGTAGGAGACCAGTAGGGAGGCTCCTTTGATGGACATAATTCTGGCCTCAACCATATGCCTGGTGGAACATCTCTATCTTACAAGCCCACCGAAAGGATACAAGATCTTGGTGGGCCCGGGTGTCCTCACACAGAGAGTTCCCCCAGGTTGGGGCCAGGACCGAAAAGGCCCTGGCCCTGGTCGAGGCTAGCCAAGCCTCTCTGGGGCCAGGGACTACCAGTAGGTGCTTACCGGCTGATCTCAGCGCACTCCGGGGAGTATATGGGAAGAGACAGTCCCTCCGGTATGCTGGTCCCAGTCCGTTTAGGGCTTTATTGGTTAAAACCAAAACCTTGAACCTGATCCAGAATTCCACGGGAAGCCAGTGTAGCTGCTGCAGAATTGGAGTGACAGGTGCCCACCAGGACACGTGCAGCAGCATTCTGGACCAGCGGTATTTTCTGGGTCAGACCCAAGGGAAGCCCTGAGTAGAACAAATTACAGTCGTCCAATCTGGAGGTGACCATTGTATGGGTTTCTGTGGGTTTGCCTCTGCGCATGGTGTGCCAGTCACATTCTCCACTTTCCCTGACATCTCTCTCTGAATCTTCCCATCCCGTCCTAAAGAGAACAGCATTTCTGATGCCTTTCTCAATTTTCTGTACAAATTTGTGTCAACAGGATTGGTGTTTTGGGGGCATACTGGCTGGGGGAGAGTCCACATTGGAGTGTGTGGAATAACCAAATGGATCCGTTCCAAGCTGGTACCAGCCAACCCAGAACAGATCAGTAATAGAACAGAATTATTCTAGAACTTCTGGAACTGAAACAGAAACTTTCTTGATGCACATACTTGCATATTTTCCCGTAGACTTTAATGTTAAACACAGGCACATTTCATTGCCTCAAAAACAGGGACCCCTTTATTCTATCTGTCTGATATTTAACACTGTAGATGGCTTAGTGGAGTACGGCAATCTCCCTGAGGTTTGTCAAGTTCAGATAACAAACCTGGAAACTACCAACCCGAGAAATGGGGTTGTGTATTTCCACTGAAATCGATGGGAAATAATAACAAAAGAGAATTATGAAAATGAAACAATAACAAAAGAAACAGTAATAAAACATAACCCTTTAAAACAATCCAATAATAAAACAGTCCATTTTCTAATTATAATAAAAATGAAAACAAAAAGTACTTCCCTTCAGAAGTCTGTAATATAGAACCACAAAGAAAGCTCAGTATCTCTGGTGCAGGACGGGGAAGTTGCACTGGGTGCTTGGAAAGAGGTGAAAACACACACAAAATGTTAACACCAATATAATTACTTAAAGTTGGTTGAAGTAACAGATAAGTCCCCCTCCCCCATTGGGATATGGGCTTCCAATCTCCTTTGTGAAAAATATATCTTGTGGGGGGGGGGGAAGCATCCCACAATGGTTCCTTTTGGGGGTACAGATGTTACGTCATATAAATGTAATTAATATGGATAACTTGTACATGGCTCAATGCCGGTTGGATCTGACTGTTTAATTTGGATAATGATTCCTCTAAACTCCGATGTAATATGCAGTGGGGGAATGGGAGGATTTGGGAGGAGGACTGTGGTTTACAACCACTCGTACTAAGATACTGTGAAGAGGTCTGATACGTACGGAAAGGGTGTCTGAAATACCTCTCAAGGAGCAATTCCGCACACGTTGGATAATGCACTTCCAATCCTCTTTATAGATCATTTGGAACGGATTTTTTTTATGTGCGGAACAAAAAATCCACCTCAAACGATTAATAAAGTGCATTGAAAGTGCATTATCCAACGTGTGCGGAATCAGCCTATGACACCTTTAACAATGCCAATGGGGTGACAAAAGAAAAGGAAAGCCTTTCAAGTTTGGCAAGGTGTCCTGTTTTCCTGAGAGTGTTAAAGGAATGTATTTGTATACATCTGAATTTTTAATTTTTATTTATTTGTTTAATTTATTGTCCGCCTTTCTCACTGAGATCCAAGGTGGATTACACAGTGCAAGTGAACTACAATACCATCAATAGGTAGGACATTCACCAAGCAGGTACAATAATGAACAACAGTCAGGACATTTGGTGAAAATAGATACAACAGGGCACAGTAGCAGAAAATTTAAAGATAAGTATAAAGTCAAGCATAGAGATGAAATCTTTCTGAAACAATTTACTGATTTACATGGCATGTTAAGCAACATGGAGTGTGACTACAAGTGACTTTCTTCACGTGGAGAACACTAGATCTTTCTTGCAAGGTTACCTGGGAAGTGAAGTCCAAGTGGTCCTTCCCCTCTCTGTTAGAATCGCTGTCTAAAGAGCCACAAGAGGGCTTCGTTTGGGGGCGAGCAGCTGCTACTTTCTCCCAGGGTGTCCTGCGGGCTGCCTGCTCCCGGGGAGCTGCTCTGGAGAAAGCGGCAGCCTCAGCGAAGCTTCAGCCACAGCGACAGTGGAAGGATCTGCTGCAGATTCTTCCGCTGTTGCTGCAGGCAGCGATTCTAACAGAGAGGGGAAGGACCACTCGGGCTTCACTTCCCAGGTAACCTTGCAAAAAAAATCTAGTGTTCTCCATGTGAAGAAAGTCACTTGTAGCTTTGCTCATGGAAACTCCCTAGTGAAACATATCTGCATCAGTACACAGTATCCAATAGCATAGCATATAGTCCCTGTCCCTGCCAAAGCATCCCTCTGAGCTATTTCTTATGACACAGTCCTATAGTCTGGGTAGAAAGCCCGCTGGAATACTTTAGTTTTGCGTAGTTTGCAGAAAGCCAGGAGAGTGGGAGCTTTCCTGACTTCCTCAGGCAGGCCATTCCATAAAGTGGGGGCCACCACAGAGAAAGCAAGTGTACGAGCAGCTGTTGATTTTGCCCAGCTGCAGGGGAGTATCTGCAGGAGCCCCTGTCCAGAGGAGCGAAGCTGCCAGAGTGAAACATAGGGGGAGAGGCATCTGTACGATATGAGGGGCCTAGGCCATGAAGGGCTTTGAAGGTGATAGTCATGATGATGACATGGAGCATTTGCCATGGATGCTGAAGTCACCCAGAACTATCAGTCTAGGTGTCTCCAGTACCACGTGTGAGCGCACCTCTGCTAGATCAGAAGGGGTGCTTACGGGGGGAGCTAGGTGGCTGGTGGTAGACTAGCAGAGTACCCAATCTATCTTTAGTTCCCAGTCTAAGGAGCATAACAGTCAATGTGTGCTATCGTTTGTACTGGGAGCCTGCAGACGCTGAAAGTCTCCCAGAGTACAGTAACATCTCCCCTGCTGGCTGTGTGGGGTTGGTGGAGGGCCGCATAATCAGGTGGAGTTAACTGGGTGGGTTTTATCGAAGGAATACCATGTTATTGTCTTCCAACCATATCCCATTCATGCCAACAAGACAAATTTTCTTCTCCTTCAACAATGCGTTCAGGCAGGCAGATTTGCGCCTCACTGATCTGGCCTTGCCTAGCGTTAGAGAGAAGGTGGGGGAAGAAGAAGCCCTTTCATCATCAACTCTAGGGATGCTATGGAGGCAGTGGGCAGACTTGCCTGATCTTGGCCATCTTTGATAAAACCCAGCCAGATATCTACCAGCTCCCATCTGTACTGGGATAGTGCACACATCAGACATTCTACTCCAGGTAGAGATCGCCCCCACAACTGAGAAAGAGATACGTAAACTTCAGGTAATTTACAGTCAAGAAGCTGGAATCCAGAGCTAACCAAGCAGCAATCCAGGGCTACAGTCAAGATGTGCTGACGTTAACATTTTCCAACAAGTGTCGCTCCGTGCCTGCTGTTCCTGTTTTCCAGGTATTGTTTCTGGTGTAGGTCTCCATTTTTTGAAATGGACCTTTCTTTGAGATGCTAGCATGGATCATGGAAGCTTGTGTAAGAGTAAAAATCCATACATTGAGAACGTCAGTGCTTAGAAAGAATGGGTTGCCCGTTGTAAATGACGGTGGGGGATCACGCAGAATGAACTTTTATATTATACTGAGTTCCCTGTTTATTTCTGTTTTATTTATGTCATTTATAGGCCACCTTTTTCACTGAGACTCAAGGCAGATTACACGGTGTGAGATTAGTATGATCAATATCAAGGACATTTGCATAAACAGTGCCAGAGGGTAAAGAGATAAAGGTTCAGAAGGACACAGCATTAGTAGGAATCCAGAACAACATAGCGGTGAGGTCTCTGGTCCCTGACTCATTAGCGGATCATCTGAGAGCCCCTCCCTACAGTACAGCCCTCCTATCTGAGTAAAAAGCCCTTTTGAATCATTTGGTTTTGCATCGTTTGCAGAAAGCCAGGAGGGCGGGGACTGGCCATTCCACGGGGCGGGGGGGGGGGCTACCACAGAGAAGCCCACGTACAGACTGCTGTCAAATTTTCCGGGGTCCAGAGTGGCACCTAAATCATGTTTTAATTTATACAAAACCACTTAACTCTCTGAGTCAGTGAGATTTGTTCTTCGTGGAGACATTTGGAGAAATAGTCAAACAAGAGTGTGAGGGAGATGGCTGCAGCGATGCTGTTGAGACCCGAACCGCCGTGTCACTGTTTGTGGCTGGAGAGTTCCCCCCCTATACTGTGTATAGAGAGCTGTGTGTGTTTTCTGCATACATATCCCATCTCTCCTGATTCTTGCATATTCAGATAGACTACCTTGTCCCCAGGAGGTTCTAGCTCTGGAAACATTTAATATAGACCTTGTTCATCAATGCAGTCATATGATCAATTTGAGGGCTTTTTTTCTGGGAAAAGAGGTGATGGAACTCAGTGGTATCATATGAGCTCACGTTTTGCGTGCACGTGCTCCAAGGACCGTGTGATGAATGTCACATCCAGGAAGTGATGTCATCAGGCAGGGCATGGCCACCCCTGGGAGCACGCCACGATGTGAGTCTGCTTGCCTTCCCACCCCAGGCTGATTTGGGCCCAATCCTGGCTGTTTGGGGCCCATTTGGGGCCCGTTTTGGACATTTTGGGCCGGTTTCAGCCCAGTTTGGTCCCGAAGTGGCCAGGATCGGGCCACTGCTGGGTGGGGCAGTGTTCCTCTGCCTGACAGGGCCCCAGCCTGGCTGTTTTGGGCCCAATCTTGACTATTTTGGTTCGATTTTGGCCTGGTTCTGGCCCAATTCAGGCCTGAAATGGCTAGGATCAGGCCGCTGCCAGGTGGGGAAGTGTTCTCTCACCTGACAACAGCCTGATACTGGCTGTTTGGGGCCAGATCCTGGCTGTTTGGGGCCCACTTTGGGCCCCTTTCAGCCAGGATTGGGCCTGAAACGGCCAGGATTGGGTTGCTGCCGGGCAGGGCAGTGTTCCCCCACCTGGCAGAGGCCTGATTCTGGCCATTTTGGGCATGATCCTGGCAGTTATGGGCCCATTTCAGCCATTTTGGGCCCTTTTGGCAATTTTGGGCCTCATTCATGCCTGAAATGGCCAGGATTGGGCTGCTGTCAGGAAGAGAGTGTTCCCCTGCCTGGCAGAGGCCCATTCCTGGCCATTTTGAGCCTGATCCTGGCTATTTTGGGCATGATCATGTCCATTTTGAGCCTGTTTCGGCCATTTTGGACCTGAAATGACCAGGATCGGGCTTGAATTGGCCAGGATTGGGCCTCTGCTGGGTGGGGGAACAGTCCCCCACTCCCTTATTCTGGCCCATTTTGGCCATTTGGGGCCTGTTTCACCCCAAGTTGGGCCCGTAACAGCTAGGATCGGGCTGCTGCCAGCTGGGAGAGTGTTGCCCCACCTGGCAGAGGCCTGATCCTGGCCCTTTCTGGCCTGATCCAGGCCATTTTGGGCCCCTTTCAGCCATTTTGGTTCTGAAACGGCCAGGATCAGCCCTGAAACTGCCAGGATTGGGCCGCTGCCGGGTGGAGGAGTGTTCCCCCATCTGGCAGAGACTTGATCCTGGCTGTTTCAGGCATCAGACCATCCTGGGAATACCAACATGGTGGTGTGGCATTGACTGAATTATGAGCTATACTGAGGAAATGCCTATGAAGAAGTGTATGTATGAAACGGGATTGGATGACTTATGCTGGCAAAACCTGTAGGGGTGGCCCCTTGTAGCTCTGCAGCTTCGCAAGCAACTACAGGCATCCGCAGAGCATCAGATGAATGACTCTGTAGCTGTTTGATTGACTTTGCTTGAGTGCTGTTGTGCACCTTGGATGGATTAGATGCTTTTGTACGGACTCTTTATATATTGTATGTCTTCCCACCAGTTGGATATTGTTGCAAAAAGCTTATTTATTAATATTGATATTTCATCTTGTAATCAGAGGACTGTTCAGTTGTTATTTATCTATTTATGAAATTCAGCGCTTTCTGCACTTTATAATATAAACATTAATTGGCTTTGTAAATAATTTTGATTGTATACTCTGGGAAGGGTGGTTCTTTGCTAGTCATCTTTAGTTAGGGTTGCCAGCCTCCAGGTAATGGCTGGAGATCTCCTGGAATTACAACTGGTCTCCAGGCCACAGAGATCAGTTCACCTGGAGAAAATGGCTACTTTTGGTGGTGGACTCTATGGAATTATGCCATGCCAAGGTCTTTTCCCTCCCCAAACCCCACTTTCTCCAGGTCTCTCCAGGTTTCGCTCCCCAGATCTCCAGGAATTTCCCAACTTGAAGCTGGCAACCCTATCTTTAGTCCCTGGAGGAGACTCTATTGGTTTTTAGTCCCCCACTGGGGGCAGGGAATCCCTCACTTCCACCCTCCACTCCCCATCCCCATTTACCTGGCCATCAAGGGAGGCATGGGCCTTCTGGGGCATACTCCTTAGTTGCACAGCGTGCTCCTGCAGACCCAGTCTGGCCCAATCTGGTCCCAAATTGGGCCACTGTAAGGTGGTGGAGCAGCGGCTTGATCTGGGCCTAATCTGGGCCCAAATTGGCCTGGATTGGGCCCAAATCTGGCCAGATCAGGCCTCTGTGGAGTGCAGGAGAGCTCCCGTGCTCCACAGCGGCCCATTCTGGGCTGATTCAGGCCTGATCCAAGCCGATTCTAGCCCAAATCGGGCTGTATCTGGTCATTGCGGAGCGTGGGAGTGCTATGAAAATTGCTGCAATGAGATCATCCATCCTGTTTTCCCCATTTTCTAAAGTGAAATACTGTCTCTAGTCACATCTACTGGATAGTTCTAGGAAGAGGCTGTTCATGTTGATGGGTTCTAAGTTTTTTTCAGTCCCTCTCTATAATTTATTTGGTCAGTGTAACATAGGAAGAATGTCTGCAAATTAAAATAAAGCAATAAATAAACTGACCACCACCATGTATGGAATGCTTACTAGCAAGCCATCCCTAAACATATTTATTCAAAGGTAAATTCATCTTCTGCAATTCTCCCCAAATCTCCCTGTGTCTGAGTAGTATTCAGTATTGACCATGTAGTATGTGAAAATAAAACAGCCGGGGCTACGGGGGAGAGGGAGGCTGGCAAAGATTTATTTGCTGGATGACCAGAGAGAAACACGGAATCAATGCTTCCAATACTTGGTTCCATCTTGTGCTCAGATTGCTTTGTTTCACATCATAAATCTGCTTCAGTAGTCCCTGTCACTCTAGAGGCTGGTTCTGTGAGAAATGAAAATGGCTAGCTCCATGGCAGACTGCATGCCTTGCAGGCAAAAGTTATAGGTTCGATCACCAGCGTTGTCTGTTAAATAGTAGGATTAGGAAAAGAATAATCTGTCTGAGAATTTAGAGAGCTGCTGCTAGGCAGAGCAGACAGTGCTGGCCTAGTGGGATCAATGGTGTATATAAGGCACCAAACAAAAATTGACCGAATAAATGAGCTTTCACTTCTCAGAGGCCAAGAAGCCCTGCCGAGGCAGCCACAGCCATCCTGGTCCAGGCTGCAGGAGTGGAACTGACCAGGGAGACACCGACATGGCAGCAGAGCCGCACAGGCTTGGTGGGGCCCAGCCAGCTCCCACCCCCCTGGCAAGGTAGCTTTATGGAGCCAGGGAGGGACTGATGGCAGAGGGAAGCCCCAAGGGAGCCCCAGACTGGCTAGCAGCACTGGCAGTCAAATGGAAGGGGATGGGGCAGCCCCAGAGAGCCTGGGGGAAGGGGCAACAGGGAGGCCCTATAAAAAGTGAACCTAGTTGGGGGGGCAGGGAGGAATAGCTGAGGGAGAGTGTAAGCAAGAGAGAGGGAGAGCGAGACAAAGGAGAAAGGACAGAAGCAAGTTAGGCCAGAGGAACTGTAAACTCCCTTCCTCCCCCCCCCCCCCAGTTCTGAGGCCTACCCCAGCTGTGTTTGATACCTTGGCCAACCTGGAGGGTGAGCCCTCCCAGCCAGGCTCTGACACTTCCGGCACAGAGCATGACAGTTTATTATAATCTTATGAAGGGCCATCAATTTGAACAGTGCTTGACAAGAAAGAGGGAACGGAAGAAGAGGAGAGGGCATTATGTTTCCTTTTGCTTGCAAATCAGGGATAGGGTCCTCATTCAGGTGCCTAAGGTTTACACAGCGAGATGTGTGTATTCAAAACGACATCAGGATACTGCTCTAGTTGGGGCACTCTTTTGCTTCGGGTGCCACCACCACCACCTCTTTGCCAGCCAGTTTCCTGCCATAGCATGTACCTGCCAACACTCGCCTTCTTCAGGGTCCATTTTTGTGTTGCTGTGAGTGTTTGATTTATTGTGCTCAGTGGATCGATGGTTTAGAATAGGAAAGGGACTGGTTGATACAGTTTTGGGTTAAATGCATATTCAGCCTTGACTTGTTTCCCCAAATCCCCTTGAAAAGACAGGTATGCTACTGTGTGGCCATCAAACACTCACCTTGCCTTTCCCCAAGCATTCTTTGACATCCATAAACACTGGACCCTGTTGTTGTGTGAGCTCAAACTCAGAGGCAAACTACACGAGACAAATGGCACGTGAACAGCACGCGAATGGACTTACACGTGTCACCGTGTGTTTCTTTCACACACTTGCCCACACTGCCAGACTGTGCCAGACCCCATGTCCGCGTGTGCATGGGTTTCCTCCGTGCTATGCCAAGAGTCGCAAATTGCATCCCATCATGCCCCACCAGTTCGTGCATGCTTGAACCGTTCCTCCCAACCGCGCACTTGCCGCAGCAGCCACACATCGAACAGGAGGTCTGTGGATGCGTGCCCAGTCAAGGACGCGTGACCATACCAGGACTGCAAGACACGTGAAGGTGGGTTTTTTGGCACTCGCTCGGTCGTGGGCCGATCATATCGTGTAGTTTGCCTCTCAATGGGTTGATGTTTTTGAGGGAGGATGGTATTCTGTGCAATTTTATTTCTATTAGCTGCAATACAGCTGCCCCAAAGAGCCTGAAAGCCCTCATTGCACAGAACAGTCTGAAACTCGTGATAATGGGGGAGGGGGGACAAATGGATTAGATATGAATTGGCAATGCCCCACTCAGAAAAAAACCAGAGCTTTTTTTCAGCAGGAATGCGGTGGCACAGAGTTCCGGAAACTCTTGAAAATGGTCACATGGCTGGTGGCCCCGCCCCTGGATCTCCATACAGAGGGGAGGTTAGATTGTCCTCCACGCTGCACAGTGGGGCCACCAGCCATGTGACCATTTTCGCTGAGGGCAATTTAAACTTTTAAAAACTCCCCCCTTGTTCCAGCAGACCCAAAGTGACGTCATTGGCCCTGGGAGCATGCGTGCAATTTGTGTGCACACGTGTGGTACCAGGGGCACCACCTCCTGCCAAGAGTTGTCCCCTGTGCTGGAAACCCACTGAGTTCCACCACCTCTTTTTCCAGAAAAAAGGCCCTGAAAAAAACAAACAGAACCAAGTTTATTCAAAAATTCTAGATTTGAAATTGAAATGAAATTTTTTTCAGTGCATGCCCCTAGCAGCAAACCTTTACTCATCTGATGATTTCAGATTAATTTCTACAGTCCTGCTTCTTTCTGCACATAAAGATTTCACTGTGAATGAGGAAGAAAGGTGTGAAAGCAATTCAGCTGCAATTACAGTTTACAATACCAAAGTAATACCTCAAATATTATATGGAGTAGCAATCTGAATCCATAAAATAGATAAAACCATAGATCGACCATTAACACAGTTCCCGAGAGCCAGTTTAGTGTAGTGGTTAAGAGCAGCAAGACTGTAATCTGGAGAACTGGGTTTGATTCCCCACTCCTCCATTTGAAGCCAGCTGGGTGACCTTGGGTCAGTCACAGCTTTTTGGAGCTCTCTCAGCCCCACCCACCTCACAGGGTGGTTGTTGTGGGGATAGTAATAACATACTTTGCAACCCACTCAACATACTTTGAGTGGGTGTTAAGTTGTCCTGAAGGGCAGTGTATAAATCAAATGTTGTTGTTATTGTTGTGTCAGATATGTGACAGGTACGGCCCTAAGATTAGAACTGGGCCAACGTTCCATCGAAGCCGCAGCTGGGATTTTGTCTCTGAATATGAAACTTAAAATAATATTTTCAGAGAATAACCGCTGACTGTATTATATGAAGTGCAATCACTTCTCCAGTGCGTGGAACCAAAGAGCAGAAGGAAAGCTGACTGCCATGCAACGCTGAGGGCCAAGCTACACATGACGAATGACACTTGAACGGCAAGTGGATTGAGTGGAGGGCAAGTGAACAGGGAGAAATACACTTGCTGTTCAAGTGTCATTCGTCATGTGTAGCTTGGCCCTCAGAGGACACAGTCGTTGCTCTAGGATGGGCTTCAGTTCATAAAACCATCAAGCAACGAATTATGAAGACTGCTGCAAACAGCACTACTTGCAGGGCTGGGAGGTTGTGTTCTTCCCCTCATAGGGGGATTCCACCAAGTTGTACAATCCCGGTGTATTTGTTTAGTCTAAATGCTCCAAAGTATAGATGAACAATTATGCTCACAAGACTAAATGCACTACCCTCTACAGTTTCTAAAGGACGCATACTGAGCGTACCTTTCTCAGAAACTGTGGCAGTGTGCTATTTAATCGGTAAGTCATGTTCTATTTGAATGTCCTTGGTACAACCAGGCGAGGCAGAAGAGGATTGGATCCTTGATATTACAATGGACAGAGTCTACAGCAGATGTTTTACTTCCTAAATTATTAGCAGATCCAAGAGTAGAAAACTTGTTTTAGCTAAATTTTTAGTTCAGGCTATGAGAATTCAGGCAACTCATGAGAAGTACGCTTTTCTGTAGCTTATGTTTTGACCTCCTCTGGCCTGAATTCTTCCTTTCTTTCTCATATTCCCAGTTATGTTAGGTCAGAGGAGTAAAGAAAGAAAGAAAGAAAATTTCAAGCCTTTTCCAACTTGCAAGATCTCTTTAAGCTGACGTTCATTTGCTGTCTCTTCTCAATATGAGTAAGCTTTTTGTCCCTGCAAAAACTCTCAGTGAAATAAATTCAGAAGGTTCAGATTCTGTGACTTTTACAAGGCCAAGCCCAATGTGAAGCAATGGGGGCAGGCTGGAGGATGGCATGAACAGGCTGGAGGGGCAGGCTCCTAGCCAATCAGATGACCAAAGCCACCTCGGCCAGAGAAGGAGGGTTAGACGGGGGGGGGGCGTGTTGGCTTCAGGAAAGAGGGAGGTGGAGGATGGGGCCCATAAAAGGGTGGTAGTCCCAATAGGCCGGGGAAGAAGAAACTGGGTGTGTCTGGGAGAGCTGTCAGTCACAACTCAGGGGCGAGAGGGGCAATAAAGAGCTGCAAGTTGCAACCCCCTCCCTTGCCCATTCTGAGGCCTGAGGAAGTCTCCCAGGGCACCCAGCAGGACAGTGGAGGGACAGCCAGAGGGCACCAACGTCACAGGGACTCACAGTAAGCTGAAACAGTAGTTGGTCCAAAACAGTTTTCAGTTTGAGCTACTCAAGTTAAATATACCTAATCAAAAGTGAATCTCACATAAGTTCTAGGTCAGAATTTTCTCTGGTGTGGGGAAATCTGTAAAGTTTGAATCCCCTAACCTGAATATGAAATAATGTAATCCAACAAGAGATACACCAGATGGGCATTCTATTTTAGTTCTCACACGTCAGTCTTAAATGTATCTGAGAATTAGTTTTTCCTGTCCTGTACTGTACAATGTTGAATTTCTCTTCACTTCTGTTTCAGTCTTAAAATCCCCGTTTAGATTTGGTTTCTTGATCATATTGTCTCAAACCCATGGATAGTTCTTTATGTTCATATTATGTTCTGTTTCGTCAAATTGAATTTAGCCCATAAAATGTACATTTTCCAATGTGTATCAATAAATCATTACATTAATAAATCAGCATCATGCCACTTATATACAAACACATATAAATGATGCACGCTGTTAATATAAAACATATATTAAACCACATAACCTGTCCACACAATCAAAGCGAATCCATAAAACCAACAGTGAAAAGTGAAAAAGCAACAAATAGAAACATTAATTGATCTTTAGAATAAAATATCCATGTCATCAAGCCGCTAGATTTACTTAAATTCAGGGTGGGGAGGCATACATTGGTATAACAGAGAAATGGCAATATATATATTCCAATCATAAAGCAACTGGCAAATATATCTGTATTTCTTGACTCGTTTTTTAAAGACTTGAAAACTCCAAGTATAATCGTAAACAGAGTAACACTCTTCTAAATCAATTGAAGTCCGTGGGGTTAAAATTGTGTGGCGCTGCTTAGGATGGCACAGTAAATGGGTGAATGTGTGAAAATTCTGGGCAGTTATACATATGAAAGACTGGCGTGTGTTTCTTGCATAACTTCAAACGGTTATCTTCCAGGCACCGAGTGATGATAGTGCAGTTGTGAAATGTGGATACCAGAGATGACAATAGAGTACTGAACTAGTCTTAAGTACTTGGAGGAATAGGAAGTAAACTTTGACTACGTGAACCAACAAAAGTTGTCACGAGATATAATAGTTGTGGTGGCTTCCCTCTCATAATTTAACATGATGCCAAATTTTTCATCGTAAAAGTCATTTCAATGCCATTATTGTGTCCAGATAAATAAATCATTCACTTATTATAGCTTTTGTCATTTTGTACAGATTCTTCTTTTTTAAAAAATATAAGTAATTTGAAGGTAGGTTTCAAAATAGCAATTTTCTATGTAACAGTAAAAACAAGCTATTTCAGTAACCTACCAAGATTAATTTGACATACAATTTTGATTAGAATGCTTAATACTAACTTGTCTACTGTCATTCTATAAAAGGCTTTATAGTGGCAGGATCAATTAGCTTCAATTTCCATGTCAGTCAGTCCAGACGGTTCTCATTATTAGCTATGGATAGTCACAAATTGAATTTTTTGAACCCGTAATTCACATTGTCCTTGTTGGTGATACTGAACTTATTTTGCAAAGTAATTTGTATAAAAAGGAAGGGCTACTGATGTACTGAATATGCATACAAATTTGGACACCTTTTAATGAAAATAGTACTAACTGTTTTCAAGGTTGCCCCCCTCAAAACTGACTCTTTGGAAAATTAAAATAAGATATTTGTGTCATTGCCAAGGAATGAGTTAATAAATTACTGATCAATATAGAGGTGTACCCAGATATTAACCAATGAAATAACTGAGGCCTTTTCGTCATGGCACACTTTAAGCCAGCACTTCTGAGTATTCACATTCATTATTGTCAAAAACACAACCAGTTGCTAAACATTTTAATGATCTGTAGTCTCTGGAAATATTAAGAAATGGTAACTTCTGCTACCTGCTCTTTCAGCTTGCTCTGGCACCCCAAATAAGGACACGAGATCACAGCATGGCTTAACTAGTTTCATTTCATTAGCTAATGTTATGTGCTGTAAAGTCACTGTCAAATTATGGCAACCCTATGAAAGAAAGCCCTCCAAAACATCCTATCGTTAACAGTCTTGCTCAGATCCTGCACACTGGATGGCAGGAGAACAGGGCTGTCAGCTTCACTCACCCCATGCTGGGTTCAGCCCATGGGCTGCAGCCATCACAGGGTGAGTAAAGCTGTCAGCCCCCATTCTCCTGCTGCCAGGGTGGCTTCTTTTATCGAGTCAAGCCATCTCGTTTTTGGTCTTCCTCTTTTCCTACTGCCTTCCACTTTTCCTAGTATTATTGACTTTTCCAGAGAATCTTGTCTTCTCATAATGTGATGAAAGTATGATAGCCTCAGTTTTGTTGTTTTAGCTTCTAGGGAGAATTCAGGCTTGATTTGCTCTAGTACCCACAAGAGGCAATAAAACGGTTTCGTACACACACAGAGAGAGTCCTAAGAAATTAGCCAGAGATTGGAATAGAGTGAGGGAGAGAGTATATTTACCGATCAGAGGAGCAGCATGGTCCACAGAGGAAGAGAGCTTCAAATGTCCCATGTTCTCGGCCAGAAGAGAGAGTCTTAGGGAAAGTGGCCCTAAAGGTACAACACTCAGATCTGAAGGTGCAGCATGCACAGTTTGAATGGGGCAAGGCCCTATCTCTTATAGGGCAAAACATGTCCTGAGGTTGGGGAACTCCCTCAGCCGTTGGGGCAAAGACCTTCAAGGTCATCTCCTGGGAATGACAAAGGTCTGATTACCTTTGATTGGTGCTGTGAGGGTGTGATAAAGGAAATGCAGATTTTCTCCTGGTGCTTCACAAAGAAGCAGTTAGCTAATCAATGTTCCTGGAGCTGAGTTGATGAATTTACATATGAAACACTGTTCCCAGAGACAAATGAGAAACTTATCAGTGCTAATTGATGACTCTCGATCTTGGGGTGGGGATTTAATCATGGAAGGAGGATATCAGAATGTGTGAAGTAGGGTGGCTCAGTGAGACCGAATCTTGTCATGGCTACACCCGCAGCTGGGAAGGCAGTAAACTCATCACCCCAGTCCTCAGCATTTTGCACGAACATTCCATTCATGGCTTAATCTCCTGGGTGGGACTCAGCAACGCTCTGCCCAGCCAGCTGCAATTCCCCTGATGCAGATCAGGCCACACTAATCATGCTGATTTTTATATCACAGGCAGCTGTCAAACAGCTATTAAATATGGCAGAGGCCAGGGCCAACTGCTTACACTATGAATATGAAACAACCTCCCCAGGGAGATGTGCCTGCCCTCCACTCAGTTAGTTAATGGTAGTCTTAAACCGTATTCTTAAATTCTGGGATTTTTTAAAAGTGTATTATTATTATTATTATAGTTATTTTATTTATCTTGTAAGCTACCTTGAATTCCTGCAAGGTAGAAAGGCAACTAATAATGATTTAAAATAATAAAAGAAATAAATATAGTAGTATATCCCCCCCACTCCCCAAACTAGCGAAGGCTATCCTGAGGGCAAGAGCCTACTATACATTTACTCAAAAGCAAATCTTGTTCAACAACATTTTCAGGTTTCTAGGCTTTTTTACTATATTGTTCTTCACCTGTTTTTCTTTTTCAGAGCTATAGAATGTACCAGAGAAAGTGACTGAAGTTCACTTGAGAGAGATAATTTATTTATGATTCCATGGTTGCATTGAGAAGCTTGAGACAAAAGATGCCGCTATTTTTATAAGTAGTTGCAGTGCAATCTATTTTGAACAATATCATGATGCCAGTGTGCCCTCAGGCTGCTATGTGATCAGACTTGTTTCTTAGTGGGAAGCTTTACATCTATTTAAGGAGAGATTCAACTTGCTGTGACATTTTTTTGATTTTCAAATAAACTTGTCTGCATCCATGTTCTGCAAGAGACAGAATGGCTGAAAACCCAGGTTGTGGGTGATGCTGCTTTAAAATGATCCGACGTCCCTGAGAAAGATGAGAGTTCCTACTCATTCTCATACATACTTACAGTCATATTTTAAATGATCTTGGTGGTACCACGTAAGAACTATTGGATGTAGCAGAAGAGCATTCAGAGCAATCAAGAAGCAGAGGAAGCTAGTTTTAGACTGAGAGCGGAGAGAAAATATTTAGTCAGGGCAAGAGAGGCAAGCTGTGTGCAGCCTGAGTATTTTTAAGCAGTTCTGAGAGAAATATTGAGACAGGGAAAAGCAGGCAAACTGTATGTGCACCTGAGAAAAGGTCTTACTTGTAATTGAGAGAGAAATTAATATCAAAAGCAGGCAAACTATGTGTGAAGCCTGAGAGAAGATTAGTGTGACTGGGTTTAAGTAAAGTAACTTTAAGAACCGAGAACTACTCTTTTGCAACCATCAAGTTTTGGAAATAATATCAAACCGATACACTTCTTATAAAAATAAAAGTTCACTTTGGGTTTTTTATGTCCCAAAATATCTGTCATTCCTATATCCCATTCCTTTCCTCAGGCCCACATAGTACCACGAAAAAGTCTGACCCTTGAGCACGATACTAAAGGGGAAATTTAAATAAAATATCTTGGAATATAATATTCCTAGTGGCAGCAATCTACCCAGAGAGTGTAAGAGAAAGATTAAAGGCAAAATCTACTCGAGAGAAAGAAAGGAGTTGTAACCAGTAGGAATCATAATAAATATGCTGAGAAGAAAAATGGACAGAAATGGCCTGTCCATTACCTTAGCTCATCCCTCTCCCAAGCACCTCATTTCCCCTACCTAGCTGGAGGAGAAAGAAAAGCAGGGGAAAATATAGCTCAGGAAAGAAGCCAGCATCACGAAGAATGAACTAGCCAGTGGCTCCTCTTTCCTGTAGTAGGGCTCCAAAGATCCACCACAGGGCCCTCAAACAAAGATTTCTCCTGGGTCCACCCTCATATCTTGCAAACATAATCAAACATCTTATGAAGCCAAATGACATGACTTGCTTAGTTTTCTAGCTTGCCAGGTTACCCAGAATTTTGTCCTTTCTCTTGGCTGTCCTGTCCACAAAGGTTTCACTCAGACCTACAGCTTAGGAAGTCTTATCAACAGCCAGAAATGTGCTAAAACAAGAAGGGTCATTTGGGAACTTTATTTTTATGTTTTGGAACTTTATGTATGATCACAGCAGCAAGAGTACTACATGCATAAAAATGGAAAATTCCAGTATTGCCTACAATGGCGGAATGGTGGATAAATGTTTCAAAGTTTGCATCAATGGCAAAACTTACTTCACTGAATAGAGAAATTATCTATATTTTTGACTGAATGGAAACCATTTATAGACTTTTTACATGAAATAGATAACAATGATTTGATGATATCTGCATTTATGGATTAACTATGCAATGTGCGTTGTTGGGAACACAGTTTCCCTTTTATATAAAAAGACTGTCCCCACAACAATCACCTTGTGAGGTGGGTGGGGCTGAGAGAGCTCCAAGAAGCTGTGACTGATTCAAGGAGTGGAGAATCAAAATATGCAAACTTACATTTTTTTTCAGTAGCAGCCTAAGACAGGAACTTTGGAATCTCCTTTGCTAGACTCCCCCACTTGAAAATGTATAATTGCTTTCAACGCTGGAGTCCAACAACACACAACGTCTATACAGGAGCACCAGGATAAAAAGTGCATCCTGGCCAGCCCACCTCTCTGGAGGGAGCCGCCACAGGAATCCCAGTGTTCCTGGGTTTTCTAGGGCCCGTTTTTTTAAAACAAGCTCTGTTGCTAATAATAACATACTTTGTAAGCTGCTCTGAGTGGGCATTAAGTCATCCTGAAGGGTGTTATATAAATCTATTATTATTATTATTATTATTATTATTATTATTATTATTATTATTATTATTATTATTATTATTATAGCATGTGCTCCCAAGATTGGATCCCACAGTTGGATTCCCCCCAAACACATCTGAAAAGGTCTTGCGTGCTTAACTAAGTTTAACAATTGCAAGATGGTTGCACTAGTGTTCTCTTTATCACACACATTCATTTCATTTAAAAATATGAACGGCAGGTGGAATGTCAGATACACCTTTATCCCTTTTGGTAAGGTCCCCTGGCCTTTTCACAGTTCTTGACTTGGATTACTATGGGCTTGAAAATGTGGGGGGGGGAAGGCTGTTCAGTGGCTAAATGTTAGTGAAAGACTTATGCATGTCCAGGAACATAAAGTAGAATAAGATGGACAGCGCAATCCTAAACAAAGTCACTCCAGTCGAAGCCCATTGAAATCTGTAGACTGGAGTGACTTTGCTTACAATTGCACTGTGAGTCTCTACCTCCTGCCTCAATAGCTGTAAAGGAATCCTTCAGTGAAGAAGGGTAGATGTTTGCGTATTTATCTAGCTGGAAAGATGTAAGATTTTAATTTTATCAGGGCAAACACCAGAGCAGAAAATCAACATTACTTCCTCTGTAATGCATTAGAAATGAAGAAGACAACTGTGAAAGAAAATGTTACCATGGGTTGACTTTAAAAAAAGCCTTGCATAATAGAATTCTCATCAGATAAAAACTGGTTTATTTGTTTAGGTATATTGCTTTAAAGGCAAGGAGTGATATTACATTATTCCTATTTACATAGCTGAACAGTTTTGTATTGTGCAATGTTGTGTTTTTCAAAAAAGCAGTGCTAGGCTGCTAGCAGTCTGTTGTCAGTTACAGATTTTAAACCGTTGTATAAATTACATAGTTGAAAAATAAAGTGTAAACATTGAAATGTTATGGTGGGTATTATAGAAGGAGAATTACATTTCAAGAGAACTGCCAAGTTATTTATTAGGGGTATGCGATTTGGTATTGCTATATAATATATAACTGGATGTATGCCTAACTGGCATTATCTGGCTATAGCAAATAAAACTAGAGAATCTCAAATATGTCAAAGATCCCAAATACCTGAATGCCAGATAATCCGAATATATTCAGGTTTATCCATCAAATGCAGCTCCAGTAATTTTAAACTGTCTGGCTGCTTCCAAGCTATTTTGTTTTCTCTTTCCTGGGCTTTCCCAGGTTTTTTTCCCCTGGGGGGAGGAGGCAGTGAGACAGGAAGGAGGTCGGGTGAGTGAGTGACAGACAAATGGATACACGAGCTGAAATTGCCTGGCCAATCAGAGGATTATTTGACGGGGGAGAGCCTTTTTCAACTTCTGTAATGACATAAAAAAACAGATCTGAGTCAGAGCAGATTCCATTTTGTGGGAGATATCTGGAGACTAGAGAGACTTTGCTATGAGTGCTTGCTGAACTTGGCCTGCCTTCACATCCATACATAGTAATGGGGAATTCCATTGTTTGGATTATTTTGATCTTGGTTCCCAGAGAGGCATCTTTATCTTTAAGGATCTTCTCTAGCTCCCTCACAGCTGTTCTTCCAAGTCTCAATCTTCTTCTGATTTCTTCATTTTCAGCTTAGGGACAACTTTTCCTTCAAAGAGGATTGTGTAGGTATTAAAAAGAGTTCAGGTATTTTGTTCTTGCCAAATAGATAACAGGGCCTCCATAGGCCTTAACTAGGTAACTAGTTAAGGACAACTAACTGTAACTAGGCTGCTGCTGTCCTGGCTCTTGGTCTATTGGCATCAGTGAAGCCAGGCTAGGTGTATTAGAGAAACAGTGTTTGTACTGCTGTGGACTGACCTGTAGTCTGGGTTTCAGGGAGTTGCCTTATTCCCAAAGAGAATTAAGCTTCTTGCTAGTGTGTGGTGTGTTAATAACACCTACCTAAATAAGGCTTTTTAAACGTAGATTTGTTTAGGGCCACAACAATGAGAAAGCTTTTAGAGCAAGTTCTAGTCAGAGTTGCTGTTTTTTAAAAAAAATCTGATTTTTGGCCAGGTGTTTTCACACACATACAAAAAAAATTGAGGAATGGGGTTGGTAATGTTTGCGTGGGTTAGTGTGCTGTGTTAGTGCATAAGTGTACTGCAGTACAACTAGAATTACTCCAGTACTAGTGGTAGGGGAGAAAGAATGAGTGAGAGTGTTGTACTATATACAAGCAACCTCTAGGGGACTACAATTTGTCAGCTACAACTTGATGGCACTTTCCACTCCCATGGAATCATTATTGCACTCAGGGGGCCGTCTATTCTTAAAAACCTCAAAAGAAGGAGAGCCCACCCCCTCCCAATGAAGCCTGTTCCACTGAGGAACTGCTCTTACTGTCAGGAAATTCTTCCTAATGTTTAACCAAAAACTCTTCTGATTTAATTTTAACTAATTGGCTCTGGTCCAACTCCTGGGGCATCAAAAAACAATTCTGCTCCATCCTCTATGTGACAGCCCTTCAAATACTTGAAGAGGGTTGTCATATCAGCTCTCAGTCACCTCCTCTTCAGGTTAAACATACCCAGCTTTTGAAACCTTTTCTCCTAAGACTTGCTCTCCAGACTCTTCATCATCTCGTTTCCCTCCTTCTAACACGTTTCAGCTTGTCAACATCCTTCTTAAACTGTTCTGCCAGAAAGTGAACACAGCATTCCAAGTGAGGTCTAACTAGAGCAGAGTAAAGTGATGCCATCAGTTCGCATGATCTGAACACTATACTTCTGTTGCTACAACCTAAAATTGCATTTCCTTTTTAGTTGCCATATCATACTGCTGACTCATGTTCAGTGTAGGATCTACTAAGAGCCAAGCCACAAGGGACGAATGACACTTGCCTGGCAAGTGAACAGACTCACGTGTATTCCTCCCTGTTCACTTGCCCTCCACTTGCGCTCCACTTGATCACGTAGTGGAGCGCAAGAGGAGGGCAAGTGGAGCGCAAGTGGAGCGCAAGTGGAGGGCAAGTGAACAGGGAGGAATACACGTGAGTCTGTTCACTTGCCAGGCAAGTGTCATTCGTCACTTGTGGCTTGGCTCTAAGACTCCTAGATCCTTTTCATATGTACTACCACCAAGACAACTCTCCCCCATCCTATAATTATGCCTTTGATTTTTCCATCCTAAATGCAGAACTTTACATTTATTTCTGCTGAAAGATAAATGCGCCTTGTCCAGAAATTTATCTTCAGCTGCTCGTGTGCTGTTATTGCTTTCTCAGCCAGTTATATTGCAGGGGTAGGTAACATCATGGAAGCCTTATCTCGCTTTCAGGAGGAGAGATTCAGGGCCTTGGTGCCTGGAGCAGGCAACCCACTGGACCTGCTGGCTGAACTGTGGGAGCTTGGAAGCAATTCACCAGGCAAAGGCGTACTGAAATCAGGCAGGCTTTAGCCACAGCAGTAAATTCATTCTTGGCATTTTCCATCAGATCAAGGAGGCTCGAATCTCATCAGCATCAGAGGTCACTGGGCTGCCATCAGGGCTTTTTTTCAGCTGGAACGCAGTGGAACGGAGTTCTGGAACCTCTTGAAAATGGTCACATGGCTGGTGGCCCCGCCCCTTGATCTCCAGACAGAGGGGAGTTGAGATTGCCCTCCGTGCCACCGAGCGGCACGGAGGGCAATCTCAACTCCCCTCTGTCTGGAGATCAGGGGCAGGGCCACCAGCCATGTGACCATTTTCTCCGAGGGCAACCCACGGAGTTCCACCACCTCTTTTCCCAGAAAAAAAGCCCTGGCTGCCATACCTGGCTTCTATGCACAACAGGGATTATGCCCCCAAGACAATGTTCCTGTGCCTAGCCGCCATTTCCTTCTTCTGTAAGACCACGGGCTTGTCAGATTCAACCAACAGTTTCCTGGCAAGGAAGGCAGTAGTAGGATGGTCCTACGTGGCTCCAGCATGCAAGGAAATGAGGTGGTCTATCACCTTGCCAGTCCTTCGGACACCCTGGGAAAGTTCCCAGCATCTGCTGGTCATGATTTGAGAATATACTATTCTGAGCTGCCTTCACCCTCACATTCTATGGGGATTTTGGGGTGGGGGAGCTGATGATGGTTCCGGCTGAGGACCAGTTGGACGGGGCACTGGAATTTGGCAAACTGTCAATCGATAGCAAGATGCTTTGGGCTCAGGTTTGGCAGCCCAAGACAGACCAGCGGGGTCAGGGTGGCCATGTGGCTTCACAGTATGGCACACATCCCCCCCTGCCCAGTACAGGTGGTATTGGCCTTCCTGGCCATCAGATAGTACAGCCTGGGTCCCTTACTGGAACATGCTGGTGAAGATTTTCTTACCAGGTTCCAATTTATTGCCATCCTGCAGGCTGCCTTGGCTGTCATCAGGTTCCCCCTAGGGGAATTTGGGTCCCACCCCTTTAGGATCCGGGCCGCAACCGCTGCAGAGTAATCCATTGGGTGCTGAGCCTCAAAGGCATACAAAGGTACATCTGAAGCCAAGTGGATGCTAATGGGTCTCTGTTCTAGTTGCAGGCGCTGTGGCGAGGCCAGAGGTAGGTTGTCTGGTAAATTGATGAGATGGAGAATGTAGAGCAACAGTGAGCAGACTGGCGCAAGGTAGCCCCCACGGGCACTTGTTGCCTGGGTGGTCCATGCCTTGTTCCCCAGGTTTTTTGCATACCAGTTGGCCTTTATGGGGCCGGGAAGGAATCTTCAATTATGGGGCCAGATTGGCTATGGGCCCTTGGGGAGGTTTCTCTCTTTTTTCCTTCTTCTGGCACTGGGCAGGGACTGCCTGGGTGGGGAGTGATGGAATAAGCAGGCCTTGGACACTGGGGGCGCTGCATGTTTCTCTGTGTGTATGTGTAACTCCACAGACCCACTTGCAACCTTGATGCTGGACAGCTGGCCACAGTATATATAGGGAAAGTGACTCTTAGGCTAGGACTCTTTCTTTCTACTCCAAGATATTGCCATGAATAGATTCTACCTCAATAAACTGTAAGTTCTATATTTTCTACAATTTAATATCTTGAAGACTGATGACTGCACATTGAAGGCAAGCACTTCTGACTAAGTAACTCTGCTACCAAACAAAATATAACTATTTCTAATAGGGAGGAAGTGTAGGGCTCCACCTTAGTAGCAGCCGTTGCAGCATTGGTGGGAGATGGGCAGTATGCATGTATCTTGTGGCAGTTTTGGTTCACCCCTCCTTTTTCAGGATCCCCTTAAAGGATCAGAGAACAGCCATGAGTTGGTAGTTCCAGGCTTCTCCCTGCGTGGCAGGGACCACCTGGGCCATGCCTGAATGGGAGAACACCCCCTGCCATCCCATGGTGCCCAGCAGGCATGCTGAGGAATCGTGACATTGACTAGCAAGGGCCCATTCTGTGCAGTGGATCCATTGCCCTGTGCCTCGCTAATGCTCCAATGGCTGTAATCAATAAAGTTGTGGCCTGTTTTCGTCCCAAGATGGTGTGCCTTTATCATTTGCCTGCAGCACCAGCCTCACTATTAGCCTATATGAATGCAAAGGGGCTTGAGAATATACTGTCACGAGCAGCAGCCGGTGAAGCTGCAGCTGGGAGATGAGGCTAGGGCAGAGGGCAATTGCCACATCATGGTGGGGGCGCCTGCTGAGAGGAATGGAGGGAGAAACATACAAGCAGCCCCTTGGGATATACACTGCCATCCTTTTTTGGATGGTGGAGGCAAAGGACAGTCTCTCTCCCTTGGTACCAGCTATGGCTGGCGGATGGCAGTTTTGAGGCACTAGGCCAGATCCATTCTGTGAGTTGTGCTGACTGGGCGGTTCTTCCCTCCCTTTTCAGTGCCCCTTTTAAGGGATCTGGGGGAAGCTGAAGCGTATGCAGCTGGGCTGAGTGGCAGGGACCTGGGTAGTAGGAACCGCCTAAGTCATGCCTGGATTGGAGTACATCCCCTGCCATCCCACAGTGCTCAGCAGGCATGCTTGGGAAGCAGCCGTCAAGTGGCCAAGGACAGTTCGATGCTGTGGGTCCATTGCCCTGTGCCTTGCCAATGCTCCAACAGCTGTAATCAATAAAGTTGTGGCCTGTTTCTATCCAAAGTTAGTGTGTTGTGTATTATTAGCCTATATAGATACAACTTCTTTCTTTGACAATGGAAAAAGAAAGAGGGCATTAACACAAAAAGCAAAACAAAAAGGGAGGGAAATGTCAAAAACAACTCCAAATAAATAGCGGGAATTCCAGCAGGTTTCCAGAAAAATGTTCTGTTCACCAGAGGTGAGTGCTGAACAGTCAATTAATTATACTTAATTATTTTGAAGATAGTTGGTTATTTATGAACAGAATATATACAGTGAACAACTATGCATGTAATATATTTAAAACATTTAAAGGCTGTAAAAAAAAGAGATGATATCTACATATTCAAAAAAAGGCTAAGTTTTTGAAAGAAAAATAACTCTTTGCTAAAGCAAGAAATTCCGATCTGTGATATATAGAGCAGAGACCTTAGAGACACAAGCTACGATAAAAGTGTGAAGCCATAAATTCTGTTTTATCAATATATAATGCTATATAAATAATATAAATAATATATAGGTTGGCTCATGTTGCCTGTCTCCATGAATGCAGGTTAAGTTAAAATGAAAAAGGCCGAACATCTTACATGGGAAAACTGTTAAAAACAAAGAGAGAGAGAGAGAGAGAGAGAGAGAGAGAGAGAGAGGGAGGGAGGGAGGGAGGGAGGGAGAGAGAGAGAGACTTTGCTAAAGGAAGAATATCCAGATTTTCATTTAGACAATACTTGATAAACTAATAAAACTAAGAATCCTCAATAATAATTTTTCTTTAAATGTATTTTTTTCAGTAGTTCCAAGGCACATATCTTATGCAGCAAAGTTTTTCTTTGGAAAATGTCCTGGAGGGATCACTGATTCTTTTAATGCATATTAAAACTGTGATACAAAATAGAAGTGACTATAAATGAGGAGTTTTCATTTGTTGACCCCTCAAATAAACCTCTGAATGTAACTTGTGTTTTGTTGGCTGTTTGGTTGGCTACAGCTAAGTAGATTCAGGCTGCACTGGCAGAGAGAACAGAATCTAGTTCACGTTCAGTGGAGTGTGGTTGTTCTCCCAGGGTGCCGATGTCAACATAGCAAGGCAATTTCTAAACAGAGTGAAGCGAAATGCAATTATCTACAGCTGATATAGTAATTTCTCCTCTCTGATTCTAAGGCAGAGAGCTGTGGGAAGGATTAGCCAAATGGACCACTCTTTTCTTGTTTGCAGAACACTCGGTGTCAGTTATCGAAGGCTGCGTTCCTCCGTAGACAACTGCTTATTGATTCACCATCATCCTCATTCTACAGTTCAGTTTTTGTGTTTCGTTCCAAGCAACCATGACTGGCTGGCTATCCAAGGCTGTTCTACAAATTATTGTGTGCGTGCCAACAAATGACTTTACCAAGTACTGCCCCTATTTCTAATATTAGTGAAATGTGTATGGAGAAAGTGGCTATTGCCTTGAAGTGTTCCAAATGACAACATCAACAAATGAGTGGGTTGTATTGTCGAAGGCTTTCACAGCCGGAGAACGGTGGTTGTTGTGGGTTTTCTGGGCTGTATAGCTGTGGTCTTGGCATTGTAGTTCCTGACGTTTCGCCAGCAGCTGTGACTGGCATCTTCAGAGGTGTAGCACCAAAAGACAGAGATCTCTCAGTGTCACAGTGTGGAAAAGATGTTGGCAGGTAATTTATATCTACTCAGGAAGGTGGGTTTGGGCTGAGTCATCCTGTAAGAATTTCCCAGGGTGTGGAATGCTAATGGAGGGAGGCTTCACCGTATCCTGAGGAGGTTCTTTTGCATATGGATTGGTGCTTAATCTTCTCTGCAGGGCTATTGTCGGGTATAGAGTATTTTGTTAGCCTGGTGTTTTTCAGGACTGGAAACCATGCTCTATTCATTCTTAAAGTCTCTTCTTTCCTGTTGAAATTGTGCTTACGCTTATGAATGAGTGGGTTGTCTAAAAAAACTGTACCCCAAAGCTGTAAATGAAAAGAGCCTTCAGCAACTAACGAAAAAAATCCAAGTGCATTCGTACAATCTACCCTAAAATAAATCTGCTCTAAAAAAAATCCTCCTATATGGATTCAAGACTCGTTTTGAATCCTTACAATCCTTCTTCAGGCTTAAAGATTTTGTAGTTAAATGACCATCTCATTTCATGAGTTTCGGTCCTTTGTGTGCATGTTTGTCATGTATGCACCAATGCACACTCTTCTTTTTAAGGGAGGATGAGGCTCCGGGGCAGCTATTTTTGCAAGTAACAGCATAAAAATCACACCGAAAACATAGTACTTCCTCTAAACTATGGACTCCTCAAGTTTGAGAGCACTCAAGAACAGAGTTCTGTGTATACGGACCCTGAGGAATGGGGATAGCATGCATCAGGGCAAAAGGTGGGCAGTTTCACACACCTGTATGAACTGTTCTTTTCACATTGTAAAAACCATCAATCCAATGAGTTTCTCCTCAAGCACATGAAGGCGGTATATAAATTTTGTGGTTGAATACACTAATAACTGCAGGCACAAATTGATTACCCTTGGTGAAATAGAAGTGAGCGAGCGCAAGTATGTTGCAGTTCACAGATTTTGTCAATTCCCTTCTATGAGAAACCCAGCTAGCTCTATAATTGAAATGGATTCATAAGTAATGGAAACTTTTGACCTGTTCAATCCTATTACCACTTATATTTCATTTTAGAGGTTTCCACGCTTTTGCGAAAACCATGATTGTCTATTTCTCGAAATTCAGGGTCAGTATGTTTATTTCACAGTAATCATAAAAGCATGATAATAGTCACTTCATACTGATTTGCAAGAGAGAAAGTAAAACTGCATCATCTGCATATAAAAGCAGTGGAACATGGATTGCCCCGTCAGAATTCTAAATGCAGCTTTTCAGTGACTTGCACTTAGAGACAAAGAAATATTTTATATTAACCAGTGCAAGGAAATAAAAGAGAACACCAAAAAAGGAAAAACAGGAGATCGGCTCCTCAGAATCCAGGAAATCAAATGGAAATTCAAACCGCTGGTAGGGATGTTGAAAGATCAACACTGAAATACAGTATCCAATCAGGACAAAATACATGAAAGAATGAAACAATACATTGAAAAACAATACAGTAGAAGGTGCCAGATTTCTTCAAAGAAGAATCTTTTGGCAAATAACCTGAAATCTTAGAAAGTGAAGCAAAAGCTGCACTCCAAGGAATTGGAAGAAACAAATTACCTGGAGTAGATGGAATACCAATAGAGCTGTTTCAAGCTACAGAAACTGAGTTCATCAAAATCTTAATAAGATTATGTCAAGAGTCATGGGGAAAAAATGGCCCACAGAATGGAAATGCTTAGTCTACATTCCAATTTTTTTAAAAAAGGGATACTAAATAGTGCAGCAACTATCAGTCCATTGTGTAAATTTCCCATGCTGCTAAAGTAACACTCAAAATTCTACAGCAAAGACTTTTACCAGATGTTTAAATGGGATTCAGAAAAGAAAGAGGAAATAGAGATCACATTGTAAATTTACAATGGTTAATGGAATATATTGGGGAATGTCAGAAGAAAATCAGCCTGTGATTTATATATTACAGCAATGCTTTTGATTGCATGGATCATGAAAAGCTATGGACACTGTTAAAAGAAATGGGGGTGCCTCGACATCTGATTGTTCTGATGCACAGCCTGTACTCTGGACAAGAAGCTATTGTTAGGACACAATATGGAGAAACAAAGCTGCAACTGCTGGAAAACCGGCTAAGCATTTTCCAGACAACTTACTTCCTACCCTGGTGCGCCGCCAGAGGGCACTGCCATGGAGAGAAGCCCAGAAGAGGCAGCCCGTCCCTCCAGAGAGTGCACCATGGCAGGAAACACATGATGGGACCAGGCATGGAGAGGTGGCAATGCCCAGCCTTACCGTCACACAATTAGGATCAGACACGGAGCAGGTGACGATGCTGAACCCCCACCTTCACCCAGCTGGGACCAGTAGTGGAACTGGGGGTGATGCCCATGTAACTTCTCTTTTTATGGGTTCTATGGGGCTTGGGAAGCAAACTTTCACACAATTAATAAAATACAACTATTTTTAAAAACTAAATTCATAAGTACAACCATACAGAAAACTTTAAATCAACAATATCTTTGAAAAGGTAAAACAGTTCAACATTCCATGAAGCGGTGAGTCCTTTTTCACTAATTCGAAGCAACTGTAGCCCAGGCTTCTGTCCTCTTGTTGGGGAATTACAGCCCTGCAAAATAATACAATCACAGTAACACCAAACAAACACAATACACAAACACCACTTTAATTCATATTGTTTACATACAACAACGCCCACCTCCCCTTCACCTGGCCAGGATCAGTCACGGAAGAGGAGGCAATGCCTACCTGCCCGCCCTCCCCTTTCTAGAGCCCATTGTATTTTTTCCCACAATGGGCTTTGGTACTAGTTAATGGCATGAAAGAAAAAAGCACAGAGCAGAATCAAACCTTTATGCATACAATACTGGCACAACTGTACTAGATTTTTTGAATTAAGACAGTAGGATCAGAACTGTTAAGATATTGATATTATATGTGATACACAGCTCCAAAATTGCAAGGTAACTATGGCTGCCAGCTCCAGCTTGGAAAATTCCTGGAGATTCTGGGGATGGAGCTTGGAGAGGTTGAGATTTCAGAAGGGGAGGGGCCTAAGCAGGGTATAATGCCACAGAGTCCATCCTCCAATGGAGCCATTTTTCCAGGGGAACTGATCTCTGTCTTCTGGAAATTATTTATAATTAGTAACAAAGCCTGTTGTGGTAAAAAATACAGTGGGATCTAGAAAGGGAAGGGTGGACAGGTGAGCATTGCTTCGTCCTCCATGACTGATCCAGGCTGGGTGAACATGAGGGGCAGACATTGCCACCTGCTCTGCTCCTGATCCTGGCTGGGTGAAGAAGGGCAGGCATTGCCACCTTCTTCCCTCCTGATCCCAGCTGGGTGAAGAGGGGGGTGGGCATTGCCCCCTGTTCCCTGATTGACCCCAGCTGGGTGAAGGCAGGGGCAGGCATTACCACCTGTTCCATGCCTGATCCCAGCTGGGTGAAGGTGGGGGCATGCATTGCCACCTGCTCTGATCCTGATTCCAGCTGGGTGAAGGGAAGACAGGCATTGCCACCTGTTCCACACCTGATCCCAGCTGGGTGAAGGCGGGGGTGCACATTGCCACCTGCTCTGCTCCTGATTTCAGCTGGGTGAAGAGGAGATGGGCATTGCTGCCTGCGCCTGAACTCAGCTGGGTGAAGGCATGGAGTGGGTATTGCCACCTGCTCCACTCCTGATCCCAGCTGGATGAAGGAGGGGGGAAGGCATTGCCCTCTGTTCCACTCCTGATCCCAGCTTGGTGAAGGTGGTGGGTAGGCATTGTTACCTGCTTCACATCTGATCCCAACTGAGTGAAGGTGGGGGGGCGGGCATGGCTGCCTGCTCTGCTCCTGATCCTTCTTGGGTTTCCTGCTGTGGCATGCTCTCGGAGGGGGGTGCCTCTTCTGGGTGTCTCTCAATGGCAGCGCCCTCAGGAGGCGCACCAGGGTAGGAAGTGAGTCGTCTGGAACATGGTTAGCCTTTTATATAGTAGGATTCCGGGAGATCACCAGCCACCATTTGGAGGCTCTCAACATTACAGACAGCACAAGTGTTTGTTATATTTTATTTTAGAGTACTAGTCAGCTCCTAAGTTGGCTAACAAGAACCAAAAATCAATTCAATTTGCAACAATAAAAACGAATTAAAACCAATGATATTTTAAAGCAGCAAATGTACAAGCAGGACAGCACTAGAAAATATAGAAAGCTCAGCTCCTTTACTAAAGTAGGTCAAAAGCCTAGAAATATTAAGTTATTTCTTGCCTAAAATATATTGCTGAACTGAAAAGTCCGTACATTACCTAAGAATTTGAAAAATGATGAATGATAAAATGTTATAAAAATGTATCATGAAATATTATACAATATCTAGACTTAAAATGGAAATACAGCAGAAAATTGAATCTTTCTTTTTTGCCCCCCTATACGGAATGAACAGACAAGACACAAGGCTTGGGTAAAAAATCAGGGCCATTTATTGACGAACAATAACTAGAACTTAATCAAGAACTAATAACAGCAAGGGTAAACTAGCGGTACAGTTCAAGCAAGGGGTCAACTGGACCAACTTCTTGATCTGCATGGGTGAGCACCCCCTGCCCCAGGCGCGAGTCATCCACTGCATGGTTGTAACCCGGCTGGCCAGGCAAATGGTTCCCCCCTTCAAAGCGCCATACACCCCAGCTGTAAAGCCCGAGGGAAGGCCTTTATCAGGGGGTTCCAGGGCAGTCTGCCCTCTCAGCTGGCAGCCGTAAAGCCTGCCAGCCGATCCGAGACAGACCCCCATTCCCCACCAATGGGGAGGTGCCACCGGGTGCTCACCAGCCCGCTCTGCCTATCCAAACTAACCTGCCAAATGCTGAAAAACACAATCTAACAATTACCTAACCGGCAGTACAAGGCAGACGAAAAACACCCCTCACCAATGGCCAATCAGGCGAGGGGCAAAAAAATTCCTACCTGGCCCTGATAACCAGCGACCGGCTATGCCTGTACTGCCGCAAATTGGGGTGCGGAGGGAGGGTCGAGCTTTCAAAGGCAACTGCGCAACAGAATAAAGCGAGGCTGGCGTATATGCGCCAGGCCCCGCCCCAATGAATCACCCAGATGCCTAGGAAAGCAGCTTCTCTCTCCCTCCGTGAAGGAGGGCAAATGGCGGCACCCGTGTGAGCACACTGCGCGCGCACCGGGCATGCCGTTTTCCCTTAAAAATATGGTTAAAATGGTGTTACTTGTACATTTTTTTTTTTTAAAATTACCAGTTAGGATAGAGAGGACACCCATCAACAATTCAATTACTAAAATAATGTATTCATATGAAAATGAAACTTAGAATAAAGATCATTATTCTGAAGATTTAAAAAGAAAATGGGAAGAAACCCAATCTTTATATTATCATGTAAACTGCTTCTGTTGGGTAATGGCAATGGTATATAAACACAAACATCTGATGTTACTTGAAGCAGGTATTTGTTCATTTTTAATTCATAAGCTTTGTACTGGATAACAAATACAAGATAAAAAGTGTGAGCCAATCTTTCTAATTAATAATGTGTTAGGAAATGGTGATAGATGTTTAAAAAGAACCAGTCCAGTGAATGTTGCCATGCTATCCACAGTTATGAATGCTTTATTTTAACAGTAAGATTGAGTCTTTAAGTGCTAGTGGGCTCAAATCTTTATGTTCTATTGCAGACCAACATGGTCACCCACCTGAAACTACCTTCATGGCGTGCTATGTTTTAAAGAACGTTAGCAACTAAGAGCAAAATTTGGATCCAGTAAAGACCAACTTGTCTGTCCATCTACACAAAACATCTTACACAAGAATGCTCAAGTATAGAGAGACACAATGTTAGCCAGGAAGCCTTGTGTAAAAGGACAAAGACAAAGGCCCTGCCAATTTCACCTCTCTACAGAGCCAGCAAAGATTGCTCCTCAGGGGTTTGTTAATTTCCTCTTTGCCTCCCCAAGAGGAGGTGAAATTGACAGAACCTTTGAGGAGGCAAAAAGGAAATTAACAAACCCTCTGAAGAGCAATCTTTGTGGGTTCTGTAGAGAGGTGAAATTGACAGAGCCTTTGGCTCTGTCTTTTTAAACTATCCTTTCCGGCAAGCATTGTGTCTCCTTACACTTGAACATTCTCGTGTAAGATGTCTTGTGTAGTCAGAGCTCCCTTCATCAGGTATGAAGAGTGGGAAAAGCAGGGCTTTTTTTCTGGGAAAAGAGGTGCTGGAACTCAGTGGGTTGCCCTCAGAGAAAATGGTCACATGGCTGGTGGCCCCGCCACTGGCGCGGAAGGCAATCTAAACTCCCCTCTGTCTGGAGATCAGGGGGCGGGGCCACCAGCCATGTGACCATTTTCAAGATGTTCCGGAACTCCGTTCCCCCATGTTCCCCCTGAAAAAAAGCCCTGGGGAAAAGGAAATGGTATAATCCAGGCAGAGGTTGGGAGGGATATTCTAAATCAGTGTGTCAGAAAGCTGGTTACAATACATGTTGTTGTTATCGTGAAAGAGCCTGAGTGAGAAATACATCAATTAGTATCTGTAACACAAGAAAAATCCTACATCCCAATTCAAACCTGGGGAATCCATTATTCCAAATTTGCAAATATCAGCTATCTTGCCTTGCCGTTTTCCTTTGAAATTCCTATGCCTATGATTGCTCTGCTTGAAAACTGCTGCTCTTTGGTCAGTGATGGAATGACACTTTAGCAATTGTTGCACCCACCCATTTCTAAGGCAACTTCCCAAATGTTCCACCTCTTGATTTCTGGGGGGTTTATTTATGTCATTTTATTTTATGCTGTTTCTTCTCCCTTTTCCAGCTCTCTGAAGTCCTTTTCAAGATGGGCTGACTTGAATTGTGCACGATGTTACAAATGTAGACAGAATCTATACAAGGGCACAATAACTCTGACTGTTGTATTTTCAACCTGCAATTTAAAAGTTCTTCACTTTGAAAAGAACCTTCTTTTCACCCTATGAATACAGATATAAAATTCTTTATGTTTTAGGTTACTAAACAAAATCAAACAATCCTATGTATCTCTTTTTCAAGTTCACTTCCTCCCATAGGAAAAAACCCTTAAAATGTAGCTTAGTACCAACAGTCTTTATGTATGTATTTTGAGAGGGAATATATTTGGAAAATGTTTGAAAATTCTGTGGGTTTTTAAAAAGTGTCAACAAAAATGGTTTCCTCTATGTTGCCTATCCATTATACACCTCCATTATGAAATCCTGGGTGTGTGTGTGTGTGTGTGTTAAAGCCAGGTTCCAAAATATCGGCCAAGTGTGTGGGCTAAAACAAGCCCCCAAATACCCACAGGCTGAAGGTCAGGGAACAATTCTGAAAACTTCTGATCAAAATGTTCCCCCACTTAGGAGCTTTGGCAGACGTACTACTCCAGTATCTCTCTGGCTGCTTTTAGAAAGTGTCTTTATGTAGCTTTGGTCTGGTCCAGCCAGGCTGAGCTCATTCATCAAGTTTATGCCACTGAAAACAGCAAAATTACTATTGGTTGGGTGTGCAACCGTGGTGATTTAATTACTTAATGAAAGCTGATTATGTTTATTTAAACAGTGCTGTCATTTTGCACAAAGGTTGTTGGTAACAGAATTATTTTACCGACACATTTTAATTGATTCCAAAGAGATCTATCGGTCTAATTAAGAGACAGCAGTAGTCCCAGTCAATCCTATAGCAATTATGTCCCAAGGAAGAATGTACACCAGCATGTAAGACACAGATAGCCTCAATTAATTATTCACAGTGGCTCAATCCAGGTTGGCATTAAAAAATGGCCAGAGGTAGAATTAATTGCCGGGAGAGAGTTGAGTAATTGTAGCCCAACATTCTCATGCAGGGTAAGCACGAAACAAAGTATGGAATGCTTTTCAGGATACAGAGGTTTATTAATTTCACTTTGTTTCGTTTCATTTCTACCCTGCTTTTCTTGCAAAGGGGAATCCAGAGCAGCTTACAGCATTCTCTCTTCCATTTTATCCTCACAACAATGCTGTGAGGTAGGTTAGACTGGGAGTGTGTGATAGGTCCAGGATCACCCAGCTTGTGAAGGTGTAAAGTTTATTATCAGTTCAAGTTACTAATATTTAATAATGGAAAAATGTATTATACTTATCCTCAAGTTGGATCCTGCCATTTTTTAAATTCATTCTGACCCAATTCCCTGTTTTTATTACAAATTGCCATTCCACATGGCTTTTGTCCCAAATCCTACTATATAAAAGGCTAAGCGTATTCAAGACAATACATTTCCTACCCTGGTGCACCACTAGAGGGCACTGCAGTGGAGGGAAGCCCAGATGAGGCAGCCAGACCTCCAGAGAGCATGCTGCTGCGGGAAGCCCAGGCTGGCATCAGAAGCGGAGGCAATGCCCGCCCACCACCTTTACCCAGCTGGGATCAGGTGTGGAGCAGCTGGCGATGCCCACCTCCCTGCCTTCACCCAGCTGGGATCAGGAGTGAAACAGAGGGCAATGCCCGTCCCCGTATTTACCCAGCTGGGTTCAGGAGTGGAGCAGTTGCCAATGCCTGGCCCCCCTTCACCCAGCTGGGATCAGGCACAGGGAAGGTGGCAATGCCCACCCACGCTTTACCCAGCTGGGATCAGGCATGGAACAGGGGGCAATACCTGCCCTCTGCCATCTCCCAGCTGGGAGCAAGAGTGGAGTAGGTGGCAATGCCCACCTCCCACCAGCTGGTTGGATCCAACCCATTGTTTCAGGGATCAGAATCGGTTCAAATGACCTTCCAGTTTGTGTTTCACCACAAACAGCTAATTCAGGGTTCCCTCAAAACCATTTTAATTGCATGCATTTGGTCCCACTGTTTCTCCTTTCTGTTGATCCTGCAGCACCATTCCTTCTCTCGGTTTCATTCCGCCTCAAATGATCTCAGCCAATCAGGGATCATCTACTGGCTATGATGGCAGGAGAATGCTACACCATGAGTCACTATAGTCAATTCCACCCTTTTAATGTTTTCGTTTCCAAAAGCAATGTTTTCATCATATGGGCAATCCTAGCTACTCAGGGATCACCGTCACACTTTTCACAGCTCTTCCACATTAACACACACACGCATTCTGTGGCCAAGTGTATGGTTGGGTTGTCACCTTTCTGTAGGCAGGGCTCTGTATTTGTTTTTGTAGCCACATGGCAGCTGACTTTCCCCTCTTTTGTGTACAAATGACCAGAAAAGCTTCCACTCTAGATCCGACATTAGAGTGACGTAATGTTGGACTAGAGGATTCCTGGCCTAAAAGCCCCCCCCCCCCCCGAAACATCGCCTCTATCTTAGTCCTTTCTTGTCTCATGAAAATTTTGAGAGGATAAAATGGGATGGCGTGTATGCCACGCAGAGAAAGACTGGGATAGAATTGTAATAAGTAAATATTTAGCTTGTTCCATAAAAAACAGCACGGAGGGGCCCTGCCAGAAACTATGTTGGTATCCATAGTAACCAACAGACAAGAGGGAGCTGTGTTAAAAGGTAATAGAGGATGTGAAACACTGTTGATACTGAAACCTACTTCTGTTGCAAATTCTAGGCATTATTATTATTGATGGTTGTTGTGGGTTTTCCGGGCTGTATTTGCCGTGGTCTTGGCATTGTAGTTCCTGACGTTTCGCCAGCAGCGGTGGCTGGCATCTTCAGAGGTGTAGCACCAAAAGACAGAGATCTCTCAGAGCCAAGCTACAAGTGACGCCTGACACAGGTTGGACACTTGTCAGTCTCCCTCAAGTTTGGATGGGAAATGTAGGCATCCTGGTCTTGCAGCTGTAATGGAGAGCCAAGCTGTAAAACCAGGACGCCTACATTTCCCATCAAAACTTGAGGTAAGCTGACAAGTGTCCAACCTGTGTCAGGCGTCACTTGTAGCTTGGCTCTCAGTGTCACTGAGAGATCTCTGTCTTTTGGTGCTACACCTCTGAAGATGCCAGCCACAGCTGCTTGCGAAATGTCAGGAACTACAATGCCAAGACCACGGCAATACAGCCCGGAAAACCCACAACAACCATTGTTCTCCAGCCATGAAAGCCTTCGACAATACATTATTATTATTATTCTAGACACTTTTATTTTCCTGGCAGGTCTCCTGTAATATAAAAAGCTACTATATCATGACAGGCAGAAACTCTCCAGGGACATGGGGGTTGCCCCATTGTTGGACATTCACTGTGGGAAATGTGCTCCAACTGGGGGCCGGCAACCTCAAACATAAGAATACGCCAGATGACTTTGTTTGGCACACAGGGCCACTTCTACGCCCAAGCAAGCAAGGGGAGCCCCTGAGGCACCGAGAGAGTGGCTGGAACTGGCAACACAGGAGGAGGCAACGAGCATGGCTTATGCCCTTCATTACCTCCCAGCTGCCAGCTGGGTCTGAGGCCAGCTCCTGAGGTACTGCAGCAGTGCAGGGATTAGCTTACTCCTAATACGTCTGGGCAGGTGCTCTCTTTCTCCCAGCACACCAATACCTTCACAAAGAGACACAGCACGTTTGTCAGTCAGGTCAAACAGTTGAATATCCTGTTTCAGCCTGTAAATGGGCAGTTTGTGACTGGGATATGCACATGAAACACGAGTTTGTACGAGCATGACTGAACTGGAAGGGGCTTTTGGTCCTGGCTTTAGCCACATTCAAGAAGGATAACAGATTTCCATTCTTTTATTGGTCTAGAATGTCATTCTGCCCCGTTAGTAAAGAGTCCAGTAGCACCTTTAAGGCTAACCAATTTCATTGTAGCATAAGCTTTTAAGAAGCTTCGTCAGATGCATCTGACAAAGAGAGCTGTGGTTCTCAAAAGCTTACGCTACAATCAGGGCACTGGAGGGGCGCTGGAGGGGTGTTGGGGGTGGAGGCACGCGCAGCGAAGCTGGCATGACTGGGCTGCAGCTACTGCTGCAGCCAGCCAGCCAGCCCCTTGCTGCCGCTGCCACCCGGGCGCAGCCTCTGTGCGCCGCTCGAGCCCCGCTGCCGCCGTCACACGCCCCAGCTGGGCACAGCCTCTGCGCACTGCCCCTGCAGCGGCTCGCAGCTTCTGCTCCCAGCTGGGGCGCGTGGTGGTGGCGGCGGCGGTGGAAGCACGGGGCTGGCTGGCTGCAGCAGCAGCTGCAGCCAGCCATGCCAGCTCCACTGCGCGCTCCTCCGCCCCAGCCGGGCGCAGAAGCCGTGAGCTGCTGCTGGGGTGGCGCACGGAGCAGCCTCCGCGCGCCACCCCAGCCCCGGCTCGCAGCTTCTGCGCTCGGCTGGGGCATGTGGCGGCGGCAGCACGGGGCTGCCTGGCTGGCTGCAGCTACTGCTGCAGCCAGCCACCCCAGCTCCTCTGCGCACTCCTCCACCCCAGCCGGGCGTAGAAGCTGTGAGCTGCTGCTGGGGCAGCACACGAAGCAGCCTCCGCGCACTGCTCCAGCAGCAGCTCGCAGCTTCTGCGCTCGGCGGTCCTCCGCGTGCCGCCCAGCCCCCCTGCGGCGCATGATGACGTCTGCGATGACGTCATCACGCAGTCCGTGGCGCGCGCGCGCAGAGCGTGTGCACGCCGCCGCAGGCGCCAAAACCTCTGGCACCGGCCCTGGCTACAATAAAGTTGGTTAGTCTTAAAGGTGTTACTGGACTCTTTACTATTTTGCAACTACAGACTAACACTGCTAAGTCTTCTGGATTCTGCCCTGATTTTCACTCCTCTATAATTCTTGTTTAACAAAGGAGATTTTCTACAGTTAGTTCCATATCTGGAGAATGCACTTAGCTGCAGCTGGTCAATATCTTCTATTCATATCTTTTCTTCCTGTCTACATTACTATACCCATGGAATTGTATTAAAACGTGCAAATGAGCAGTCTTGATGCAGCCACGTAATCTGATTGAACAGTATCTGTACCCGAGGGGGCAGAGCGAACTGCCGTGTGAGTCTGTGTGTTTCTCAGAGAAAGAATTTTGGCTAAAACAGGCTGTGTGGAAAACTGAGAGCCTAATTCTAAGTCAGGGAAACTGGGTGTGCACCTGGGGCAATCTTTTTATATCTGAAAAGGTGTTATTCTATCTAGGTTAGGCCAGCTGTGTGGGAAGGGCTGAGTGAATCTAGGTCTGTGTATAATTGAGCTGAAACATATGAGACAAATTACACATGAAGTGCACGTATTGGGTCCCACAAGTTTCCTAGGAGAAGTAGTCTTACTTTCCCCCTTACAAAGAAGAGCTGCTTGACTGGAGAGATTCTCTTTTAAAAATCCACTCGCTTCAATTTTCCTTCAGGAGCTCAGAGAAGGGGTGGGGGTGGGAGATCCGTGCTGTGATTCCCTGCCAGGAGAAGAAGACTGGGTTTCTCTCTCACTCACAACACACCTCGGCTTTTTCCCTGCTTCCTTTTATGGTGTTCCCCACCCCAATCCTGAGCTCCAAGAGGATTTTTGAAAGAGAGAAAGAGAGAGAGTGTGTGTGTGTGAAAGAGAAAGTCTCTCTAGCTATGATTCTTCCTGGCTAAGAATCATATTGAATGGCTGTTTTTTTGTTTTTTTAAAAAAAGACTACATTTCCCAGGGATCCTCGCAGGATCCAACATGCACCTGTGTGTCTCATGTGGTTCCACTCTTAGGTAAAAGTTTGTTCTGTTTGAGAAGATCTGTGTGGAAAATTAGACAGTGTGACTGGGCTTGTGAATATATAACTATCTTTGAAACCATGAAGCTTAAGAACTATTCTGAAACCTATGCACTTATCAAAACTCTGCAACTATCACACTTATATACTTTCAAATAAATTCTACTTTTGGTTTAAAAATATCTTTTTTTACTTCACAACGATCATGCTGACCATTCTATCAAAGTAGCATCTATAATAAAGCTTTCCTGTAGTGCCAGTTAAGCAGAAGAGATCTAAGGCAAAAACGTTTGGTGGCAGTGAAAACCTTTTCGGAAATCAGCCATATATAGGTCACACATACACACAAAAAAGAAAAGTATTCTCGAGGTATAAGCCTCAAGAATCACAGAATTAGTGAGTTGGAAGGGGCCAAACAGACCTTCAACCCCCTTAGGTAGAGAACAGGTTCTCAGGTAAAGAACATCTGGAGTTCTGTGTGGAGGGAAATATAAGAGCCCTCCTGAGGTATGTTTGAGATAAAGTAAGGTGGACATGAACTAAAGGTCCAAAGGCAAAAGTTTTGAAAGATTATAAAAATAAAACAAGCAAGCAAATAATTTCATCATGGTCCAAAACTAAGTAAACAGTTACTCCACGTAATTTTGAACTCCAGATATGAATCTACAAATATTTCTTTTTTCAAGGGCCATAACAATACCATTTTCTTTTTTCTTACTTGGTTTTCTTAAGACAAGGAAAAACATGACATAGGGAAGAAAGAGAGGAGAAATGACTCACATATTCCAGGTCAGATTAAAGGTGGATGCAGGTATAAAAATATCGTACACTTTGTTTGGAGTATGCCCCATCAAACACAGCAGGACTAACTTCCAAATAAACATGCGAAGGATTGAGCTGAAAGAACCGACGAACTAGATGGGAGCCAAACTAGACATAATGCTGTGAGTTCCGTGAGTGGAGCTCTCAGCAACATTGCCACGTGAATAACAGCAGATAAATTATTGTTTTAACCACAGTGCAAGGTTTAAACCTTCTCTACCATGCTGCTTCCTGGTGGAAAGGGCTGCAGGGCTCCCCTCTGTTTGTTCCATTGGGATAAACATGCAACATGGAATATTAATGGGGCATGTAGTTGGCCTGTGGTTGGAGGCTGGAGAAAAGGGCATGGGAGAGCAGGCTCAACCCAGCCCTTCCCTGCAGCCCTAATTATGAGTAGATATGGGCATGAATGGAAAAAAAAACAATGAACAAGCTGTTCATTGTTTGTTGCCATCCATGAACAATGAACAGTAACGAACATGGCCCTGTTCACAAACAGATGAACAGGCTGTTCTTGGTTTTTTTCCGTTCGTAATGCTGTTCGTGCCCACATCTAATTATGAGTCACTACATATTTGCTAATTTAGAGGGGGGAAATTCTGAGAGCTCCATTCATAAACACACAGCATTACATTTGGATTGGCTTTATATTGCTCCAACCTAAGGTTTGGCAAGACCTTGAAAAATTTACACTTTATCATCCACAATGTTCTTTGTGACTTGCGATGCCCTGTTCTTTTCAGTCTCAGCCTACTTTGAAGTCTGGCTCTTTCGGTTGTTACATTCTTGGCACTCCTACCTTGCATACTGGGAAACTGTGCAGTGTGTGATCTTCTTGATACATGCAATACATGACTATGATACATATGCTGAGTGAGTAGGGCTGTGTGTGAATTCTCCAGCTGCAGTACAGTTATTTGGAAATTCAGGAGTGTTACAACTATGCATTTATGCATAATGAAACTTGAAAATGTGCATGTTGCCATGTATATACAAAATTTCAGTTTGTGTATCAGAAGAATCGTGTTTAATGTTCTTTTCTGGTATGCATGGTAGGAATGCCAAAAATGTGACTACTGAAAAGGGCTTTTCTGTTTCTGATATGGTTTTTATGACAGTGAAAACGGAGTTATAAATTACTTATAAAATATTTGAGGTATGGCTTGTAGGCCGTTAAGTTCCAGGGAAAGGAAAGGAAAAACAAACTTCACCGTTGATATTGGATTGTAATAAATCGTTCCAAAACTCATGAGGTTACGTCAAAGGCAGTGATGACAAATCACAGTGGTTAGAAAAGGCTTTGTGAGATCTGACTCGTCAGCATGAGTTAATTGTTTCATTTCCTCATCTATAAAATGGAAATAATAATGAGCTAGGCCATGCGATAACTCGAAGCACAGAAAGTGTGGGGATTTTTAATTTTCATGCATACAAAGCATCTATCAATCACATTTTATCCCTCCTTTCCTATCAAGAAGCTACAGTTCTTGAGAATTCATGATTCTTCCATCCTCCCAACAAAACCCCTGTGAGGCTAAGGAACAAAGCCCCAGAGCACCCAGCCAACTTCAATGGCAGTGTGGGGATTTGAACTCGCCTGCGTCATGACATCAATATTGAGGTTGTTTTACAGTGAAGACTTGGAATAAGGCTTCCGGCTTAGCATTTTTTAAAATTATTATTTAAAACATTTCTGTGTTGCCTTTCTACCGAAATAGGGTCCCCAAGGTAGCGAAAAACCTGCTGTGGAACTGCAGACGGAGAAACATACAAACACAACAAAGTCCGAAAATCCACAACAACCACAGCAAAGTCACCTGAGGAACAAAAGCCCTTTGCTTACGGTGGGAATATAACATATGCTGTATTCGCTAGGTTAAAATAAAGATTCCAGACAGTCCACTGGCTGCCAGTTTATATCCAGGGCTTTTCAGCCGGTGATTTGTAGGATTAGACATGCAGATTGGTTTTTTTTAAAATTAAAAACTTCAACTTCCTAGCTTATGCATATTTTTCTATGAAAAGTTGCCGTTGAAAAGGTTTATAATTGGATGAGATTTCAAGATCATTTTGACTTGCCTGACATACATCAGTGTATACACACCAGCTGAAAATGCAATGGCATTTTAGATTTGACTTCCATTCAAAGAAATCCCTAATTAATGGAAAGAATTTCAAGATATGCTGTAAATGCATGTTTTTGTCTAGGTCTGCAGCCCTTGGATAGGCTGATAAACCTCAGAGAGCAAACAAGTATTTATTTGTAGAATATGGGCAAAGACACTGAACTGAAGTCCAAGACTCCTTGAACATCCCTGCCAATGTGCTTCCGGCGTCGCCCGAAAAGCTCCCTTATAAAAATCTGTTTTTATTCGTTTGCTGCACGTTCTGTTTGAGCTCATCAGTCACGCTGCTCATTACAGAACGTTACAGTTCTTTAGATAACCAAACCAGAATGACGTAGTGGTGAGACTCTTGAACTATGAGCTCGGAGTCTCAGGTTCAAATCCTTACTCTGCCATGGAAGCTCACCAGGTGACCTTTGGTCTGATCTACCTCCTCTGTTTAGAACGAGGATAACATGGAGGTGGAAGGAGAGCGATGCTGTAAGTTGCTTTGGGCCCCTTTGGAGACAGAAATAGGATCTAAATTAGAGCTTTAACTCCATGCATTAGAAGCACATTGTAGACTTGGCAATTGGGGGTGGGGGTTTGCAAGGTTTTGGGTTCTACAAAAATTAAGTTGTGTGCATGTTAGAAAGTGTGCATGTTAGATATAAAGATTCACCTAACTTTTCCCCTCCCTTATTATTTTTCTACTTTTTCTGTTTTTATAATATTGGAATGTGTTTGTATGTATCGCTCCCATGAACCACAATCGGTAGCGTAAACTAGGAACTGGTAGAAAAGCTCTACCACTTGATCTATTGCTTGTGCCAACTGGGATTTGCTGGAAGACAAATAGCCCCAATAGAATGTGCCCAACTCAGCACTGTGACAACTCATCAAAAAAGAATAGATACTAAGGGTGATCTTGGTGATTCTAGGGCCCTGGACAGAACTCCAGGGTGGGCAAAGGGTGGCCCTCACCCTGTGTGAGATGGGCAGGAGCCACGACTGCCACCAGCTACCCAAGCCCAAGATGGGGAAGATACAAATGGCAGCAGGCGACTGCTCTTCTTCTTCTACGCCCCTATAGGGGCTGAGCTATGGGCCCAGTGTGGGGCTCAGGGGAGCTGTCCCTGTTGTTGACCATTGACTAAGACCACGCTTGGTAGATACAGAAGACAAATAACCACATGTTTTCACCTTTCATCACTTAGTAGAATGACACAGGGATTTTCTGCATGGTTTTTTCCTGTCAGTTCTGGCCCGATACGGCTTCAATTTATTCCCTGAGTGCCACATGTATTTTTTTTTGCCCCGCCGTTCAGTTCTTTTGAGGCCACTTTTACCCCGATCTTTTCTTTTAAGACAATTTTTTCTTCATGTGCAATGTTTCATCTGGTTTTGTTTGTCCCACTCATTCCCTCCCACCTGCAACCCACTTTTTGATGACTGGACATTCATCATCATCAAACCACCACCCCTGCCTTCTTTTCTCTTTTTTCCCCTGTTTTTGATTTGATTGTTTAAATGATCCATTTCATATTGCTAGATTGGCCTAAAAGAGTAGTTGTCAATGGCATCACGTCTGATTGGAGGGAGGTGCCCAGTGCAGTGCCACAGGGCTCAGTTCTGGGCCCAGTGTTTTTTAATGTTTTTATAAATGATCTGGACGAGGGTGTGAAGGGACTACTCATTAAACTTGCAGATGACACCAAACTGGGAGGGGTAGCGAACACCCTTGAAGATAGGAATAGAATTGAATAAGATCTGAACACACTGGGAAAGTGGGAAGATTTGAATAAGATGTGATTTAACAGGGATAAGTGCCGGGTTCTGCACCTGGGTAACAAAGCAAGCACACTGGATGGGGATACGCTTCTGGGTAGCAGTGCGTGTGAACAAGATCTTGTGGTACAAGTGAAGGAGGGGAAGCTAAATATGAGGACTCAGTGTGATGCAGCAGCAAAAACGACGAATGCAATCTTGGGGTGTATCAACAAAGGCATAACATCCAAATCACATGATGTCATTGTCCCACTACATACCGCGTTGGTCAGGTCCCACCTGGAGTATTGTGTGCAGTTCTGGAGGTCACATTTCCAAAAGGATGTGGACAAATTAGAATGGGTACAGAGGAGAGCAACCGGAATGATGAGGGGCCTGGAGACCAAGCGCAATGAAGAAAGCTTAGAGGACATGGGGATGTCCAGTTTGGAGAAGAGGAGGTTGAGGGGAGACACGAATGCTCTCTTTAAGTGTTTAAAAGGCTGTCACTTAGGGGAAGGAAGGGAGCTGCTCCTGTTGGCAACAGAGGAGGATAGGACTTGAGGCAATGGGTTGAAGTTGAAACTACAGGAGGGAAGGTACCCACTGGACGACAGGAAAACTTCTTCATGTTAAGAGTAATTCAGCCGCGGAATCTGCTGCCTAGGGGATTCCCCTCATTGGCAGTCTTCAAGGAGCAGCTGGATAAATACTTGTTGAGGATGCTTTAGGCTGTTCCTGCACTGGGCAGGGGGTTGGACTAGATGTTCTGTAAAACACCTTTCCAGCTGTACAATTCTACGATTCTATTATTCTATAAAAGGCTACTAGAACCAAGGCAAAGACAACTGTATCACAGATACGACTGTTTCCCTTAATTTCTTCTCTATTTAAATTTTTTTTTTGCAAAGGTCTCTGCATAAATTAGAGCCATCACCATGGAAACAGAGTGGGCTAGAAATATTTATAGATGCTGCCAGCAATCATTTTGTCTTTAATACTTTAAAATGTCAAGTAACACATAATCTCTGAAATGAAATGAGATGGGTTGTTGTTTTTGTTTGTCCTTCTGGAGCATTCTTTCATTTCCCTTCAAAACATATTTCCATTTTTGGTCATGCCTTCAGCAAGAATGCAAACAAATGAACACGGTCTCGCGCTCGTGCACACACGTAGACATCCTGAGCTGAAACTTGGAGACAAATGATTTTTCTTGAACTGGTATGTTACCATAGTGTCTGAAGTCATGCCATTTTGAAATTTTTAAATACTTAATGTGGCCTTTCAACAGAAAGAAATCAATATTAAGAATTCAGTTAACTTCCCAGACACTACATTGGCATCTTCAAAAATAGGAACAATGGACACTTAACTGGCCCTGTTTCAATAGCAGTACACGTTATACCAGGATGAACTTGGTAATAAATAATTTGAGGGAACACAGTGGATTGGATCCTGCTGAAATTTTCCATTAGCAGAGGCACTTTCTACTGCTGAAAGGAGCTTTTTCTCAGAAGAGCGCCGTGCCTCAGCGGATGGAGCCTTCTGCCAGACGAAAGTCCCTGCGTTAGATCCAGCAAAACCAACCCATTACAAAAAGAGCTGAACCATGATTCCCACATTACAGCAAAGAGTTCTTTATGGCCTAGGGCTACCGACCTCCAGTTGGGTCCTGCAGATCTCCCAGAATTACAATTGATCTCCAGACATCACAGATCAGTTTCCCTGGAGAAAATGGCTGCTCTGAATGTGGGATCTATGGCATTACACCCCATTGAGTCTCCAGTCCGCAGGCTCTCCCCCTAAAATCTCCATGAGTTTCCTTGTAAGATGTCATTTATGGGTTTTTGACTGAATCTGAAGACTTGCCTTGCTGCAAGCTTTATTCTACAGGCCACTAAGTCCTTTGGAAAGTCACCATTGCTGGCTGGGAACTGTATCTTTGCTCAGATACTATGTGGAGAAAAATTCCCCATGGAACTGATAAGCAACGGGATCCATGACTGGAAAGACAAAACGCCTGTCCTTTTATGTAGACATTGATGTGAAGGGAAGGCGAATGCTGCTGTAAAGGTTACAAATGAGAAGCAGGGACAGCTGAGCATTTTAAGAAAAACAGTGAGTTACCCGTGAGGGACAGTTGCTGACATACTAGCTTCTAGGTTTTCTTCTGAAATCCTCTCACACAATCAGCCAAAGGTATCATGTACATTGTTCTGGCTAGCTGTGAGCCTCCAGCACCAGCTCCCTGTGGTTTTGATTGTGTGTAGCAAAACAACCGCCATGACAAGTCCAGTCAGTACTTCAGTGTGGCCCTCCCACCCTGCCCTGCAGAAATGAGCCATTTCTTTTTCCTTAAAGCTACAACTCAAGCCATCAGGAGAAACACAACTTTGGTTCCTGTGAGAAAGTAGCAGAAACTGCCGGGGTCCTCGTAGCTTCTCACCTGTCTGTTCCCACCCATGGAGCCTGCAGAGAACAACTCTAGGCCTGTGCTTCAGGGACAAGGAGGTGGCCCACACGGGAAGGGGAGAAGGAAGAAGCTTTAGTCTGGGCAAAAAGAAAGTCCTGACTGTGACCAAAACAAAACATTCCCAAGCTGGATATAGGCGTGAAGAGAATGAGATCAATTGAAACCAAATGCAGTAGAAACATTAAAGACATTTGGCTCCTCGGGGGGGGGGGGGGAGGGATGCACAGTCCATCCTTCCACAAAAATGAACTCCCCCCCCCTCCACACCCTTCCCGTCCTAGGAACTGCCCTCAGATCTTCAGGAATTTCCCAGTCCAGAGTTGGAAACCTAAAAAACACAGACTTGTCCACAGTATCCCAGAAACCTTCACGGTGGAATAGAGGTTTTAATCCAGACCTACCCTTGCAAGGCCAGGCCTGGCAACTAGCAGGAGACTGGGGGCAGTCATCAGCCAATGGTATGATGTCACTTATGGGAAAATCCAAATGTGATGTCATGTCCCTTTAAGATCTAGCTGAAACTCTATGATAAAACCATAGAATTTTCAGCAGTTCCCAGAGGAGCCTGGAAATTCCAGGAGCTTGGGGGGGGGGGCAGGGCATAGAGAGAGGGAGCATCATGTGATGTGGCAAGATCTCTCTAGGAATTTCTCTGATCTCTATGATAAAGACATTAGAGACTGGGGAAATTTCTAGAGAGTCATTCAACATGGTTGTCACTTCCAGGTCTTCACACAGAATTGATATTGATGTGTTGTGAGACATTGTTCCAGCCATTCCTCCCCTGCCACTTCACTGAGGGATTGCAGGATGTTGTGAAGCACAATTGGCAGTTCACCTGCCATCAGTGGGCAACTGGCAAGCCTAATATGCATACAGCAAATGTGAAACCTTCATGGGTACTAAACCGGTATGAAGCCTTTGCATGCACACAAAACAAACACCACAGCAATGCTGTTTTGCAAAATCATAACCCTTGTTTAACAATGAATATTCAGAGAATGCTTTTTTGTATGCTGGTCTTAGGACCGTAATAAACGAAACTTGAACTCGGATGCTTTTTTTAATACTGCATATTAACTAGGAAAGTTCAGTGAAGCAAAAATGACAGAGACAGCGCTGTGTTCTTCCAAGTGATGCTTAAATTGTGATACAAAATCATTGCTTAATATATATCTTAGCTGCCATTGAAATGCTTTGCAGCTTGACTGCAGGTTGATTCGAAGCCACCTGCTAATGGGAACAGTTATGTAACTGAGAATGACTTAAATTATCCATAACAAAACATGAGTCTCACTGCTAGGCTCCGTAACAATAAACAGAAAGGAGACTGCGGTTCTTTTTTTGAAATTACAGCAGAGTATTTTGAGGCTAGGAACAACAAATTCAATATGGCTCAATTCCCACCCAAAATAAGTGCTTTGAAGTTCCATTATTTTCAATGGGACAGCGAAGCACATGTCTTGTCCCACTGAGTTAAAATACATTTAATATTGCTCTGGCTGCTGTTTTTTTGCAGGCATTTTGGCTCTTCTGGGGGACAGGAATGGTAAAGAAATCTCTGACTCATCCTTCTCTTGAGAAGTAGGAACGAGCCAGTAAATAGAAGTTTCATCTCCTCATAGCGGTGAGACTGAATTTGCCTAAACCTTCTGCCCGGAGCAAACATCTGTATAAATTTTAAGGGGCACTGAATGAATTTCAATAAGATTGCAGTGACCATTATTGTTTTACTTATTGTTCTAATCATTCCAACTGTTGTCATACAGAGTGTCTGAGGCAGGCTGGGAAATGTAGGAGACAAAACAACATGGGATGCTTTTACAGAGAAGGACTATTGGAATGTTTTTCTTTTTTCTGAACTGAAGGCTTTTGGACCGTCAGTTCAGCTCCTCTTTACATTACCTTAAACCTTTACCTCAGGAGGGCTCTGGTCACAACAATCACGGTTTTTATTTCCACTCCCACTGAGCTTTAGGTGTTCTCTGCTTTACCCAGGTTTTTTACCTTTAGAACACCTTCCCTTTTTTGTTGATTGTGTGACCTATATATTGCTGCCGCCCTGGCCTGGGCCGATTCCAGACGGCCCTCCCCATTCCGAAACGTCGCGCGTCGTCACACGGAAAATGCGAAATATCGCGTTTTCTCACACGAGTTTTGCGCAACGTCGCGCAAAACTCGCACGAGAAAACGTGATATTTCGTGTTTTCCGCGCGACGTTTCGGAATGGGGAGGGCCGTCTGGAATCGGCCCTGAAAGGTTTTTGTCGCCACCAAAGGCTTTCTCCTTAGACCTGCTTGGTTTAACTGGTACTGCAGGAAGGCTTTGTTACAGATGGCAGTTGGACAGAACAGTCAGAGCATGAGGGTGATTGGGAGGTAAAAAGGAGATTTTTCAAAAACAAAGGTAGAATTTATTTGTAAGTACATACATGTGATGGTTGCAGAGTTTTGGTAAGTGTATTGGTTTCAGAATAGTTTCTAATGGGGTGTGCATTGAGAACATTTCTTTTGGTTCGGGAAGTTCCGGAATAATTTTGTTCCGTTCCTGTTTGTTCCTACTTGGGTGGTGCTGGCTCGGATCGAATTCTTTGGGCTTTTTTGTTTTCATGAGTGTCTGGCCCTTGCGTGTGTGTTGGCTGCACATGCACAAAACTTATACTCTTCCTTCAAGGGGGTGTAGAGGATAAAAGGCTTTAGGGCAGTTGTTTTTGCATGCAACCAAAATTTCACAGAACTCAGTCCTCTCTCTAAACCATTGACTCAGAGCCAAGCTACAAGTGACGCCTTACACAGGATGGACACTTGTCAGCTTCCCTCAAGTTTTGATGGGAAATGTAGGCGTCCTGGTTTTACAGCTTGGCTCTCCATTACAGCTGCAAGACCAGGATGCCTACATTTCCCATCAAAACTTGAGGGAAGCTGACAAGTGTCCAACCTGTGTAAGGCATCACTTGTAGCTTGGCTCTCACTGAGTTTGAGCGCATGCAGCTGAAATTGCTCCTGGTGCTCCTTGATCTGCTATCTTTGGAGGACTTATTTAGTCACAGTGGTGGACCTGCCACTGTAGCACCCAAGCAAAGGACAGCATCAGCTGAAGGCCACTGAATGGGCCAGGCCCGGGACCTCCTCAGTGTGGATCTCCTTTAATAATTGCCTTTTCTTTCCAATTTTCACCTTGTTCTGCATAACATGAGTCTTTATGGGAGCTGGGGGCTCAGAGGCTGAAGGAAACCCCTCCCTCCTCAAACCCATGTGTGTGTGCATGCCCGCATGGATGTTGCTGGGCTTTCCTTGCATTGCACTTAAAAACTCACAGAAAAGGCAATGGTAACTGTCACACCAATGGCAACATGCCATCTGCTGCTCCCTAGCACAAAGCAATTTCTGTGATTTGATCCCTACAAGCCACTCAATGCCAATGTAATTGCTCAGGAAGTGCTGATAAAAAAATGCACGCATGAGCAATGTACACATCCCCTCCTGCCAATGGGGTGAACACTAAGGGCTCAGCCTCCCTTTGGATCCAATGGGTTGCATGACCAGTGCAGACAGACTTGCCCTAAATGAAAACAAGATGCCCCCACCCCCTACCTGGCCTACCTGCACGGCCTCTGCATGTTGAGAACCCAAAAAGGAGTTGGTGGCAGAGGGGTCTCATGGTGGGAAAAGGAGACCCGAGACCTGACTGAGATTTGAAGGGAGGAGAAAGTACAGAAGTTTCTGTCTGTGACTCACAGAAATACAGACATCTTTGAGAAGGTAGCTGAACAAAGGACAGAAAGGGGCATAAGCAGACAGCCATTGAATGCAGAACAAAGTCAAAAGCTCTGCGCCAACAGCCCACAACAGCCACTCTGGTAACTCCGCAGCAGGGCTTTTATTCAACAGGAACACGGGGGAATGGAGTTCTGGCACCTCTTGAAAATGGTCACATGGCCCGTGGCCCCGCCCCCTGATCTCCAGACAGAGGGGAGTTGAGATTCCCCTTCGTGCTGCAGCGCAGAGGGCAATCTAAACTCCCCTCTGTCTGGAGACCAGGGGGCGGGGCCATGGGCCATGTGACCATTTTCACCGAGGGTCATTTAAACTTTAAAAACTAGCCTTCAGGAATTCCTTTGCTCTCTTCACCATTGGAACAATCAATTCTCTTCTGCTGATGTGACTGTTGATTTCTGAAGAGGGCTGATGCATCTTTGTCTGGTGTCTCAGTTTTGACCGTTCTGACTTGAGTGACTCTTCCAGAAGTTCAGACTCTTGACCAAGCCTGAAATCCTGATGGTGTTGCTCTCAGCTTCACTGACACACTCAACCCTCCTCGCCAAGTTAAAGTGTGTATCCAAGAGGAGGGAAAGCACCCTTTATACCTAGGATATACTGTATGTCATATGGACGTTCCATCAGAAAATGTACTGCCTGGTTTAAGCAGCAGATCAATGAATGGGATAGCAAGTCCTCAGCAGCTTATGTGAGGCAGGTCAATCAAAATCTCTCAGAAGCTTTGGATAAGGCAGAATGTAGAGGTATTGCCCCCATAGTGTGCCCTGCTAAACCTGAGCTGAACCTTGGACTATTGGTACCACCACGTATCATGAAATTTAAGCACTAATGAATCAAAGAATAGGCAGGTTATGAACTGAAGTTTTATGAAATCATCTCAAATCCAGGGCTTTTTTTCAGCTGGAATGTGGTGGAATGGAGTTCCAGAACCTCTTGAAAATTGTCACATGGCTGGTGGCCCCGCCCCCTGATCTCCAGACAGAGGGGAGTTGAGATTGCCTGGCGCGGAGGGCAATCTGAACTCCCCTCTGTCTGGAGATCAGGGGGCGGGGCCGCCAGCCATGTGACCATTTTCTTCGAGAGCAACCCACTGAGTTCCACCACCTCTTTTCCCAGAAAAAAAGCCCTGCTCAAAACTATTTCCTTAGAAGTAGTCACATAACTATGTTCTAGTGTAGTAGTTAGCTTCCTGCATTAGGAACAGGTAGGCTGAGGTTAAAATCTCTCTGCCTTAGTCTAGTCACTCTTTCTCACAGGGTGACTGTGGGCATGGAATGGAGGGGTGAACCTTGCAGGATGGCAAGAAAAATATATTTTTTAAAAGGATTCTGGCTAAATCAGGCGAATTGTGTGGAAGTCTGAGAACCTAATTCTGTAAGTCAGGCAAACTGTCTGTGTGCCTTAGAGTCTATGTATGTCTGAGAGATTATTGTCTCAGGGCCAAGCTACACATGACGAATGACACTTGAACGGCAAGTGGATTGAGTGGAGGGCAAGTGAACAGGGAGAAATACACTTGCCGTTCAGGTGTCATTCGTCACGTGTAGCTTGGCCCTCAGTCACACAAGCTGTGTGGAAAGGCCTGAATGAATCTATATCTGTGTGGATGTTCAGTCTGTTAGTGGATATCTGTGCAGAAAATCAGACTGCATGACTGAGTCTGTGAGAATATAGAATTGCTACCAAATTTCCTTTAAATAAATGAGCTCAGGTTACAGGGTGGTACATTTCATATCAACATTAAGAGTTAAGATGAAATTGTGCAGCAATAATGGAATGAGGATTATATATTGATATATTGTTAAATATTGAATATAAAGCTATGATAAGATGGAAATGGGCAAATATTAATGACAAGGTAGATTGCATGATGTATTTAGTTTGGGAAGGCAAATGTGAAAATATACAATAGCCGGGATAGTATATGTATTCTTTATTTTAATATTGATTAACTCTGAATAAGATATGTTTTGAGTACTCTGTATTCTAAAAACTCTTGTAGTACAAAATCCTACCCTTCCTTTGACCCTGTATCTCCCCCTCTTCTTTCTGTACCCCTTTTAGTTTGAAAATATTTTTTTAAAAATAATAAAAAAAAACATTAAGAGACATTTCCTAATTGTAAGATCAGACAAGGACCAAATCAAACTTATACCACCTCACTGTGTGTCAGAGACTTGACAGATACTTCTTATGTCTGCAACAGGCTTTTGTATGTTTTCCCACAGCATGTCAGGGCCAGGATGGGTTTGTGCTTACCCACCCTTGGAGGATACAGTTATTAGCTCAGACTCCCCGAAGTCCGTGGTCTGAGGGCCAAGCTACACATGACGAATGACACTTGAACAGCAAGTGGATTGAGTGGAGGGCAAGTGAACAGGGAGAAATACACTTGCTGTTCAAGTGTCATTCGTCATGTGTAGCTTGGCCCTGAGTTGCTGGAGAATGTGTGGGCTGAAGCACAGCAAGTAGAATACAACATTTCCTTGACCAAAGACAAGGGCCATTTCCAGACGGCTTACCTGCCTCCGGAACGTCGCGCCATCTTGCGGGGAAAACGCGAAATATCGCGTTTTCTCGCGCGAGTTTTGCGCGATGTCGTGCAAAACTCGCGCGAGAAAACGCGATATTTCGCGTTTTCCCCGCAAGATGGCCCGACGTTCCGGAGGCAGGTAAGCCGTCTGGAAACGACCAAGGTGTCTCCTAGTATTTATACCAGGCTTGGTCAATCCCAAGGCTTCATTTCCATAAAATCCATCAATCACAGAGGTTTCCATGCCTGAGGAGGGATCTGAGGCTAATGGTAGCTCATTGCCAAAAAGAATACTATGTATTTAGCTCTTCTTCATGATCATCATAACATCTAGTACAATTAACTGATGTATTGTTGTTACATTATTTTTCACACACATCCTGCAGCCTCTTTATACATCATTGGCTACCAGAAGTGTGGGGTGTTGACATCATGAGACATAGTAAGTTGAGCTTACCATTGCGGAGAACGAGAGAAGTGTTAATGTATGGCTGCTATTTTTGGTGGCACATGCTGTTATAATGTCTAATTTGGGCCCTCTAAATTGAAATTAGTTTTTACTGAATGGTATGGCTAGAAAACTCCAGGTTACCTTTTAAACTGGAGACGAATCAGGCTGTTTTAATTTCCCTCTTGCCTAGTGGTCATAAACAAGTGGAAAACACCTCTGTTTAACAACAAACCACAAAGCACATTAACCTCCCCCAAAACAAAGCTGTATCAGCACTAAGGGTACGATTTCCCTCAGGGAGAAATTTAACAGAAAATGTGCTTTGAGTTGCAGTTACTAAACCAGCCTTTTAGTTTTATGCACTTTCTATAGCACTCTGGGAATGTAAAGGTCAGATAATAGTAATAATGATGGTGTGTACTTATCTCTAGTGACTTCCATATTGAGCCTCTCTCCACATTCACGGAAATAACGTTTAAAGTATCAACAAAACCCAAACTGCTGATAGGTAGCATTATGCTGATTCTAAACCGCCCCCCCCCCCAACGTAATTGGGAGTGCAGAAAAGCTGTGATTAAATTATCACACCATGCAGTCTTCAGGAGATACAAAAGAGGCCTACCCAGACTGAAGACAATGGTTATCCATAAGTAATAGAAGGGTCAGACTACATCTCTTTACTCCTCATCTCCTTAGTGTAAATAGTTAAAAGAATAAGTTATGAACTGAACTGAAACTTTTACCTCATTTTCTGTGGTATAGAGGTCAGAATGTCAGACTAGGATCTGAAACACCCAGGTTCAAATCCCGGCTCTATCATGGAAGATCACTTGGTGACCTTGGACCAATCACACTTTCTCAACCAAACCTACCTCACAGGAATGTTGCAACAATAAAATGGAAGAAAGGAGAAGGATGTAAGCCACTTTCATGTCCAAAAGCAGAACTTATGTTGGATGCTTTTGGAAATGTGTTACAGAGTCATAGGAAGATAGGATGAGAACTGCTGGGCTGCGTGGACTCGCAAGAACTAGCCCCAAACTGTAAGGATATCAGGCACAGAATGACCACTCCCAATTCTCAGTGGAATCAAGGTGGAATCAAATTAGAGTATATAAACACAGTAGGAAGTATACAGCAGTCCCTGTAAAGGGTCATATTAAGTCCTCTGTCTCCTCTCCAGCTCAAGCAGAGCATCAGATTTGATGCATGTCAAAGGGGCAGGCATATTTTTTCCCTGACCACCAGAACTGAGGTAACGGACTAGTAACGAGATAAGCCTGCAGACGACAGAAAAATGGCTTTGAGGTGATGAGGTTTTCAGAACCACAGAATCAGAATCACAGAATCACAGAGTTGGAAGGGGCCATACAGACCTTTCTAGTCCAACCCCCTGCCCAGTGCAGGGTGAGCCTAAAGATTCTCTGACAAAGATTCATCCAGCCTCTTCTTGAAAACTGCCAGTGAGGGGGAGCTCACCACCTCCCTAGGCAGCGGATCCCACTTTTGAACTACTCTGACCGTGAAAAAGTTTTTCCTAAGATCCAGCCGGTACCTTTCTGCATGTAATTTAAGCCCGTTGCTTCAAGTCCTATCCTCGGGTGCCAACTGGAACAGCTCCCTGCCCTCCTTCAAATGTCAGCCTTTCAAATATTTAAAGAGAGCAATCATGTCCCCCCTCAATCTCCTTTTCTCCAAACTAACATTCCCAAGGACCTCAGCCTCTCCTCATAGGGCTCAGTCTCCAGACCCCTGATCATCCTTGTCGCTCTCCTCTACGACCTCTCAATTTTGTCCACATCCTTTTTGAAGTGAGGCCTCCAGAACTGCACACAATACTCCAGGTGTGGCCTGACCAAGGCAGTATAGAGAGGGGCTATGACGTCCTGCAATTTCGATGCTATGGCCCCTTTGATACAACCCAGGATTGAATTAGCCTTTTTTGCCACCGCATCACACTGACTGCTCATATTCAGTTTACAGTCCACTCTTACCCCAAGATCTCTTTCGCATACACTACTACCCAGAAGTGTATCCCCCATCTTGTATTTGTGCATCACATTTTTGTGGCCCAGATGTAATACTGTGCACTTACCTATGTTGAATTACATCCTGTTCACAACCGCCCACTTCTCCAGAGTATTCAGGTCTTGTGGAATTTTAACTCTAACTTCTTGGGTGTTTGCTACTCCTCCCAATTTGGTATCATCAACAAATTTAACAAGTAGCCCATTTACCCCTTCATCCAGATCACTGATAAAAATATTGAAAACTACCGGGCCCAAAACCGAGCCATGTGGCACCCCACTGGACACCCCCCTCCAATCTGATGAAATGCCGTTGACCACCACTCTTTGGATGCAGTCCTCTATCCAGTTCCCTATCCACCGAACTGTCCTATAGTTCAGTTCATAGCTTTCCAGTTTACCCTTTAGAATGTCATGGGAATCCATATCAAAAGCTTTACTGAAATCCAGGTATATCACATTGACAGAGTTCCCATGATCCAGTAAGCTGGTCACTCGGTCCAAGAAGGAAACCAGGTTGGTCTGACAAGATCTGTTGGGGACAAAACCATGTTGACTTCCCCGGATCACTAAGTGGTCCTTCAGATGCTTACAGACTGATCCCTTTAAAATCTGCTCTGATATCTTCCCAGCAACAGAAGTCAGGCTGACCGGCCTGTAGTTTCCCGGGTCATCCTTCTTCCCTTTCTTAAAGATTGGGATAACATTCGCTCTTCTCCAATCTTGTGGCACATCCCCAGTCCTCCAGGAGGCCTTGAAGATGATGGACAGGGGTTCTGCAAGTTCTCTGGAAAGTTCTTTCAGCACTCTTGGGGGCACCCCATCCAGCCCAGGGGATTTGTATTCATCCAATGCAGCCAGGTGCTCTCCACAACCTCACTGTCAATGTCAACTAGCCCCCCAGGTGTCCTGTCATGTCTACTACCATCTCTAGATGGGCTCAACTTCTTCAGGGAGAAAACAGAGGCAAAAATGTCATTAAGCCTGTCTGCTTTTTCTCTGTCCTCCATCCAAGTTTCTCCTTCCACTCTCAACAGCGGTCCAGTTGCCTCTTTTACCTCGTGTTTGCTTCTCACATATTTGTAGCAGTTCTTCTTATTGTAGTGAGCCCCACTGGCCAGACCCAGCTCATACTGAGCTTTGGCTTCTGTGATGGCTGATCTGCAGTACCTAGTAACCCTCACATATTCCTCTTTAGAGGTCTATCCTTCTCTCCATTTCCTGAACATTTCCTTTCTCTCCCTTAGCTTATCCTGGAGCTCTCTGTTCATCCACATCAGTTTCTTGGAGCCCTTACCATGTTTCCGTCTTACTGGAATAGTGAGGGTTTGAGCTTGCAAAAGCTCATGTTTGAGAAGAGCCCACCCTTTACTTACTCCTTTCCCTTCCAGCACACTCCCCCATGGAGTGACTCTCATCAAGCCTCTGAGTTCATTGAAGTTGGCCCTACGAAAATCTAACCTACGAGTCTGGCTACAAACTTCCTTGGCCCCTCACAGCACCTGGAATTCAAGGAGGACATGGTCACTTCCCCCTAAGGCCCCCACCACCTTCACCGAATCTACCAATTCTTCCCTGTTGGTTAATATTAAGGCTGCGTCCACACACATTGAATATTGCACTATCGATGCACATTAGTGATTGTTTGCAACTGGATCTTCCTGTGTGAAACAGTTGCAAACAATCACTAATGTGCATCAAAAGTGTATTATTAAATGAGTATCGAAGCATCCAAGTCTAGTATGGCCGAGCTCTTTGTAGCTTCCTCTACGATTTGAAAAAGGAAGTTATCGGCCAGGTAGGTCAGGAAGTTCTGTAAGTTTTGTCGCTTTGCTGAGCTTGTCTCCCAGCACACATCAGGGAAGTTGAAGTCACCGCTAATTATAAGGTTCTGATGTCTGGATACTCTACCAATCTGTTCAAGGAGGGCAGCATCCATTTCCTCTCCCTGGTCAGGCAGTCTGTAGCAGACTCCAAGAACAATACCCTTCCTCCCCTTATTTCCGCCCATATACTTTCCACGGGGCTGTCAACCACATTCTCTAGAACTTGCTGACAATCAAGCCCTCTCCTCACATACAATGCCACTCCACCTCTTCTTCTACCATTCCAGTTTTTCTTGAACAACTCGTACCCATCCACTACCACGTTCCAAGTCATGGGAATCATCCCACCAAGTCTCAGTAATTCCTACTATATCGTAGCCCTCTGTTTGCAAGAGAAGCTCTAGCTCATCCTTGTTATTACCCATACTTCAGGCCTTAGTGTATAGGCACTTTTAGCCTTGTACCTTTGTTTGATCTGTCCTACTCAGGTGGGCCCCCGTTGTTATCACTTCTTTATTGAATTCTCCTTGTTGATCATCCCCTTCCCCTTGAGGCATCAGTTTAAATCTCTCCTGAAGAAGCTCTCCAGGTTCTTTCAAAACATTTTCTTCCCTGACCTTGAGAGGAGAAGCCCATCATGTGCTAGAAAGCCTTCTCTAAGAAAACTTACCCTGTGTTCCCAGAACCCAAAACGCTCCTGCCGGCACCACCACCTCAGCCAACTATTCACCTCAAGTATGGTCTGCTCCCTTTGCATTCCTCTTCCTTTGACAGGAAGGATAGAAGAGAATACCACCTGTGCTCCCACTGTCTTCAACTGAGCTTCATAGAGCTTCATAGTTTTCTTTAATTCTTGCAATGGTATTCATGGCCGTGTCATTAGTTCCCACGTGAACCAGCACAAACGGGTACTGATCAGTCGGTCTGATCAGTTTCGGCAGTCGGTCTGTAATATCCTGAATTCTAGCTCCTGGCAAGCAACACATCTCTCAGAGTAGGGGATCTGTCCTGGAGACATGATGTTCCATACCCCTGAATAGAGAGTCCCCGATGGCCATCACCTTTCATTTTCTTCCACTTCTGTGTGGCTCCATGCCCTCTTCACTCCCGCCTCCAGGTTTTTGTGGTTCTCCTTCCACTCTCTTCTCTGTCACCATCTCAAGCACCTCAAAACAATTCTTGAGCTCCAGTGGACCAGAGCATCGCCTTAGTCCATGTCTTCTGGTTTGTATTGCAGAACTGAGAGGAGGCTCAGAAGGGAGATCGACTCTTCCTTCTTCTCTTGGACTTACTTCTTCATGCTTGTGCAGAGCCCCCAGGCTCTTCTCAATAAAATCCTCCCCTTCCTTGATTTCCTGAAGGTTGGTGATCCTCTCCTCTAGGCTCTGAATCTTCTCCTCCAAAAGCCTGACCAGCTTACACTTCTGACAAGTGAAGTCCATTTTCTCTTCTGGGAGGAAAACAAACATGGCATACTCCATGCAGGTGACTGGAAAGGGGCCTTCTGTCGACATCACCTTCCAAGTATATTCCAAGAGTACTCTTCTAGCTGCAGGTCCCTTTCCTTCTCCCTCTCATGGCCCAGGTCCCTTTCCTTCTCAGAGCCCAGGTGGCTGTGATCCAGCAGTCTGAGCCTAAAGGCTAAATGTTCTGTGAAATTCAGACTGTGGGAAACACTCCTGTCCTACACGTGGCCTTAGCTTTTGATGCTGTACTTCTTCGGGCCTCCTTGATCACGCTCATTTTCTCTGTTCATCATTTAATCTGATCAGCTGACTGTCATTCTGATGGTATTACACAGCCATATCTGACATGATGACATCAAAACCACGTGGCTGGCCATAACCAATGTAATTGGATGGCAGCATCCGTATATGTGTCTGACAGAAGTCAGGGCAAAAAAATAAAGAAAATGGTGCTTAGAAACAGCATTCGCCATAGAAACAAGGCTGGGAGAGCACTGAAACAATTCCAGTGACATGAATTTCTTTTGGCAATATGTTCAAGGGTATCAAATGTGCTAGTTTTGAGGCAAAATTTGAAATTGGGCAATATACAGTGGTGGAGGAAAGTACCATCAAGTCAATGTTAACTTATGGTGACCCCCTGCTGTTAAGGTCCTAACAGAAGTACTTTGCCATTGCCTGCTTTTGCAACCCTGATCTTCTTTGGAGGTCTCCCACCCAAGGTAGTGTTGAGTCCAGGGGCTCTCCAGGTCAGGGTGCAATATGCAGTACAGCTGTAGAAAAGATGAGGAAAAAATAATGGGAAATGGGATTCTTGATGCTAACCACGACCGTTTCCACACGTCCTTAAAGGGACAGCCCACTCACCGAATGCGGGCAGCTTTTCCCTTTCACTCCACACGTCTCTAGTTTCAAAGTGGCAGCAGGCTGTTTGGCTTCCGTTTTTTCAGTGCCTTTTATGAGAAGCAATTTCCTGTACTTTCCTGTCTCTGAAAAGGCGCCGAAAAAACGCTTTAATAATGAACATCAGAGGCAGGAGGGATTTTGTTTATTTTCCGAATCCTCTCCCACAGTAAAAACATCAATATGTAAAACAAAACAAAAAACACAGGAAGGACTCAAATGTACTTTTGTCTCCTATGGGGAAAAAAAAACGGCTTTTCAGCCCTGTTTACTAAAATTCATAAAGAGATCCCATTGAGTTGGATCTTTTGAGGCCTTTATATACAATCATCACAAGGATTAAATTATTTGCTCTTAGAAAATTAGATTCTGGGGTGGAGGGTGTTCAGAGTCCATTTAGGAGAGCTATTTAGCCATCACCCCCGAAGGAGCACACAATGATATTTTAAACAGAAACTTGATGTTTATAAATGAGAAAAGAACAATTCATAATTTGCATCATTGTCATAGGCATACAGACTGCAAGGCCAGCAGCTATTCACATCTCCTGCTATTTATTTCTAACTCAGGGGCTATTAATGCATAATTTTAGCTCATCGGTTTCCCCGTTATCCCTCCCTTTCGAGCAGGTGGATAATGCCGTTAAAACATTCCACTCACTGATCAGGATGAAGGGGTAGGCTCTATCGGTTGCGCCAGCTCCACAGATCCACATTGTTTTATGTTTGCATTTGATTTCTTTACAGCAGCAGACTCTGGGAGTGATCAAAGAAAGCTTCCGATTTGCCTTGGGCATAGGATATAACCCAAAAATCATACAGGAGGGATATTTCCACAGAACTATTTTGTCCGAGTATACAAGGCCCCGTGGCGCAGAGTGGTAAGCAGCAGTACTGCAGCCCAAGCTCTGCTCACAACCTGAGTTTGATCCTGGTGGAAGACGGGTTCAGGTAGCTGGCTCAAGGTTGACTCAGGGCCAAGCTACACATGACGAATGACACTTGAATGGCAAGTGTATTTCTCCCTGTTCACTTGCCCTCCACTCAATCCACTTGCCGTTCAAGTGTCATTCGTCATGTGTAGCTTGGCCCTCAGCCTTCTATCCTTCCGAGTTTGTTAAAATGAGTATTCAGTTTCCTGGCGGTAAAGTGTAGATGACTGGGGAAGGCAATAGCAAACCACTCCATAAAAAGTCTGCCAAGAAAATATCGTGATGTGACATCCTCCCATAGCTCAGTAATGACTCGGTGCTTGCACAGGGAACTACCTTTACCTTTACCAATTTTCTCCAAGTACTTTGTCAGGCACAGGCACGCCCCATCCCTCATGTGTCTCTTTCTGCCGGGGTGGTGCTCACTCACCGCCTGCCTGACTTCTACTTCTTGGCCTTTGGGTCTACTCCACCACTGTTGGCCCACTAGCCCCTCTTAGCTGCCAGGATATTGCCTCCTGAAGGTCTCAGAAACAGGGTGCTTGGGCCCTGGGTATTTCCCAGGTGCCCCTCTATAACCCTGAGTAGATCGATCTCTACTCCAGGAGCAAGCAAGCAAGCAAGCAAGCCTCCTGCTCCTACACTCTCCTCTACACTCTCCTCTCAACCTCCTCCCTCCCCCACTTGTGGGTGGAACTCCCTTTTCTCCCCTCACCATTCCCAGGCACCACCTCCTAGCCCCACCCCCAACAGCTTAGCTGCTGCCCTGGCTGCCTTAGGTAGCCACTGCTGTGCCTGCTTTGCCCCCAGCCTCTTCTGGCCCTTTTCCATCCCCTCTAGCCTGTTTGCTGGGTTGTTGGGCTGTAGTTCCTCCCGTGCCTGCCACTGGGTTGGGGTGCGGCCCTGTGCCACCGGTGCTGCCCATGATCTGCTGCCTGTGGTGGCATGGGCTGACTGTCTCTGCCCCCTGTGCCCTCTTCCTCCCGCTAGGCTGGGCTGCTCTAAGGGCCTGGCTGGGAAGCGGGCAGTGGACCCAGGAGCTGCCATCTAGCCTGCCTCCTGCTGACGAGGGCTTGTCAACACCTGGGCCTTCTTTGGCGTTCCAGTTCTCTGTTGGTGCCTTTGCTGCCCGTCTCCCCCTTGCTGCTGCTTGTTTCCCCCTTGTCCGGTGAGTGCCACGGGTGGCAAGGCTGGATGGTGGGGCTGCCAGTCCGGGTTCTGGGTGTGGCTCTGGGAGGGTTCCCAAGTCCGGCCTGGTCGCCGGACGTACTTAAAGAACAAGACCTGCATTATCATTGGCATCCCATTAGTAAGAACAGGAGTTGTAATTCAACGGGCAAATGGGAGCTCTCTCCTTTTGGAGCGCTTGTTTTTTGTTTTGCTTTCAATAACCCCTTTGGTGAGTTCACCTTGCGAGCATTTTTAATTAGGAATCTCAGCGATACAGAATGGGTGTGTGTGTGGGGTGTGTGTGTGTTTTCTTTCTGCTGACCATTCATCTCATTATTAAAATAGTCGTAACTTGATTCTGCTTTTTAAAAACACCTGGGAAATTCACCCAGTGCTGAAATGGATTCTTGCTGATCTGCCAGAGAAATTCTTGTTTGTGCTGTGAGGGCATTCTTGTAACCTCTTCATTCCCAAAGATTTCTTTTCAATTCCAGCATTGCTGTTTTCCCAGTGCTCACTTCAGGATTAAATTACATTTTCCCTCAGTTTATTATTGTTTGAGTGACAATTTCAGCCTTCAACAAGAAAGTGCACCACACTTCCCACACCCACTTCGGCCAATTGAAAAGCGTTACTTTGCTTTTTAAAAAAAACCCTGGGGTTTGATTCACTGCTTCTGTGAATGAAGCAGATTCATGAAAGCTAGTTTTATACTTCCTCTTCTCCCATCAGCCCCTTCATACCCCTAAAATGTCATTGCTGAGGGTTAGGGGACCTTTGACAATAATATGTCATGTGGCACGGGAGGGAGAATGAGGCAAGAAGGAGTAATCTATTGGAATTATACCCTCACTTTTGTATAAGCAGAATTTGAGTTCACAGAACTTGACCAATTCAGTTCATGAAAGTCCTTCTCTGCATTTATCCTCATGTCATTCTTTGAAAGGGAAAAGGTGTGTAGAGTGCAAACAAGGCAGTCCTTGCCCTCAAAGCCTTTTCTCAAATTATGTTCTTTGACCTTTTTTTTTTTGCATTCTTTCTCTCCCCCTTGAACATTCATTCATAAGGGATTCAAAGCCTTCAGCTGGAATGTCAGTTAGAAAACTGTGTGGATATTTTTATTACTACAGATCTTTACCTTTTCACACATGTATTTATGATGTTTTTTCAACCCTTAATTTGGAAGGTAAAATTAAATTTTACTCAAAGAAAAAAAAGAATAGCCTAAAAGTTAAACAATCACAATTGGTTTTGGATGAGCAAATTCCCAGTATATGTTTACCACTAAGATGCTAAGATTGTAGTGACAGGTGAAGAACAACAGCTGTGGGAGTGGGAGGACAGCACCTCAAGGCTCTGTTCCCGTGTGGAGACTGAGCAGGACGTGCTTGTGTGGTGACTAGGAAAACATTTCAGAATTGATCCAATGCTAATTCTTTCAGCAGTTATTCAGTGACCTTGTAATCTAACGTATGTGGGAATGGCCACTAGACTTGTCAAAGTGAGAATTTGTGAACATAAGAACTGTATTAGACTAAGGAAACCATTATCTCACTTCAGGCCACACTGAGCAGCAGCTGCAATTCTGGGTTGTGTGGAATGTATGCAGGCCTACATCTTTGAGCCTGCATAAACTCCCACACAAAAGTGAAGTGTTTTGGTTTTATCACCTTCGAACATTAACACCTATGGGATTGAGTGAAGAAGTGGAGTGGACCTCCTGTGTCAGAATGAGATTGATTTCTCGGCTGGGTGTCTGGTGTTCTCCGTTGGACAGTGCTGATTGCTACTGTTAAATCGTGGCAAGTTGTGAATTTGGTGATGTTTCCTTATTGAATTGTTTTCCCTTACTGAACTGTTTAGTTCCCCTGATCCCTTAGAGGCAAAAAGCCTGTGCTGGTTTCACTTTCCCTTGCGGTTGTTAGCTTTTTGTTCTCTACTAAGCAGAGGCCAGGGAAGGCCCTGCTTTTGTTCAAAGAAAACTTTCAAAACTTTAAACATGGTGTGCTGATGGAATTATCACACTGGCGACGAGGATAAAGCTACAGTGGCCATGGCAGTGTATGGTGTGATGCCAGAGTTTGATGGAGTCAGTGACTGGTCTGAGTATGTGGAGAGGCTGGAACACTATTTTCTGGCAAATAAGATTGAAGATGCAGTCCAGCAGCGATCTGTCTTTGTGACTGTTTGTGGGGAAAAGACCTATTCCCTGCTAAGGAAGTTGCTGGTACCACAAAAGCCAGGTGAGAAAACTTTAAAAGAATTATGCAGTTTGGTACAGCAGCATGTAAGCCCACAGCCTTCACCAGTGGTACAGTCCCTCAGGTTCCATAGTCACCAAAAGAATCCTGGTGAAATGATTACTGAGTTTGTGGCAGAACTGCGTCTTTTGGCAGAACTCTGTGAGTTTGGAGATGTCCTTGATTGAATGCTATGTGATAGGTTTGTGGCAGGGATACATGATCAGGCGATACAACTATGCCTCTTAGAGAAAAAATACCTTGATTTTAAGGTAGCAGTGGACATTGCTTTGGCCAAGGAAATGGCAGTCCACTGATCCCAGGAGCTACAGATGAATAGGAAAGAGGATACAGCCGGCCTGCATCGAGTGGCTGCACGTGGATCCAGGATTATACCAAAATCATAGCTTCACTTCTCAGCTAGGGGCTGGCAACAGGAAATCTCTACAGAGTGCTGTTTCTATTGTGGTGCCCTACATAACCCTGACCATTGTCAGTTTCAGGACACAATTTACTGGCATTGCCATCACAGAGGGCATTTAGCGCATTGCTGCATCACTCAGCTGCAACCCCATAACCTACCAGGGTGGCAGAAGTTTCAACAGAGGACTGCCAACATTCTGAAGCTAAGCCAGGAGGAAGATGAAGAAGACAACGATGGACTTTATGCTGTGTATACCTTGGAGGCTGATCGTTCACCACCAATACAGGCTCAAATAACCATTGTAGGTCTTACTCTGGACATGGAAGTGGACACTGGGGCAGTATTCTTCATAACTGGGCAGGATGCCTTTGCTGGCCTATGGGCACCAGCCACCCCACCACCTTTACAGCCAGCCGGGGTGAGCCTCCAAACATATACAGAAGAGGCTGTTCCACTGGCTGGCCAGTGACATACAAGGGGCAGCATAAGAATTTATTTTTGTGGGTGGTGCAAGGTAGAGGCCTGACTTTGATGGGCTGGAATTGGCTTCGGGAACTGAAATTGGATTGGGATAATATGTTTTTTGCTTCGCTCCCGTTCATTGGAGGATGTGTTGGAGCATGCTAAAGAGATTTTTACTCCAGAGTTGGGAACACTGACTGAGATGACAGCAAAGATTCGGCAAAGATTCACAGCCTCATTTTTTCAGGCCCCGCTCTGTGCCATATGCTTTACATAGTAAAGTGGACATGGAACTCCAACGTCTGCAGAAGGAAGGTATCCTGGAACCTGTCCAGTTTTCTCACTGGCCCACCCCAATTGTGCCAGTGATTAAGGAAGATGGTTCTGTGAGAATTTGTGGGGATTATAAAGTCACTGTCAACAAGTTTGCTAGGCTGGATCCCTATCCATTACCTTGCATTGAAGATTTGTTTGCATCCTTGGCTGTGTTTTCCAAGCTTGATCTTAGTCATGCTTATCAGTAGCTACTTCTCGACAATGAGTCCAAAGAACTGCTACTGATCAACACTCATCTAGGGTTATTTAGGTACACTCACCTCCTGTTCGGCATGTCCTCTGCTCCTGGGATTTTTCAAAGGGCCATGGAGGGAGTGTTACAGGGAATTCCTAATGTTTTGGTTTATTTGGATGATATTCTGATTTCTGGGGTTGATCAAGAAGCCCATTTAGATATGCTGCACATAGTATTGCAAAGGCTCAGAAAAGTGGGACTTAAACTACATAGAAGTAAGTGTTCTTTTATGGTCTCTTCAGCACAGTATTTGGGACATATTATTGATGCAGAAGGCCTCCACCCAGTCAGTGATAAGATGCAGGCCATTGCAGAGGCCCCCCAAACAACGTCTGTTTCAGAACTGAAAGCATTTTGGGGCCTTTTAAACTATGGGTGATTCTGCACGAATGGTTTTCCCTGCTTCAGCTTCTTAAATGACCTTGATTTTTTCTTGTGTTTCCACACGTGGGAAGGCAATCCTAGCAGCAGATTCGAAGTCACTGCACGTTTTGTCCGTTTTTTTTCCATCCTGCTTTCCCCCAACTTATTTGTCCATGCACAGCAGATTAGGGATTTTAATCATGCGGAATTCTTCATCCGATGTTCTCCCCACCCTTGCTCTTTTCTCTCGCCCTTCGAATCAACTTAATTTGAGTGGCCAATCATGTTTTCTAAGCTACACCCACTATCCTTTCCCTTCCTCTTTAAAAAAAAAAATGTAAAAAATTGTTGCAACGTTTCTACAAATCTATGCAGAAACACATCCTGTGTCACATGACAACAGCTGGCCAATAATGGGTCCATTTTACAACAAGCCAAATTTGTTACTTGTTGCTCGCTGACAGCTGACAGCTTCTGAGGTAGACTGAAAGTGTGATGGAGGGACTTCAGCGTTCAACTAGTGGTCTAGGCATTTCATGGAGGGAGAAAGAGACCGTCCTCAACACAACACCTATCACTAAACCACACTGCTCACGAAGAAAGCGGGAAAGATAGACGCGGGGTCATTGGTAACAATTTTCCCTCCAAATGTCAATAGCCAATACTCTTCCACAATATGGGCGGGAAGTGCTCTGGCCTATCCAATATGTTTATTTGATGCAACGTTTATGTGTAGCAACGTTTTTTTGTGATAAATTTTTTTCTAATGTGTTGGTTTGATGCAACGTTTATGTGTAGCAACTTTTTTTGTGAGAATTTTTTTTCTAATGTGTTGGTTTGATGCAACGTTTATGTGTAGCAACATTTTGGGGGGGGAATAAAAAAAAATGAAGATGTGCATCATTCGACACTTCCCCCGGAAAAAGCGATGAGGAATCGATTTTTATCCTGTCAAAAATTCCGCATGATGGACTTTGAGCTGATGAAATGTGCGAAACAAAAGCCTAATGTGGAATCGGGGAGAAGTGGATTCGTAGGACTCCACTGCGGCATGACTGCTCAGAAAGTCCCATCAAAATTGATCATGCAGAATCCCCCTATTATAGATTTTTTCCTAACTTCTCCACAGTATTGGCTCCTTTGCATGAGTTGTTAAAGAAGAATGTCCCATGGAAGTGGGGGAGGGCTCAAGACATAGAGTTTCAAACTTCAAAGACTTTGCTACAATCCTTCAGGGTTCTATTTTGACCCTAGATTACCCATCATGTTGGCTTGTGATGCCTCCCAGTATGGGGTGGGGGCAGTTTTGTCACATGTGTACCCAGAGAGCACAGAGAGACCAATTGGATTTGCATCCCGCAGCATGTCTCCAGCAGGAAAGAATTATTCTCCGTTCGACAAAGAGGCTTTAGGACTTGTTTTTGGAGTCAAGAAGATCCACCCCTATTTGTATGGCCTGGCATTCACCATCCTTACAGACCATAAACCATTCCTCACGCTTTTGGGTGAACACAAACCGGTCCCTGCAATGGCTTCCAGCAGGATGCAGCAGCGGGCTCTAACATTATTGGCCTACCAGTATGAGATTTGAATTCGGTAGGGTGGACTACATTCTAATGCAGATGCATGCGGTAGGCTTCCCTTACCTGATTTCCCAGCACAAGTACTGGGCCCAGGAGATATGATCCTGCTTGTGGATTTGCTCAGTGGCACGCCTGTGACGGCAGAGCTCATCAGCCGTGAAACCCATAGAGATGTGCAGTTAGCACCTATTGTGGATTGGGTGCAGCATGGCTGGCCTACTCACACCAGGGTGGAGAGCTTTCAGCCACTTTTTCACAGATGATTGGAACTAGGGTTTCATCCTGGATGCCTCATGTGGGGGAGCAGAGTGGTAGTTCCCTGTAAACTGAGAGGGCAAGTTTTGAATCAACTTCATGACATACACCCTGGTATTTCCAGGATGAAAGGAGTGGCCCCTCAGTTGATTTGGTGGCCCGGCCTGGATTGGGACATTGAGCACTTGATGGGATCCTGTGCCCATTGTCAGGACAGTCGTCTGGCACCACCAGCTGACAGCTAAGTGACCTTGGGTCAGTCAGCTCTCTCAGAGCTCTCTCAGCCCCACCCACCTCAAAAGGGTGATTGTTGCAGGGATAATAATGACATACTTTGTAAACCACTCTGAGTGAGCATTAAATTGTCCTGAAGGGCAGTATATAAATCATATGTTGTTGTTGTTGTTGTTTTACTATTGTGTACACTACATAATAAATATTCATTTTGGCTATATTTTATCTGTTGTAGTTTGCCCCTTGCAGTATCCTTAGCATATTTCAGGTTGAGTTTTGGTGTTCCCCCCTTTTTGTCTTCCTTCCTCCTTCTCCTGCCCCGCTAGCCTTCATTTGTCCTTCCTATCAGGCCCTCAGGTAGATCTTCCTGGGGCTCAGAGTGGGAAGAGATGATTGAACCACTTGTCAGGGCTTGCCGCCGCTGCCACTGGGCGTGGCACTGGGCGGTCTGCTCCTGACGTCATAGGGGGGCCAGGGATGCTGCAGGACCCTGCTCTGTGGAAGGAGGGGCGGTATACCTCACCCAGACTCCCTCTCAGTCCACTCGCTGGCCTGCTCAACCTGGCCTGCTTGCCCCCTGTGTCCTTCTTCATCCCCTCCTTCCAGAACTCTCCTCCTCCACTCTTGCATTGCACCGTTCTCACTCCACATCATCACTTCTCACTCACACCCACCACCCCAGGGCTCTTCCCAGCCAGCTTTTATAGGGCTTCCTTCTACTGTCCCACCCCTCTTCCAGCCTGGTCTTGGGCTGCACCAAGCAGTTGCAGCTGGGGTAGCTGATCTGGCACCACTGACCAGCACCAGCTGTGCCTTGTTCCCTGGCTGCCCAGCCTCCCTGCCTTGGCTGATTGCTGAAGGCCTGTCCAGCTGCAGTTCCCTGGCTAGCAGCCCGGCCTCCCTGGCTGAGCTGATGGCTGAAGGTGGGTCCAGCTGCGGCTCCTTGGCTGGTTGCCCAGGGCTTCATGCAGAGTGCCTCTACTAGCCCCACCTGGAGTGGCTTGGCTTTTGGCAACTCTTGGGCCAGGCTACTATTTTCTAGCTGGGGCGTGGCTTTGGGTTGTTGGGGCTGCTGCTGCTTCTCCTCCTCAGGTAAGGCCTTTGGGTGGGTGACTGCTGGGCCCCCAATACCTCTGCCCTTGCCCCCTTCCGCCTTGCTTAGTCCCCTTTCCTTCCCTAGGGGAGTGGGACTCGCTGGCCTCTCTCTGTCTCCCCTGCCTCCTGAGGCCCTGGGCCTTTGCCCCTTGCCCCTGGCACTGGCAGGTTCTGGCCCCATTTGCCCATGGGAGGGGTTGGCCTGCTGTCCCCCAGCTGCCCCCTCTGCCTGCCAGTCAGACCGGTTGACCTGCTGTCAGCCGGCCGACCAGTTGACCTGCTGTCAGCCGGCTGACCAGTTGACCTGCTGGCTGCTGGCTGCCCCCTCTGTATGCCTGTCCGCCCGGTTGACCTGCTGTTCCCTCCTACCAAGTCCGGGGGCTGGGACCCAGACCCCGGACACCACTTATTGCTCATTCTTCCCAGGATAGCAGCTCCCCCAGATTCAGAGCCGTGTCCACCATTCCTCCTCAGCCTCCTGCACAACTTATGTTTATTTCACAAGGAAGAATGAAAACTTGAGAAAATGTAAAAATGAAGGCAAAAATATCCAGTGGCTATTATTGATTTCAAGACTGAGAAATAAAATAAATGTAACAAGTGGAACAATCAGGGACATAACAGAATTTGAAAAATTTATCATGCAACACAAAGAGCATGTGTTGGAATGAATTTATAAAACATTGCCATTTGATACAGAAAAAGAAGTAAAGCCATGTATGATCAAGAGAATGCAGAATTTTTTGGGGGGGGGGGGGGTTACTATGCAACAATGAGAAACTTGTATGTATAGCTTTTACTTTGCAAGTCTGTTCAACATATAGGTCCATTTAGATTGATGCAGGATGTGTAAAGCGAATTTAAATTAAATCATTAGAACTTGCAAAATTAAGGACATAACTAGGAAGTATTTGTTTATTTATTTAGAAGAATTGTATCCTACCATATAAATGATACTCAGAGTCAGGACAACTCGCAGTATAAGATTAAAAATATAAAATTTAAACTGTACAAAACAGCAATCAAAACATCAAACCAGCAGCAGCATAACAGCAATTAAAACCAGTAAAAAGTGTAATTTCAATAACTGGCAATCAAAATCAGATTATAAGATATACAATAAAACCCATAACAACAACAACAACAACAACAACAACATTTGATTTATATACCACCCTTCAGGACAACTTAATGCCCACTCAGAGCGGTTTACAAAGTGTTATTATTACCCCACAACAATCACCCTGTGAGGTGGGTGGGGCTGAGAGAGCTCCAGAGAACTGTGACTCGCCCAAGGTCACCCAGCTGGCTTCGTGGAGGAGTGGGGAATCAAACCTGGCTCTCCAGATTAGAATCCCGTGCCCTTAACCACTACACCAAACTGGCTCTACACCGAACTGGCTCATAAGGAGAGGAACTAATACTAAGGGTTGCAGGTGAGCGGTGTGGTGCCCAACAGCCCTGGGGAAAAACTATTGACTTCTTAATAGAGGCTAAATGTGTTGAAACAGAATTAAAGTAAATAGAATTAAAGTACAATGCAGTCTTAAACAAGAGTTATAGTCATCTAAGTTCATGGACTTTGCTTAGGATTGCACTGTTAGAGTCTTTTTCTTCATCTTACTTGTGGATGAGGACTAAAGAGTTAAAGGCTTCAGAGAAGTGATGGAACGTTAACTGTGACTGGAAAGAAAGGAGAAATGGGACACATGTAGGTGTCCTGGGAGGGATTTCAAAGCATTTGGAGCTCAAGGAAGAATAAGAGGAGTCTGAGAGCGGAACCACAAGTGACAAAAGGCACAGATTGGACACTTGTCAGCTTCCCTCAGGTTTTGATGGGAAATGTAGGCAGCTTGGCGGAATGTTGGACAAGTGACCGTTGAAAAGGCCATTGGGCAGCAGTCAGAGAGCGAAGCTGCGAGACCAGGATGCCTACATTTCCCATCAAAACTTGAGGGAAGCTGGCTAGTGTCCAATCTGTGCCTTTTGTCACTTGTGGTTCTGCTCTGAGAGTCTCTCTACAGGAAATGTCTTGGCACATGTTTGTCAGGTGTATGGAGACCTAGGCCGATTCCAGACGGCCCCCCGCCTCGCGAAACGTCGCGCGTTGTCGCGCAGAAAACGCGAAATATCGTGTTTTCTCGCGCGAGTTTTGCGCGTTTTCTGCGTGACGACGCGCGACGACGCGCGACGTTTCGCGAGGCGGGGGGCCGTCTGGAATCGGCCCTAATGGTAGCCAGGAAGCATAGTTTAAACAGACAGAGCTGGCAGAGATCGCTTCTCAGAGGGTTTGTTAGTTTCATCTTCGCCTTCTCAAAGGCTCTATCAGTTTCTCCTCTCCCGTCTAAAACTGTATGGGATTGCAACCAGAGGGCAGCGAGGAACAGAAATGGGCTGCAGCTGCCCTCCAGAGCAGGGCTTGGAGAGGTTATAATGGACTGAAGTTTCCCTTCTGGCATTTTACTGCCCCTTCACACAACTCCAGTGTATAGCAAAGCCTTAGCCCTGCTGCCAGCTCTGTCTTTTTAAACTACCCTTCCTGGCTAACACTGCATCTCCCAACACGTGCTCTTCACATGTCAGATGTCTCATGTAGAGAGTCTCTGAGACAACAGAAGATCTCGGGATTTGGAAGGTCAAAGGCAGGCACATATTTGGATCTGAGGGCAGAAAAATAGTGAGGTAGAACTGCAGAGGACTCAAAGTTGCAATTTTTGTGCTGTGTGTCAAAGGGGAGAGGTGTTGCTAAGAGCATGGGTTGCTGGACACACCTAATTCTCAAGTTATGACTTTGGCTCCACACTGTATAAGAGATTTTTGTGTATAACAATTTTAAAGGAATATGTACCTTAGTGTTCTTTTCAAAGGGTCTTAGAAAAGTTTTAGACTATCGTAATTTCTCTTATCAAGCTTGTCTACATTTCAGGCATTCCCTTTGAGTGGTTTCCTAAATTAATTTCTTCTATGTGCATTCCTGTTGAAATGAACTGCCTCTGAAACAAAAGTCAATTAGTATTAGGTTCAAAGATGGTGCCTATCATTCAAATAAAGATATTCACCAGACATTAATTATGCAGTTTTGCTGGAAGCCTAGCAGAACTGCCAGAGGAGCATGACAAATCTCCTTTACACAAAGCTGTAAAGTTCTTGTAACACTTAACAGGGGTTAACATGCAAACTCTTTATAAAACACTGAAATGTTAAATGTGATCAGACACATCATTTTTAAAGCCTCCAAATGGCCTAAGAATCTCTCTCCATTGTTAGTAATTAACACATTTGCTTAGAAATTTAATGGCCTCATTTTTAATTGGTGTGAATTAGTGTAAACCCCTTGAATTCTTTTATGGTCATCCTATAAAGATGAGATTTTAGTACCAAATGTAGATGATTAATAGCAATAAAAGTTGCTTGTGTATGTGACTGCAGTTGTTCATAGACTTCAAGGCACTAGATGGTCTTCATTGTCTAAGGCAAAACAAATTTATTTTTCCTCTTGGGTCAAACAAGTTCATCCCTGCTATTCACCTTTTCAAGGTGGTCCCACCTCCCCCCACCCATAGAATGTGTTGTTATCCATGAGTTGGACTCATGGATGCCTTCATGTCTAGTTTGGTCCTCAGGCTCTTTAACTAAGAGCCAAGCTGCAAGTGATGCCTGACACAGGTTGGACACTTGGCAGCTTCCCTCAAGTTTTGATGGGAAATGTAGGCATCCTGGTCTTGCAGCTTGGCTCTCCGACTGCTGTCCAATGGACTTTTCAACTGTCACTTGTCCAACATTCTGCCAAGCTGCCCACATTTCCCATCAAAACTTGAGGGAAGCTGCCAAGTGCCCAACCTGTGTCAGGCGTCACTTGTAGCTTGGCTCTAAGTTTAGGTTTATATGCCTATTGAAGCTGCTGACGTGTGAATGGCATATTTCAGTTTGCAAGCTCTATTGCCTCATGTGTGGAATACTGAAGATGAAAATATGATTCCTAGAAACTCCAAGGAGTATGAGAGGCTTCACTCACACACTGTGAGCCTCGCTACAAGTGACATCTTACACGCGAACGGCACTTGATCATTTTCGCAAGTCTTTCTGGGAATTGAAGTCCCTCTCCCCCACCCCTTTTCTTTCTGTTCCTTCCCCTCTCTGTTAGAATGCCTGCCTGAAGAGACGGAGACAGCCTATGATAGCAGCTTTTGCAAATCGTCTTGCTGGGGGGTGGGGGATGCTCTGGAGAAAGCTGACATGTCGGTGAAGTCCTAGTGTCCTTTCAGTGATCTTTGGGGGAGGGCAGCTGCAACTTTGCTCATTGTCTTGCTGGGGGGGAGATGCTCTGGAGAAAGCTGAGAAAGTCGCAGCTGCCCACCCCCAAAGATCATTGAGAGCAGGCTTGTGACTGGAGGAGCGATTTGCAAAAGCAGGCTTTCTCCGTCTCTTCAGGCAGGCATTCTAACAGAGAGGGGAAGGAACAGAAAGAAAAGGGGTGGGGGAGAGGGTCTTCAATTCCCAGAAAGACTTGCAAAAATGATCAAGTGCCGTTCGCGTGTAAGATGTCACTTGTAGAGAGGCTCACAGAGACCACTGACTCTGAGAAGCAGGATCAAAAAGAGTCCAGTAGCACCTTTAAGACTAACCAATTTTATTGTAGCATAAGCTTTCGAGAATCAAGTTCTCTTCGTCAGATGCCTGATACAGAGACTGGTCAAATACAGAAGAGGAGGAGAGAGAAGAGGCAATTAGGGGGAGGAAGCAGGAAACACTGAGAGCTCCAAAGGGAGGCTGAGTATTTCTTTTAGCATTCTTACTGACGACCTGGCCGTTCTCCCTGCCGTTCTGATTTCTGATCCTCGCCTGTAGCCTCGTAATTTGACATAGTGCTGTTTTCCCCCCAGTATGGCCCCTTGAACTTGATTGTGACGTTGCTGTTGCTTGATGATTCGCTATAATCTTTGTTTCTTCTCTCTTGGTGTTGTTGGCCCTTGGACCTCTCCTTGATCCTGCCCTGGGCTCCTGGTTCCACATCCCTGCCTCTACCTGGCTGCCTTTGGCCCTGCTCTCAAGAACGTCTACAGTTGCGCTGGGGACAATCTGGCCTCATTTTCTGCAGGGCTAAACCAGATGTGGATATCATGGATAAACTTCCTTGATAAACTTCCTTGAAATCAATGGGAGCTGGATAAGGGGGGCTTTTTCTTGGTAGATCATTCTATCTGCATAAAATCTGCCCCTAATTCATAGCATCCAAAATCGCTGCTTGAGTTGGCTTCTTCTCTTTGCCTCACGGCAAGGCCGCCCTCTGGTTCTGTTTAAAAGGACCTAAAGTTCATTATTTTTGGAATGAGAACATACCTTCATATTTCAGTAAGGAAATGGCTGCTTAAGCTCTTCTCGTGTTCATTAGAATTGGCTACATAAACACGTGGCCTTGTAAATTATTGTAGAAATGTTCATGGATTCCAACACCGCTACTGTGGTGACTCTGGCAAAGTTATTAGATATGCACAACAAATTTATGATGTTGTTTATAAAATAATAATATATTGAAAGTCAGCTGAATACATACTGCATATGATGTGACCAGGGCTTTTTTTCTGGGAAAAGAGGTGGTGGAACTCAGTGGGTTGCCCTCGGAGAAAATGGTCACATGGCTGGTGGCCCCGCCCCTGATCTCCAGACAGAGGGGAGTTGAGATTGCCCTCCGCACCGCCCGGCGGCATGGAGGGCAATCTAAACTCCCCTCTGCCTGGAGATCAGGGGGCGGGGCCACCAGCCATGTGACCATTTTCAAGAGGTTCCGGAACTCCGTTCCACCACATTCCAGCTGAAAAAAAGCCCTGCCTTTATGTCAATGTGTAACAAATTGTTTACAGTACAAACAATCTCACACTGTTCTATAAACAAGTCAGATCAGAAGTACATGATCTTCAGAGAATGATGGACTGACAGATGATAGTTTAGGAATGAGAGTGGTCAAGCTGGCACCCACAAACCCAGGGCAGAACTGAGGAAACAGGCATCCAAGGGCAGAGTTGGAGGCTGTGGATGTAACTCTTTTGCACTTTTAGTATAAGATAATAGGTCAGAGATCAACTTTAAAAATACAAGAACAGTAACAGGGGCTCTGGTAGTTATCATGGCATTCCTGGAACTCGCCTTCTCCAGGCTGAGAGTAAAGGAAACACATGTAGCTTTGTGTGAGTTCAAAAACTAGCTGACTGCGACTTTTAATAAACTTCAAGCTGCAACAGCCCAATGTGGGTGCATAAAAGGTAATCAGAAAGTGTGTGAGAGATTTATGGGTAGAAATTGAACAATCTGGTTCAATGAAATAGTGTGCCAATAGGTCCAGAGGAGTTAGTCGTGTTAGTCTGTGGTAGCAAAATAGTAAATAGTCCAGTAGCACATTTAAGACTAACCAACCTTATTGTAGCATAAGCAGGGCTTTTTTTCAGCTGGAACGCGGTGGAACGGAGTTCCGGAACCTCTTGAAAATGGTCACATGGCTGGTGGCCCCGCCCCCTGATCTCCAGACAGAGGGGAGTTGAGATTAATCAGATGACCCACCAGCCATGTGACCATTTTCTCCGAGGGCAACCCACTGAGTTCCACCACCTCTTTTCCCAGAAAAAAAGCCCTGAGCATAAGCTTTCGAGAACCACAGCTCTCTTCATCAGATGCATTGTCAGACGCAACTACAGACCAACACGGCTAACTCCTCTGGATCTATATTAACATTGGCCCCAATACTAATCATAGTGGGACCTCCATTCATTCCTACTGCTTGGTGCCTGTCATGTACCCAATTTTTAAGCTATTCTTCCCCTTTGTTTTTTTTTTCCACTTCCTCACTGCATCAGTTAAAATGACTTTTGTAATTGCTCTTCCCCCCATTTGTCCTCTATACTGAAGCATTAATTATCCTTTTACAAGCAATGCATTAGTTACTTTTTCAAAGCAAAAAGACTGATGACCCACTTCTCCAGCTTAGCGTTGTGGAAATGCTTATCCCCCCCCCCTTCTTCACACATTGCTTTGTTTGTTCATCATTCACTGCTGTATATACACATTAAATGTCCATTATAATGCCCCAAACAACTGTCTCAAATATAAATGAACAACTTTATCGCATTCATATTTTAAAACCTATTTACCAGGTATTTCTTTTTTTAAAAAATACCCAGGAGATTTATGAGTTTGGTTTATATATCTGCAGAACCCACTAATGTCTTGAGTGCATGAATGGGGCGACACAGAGAGAAGGATCCTATCACCCCATATACTGTGTTCAGGGTTGCTCTTTTTGCCCTTGCGGCAGGGAAAATCCAAGAGCAGGTCGTGACAGCACAGGGCTGCCCACAGGCTATAGTGTCATTCCTATAGCGTTTTATCAAGTTTGTACTGTAAATTTTACCTGCATTGTTGCTCATATTTTTATTACTGTTTTACTGTTTGTAACGGCCTTTGGCCTAATGCAATAAACCTTACCTACCTACCATGTACTGTGCTTTTCAATGAAGTTAGGTCCTGCATCCCTCTGCTAATCAGCCAACAGTCAGCAGCAGTCAAGGGATGCACATGCAATGCGAACGAGGCCACAGTCCTCAAAGGAGCTGCCTTTGGGGACCTCTTCCCCTGAACCATGAATGTGCAGAATGTGAGCTAGAGAAGACCTCTGGCAAACGGAGCTTGATCCATAATACATACATTTAAAGAGCAATCTTAAGTGGGAGGGGGAGCACTCAGAGAGCTGACTAGCTCTTACACTGACGTATCTCAGCCCATTGGAAGCTGAGGCCGTGATTAGCTTCCGATCCCCTTCTGCCTCTTCATACGTATTGCAGGGGGTTGGGTGTGAATTGGACAGTTGTCCAAGACGGTGTGTGGCTGCTCTGTGGAGAAAGGGGGGGGGGGTCTCCATGGGCATCCCGCAGTCTTCCATAGCAGAGGGGGAGTTGTGGCGCTATGTCCCAGCCAAAACGATGGCACCATCCTGCTCCCACCTTTAGCATTAGTCTGCCTCTTCATTCTGCCCATGTGTGGGCTGACCCAGGGGCCCCAGCCATGTATCCCAGCACCTTTCTACTCAGCCATGCCGTTCTGTGTGATATTCTCTGGAGGGCCTCATGTTACAGGTGCTGTGATGAGATTTGCAGCGGGTGTGTCAAGTGCTTGCTGGCACGTCTCTCGGAAACTTCTTCAGGCTGGAGGCTGAACCTGAGTGTCAGGGGCTGTGGGTTCAAACCAGGTCTATGTCTTTTTGGTCCCTTTGCCTTCCTGGTTTCACTTTTCCAGGCTCAGGAGGGAGGGGGGGTGGCACAGGGCAGAGGTATTTGCAAATGGGTGGCACTTTTGGTGTCAATCTGCCCCCCTCAAGCAATGGAGTGGGCACCATCTGCAACCAGGGTGGGCCTCCCTCCAGGCTGGGGAGGGGGCCTCTTGAGCAAAGTGCCTCTCTCAGGGAGCTGCAGCTGAGGGGTCTTTCCACCCTGTCCACTGGTTTTTGGGGTGGGGGTGAGAGAAAGAGAGGCAGTGGCCACATTTCCTACTTGGCATCTACTAAATTCCTGAGCTTGGAACAGGCTCCCTGGGGAGGTGAAGGGAAACAATCTTTAGATGTTTTTAGGAGGTGCTGTAGGACTGTTTATTTGTGACTGCTGGTGGCAAGCATTTTCTTTGGAGAGGAGTCAGTGGGGTTTTACTGTATTTTTTATGTTTTTAATTTTTGGAATTGTAAGCTGCCTTTAGCTACAAGGGAAAGGTGGGCTATAAATAAATAAATAATACTGCCAAGTATTACAAATGGGAGAAATGTGTATACTGAAACAAATAATTATGAACACTTCCAAATTTTCCTGTACCTGTAAAAGCAGTGATTGATTATTTCTTTTCCAAATAGACTGCTCATTCTTTACCCTTTTAAAGCATTCCTTTCCCTGGTGTCTTGTATCAAAACATTTGAGTTTTTAGCTTGCTACAGACACCAGAACTGTATCTCTGAATTCCTTTCTTCTGGTTTAACAGCAGACATAGAGAGGGCTCCATTTTATATTGAGATTTGAAGAGGAATAATAGGGGGAAAGGGTTTCTTGGGCATTTTGTGTTCAAAACAGCCTCTGAGGGTAATTCTTAAGGAAATCCATCCTCAGCACAAAATGCACGTGTGGTTTTGACAGATCGTACAGAACAGGTAGCAGGCTGCCCGCTCACTAACTGCTGCTCTGGCGCCTGGTTTTAGCGGCACATTAGATTTTACTAGGAGGATCGGGACCTGAATGGCAAGTCTGAGACGGACTGAGACAGAAAAATCTTCTAAACCAAAAGAGAAGATTCCTCCCCCCACTCCACCTTGTAATAACAGCAAGCTCAGCAGCTGTGGGAATCTAAGAATTTTCCTTTGATTAAAAAAATATTTGGGCTCAATTTCATTTTCAGCAGTTGACATTTGGATCATTTGCTGTTTACTGCACTTTGGTGAGGAGACTTGAATCACAGTATTGGCAGCCTCTATTTTGAAGTGCCTCTCCTACTGTTTGGTCTCTGTTGATGTGAAGCTGATAAACAAGGGAAATTTGTACATAAAAGCAGGATTTTGCCCACGGAGGTTCTTTCTGGATTGAATGTGAGAAGCTGCCATCTAGTTTGTCAAACCGTTGTTCCACGCAGCCCTGCATAGTCTCCTCTGACTAAGGGTGACAGATGGGATGTGGAGAAATATTGGACCCTGAGGTGGGAACTCCCCTCTTGAGCAGTAGTAGCGCAGGCACAAAGCATGCACTCCTGCCCTGCGGCGTGATGGTATCACTACCAGAGTGATGCCATCACACCACCCCACTTGTGGGGTGGGCAGCTGGCCAGCCATCCCTGGGCAGAATTGTGGATTACCAGTCCCCCAGGGGGGCAGGGGATCCCCTGTTCCCACCATCCACCCCTTGCCACTGCTAACCTGGCCGGTGGGGGAGAACGTGCCTCCTGGGGCTCTGTCCCAGGTGGTGCAGCGCACTCCTGCATGCTACGGTGGCCTGATAAAGACTTGAATGGGGCTGAATCGAGCTGGATTCAGCCCAAATTGGGCCAAATTTAGTCCAAATCAGGCCACTGTGGAGCACAGGAACATTCCAAGGCCCATCATGTTGCCCTGGCAGTACTTCTGTGATCCATAGTGGCCCAATTCGCCCCCCTGTGGAGCACGGGAATGCTCCCAGGGGTGGCACATTGTCTGTGTGGTGATGTCACTTCCTGGAAGTGACATCATCACACAGGCTGGGAGCACAGTGCATGTGTGTGAAAGGGAGCATCATGGGTAAGTACCAGATCTCCAGCCTCCCAGTGGGAGGTTGAGGGGACTTGGCAACCCTAGTTGTGAAGGAGGCTGGGCAGCCAATCAGCCACTCATGGGCTGCACCACACAGGTGCCCAGGCAAGTGGGGCAGGCAACTGGCTGCTTCCTAGAATTCCTAGGTGCCTGCTGGTGGTGGGAAAATTCCTAGGGGTTTGCCAGGTTGCCAGCTAACCCGCCAGTGGTCAGTGGGATGTGGCTAGCTCCCAGAGGCATCAAATCAGCCCCACACAGAGCACGGGAGTGCTCCCATGGCTGGCCCGATGACATCACTTCCAGAAGTGACATCATCATGCAGGCGTGGGAGCACATGCACACTTTGTGCACATGTGAAGAGGACCTCACTGTTGGTACAAGGTAAGTGCCAGGTTTCCCCCTCCCACCAGAAGAGTATAAGGACGTGGCAACTCTACTGCTTCCCCAGTGTGCCGGTGCCCAGACGATCAGGCTGGAAGCAGGAGGCGGTGGCACAAAGAGGTGCAGGAGACTGGGGGTCCTGCCAGCCAGTCCCCCAAAGTGCTTCCAGCAAGGGGAAGGGGGCAGGTAGTGCAGGAAGGCCTGTGGGCCTGCAGCCATCTGCGCCTCCTCCAGGCAAAAAATACCAGACATTTATATGTCCAGTACTTTATCCACTTTTCCCACTGACAGTCCAATAAAAATACGGATTGTCCAGTGGAAAACTGGACTCCTCGCCGCAACCCTACTTCTGAACAGCAGAGGCATTCTAAGGTTTCCCACCAAGATGTTTTGCAGCCCTTTGGCCTTTTTTACTGGAAAAACTAGGGACTAACCCCAAGAACTTGAGAGCTTATAGAAACTCTCCTGTTACACTTAGTCTGCAGTCCCTCTCTGGTTTTCCGATTAGTTACTGCATTCAGTTCAAGGTACATACAAAACCCTTCATAGCCATGGACCACACATCTGAAGAACTGTCCTGCTATGTTTCATTCTGATAGCTTTGCTCTTCTGAGCAAAACATGCAAGTGGATAAAAACAACAGCAGCTCATACCAAACCTCTCTCTGTTGTGAGTCTCACTTAGTGGAGTGGCCTTCCTGGGGAGGTCAGGAAGACTCTCAAACTTCTATTATACTGCAGAATATGTAAAAGAGAAATGCTCAAGGGGACATTCTTTACGAAGGAAATAGGGCCAAAAAATAACTGAATGGTTCATTTGGGCGTACTGTAGGACTGTAATCTGATGCACTGCCTACTGTATGTATTATCTTCCTTCTGTTGTTTTGTCTTCTATTTTTGTAATCCATGTTTTACATTGTTTATGATTCGTCATGTTTTAATTTTTTCCCCATTATAGCCTAATTTCAAAATTGTGGCCCTATTGTATTATTCATTGGATGTTTTATGCTTTAGGATTGTTTTTATATTTTGTAATCTATCTTTAGTCTTGATAACTAAGGTAAGTTGTGAGTCAATCAATCAATCAATCAAATCCCTGGGAAATATGCTAAGCATTAAAATGTATGTCTACACAGAAATGCTGTACATTTTGTATAACAAGCAAAGCATATTCATACTCATTTTGCAGTGAAGATTTCTAATGCTCTATCCATCTCAAGGGCTGTAAGTCTTGCACAACAACTCTGTTGCGCTGGATTGGGTCCTTAAAGTACAATCTTAAACACAATTGCCAAAATGGTATAACTGCCAAGGATTGCTCAGTTAGTGCACTCACTGTTCAGATCAAGAAAATAGTTCTTTTACATTTTTCTGTTTAAAACTCACCTATGTAGTGGATGTCTGCTTCCAGATAAATGCTGTAGAGTTATAATAAAGGTTTTAATAAAGAAAGCACCAAAATTTATGATGTCAGAAAAAAGGGACATCTGTGGAATTCTGATACTTAGAGCCAAGACAACTGAAATGAAAACTGAATAGAAATGGACCTGTTCCTTTAACACTAGCCTTCCATTGGTGAGTCCTGGGTCATGATGACTGGGGCCCCATGCTCATTTTAGTTATTTTAATAACAGTCGATTTATATACCACCCTTCAGGACAATGCTCACTCTGAGCAGTTTACAAAGTGTGTTGTTATTATCCCTGTGAGGTGGGTGAGGCTGAGAGAGCTCTGAGAGAATCACCCAGCTGGCTTCAAGCGGAGCAGTGGGGAATCAAACCTGGCCCTCCGGATGAGAGTCCTGCCTCTCTTAACCACTACACCAAACCAGCTCTCTTTATTTAAGAGGAGAATAAAAAGTAAGGGAGTGTAGTGGACAGAGCAGATGATACAGGCTGAGGGAGGGGGAATGCAGATAGGAAACAATGGCAAACGTATGAGATTTTTTTTTTTAAAAAAAAAGGTGTTCCCAAGTTGAAAGTTGAAATTTTAGGATTTAAAAAAAGAGTTTTATGGAAATGTAAAGTATGCAACCAAGCTGATATGGCTGTTGTTGGCCAGCAATGAGAGACGACCATTTCAAATGTCAGTAGCTTGTCTTAAAAAATCTGGCCTCAGGGCAAGAGATGAACAAAGCAGTGAGTTAGAAATGGACATGTGTAGAACAGGGATATTTCACAAGCACGTTTCAGCTTGACTCACAAACTTATTGGCTCCCTAAAACTCAATTCCTTACCCGAGCACTCTGACTCACGCTTACAGCAGAAACATTTTTGAATGGCGTGGGATTGTATTTCTTTGAAATAAAAATAAATGAACTGGAGTGTCATTCTTAGTAACCAGTACAGTAATAAAGGTCTGTGCATGCAGAATCATTGAGGCAAAGAAAGGCCCTGAAAACTCACAGTTCTCACAAGCAGTTCCAGAATAATACCGTAAGACTGGAGAAAATATTTTTGGAGGAGAATGTAAATAGAGGAGAATGACAGATCTGCGCAGTAAAAAAAAGTGATTCTTAAATGTTCCATACTCTGGCATTTTTTTTCTTAATTCTTATCTTCTGTTTGCTTCATAGCATATCACTGAATTAGAGATAATAGTATGCTTTCAGCCCTTGGGAACTGAGCTCACAACAACCACTAGCTGCCTTTGGAAAGCTTCGCAGCTATGAGTCAGAAATGACCTTTTAGAAGATGGACAAAGGGCTCCTGCCAGGAATGAATTTGCCCTTGAAACTGTAAACCAAACCGTGAATCCCCAGTAACATTTCTTGCTAAGATGAAGGCATTATTAGCTACATATGTTATGGGCAGCAAGATTTCATGTAAGTTCAGTTCAGATACAACATATTCAAGCATTACTTCCTAGCTCACCCAGTAATGTTGTTCTTAAGGGGGGGGGGATTTCTTCCTATCATACTGAGCTAAATCTTGAAATTAGAAGCCCAAGGACTGAGTTAATACAGAATTTAAAAAATCAGGGTTTGTCCTTGATCCAGAACCATCCAGAGAATAGAAAATCTGGCTGTCGTAGTATTAAAGTGGTTTTCCCCCCAGTATGGGTGTTGTATACTACCTTCTAGAGTTGCCAGGTCCCCTTACCCTCCCAGTGGGAGGGTCCTGTCCTGGCATGCCTGCGCACACATTCCCAGGTTGGCATGATGAAGTCACTTCCAGAAAGTGACATCATCGCTCAGGGAATTGCACCACCCCAGGAGCGTTTCCGCACTCTGCAGCAGCCAAATTTTGGCACGTTTGGGACCCAAATTGTCCTGATACAGAGTGCAGGAGCCCTCCTGGGGTGGCACGATGACCTCACTCCTGGGAATGATGTTGTCGCGCCCCCCCGGAGAGCGCACCCAGGAGGTGCATTTCCCTGCCTTTCCCCCCACCGGCCAGGTGAGTGGGGGTGGGGGTGGAGGGTAGCAGGGGGGGGGGATTAGCTGCTCCCACCCTGGTGTGCCAGAAGATTTGTGTATGCATGGTTCTAGTCCATATTTCACAGCTTCAGATAGGTTACAGGCATTTTGGGCCCTTTTGGGCACAGATTGGGGCCGAAACAACTGAGGCTGAGTCACTTCTGAGTGGGGGAGGCTTCCTCCACCTGACACCAACCCAATCCGGGCCAAAACGGGCCCAAAATTCCCAGAATGGGGCCGAAACAGCCGGAACCAGGTTGGTGCCAGGCCCTGCCTGGCACCGACCCAGGTTGGGCTGTTTTGTCCCTAATCTGGGCCCCTTCGGCCCCCAAATGGACCCAAAATGGCTGAAAATGGCAATTTTGGGCCCATTTTGGACTGGATCAGGGCCAAAATGGCCAGGACCAGGTTGGTGCCCAGCAAGAGAGGCCTCCCCCACCCTGCATCGACCCAATCCAGGTCATTTTGGCCCTGATCTGGGCTGAAACTGGCCCAAAATGGCCCAAAATGACAATTTTGGCATGTTTTGGCTCATATCAGGGCTGAAACAGCCAAGACTGGGTTGGTGCTGGGCAGGGGAGGGTTTCCTCACCTGGCACCAACCTGATCTGGGCTGTTTTGGCCCCAATCCAGGCTGTGTCTGCCCTTATCCAGGCTGAAATGGGCCCAAAACGGCCGGAAGTGGCCATTTTGGGCCCGTTTTGGCCTGGATCAGGGCTGAAACAGCCAGGACTGGATTGGTGCCATCTGACCTGATCCAGGCCCTTTTGGCCCAGATCCGGGCCCTTTTGGCCCCAATCAAGGCCTAAACAGCCCTAAAGTCAGGTGGGTGGGGACACCTGACTTGGGGGAACTGCCAGAACACTCTTCCAGTGCATTACCCCTCGAAATGAGCCCTGGTACCAACCATTTTTAATTTCCTCTTGTGTGTATGTTAGTTTTTCCTTTTTAAATATAAAATACTCTTTAATCTTAGAGCCCCGAGTCTCATCTGCTACCTTGGAGAAAGGACCCCATATATATTGGTGGAGATATCCCATTGTTACCCCTCTTGCATAGCCTTCCTCCTTACTGCTAATTCCCCCCACTTACTCAAAAGGAGGTCTATACCAGGTAACAAGTGGAGAAGTTCTATTTACCAGCTTCTTTGGCCTAAATCTCTGTATACTATCTGAATAAATTAGCTTCTTTAGTCTAGCAGTGCACAACATCGTTTGTGTCGTTAACTGTCACACTGTTCCTTCAAGCTTTGTTCTCCAGTGTACATTGTTGAAGCTATTATTGTATTCAATACTACCAAGTGTTCAATATCACCTTTCTATAGTATATGACCACCTGTGTTGCAGATGTGTCCAATTTTACCAAAGCTGTTTTCTAAAGTAGAAAGAATCAGCATTTGGCTGAAAGTAAAAATGCAAAATGCAAAAAAAGAGAAAAAACCCTAAGCATTGTGCAAAAGATAGGTTCTTATGTAGCTGGTTCTGACAGCCTAATGGTGTTGTATCCATATTTTGAGATTTTGTTCACTGTTAACTTTGAAGTATTTCTTGCAGGGGTCACTTCTGTTGAAAAAAATGACCTCGAGGATGTGGATTTCTTTTCAAAACATCCACCCCTTGCTGTTATCTGACCTCTTCTGTCATTAGTTTTCACAGAAAGCTACAGAATGGGAACTTTTTGTGCAGTTATGAATGAAAAAAATGTTCTTTCCCTTGACAGTATAACAGATTGTCAGAACAATTTTCAAATGTATCCCAACGTTGGGTGTGGCAACGAAGCTGATGGCATCAAACACGTTTTGAAGAGCTCCATCTCTCCCCTCTCCAATTCCCTGCTGGTAAGCACAATCGAACTGCCTTCAGAAGCCAGAAACAGCAGTATGGGGAAGTTAGAATCTGAAAGGAAATCTACACCTAAAGCTGTTAAAAAATTACAAGAGCTTTCCCCTCATACTGAGGCTCAGGGAGCAAAACAAAATGGCCAATGGTGCTTTTGCCACGGCAATCGCTTCTGACCCGACAATATCAGCCCAGCTTAAAGATCTTGAAAGAAGCATAGCTTCAGTGCTTCAGCCAATTAACTGGCAACTGTCAGAAATAAAAGAACTGTCTGAGACTAACAGAAAGGTAAATGAAGCACTAGATTTTCGCAAATCAGCACATTGCGGAATTGATGATTTACAAGCCAAAAATAAAGGTTTACATGAGCGTATCTTACAGCTGGAAATAACATCTCACCAGCGAAATTTAAAATTTCGGGGGATAAATGAGGATTTAACCAATAAAGAAGACCTCTCTATCTTTGTGGCAACGTGGATTGCTAAAACACTAAACTTAGAAGAAGGTATTGCCCCACTAATCCTCAAGGCACACCGCATTGGAGCCAAAAATAAACACCAAGAGACATACTTGTAGAATTTGCTGACTCCAGAACATGCAAAAAAATTGTGACAGAAGCAAGAAACAAAGGCCCCTTACTTCTTAAAGGCACCCCGATGCAAATTTTTAAGGATCTGCCCAGTGAGATTCTGAATAAATGTAAAGAACTGAGACCAATCTTAGAAGAGCTTCAGCAAACATGCATTCCATATAGATGGAGCAACTATGTTCACATCACAGTGTCTCATCAGGGAGAATACTTCACTGCCTCAGATGTTGAATCTGGCCATGTTCTACCACAGAATATCAACCTTGGAACTCCAATGGACTTGGACAAACTTTCACAGAAGAGGAGAATGCTTCAAGAATTATCTCCCTGCAAGGGGAGCAACATTCCAGTTGGTTTTTCTTGAATTCACCTCACTAATCATCACACTTCTGAGGGAACTGTGATCAACAGTTTATTGTTCTACTCATTACCTAGGGTTTTTTGGGGTGGTGGTGGGGGGAGTGGGATCTCTGAGATAGGCCCACTATTTTCTTCTTAGTGTTCTTTTGTCCTATTCTTCTCAAATTGTTTCGTGATTATTAACTGTAGGAGGTGTTACTACCAGAGTTATAGTGTATGTTAAAATTTATGCAGTTTGGTATATTTATTAGACTTATATACAGTAGTTAAGAGATTTCAATAAGACTTGAATTAGACTCAAAGTATACTAGTTTGGTTTCACTTAATATATTAATACATTTTAGGAGGGATTGTATTTATAAATACTTTGTTTTGTGGCTTTAATATATTACCATATTTAAAGGGAGGGGGGTTAGTTGATAGTAAAATTTAATAACAAATATAATAATAGTTTATAAGTCTGGGTGTGAAGGGAGGGGTTTAAATTGTGTAAGAGTGGGTGGTGGGGATAAAAGTGTGGGGTTTTGTTTAAGGTTATTTAGTGTGTTCTTTACTAGTTAATAATTAATAGTTATTTTAGTTCATAGTTGTGCATTTACGATCAATAGTTGTTAAATCTACATTGTGTAGCATTAATTACGAAGAAACAGTTAATATATACTTGGTTAAAACATAAATATAGATCAATTTAATTAATAGTTTATAGTGGTTATTGTAGTTAATAGATGTTACTGGTTACTGTTATAAGGTTACAACGCATTTAATTATATTCTTACAAGGAACTTAATTGCATAAATAGTTATATAACTAAAGAACATACATATATTCCTTTTGCTATAGGTATAAATGAAAACACAGTCTTTATATAGTCTAATATACTTCTATTGTTGTCAAAACAGAATGCTATTCAAAATTACATTCATTTCGTACAATGTAAGAGGTCTTATCAATGTTGTCAAGAGACATATCTTAGACAATCTAGCACATAATAAAGCTGACATAGCAATTTTACAAGAAACACATCTTCATGACAAAGATCCAGAGCTTTAAAGCAAAATGGATCCAAACACAATTTCACTCGAAGGGTTCTTCCAAATTGGGAGGAGTCTCTATTCTGATCTCCAAAACAGTTCAATTTCAGCATAAAGCCACCTGTAAGGATCCCAATGGAAGATACCTATTTATCAAGGTCAAAAAGAGTCCAGTAGCACCTTTAAGACTAACCAACTTTATTGTAGCATAAGCTTTCGAGAATCACAGTTCTCTTCATTAGATGCATGGAGGGCAAGAAGAAACTGGTCAGATATAGAGGAGGAGAGGGGAGGGAGGAGTAGATGCAAACAGCTGCTTCTGATATGGAGATCAGTTTGCTTCTGTTAAGGAAGTCAGTTACGTCTGAAAATGAGATAACCATTCATAGTCCCTATTCAGACCCAGCCTAACTGAGTCAAATTTACATATGAATTCCAATTCAGCAGCTTCCCGTTGGATTCTGCTTTTGAGAGGTTTCTGTTGAACTACAGTGACTTTAAGTCCTTGATGGAATGTCCTGGTAGATTGAAGTGTTCTCCCACTGGTTTCTGGACGTTTCCATTTCTAATGTCAGATTTGTGTCCATTTATTCTTTTGCGTAGAGGTTGGCTGGTTTGTCCAATGTACAGAGCAGATGGACATTGTTGGCACATGAGGGCATATATCACATTGGAAGATGAGCAGCTGTAAGAGCCAGAGACAGTGTAGTTGATGTCATTGGGTCCTGTAATTGTATTCCCTGGGTAGATATAAGGGCAGAGCTTCATTACTCATCTCTCCATTAATGGCAGTTTGTAATTATTTATTAGAAACAGGTCTCCAACCCCCAACATGGAGTGAAGCAACGATAATAGTAATCCCTAAGGCTAATAAAAATCCCCTTATTCCATCTTCATACAGACCCATATCGCTTTTAAATCATGATTACAAATCATTCACCTCAATTATCACAAAAAGACTTAATACCTTTATTGAACAATATATAAATCAGGACCAGTCTGGCTTCATTCCTGGTAGGGATATAGCTCACAATATCCAAAAAACTCTTAACATCTTGGCAACCTGCAAGCAGAAAAGCATACAATCATTACTACTTTCATTGGATGTGGGAAAGGCTTTTGACTCACTTGAGACTAAATATCTTTATTATATTATGGAGAATATGGATTTTGGACATAATATCTTTCAAGCATTTACTATTTACAACCAGGCAAAAGCTAAAATAAAGGTTAACAATATTTCCTCAAGTGAAATAAAACTAACCAGAGGCACCAGGCAAGGCTGCCCCCTCTCCCCTTTGCTTTTCGCTCTAGCCCTAGAACCTTTAGCGGAATTCATTCGAAATAATGATTCCATCCATAGTATATGCTCAAACTCTCAAACGTATAAAATAAGTCTTTTTGTGGATGACATGCTCCTTTATGTTACCAAACCTGATGAAATATTATCAGAACTGCAAGTGACTCTTGATTCCTTTGCAACAATAGCAGGATTGAAAATTAACACTATGAAGTCAGTAATACTTCCTGTTAATATCCCACAAATTATAAAAAATGAATTGCAATCAAACTACAATTATCAATGGGCAAATAAATACTTACCTTATCTTGGGGTAAACATCCTCTCAAATTTGGATCATCTCATAAAAGTCAATCACTCATTAAAGGTTAAGGATATTAAAAAGGATATATTAATCTGGAACAAACAATCTCACTCTTGGTACGACAGGTATCACTCAATTAAGGCATTCATGATTCCAAAACTAATTTTTCTCTTTCGCACTCTATTAGTAGCACTCCTTCGTACTCTACTAAGGCAATGGAAGACTTTCTTTGGAACTTTAAAAAGCCAATGATTGCTTTCACAATGCTCAGACAAACAATTAATGATGGAGGCTTTGGATACCCTGATATCTCAACATATTTAGATGCTATTCAATTAGCTAAAATAACCCATATTTGGGGAATCAAAGCCGACTATGCATAGTCAAACATTTTAACCCAATTTGCAAGCTCTCTCTTAGAGTCTTTCAAGGAATCTCAACAAGTCCTCATTAAGCAACACTCAAAACTAATTAATATAAGACTGATAGACATTGCTTCCCCAGGAGGATTATTATCTAAACAGGAGCTAGAAAACTGCCTGCAAAGTCCCATTCCCTGGTTTCTATGGCCGATTCCACACTACCTTAGCTCCCGCTTTTCTTGTGCAATGATTGCTCCATCTGTTATTGCGCATTCTTCGCTTGTTTGTCCACATCACCCTTTGAATAGCGCTTCTCCTGCTCAATCCGTTGATCACATCCCCTTTCAAAAAGATGGGTAAAGGGGCGGGAAAAACCCGAACGGCTCCGCGGTTTTGTTTTTTTTTAAAAAGGACAAATTGACGCTATATCGACGAGTAAGCATCCTGGTTCAATGGTACAATGACACCATTAAGATAATATATTTTAAAAAATCACCCGAGACACTTACGATGGGCGCTCGGAACATCACAGCCTGCATGCTGGTTGAAATGATCCGGGAATGGGTGAGCAGTCACGATCACCTACAGCAGCATCCCACAGCAGAGCTTCATTTTGTCTTTGGAAAATTGAAATCTGTGCCTAACTTGTCGGCACAGTCCGTGTCGGGGCGTAACATGAGCCATGATTTCAGTATCATGTGGATGCCCCCCCCAATATATAAATTGAATTAACATATGAAATTGTTCCTCTGATATTTGAGGTCTGCCCGCTTTTTAAAAATGAGATTAATATGATGAGATGTCGCCATATCGACACGGTACTCTTATTTTTTAAAAAAAGGGGTGGGGACAAAGGCAGAGAATTACTCCTTAATTGGGAGGCGGGTCAAGAGAGGCTCGGAATTCAACGGAGGGCAGTTATTCATCAAAAGATAACCCGCGGCGAAAGTGCAATGGGCTGTGGTGACGCCATGGTGAATTAATGACGGCTTTGGAGACGATGCATGTGAACAGATGAAGGAATGGCGCTGCAGAAGTGAAAAACTGCCGCAAGAACAACGGTAGTGTGGATTCGGCCTATATCTATAGCTACAACATATGGCCAGTTAAATCAATTTAAAACAGACCATGCAAACTCAACTGACCAGCTTTGAAGCAATTTTAAATAATAGGGATAAAAAGGAAAGTAATATATTGAAGATATACAGAATAATCCTTAATTCCACTAAACCAAAGAACCGTACATACCAAAAGAGTTGGCAACAAGATTGTAAAGTTGTTATCACTCTGGAACAAGGGCAGCGAATATGGGCATCTCAGAATATGACTTCCCAAGTAATCAGTACAAGAGTCCAAACCTTCAAAATTTTAACACACTGGTATCTTACACCTCAAATAATATCCAAAATACATCCAAATTTTTTACCTACCTGTTGGAAAGGCTGTGGAGCTGTTGGCACATTTGCGCATTGCTGGTGGCAATGTCCGTCAGTCATGAAATTTTGGAATGATGTTCTTGCCCAAATAAAAGAGATCACAAGTTCAATTTGATCCTCAAATTATCTTCCTTGACTTCTGGCAGAATTCAAATATACCATCAATCAGGTGTGAATTAATTGGTAGCTTACTGGTGGTGCCTAAAACGTTGATAGTGTCAAGATGGAATCAAAAAACTATCCCAAATATAGATCAATGGTACGTTAAAGTCTGGGATCAATTCATATTAGAAAAATTAACCTATGTCATACGTAAAAATGAGAACCTCTCTCTCAAATCATCTTTCTTTGAAAAATGGTAGCCCTTCTTTGAATTTATTGCTAGCAAAGATATGTCTCCTCCGAATGATTTATACCAGACAATTTTTGATAGTTAATTACGCTATCTGTTCGCATATATAGTACAAATGGTTCAAATTGTATCTTATCTTTGTTGTTGTTACTTCATGATGTTAATGTTATGGTTCATGTCATTATTTCTTCTTCTGTAATAATAATATGTTTCTTAATTTAAAAAATTATTTAAAAAATGTATCCCAACAATGCAAATGCACAGACTCATATCTTGACCCAGACCAAACAATGAGAAGACTAAAAATGTGTTATTTTGACTTGACATGCTGCCTTATAGAACAACAAAAGATCAAATAGCATTCTCAGTAAGGAAGAGACACAGTTATGAAGCCAGTTGCTTTTGGTCAGCTTTTTATTAATCAACAAATGATAGTTCATAGACTGACTTTTGCGTAGTTGGATGTGTCCACAGTTTTGCAAATATTTGTTTTTGCAATTGTATTTCATGTAGGAGTGTATTGGTCCATTTCAGACAAATATCACGTGTAATTTCAATATCACACAGCCCCACAAGGTTTCAAAAATACAAATAAGGAATATAAGTGGTTGATGATCACTTTCTGGAAGTGGTTGTTGTGGATTTTCAGGGCTGTACAGCTGTGGTCTTGGCATTGTAGTTCCTGACGTTTCGCCAGCAGCTGTGGCTGGCATCTTCAGAGGTGTAGCACCAAAAGACAGAGATCTCTCAGTGTCACAGTGTGGAGAAGATGTTGGCAGGTAATTTATATCTACTCAGGAAGGTGGGTTTGGGCTGAGTCATCCTGTAATATGTTCTTTTATTCTTGTCTGGATGCTACGCTGTGTGGTCCCAATGTAAACTTGTCCACAGCTGCAGGGTATGCGGTATACTCCTGCAGAGGTGAGGGGGTCTCTACTGTCTTTTGCTGATCGTAGCATCTGTTGTATTTTTCTGGTGGGTCTGAATACTGTTTGTAAGTTGTGCTTTTTCATAAGCTTTCCCATCTGACCAGTGATTCCTTTGATATATGGCAAAAACACTTTTCCTGTGGGAGACTGTTTTTCCTTGGTTGTTTGATTTATCCTTGGTTTAATTGCTCTTCTGTTGCTATTCTCTTCTGTTGCTAGATCCTCCTGTTGCTATTCTCTCCGGCTGAGAATTGCATGAAGCAGCTGATTTTTTTAAAAGACTACACTTCCCAGAGAACCTTACAGGACACACATGTGCCAGTGCATCTTGTGTAGTTCCACTCTGAATTAGAAGATTACTTTAAGATAGACAAAGAGACTCTTAGTTTCCATGTGTCTTTTTAAAAATTAATGCTCCCCACCCAGAACAGATACACTCTGTGACACCACCATGGAGGAAGGTATTCAGTTTGGTGGGTCAATTTGCACAAGTTTATTTGGTACAAGAAATCCAAACATTTAATAAATGTTGCAGCAGACTACAAATCACTTAATTGATTGTAGCTTTTCTTAGATGCTTGGGTTTCCTTCTATTAGTGTAAAAAACAATTTAATGCTTATGGCTGTCCTTGTTTTGCAACTATGTAGCAGCTCATTTTTTAAATTTCTCCTGCTCCTTTTAATTACAGAAAAATATGAATTATCATCTATAGAGAACTATGAAGCCATACTTGAAATAATACAACTTGGATAATACACTGCAGATTTACTGCAGCTCTGCATGAGATTTACTGCAATGTGTGTCATAGGGAGAAAATGGTGCCATTTTTTAGACCCTGAAGATCCAGCTGCTAACGTTTCCATTCATGACTAGGAGTGTGAAGCAAAAATAAATCTATATTTATTGGCATCGCTGTATCATACCATAAATATTCAGTATTACAGATATTCAGGTCCAAATATACCGGTACGGTATCCAGATCCAGTTTTATTTGGGGATCCCGAATATATTCGATCATTATTCCTTATGGGGAAACCTATCCCAGGGGGCTGGGGGGGATTTTTTCAAGCAATCTCCACCAAATGGCAAGGAACCTAGTCCTGTCGACTAAAGACCTCTCAAGTTTCTTTTTTTAATTAAAAGTTTTATATAATTAAAAACAAACCTTAAAAAACTACAGTTACACATATATTAATAAAACAAATAAAAACAACTAATCAACATACATACATAATACAGAAAAAATAACAAAAACAATCTAAACTAAAAAGTTTCCCCTCAAGTTTCAAGAAAATTGGACCCAGGGGTCTAATTCCAAGGTCCCCTGAACAAGCTGCCTCCACCACAGTTTCCATTGTTCATTATGGGAGGTGGAATTCCAAGCTGGCTTTCAGACAAAAACATACAACAGTGAGGCATCACTGGCTAAAGGCCCAGCTCTTCATAGGTTAGGGGCTTTCCAGGCACGTAAGGACTTATCACCACACACCATCTCCCGAGCCTCCAGTTCAGCAAGCAGAGAGCCCTGGCCCATATCCTCACAGGGTCCCCTCTCCTCTTCCAGAGGCTCCACCAGACAGTAACACTGTTCCCTGTATGTACTTCCCCTCACCTAGCTACAGCCCAGGGCTACTGGGGGAAAGGGGACTTAGACAGGGCTCATTTCCAAGGGGAATGTGCCGGAACACCCTTCGGACAGTTCCCCCAATAGTCGGGTGGCCCCGCTCACCCGACTTTTGGACATTTTGGGCCATTTAGGCATCGATTGGGGCCAAAACGGCCCGGATTGGGGCTGAAATGGCCCAGATTGGGTTGGTGCCGGGTGGGGGAACCCTCCCCTGCCTGGCACTGACCTGGTCTGGGCTGTTTTGCCCCTGATCCGGGCCCAAACGGGCCCCAAATGGCCATTTTTGGCCATTTGGAGCCTGTTTTGGCCAGGGTCAGGGGCAAAATCACCAGGATTGGGGCAATGCCTGGCAGAGGACCCCTCCCTTGCATGGCACTGACCCAATCTGGGCTGTTTGGGGCCCAATCCAGGCCAAAACATGTCCAAAATGGCCATTTTGAGCAATTTTGGTCCCTTTTGACCTGGATTGGGGCCAAAACAACCCTGATAGGGCCAGTGCCAGGTGGGGGAACTCTCCCCCATTCGGCAGCAGCGGAATCCCAGCCATTTTGGCCTGATCAAGGGGTGTGGCATATGCTAATGATTTATGCTAATGAGTTCCTGCCGCTCTTTTTTTACGAAATGACCCCTGGACTTAGAGGTTATGTTACCTATATATACATACTGCCACCACTTAGACTAGGCCCATTTAACATGACCAGAGTATTTGAGGTTTCTGTGTGTAACACTTTCCCTCAGCCAACAGCTTCAAGCCAGCCTGAGTTAAACAAAACCAAAATAAACTTTAATTACAAGACGGAAAATAGGACTGAGTAGTTTTAAATATACTTGGGTTAAACAGGGAATGTTTCAATATTAACAGAACAGGTTTGTAATCAGCCAGCAGCTGCCTCCTGCTACCTCCTCTTAGCAGTGTCCAAAACCTGCCTCTCCTCCTCTCACTCTCTCCAACAGACTCCAACTGACCCTGGCTCAGCATTCCTCCCCCTCTCATTGGCTGGTTTCTCAGGAGCGGCAGCACTGTCACCACTTTCAGTCACAGAGACCAGGCAAATCCTAGGGCCAATGACACCACAGAACAGAAGTACCAACACATCATTCAACTGCACAGCAGCAGAACCACCTCCAACTCTGCATAAGCACTCAGCCATGGCAATGGTGAGCTAACACAGTTGTTGTAACTATATTTTTGTTTAAGATGGATCTCTCTCCCAGGGAAAGCATCAGGAAGTGTGAGAGAAGGGTAACTTCAGTGGACTCAGGTTCTCAAGATTTTCCAGCACAATAGGCAAAAAGACCAACGTCAGCCAGCTCTACTTTTCCCTCCCGCCTCCCCAGCCACAATTTTATTTCTTCCCCAGCCTCTTTGCATGCCAGGAAAACTCTCATCTACAATTTTAACGTAATCTTATCACCCCAGTCCCTCTTATCTACAAAAGCTAAATTAGTTTTCAGCCCCAAATTGTCCATATCCAAGAAATTAAATCTTTCCCATTCAGATGCCAACATTTCTTCTGGTAAAACATAATGATTTAGCCCCAAATTTTTGTAGCAAGTTTGGAGCTAAACTTGTTACCCCCAACTTCATGTTGGCCTCTTTCTCCACACATCCGCTTTGCTGAGCTGCTTGGCCTCTTCACCCAGGACCCCCCCCCCCATCCCTTCCTACACAGAGGACCAGGCTCGTATGTTTTATTTCTTTCCCTGGTAGCCATTAAGGAAAGTCTTATTTTGCTTTCTAATGTATGATCTCTCTCTCTCTCTCTCTCTCCATTCTAGTAACAGAGGTTTGATTTGGTGCATGCTACTTCTATATAAACCCTTTTCATTTTATTCCCCCTCATTATTCTGAGTGCTTTACTGGATCTGGACTTTGGAATACAGAGGTTAAAGATCACAAAGTATTGTTTTAAATACCCCACTATACACACGTGTTTGTTCTGGGCTCCCATGTACACAGCAATTTGAGTAACAGTGCAAATGAACTGAGACTATGAGCTACAAAAGTAGATGGAATAAAATGGTTCACAGTGACAAAAGACAAAGACAAAAAGAATCAGGAAAGGGCATATTTGTACATCCCTTTTATGGCTCTCAAGGCAGTTTGTTATGAGTCAGTGCAGTGTGGTGGTTACAGAGTAGTTCCCTGATAAATTATTGTCCCTTGCTCTTAGTTTTGATCTTTTAAAATGCCTTTTAAAATTTATCAGCAGTTGCTGCTAGAGTCGTAATTCTTCAGGCTTTGGCCCCTTCCTGCCTTGGCAACCTCACTCTGGCTCAGCCTGCATTTGTAGTCAACCTCTGAGTTTAGCCTCAGCAGCCGCCCCTTTGCTAATGGAGCCCCGCAGGCCAAGACTTGAGAACATGCAAGGCAGAAAGCTGTCCCTTATTAGACTACCTGAACACATTACAACGGGGGGGGGGGGGGAGCGGCTCCCCAGGGCTTGTCTCTGATGCCACGCTGCTGCTGCCAGGGCTTAGGGGAGTCACTCAGGAGTCCAGGCATCTTGGACATCGGATACACACAAAATGATTTAGGTGCACAAAAAGTTTTTCTGACTGAGAGTCTCTCTACACAAAACATCTGGCACGTGAAGAACACGTGTCAGGAGATGCAATGTTAGCTGGGAAAGGTAGTTTAAAAAGATAGCAGGCAGCAGGGCAAAGGCTTTGCTATACACTGGAACTGTGTGAAGGGGCTGTGAAATGCCAGAAGGGAAACTTCAGTCCATTAAAACCTCTCCAAGCCCCGCTCTGGAGGGCAGCTCCAGCCCATTCCCATTCCTTGCTGCCCTCTGATTGAGATCCCACAGTTTTAGACTGGAGAGATAAAATTTACAGAGCCTTTGGGGAGGCAAAGATGAAATTAACAAACCCTCTGTGGAGGAATCTCCGCCTGCTCTGTCTTTTTTAAACTACACTTCCCAGCTAACATTGCGTCTCCCGAGTTCCTACTCTAGACAAACATGCGCCGAGGCATCTGTTGTAAAGAGACTCTTAAACAGAATTGGGCTCTCAGGCTTCCAAACAGTTTGCCTGATTTAGCCAGAATTCTTCCTCTAAGACAACCAAATACTGATGGTTGTTGTGGGTTTTCCGGGCTGTATTGCCGTGGTCTTGGCATTGGTCATGACCTGCCAACATCTTTTCCACACTGTGACACTGAAAGATCTCTGTCTTTTGGTGCTACACCTCTGAAGATGCCAGCCACAGCTGCTGGCGAAACGTCAGGAACTACAATGCCAAGACCACGGCAATACAGCCCGGAAAACCCACAATAACCATCGTTCTCCGGCTGTGAAAGCCTTCGACAATACAACCAAATACTGACGTAATCATAATTTCCTGGCCAGTTAACTTTCTTTCAAAAACAGACTCTCTCTCAGGGCCAAGCTACAAGTGACGAATGACACTTGAACGGCAAGTGGATTGAGTGGACAGCAAGTGAACAGGGAGAAATACACTTGCCGTTCAAGTGTCATTTGTCACTTGTAGCTTGGCCCTCAGTCTCCACACAGTTTGCCTGACTCAAGTCGAATAATTTCTTTCTGAAATATACAAAGGGCAACTGAAAAACTCTCCCTCAGCACTGACTAAAAACTGCAGTTTGCTTCACCTCTAGGGTACAGGTTCTATCCAATGAGTTTACACTGAACTCACCCATCCAGCCCCCCTCTTTCCTCAGAGGCCTGCATTTAAACTCACAGCAACAATTAACAAAAAAATCCCATATCAGAAACAAAAAACAACTTAAATACGTTACATGCAAAACATTACACCTTCCATTGGTAAAAAGTGCAAGAGTGTAAAAGACAGAACACATCACAGCAATCTCAACAAGAGGTCATAGACTCTTAGAATTATAGGGTTGGAAGGGACCACCAGGGTCATCTAGTCCAATCCCCTGCAAAATGCAGGAAATTCAGAAATATCCCCCCCACCCTCCACACACACACACCCCTGCTCCATGCCCAGAAGATGGCAAAACGCCACCAGGATCCCTAGCTGAACTGGCCTGGGGGAAATTGCCCTGGGCATGTAAGAAGGGGCTGCAAGAACTAAGCTCTGATGTAACCCTTCCTGCCCTCCTTCTCATGATCTGCCCAGGTTCAGAGAATAAGCGTTGCTGCCAGATGGTCATCTAGCCTCTGCTTAAAAACCTCCCAAAGTCATTGAAGGGAACAGATCAACAGCCTATGCCTTTAATCCAGGCTTGAGTCAGCAATGAAGAAAAGTCTAGAAGATCATAAATATAATTGCTGAAGTCCCAAATAATAGCTGTGACTAACCTAAAATATTAATTCATTTAGTTGTGCATTTACACTTAAGGGAAATATTGTCGAAGGTTACAACAACTAACTTAAAGGAAATGTTGGTCAGCAAAGCCATCTCCCTGATATTTGTGAGGAAAAAAATAAGGCTTCCCATATATAATTTAGACACATAATTTTCTAGACACCTTCAGTGATTAATTGCTGCTTCTATTTTTAATGAAAATTGTATTTAATAGAACAGTTTACTTTGGTTTTGACTCCACACAAGATATACTGTAGAGAAAACTGTAGGGAAATTAGGTCTTATTAATTAAAAAAGGGGTTATGGCTGATTCATCAGCTGCATTTGGCACACTTCACATGGCCCACTGAAATAAATTATTAATGGCAGAATCTGCCACTGTGCTCAGACTGATTTTTTAAATATTACACAATGTGAATTAAATTTATGATGAAGCATCTAGAGATCTATTTTTTCCTATCTGAAATGCTTTGATGGATTTCAAATGTCTTGAGAAATGTTCATTATTGGAAAGTGTGGTGTCTCTGTGTATGCTTCTCTTGTAATGATCGATGGCTAATGACAATAAATCTTTACTTACCAACAGGATAAAGTGTCCTACTGGTTTTCTACCTAAGTTAATGTTAATGGGTTTTTCTGAGGACCTGAGCCGGATCTTGGGAAGAGGCAGGGTGGTCACTTGACCCGGGCGGCACCAAAGAGAGGGTGGCGGCACGGAGGCTCCTACACGCGTGCACGCATGCCGAGCAAGCCTGGCCACCAGTTGCCACTAGGGATGTGCGTTTTGGCATTCGGAATGCTGAAAGAAAGCCGAAAGAAACTTCTTTCGGCTTCTTTCGGGTTATCTGAAACGTTTCGGGGAAAGCCGAAACGTTTCGGGTTAGCCGAAACAAAACAAGCCGAAACGTTTCGGCTTGTTTCGGCTTTCTTTTGGCATTCGAGAATCGCCATTTTGTTTTTGCTAGGCGTTTGCCTTAGCAAGCGTCTAGCAAAATCCTGCTGGAAGCTAAGGCTTCCTGCAGGCTCTAAGAAGAGGGGAGGGGGGAGAAGGAGTGAATCACTCACTCCTTCTGTCACCCCCCACCCCTCTTGCAAAGGAGGATAGGGAATCCTGTGCTTTGCCTTACAAATGCAAGGTGCATTGCATTTGCTAGCATTGCACTTTGCATTTGCAAAGCAGTGGAAGCAGAGATTCCCGCCAAAATTAACAGGTAGGGGAGGGGGAGCAGGAGGAGGGTGACTCTTGGAGTGTGGGTGGGGAAAGGCAGGGGAGGGGGGACTTTAGGAGTCACCAATCCCACTGCTGCATTCTTATGCCAGCCAATAGATTTAAATCTTTGGCTGGGGCTGCAGCAGGGGATTTAAATTTGGAGCAAGACTGGTCTGGAACACTTCTGTTGCTGCTGCTGACCGAGAGAGGAGAAGAGAGACTGCACCTGGAGGACATCTGCCTGGAGGATCAACTGTGCTGGACATCCTGAGAGGACACCTGGTAGGCCTTTTTTAAATTTTTGTAAGTTTTTTGATGCTGCACTGTGCTGCTGTGGCCTGCCTCTGCAAAAGGGTGTTTCAGTTAAGTCTTGGCATGGCCTGGGGGACAGGTTGGGCAGACAATGTTTGGGGGTGGGGGTGGGGTTCAGCATTGGTTGTTGTGCTTGCCTTCTTTAATGTTTAATTTCTCATGCTTGAGTGTGGGGTGGGCTTGATCTACTGTTTCACAGGAATAAAAAATGAGTGTCCCATCTTTGGGCCTACACAGACCAGAAGCTCTGCTGGGTGTCTTTGGTGCCGGTCTTCTGGCTGGCTCTCACAGTTATGCTCCACAAATTGGGTTGGTGTGGGGTTGCTTAGCTGTGTCTGGTCCCCTTCTTCCAAGGCTTCCCACCAGGCTCTCAAACAAGTGTGCCAGCCTCTGGCCTACACACAGGCCTGATGCTCTGGCTTTGGGGCCTCTCTCTGCTAGCTGGCCTGTCTCTCACAGTTATGCTCCACAAACTGGAATGGTGTGGTTTTTTTTTTCTGTGTTTGGTCCCCTGCTTCCAAGGCTTCCCACCAGGCTCTCAAACAAGTGTGCCAGCCTCTGGCCTACACACAGGCCTGCTGCTCTGGCTTTGGGGCCTCTCTCTGCTAGCTGGCCTGGCTCTCACAGTTATGCTCCACAAATTGGGTTGGTGTGGGTTTTTTTTCTGTGTTTGGTCCCCTTCTTCCAAGGCTTCCCACCAGGCTCTCAAACAAGTGTGCCAGCCTCTGGCCTACACACAGGCCTGATGCTCTGGCTTTGGGGCCTCTCTCTGCTAGCTGGCCTGGCTCTCACAGTTATGCTCCACAAACAGGTTGCTGACCGTTCGTGGACCTCTTCTGGACTGGACTGCACTTGGAGGACATCTGCCTGGAGACCTCTGCATGTGGAGGATCAACTGTGCTGCTGGGCATCTGGAGAGGAGGACTGGTAGGGTTGTTAAAAAAATTATTTTTTGAACTTATTGCTGCTAATGTGGCGATCTGCTAGCGTATGCTTTAGTTTGGTCTTTATGGCTTGGGCTAGGGGGGACATTTTATAGTTGGGCAAGAGGACATTGTTTGGGGGTTGGGGGGGTTCAGTATTGATTGCTGTGCTTGCTTTCTTTGATGTTTCCTTTGTTATGCTTGAGTGTGGGGTGGGCTTGATCTACTGTTTCACAGGAATTTAAAAGGAGTGTGCCAGCTTCGGGCCTGCACACAGGCCCGCTCTGCAGGGTGGATGTGTTGTGTTTTACCACTGGTTGGCCCTAGCCTTTTGGGGGGGGTGCCTTGACTTGACTTGTAGATCGGGGCCTTGACTTTTGGGGGTTGCGTGTGCGGCGTGTGTTATTGACTCTGTTAACATTCCAACTTTCTTGACAGCATCGCGGAGGAGAGGAGGACCATTTGCAAGACCGCCTGAACATCGCTGGACTGCAGGACTGGTGGTGGTGTGTGAGTCCAGGCTTATATTAGGGTGGGCTTAGGGGTGGGTTCTTGCTAGCTTGGGAGGGGGGAGGCTCATCTTCAGACCACCACATCCACACCGACACACACCACAGAAACATTGTTCCCGCTAAATAGTGTCTTAGGTAGGTAGGCCAGTTGGTAGGTATTCAGTGGCTAATTGCCCTCAACTTAATCGTTAGGGAAACCAAGCCTAGTTTTTTAAAAAAAACTAAATAGGGACTCAGCAGGAATAGCATTAGTGAGTGAGCGTTAGGTTTGAATTCTATATATATATATATATAAATTTGGAATAGCTGTCAATAGGCTTCCCATTAGTGCCCCCATAACTAGGGTTCCACTGCCCATCTCTGGCACCCGTGGTGGTGCCAGGCCGGCCCGGGCATACTAGTGTGTGAGTGTCTAAGGCTGTCTGTCACCTACTGGGGTTTAGGGCCAGCTCAATTCCGGAGGAATTCAGCTGTTTGGCAGGTTCAGGTTCCCCGACATAAATAGGGTCGCTTAAAAGGGCACTTGATTGTTCATCTCCAAGTCACAGAGCCACTAGAAGCACAGATTTAGAGCAGGTAAGTTAGGTCTCGAAAACAAAGTTGACCTTTGTTTTCCCAAGGTTTTCTGATTAGTTAGGGTAGATTTCGGGAGGGGAAAGCATGGCAGAGAGGAAAGAAGAGAGGGGCCCTGGGGGAAAGGCTAGGGAGAAATCTAGAGGGGAGGAGGGGAGGGGGACTGCTGCGGCAGCCCCCCCATCTGAGCGGAGGAGGCCCTCCCCTGCGCTGCTGCCGTTCACCAGCCTGGCTTCTGGTGACAGGAAGAGGGTGCGCAAGGCTCTCTTTCCTGAGGCAGCTGCTGGAGGGCCACCCCCAACCCAGGTGTCTCAGGCAGGGGCTGGCACTGGGCAGGGGCCTGCTGCTGAGGCTCCTCCTCCTCCAGTGGTTGCGAGCCAGCTGCTGGAGGAGGGGCAGCATGTGGTGTCTCCTGGGATGGACGTGGGGCATGTGACTTTTCCATCCCTCACGATCACCCCAGGAACCCGGAGGATGTTGGAGGAACTGCCCGTGAGACCCCCCCTGGGGCGGTCCACCCCAGTTTCCTCTGAGGCCAGCAGCAGGCCTCTCGCGGCTGTGCAGGAGGGGAGGATGCAGGAGGAAGAGGCAGAGACTGTGGTGGAAGAGCCCACATCTCTGCCCCTTCAGCCTCGTCCATCCCCACCTGCCCGGCCGAGAGTGGGACACGGTGTGTCCGGCCAGAGAACCTCACAGGAGGTGCCTCAGGATGGTCCCGAAAGCGCTTCTCCTGGGAAGCGTGGGATGCCCTTTTCCTCCGAAATCTGGAAGCACTTCCAGAGAACGGAGGATCCCCGAGCAGCCCAGTGCCTGCATTGTAGGCAGCACGTCAGCCGCGGCAGAGATGTGTGGCATCTCTCCACGTCTGGGATGAGGTACCATATGAAGAGGCACCACCAGGCGGTGCTTCTTCGGGAGGAGGGTTCAAGTGGCGCCGCACGGCCGCCAGCTAGCCAGAAGGAGGCAGGCTCCTCTGGTGCTCTCCCCCCAAGGGTACCTGCAGGGAAGGGACGCCAAGCCTCTCTCCCGGAGATGCTTGGTATGCAGGGCACTAGTGTGCCCAGAGAGGGGATCCGGAGGGCGAGCCAGCACCTCACGCGCCACATTGTCAACATGGTAGCGGTGGATGGGAGACCGTTTTCCATAGTAGAAGACTTCGGCTTCTCAGGGCTGCTCCACGATTTCTTTCCCTGGTACGCCTTCCCTGCTCGCATGACGTTGAGCAGATCGGTGGTGCCCTCGTTTTACAGGGCTGCCAGGGACCATGTGAAGGCACAGCTGTCCCGGGTTGCCGGGAGAACTGTGCACTTCACATCCGACATCTGGACCTGCCCAAGTGTGCAGCAAGCGTACCTCTCGCTTACTGCTCAGTGGTGGGAACCTGAGGCACAGCTAGCCAGGGAAGGATGGGAGACCGCCGGGCCGGCTACTGCAAGGCCTTGCTTCACGCCGAGGTGCTCGACGTGTCCCACACGGCGGAGAACATCGCTGCCTTAAGGAGACAGTTGGAAGAGTGGATAGGCCAGGGACCCGCCACTGTGGGATGCATGGTGACGGACGGTGGCAAGAACATGAGGGCGGCAGCGCGTCTAGTGAGCCGAGAGTGCGTCTACTGTGCGGCTCACAAGCTTCACCTAGTGGTGAGAGACGCGCTGGGGTTGGGCTCCTCGAAGGAACCCTTTGATACCCAGACCCGTGAACTCCAGTTACTGATCCAGAAATGTCAGAGGCTCACAGGTCACTTATCGCGCAGCGTGAAGGCCACGCACAAACTGCGCCAGACACAGGTCAGGACAGGTGTGCCAGAGCACGCTCTGATCACTGACATTAGCACTCGCTGGAACTCTACCTGTGCCATGCTTGAGCGCTTGGTGGAGCAGCAGGCCGCACTCCACGCGTGGCTCTCCGAGAGCCGCAGTGCGAGTCAGGTGGGTGAGTTCAGCCGGGAGGATTGGCTCAGACAGTGGAGGTCCTGAAGCCCTTCAAGGACTTCACTGTGGCGGTCTCGTCAGACACGGCAACCCTCGGTCTGGTCATTCCCCTGGTGTACACGCTCCAGAGGAATCTGGCCACCCTTGCAGACTGGGTCGCGTCCCGTGCTGACCTTGTTCCAGCGGTGCGCGCACTAGTGAGAAGGCTGCAGCAGGGCATAGCTGCCAGGCTAACTCCTCTCACTAAGGAAGAGTCATACATGTTGGCGACCATGTGTGACCCGCACATAAAGGGCACTTTCGCCGAGCGGGACGGGAACCTCACCCAAGCCAGAGACGGGCTCTGCTCTTGGGTGAGGCGCAGGCAGGCCGCGAGGGGACGCCTGTCGACAGGGGGGATGCAAGAGGGGCCCTGCCGTGCGGCTCCCTCTGACTCCCCCTCTGCGCAGCCCCCCCCCCCCGCGGCCACCACCGGAGTGCCGATGGAGATGGAGATGCTCCGGTGGGCCCTCGTCCCCTCTGGGGTCATGAGGACCGTGAGAGAGGATCCGGCGGAGGCAATGGTCAGGGACTACCTCGCGGAGCCCTGCGAGTCGCTCTCCACCGATCCGCTCAGCTACTGGGCCAGGAAGGAGTCGGTCTGGCCGGACCGCTCCCTCGAGGCGCAGCGGCTGCTCTCATGCCCTCCGACGAGCGTGGAGAGCGAGCGCGTCTTTTCACATGCGGGCGACACTGTCGGCCCACATCGCACTCGCCTTCTCGCATGGAGAGTCGAGCAGTTGACCTTCCTGAAGGTCAACTCTCGCCTCTTCAATTTCTCAGGACTGGACTTCCAGAGTGACTGAGGTGAGCCCAACTTGTGGCCTGCATCCTCTGCGAGTCCAATCCTTTGGAATCGCGCTCTCCCCTGCATAAAACCCTGTAGACGCAGTTAAAACCAGCCAGTAGAGGGAGGGTGGTTAGGAACCAGTGGCAAAGGGAATCCCCCCAGCAATTTGAACCCCCCCCCCAAGGGAATTCAAAACATCTCCCAGCACTGAGACAGACCCTGTGGGACCAAATTTATTCAGAAAAATAATGCCCCAGAAACATGGATTGCCACTGGAGGGAGAAATAGGTTAGATAGGGATTGCTTAGGTGGGGATTAGGGAATGGGAAAAAATCAGATGTTTTTCACTGTTTTTCACTGTTGAAATCTTTGTTTAAAAAAAAACCAAAAAAAATATGTTGTGATTATGTTTTTTCAAAGTTGATGGACTGTTCATGTTTTTTAAAAAAAAAACCAAAAAAAAATTGTTGTAATGTTAATGTTTGGTTTGCTGGGGTGGGGGATGCGGGAAGAGTTGTGGATGGGCACCAGCCAATGATGATCTCTCGCAGATGTTTCCAGGTAAATGCTGAGGCTGGTGTGGGGGTGGGGGGAAACCTCTGCAACACTGCTCCAGAAATACCAGTGTCCAGTGCCTTGGCAGTGCCCAGTCCAGCTTTTTGTGCCTGAACTGAAAGCATAGCCACAGGAAATGACATATGCTGGACCCTGTTGCAGTGGGTTCCCCCCATCAAGTTGGGTTATGGAGGGAGAGTTGTATTAAGCTGGTAGTTATGATAATCTTGTCTAGTGTGGGCTTCTTTTTCCATGCCCAGTTGTGCCCTCCTACTATGTAACCTGAATATGTTCTAAAATTTAGAGGTTGTCCTTTTCAAAAAAATTTTTTTTTAAAGATTCTCTGATGTGTAGTTAATTGTGTAGTGCTTTTGAGTGGGGGACAATTAGCGTGATATGTTGTTATTTGTTGACCTATTGTAATTTGAAAGTGATAAAATAAAGTTTTTTTAAACTTGAATCATTGTGTGTGTGTTCCCTTCTTTGATGTGAGGTTGGTTCCCATCATTGGGAACAATGGGGCAGGCTGGCCAGCCTTCTCTGTAGGTGGTGGGGGGCAGGGGGTGGTTGTCTGTGTGCCAGGTCAGGTGCTCTTTCCCAGGGACGAGTTGGCACTCAGGACAGGAGTGTTCCCATTGTGGCACCCCTGGGCAATGCGGATTTGCCCTGGGAACGAGAGTTAGGAACTTCCAAAGGGGGAGGGCTGGCCAGCCTGTTCCTGGGGTTATGGGTGTGGGGCAGCTGGGGATGGATTTGGGTCTGTGAGGGGCTACTGGGGGGATTTGGGTCTGTGTTTGGCAGATGGGGGGTGGAATTGGGTTTGTATGGGGCTGTAAGGAGTGGACTTTGGGGGATGAGAGCACCTACTTGGGGACTTTATTCTCTGGTAGCCCTTTGTTCCCAATTAGGCCCTGGCTAATGTCTTGGTGAGGGATTCCATGCCTCTGTCAGTTACTGGCCCTCCTTTGCCATCTTTATCAGAAATTGGCCTAGGGCTGCCAAACTCCAGATAGGGCCTGGAGTTCAGGTTACAGAGAGTGGTTCCCTGGAGAAAGTTGCAGCTTCCAAGGGCAAACTCTTTAGAGGGCAAAAGTTGCCCATGGATTCTAGGGGAAATCCCTACTCAGATTTCCCTTTCAACAAGTCCCACCCCCAAATTGCCAGGAACTTCCAAGGCCAGAGTTTGCAACCCTACAGAGATCCCATTTCCACACTCATAGCCTTGGCACGGTAGGTGTAGCCCCCATGGAACATTTTCAGGTTCCTGATTCCAAGTTCAATGACGCCAATGTAAGACAATCCAGACCATCATCAAAAATGGGTTTTAAACAGAAGTGGCATTGGGCTGTATTTTACTCGTTCACTTGTCTAGTTGTACCCAAACATTTTGCTTATGCTTTTAAAATCAAAGAATTTTAAGTGTGGCACTAAAGACTTTTTTAAATGGTTTTTAAAATATATTTTTATTTTGTAGTAATTAATGTGGCATTGCTCAAGGCCTTTTGGCCAAATGAGCAGTTTCATTAAAGTAAAAGTTGGACAAAGCTGACAGGAAGAAAATGCATTCAAACTGTGGTGTAGGAAGAAAGTTTTGGTTTACATATAACATGGACTCCCAAAAAGACAAGTGTCTTCTAGACCAAATCAAGCCTGAATTCTCCCTTGAAGATAAAATGATTGTGCTTTGGTCACATCATGAGAAGACAAGACTCACTAGAAAAGACAATAATGCTAGGAAAAATTGAAGGCAGTAGGGAAAAGAAGAAGACCCTAAAGGTGGTGGATTGACTTCAGTTTGCAATACATGAACAAGGTTGTTGGGATATTTTGGAGCTCATTAATTCTTAAGTTCACCATAAGTGATTTGAATGCATAAAACATACACACATACACATAAAATATATATCTTAGTGCATATATAACCCCCCCCCCCCATTTATTAGTTTATCTTATGCCCTGGTTTTCTTCCCCCTGGAAACCTATAGTGGTTTACACACTATTGTTCTCACTTGCTTTGTTTTAACATCATCATAACAAACAGGATAACAATAGACAGCTGCTCCATGCCCCACATTGGGAGTGACTTCAGCCGCCGATGGCCTTCTTAGTAGTTGAAGGGGGTGGAGGGGAGGGGAGGGAGACAACACACTCCAGCCTACTCTATCTGGGGCCTAGGTAACAAAATGGAAAATGGCGGCAGCAGGAGCTCCTGCCCACTCCACATAGGGCAAGGGCCACCCATTGCTTGGCCTTGGCAAGGAGCCAGTGGTGGGGCAGCACTGATTCTGGGGCCCCATCCTGCACATTTGTCCAGGGCCCCAGGATCACTAAGACTGCCTCTGAAAAAAACAACTCTATGCGTTACATTGGCTGAGCCAAAAACATCCATCAAGCCTCCAGGGCACAGGATCAGAGTCTCCCAGATTCTAGTCCAACACTCTAGCCATTGCACTACCCTGGATATCTTAAAATTGGTTATACCCCCACACCACCCACTTAACCATTCTTCTCCAAAAGGCACACAACTTGGCTGTGGCTCAAAAATGAGTATGATGCATGGGCCAGTCACTGCAAACTGGTTCTAAGGCTTAGGCCGGGGGGGGGGGGGCATTGTTCCAATGCTACCCTGGCTTTGGAAGGGCACAGCAAAATAGATGAAATAATCTAGGTTCAGTGCCTCCCTCCTTCTCTGTCTCTCTCTCTCTCTATAATGTGTGTGAAAACATTGTTAACATTACTACACTATCACTGAAGCCTAGAGGATACTTAGGGTCTGTTCACACATGTATGATCATTTCATGGCACTGCACTGGCATGATGATGTCTCTTCTAGGAAGTGATGTCATCATCACACAAGGCTGGGGAGCACACATACTTCACAGCAGGCTGATTTGGGCCACAAATGATCCTGCTTCGGCCTGTTTAGGGCCCAAATCAGCCCGCTGCAAAGCACAGGAATACTCTCAGGGCAGCCAGATGACATCAGTGGCATTACTGCAGCAGCCCCAGGAGCGTACCCCGAAGGCTCATTCCCTGACTTTCCCCCTTCCAGCCAGGTAAGCAGTGACAGGGGGTGAAAGGTGGGAGTGGGGGATCCCCCACCAGGGGAAATGGATCCCTAATTGAGTCTGAGGATCAGTAGAATTCAAAGTGTGAATGGTTCATTAATTCCATAGTGCTTCAGTCTTTGAGGGACTGACATGCACGTGATAGTAAACTCCAGATTTCTTGATTGTTAAGGAATGCATGAGGTGGGGGATGGGAGTAGAGGTGGGAGAAGGGCCCCAGAGGGTAGGGGGGCATTTTGCATGCAAAATGCCACCCCTGGCAAGACAAGCCTCCCCCAGCTGTAAGTAGTAGAGAAAAGAGCACCTACTTGGGGAGGCCATGAAATGCCCCCCCCAAGTGGGAGCAGGATGAGCCTTGGTGGGGGGTGGGAGTAGAGGTGGGAGAAGGGTCCCAGAGGGTTGGGGGGAATTTTGTTGCAGTGGTTTCCCCCCATTAAGTTTGGTTATGGAGGGAGGGTTGTATGAAGCTGGTAGTTATGATAATCTTGTCTAGTGTGGGCTTCTTTTTCCATGCCCTGTTGTGCCCTCCTACTGTGTAACCTGAATATGTTCAAAAATTTAGAGTTTGTCATTTTCAAAAAAAAAATTTTAAAAAAAGATTCTCTGATGTGTAGTGAATTGTGTTGTCCTTTTGTGTGGGCGACAGTTATTGTGATTTGATGTGATTTGTTGACCTATATTGTACTTTGAAAGTGATAAAATAAAGTTTTTTCAAACTTGAATCATTGTGTGTGTGTTCCCTTCTTTGATGTGAGGCTGGTTCCCAGCATTGGGAACAATGGGGCAGGCAGGCCAGCCTTCTATGTAGGTGGGGGGGGGGGGTCAGGGGGTGGTTGTGTGTCAGGTGCTCTTTCCCAGGGATAAGTTGGCACTCAGGAGTGTGCCCACCATTGTGGCACCCCTGGGCTGTGCGGAATTGCCCTGGGAAAGAGAGTTTAGGAGCTCCAAAAGGGGGAGGGCTGGCCAGCCTGTTCCTGGGGTTATGGTGGGTGTGGGGCATCTGGGGGTGGATTTGGGTCTGTGAGGGGCTACTGGGGGATTTGGGTCTGTGTTTGGCAGATGGGGGGGAATTGGGTTTGTATGGGGCAGTAGGGGGTGGACTTTGGGGGCTGAGAGCACCTACTTGGGGAGGCCATGAAATGGCCCCCCCCCAAGGAGGAGCAGGCTGAGCCTTGGTGGGGGGTGGGAGGAAGGGTGGGAGAAGGGCCCCAGAGGGTAGGGGTGGCATTTTGCATGCAAAATGCCACCCCTGGCAAAGGAAGCCTGCCTCTTCATTTTTCCCCATAGGAAATAATGAAGAAGAAGATGAGCAGCAGCAGTCTAACAATATGCTGCTGCTCAGTGCTTCTTAATGAGAGGATAGGGGGACCTGGTTTGGGGGGCCATAACATGGCCCCCCAAAGTCCAATCGGTCTGAAACTTGGGGAGTTGTTAGAGAGGGGTTAGAGGAAGGTCCCCACCAATTTTGGCTTGATTCGGTGGGAAAATGCCTCCCCCAGGCGTCCGGGAAGATGGAGGCATTTTCCCATTGAAAAAGCCGAAAGCCGAAACAAAGCCGAAAGCCGAAAGCCGAAAGCCGAAATGGCTAGCCGTTTCGGCTTTCGGCTTTATCCAAAAGAGATTCTTGTTTCTGGTTTCCCGAAACAAGAATAACGAAACAGGGTGCCTTTGCACACCCCTAGCCACTCTTTCCCTCTTCCTTGACGGAGTGCCCGACTGCATGCCTAGAGCAAGCGGCAGTGAGGTGGCTGCTGCTGCGTGCGCGTGCATGCACACAGAGCACTTGCTGTGGGAGCAGGGTGGGCAATGTAAGTACTGGGCCAGGCCTCTCTCGCAGGCCAGCCGCCTTGGCAGAAGTTGTCAGGCTCTCAGGGAGGGAGAGAAAGAGGCTAGCAGCGGTGCTCACCCCTCACTCTCTGGAGGACAGCAGCTCTGCCTTTGGGAGGCTCTGCTCGCTAGCCGGGTTTGGTGGAGAGGCTGTCCGGAGTGGAGGAATGGCAGGCAAGGAAAGAGTTAAGCTTTTCCACAGGTTCTCCCCCCTCTGCTGCTTCTTTGCTTCCTCTCCCAAAGTACTTTCCCTTCAAAACAACAAACAGCCGCCTTAGTTTGCCCTTAAAGTGCATTTAGTCCTACAGTAATCACAATCAGCCTAGTTATATCTGGAATTGGGAAATTCGAGGATGGGGCTTGGCACATGTTTCCTGGCACCTCTCTTTTAAGTACTGGAGACAAATAAGAGCCCACTGCCTAGGACGGGAGCAGCTCCATTTTCTGCTATGGGGCACTTTAACTGGCTTTGCACTTTTTTTAACCTCCAGGGCTGTTTTTCAGAACCTTTATTCAATACTGGCTTTGGAACATCCTAACACATGAATGCCTCTGTGCATGTGCAGAGTGCTTTCTTTGTCGTATTGCTAAGCTCCTTGTAGACCCCAGCTTAGCTGCATCTTCAAAGCCCCCATTGGGGAAAGGGGTTCCTGATTGTTTCTTTGGCAATCTCAAAAGATAGGATTTGCAAGCCTCTCTTTAAAGAGTTTCTTTTTTGGACTTTTGTGTAAATCTCCGTCTTTTGCTGTCCCAAAGGTTCAGAGGAGGCAATACATGTTCAGTGGGTCAAAGGTGGGGTGGGGGAAATCAGAATAATGGTACTCGCTTAGTTGCCACATTGCCACCCTGGAAAAATGTTTTGGAAACAGCCTTGAAAGCAAATCTATGAAAGTTTCTAGACCTCAAGCCCCCCCCATCTGAATTGTGATTAAAAAGTTTCCCAGTCTGGTTGCTCTTCTGCCTCGTCATTGGCAGTCAGCCCAGCTAGAAGACTCTTGGGTTTGGGCAGAATTCCAGTGGAAAGGAATACCAGGGTTGTAGGGCAGCCATCCTACACACATCCTGTCACGAAGCAGCTTTTTGGAGGAGGAAGAATGCCAGGTATGGAGAGTCTGGCTGGAGCATTCTGGCTGATTTATTTTTGAAATAGTTCTTATTTGCACAATAACCCTGCAGGGTAGGTCTCTACTTCCTCTCAGCATATCGAGATATGTTGATATGCCCAAGGACATACTGTGAGTCCACAGCTGAGCAAACTTCCAGAAGCTGCTTTGCATAGACCTGTTCCTCTCTTGGAGGGACAACAAGGATCTGCATGTGTGAATGAGCAAAGTGAAGGATGGGTTCTCCTAAAACTAAGGGTAAACCGTTACAGCTGACTCCTATTGCAGAAACACGTTGAGACAAGGAAAATTCCCAAATGCAAGCTGAGCTCATATCAGAGAAAGCCCAACAGAACCTGAAGCACAGGAATGGAACCCCCCCCACCATACCAAAGTGAAGGAAGGAGACCAACCCCACATCAAAGAATCACATCCATTCCTCCCAAACCAAACTGAAGCAAGGCAGACAGCGGCAACATAATCCAACAGAAGCAGACTGAAGCAAGGGAATGCCTTGTGCTTCTGGTTGGATACTGCTTGGTTCTGTTCTGGGGTGTTTCCCCACTGGCTGAGCCCAGTGCCTGGCGGCTGTGAATGACACTGGTTGTGTTGGCCTAAGTTCCAGCCACGTCTCTTCCCGCCGTTTGGTTTGGTAGGAATAGATGTGCTTCTCTGATTAGATGATTGTCCCCTTTCTTCACTTTGGTTGTGGGGGGATTGTATTCCTGTCCTTCAGTTTTGTCAGGGTGGGCTTTCTCTGGGATGAGTTCAGCTTGCATTCGGGAGTGTGCCTACCCATGGCAGCCTTGCCCCAGTGACTTTCTGCAAAGGGAGTCTACACAATTTATTCTGTTGTTTAAAAGAGTTGTTTATTATCAGGGCTCATTTTGAGGGATATTGCGCAGGAACGCAGTTCCGGTAGTTCTCCAAAAAGGTCACGTCAGGTGATGCCTGCCCACCTGATTTTTGGCCATTTTGGGCCCGTTTCGGCCTGGATTGGGGCTGAAATGGCCCAATCCGGGCTCAAAATGGCCAGGATCAGACCCAGAACATCCACGATTGGTCCCGAAATGGCCAGGATCGGGCCTCTGATGGGTGGTGGATCACTCTCCTGCTCAGCAGCGGCCCAATCCTGACCATTTTGGGCCTATTTTCAGCCCCCTTTCCCCATTTTAGGCCCAATTTCGGCCCTGAATGGCCAGGATTGGGTCCAAAACAGCCAGGATAGGTGATGTCAGGGGGTGGGGCATATGCAAATCTAATTTTATGCTAATGAATTATGCTAATGAATTATGCTAATGAGTTCCTGCAGCTCTTTTTCTACAAAATGACCCCTGTTTATTATATATCTATATTAAAAACATTGATCATACACACACACACACACACACACACACACACACACACACACACACACATATATATATATAAAAAGATATATATATAATAAAGAAAAATATAAGGGGGCACCATTTTTTTACTTTTGCCCCCACTCAAAAAATATGTAGATCTGGCCCTGCTGAGGACCCCTCTCCTAAAATCCTATGTGAGCATTATTGCAGCTGAACACCTATACGAGAGGCAAACCTGCCTCGGTGGCAAATTCTTTCTCCTTCACTTCCGAGATTAAGCCGCTGGGTCATCGTGATCTCAACACAGGCGAGAAAAGTCTCTGAGCAAACGGTAAACATTTTTTTTCATTGTTTCATTCTGTAACTAAGATTTTAGCCTTGAATGTGTTACTGCCCAGAAGCATTTCAAACTCATAACAGAAATATGACTTCAGCATTGAGGTGTTTATACTACAGTGAGATCTGACTGTCCTGTCAATCAGGCTTGCGGGGTGCCATGTATCCTGGGAAATGTAATTCCGAAGAACTGTTTGTATTAACCGTTTTGATCTTTTTTTCTGTAAACAATTAGCAATTATTCTGTAAACAATCAGTGCTGAGGGTATATAAGATTCTCTGATTTAACTGGTCTTTATGCATGTGATCCAGAGAGAGGAATAGGCATCCGGGCTTTAAAACAATAAAATTCATATTTCCTTGTATCACTGTGATTGGAGTCTTGAATATATTTGGGAAAGTGGCAGTATGGGAGTTTATAAATGACAGCAGAGTCCTATTTTAAAAAATCCCCTATCAGTTAACTTTGGGAAGAGCACTTTTCTTACCTCCCCATCACAAACTGACGGAGAATGCAGGCCACAAGGTGTGTGTGCGCTCACTACAATCACTGTCTAAGTCCAGAGCTGGGCAACTGAAGAGTGGCAAGTTGACCTTCAGGAAGATTGACTGCCCAACTCTCTAGGAGAGCAGGTGAGTGCAAAGAGAGCTGGTAATGTCACCTGCATGGGAGAAGACACACTCACTCTGCATGCTCATCAGAAGGCATGAGAGGTGCAGCTGAACCAAGAGCAGGAGTTCTGACCACATTGCCTCTTTCTTGGCCCAGTAGAGTAAAGGACAGTTGGTATGCAACTTATAATTTACCCCTTGGGAAAACGCTCCCCCAACTTACAGGGATCTTCAAGGTAGTTCCTCACTATTGCCTCCACTGAGTCCTGGCTCATGCACTTCATGTGCCCAGAAGAGCTCAGCACCTTCCCAATGGACACCATCTCCATAGACAGCTCCCCTTTTCAATATCAGGGCCGTCCCTGAACAATTGTCCTGACCTGGTTAGCCAAAGTGAGTCTCATTTCATCAGATCTCAGAAGCTCAGCAGGGTCGGTTTTGCAAAATTCTTGAGAAATGTTGAGAAATCTTACTTACTTACTTACTTACTTACTTACTTACTTACTTACTTACTTACTTACTTACTTACTTACTTACAGTGTATGCTTATACACAAACTCCCACATTTACAAAAGAGGTCAGACCAATGGTCCATCTAGTTGCACACCCTGTTTCCAACAGTGACCAGTAAATGCCATGGGGAAACATTAGCAGGGCCTGCCATAACAACCTTTTCTTGCTGACTGATCCCCCAGTATTCTGCCTCAGAACCTGAAGGTCTGGTTATCATGGCTAATAACCAGTGGTAGATGTAAATTTATCCAGTCCTCCTTTAAATCCATCCAGCACCAAATATTGTGGCAATGAGTTCCACAAGTCAACTACTCCTTGTGTGAAATAGTATTTCCTGTCATCTGTCTTGAATCTTTGTCAACCAGTTTCATAATGGAACCCTGAGCATTAGTATTACGGGCAAGAAAGAAAAAACTTCTACTTTTTCCACACCATTCATTATCTGTAGACCTCTATCACATTGCCCCCTAGGTTAATTCATTCTATCATACTTTAATGTAACCAACAAATGGAAATCAAGGTAGAGCTCCTCTGACTGCAGTGTTTACCATTCTCTATGGCAGCCAACTGGTTCTCTGCAATAAAAGAAACTGACTGAAACCTTGGGCACGATGACAGTGGGAAAGTGTTTTGTCAAGGGGCAAATTATTTGTTTGGATTTTAAGGCAGTAAACACACAAGTGGGGAAGGAAAACAAATCTCATTAAATCCCTCCAGAAATTTACACGAAAGAAATGAATAAACACAGAACAGAGATTATGCTTATGCCTCTATACTGCTGTCAGGAACTCCAGAAGACAATGGGCGGACCCCCGATTCTGGCCAGTTACACAGCACTGCTCCGCGGTTCAGCCTGCGCTGGAGTTTTTTTATGACTTGTATAGATACTAAGTTACAGTTAAATAGTTACACCTGGTACTTGTTTTCCTCTGCCTTCAGAATAGATGATGTAGGCAAGGCTATCTGGCAAGTGTTCAAGATCTTCCTTCCTTCCTTGCTCTTACGACTACAGTCTTGAGCATCAACAAGACAGAAGAACAGAAAGCAATCATAATGTTAATAATAAGTCATGATAATAACAACGATGGATATAACCAGCACCACCCAGCTGTAACACCGAGTCGTCCAGATCCAGTTACTAATTGCAACAATGCTTCTTCTAAATAGGAGAAGAATTTGGCTGCTGTCAGAGTAATATTATGATTACTTCTAGCCAAAAAACTTATGGGCTAAGACAGAGGACAGATTCTTTACAAAGGGCGAAGCAAACGTAGTCCTATACCTATGAAGTTTTGGACAATGCAACAAACAATGGAGTATGGTGTCAAGGCTCCCCGTGTCACAGCTGCAGAGTCTATCGGCTAATGGGACGAAGCATATGAGATGAAGAGTGTTACTAATACTTTCCTCCCTAAAACTCTCATATCAGGTGTTAATCTAAACACCTCACTCCTGAATGCAATAACATGACACTATGATTGCACAAATGGACATTGGAGTGAAAAACAAGATGGTTAAGGGCAAAACACTTCACATTGCCAAAAGGGAATATTCAGGCCTGGTGTGCTCAGGCCCGCACTCCAAACCAGGTACAAGAAGGAAGAACTCTGGCACACCACTAAGCTCCTGTGAGAGCACAATGTTTTCTGCGTGTACCACTACAGGGAGTGACACAACTTCTTTCTCATTGTAGTGTTATGATCAATAAACAGCAGAATTTGAGTCCATTAGCACCTCGAAGACCCAGTAAGATTTCCAGAGTATAAGCTTTGGAGAGTCAAGCTCCGTTCAACGGATACCTTTTGACTCTCAAAAATCCTGGAAATCTTGTTGGTTTTTAAGGGGCTACAGGAGTCAAATCTTGCTGTTCTACTGCAGACCAACATGTCTGAAAAGTAAATAAAGGTTGTGTGAAGGTTTAGCCACACTGTAGTGGGCAGTGAACAGGGGAATGTGTATTGGTGAGTAAGCATGGGGGTATTCGTGAGTGGAACTGGCAAAGCAGGAATGCTGTGAACTGTATCTGTTTGACAGTCAAATGTCCCATCTTTGTCTGTGATGACCAGACATGAGCTGATCACTACGTCTGTTCTGTAAGGAACAAAATGGCTTGAAGGCACACAGAACAGATTTTCTCCCCCACCCCCAAACCTGCACATGAGTGAAAATGCTGACAATCTTTTGGATCAGGAGATATTAACATGGCTAAGGACTAATAATTTTAATTTAATTTATTCAATTTATACTCCACCCTCCCCACACCAGCGGGCTCAGGGCGGATCACAACAAAGCTTAAAACACATTACGCAGTTCAAACCCTACTTAGACAACAATGAACAATAGGATTTTTTTACACACACCAATAGGATTTTTTTACACACACCAATAGGATTTTATAAAACATACCATTTATGATTGATTGATTGACTGATTGATTTGGCTGGAGATTGATAGATATGCCTATTTAAACAGTAGCCTGCTGAGTGGAGTGGCAGGGCAGCACAGAACAGGGGGTCAAACTGGTATGAGAATATGCATGTGTGAAAAGTTAGTTGTGCTGCACTGCAGTGTTGGAAAGAAATAAGGGGAAGCAACCTCCTGAAAAACAGGTTCCCGGATTGCAACTGGCAAAAAGGATATGAGCAGAGGTGGCTATAAAGGTCAGTCTCTGGGGATTACAAAGGTTTGATTACTTTGATTACTCACTGCCGGAGTATGTCAAAGGAAATGCAAAGTCTCTCCTGCTGCCTCACAAAAGGGGCAGTTTGCTAATGAATGTCCCCCCAAGCTGAGTTGATGAATTTAGATATGAAAATGCATGTTCCCAGAGACAAGTTAAACTTATCAGTGCTGATTGATTGATCCTGTATCTTAGAGTGGGGATTTCATCATGAAAGGAGAGAATTGGAATGTGCTATGAGGGGTGAATTAACGAGACCCTGTCTTATCACAGCTCACACCCACAGCTGGAGGGGCAGTAAATACAATCACCACCAGTCACTTTGCATTAGCATGAACATTTCATTCATGCCTGATCTCCTGGGCGGGTCTTAGCAATGCTCTTGCCCAGCTGACTAGAATTTCCCCTGATGCAGATCAAGCTGCATTTAATCCAGGAGTCCTATGATTTTCTATCGTAGGCCTGTTTATTAAATATGGCGGATACAACCCCAAGGTGGTGATCGGCATTACCCTGGGCATGAAAGAAGGCCACAAGAACTAAGAACTGATGTAACCCATTCTGCCCTCCCACTCATGATCTGCCCAGGTTCACAGAATCAGCATTGCTGTCAGATGGCCATCTAGCCTCTGCTTAAAAAACCCCAAAGAAGGAGAGCCCACCACCTCCCGAGGAAGCCTGTTCCACTGAGGGACCATGATAACTGTCAGGAAGTTCTTCCTAATGATTAGCTGAATGCAGTTTCACTGTATTCATATCTATTTATTGAGCATGTTTTTTATGATCACCTGCATTACTTGGAGCTCTGAGGGTAATTAAAAAAACTATTTTTCAGCATTTAATATCATCTGGCATGTTTCAGCATTTAATATCATTTCAGCATTTAATATCATTTAAAACTCCACTCAGCTGTAATCTGGACTTTCCTACTTTTTCCTGTAGTATCAGCAGTTTCTGCTTTTCCCAACCTTTATCGGCACCACGTATAACTGAATTAGATTCTCGGCACATCAAAATCCATGGCTTACCCTTTGCCTGTTTATTATACAGCATATTTGACAACTTAAAAATGACATTCGTTGCTAGTCTTTTTAGAGGCCATTTAAGATATTGTTTACAAGCAGTCAGCTACCATTAACTTGAATTACGTGCTTATGTGGTCTTTGATAATGCCAATTTTATGTGTAATTACTACACACAGCATTTTTAATATTATGGTAGCAGAACCAGGTTGTATTGGGATGAAAAGAGAGGAATCTATTTGTGAAGTGGGGTCAGTGGGGTCTTAACAGTGGGCTTAGGCGGACATAACTCATCATTAACAACAACATTCAATTTATGTATCACTCTTCAGGAATCAGGACAAATTAACACCCACTCAGAGAGGTTTACAAAGTATGTTATTATTACCAACCAGGGCTTTTTTTCAGCAGGAACGCGGTGGAATGGAGTTCTGGCACCTCTTGAAAATGGTCACATGACTGGTGGCCCCGCCCCCTGATCTCCAGACAGAGGGGAGTTTAGATTGCCCTCAGCGCTCAGCAGCACGGAGGACAATCTAAACTCCCCCCTGTCTGGAGATCAGGGGGCAGGGCCATGTGACCATTTTTGCCGAGGGCGATTGAAACTTTTAAAAACTCCCCCCTTGTTCCAGCTGACCCAAAGTGACATCATTGTGTGATCCTGGGAGCGTGCGTGCCCTTTGCGCATGCGCATGCGATACCAGGGGCACCACTTCCTGCCAAGAGTTCCCCCATGTGCTAGCAAACCCATTGAGTTCCACCACCTCTTTTCCCAGAAAAAAGCCCTGTTACCAACCACCTCATATTTTAGTACACTTTTAACATCATTTTGTTCTAGGTGTGCTTTCTTATTTCTGTGACGAAACCCTAAAGAAGTATAATTCAACAGTTCTAACTTTCAAAAGATTATACAGATGGCGTGTGGTCTACTTAAAAGGTAATTGAGAATTCACTCAGTATTTTGCGGAAGTGAAGAGCTCACATATCTTAAGACAAATCATGTAGTACTGATAGGAAATCAGGTCAAGGAAAGAGACAGGAACGAGGTCAACAGGATTGGCTGGGCTGCCACTTTTGAACCTTCTAAGTGCACAGCAAACCCATTCATTGTAAGTGATGACTTGCAGGCAGACCATCTGTAGAAATATTTCTCCATGATAAAATATCTCGGAGGGAGGGTATGTCCCTGTTCTTACTGCTTCACATGCATAAAATACTCCACACGAAGCAACAAGAACAGAGACACACACACACCGTCCAAGCTCACACTCGCTATTTTAGAAAACAGTTTGAGGGGGGATATAAGAGCGCTTCCTCCTCCTGTGGCGATGTTCTAAGGCTGTTTGGGCTCTCCTTTATTTTTTAAGAGCCATTTCCCACAACCGTTGTGGGGCTGCAGGGAATCCCAGTTGGGGGACCCAGACCCAACTCTAAAAACCTGCAAGTCTAGTTTGACCCTTTCGGCTGGAAGTATGTCGACAGACTGATTCTTGACTGCCATTATTTAAGGATATATACACAGGGAAGAGGGAGGCAGGAAAGTTCCATTCCACTGATGGGAAATTGAGTCTTGATCTAGCCCTGAGCTTTGCCTACAGGAAGTCTCAGGTTCAATCTCTTATTAAGGATTTTCAGGCAGAAGGTACTAGGAAAAAACAGTGTTTCTCGGAGACCTTTTAAAGTCACTGCTAGCAAGAAGTGTCACAATACTGACTTAGATGGATTAACATTTTGACTAGACATACAATTTGACTAGACGCCGGTGTTGGGAGCCAGTGGCATGGATGTTGCTGTAGCTGCGGCGCCTGCTTCAACGGTGTGCCTGCAGCACTGAAGACAGCCGCCGGCCCAGAGCTCCTCAGCGCGTTAGCGAGATTTGGCTGGCCCCAGCAGAGACGTTTTTGTGGCTGCACCCGGCTGCACTGCTTTGCCACCAGCCGTGCTTGCAGTCGTGTTGGCCCTGGGCTGGCGAGTTTGCAGCTGTGCTGCCTTGCGCTTGGCCTTGCTTCTGGGCTCTTGCCCAGTTGGTGGGCACACCTCTTTGGCGGGGCTTGCTGTCTCCGCAGAGCGCGGATGCTGCCGCAGCTCTGTTTGCATCCCCCCCCCTTCAGAAGCGGCCTCTGTTGGCACAGGTTTTTTGCTGCTGCCGTGCACCCCCCTCTCCCACTCCTTTTAGCGTGGTTTATGCTTTGCCCTACTGCCTCATGGCTCCTCGGCCTTTATTCGTACAGCAGACAAAGCAGGTTAGTAGGAAGCAGAAGCAAAGCTTCATGTTGTTTGATCAAAACAGGCATTTCTTTGAAAGAATTGTGAATGAACAGTTTAAGGATAGGGCTCATTTTGAGGGGGAACGCACTGGAATGGTGTTCCGGCAGTTCCCCCAAGTCAGGTGGCCCGCCCACCTGACCTTAGGTCATTTAGGCCTCGATTGGGGGCAAAATAACCCAAATTTGGGCCAAAATGGCAAGAACCCTCCCCCACCTGGCACCATCCCGTTCCCGGCCGTTTTGGCCCCAATCTGAGCCGAAATGCACCAAAAATGACAATTTTTGGCCATTTCGGGCTTGGTTTGGCCTGGATAAGGGCTGACACGGCCAGGATTGGGGCTGAAACAGCCTGGATAAGGCTGTTGCTGGGTGGGGGAAGCCATTTTGGCCCAGATCTGGGCCTCAAAGGCCTAAAATGGCCACTTTCAGCCATTTTGGGCCATTTTCTGCTGGGATTGGGGCTGAAACGACCGGGATCGGGTCAGTGCTGGGTGGGGAACCCTCCCCCGCCTAACACCCTCCCCCACTTGACACTGACCTTTTCCTGGCTGTTTCGGCCCAGATCCGGGTCCAAATGGCCATTTGGCCCTGATCCGGGCCCATTTTTGGCCATTTGATGCCCGTTTCAGCCAGGATCAGGACCAAAACTACCAGGATTGGGTTGGAGCTTGGCAGGGGCACATTGTGCATCTCCACAGGTGCTTGTATGTCATGAGTCAGGGCTGCTTCCACAAGATAATGGAGTAGTATATTTGCGTTCATTTCTTGAGCAAAATTTCTATAAGCAGAGAGCAGAATAGTTTGAGAAAAAGAACTCTTTTTCTGGCCCACTATTAATATTAAGATTTTAAAAATACCCCCTCCCCCCTCAAATGTACCTTCCATTTCACGGAGCTGGTCAGAATCCATCCCCTTCGAATTCCAGCAGAGAGGACCGTGAAATCTGATGTCTTTTAAAGATAGTGAAGATGGAGTAGTAACACCAGCAGACACCCTCCGGAACGCCCCCCGCCAGTGCCATTTTTAACGAGAAACAGGTCCACGCCCTCCTTGCCCCATTGGCATGTTTAAAGGAGGCCAGATAGGCCCGACAGGGTGGAGGAGGGGTCCGCTCCATTCTCCTTATCGAGACGGGTTGATAGAGGTATCACAAGCAGGCCGAAACCTGAAAAAAGCAACCCCGCCTCGCAGGGGTGTCAAAATTCACAACATTGCCCCCCAAACAGTGCCTGCTGGTCCTTCTCATTGAGACGAGTTGATAGAGGCATCACACTGCACCCCCAAACAAAGGGAAGCAATCCCCACAGAGTCCTGCCCTGCAGGGCTGGCGTGACCCCCCCCCATGCTTTTGGCATTTTCATTATTTTCCCCTCCTATCTGCAATACAAGCCCCTATATCTTTATCCAGAAGTCATCTTAATGCACTGGAGGGCATTTCATCATAAGATACATGTCTGAACACGTTTTCACATCACCAGCATTCCCCTTTGCAGCTCCTGTTATAAAATAGAGGTTGCTTTTTGGATATTGGCTCTGTCACACACGCACAGACATAAGGGTCTCTCAAAAAAACCTGATACTGCCGGCAAAAATGCTAGAGAGAGGAGTGGGGGAGGGGCACGATCAAGACTGTATGCACGCACGCACGCACGTATGTAGCTGGTCTGTGTCTCAGAAGGGGTGGGGGAAGGGAAGCTAAGGGCTCCTCTGCAAAAACAGGGGAAGGGGTGCTTCTGGAGACAGCAGGCAAAAAGAGAGAGAAGAATGGGGGAGGGGATTTTTTACAAAGCAAGAAGTCTGCAAAACTTAGTTGGGAACGGGGGAGGGTATTATGCACACATGGAAACTTGAGAGGATGATCCTGTAACAGACGGCAAAAGCTCCCTCCTCCCAACTCACAATCTCCCAAGCTAAGAGTTTCTTTGCCCCCCCCCCTTCCTCCAGCTGCTCCGCCAGTTTGAATGTCAGAAGGCAGATGTCCCCTCTCTCTGCTATACGTGCTGGGGAACTTTCAAAAATGGGAAGAAATACTTGCGTTTTTCAAATTTACACAGGGATTTCTCTCTGGCATGCTTTTATTTTTAAAGGGGATTAAAATGGAAACTGGCTGGTAAGTCTGTGTGCTTTTAGAAGGCTGCCTGCTTGCGACATCCAGAAACCAGTGGGAGGACACTTCAGTCTACCAGGACATTCCATCAAGGACTTAAAGGTCGCTGTAGTTCAAGAGAAACCTTTCAGAAACAAAATCCAAGGGGAAGCTGCTGAATTGGAATTCATATGCAAATTTGACTCAGTCAGGCTGGGATTGAATAGAGACTATGAATGGTTATCTCATTACCACAGGTAACACATTTCCTTTACAGAAGCAAACTGATCTCCATATCAGAAGGAGCTGTTTGCATCTACTCTTCCCTCCCCTCTCCACCTATATATCCGACCAGTTTCTTCTTGCCCTCCATGCATCTGACGAAGAGAACTGTGAAAGCTTGTGCACAAAAGTTCTACAATAAAGTTGGTTAGTCTTAAAGGTGCTACTGGACTCTGTGATTTTGCTTGCTTTTATTTTTGTGAAAAACCTTTTTCTCTGCTCTGTGTGTGTTTATGCTTCCAGACCTTTTGCTGCCTCTTTTAAACTCTGCTCCAAACTGTGTTGTCTGTGTGCTTAAATATGTTTTTAGAAGTCGGCTTGCTTTCTCTCCTTGTAAGCTTTTTGCTTCCTCTTAACTTTCCAAACTGTGTGTGTTTTTTAAAAAAAGGGCTCTGTGTGAACGTGCTTTATTACTTTCCTATCTCTTCTCTCTAATTTTCAACTTTTTTGCTCTGAGATAGAATAGGAAGCAAAATGTTCTCTCTGCTGCTGGGACCTGAAAGGGGGCTCGCTCTCTCTTTTTATTTCCAGTGTGTGTGTGTGGGGGGGGCAAGCTTGTGGGGTGGAAAATAGGTCTCTCTTTTGCTCCACTAAACATTAAGAGCAGGCAGGGAACCTGCTTGCAGGCAGGCAGACTGCTTTCTTCCACCAAGAGGGCAAGTTTGAAACATCCTGCGGAGAAAAATCATCCCCAGACCCATTCCAGTAAATAAAACCCAAACAGTAAAAATATACAGTAAATAGTCACCCACTGTTCTTTCTGTAAAACACAGTTTTTCCCATCCCCCCCAAAACAAGCACCCCATTCCTTCCCAAAGGAGGCCATTTATCCCACCCCCCAACACAACCCTCTACAATTTTAACTCCACTACCCATTCCTGGGGGGAGGGGGGAGAGAATCAACCTGACCCCTCCAAACCCACCCATCCCCCTCCATTCCTATCGGAGGACAGCCCCAGCCAATGGGGGAGGGGACCTGAGGTGGGTGAGGGGCATGGGGGATGGGGGGAAGGCCCCATCCCCCCCAGAAGGAGGGGGAGGGGAGCACCTGTCACTTTTTAACGAGACGAAAGGTATGTCTATCATACTACTCACTTCCCTGGTAGTATACACAAAGAAACACAGCACCAAGGTAATAATTTACTGGCACTATAGAAAAAGAAAGAAGTGAACATAAAGCAGGATTGTTAAGGCTGCCACTTTCACCTCTCTTTCCATTAGCCTGACAATTTCTCACCATGTTCCAACACTCACTTTTCAGGGTCTGTTGTGTGTGTGTGTAGTATAGTAGAGAAGTGCACCAAGATAATTTCCATTTCAGTTTTGGTCCTGAGGGGTTCTAGAATAATTACTTTCTGTTACTGCTTTGTTCTGGGTTGACAGCTTGGTTTTTTTGTTTCCATGAGTTTGGGCCCGTTGCACAAATGCACAGTATTCTTTTCAAGTGGTGGGACGAGGCTCTGGGGCAGCTGGTTTTGCACGCAATGGCACCAAAATCATGCAGAACACAGTCCTCCCTCTAGCTGAGTTGGAGAACTGGGTTCTGTGTTTCTGGGCCCTCAGGAATGTTTGGGGAAGGCATGCATCCAGTCCAGTTTTGAGCTGCGCATGCACGCACACACTGTTCTTTTGGGGTGGGTGGGTGTTGAGGCTTTATTCATGCTTAACCAAAAAATGTTATCATTCCCAAACCCTTTAATCCAATAAGTTTCTCCTCAAGCACATGAAAACTTACACTACAATGGACTTAAAGAAGGTGAATATTGGCAGGCCACGCACAATGATGGGAAACTTACTGGCAAAGTGGCGCTGGCACGGCAAGCGAGGATGGTGTGCAAGCAGGAAAGCTCTCCATTGCCAGCTGGCACAGTGCAGCAAAATAAAAAAGTATTCGCTTCTTTATGATAGTGACAAAGCCAATAAATTACTACAGTCAAGTCCTGCTGTTATGCCATGTCTCCCTCTGCCTTGTAGTTTCATTTCCACAAGGGGGGGGTGAGTCCTCTGCATCCTAATCTGCTTTGCAGCAGTCTGGGGCACCACCAGCAGCTGGTCTGTCCTTGCACTGTGCATAAAAGCACTCAGAAAAGGAGGGCTTCACACAAAGTTGAGTACTGGGGAGCAGGGCTTTTTTTCTGGGAAAAGAGGTGGTGGAATTCAGTGGGTTGCCCTCAGAGAAAATGGTCACTGGCTGGTGGCCCCGCCCCCTTATCTCCAGACAGAGGGGAGTTGAGATTGCCCTCTGCACCACTCCAGCAGCATGGAGGGCAATCTCAACTCCCCTCTGTCTGGAGATCAGGGGGCGGGGCCACCAGCCATGTGACCATTTTCAAGAGGTTACAGAACTCCGTTCCACCGCGTTCCTGCTGAAAAAAAGCCCTGCTGGGGAGGATGACCTTCTTTCCCCCCAATTTTTTCTAGTAAAACTGAGAGACTGAACAAGTTGCTGGCTGCCAATCTCCCTTTTCAATTAAAACCATTAACCCAGAGTTAAAGGAAAAGGAAAAAGGAGAAATCACAGGGAAGAAAAGCCACAAGAGAGTCCCATGACTGTGCCAGAAAATAAGAAATCCGACCAGATTGGTCCTTCCCCAGGGAATACTGATCTGGAAAGACTTGGGGTGCAGGCAGGCAATGCACGTGCCTGCTAGTTCTCCATCATTTAATGCCAGGTTTTTAAACAGAAATGGCCCAAAAGCCAAACGTCTTTCTGAGCAAGCTTAAATTCTTCCTGGCGCTCCTCAACCTGCTGTCCTTGGAGGACTTCTTTGGTCACGAACGATGAGTGGCTCTGCTGGCACCAGGGCACCTACGCGAAGGGCAGCAGAGGCCATTGGACGGGCATCAGCCAGTTCCACACGCCTGGGACTTCCTGGCTCTCCTTTAATAACTGCTTTTTCTTTCTTTCATCTGCATAACACAAACCTTTGCAGCAGTCAGGAACTCGGAGGATGAAGGAGGCCTCTCCTTTCTCAGACCCATGTGTACATGCCTGTGTGAATGTTGCCGGGCTGGCCTTTTCTTGCGCAGTGCATAAAAGCACATAGAAAGGGACAGCGATGGCAACACTCATGCTGATGGCATCGTGCTGCCCGCTGCTCCCCTCCATGGTGCAAAGCAAACCTTTGGTCCCTTGAGCCACTCAATGCCAATTCCCAGGAAGCACGGGAGTAAAATGTTCTCATGCGTGCTCCAAAGGTCTGAAACTGAAATGGAATTTTTTTCTGTGTGCATCTCTAGTGTTGATTTCTATAATGGCATAAGGAATACAAAAGACACCTTGGTTAATAAACCTGGGGTAATCAACCAATTGATCAACGAGTTCAATGTCAGTCGTGCCCTTGCCCACCCCTTCATTCAGTCCCACTTCCATTCTGGTCACCTCAGGGTCTCTTCCCTCCACCTCAGAATATGGGTAGGGGAGGGAGGTTTCCTCACTAGATACCCCCTCCTACCTGCTTGGTCGTACTCCTCTCTCTCTCATTCCCAGGTCATATCAGCCTCCTTCTTCCCCGGCTTCACTTGGAAGAGCTCCCCAGTTGCCATCCTGCCCAGGAATCTACCAACCCCCACTGCCCAGCCAGCTGTTTCCACTCCCATCCGGGCTATCCCCTTGCTATGACTGATCCTTGGCCTGTAATTCATCCCATCAGGCCTATCTTCCATCTCCTCCTCCTTGGGCATGTCCGAACCTGGGCTGGGTGGGGTGTCACTGTCCAACCTCCTCCCGGCTGTGGCTGGCATCTTCAGAGGTGTAGCACCAAAAGACAGAGATCTCTCAGTGTCACAGTGTGGAGAAGATGTTGGCAGGTAATTTATATCTACTCAGGAAGGTGGGTTTGGGCTGAGTCATCCTGTAAGAGTTTCCCAGGGTGTGGAATGCTATTGGAGGGAAGCTTCATTGTATCCTGAGGAGGTTCTTTTGCATATGGATTGATGCTTGATATGCTAATCTTCTCTGCAGGGCTATTGTAGAGTATAGAGTATTTTGTTAGCCTGGTGTTTTTCAGGACTGGAAACCATGCTCTATTCATTCTTAAGGTCTCTTCTTTCCTGTTGAAATTGTGCTTATGCTCATGAATTTTAATGGCTTCCCTGTGCAATCTGACAAAGTAGTTGGAAATGTTGTCCAGTATTTTAGTGTCCTGGAATAGGATACTGTTTCCTGTTTGAGTTAGGCTATGTTCTGCCACTGCTGATTTTTCCGGATGGCCAAGTCTGCAGTGTCTTTCATGTTCTTTTATTCTTGTCTTAAACCAAGGATAAAAACAGTCTCCCACAGGAAAAGTGTTTTTGCCATATATCAAAGGAATCACTGATCAGATGGGAAAGCTTATGAAAAAGCACAACTTACAAACAGTATTCAGACCCACCAGAAAAATACAACAGATGCTACGATCAGCAAAAGACAGTAGAGACCCCCTCACCTCTGCAGGAGAATACCGCATACCCTGCAGCTGTGGACAAGTTTACATCGGGACCACACAGCGTAGCATCCAGACAAGAATAAAAGAACATATTACAGGATGACTCAGCCCAAACCCACCTTCCTGAGTAGATATAAATTACCTGCCAACATCTTCTCAACACTGTGACTCTGAGAGATCTCTGTCTTTTGGCGCTACACCTCTGAAGATGCCAGTCACAGCTGCTGGCGAAACGTCAGGAACTACAATGCCAAGACCACAGCTGTACAGCCCTAAAAATCCACAACAACCACTTCCAGAAAGTGATCACCAACCACTTATATTCCTTATTTGTATTTTTGAAACCTTGTGGGGCTGTGGGATATTGAAATTACACGTGATATTTGTCTGAAATGGACCAATACACTCCTACATGAAATACAATTGCTGTTGGATAGTGAGCCGTTCCTTCTGCTTCAGGAAAAAATTCTCATAGCACAAGACATTGAGGCTGCCTTGATTCTATGTGTTGAGTAAAATTCATTAAACCCTTGAGGTCTTTCTTGATTAAGAATATTAGAACAAAGCCAAATAGTACAATTATATTATTATATAGCCAGCTCCAGATTTTAAAAACTGCCAAGAGAGAGGTAAAGACAGGGGTTAAGATAAGAGCTCCATGAAAACTGTAACCCATATTTTCCTACTCCCTCTCTCACACACAGTAAGTCTCCAAAAAACCACTAAATCCAAAACAGCAAGATGATCATTTGTGCCATATTAAATATGTTTCTCACTGGATGAGCACAGAGGTGTTTCAAAGGAAAGGATGTGTTCCTATTATAAAACCCTTGCTCCGTGGAAATCAGTAAGGATGTGCATTTAAAAAGTCATGAATCAGAAGTCAAACTGTGCATGCCCTGTTTGTTCAACTCAGAAGGGTAACTAATCCAAATGAAATTTGCTTTTACTTTTGGACGTGGATCAACAACAGGCCATTCGAACCATTTTTTCCTGGCAATGCCGTATCGTCTACAGCTGCTCTTTTCTTGCACTTTCCATTTTCCTAGGCTCTGCTTCTGTTTCCCAGAGTGGCAGGGGGTACTGACCCAGAAGATAGGTGACAGAACATTTAGTTCATGCCCCTGCCAATCAGCATTATCTGCAATTTTCATTTCAAGGCACTGTGATTCCATCTAGCTATTGAGCATAGATTTGAATGCAAAGGCTTCCATAAATTAAGGGAGGATGCACTAAAACAATTAATTATCTCATTGTAGTGAGACGGAGGAAGGCCAGAGGAGAGGACAAAACAAATACTCCTACTGAAATTTTAGCCGGAGGAAATTATAAATGTCCCCAGATAAAAATAAGCATTGTGCCAACATATGCTGGGTACATTTCTCCCAGATGGATTCTGTCTTCTTGTCTTTTTTCCCTCTTGTTAGCACAGGATCGTCCCTTGAGCACAGTATTAGCAACGGTATTGAGTTTCTGTTGTTTTTTGAGCCCAGTGGGATTTAACGTGGAATACATACAGCATATCATTTGCGATACTGGATGGGTTGCAACAGTTATGAATTGAAGAGGGTTTTTAAAACAAAGTCTCACGGAGGAAGGCAGGAATCCTGATTCTGCTGGTCAGTAGGAGGTTTGCATTGATTTCTATGTGCACAGAGCATTTATTGGAGTTCTTAAGAGATTTTTATTTTGGATTATTTAAAATTTGGCCCAAAGCCCTGCATCCCGCCTACTTTTGCCAAGCAGCCATTCACTGTAAATGAGACATCTGGCCACACCTATATTCCCTAGGAGAGTGCCAGTTCTCTGTGAAGTATGCCTAAACAGAATTGCTGGTAATAAAAAGTGCATATCAATATTGTCTAAGATGCACACAGTCAGGGCTTTTTTTCAGCAGGAACACAGTGGAACGGAGTTCCAGCACCTCTAGAAAATGGTCACATGGCCAGTGGCCCCGCCCCTGATCTCCAGACAGAGGGAAGTTTAGATTGCCCTCCGCACTACTCGGTGCGGAGGGCAATCTAAACTCCCCTCTGTGGCGGGACCACTGGCCATGTGACCATTTTTGCCGAGGGTGATTTAAACTTTAAAAAACTCCCTCCTTGTTCCAGCTGACACAAAGTAACATCATTATGCAGTAATGAGTTCCATCACTAAGTTCCACCACCTCTTTTCCCAGAAAAAAGCCCTGCACACAGTCAATGTTATTTTATATGTAAAAGTATTGAAACACCAACTATCCTTCATTTTTCAGAAGGGTTCTTTGTACAGGAAGGGTCTTCTTTTTGTTATCCACAGTCTTTCCAGTGTATTAACAATATTAGCCAAAGGGCAATATATCCTTTTATTTCTGATGTCACAAATGGTAGTAGCAAGTAAGGCTGCCGGAATAATCTGTGCAAATTGTCAACAGCAAGCCGTAGCAGATGTTTAGGAAATATTTGTTAACCAAATGCTCGTCCTGCAATTATCAGTTGTTAGCTTGCATTACAGAGGAGATGAGGACAAGGTTCTTCTGGGACTTTGCTATTAATACAGGTAGACTATTCTTAAGGATTGTGGTTACTAACATTATGTGGACTGAATGCAATCCATTAATTAATTCAATAGTGTCTCTGTGTTGCACAAAAAAGTGCTCTTTCCCTTTGCCCCTTCCAATCTTCTGAGCAAAAGAGAGATGAGACAGACAAGGGCTGTTGTAACAGAGTATATTTGCAAATATAGGGTACCAGCTTACAAAATGAGCTTAGAATGTACCACAGAACAAAGGAGCACATGCTTCTTTTAAGGGCTTGTGACATCATTTTGGAGAAACGAAAGTCACATTCAGAATAAGGCACCTGATCACTTTTACACCTTTAGATTGGACTATTGTCCACCGTTCAGTCTCGCGACAACATCATGTACCATCCTTTCTTGGTCTCCATAGCAGCATCTTCCTTCATTCCACAACTGGTTACTTTTCTACACAAACTCTCTTCTCCAAAAAGGGGGAAGGGGTGGAACTTATAATTCTCCCTTTGTTTCTAGCTTTGCCCTGTTCGTATACTGGCAGGAATGTCCAGTTATCTATCTTCAAGGATAGACATTCTTTCTTTCCATGTACAGCTAGGGAGAAGAAGGGGGGGGGGTGGCTAAAGACAGAGACCAGTTACTTTAAAACATAAAGAATCCATCTTATGCTTCTTGCTAGCTTACTATTATTGCTATGATTAATCCATAATCTTTACTAATATTTGCTAATCCCACAAATCCCCCCTTTGTTTCTCTTGAGATTCCTTATCACAAGTGAAACATTCTATATTATTAAGACACTTATACATAGACACATGTGTTCTATATACGGGTGAACAAATTCTGTATCGGGTACCAATATTTTACAAGACAGTATAAATTATATACAAGAGAATATAATTACAATATGTAAGCATTGCCCAAAAATTCAATATCAATCCCTAATAGACATACAAGACAATATATATAGATAAAAGGCAACATCATAAATAGACATTGACAATTAGCCACAAAGGTGGTGCTCATCTGAAGGGCTAATAGTTCAAATAGTTCATCTGGGATGACTTCGCTTATGGTTAGGATTTTAATCAGGTACTGCTGTTCCTCCAGGAGCCAGGTATTGTTCTTTCCAACATGGAAAACATTTATATCTTGTAGTATCATACTATTCTTTGGCTATAGGGAAAGAAGTCCAACATAAAATGAAGACGTATCTCAACTTGTGCATTCCTAAGCATAGATACTAAGGAGTGTAGGTAGGCAGGCAGGATAATACATAGTGCCATCTATTTGAACTCTTCAGAGCTTTCAATAGACTTTCCAGTCATGGATTCCATCTAGCAAAAGAAACAGGTCACCTTTTTTTTTTTTTCAATCTGATGAGCTGTATCTGTAAAACCAATCACACAGTAAAACATTTTTCTAAAGTTATCAATGCAGCTCCAAGTCCATTTGGCCTGAGGATAGGGAGTACCTCTTAAATAAAGTTCTTCTGAGTGCTGGCCTCATGTAGATCTTCTAAATAGATAATAACACATACACAACTTACTCTTTGGCCTGAAAGGGGAGTGGAAATACCAGTAGATTGCCTTAGCATATGGCTCTTGTGAATCTGACATCAGAGCATCCATGACATTCATGAAACTAAACACTGGAAAATGGGTAGCTTAGGTTTTTTTTATCTTTAATGCAGAGGAAATACAGCTGGAACTGGATTAAGCACAGGATCAAGTTAGCTTAACTCCAACAATAACAATTTAAGGTAAGCACAAAAAAACAACAACAACAGTTACTTAAAAATAAATACAAGAAAGTAACTGGAGGACCACAGAAAATACAATTTCCAAGTAGGGCATTTTAAGATATGAGGAGAGAGCAGACCGCTGTGCAAGCTATAATTAATAACAATAATAATCCTTAGAAATTTAAAACTAACTGAATACCTTTTGAGGCTAGGAGGGCATGCGTTGGCAGGAACAAACAAGTGAGTTACCTGTTAGGCCCTTCCTGCTAGTCAGGATAAACAAAACCTTTAGAGATTACAAGGACTCCAATAAAAATAAACAGGACAGTTGGGAGGGGGGAACTGGAATACAAGCACCCTAAGAGGGTCTCTCTCTCTCTCTCTCTCAGGACCTGTTTTTCCAGAAGTCAACATCCAAAGCCAAGAGGGGGTTTGTAGTGCAATAAGCCACATTCTCCTTTTATTCCTTTTACTGAGCATTGACATGAAAACACATCGGATTGAGAGGCCCATGTCTTATCACATCTTTACCATGCAGTCTTTCTGGTTAGGAGTGAGCTTACCACTTCAATTCCCCCACATTAGTGCACCACGTTAATCACATGCTGATGCTGGTTCCAGGACCTGGTTCATGAACATGGATGAAGTTATGTACCGAGGATGGCTTAAGAATGGAGTCACTTGCTGTCTCTCTATAAAATAAAAACAACAACGATTTTGAAAGATCAGATCCAAAAACAAAATAAATAATTTGGTAGCCAGATGACTACATGCCTTTTCTGCTTACTAGGGGTCTCTTCACTCCTGAAAGAAACATCTTTAAACACAAAAATCATGATTAATTGTTTAGGAAAACAATACCAAGAATCTTTGAAAATATACTTTAAATTTCAGTTTCAGGTCAGATTACAGATGAGAGAAGGTAATACAATACATAACACCTTTAATTCTATAGCCTTGCTTTCTTGGATACTTATACTAGGTTGAATTTGCTTTTTCTTGAGCAGATTTACTCCTATCAAATTTGTTTACATTTATCTGGACCCATATAATTCTAAACCATAACCCAACATGACAGCATGTTGTTGCTTCTTAACAAAGGCAAAACATTATAACTTTTAAGCTTACATACATATGTTGGGACAATTTGAGATTTCAGTCATAATCTCTTTTAACTATTAGGCGCTAGGAAGGAGATGTTAGACTGTGGTGTGCCAAAAGCTGCAGTCTATCTGATCTGCAAGAAGACAATAGTCCTTTGATTTCAAAAGGGCTTTTATGATGATAGTTAAACATACAGATGGAATCCACATTGCACCATTTGATCTTGGCTGAGCTGTGGAATTATCAAAAATGACTAACACAAAAATAGTTACAAGGTAAGCCCTTCCACCGGGCCCCAGCCTTCCCTCCATTCCTAAAACAAAAGGCCGGAGTGTGAGAAGTAAAAGTTTTCCAAGGACGAACAAGAAGGCGTGAAGGCGATAACATTCTTGTCTCTCTCCTCCTGGCACTGATTCAGGCACCTGCAAGAAGCACATAACTAAACACAACTAAAACAAAGATTAATATGGAGTCTCTCTGGTTACAACCATAAATGAAATATAGAACCTGAGCCTGACAGGAGAAAACCTAAGTTTATAGAATCATAGAGTTGGAAGGGGCCATACAGACCATCTAGTCCAACCCCCTGCCCAGTGCAGGATTAGCCTAAAGCATCTCTGACAAGTATTCATCCAGTCTCTTCTTGAAGACTGCCAGTGAAGGGGAGCTCACCACCTCCCTAGGCAGCTGATTCCACTTTTGAACTACTTTAACCGTGAAAAAAGTTTCTCCTAATATCCAGCCGGTACCTTTGTGCATGTAGTTTAAGCCCATTGCTTCGTGTCCTACCCTCTGCTGCCAACTGGAACAGCTCCTTGCCCTTCTCCAAATGACAGCCTTTCAAATATTTAAAGAGAGCAATCATGTCCCCTCTCAACCTCCTCTTCTCCAAACTAAACATTCCCAAGGCCCTCAGCCTTTCCTCGTAGGGCTCAGTCTCCAGACCCCTGATCATTCTTGTCACTCTCCTCTGCACCCTCTCGATTTTGTCCAACACTGGAGGGCACTTTACAAGAAAAGAACAGATCAGCCCTTCTTAAACAATGCAGAAGGGAATATCAAAGCGTCAGTAAACAAAGCTGGAATAATTGTATTCACTTATTAATTTCAAAATGATAGTCCCAAGGAAAGAAAAAGAAAATAAGCTCACATCATAGGAAGAAATAAATTCCCGTTTTTTTTTTCTTCCTAGACACTCATATGGCCCAAAACTAGTGGACCGAGACCATTGGATAAGAAATGACAAATGAACAAAGACTACAAAAAAAAACTCTCTCTTTTTCTTTTTCTTTTAAAAAATCTTATCCCACACAACTTTAAGAAACCCTCTTAAAATTCCTTTCCATACTTTCCCTAAATACTTAATGCATACCACTTAAAACACATACAAAAATCCTTCTTAAAATATTTTAGCCTTTCCTTCTCCCTTTTTTTTTTTAATCTAAATTCCTTACCTACATTCCAACACCTTAACTTTCTGACTTTTCCTTCTCTAATTCTTTGACTCTAACTCATATATGAATCTGTTCTTCTCTCTTCCTCCCTTTATCTTATACAAAATTTAACATACCATTTCTCCTTCAGTGTTCCTATTTCAACTCTCTTAAGATAATTGGATTCAAAAAAATCACATGGATCTTTACTTAAGAAACATGTACTAAAATTCTCTGAGTATCGCTAAACAGAGAAAGAGGCATCTAGCCATCACATAGGACCACAGAAACCATAAGATAGAAACCCCGATTTGAGAACCACAACACAGAAACTAGCACAAAACCGGATTCCATGGCCCAAAAGACAAAGGAAAAAATCTACCCTCCTCCTTCATAGGATTGTGATAGGGCACAGGAGCAGTCTGCATTTTGCTGCCCTTGCTCCATTCTAAAGAAGAGTTGTACATGCTTGGTTCTCTTAATCGTAATATCTCGCCAATGTTGAGTTACTGCTGCTAAAATTTATTCTTTCAGTGTTTCAGCCTGATAACCTATAATCACTAACTTAACCCCTTTTTTTTTAAATTTTTTTTACCATTCTGATTATTTTCTGCGTGCTACCTTGTTCAATTGCAGGTGGTTTCAGGCAGAAAGAAACAGCCTGTTCCACTCAGCAAGTAAAATAAAACTACAGAGCGCTTGGATGTGCAAAGGAGTTAACAATTTTTTTTTTTTGCACTGAAATTTAATTCACACTTGTTAAGCATAGACGCACACAAAGTTATCTAAATCAAAAGAGTCCAGTAGCACCTTTAAGACTACTACAGACTAACACGGCTAACTCCTCTGGATCTATGACAAAGTTATTTAGCACCCCTCTTCCCTCCTCCTCCCTCTGCCATGGAGGAAGCTCCCAAAAGCAAGGAGAGCAACTGGCAGCTGCCTTCCCTTTCAATAGGCTATCAGATTTTCAACAGTCGGGGGCGGGGGGGGGCACTGAACTTTTTCCTTACTGATTCCCAATTTTCTACTATGCATTCTAAAGGAATCTGGATCCTCTCAATTCCTTTTCCAATTTTTTTCTTTTTCATAGTTTGTTTTCAAACAATTCAATTCAAATACAAATAATACAAACCAACCCAAATGCACTTAAATTCAGTATCTCAAAACCAAAGATAAAAGGCAAAAGTGCCTTCACAGCATGCAGGTGCCATGGAGAAAAAAAATCTCTACGTAGACACCCAACCATTTGCCAAACAGCTAACTTTATCAGAAAACTTTGGCACATTAACAAAGACAGTCCTTTAGGCTGCAAAAGCTTCTTCTTCTTCTTTTTTTTTTTAACACTTTTTCAAATTAGCTTTCTCTTTCTCAACATTATCAGTGGACAGAGACAAACACACTCGCTTCTCACTCATTCACAAAACAAGTAACAATAAACATTCAACACTTAACATGTAACAATTACCAAGAAAACCAACTAACCCACAATTCTTGAGACCAACTCATTAATGTCTCTAAAGCTGCCAAAACCGTTAACAGATGAAAACAGACAGTATTTTCCAAGCTCAAACAGCTTCAGACTTTTCTCTCCCTCTTCTCTTTTTTTTTCCCATTATTATTATTATTATTATTTTTTACTTCTAACCATACCTATCAGGGGCATCCCCCTGAAAATCCGGAGTCTTTTACAAAGACTCAAGGGGGAATACCACAGCTTCACTCTAGGAAGCTAACCATTTTGCATCCCCCACTTACTCAACAGAATTCTGTCCCAGACAGATTTATTACCTGACTAAGCCAGCTTGCTGGCCAATGTATCCCATGATACATATCATACACTGGCCACTGTCAGGTAGACCAAAAGAACAACTACTCCTGTGGCTCTTCTACTGGACTCTTCAGGTTCTCCCGCAACCATTTCCCAGTTTTTAGCCACACAGTCTAGAGGCTTTCCCCCTAGAAATCTTACTTTCACTAGTTCCCATTGCTCGAACCTCCCACACGCAGCTCCTTCAGGAGGCTAACTATCGGATTTACAGAGGCGGCATTTTTCTCAAGCGCTTTTTTTCTTTTCCTCCAGCCCCGGGGCACTCACCTTTGCTCTGAGAGCGGTGCTTAGTCGTTGACTGTCTCTAGAGGGCTCTCACAGCGCCCCAGCCTGTTGCTTTATGGGCCAGCTGAAAAAGCCAGAGAAATCCCCAAAAATGGGAAAGTGCGCGCTTAATCCCAGGTCTTCAGCTGAGTCCATACTCTGCAACCAAAGATAGAATGCACTGGAGAGTCCCATCTTAGGGTCGCCAGAGTTCTGTTGCACAAAAAAGTGCTCTTTCCCTTTGCCCCTTCCAATCTTCTGAGCAAAAGAGAGATGAGACAGACAAGGGCTGTTGTAACAGAGTATATTTGCAAATATAGGGTACCAGCTTACAAAATGAGCTTAGAATGTACCACAGAACAAAGGAGCACATGCTTCTTTTAAGGGCTTGTGACATCATTTTGGAGAAACGAAAGTCACATTCAGAATAAGGCACCTGATCACTTTTACACCTTTAGATTGGACTATTGTCCACCGTTCAGTCTCGCGACAACATCATGTACCATCCTTTCTTGGTCTCCATAGCAGCATCTTCCTTCATTCCACAACTGGTTACTTTTCTACACAAACTCTCTTCTCCAAAAAGGGGGAAGGGGTGGAACTTATAATTCTCCCTTTGTTTCTAGCTTTGCCCTGTTCGTATACTGGCAGGAATGTCCAGTTATCTATCTTCAAGGATAGACATTCTTTCTTTCCATGTACAGCTAGGGAGAAGAAGGGGGGGGGGTGGCTAAAGACAGAGACCAGTTACTTTAAAACATAAAGAATCCATCTTATGCTTCTTGCTAGCTTACTATTATTGCTATGATTAATCCATAATCTTTACTAATATTTGCTAATCCCACATCTGGATGAAAAAATTGAAATATATCATGAAAGAAGTTACAGGTTTCTAAAGTCACATTTGTGCTTCACATTCAAGGGACAAAACGGACGAGAAAGAAATCCACAGGAACAAACTAAACTCGCATCTTAATATCTCCGACAACATCAGCCTAGTTACTCTATCATAACATTCAAAGAGAAAAAAGCACCTGTTTGACACAGAAGTAACATACGCAGCAAGTGTAGAACAAGATTTTATGTTATACACAAACGACTGCCCAAAGTATCATTCCCAGGTTCTCTCCCTTGTCCCCTAGAATGTGATGGAAAATTGATGTCACTGCTTATGTGAGTTTCATGACCCTGGCCACTGGCACAGAGAAAGAGCTCGGGGCCATGTAGTGATGGGAATTTTAAGGAGATCTTTGACAGCTGTGTAAGCTCTGGACCAAACTTCTATTTCGTTTCTAACCAGAGGGAGAGAGCAGGCCCGATAGATCCAGGACCAGTTCAGGATCTCATTCATTGTGTTCTGGGGGCGGGTTATTTTTCATTATATTTAAGCAGCTTTGGGACCTCCCTGCCCCCAAGGAGAAAAGTGAGGTACAATATTCATTTAATATATTCACATCAATATCTATATTTATGCATAGACTCAAGGTGGCTAACAAAGCAACATATCACAAATGCATAAAAACAATATCACATTTAACCAACAAGATAAAGTCAAAACACAAGACCAGATAAAATTACAGCCAGTTTTGCTGAAACTATTTATATCTCCGTACACAGATTAGAGGCACAAAACTTCTCCACAAGTGTCTTCAAGCTCAAGAGAGAAGGGCTAATGTTAGATTCCCTAGCAATGGAGGATGAAATGCACCTGCTCCTGGAACGGAGAAGAGTGGAGAAGGAGCAATAATTTGGGAGCAGGATGGGTGGCAGAACAGGAGCCCCTTGACGAATAAGCGTGTTCTGTGTGTGACGCAAGCTGCAGGATCTATCAGTGGGTAGAAAATTGGCTTTGGAACTCTCCAAGGTCCTAGTCCTGGACAGAAAAAACCACCTCACATCTCTACATCAGTCCCCGCACTGTGGAATGGGGATAAAGGAAACCCACTTACTGTGAGAGGTAAACACAACAAAGGTTGTAAAGCAGTACGCAGTAGAAAGAAAGACCTCAACCAGTAAATGGGACTGAGAGGGTAATGTCTGGTGACGCCGGCCTTTTGTCTACCCTCACCACCAGCCCTGCAGCAGCAGGCACCCCCTTTAGGCCCTGCAGCATAGCCTCTGGCAGCACCTCAGTTGCAGGAGCCCCTCCAGGCCTCTCTCACCCTTAGGTCAGTTGCAGCCGACGCCCAGGCACCACTCTGGGGAACAGCCTGCAGCCACTCCGCAGACTCACCTGTCTCCTGCAGTTGCCCAGATGGCTCCACTTCATCCAGGCTCACATGAGGTTGCCATCAGCACAAGTCAGGCAGGCGCAGGCCCCAAGATGCCAAGGGAGCCACTGGGGAGGGTTCAGAAGCAGGAGGGGTGAGCCAGGCAGAGAGCAGACAAAATGCCACACCCTAGGTGGGGATGGAGGGGGTGGGGCCAGGAGACTGCAGAGTCTACCCAGCCCTCCTATCAGATAGGCTGGGAGCAGGGCCAGTCAGGGAGACGGGGTGACGATTGGGGCCAGAGCCAGGGAGGTGGGGCCAGGGGAGGCCTTTAAATTCAGGTTCCTGTGAAGGCCACGGAGGATTTTGCAGGGAGAGACAGCTGGAGCAGGCTGCTACTCCCAGGGCAAGAGAAGGAACAAGGTGGTGCAACCCCCTTCCCTGCCCATCGGAGGCTGGAGCACACCTGCCTGGAGAGCTGGTAGGATGGCAGGCCATCAGGAGAGGGTGCCAGTGAGGGAGGATCCTCACAGGTAATAATGCTATTACTTGCTTGATCATGAAGTCATCCTGCCCCCACAAGCATCATATTCTTCAAGCTGAAAAATCCACTTTCTCTTTCAGCAGCAACTGCTGGGCATTTCGGAACATCTTCCTCCTTTCACTGACTTTAATTGCCACAGTAAAAGTGCAGGAGGAGTAATAAATATTTCACAGGCCCATTTAGATCAATGCTGTGCACATTTCAGCCTCGTTATTCACTATGGCTGATGAGTATTCCTTAACACACCGACTGTACAGAACCGAACAGCTTTACACCAAGAGTTAGTTTCCTGATGAACTTCCTCTTTATAACCATTTCACAGCTATATGTGAGTTGGGTTAATCGATGTGGCAGACAAGTCTGTCCTGTTACTCGAAATCCATTTCTGCCTAGAGATGTTAAGTACTGAGCCAGGACCTTTCAATAAGCAGAAGTTTGGGGTGCTTCCCGGCAATTGTTCCTTCTGCTTGATCATATGAAGCTGCCGTATAATGAGTCAGTCTATTGGTCTCTCGAGGTCATTATTGTCTATGCTGACTGGCAGCATCTCTCTGGGGTCTCAGGTCATTTAGATGACTTACTACTTGATCCTTCTGCATGCAAAGCAAATGCTCTACCAATGATCCAGTCAAGGGCTATGGAAGAACCAGGTACAAGGAGGAATCCACAGATCTCAGTGCTTGTACTGATGTCTTAAAGAACAGAGCCTGTTCCCGTCTTCTGAGATCGCTCCACATATTTTTTACAGTTTGAAGAGAAGTGTATTGTAGTGGTTAGAATGTCAGAGTAGTATCTGGAAGATCGACATTCAAATCCTCACATCCATGCAGGGCTCCAGGTGACTTTGGGCCAGTCACTGTATCCCAGGCTAACCCATCTGAAAGCCTTGTTATGAGGATAAAATGGAGGAGCAAAGAACTACGTTTGCTACCCTGCACTATGTGGAAGATAGTGCAGGGTATGTTAAAATTCAACAAATGCAAAAAATATCGTACTGAGAGCACCTGATGAGTTCCATAGAAAGAAAATGAGTGAGATGCATGAAAAATAGTGATCCCTCCCTTGACGTGCAACTGGCTCAGTCCTGGGGTGAGGAGTGTCAGGTTCAGAATGCTTCTCTATATGTTGTAACCAAAGAGACTCCATTTTAATTCTTTTAGTGTTCTAAGTGCTTTCTTCACAGGTGCCAAGATGTTCCCTAGCAGCTATCTCTCGGAAGAGGAATGTTTTGGCTACAGCTTTTCCAGTCCTGGGAAACTTTCACTGTCTCAGCTTCAAAGGGATTGTTTTGAGAACTGTGGGGGGAGGCTGGGCCTACTGAGTCTTGATACTTTGTACTGTATTCTTTGCCTCTCATTCGTAACAATACACGTGTACCAGTTCAGATATTGCATCTGGACCAGTGGACTATAATGGTCGCTTTTTTCAGTAAATCTTTTGAAAACAACGGACTCTTGTCTGATTGCAGAAGGTAGTCTGGATACAACTATTATTTAGCCACAGATCTGACAAGGAGGAGGCTTGGAAAACTCTAAAAAAAATGTGGGGTTTGTTTGCAAGAATTCTAAAAGAGTAGCATCTCCATTATCACCAACCACTGCTGTCAATTTTTCTCCTTCTTCCACTTTTCCAAAACTTACCAAGTTAGGAAGTTGGAGAGAGAAATGGGGAGCAGACAAAACCAGAAAAAGTTTCACTTCTAATGTTATTGGAGGCTACTCTCAACTTACGTGAATGTGCACAGGCGGGAAAGGTAGCAAGACGTGGATATTTGAAAGGGAGCCATTGTGAGCCATCCTGAAGCTAGGACTGGTGGTAGATCTGCTCTTAAAGGTCCAAGCATTTTTAAAGTGGGGAGTTTGTTTGGGACCACTTTTTAAAAATTTGCCAGTGTTGGTAAGAAAGATGTTATTAGCTCTCTTAAATGTTTTTTAAAATATGCAAATATCTAAATGATACCAACTCAAAAGAGCTATTGTAACGTTTCTCTTGATTTATATTTTATCAATTGCACTGTAAGGTTGCATGAAGTTTTCTGTCATTTCTCCTCTACCTTCTGGTCTGTCTAAAAGCAAATGAGCCAGATTTAGTGCTGTAAAACAGCATGAGGCATGCAGGTGAGCGATCAATTTTCCATTCAATTATGGGGGAGGAGGGAGAGGCGCACTTGAAGTCTCCCACCGTGCACAGTAACTGCCTACTGTGTACATTCATATTCTTTATTAGATCTGCCAAATTTTCACCATTAATACAATAATTGTCACATTTCCATGTAATTCGGTATCATTCCACTTGTTGTAGACAAAATTATAGGAATCGGAGATAAACTATCTCTCACAGATACGCTGTATTACAATAGGCTTTAAAATCACTGTTATAAGAATGTTTTATTTATTTATTTACAACCTTTATACTTCACCTTTCTTCCCTCATAACGGCCACCAAAGCAGCTAATAAAATAAAAACGTACATAATAACGGCATAATTTAGAAACCATTAACACCACCAAAAACACATCATTAAAACAATTAAAACCTGAGATCAAAATATACAAAACATACGCAAAAACATAAAAGCAGGGATCACTGAGCGAACATCAGACAAAACAAGGAAGTCACTGGTAGAAGGGGACAACAGAAGGGGACAGACAAGTCTCCCTCGGGAGGGAATTCCAGAGTTTTGCTGCCATGATTGAGAAGGTCCTTCCATCTTATTTCAGAAGGCAGAGCGCTCAAAGCAAGGCTTTGGAAGATTACCACAGTAGTTGTATATGTTTATAAGGAAGTAGGTAGTCATTTGGAGCCACAGAGGGGTTTAAAAATCAACATTTCTACACTTCACTCAGCATCCTGCACTAATTGAAGTTCCCAAATACTTTTGAAGGGCAACCTCATGTAGAACACATTGCACTAATCTAATCTAGATATAACCAAGACGTGCATCATAGTGGCCAGAAATGTCCTGTTCATTTAACAAGGGTTTCATGTGTAGAAATGGGCAAGCAAAGCTTTTCATAGCATGAAGGTAAGTAACATCACCTAGTAAACATATCATTAACCTCTATTAAACAGATAAGACATTTTCTCTAGGCAGTTGGCAACCGTAATCCATAGGTTGCCCCTAAAGTTCTCCTAAATTTAATATAGAGATTCCTACTAAGCAAAATCTTAGAAATGTCAAGTAAGTAAAAAAGGGTTTCAGCAAACCTAGAGGAATTTCACAAAAGCGTTCTGAACGTCCTTGTTTGAAATCCAGGAGGGGGGAAAAAGTCCTTCTGCAGTTGATTTTTTTTTATTTGCTCCTTTACTGCTTTTAGCTCTGAATCTTTCTCTCTCCTATCTTGCAGTAAAATCCCAGGACATCACTAACGTTATATAAAGGAGAAACAAGTTAAATCCATGCAGTCATCCTTGGGAAGCACGAACCTTTGCACAAAGGAAATTGCTGTCAGAAGAAATAAGGATGATCCACACAAAAAATGCACCTTGCATTAGATGGAAAAAAGGAATGCCAGCTTTTTTTTTTGTTCTTATGCAACCAAATACTCTCAAACAGAAAAAACAAATATTATATTACAGTCATAAATCATTTTCATGGTGGAATCCAAACTAATCAATGTATTGCATAATTAACACATGCAGAGGAACTGAAGCTTGTAAATGTTCCAACTCATTTATCATGTACGGGTATCCTTCCTAGAAGGGGAGGGGGGAAGGTGGTGGAATCTGGCTTTGCATGCGTAGGTCCTAGATTCAATCCCTGAGAAAAAAGTTCAGCTAGGACTGCCTAAAGCCCAACCGAGGCTTGTTGCTTACAGCTTGGAATCTGCAGAGGAATGCGGCACTCCCGGCCGGCAGCAACAGCCGCTACGGCTGGGGGCTGTGATTTGCCCCTCTGGAGGAGGAGGAGGAGGAGGAGGCAGTGCTGGCGCTCTCCCTTTTGGGGGACGTGTATAGAGGGCGAAGTCAAGGAGGGTCTTTGCTGCTGCTCCGCCCATTTACGCCTCAGAGCGGGACCACAAGTGACGCCTGAAACAGGTTGGACACTAGTCAGCTTCCCTCAAGTTTTGATGGGAAATGTAGGCATCCTGGTCTTGCAGCTTGGCTCTCCGACGGCTGTCCAATGGGCTTTTCAACTGTCACTTGTCCAACATTCTGCCAAGCTGCCTACATTTCCCACCAAAACGTGAGGGAAGCTGGCAAGTGTCCAACCTGTGTCAGGCGTCACTTGTGGTCCCACTCTCAGTGCACCTCGTGCTCGGGTAGAGAAAGGTCGCATTCCTTCTTTCCCGGCACGAGGTCTGGCAGCAGAGCAGAGCAGCTCCATCGGGCTGGCTGACAGGTGGCATGGGACAGATTGGGAGCATTTGTGCCATGCTCCCCCTTCCAGCCCCGATCAAGACAGCCGGCGCGTCAGCGGGAGCTGCGGCCGGTGTTATGACTGGGGAACAGGTTGAGCGTTCCGGTGCGGCTAGCTGCTGTGCTTCTGGGGCCATTTGGAAGGCTTCTTCAAGCATAGCTGCGCCTCCTTCTCCCTTTTTTTGGCCTTTCAGCCCCTGTGTGGCCCCTAGGATAGGTGGCTTTGTTCCCCTCCCCATTGTGCCTTTAATTGCGGTGGGTGAGTAGGTGATTTTGCTCACTTAGGCAGCTGGTGCGGCTGCTGCCGCGGTTTGTGGGGCGGTTGCTGGCTGTGTTTCAGCTAGCTCACCCACCTCTTGCTGCTGCAGCTGGGTGTGTGTGTGAATTGGCTCCGTTGCCTCTACAGAGGCTGTTGCAGTCGGCCCGGCTTGGCGACGTGGGCCTGTGGGGCCACCGTGTTTAGCACGTCCTCACTCCCTCCCCACCCCATCTGTGCTCAAGTGGCTGCTTGCAGAAGGTGGTCCCCTTCCCTGGCTGGAGCTGTAAGATGGGGTTGGGTTGTTCTAGGCCTTCCGGCCTCTTTTCAGTATAGCCCCCCCCCTCTTCTTTTAGGGCCTCGGCCATTTGGTTATTAGCTTGGGCGGCCATTTTTGCGAGCTAGGCTACCCTGGGGGGCAATTTTGTGACATCAGGTTTGGGGTGCCATTTTGTGCTTCCCTGGGTGGCCATCTTGAGAACTTCAAGCTTGGTGGCCATTTTGTGCTAGCTCAGGCTGCCATTTAGTACTTTGGGTTGGTTACCTCTTCTTCTCTAGTGGCGGGGGTTATAGGCTGCTCTGGCGCAAGGCTTTTGCAGAGCACACGTGCACTGTGCCCTGGTAGTGGCACCTTTGCAGCCAGTTTGTCTAGTGGTTAAGGGTGGAAGGACCCTGGTTTACCGTTTGCTGTAGCTTGCGGCTGGTATGCCTCGGAAGAAAGGGGCAGGCCCCTCCAAGGGCAAACAGCCAGTTAAAAAGCCTGCAAAGCCGGCCCCTCGGTGGCCTCCGGTGGCCTTATCATCCTCTGATGAGGAGGGAGAGGGCCCTAACCGGCAGGAACTTTTGGAGCGTATCACGGCATTGGAACATGCCCCGGGGGGGGGGGTTCAAATGACTGATCCTGTTGCAAAACGTAAAAGGCCAGCGAGAGTGGCCTCTACTGCTGCTTTTCTCAATGATCTTTTGTCTTGTATTTCTGCCCTTGAGGGTACGTCTGGCATGGGAGGCCCCTCGGTGGCATCCGGAGGTGATGGAAAGGGTGATCAATAACCAGAAGCGGTGGGTGCGGCAGTGGACGATGCCGGCTGGCCAAAAGAATCTGGACAGGTGGCAGTGGCAGTGCAACCTTTGGAAGCAGATGGTAGGTCAGCATTGTCTCTTCCAGGGTGCGCGTGGCCATGGGGGCCCTGGGGCCAGGCCGCTGCCCCCTCACCCTTTGGCAAGCCTCATGCGCCATACTCACAAGTAGGTACATTGCCAGCTGTGGGTCCTGGTAGTTTGGGGCCACAATTGGGGCAGCCTGCCTTTATGGGCCAGCTACCTGGCACAGTGGGTTGGCTGCCTGTACCGTCATAGTCTCTAATGGGTATGGGATTTGTGTCCCCTTGGGGCTCATATTATGGTTCTCCGTGGTCAACCTATGGGTCAGTTTCTTTTCGGGCATTGCCCTTTGGGGATACTGCCATGCCTCTTGGGGGCCATCTGACACCCGGGAGTATATGGATGTTTTCACCCTCCTTTTTAGAGAATTGGGGGGGGGGGGGAGGACAAGGAGGACCTTGAAGAGTGCGATAAGGAAAGGTTGAAGCGCCGCAAGGTGGACAGGACCCGGGCGAACTGGGTGCCGGGCTTTCTTATATATGCTGGTGTCATAGCCCATGCCCAGCCATGGAGGGCGGCCCCCCTGTTCCAGTACATGGACATAATATACAGGGGATATTTGGACTTCGCAGGTGCAGCTTGGATGCAATATGATGAAGAGTTCTGCATGAGGGATGCTCTTAACCCCTCCTTGCCTTGGGATCAAGTCCCTCAGCAGCTTTGGCTGCAGGTCATGTCCCCCTCTAGGCCCAGTGCCAGAGATCGCTCTGACTGCGGTCATCTGGTTCAACGGTCCTCTGCACCAACAGGCTTCCGCCCTCCTGGGGATCAGTCTCCAATGGCTTGTATGCGCTGTTGGGACTTCGCTTACCAAGGGGTTTGTACCCGGGAGCCTTGCAAGTTCCACCATGCATGTCCAGTTTGTGCAGGTCCTCATGCCGTTGTGGCATGTAAGCGGGCGAGTCAGGGCAAGAGGCGTGGGGCGGAGGGTTCTGGTTCCTCCCAGCAGGTGGGTAAGGGCCCTTGCCGCCATGAGTTAGGTGTTTCTGTACAGCTGTTGCCTGTTAATAGTTGTGTTTTTTCTCTAGGTTCAGCGAGAGGGCCAGAGATGGTCTGGCATTGATAGATATGGAATATTTGTGTAGTTTATTGTTGCAGGTCAGCCCCGGCAGCTTCTTCGTGGTGTTGGACTTGGGTTTGTATGTTCCAAGCTTCCCGTTGGGAGTATGCAAGTAGTTTGTTTGAGCTCTCAGCTTGTTTGGGGGTGCACTGGCATCCAAAATTTTTCTTTTGGGCTCTGGCCCAGGTGCCTTGGTGCGCCTTTTCCCTGCAGGTGCGGGAAGTTCTTTTTTTTTTTGAAAATTTTTTATTGGGTTAGAATCCATTATTTCCACATTTACATTCAATTTTCCCCAATTTTTTCATCTCTAACCCCCTCCCTTTCCCCCCCCTTTTTGTTGACTTCCAACAGCTTTCCAACCCTTTGTCCCCTTTCCCTTACTTTTATTAGCTTCCTCTATCTAAAACAAATATATATTCTCCATTATTCTAAGCAGTACATCCTTAACTATTTTTAACATTATATGCCCAAACTGTAAGCCTTTGTTTCCATCTTAGATAAACAATTTATCCCAATTTTTCAATTTCAGGTATTTCTATATATCATAAACCATATAGATCATACATTCGTTTATATCAAACAATTTGACTTATTCTCTATATATATTACTCATTCTATCTTTTTATAATAGTTCTATATATCTCTCCTCACGTAGTCAATCAATTTGACCCATCTATATCTTCAGACATTCAGTTTGGTACAAAACTTGTCAGAAAAAAAAGAAAATATTGTTAGTTAATCGCTCCTTATATTTAGTCCTTATAATTAATTATTTTCTCTATGTTCTGTTTGTTAACCTATATATATCTATATATATGTCAATCTATTAATCTGACTGCTTATTAATTCACATTTATCTCTTCTCCCCCCGGTAAAGTCTCCCCCCTCTACTTCAATACTTCAGTAGTTCTCAAACTGCCACAGTTTTCCTCCCACCTCCCATTTCTTCTCCAGGTATTGTTTCAGCTTCTCCCAGTCTGTGTTGAACTGCCCTGAGTCCAGATCTCTCAATTTTCTTGTCATCTTGTCCATTTCAGCCATATACAGCAATTTGTAAGTCCAATCTTCAATAGTTGGCACTTCTTGTACTTTCCATTTTTGCGCATACAAAAGTCTAGCTGCTGCTGTCATATAAAATATCAACGTCCTGTGTTGGGCTGGAATTCCCTCCATTCCCAAGTTCAGTAGCAGGAGTTCTGGGTTCTTATTAATTTGAAATTGTAAAATTTCACTCATTTCTCTTATTATTTCACCCCAGTACTGCCTGGCTACCTCACACGACCACCACATATGATAGAGGGAGCCCTCATGCTTCTTACATTTCCAGCATTTATTAGAAGTATTCAAATTCCCTAGCGCAATCTTCTTTGGTGTCATGTACCAACGATAGATCATTTTATAAATGTTCTCTTTGATATTAATACATGTCGTTGTCTTCATTGTAGTTTTCCACAAGTATTCCCATGCCTCCATTGTTATTTCTTTATTAAAGTTTATAGCCCATTTCACCATTTGTGTTTTAACTATCTCATCCTCGGTATACCACTTCAACAGTACTTGGTATACCTTGGATATTCTTTTCTTATCTTCTTTAAGAAGGGTCTGCTCTAGTTCCGAATTCTCTATTCGTATACCTCCCTTTACAGAGTCCGAATTATATAAATCTCTGATCTGTCTATACTGGAACCAATCGTAGTTAGGTGATAGTTCCTCTTGTGTCTTTATTCTAAGTTTGGATGCTTCAGTTTTAGTTATTTCTTTATACGTTAAACATTGTTGTTCATTATCAACAGCTCTCGGGTCTATCACCTCATATGGAACCACCCACAAAGGGGTTCCTTCTTGTAGATAAATTCTGTACTTCTTCCAGATTATGTATAAACTTCTCCGAACAAAGTGATGCAGGAACATCGAGTTGACCTTTACTTTGTCATGCCATAAATATGCGTGCCATCCAAATATTTTTTTATATCCCTCTAGGGCTAATAGTTTCTTGTTCTTTAATGTCATCCATTCTTTCAACCAAACTAGGCAGATTGCATCATGATAAAGTCTCAGATTGGGCAGTTGCATTCCGCCTCTTTCCTTTGCATCTTGTAAAACTTTCACTTTCACTCGAGGCTTCTTGCCTGCCCAAACAAAATCTGATATTTTCCTCTGCCATTTTTCAAATTGTTTGGAGTCTCTGATGATTGGTATTGTCTGTAGCAAAAACATTACTCTTGGTAACACATTCATCTTAACTGCTGCAATCCTGCCCAACCATGACAAATTCAATCTATTCCATTTAATCAAGTCTCTCTCTATCTGAGTCCATAGTTTTTCATAATTGTTTTTGAATAGATCTATGTTCTTTGCAGTTAATTCGACTCCCAAATATTTCACTTTACTTGTTACTTCACAATCCGTTGTTTCCATTAACAATTGTTGTTTCTGCTTAGTCATATTTTTGCATAATATCTTTGACTTCTTTTTGTTAATGAAGAAACCTGCCAAGTCTCCAAACTCCTTGATCTTATCTATCACTCTTGGCATGTTCTCCAATGGGTCCTCTACAATTAACATTATGTCATCCGCAAATGCTCTGACCTTGTATGAATAGTCCTTTATTTTTATTCCACGAATTTCATCATCTTGACGTATTTGTATCATCAGAATCTCCAATACTAAAATGAACAACAATGGAGATAACGGGCAACCTTGTCTTGTTCCTTTACTTATCGTCAATTTCTTGGTCAATTCATCATTCACCACAATTGCTGCAGTCTGGTCTCTATAAATTTCCTTAATTGCTCTGATGAATCTTTCTCCCAATTGTAGCTTTTCCATAGTGGCAAACATAAAGTCCCAGTTTAAATTGTCAAACGCTTTTTCAGCGTCAACAAAGAAGAAACCAACCTCTTTGTCACAACGCTTGTCATAATATTCAATAGCATTGATCACTGTCCTTAAGTTGTCTCTTATTTGTCTGTCTGGCAAAAAGCCTGCTTGTTCCTCCTCTATGACTTCCGAGAGCCACCCCTTCAATCTCTCCGCCAATATCTTCGCAAAAATTTTATAGTCATTGTTGAGTAGCGATATAGGTCTATAATTTTTCACATTAGTCAGGTCTTGGCCCTCTTTTGGGATCAATGATATATTCGCTTCACTCCAAGTTTCTGGAGTCCTTTGATCCCTTAAAACCCCATTCATCACCTCTTTTAGGAATGGTGCCAGTTCATTAGCCATTGTCTTATAGAATTTAGCCGTAAGTCCATCTGGCCCTGGCGCCTTTCCTAGATTTGCAGATTGTATTGCCTTACTTATTTCCTCGTCAGTTACTTCACTATTCAACTTATTTCTCCAAGCTTCCGAGATCTCTGGAAGTTTGGTTTTCTCCAAATATGACGCTATTGATTCTTTGTTTACTTCTTTTTTATTATACAGCTTAGCGTAAAATTTATAAAAGGCTCTACTAATGGTAGCCTGCTCCAAATACGTTTTGTTATCTTCGCAAATTTTATTTATTATCTTCTTTTCCCTTTTCTTCTTCAATTGCCATGCCAGGTACTTCCCAGGTTTATTAGCACCCTCAAACGCTTTTTGATTCAGTCTTTTGAGATTCCACTCCAATTCTTTATTGCTCATTGCTGTTAGCTGTTCTTGAAGTATTTTAATTTCCTGGTATACCTTCTTTTTCCCTGGTCTCTTTTTTAGCTGTATTTCTTTGGCTTTTATTTTCTCCTCAATCTCTTGTCTTTTCTCCTCTTTCTTCTTTCTTGCTCTACCATTTAAGTCCATTAGTATGCCCCTTACAACCGCCTTGTAAGCATCCCAAACTTTATTGGTTGGTACTTCTTTATTCACGTTGTATTGTATAAAAAACTTTGTCTCTCTTCTCAGTATTTCCATGTTCTCTCTTTCCTGTAACAAGTCCTCATTTATTCTCCATGCTTTCCTTTTTCTCTTTTTTCCAAATTTCCACATAATTGGGTTGTGATCTGAGCCTACCATAGGCATTATTTCTACCTCCTTAGTCCATAATGCTAAGTCTTTTGAGGCCCAGATCATATCAATTCTTGATAATGTAGAATGCCTTGCAGAATAAAAAGTAAACTGTCTGCTTTTAGGATATTCTCTCCTCCATACATCTTCAAGAGTCTCTTGTTGAATCAACTCAAAAAAAAGCTTTGGTAATAGTCCTCTTTTCTTTTGTGCCGTTGTAGTCTTTTTGTCTAGTTCCAAGTCTGTCACTCCATTGAAGTCTCCAGCAAGAATTATCTGGTCGTATACAAGATCGTCTAAATGCTTCCTTAAATCCTCAAAGAAGCTTTCTTTTGCACCGTTAGGTGCATAAAGTCCGACTACCAACACTCTCTTTAAATTCCAAATACATTCCACTGCTACAAATCTAGCTTCCACATCTCTCATAACAAATTTTGGCTGTAGCTCCTCTTTTATGTACAACACCACTCCTCTTTTTTTCTTGTTGGAGGCCGCTACATATTCTTTGCCCAATTTTCCAGATTTTAAATATTTTACATCCTGCTTTCTGATATGGGTCTCTTGCAAACAAACAATGTCACATTTTTGTTTTAGTAGCCAGTGAAAAGTATTTTTCCTCTTATTCGGTGAGTTTAGTCCATTTACATTCCAAGATAATACTTTACACTCCATACTCATGATCTTGTTGGTAAGTCTTTTTCATTGTCCTTAATAAATCGCTCCATCTCTCGCTCAGATCTGATGCGTTTTTTGGCCCCTCCAAACTCAAAGGACACTCCTTCCGGTAACTCCCATCTGTACCTGATTTTCATGTCCTTCAAAATCTGAATTAGCACTTTATATTTTTTCCGGTCCAGTAACACTGATCTGGGCAGTTCCTTCATTATAATAATCGTCTTGCCATCAATCTCCAATGGATCTTGAAACTGTTTTGTCACAATCCTCTCTTTCATATTTCGTGTTGTAAACTGCACAATCACATCTCTTGGTAGTTTCCTCTGGGTTGCTATTCTCGAATTCACACGGTATGCCACATCTAGGATAGCCACAACTTCCTCCTCCTCCTTCCCCAGGTACTCAGCCAACACCTCAGTCATCTGTTCTTGCGCTGACTTTCCTTCCACTTCTGGCAAGCCACGAAAACGTAGCTGCTTCTCCATATGTTTAGTTTCTGCAACTGACATTCTCCCCTTCACCAATCTCATCTCTGTTTGTTGCGTGTCTGCTAAATTCTCCATCGCGTCTTCTACTGTTTTAACTCTCTGCTGCGTTCCTTGTAATTCACTTCGTATTGTTTCCATACCTTTTTTCACTTCTGACAGCTCCGATTTTACTGTCTGTGTAACCTCTTTAACCTCTTTTATCAGCTCCAATTTCGTGTCCTTAAGTTCTTTAATCATATCTAAGAGTTTTTTGTCCAGGTTTTTATCCAGGTTTTCTATTGCCGATTGCCACTCTTTTTTTGACATCGTGGGGCTTGCTTTAGCTCGCTCCCACGAATCCGCTCTCTTCCTTAACTCCGTGGCGTAAAATTTAACGTTTTTCTATTTTAAATGTCCCGGTCTTCTTATAGAAATTAAATTTTAAAGAGTCCAAAATGTCGGGCGTCTTTTCTCTATGGTTTCTCTATGATTTTGTAATCCAAGATGGCCTACTTCCTCTTCCGCTGAAGCCGCGACCCTTCCCCTTTCAAAAATGGCGATTCCCTACTTCCTGCCCTCCAGCAAGGGCCGCTTCTCTCCAGCCACTCTATTGTTATTACGCACTTCCTGTCTCCCGTCTTCCCACAGCAGATCTCGCGATGGTGTCTTTTTCTCACAGCTCCAAAGCCACAGGTATTCAAAACAATAGTCCCATTTCTTTAATAACTTCTTTAAACTTAGTCTCTTTTTAAATTCGGTTCCTGCCGAGTCTTCCCCTCCTTTTCACTAGTCTGTTGCAGTTTAAAAATCTACTTTTTTTCCTCTCTGTTTTTATCAATCTGTCCCGTCTCAGAAGATAATGATCTTTACCTTCTCTTCACTTTTCTCGGGTTGTAATCGCTGTTTCGATTTTAAGTTCTCCTCTCAGCTTCTTCCCCCAATCGATGCTTGGGTATGTAGGTCTTATGCCAGCCGAATTGGCCCCAAAACTGCCGCAGAGATTATAGCCGACCCGTCGCAAGGTGGGACCTCAAGGATCGGGGGGAGACTCGTTGTGTAGAGCCCCCCCTCGTCCGAGATCTAGCTCACCCTAGGGTCTTGAGCGTTCTTTGCCTGCTCCCCGCCTGAGAGCAGTCGGCCGCGGGCTATTTTCACCCCGCCGGCCGGTTAAAACGGCAGTCCGGTCAGCTCCGCAAGTGGAGCTGCGTTAGACCTCCATGGATCCCAAACAGGAAGTCAGGTGCGGGAAGTTCTGTGTTGTTGGGCCCTGTGCTTCCCTGCAGGGTGTGGCAGGAAGCTTGGGCCCTGTGTCCAATGCTCCCGGTCTGTGGTGCGTGGGGAGCTTGGACAGGGACTGGGCTTAGTAAGGACTCCCATCTGCAAATTGGTGCTGCGTTTGCTTACCTCTACTGAGGGGGTGGAGAAACAGCTATTTGGAGGAGGCACAGCAAAGGCTTCGGTGGCTTTACGCCTCCGGTGGGGCGCAAAGGCCTAAGCAGAGGCTTGGCCTTCGCAGTGGCAGGTTAGGAGCTGGGAAAATGAGCGGGCCGGTGACTACCCTTGGCATATCCCCATTGGTGGGGAATTGGGGTCTGTCAGGAGCGGCTGGCTACTGTACAGCCCAGTTGTGAGGTCAGATGCCCTGGTGGGGAACCCCCAGAAAAGCCTGTCCCCCCTGCAGCTTGACGGCCAGGTGGGGGACCTTTGAGGGGCTGTACCACCACTTTGCCAGGCCAGATGGGTCACAGCCATATGATGGATGGCTCGCCCCCTGGGGCAATTGGTGGATCGCCCAGACAGGTCGGGCGGAGGTCTGGAAGTGACCTCAGGGCCCGACCTGCACTGCTAGTTAGGCCCTTGCCGCGTTGACAGTACTGTTGTTGTAATTTTAATAAAGCCGCCCTTTAATTCCCAACACTTTGCCTCTTTATTCTGACTTGGGGGGGGGGCATGACGAAGAGGACAAGGAATTCCAAAAGTTTATGAAAGGGTTTTTCTAAATTAAAATATGCCAATACTTTCTTTTCTCAAGGGCATCTCCTCCAATGCTATGCTATGCACAATTTCACCTCATTTTTACCATTACCGTACTAGGGTTTCATGATTTCCTTTAGGAAAGAGGAAAGGAAATCCATATAATTCTGGATGAAAAATAGCAGAGCCATTCCTATTGAAACAGAATCCATCTAAACACTCTTCTTCTGTGGAGCAGGGAGGAATCTGGGAATGACACGGGTGATCAATGTCCGATGACTCCATTTTCAACTCCACTTTGTGGATCCTTTCAACATTCCATTCATTCTCCTCCTCTCCCCGCAGGACAAAAAAACCCAACCCCTGGCTATACATCTTTCTTCTGATTCAAGTGGCTGGTGATTCATTCTCAAATTATTGTGTGTTCTAAACTGTCATTGTTATTTCCAATATCAGGCAGATGAGTCATTTTCTTCTGCTTTTCTTCGTTTCAAAGAGTGAATCTAACTCCCGTTAGCATCTGTGAGACTCTCCTCTACACTGACGCTGATTGTCCTAGATGATGTCCACTGTGAGCCATTTATTACTGCTGAGAGCACTTTAGTGCTCTGTACTGCAAGTGGAGTACTGTTAAGAGAACCTGGAGGCTGCGCATCTTCCATGATGACAGCATGTTTTTGCAGTTTGCACCCGTAACTTAGTTCTATGGCTTACTATTTCCTCTACTATTCCCTACTATGTATTTGCTTTAAAAAAAATCTTTATACCCTGTGGCTTGACTGAGGAGGTCAGGAGAGCCTCCGCTGTCCTGGATTTCCACAAACACTACAAAGCCGAATTATTCAAAAAAGTCTTTTTACTCAGATAGGAGGGCTGTATTGTAGGGAGGGGATCTCAGATGATCGGCTAATGAATTAGGGACCACAGACTTCCCCACTATGTTGCCTTACATATTATCTGTTGCTTTAAATATGTACTCCTTTTTTTTATAATTTTTTTTATTTTTAATTTCTAACATAAAAACTACAAAAAAACTACAGAAATATAAAGGGAAAAAAGGGGACTGGGGAAAAGGGAAGAGCAACATATAAACAGAAAACACACACTACGTCTACATGTCTTGTATTCCCTTCATGCTGCAATTTTTCTTTAAAGTTAACTTTTTAATATGCTATCAGATTGGTAGATCTTATAAAATACAGACTACATTCGGGATCAGGTCTTCTCCCCCCCCCCTGCATCTCGGTCTCAGTTGTCTCTGCGCAGCTACAATAGCTGCGCTCGTTCCCTCCTCCCCCCCACTCTCCCCTTCCGACTTTGGACTTTCTTCTTGCTGAAACTCCTGATGGTTAAACAAAAAGTCTCTCAACTGTACTTCCGATATTATCTTGTAGGTTTGATCCTTGTATCTGAACCAGATGCCTTCCGGAAACAACTATTTGTATTTTACACCACATTTCCTCAGGGAAGCTGCAAGTCTTTTATACTTAAATCTTCTTTTACGAGCCAAAAATGGAACGTCCTTCAATATCTTGACCTTATTGCCCAGATAGTCCAAGTCCACATTATACGAATTATATAAGATGGTGTCCCGAGTCTTCTTAGATGAAAAGTCAATAATAATCTCGCGAGGCAGCTGACGCTTCATTGCATATTTTGAAGATGTCCGACGGACTTCCAAAATATCGCTTTTTAACTCTTCTTTAGTTGCCTTTGCGAATGACGCCAAAAGTTCCGACACCAAATCTTTTAGATTTTCATTTTGCTCCTCTTTTACATTCTGGAGATGCAGTACCGTTTGGGCACAGTCCACTTGCAATCCTATTATTTGGTTCTCCAAGAGCTTCACTTCCTTACTTGTTGCTTTCATGAGTACTGCGTTCTCGTGTGCAGACTGCTCTGCTCCAGACGCTGTTTCTTTCATGGTTTTCACTTCGCTTTCCACTGAATCAACCTTTTGCCCCATTTCATTTAACTTCGCTGCAAAGGGCTGCATAGCTTCAAAGACTGCTCGTCTGACCATCTCTTCCAGGGTTTCCCCCTTCCCCTGTAACATCGCCAACACCGATTTACTCATCGCAGGGCTCTGCTTCTTCGTCGCCATCTTGGGGGGGGGGCGCCAGCTAAGTTCTGAAACTCCATAAAGGGGAAGAAATCCACACCTTCTTAGCTTCAACTCCCACCAATCCTTCGCATACGCTTAAAAATCAGAAGGGATTCGCTTACTTACAGGTTTTCACCTTAAATCTGCTTATTGCCGTTCTCCATGGCCCGGCAGCACACGAAGTGCTGCACAAGTCTGCCGGCCTCCGTTGGAGCAAACGGGCAATTTACCCCCTGCATTGCTTTCAGGGGGTTCTTCCCGCCGTGCTCCGGACCCTGCCTCCCTCACTGGGAGTCCTGGGGGTTAACCCTCGCAGGTCAACCGCCCGGTCAGGCTGCTCGGACGTTTCCTCCCGGACCTGCGGAGAGGAGTGTCCGACATGGCCGGGAAAACGAAACCGAATCAAAATAATATGTACTATATACTGCCTGTGCTTCATGTTGTCTAATATCAGTCCTAGAACTGATTATGTTTTGTTTCAGCATTTTTTCAGTTCTGTTTTGGATCCTTGCTAATGCTATGTCTTTGTAAACTTGTATTTATTTACCCTTAAAACTGTATGGAAATGTCCTTAATACTGATTGTACTAATCTCACACTGTGTAATCCGCCTTGAGTCTCAGTGAGAAAGGTAGACTATAAATGACATACATACATACATACATACATACATACATACATACATACATACATACATACATACATACATACATAAAATAAAACACCTGATGGTTTAGGTGGGGTTCAGAAAGAGGCAAGAAATAACAAAGCCAGCTAATGGTCTACTCATCTTAGGTACTAATCTTAGATATATGCATGTAACTTCCTTATCTATCTGTCAAGCTTGGGCTTGCAGAGCCTCAGAATGGGAGGGAATCTGCAGCACCTGTTTTTCCCTCTTCTCCCCTGGGTCTCTTCTGAACCTCCTGGTTGTCCTGTTTCTAAGCCCTTTATGAGGTGAATGCAGCAGGCCACACCTTGGCCCTTTTCACACTACTCACCTGCTCCCAGGATGTTGCGAAATATCACGCAAAACCCGTGGAAGATATCATCTTCTCGTGAGAGTTTTGCACGATGTCGCGCAAAACTCTCACGAGAAGACGCTATCATCTGCGGTTTTTGTGCGATATTTCACAACGTCCCGGGAGCAGGTAAGCAGTGTGAAAAGGGCCATGCTCAGTCAATTCTCCCAAAGTCTTATGGGAATTAGCAGACTCGAGACCTCCAGGGAATCTTGGGATTTACCTGTAGCCTCTCCTTGCCCCGCTCATTGCCCTGGATAACCAAACTAAAGGAGCACCCCTCAGAGAGAGAACCTAGAAAAAGCTGAATGCAGAGGGCAGTGCCAATAAAAAGAGATTGAAGATGTATTACAAAAAGTATTGCTATCAATATATAAAGTGCAAGGTGCTACAAAAACATATTATAAGCTCAAATACAGTATTATTATATTTCTAACTATAAATATAACAGAGCACAAAATTTACAAAATGTCCACAAGTCAGTGGCAATTACAATACACTGTTAATTTCCATTGCAGGTACTCTGTAAAGCCAGAACAGGAAACAGGTAAGTAACAGGTAAGTGCTTAAAAGGAGTAATTCTTCAATAATCAAAATATTTTCTTTATCGTTCTTTTTCCACAGGTGCTGTGATCTAAGCGGCACAAGGCCCCCTGCGACTCAACTAGGAGCCAGCTAATAACTTGTTTTGTTAATCCTTCCACAGGAGTTGCACCAACAATCACACCTGAACTGAAAATAAAAATAATGTACAATTGAAAAATATTGTTTCTTCTTTCCTTACGTGACAGTTATTAAAGCACGTACAAACACTTATAAGAAAAGAGCCACCTTGAGACTCTCTGGTGGTACATCATACACTGCAGAAATGTCAAGCCTCTGGGGAAAGATGCCCATCAGAGTAAAGAATATGAAGAACTATCTTAAAGTGACCCTGCCCCTAACATATGCAGTAAATCCTTAAAGTAATGTTGGCAGTCAGATAAAAAAGAGCGCGGGAGGAGGAGGCAGAAAGGGAGATAAAAAGGTGAAACAGCACATTACAAAAAACAAGCAAAAGATAATTCAGTATTTAATTGCACAGGTTTTAAAGTCTTTAAATGATGAATCCAGAAAGACTACTTGTGAACAGGTTCTATGTGCATCTTTTCAGGATCCTTCTCTTGAGACACATGTAAAACAGAAAAGTGAAACTCAGAGCGGAACCACAAGTGACAAAAGGCACAGATTGGACACTTGCCAGCTTCCCTCAAGTTTTGATGGGAAATGTAGGCAGCTTGGCGGAATGTTGGACAAGTGACAGTTGAAAAGTCCATTGGACAGCAGTCAGAGAGCCAAGCTGTAAGACCAGGATGCCTACATTTCCCATCAAAACTTGAGGGAAGCTGACAAGTGTCCAATTTGTGCCTTTTGTCACTTGTAGTTCCGCTCTCAGTCTCTTTAGAATGATGATGGCAGAAATGTTCACTGAGAGGAGCCTCCATAACTTGATTCTGCATTCTTGACATATGTTCCGAAATGCGAACTCATAGGGGTCAACAGGTATTTCCAATATACATTTTGTTACAGTCACCCAAAGTTCTGCATGTTGAAAAGGCATTCAAAGAAACACTCAAACCTCCATCATTTAAAACAATTTCTGTGCCATTTAAAGACATAGAGCATACTGTACAGTTGCCACATCTATAATGCCCCCTAATGGTAAGAGAATTGGACTGTGGGGTAAGATCAGTATGTACCAAGTAGTCTCTAATGCTACGCATACGGTAAAAGCCAATGGTGGGGGGATTCTCACACCCCGGGATATCCAAAATTAAATGCCAATGTTTATAAATGATGTTTTTAATTCTAAAAGCCGGAGAAGTGTATTCAGTGGCCCAAGAGATGCCGCTCCTAGTTTGTTTATGTTTGTAAGAAAGTAGTTCAGATCTAGGGACAGCATCAGCTTTGGTAATTGCCTAGTCAATAATTCCCTTAGAGTACCCCCTATTTAGAAAGGCACGCCCCAAAGTAAGTTTTTCATATTCACAGTCTTGTGGCACAATGGAATTGCGTTTGAGCCTTAAGAACTGACTAAAAGGAACATTAAATGTCGAGGATGGTAAGACGAATGTTCTAAATAAGAATTGAGATTGGTGGGGTTTTTATAAGGACGGACTTGAATGGTGTCGCTTGTATTCTGGTAAACAGTCACATCTGAGAGCCAAGCTACATGTGCTGCCTGACACAGGTTGGACACTTGTCAGCTTCCCTCAAGTTTTGATGGGAAACGTAGGAAGCCTGGCAGAATGTTGGACACATAACAGTTGAAAAGTCCATTGGACAGCAGTCGCAGAGCCAAGCTGCAAGACCAGGACGCCTACATTTCCCATCAAAACTTGAGGGAAGCTGACAAGTGTCCAACCTGTGTCAGGTGTCACTTGTAGCTTGGCTCTAAGAAGCTTAAACAATTTTTATTTGCCTGCCAAGTAAATTTAATATGGGAATCTAGGGTGTTAAGCCGTTCACCAAATACAGAGACAGTGTCAGTATGGTCCAATACCAAAAATAAATCATCTATATAGCGGAAATAAACCGCAACCTTATCAAAGAAAGGATTGGCATCATGGTTGTAAATGGTTGTAAATAAATCTATCTTCTAAATCTGCCATATATAGCAACCGATGGTGCCACTGAACTGCCCGTGGCTGCTCCCTGAATTTGATAGTAGAACTGTTTGCCAAAACGGAAATAATTTTTTTCAAGAACAAGATCTAATAATTGTAATAAAAAGGGAGTAGAGGGTTTCTGTTCTTTTCGTTCGTACAGGATTTTCTCAATATCAAATCTAGCGCCTTTATGTGGAATGCTAGTGTATAATGATTCTACATCTAGGGTTACAAAAACCTGATCAGCATTTAGAGACCTTCCTTCTACTGATGTAATGATGGCGCAGGTGTCTTTAATGAAGGAGGGCATTTTGGCTACTGCTGGTTGTAAAAAGGAATCCCAAAAAATAGCCAATGGTTCTAAGATGGAGTTTGTGCCAGAAAAATTTGGCCTCCCAGGAAGTGGCATGATGTTTTTATGCACTTTCAGAAGAAGATAGAAAATGGGGACCCTAGGTGAACTATGAATGAGAGCTTTATAGGTGTTATCTGATATTTCGCCAAAATTCACTACCTCATTCAAAACCATGGTAATTAAAGATTTAATCTGGGGGGTGGGATCTGCAGAGATAGGTTGGTCACTATTAGAATCAGATAATTGTCTCTGCACTTCAGACATGTACATCTTTAAATCCATAGCTACGATCCCACCCCCTTTATTGGCAGGCTTGATTATAAAGCCAGGGTCATCATTTCATCATTTAAGGCAATCCTTTTCTGCTCTTGTCATGTTTTGTCAAGTGTGAGAAAAAGTGGCTGCCAAAGACCAGAGGCCCATACTGTGTTGCTGCTGCTGAAACCGTTTTCCTTGTTGCTAATGTCCTGGTGGGCTTTTCCGTTGCTGCCACCACAAGTTCCCAAGTGGGCATTCTGTGACCTTTGGGTAAGTCTCGGGGTGGCTCCAGCAAGGGACCTGGGCCTGCTCCCAGACATGGACATTTATCTGGCATTCCACACAATTGAATTCAATAGGCTTTCCTTCTCAGTAAGCATTCTTACTACACAGTACTCAAGAAAATGCCTTTCCGTATCAAAGCTTCTGCTAATTAATTAATTGTCAGCGAATTTCCTTTCTACATCCCTTTCTAGCACTGTTTGACTTCAATATGATAGCTGTTCTATTACGACAAGTCAGGGGAGCAATTACTACATTCCCATCTGGAAGAAAAAGGGTTTTATTGTAATGATCTATCAGAGCTAAGTGACTTCCTGAAGTTCACAGGAGCTGGTTCGGAGAGGCTGGATGCAGACAAGGGAGACATTTGTGTACTTCATATGCAAATACAACTAAGAACACAGATGTGCACAGTGAATTGCTTATTTATTGACATGTCAGGTCTGAGATCCTTTGTGAATTTGTTCCAAAATCATTTTATGATTGTGAGCAGACAACTCACACAAGCAGCTAAATGAGAAGGATAAACAACTCAGGGAGCATACTTCTAAGTTTCCTCATCAGCCAAAACAACAACAACAAGCCACAAGTCTGCTTGCCACTATTTAAAATCCTAACTACAAGGTTTGTAAAAGCGATGAATGTAGCAGCTTTGGCTTAAAGAGACCTATTTGGCCGAGTCCTTCACCAGAATAATAATGGGTACAAGTCAGGGGAAACTCTGGTCCACTTTGAGCAGAGCTCCACGTGTAGCACTAGATTAGTACTGGAACCCAGTTCTTCTATGAGTTATCACCTAGTGAAATTAATACCAGTTGTATCCATGTGTCAGAGCCAGGAGAATGGGTAGCAGCAAAGCCAAGTATAGGATGGGAAACTGAAAAAGTAAAAAGCTGGAAGATCAGAAACCAAGACTGTACAGTCATTAGCCAGGAGCTATAGTTGCAGAGAAGACCAGGACTCACGTGACAAAAGATCAGATGGTTTCAAATTGCCCCCACAGTCGGAACGAAGAGGCAGACACAAGCGTTGGGAATTAAAGGGCCACTTTATTAAAATTACAACAACAGTACTGTCAATGTGGCAAGGGCCTAACTAGCAGTACAGGTCGGGCCCTGGGGTCACTTCCGGACCTCCACCCTGACCTGTCTGGGCAATCCACCAATTGCCCGGGGGGCGAGCCATCCATCATATGGCTGTGACCCAGCTGGCCTGGAAAAGTGGTGGTACAGCCCCTCAAAGGTCCCCCAGCTGGCCGTCAAGCTGCGGGGGGGGGGTATGTGGGGTGGGGAACAGGCTTGTCTGGGGGTTCCTCACCAGGGCGTCTGACCTCACAACTGGGCTGTACAGCAGCCAGCCGCTCCTGAGTCCTGACAGACCCCAATTTCCCACCAATGTGGATATGCCAAGGGTGGTCAGCGGTCCGCTCAATTTTACCCAACTTGCCGCCTCTTAACTTTCCAAACTGTGTGTGTGTTTTTAAAAAAGGGCTCTGTGTGAACGTGCTTTATTACTTTCCTATCTCTTCTCTCTAATTTTCAACTTTTTTGCTCTGAGATAGAATACGAAGCAAAATGTTCTCTCTGCTGCTGGGACCTGAAAGGGGGCTCTCTCTCTTTTTTTATTTCCAGTGTGTGTGTGTGTGGGGGGGGGGGCAAGCTTGTGGGGTGGAAAATAGGTCTCTCTTTTGCTCCACTAAACATTAAGAGCAGGCAGGGAACCTGCTTGGAGGCAGGCAGACTGCTTTCTTCCACCAAGAGGGCAAGTTTGAAACATCCTGCGGAGAAAAATAATCCCCAGACCCATTCCAGTAAAAAAAACCCAAACAGTAAAAACATACAGTAAATAATCACCCACTGTTGTCCTTGTAAAACACAGTTTTTCCTAGTCCCCCCCAAACAAGCACCCCATTCCTTCCCAAAGGTACTGTGCCACTTGCAAGCAGCAAGGAAGAGGGTGCTTTCAATCCCCGTGCTGCTTGCTTCAGCTGACAGGTGGGGCTGCCTGTCGGCTAAAGCAAGCAGCTCAGGGTTAAACTTAAAGCGCCTGTTCTGTTCCATATGCAGGTGACAAGGATTGGGGTGCTTTCAAATCCAGCGCAGCTTGGTTCAGCTGACTGCTGGTGCCATCTGTCAGCTTAACCAAGTGGCATGAGGTTAAACTTAAATTTTTTCAGCAGGAACGTGGTGGAATGGAGTTCCAGAACCTCTTGAAAATGGTCACATAGCCTGTGGCCCCGCCCCCTGATCTCCAGACAGAGGGGAGTTGAGATTGCCCTCCATGCCGCTCAGTGGCGCGGAGGCCATTCTAAACTCCCCTCTGTCTGGAGATCAGGAGGCGGGGCCACAGGCCATGTGACCATTTTCTCCAAGGGCAACCCACTGAGTTCCGCCACCTCTTTTCCCAGAAAAAAAGCCCTGCATATTTGAAATATTTTCATAAAATATATAAAAATAGTTCGTTCTTGCTACCTCTTATCTTACCAAAGGCTATGTAAAATTAGTAATTACAAGTTTCTCAAGAAGATTTTTTGGCCCTCTACCAATATATCCATCTTCGAATTCTATTTCTGACTACTGTGAAGACGTTCCTCCCATTCTCAGACACTCTTTACTCCATTTCATAATGCCCCTCTATTCTACTCTAAAAACTTCCGTTACAGCTTGTCAAGTTATGGGGCTTGGCTAACCCTGTTTCTGTATGACTTTCTTTGTCAAATTCAGCATCTGTTCTCCTAAGCTCCAGCTATATCCATGACAGCCTCTATTTAGCCGCACAGTTTGGAAGATTTCAGTTTTCTTGAGGATGGGGTGATTATTTCTTTCTATTATGCTCTTCCATTGCAGCCCAATAAGCCCTCTGAAATTTTCCCCTGAAGATCAGCATAGGGGACAAATTAAAGAATGCAGTGGAAAGGAAGAATTGGTATAACTCTCCATCCCAAGAAAAGTTGGATGTCCTTTAATCGATCGAAGCATGTGGCACTGTTAAGTGATTGGAACACTTTTAATTATATTATATAATATTTAATACCATGGCTTTTTTTTTCAATGGGAACGCGGTGGAATGGAGTTCCGGAACCTCTTGAAAATGGTCACATGGCTGGTGGCCCCGCCCCCTGATCTCCAGACAGAGGGGAGTTTAGATTGCCATCCATGCAATGCAGCGCGGAGGGCAATCTAAACTGCCCTCTGTCTGGAGATCAGGGGGCGGGGCCACCAGCCATGTGACCATTTTCTTCAAGGGCAACCCACTGAGTTCCACCACCTCTTTTCCCAGAAAAAAAGCCCTGTATAATACTATATCATATATAAAATGCACCAGCTTTTAAACACTGAATATCATGGTTTGGATCCAGTTACTACCTTTCACAAAGGTGAATTCTATTACTTCCTTCTACATTTATTTCATCAAAGCACTAAGCAAATGGGAATAATTGAAACCAACTACATGACCTGCTATCAGATACTTATTTCCACTGTATGCCAATTGCCAAATACTGTCAAATATAAATACTATTGCATGTTAATTGCCAAGCACACCGTTTCCGAAGGACACATATTGGGCATACCTGTCTCAGATAGATATTGTGGCTGTGGCTCAGGTGCCATCGAATCTATAAGTGATGTTCTATTTGAATGTCCTTGGTACAATAAGGTGAGGAAGAAGTGGACTGATATTATAATGGACAGAGTCTACAGCAGATATTTTACTTCCTAAATTGTTAGCAAGTCCAAGAGTAGAAAATTTACTTAGTTTAGCTAAATTTTTAGTTCAGGCCATGATAATTCTGGCAAGTCATGGGAAGTCAGCTTTTCTGTTGCTTATGTTTTGACCTTCTTTGACCTGAATTCTTCTTTTCTTCCTCAAATTCCCATTCACGTTTGAGAAATACTACTAAAGACCTATACGTTAAAGAAAGAAAGAAAGAAAGAAAGAAAGAAAGAAAGAAAGAAAGAAAGAAAGAAAGAAAGAAAGATTACCAAGTACAGTCTACATGACAGATACCAATACATTCAAATTCCAAATACCATTGAATGCCAGGTGTCAAATACAGTTACATTTGAAATATCATTGCATATGATCTATCACACATGGTAAATATTAACCAGCTATCAAATACAGAAATAATATGCCATAGAATGCTGTCATGATTTGACCTCAGTCTGAAAACCATAATATGAACTATAATAAATAATAAATGGGTAAACATTCCACAAATATTCAGGAGCTCAGAGTGTCTAGAGAATATGCCATATCAAATCTGCAGCGGAGTATTCTAGTGAGAACTCATTTGATTCATTTGGAGTAACAATCCAGACTGAAGGATACAGTAGAAATCTAGAAATACCATTGCAAGAAATGCAGTGTAATGAAAATACCACAAATTCATAATTCAGAATGAGAGTGTCTCATATATAAATCAATGCTTAATAAAATAATAATGCCTGGATCCATAAACCAGGAATTTGTCAACCTTCTATAAAGGTTTGACAACAAAAATAAGAACTTACTCCATTAGCATCTATCAAGTGCAAGTTTTTCCAGCCAAGAACTATGAATGCTTTAAAATACATGCCTTATTAGACTTCATTAAGAATCAACACATGAATTCATGCATAATTTGAGTTCAGTAATCAGCAGTTAGTACTAAACACCCTTTGCTCCATTAGATATAATGTCTTGGTTAAATATTACCACATATGCCTGTAAAGATAGTGGAAGCCAATAGGGGCAAACCCCACCTGAGGAATACTCATTTGAACTTTTTATTAAAAGGTTAATGTGGTTTTCCTTGTGTTTAATTAAGGGCAACATTCCAAAAGTCAACAGCTTAATTAGGAAAATGGGCTCAATAAACTTCAATTCTATATTTTTATCTTCATAGTGGTGATTCGACTTCACAGAACAGAGTTTCAGATCTTGAATCAATCACAATAATTAGTTAACAATCTAAGTAAATATGGTATTTACAGATGTTGCAGGATTATGGCACATTCAGAAGATTTAAAAATGCCATTGTCTGAAGAAACGATTTCACGTTATTGTTCAGTCATCGTTTCAGAGCAAGCTGATAGCAAAATGTGCTAGCTTGTCTTTTAAAGTAGGATTTGAATAGCAATTTTGTTCTGAATAATTCTTCTGATCCTGCCTCCTACAGAAACCTGTGGTCACAGCGGTCCATTGAAATGACTGAATGTGTCTTTTGAGGATGATAGGGATTCATTCTAATAGAGAGTCCACAGTTTATAGGAGAACTTGGCTCTGCAATGAGTCCCTGTAATGATTTTAAGTAAATGCATGTCTGTGTCTTTAAATGCTTGGTGTGGTATAGATGAAGAGTGGGGGTGAAAGAGAGGGATATGATTGGTTGATGACTGAGAGGGTGGGCGGAGTGAAGGCAGTTTTTAGACTGAGAGTGGAGAAAGAACATTCAGTCAGGGCAACAGAGGCAAGCTGTGTGCAGCCTGAGCTTGTGGCTGTTGTCTGAGAGAAATATAACCTGCGTGGAAGCCTGAACTGTGTGTTTGTGGAAGAACATTCAGTCAGGGAAAGCAGGCAAACTGTGTGTGAAGCCTTAGAAGAGATCTGTGTGAATGAGTTTAAGTGAAGTAACTTTAAGAATTGAGAACTACTCTTACGCTTCTTGAAAAAATAAAAGTTTACTTTGTTTTTGTTATATCCCAGAGTAGCTGTCATTGCTATATCCCATTCCTATCCTCAGGGCCACATTGAGATCAGTGGGCTTTAGAAGGGTGTAAACTCTGCTTAAGAACAACAAAGAACACCTTCATGCCATAAAGATGTTGAATCTCTCAATTCTATGTATTCTTTCTATTGTATGCTTTCTGATCTCAGACCCCGTCATTCAGCAAACCAACATCAGATTATCAATAAATTTTGCATATGATCCATGGGATATGATTATTTTAATTCCCATGTTGTTTATGTGTTAAAGATCAATGTATTTCACACTTTCAAAGGGATGACTCAAAAGCCATCTTGAATCATTACAGTGTGTTCACAAATATCAAAACTGTCAGTACATAAGGACATTCCATAGCTAAAAACATGTTACATATTTAATGGAAGGAACTAGGGAATTAATTCTTGCCATGTGCAACCTGTGGGATTATCTAAAGCAATACAAACATAAAAACTGAAGAATAAATATAAGAAGAGGCATGCTTGAAGTTACCTCCCATTACTTTACCTCACAGTATCGAACTGGCAGTCCCCCCCCCCTCCATTGATGCTCTGGATTCTGGAAGAGTTCCGAAGTAAATCTTTCAAAAAAACATGAATAGAGTATGTTGGTCACTTGTACTTCCCCGCTATCTCACACACGTTCAATGGCCTAATCACCTCATCAGCTCTGAGAATGATTTCTTCAGTAAGAAACTTCAGCTAACAGCAGTTTTGAAAACTGATAAACTTTGTTTTATTTGCATTGGAAAATTGCAAACATTTCAGATGCCTGAGATAGAACTCCAATATAGCTTCATATAATCCATTTCTTAAGTGTGGTAATTCAGCATTCATAGAGAATTGCAAAACCTCATGAGCAGATTTGGACTTGAAAGATCCAGCAGCTAGATTTATGCATCTAAATATACACTGAACACATTCCAAGGAAACATTTATAATTCTTATTTTTTCCCGGTAGTGGTATGGACAGACAAGGGAAATCAGCAAAATAGGGTATAGATGCAGTATTGTAATTCAGCCCCCAACCGGCCGGCAGCTGGGGGCCGCATTTGCCGGCCTCAAGCTGGGAGCTTGAGGCTGGGGGCTGCATTTGCCGCCACAGAGGAGAAGCAGCAGCGTTCCCCCGGCCTCTCAGGGTCACGTGGGAAGGGGGCAGGGCTATGTGCTTTGACAGGACAGCCCTGCCCCCGTATTGGCACTTGCTGCCTCGTGATCGGTTGGAGTTGACCATTTGTCTCCTTCTCCAAGCATGTTTTGGCCTTTAGGGTGTTTGCTTTGCACCCAAAGACCAGCTGGGAGGCTGGAAAGTGAAGCAGTGTGAAGCGGCAAAAGTGTCAGGGACACGGCGAGAAGCAGCTGCGTAAGTGTTGGCCATTTTGGTGGGACTGTGTGTTCCAGGCATAGTTGCCAGACCATCTTGAGCCGCATAGTGGCACTGGAGCAGTAACGGGGTGGGGGGAAGACTGGTGGGACAAAGTGCAGTAGGCCTGCAGCTGCTTTTCAGGCCGAGGTTCTCAGCAGACTTTCTGCCCTTGAGGGGCCTTCTGCTTCAACAGGCGCTGAGAAGGCTGACAACCAAAACACAGAAGGCACAGCGGGCGGCATTGAGCCCTCAGGAGTTGATCCAGGCTGGATGGCTGATACTGAACCTGTGGTGGTAGCCGTGGACCCGGTGGTTGATGGTGCGTCTTCTCTTATGCAGCAGGGTAGTGGATGGCCATGGGGACCCTGGAGTCAGGCCTCTGTCCCAGCATCCTCATCTCTGATGCTATCATCAGGCATGCAGCAAAGCACCATGCAAAGTCAAACCGTTTATGGGGTGGTGCCGGCTTGGAGTAATCAGTCATGCTGTGGTCAGTATGCTACTGCTGACCCAGGTACACTGGCACAGATAGGCACGGCTAGTTGGCAGGGTTTTGATGGTCAGTTGCTGCCCGGCCCATCCTCAGCTTGGTCCAGTTACGCTCCCTCTTGGTGCCCCACTTTTGCAATGACCCCTTATGGCTTGGTTCCATATCGGGCCCTTCCTTTTGGGGACACAGCCCTACCCTTGTGTGATCATCTTACTCAAGCTACTAGGGACAAGATTTTAAAAGGAGAATTTGTCAACGTCTTCTCCCTTCTCTACAGGGAACTGGAGAAGAAAGACAAAGAAGACCTCGATGATAGGGACAAGGAGCGGCTGAAATGGCGCTGGGTCGATCGTACCTGGGCCAATTGGCTCCCTGGGTTCCTGATTTATGCAGGAGTAATTGTTAGAGCGCAGCCCTGGAGGGCTGCACCCCTTTTCCAATACCTGGACATAATATACAAAGAGTAAACAGGCTTCGTCGGTGCTGCATGGATGCAGTACAAAGAAGAATTTCGTATGAGGGCTGCAATGAACCCTGCTTTGCCAGATTCTCCAGCAGCTTTGGCTGCAGGTGATGGCCCCTACAAAGGCTAATCTTTCTGACCGCTCTGACAGTGGCCATTTAGTCCAGCGGTCCACCGCTAGTACCTGCGGGTTTGTGGGTCAGCTGGTTCAAGCACGGCTATTGTGCTGGGACTTCGCTTATCAGGGAACGTGCTCAAGGAAACCATGCAGGTTCAAGCATGAATGCCCAATGCATGGGGGCTCCCACTCCTTCAACTTCTGCCCTAGGTGCTATAGAGGAGGCTGGGGCAAAGGGGGGGTGGGGCTGGAGGTAACTCCCAGCAGCACGCTAGTAAAGGGTCCCAGCCCAATAAAGCTGAAGGAACTTGAGTGCCTCTTGGATAGTTACCCTAAGCGGGAAGATGCTTTGTTTTTGTTCAATGGGTTTCGGTTTGGTTTTAGGATCCCTTTCCAGGGGCCCAGGGGTCCTTTTATGGTAGCCAATCTTCGATCAGTGGCTGGTATGGAAGGGATCGTTAGGGAAAAGATTGCCAAGGAGTGTGCCGAGGCTTGGGTGTTGGGCCCCTTTGCGGCCCCACCAGAATTGCGTTTGCGGGTCTCCCCCTTGGGTGTGGTGCCAAAAAAGGCAATGGGCGAGTTCCGGCTGATACACCACCTTTCTCAACCCCAGAGGTGAATCAATTAACGATGCTATCCCTGACCGCCTTTGCTTTGTGAGGTACACGTCCTTTGATTAGGCAGTCAAGGTTGTCAGGTGTTGCGGACAGGGTGCTGAGATGGCCAAATGCGACATTAAGTCAGCATTTCACCTTCTCCCGGTTCATTCAGAGGATTTTGAGCTGTTGGGTTTCTCTTTTGAAGGCCGTTTCTACTTGGACAGAGCATTACCCATGGGGTCCTCGATCTCTTGTGCGGTCTTTGAACGCTTCGGCTCCTTCCTTGAATGGGCATTGGGTCACCGGCTTCACTGATGGGACACCTTTCATTATCTGGACGATTACCTTTTCGTGGGGCCTTCTGGAACTGGCCAATGTGCCCGGCTCTGGGAGGGCTTCATTAACCTAGCAGCACAATTGGGGGGTCCCCTTGACCCACAAAAAAACTGAGGGCCCTACCACTGCCCTCACTTTTCTGGACATTGAACTGGACACTGTCCATCAAACCTCCAGACAGCCACTGGAAAAGCTAGCTGACCTCAGGGCACGGCTTGCCTTTTTTAAAGAGCGGCATAGAATATCTCTGACTGAGTTACAGCAGCTTGTTGGCCACTTAAACTTTACTTGTATAGCTGTGGCTCCTGGATGGGCTTTCTTAAGGCGTCTCTGCAATGCTTTGTCTTGCCTACAGATGGAGTGATTTCATCAGCTTGCCCCAGAGGCTGACCTGCTGCCCGCCCCAATGCCACAGGAACTGTGGCAGCTTGGAAGGTTGAAGCCTACAGGGCCATCCAGCTAGCCATTGCCCCCAGCACACAGAGGTCCTATGATCGTGCGGTGAGGCAGTTTGCGGGGTTTAGGAATGAACAGGGTCTGTGACAAGTATGGCTAATCCAGGTCGATCACCTTATGCAGTTTTGCGTTCAACTGAGGGCGAGGGGCTTATCGGTAAAGTCAATTAGGGGACAGCTGGTGGTGCTAGCATTTGCCAGCAAAGCCTGCGGGTTTGTGGAAACCACTGGGGATTTCCACCTTAGGAAGATGTTACAGGGTTGGTCCCAGGAGGCAGCCAGACCAAGGGATGATAGGGAGCCTATGACTCCAGACGTCCTGAGTGGCCTTAGTGTGGTATGGGGTTCAGTGTGCTGCTCTGGTTACGAGTTGGCTCTATTTCATGCAGCTGCGCTGACAGCTTTTTGGGGGGCTCTTAGGATAAGTGAATTGGTGGCCCACTCCATTAAGGATGAGTCTGGGAGGGCTTTAATGACCTTGGACCTAAGGTTTGTGGGGGATAATGTTACTTTAAAGATTCGGCGTTCCAAGGTGGATCAGTTACAGCGGGGGTCTGTTATTCAGCTGGGTCCTTATGTGGACATAGAGTTATGCCCAGTCTCGGCTCTGAAGCAATATATGGCTCTCCAGGGGGACAACAGGAGGTTATTGTTTCATCACATTGACGGAGCCCCTTTGACTAAGTACCAGTTCTGGACAAATACTGGACAGGCTCTGACAAAATTGGGTCTGCAGAATGTTAAATTTGGCACCCATTCCTTTTGGATTGGGGCAGCCTCGACAGCTGTGGCTATGGATTACCCTAGTCAGGTTATCCAGTGGGTGGGCCAGTGGAGGTCCAAGGCTTATCGGTCATACATTCACCCACTGGGCGCTGGGAACCTCAACTGACTTGTTTTTTCTTTAGATGCTGTGTTTTGCTGTGGAAGGCTGCAGATCCTTATATGGGGACACTGCATGGTTTTTTGGGCAGCCCACCAAATGAAGAGGACGTTGATCAGGTCCCAGCTTGGGTTAAGTGAGTGGGCCACAGTTGAGTGGCAGGGCTGCCGGGGCCTAAGGTGGCCAGGGCCGCTGCCTTTGCTATTTGAGGGGAGGATTGGTCTTCCACCTGTCATATTGGTCATTCACCTGGGAGGTAATGACCTTGGGCTTGTAAAGGGTAAGGCCCTTATTTTGCAGGTGCAGGCTGACTTGCAGTGGATTAGCAAGCAGTGGCCTGGCATCTTACTCATTTGGTCAGAGATACTCCAGCGCAGGGTGTGGCATGAAGCTTTGGACCCCAAAGGGGTAGAAGGGGCTAGGTGTAGGGCCAATAGGGCCCTTCAGTTAGCTTTGGGAAACAGGTTGGGCATTTATCTTCCCCATCCCAGGATTAAGGCCCATTTGGCTGACCTCTACCGAGGCGATGGGGTCCACCTTTTGGTGGCAGGCAACAATGTATTTTTAGATGACCTGAGGCAAGGGCTGCATCTTACATTAAGTCACATGTGGGGCGTGAACACCTAAGCAGAGGCTCGGCCTTAGCGTTGGCAGGATTTAATTGGGGGATGTTAGTGGGACAGTGACTACCCTTAGCACATCCCCATTGGTGGGGATATTAGGGGCCTGTCAGGATTGGCTGGCATGCTTTATGGCGGCCAGTTGAGAGGGCAGGCTGCCTGGTGGGATCCCCTGGACAAGTCCTTCCCTCATGCTCCACAGCGGGGGTGCTTGGAGCTTTAAGGGGAAAACCGTCCACCAGGCTGGCCAGTTCCCAGCCATGCATTTGGACGGCTCGCATCCGTGGCTGCGGGTCTTGCCCAGACAGGTCAAGGCGGGGTCCAGGGAAGTGACCCCAGGGCTTGACTTGTACCACTGGTTAGGCCCTTGCCAGGTTTTAGTTGTTGTAGTTCATGTTGCTGCCAAAATAAAAAGTGGCCCTTTGTTACCCAAGCCTTGTGTCTGCCTCTTTATTCTGACGGGGGGGGGGCAATCCATAGCTAATTTATTTCTGACAGTTCTCTGGTTACGAGGCAGCTCTACAAATCCAAATCTAACATCACAGATGAACTCTAAAGGCAAGAAACATTGACCAAACTACTCACTGCCTCTCTGCACCCTTGATATCCAACTTAGACAGAAAGGGTAAACAAAAGGCCAGCATGCGTATGTAGGTTCTTTTTACAAAACATCGTCTCATGAAAAAAGACCCTTTGGTTCATTGGGGAAAGGGGTTAGAAAAACAAGGCAACTAACATCTGGCTCTGAAGAAACCTCTTCAGGAACACCATTCTCCTCTTTCCAAAAAAAGTTTCAAAACCACTGTGGGAATTTGTGGGTGCGTCTGTCTATGCGATATGTGCTAACCAATGGTAAAAGGGGACAGTTGCAGCCTCTGAGCCAAGCTACAAGTGACGAATGACACTTGCCTGGCAAGTGAACAGACTCACGTGTATTCCTCCCTGTTCACTTGCCATTCACTTGATCAAGTGGAGCGCAAGTGAATGGCAAGTGCACAGGGAGGAATACACGTGAGTCTGTTCACTTGCCAGGCAAGTGTCATTCATCACTTGTAGCTTGGCTGTCTGTCTCCTTGCCGTGTTTATCAACTGCATTTATCTAGCCCACATGATGTAGGGGGGGGGGAGGTTCTGGGCCACTCAGATGCTCCTCCCCTTCCACACAGGATTTGTTAACGTCTGACGGATTGTGCAAGAAGTGTGCAGCCGTTTTAATGGATAACTTTACTGACTGATGTTTTAATTTATGCGACCATGTTTTCATTGTATTTATTTATATTACTGTGATCCTCTCTGAGCCTGCTTGGGGGGAGAGCGGAGTATAAATTTAATTGATTAAATAACTAGACAGACAGACAGACAGACAGACAGACAGACAGACAGACAGACAGACAGATAGATAGATAGATAGATAGATAGATAGATAGATAGATAGATAGATAGATAGATGATAGATAGATAGATAGATAGATAGATAGATAGATAGATAGATAGATAGATAGATAGATAGACTTGCCGCAGGCCTTTCTGTCACCTTTTTAAAGGCACCATGGCAAATCAGTGAGGTCACGCGGGCTCTCATCTCTCATGTGCTCCTCCTCACAAGAGGCTGGCGGGACTGCTTTGTTCATGGTTGGGCACTAGCCTTGCCGACTTTGTTGACACCAGAAGCCTGTGTTGCTCCTAGAAAAATGGGATTGGCTTTTTTGGAATCTGAAGAGTGGTTCCAGGTTAAGGCCGTTTCAATACGGCGATGCGGAAGGTCGACATGCTGCCTGCTGATTATGCAACAGGACTAGTTAAGCCTTCAGTTGACCTTGAGGGAGAGTTAGTTTGAAATGAGGCTCCATCTAGCGCTCTTCAGTTTCCACTTGGATTTATTTATTCATTTCTTTAGAACCACTTTATTTGGGTTCGTTCAGTCAAGATTTTGAACAATTCTTGTCTTATATATGTTTGTAAAAGATTGTGTTACTGTTTGGTATAATAATCGCTTGTATAATTTGTGCCTCTGATGTATGTATGATTATAGTTTTGCTATATATTATAAAAGTCTTTATGTCACTGTTTTGGACTATTCTATAAGAATTTCTGGACATATAAGCTAATTATTTAATAGTAATTTTCCACAGTGTTTTTTAAAAATTATTTTTGCCTTATTGAGTTTACTCACTATGGTCCCTTATTATACTTTAATCTCAGCACTGTCCTTGGACAGGCTGCCAAGAGGTGCCAACGATAAGATGGAATGCCAGCAGTTGGGCTTTCAAGGGCTCTCTATGGCAGCAACCTTTCTTTAGCCCCCAAACACCCCCACATGAAGTTAGGAGTCCCCTCACCACAAACACGAACCTCCTCACTTCTATTTCGGCCACTTCCTTACTGGTGTGCAATAACCCTGCATACCATCTTACTTTTACCTCCAGTCTGTTTTTATGCTACATAGGAGTGTTGCTGTTCAAGAGCATAAATTTACACCGAATCAATAGTTGATTCGGTGCTGTAGCACAGGACCCCTGTTTTATTTTACCATTTCTAATTGATCCTGGAAGATAAAAAAAGCTGTTCACTTCTTGTGGTTAAGATTGTATGCCTCATCTAACTCTAGTAATGGTGAAATACTCAACCTCCTCCTTTTATACACAGGAACTTGTTTCTTTGGCATATGAAGCTAGCCAGGCTTTTTTGTGATGTTACTCACCGGTAAAGAGTACTGGAACTTTTTCGAGGACCTCTCGAAAGCCCTTAAGGAAGACAGCCAGTTTGGTGTAGCGGTTAAGAGCGGCAGGACTCTAATCTAGAGAGTTGAGTTTGAATCCCCACTCCTCCGCTTGAAGCCAGCTGGGTGACCTTGGGTCAGTCCCAGCTCTCTCAGAGCTCTCTCAGCCCTACCCCCCTCACAGGGTGATTGTCATGAGGATAATAATAACATACTTTGTAAACCACTCTGAGTAGGCATTAAGTTGTCCTGAAGGGTGGTATATAAATTGAATGTTGTTATTATGAATGTGTGGAAATCAGTATGACCTTATGTATGAGTACTGGCACTTTTTCTTTTTCTTTTTAAAGAGAAGCACTGTTACCTAGTAAACAGGCCTGTTTAACTGGTTAATAGTGCCTGATATAGTTGCATGTTTCTGGGGTAGGAGTCTTGAGTTCTGGAATGACAACTGATCTCCGGACTAGAGAGTTCTGTTCCCCTGGAGATAACGGCTGCTTTGGAGGACAGACTCTTAGTATTATATCCCACTGAGGTGTCTCCCCTCCTCGAATACTGCCTCCCCAATCTTCAAGCCCCAACCTCCAACCCTAGATCCAGCATGGCTGAGGAATAAATCATATTTGAGCTGAACTAGACAGGGGTTGAACTCGCATCCCTGCCTTTCTACTGGTTGCTCTAGCTTGCAATATTCTTCCTTATTCACATAACAGAAATATTTGTATTTATGGATTCAAATGAAATGGAGATGTTACAGGCTGTTTCGTTTAATGAAGCAAATGTGAAGAAAGTAGAGTTACCAGGTCCCTATACCCTCCCAGCGGAGGGGAGGGACCAGGCACTTGCCTTGTGCCAACGACAAAGTCTTCGGGAAGTGACATCATCGCGCAAGCCCCGGGAGTGCTCCTGCGCTCTGTGTGGGGCCCATTTAGCTGGTTTGGAGCCCAAATCGACCGCAAACAAAGTGCAGGAAGGGATGTAACTGTGCCTGTTGGGAGTGTGCGAGCGGCATGCGTTCCTGAGGTGCCTGCTGGTGGCGGGCAACTGCTGGGAGCTTGCAACCTTCCGCTGACCACTGGCGGGTCGGTGGGCAAGGTGGCAAACCCCTGGGAGTTCTCTCGCCACCAGCAGGCACCCGGGAACCCTATTCTAACTAACAACAACAACGACAAAGTTTATTAGCCAGAGGCCATCACATTCTCAATATCAATTAAAACTTACATGATTGCACATCAGCGAGACACACATCATTTCAAAATAAATATTTAAAAGGTACATATTTCACCAGTTACCACCTTTAGAAATGTACTTATAAAATTAATCAGTCCTAAAAGCGTATTTGGCAACAATATAAACTTAAAGTATCCAGGCAATCATTAAAATTGTAGGCTACTAAAATTTACATAATATAAATACCTAAAATTCAAATCACCTTATATTATCAAATTATAATAATACTTATCTAGGATTCTGCGCAGTAGGATTTCCTCCTACTAATGGCCATTCAGCCATATTTTGCCACTTTGAGTGTCGTTTCCCTATTCCTGTCTGCTAACATGATTCTAATATAGTTTTTTCTCTCTTTCCCTGGAAGACCATCAATTATAGGTTTGATATATATTTCCCTAATATGATAATATATTTTACACTCAAAGAAGACATGTAATAGGGACTCGACACTCCCATCTCCACATGGGCACAAACATTTTTCATAAGGTGTCTTCTTATATTTGCCTTCCAGGACAGCAGAGGGTAAGACTTAGTGGAGCTCCATATAACATCTGCGTGAGAGACTTGCACGAAAATAATCTAATGGCCGCTTCCACACTGCAGCCCCCTCTGGACCAATAAAATTTTTGTATCACCCCAGCACTCTTTTGTGCATTAGAGGGAACATATTTTATATGCGTATTTTCCTTCCCATTCTCCTGTATAATCATACCTAGATATTTATAACAGTGCACCTGTTCTATGCAGGTCTCGTTTAGATACCATGAATAGCTCCTAGGTCTCTTTGCAAAGGCATATTCTAACTATTACACCACGCTGGCTCTTTTCAGTCCCCATGACTAGTAGCCGTTGATGGATTTCTCCTCCATGAATCTCTAACTATCCCGACCTACAGTCATGGAGGTCTACTGTGCTGAGTTCAGGGTCTTGGTTACTACATGCAAAGCTCTTCACGGACTTTGTCCAGCATACCTATGGGACCGCTGCCCTCCCTATGTCCCTCCACGGCAGCTTCACTCATCTGAACAGGGTCTACCTGTTCAGATGAGCATCCTACCACTAATTTTGTTAGTCTTATAGGTGCTACTGGACAGTTGCTCTTTTCTAAGAGTAGGAAGGGAAATTTGTAAACTATTTGTTTAATAACATTTAGAAAAGAGTAGGAAGGGGGGGCATGTAGGTCTGTATCTGTGGATTGACCTTTGTTCAAAATCTTCACTCACCACAAAATCTCATGGGTGACCTCGAGTCACACTCTCTCAGCCTACCTCACAGGACTGTTGTGAGGATAAAATGAGAACAGGAGAAGCATGGACCTCATTGGGTGGCTTTGGGCCAGTCACACATTTGTGCTCTCTCTGTGTCTTGCTTTATTCGAAGGGCAAATAATAAAAATCCACTAAATGAATGTTCCTGTGCATGATGAAAACCGAGCTGGTATAGTGGTTAGAGTGTCAGGAGACCTGGGTTCAAATCCCCACTCTGCCAAGGAAGCTCACGGGGTGACCTTGGGCCATACCATGAGGGTTGCTAACTCTGGGTTGGGGAATTCCTGGAGATCTGGGGGAGGAGCCTGGGGTGGGCAGGATTTGGGGAGGGGAGGGCCTCAGTGGGCTCCACTGCCATTCGAGAGGCCAAAGCCACCCTGAGGCACACCTTCTCAGCCTAACTTCCCTCACAAGGTGGTTGTGTGGATAAAATGGAGAAGCGGAGAATGATGTGAGCTGCTATAAACAATGTCCATAAATATATAAAAAGAAATGTTTGGGGAGAAAAGTAGAAATAAACTTCCTTTTTTTACTTGAGAAGAAACCTGATTAAAAAACTCTTTTTGAGAGAGAGAGAGAGAGAGAGAGAGAGAGAGAGAGAGAGAGAGAGAGAGAGAGAATGTGAGTGTGTTATGGGGGGGGATGGTTAGAGGGAATTCATGCAGGTGGAAGGAGGAACCAGACAGACACACCCTGGTGAACCTGCCAGGCAATTCATAACATCCGGCCTGGTCTACTTTGGAATAAAGCCAGGGAAGACAAACAGCGGAAGAGCGTTCCTGCGTCTCTCCCGGCATCGCCTCCCTTTCCAAATCCGACCAGGCTTTCCTGGCAGGTTTGGTGCCTCCAGAGTTACCACCAGCTGCTGCTCCAAGTCCAGCTCCTTCAGGGGGGCTGAGTGGGGGGTGATCGTGGTGGTCCCAGAGCCCCCTGTGGCTCTCCTCTGGCCAAGGCTGGCAATGTCAGTGTGGAGGGGAACCCTTTCAAGGCAGTTTCAGCCACAGAAGCAGTGAGCAAACTGGCACTTGACAGAGCAAAGAACGAAAGAAATCTAGAGGCCCCACCCTGGCCATCCCTCTAGAGCAGCGGCAGGTGGTGACACTTCAGAAATTACCCCAAATATGAATAAAAATAAAACATCCCTTGACGTTTTTTCTAGAAAGTCACTCTTGCTTGCGGTAGGAAGCTTCACCAGTTGAATTTCTGTCTCCTGCGCAGCTAGCCAAGGCAAGAAAAGGGGGAGATGTGAAAGGCAGATGGGAGCTTCTAAAAACAAGATGGGTTGTTGTGGATACTCAACAGTGTCCTTTGCACATGCTCAGAGGAAACCTCTGCCTAGGTTTCTGAGATTGCATGAGGACCCCCTCCTCCTGTTTAGGATGCAAACAGGAGTGGATGGAGAGAAAGAGCACAATATGGGGGCAGCTGGACCACTTCTGAACTTGAGCTGGGGAAAAGGAAAGCCACAGGAACGGAGCCTCGGACAGTGTCTCTACTCGAGACACCAGGGTACATGTTCATCAAATGCCAGGAGATGCAATGTTAGCTGGGAAGCATAGTTTTAAAAGACAGAGATTGTGGAGACCACTTCTCAAACCCCTCCACTGCCTCTGGGGTACTGGACTGTCTCCCTTTCTGGAGCCTTTGCCCTGCCACCGTTGCTGCTTAAACCTTTGAATTAACGGAGCCTCGGCAGGGCAAAGGCTCTGGAAGGCGAGACAGTGCGGCACACCAGAGGCGGCAGAGGCATGTGAGAGAATCCGTCCCCTCTGAAGCGATCTATGCCAGCTCTGTCTTTTAAAACTACCCTTCCTAGCTCCAGTGTCAAAAGTCTTGCAAAGAAAAACTCTGAGTATGTACAGAGTGTGGGAAAAGACAGATCTAAACTGATAGTGGTGGATCCTCTGTTAATTTTTTTTTAACAGAACGTCCTGAAATCCAACATAAAATCCCATATCACGGCCAGGTACTCAGACTGAACCATAAAAAACATGGCACTGCAGTAGTTCAAAAACTTAGATCCCGTGCATGGATCCTCATGAATTCATTTGATTTTTTCACTGAAACCCAACCAAACCGGCATGATTCTGGAGCTCATATTGTGGCCAGCAGGAAGCATCATGAAATAGCACAGATCTGCCATGGCACAAAATCATGGATCTACGGTGTCGATCTTTATAGATTGTCAGGATTTTTAGATGGGATCGTGCAAAATTCACCAAGAAATCACATCATGTCCATATCTACAAACTCTATCAGAAAAATGATGCATTTTGTGGCACTGCCATAGTAAAAATAAAAATTCTTCAAATGAGCGGATCCTCATGGGTTGTAGGGAGTTTTATATGCTGCATTTGAAGGTATTCACTCTTTTTTTTTAAGGGCCCTTACAGATCCATGCAGGCCTGTCTTTAACTCCCCCTCCCTTTACTTGGCCCTTCCCGATCCTTCCCGATCCTTCCCGGGCTTGGCCTGACGGAGCCCCGCCCCCCACCCGGCCCCAGTGGAATCCCTGCCTGGAATGCCTGAGGTGAGTCACAAACCCGAAAGGTTCTGTGGTGACATCGCTGCTGGAGCGGCAGTTGAAGTCAGCCTCATTGCCTGTGTGGCTTTGAGTGATGGAGGAGGTACTGATGCCTGGCTCTGGCTCCCCCAGGACTGGGCTGGGGTGGGTGGGTGAGGCTGAGGTTGGGGGGTGGAAGGAAAGGATGGGTGTAAAGCAGGGGCATAAGAAGGACGCTCTGGGGGCCACCCGCAGCCTCCTTTTCACCTGGCTCTGCTGCTGCCATTCCCCAGACACCCCCCCCCAGTCTCATTCCCCCCCTCCCTCCTGGGTTTTTGTCTCAGCCTGGACTTTAAGCACGTGTCTCCCACACCCCACAAGGAGCCTCCTTTCACTGGCCCCCGTCTTCCAAATGGGTAGGCCCTGCTCGATTTGGGGGCACTGTGGAGAGAACATGGGGCAGACCCGGCCCATCCTGGCTCAGCCCACCCCATCATTTCGGAATGTGGCTCTCGGAACAAAATGCTGGCATGCCCCCTGAGCTGCAGGGACCCTGGGGAAGCTCCGGGCGATCTAGAATACAAGGAAGAGGCGGGGCATTTTCATGGGGGCGGGACAGGGTGGCTAGGAATAAAGAGGCAACCCCCAGTGCTGTTGAGGGATGGCCTCTCCTGTGCCAAGCCCAAACGCTGCAGGCATGGTGGGCATTTGCCCGTCGTGGGGCACCTCATTTCCATCCTATTTGTCCCCATGCCTGATGGCTGAGCTCAGCCCCTCTGAAAGTCATGCTGAGTCTTTGATCTATCTCCCTGCAGGTGGGTAAGCGAAGAATGGCGTGGTGGCAAAGAGTGTGGAAGTGGCTAGCGTGCAAAAAAAAGAACAGAGTGGCGGCAGGTATGTGTTGTGGACATGCCAGGCAGTGCCTTCTGCTTGCCCTCAGAGCCTTACACTTTCTGCAGGTTGACAACTAAGTACTGATGCTCTTGAATCGAGATCCCGAGATCCCTGACGGCGTTCATGTTCCATTTAATTTGAAATCTCTCTGCTATTTTCCTCCCCTTAACTGATGAATCCAAACTTTTCACAATATCACGAAGTTTAAGGCATTGGAAAACCACATTGAATGGTTTCAGTATCTCCAAATAAGTAATTTAATATGTTCATTGCAAAGAAAGGGTGTTTTTAAAAGACAATTAACATTTTTGAGTGAATATTGAAGGATTCAAAGAGTATTGTTAAAGGTTGGTTATCGAAGCTATATAAACATTTGGTGGAAATATTCTATTCCCCGTTACCAAGATATGTCACAAGTTGGCAAAGGGACGGAGTAAAAGAGCTAACCGAACCAGACGGGGAGAAAATTTGGGCTCAAACCTTCAAATACATTGAAAATTTTGTGTATTAAATATCAATATTATAAAATGTTTTCAAATTGGTATTTGACCCCATCTACGCTTAAATCGATATTTGAAACTGCTAGCCCGTATTGTTGGAGGAAAGGTAGACTGAGAGGAATGGGTGGGAATGCCTGATTATGCAAGTCTTTGGGCAGGGTTATAAAGATTGTTAATAGATCCAGCGGAGTTAGCCGTGTTAGTCTGTAGTAGCAAAGTCAAAAAGAGTCCAGTAGCACCTTTAAGACTAACCAATTTTATTGTAGCATAAGCTTTCGAGAATCACAGTTCTCTTCGTCAGATGCATGGAGGGCAAAAAGAGAAACTGGTCAGATATAGAGGAGGAGAGGAGTGGGTGGGGTAGATGCAAACATCTCCTTCTGATATGCAGATGCAAACAGCTCCTTCTGATGTGGAGATCAGTTTGCTTCTGTAAAGGTTCAGAGGACTTAGCTGTGTTAGTCTGTAGTAGCAAAATCAAAAAGAGTCCAGCAGCACCACCGAGACCATCCTATTCCACTGCAGCACAAGCCTTCGAGAACCACAGCTCTCCCCGCCAGATGCATCTGACAAAGAGAACTGTGATCCCCGAAAGCCCACGCCAGGTGCCACTGGACTCCCCCTGACCCCGCCTCTGTAAAGGAAATCAGTTACCTGTGATAATGAGATAACCATTCATAGTCCCTATTCAGTCCCAGCTTGACAGAGTCAAATTTGCATATGAATTCCAGTTCAGCAGCCTCCCGTTGGATTTTGTTTTTGAAAGGTTTCTGTTGAACTACAGCGACCTTTAAGTCCTTGATGGAATGTCCTGGTAGACGGAAGTGTTCTCCCACTGGTTTCTGGACGTTGCCATTTCTAATGTCAGATTTGTGTCCATTTATTCTTTTGCACAGAGGTTGGCTGGTTTGTCCAATGTACAGAGCAGAAGGACATGGTTGGCACATGAGGGCATATATCAGATTGGAGGATGAGCAGCTGTAAGAGCCAGAGACAGTGTAGTTGATGCCATTGGGTCCTGTAATTGTATTCCCTGGGTAGATATAGGGGCAGAGCTGGCATCTGGGTCTGTTGCAGGGCCTGGTGCCTGTGCTGGTGACTCTGCTGGCCGATTCATGATTGTAAGTGAGAAGTTGTTTAAGGTTGGGGGGCTGCCTGTAGGCAAGGAAAGGTCTTCCACCCAGGGCTTCTGAGAGAGAGGTATCATTTTCCAGGATGGGTTGTAGCTCACTGATGATACGTTGGATGGGTTTGAGCTGGGAGCTATAGGTGACAACCAGTGGTGTTCTGTTGTTAGTTCCTTTAAGTTTGTCCTGGAGCAGGCTGTTTCTGGGTACTAGTCTGGCCCTGTTGATTTGTTCCCTCACTTCATTTGGTGGGTACTGTAGCCCCAAAAATGCTTGTTGTAAAATTGTTAAGGTTTCTTTTCCTTATAATGTTAAAGTGATGTTATTTGATATTTGGAATGATTGTAGGTTGACAAAAGAATATATATAACTTTGATTTCAATATTGTTGGCAGCTGCAAGGTATAATATTAATAGCTAAACACTGAAAATCGGAGACACCACCTACAAAGATGCAATGGTACAATAAAATATGGGAGATGTATGTAATGAGTAGAATGACCTTTTTTGAGGAAAATGTCCTAAATATGTGGAAAGCTAGTCATGAAGAGGGGTGGAATATGGCATGAGAATATCTCAAGTGTAATGATATTATCCCAGATAGGAAGGATTATGATGTTTTTTTGAATTAATTGAATTTAAAAATTTGTTACTTCCCCCTGGGTTTTAATTTTTTAATTTTAAGTTTTTAAGATATTATGGGGATTGGAGTATTGTACATTTTGTGTGTTTTGTTTTGGTTAATTAATAAAAGTATTTTTTTTTAAAAAAAAACCTTTTCATAATATCTACTTTCCATCAATAAAAAACACAAGATCGTTCACAACAGTGAAGATAAGCAGTGATACCAGAATATGTCCGTTCTGCTTCTGTTAGAATTTGCTGCTTAAAATAGACAAACAGCTTTTGAGCTTCTTAACTGAATAAACAACTAACTGACTAGCTGTTCATTTTTGAGAAAAACATTCAACTTCAGTACCCCACACATCAAATATTAGGACTGATTTCCATGATACAATGTCCCCATATCAAAAGATATACTTCTTGGTTTAAAAACTGAGTGATGCATTTCTCAAAAAAGTTTTTTTTAAAAAAAATCTTGAATTGGCTAAGTTACGGCTCCTTAAATCCGGTGTTCAGTGCAAAAGTTCGGTTTCCTCCTTTCTAATGGATGGTTCCAAATGAAAATGGTTCCATACCTTGGGGGGTTGTTCAGCTGCTTAAGCATTTTGGGTGAATGTGGCCGGGCTTCCTCACTTCTGGTGAAGAGGGCAGAGAACTTTTTCTCCAGCCGGCGAGACCAAGGCTTTTCCTGAATAATATTTGTCCCTTGAAGCTCATCAGGTGACCTTGGGCCTGTCATTCTCAGCCCACCTTACAGGCCTGTTGTAGGGACAAAATGGAGGAGGGAAGAACCCTGAGTGTCCCCTGAGGACCTTGGGGGAAGGGCAGCCGAAAAATGCATCAATGTGGGCACAAAAACAACACTCTGCCCTGCCAGCAGAAGCCAGTGGCCTGGGAAAAGGCACGAGCAGCCGCCACAGGCCCCCCTCCCGCCCCACTGGCTCCCACGTTTCCTGCCCCCCTGCTGCTCCTCCCTGTTGGTCTGAACATTGAGCCTGGCCCTCAAAAGCCCCCCTCCCCGTCCGGAAGCCCTGTTCTTTCCCCCTGTCACCCAGCAGTGCTAGAGCTTGACTCAGTAAAGAAACGGAAAACTTTTTCAAGAGTTGGGAGTGGAGGGATGGCAGCTCATTAAGGGAGTGCTCCTCGGAGACACGATTCGGGACAAAAGCCAGATTTTTGCTGATCTGGCTAAATCCACTTTTCCCAGACAAAACTGATCGTCCAGGATCCAATCTGGGAACCCAGATCCCGGAATAAATCTGGGTAATTTTAGGAAACGTGGCTTCAGCCTGTGGCTTGCTCCTTCCTTGGCTTCTTTCCAAGAGGGGAGGGGGAGGAGAGAGGGGGAGTGAATGGCCAATCCGTGCAGGGTCTCTCCGTGTCTGCCTGGCTCCTGTGAGTGACACCGGTTCAGTTGGGCTCAGTCGCAAGAAGGTCCCTGGCTTCAGTTTGGTTTGGGTGGAATTCTCTGTGGTGACAAGATTCTCGGGTTTGATGGTGGCCCCCTTGATTTGTTGGTTCTGTTGGGCTTCTTCTTGCATTGGGGAGCGTGCCCTTGGCCAGCAGCAGCCTTGCCCCGGTGTGTTTCTGCCTCAAAGCCTGCTTAGAAATGGTTCCCCCGCAGAAAACAAGGGAGAGCAGCTGGGGGGGGGCTCCTTCTTCAGGGACCTATAGAATTGGTCCCAGAGATCCAGTCTTCCTGAAACTCGGATGATATTTAGAAGACAGTGAAGAGTAGGCTCCCAAAATTTTGGTAGCTTTTTCTTGAAAAATGATGCCCCCCAATATCCTCCCAGATAGTTATTATTAATAATGGAGCGTGACTGTGAGCACTTCCTTCAGGGGCCCATAGAGTTAGAATCTGTGGGTCCAATCTTCCTGATACTTGCGGGGGGGGGGGCTTAGAGGACAGTCAGGAGTAGCTTCCTTGAAAATTTGGTGGCATTTTCTTGAAAAATGAGCCCCCCCCCCGGCCAGGCCCCAGATATGCCCAGATAGTTTTTTTCCCATAAGGAATAATGGCCAAATAAATCTGGGATTCTCTGATCTGTCTTAAATAGATCAGAAAATCTTTCCTGGGTTTCAGAAATCCCCGATTTCTTTGAGATCCCTGAAAACCAATTCCAGATGTCTCAGACTTTGTTTTGTGTATAAATATTTTTATTTTTAAAAAACATGACGGGATACAGAAAAGGGAAAAGGGAACAAAAGTTAAAAAGAAAAAATTAAAGATATACATTATAAGGACTCTCAAAATAATACAATGACTGTATAATATTTAAAATATAGTTTTCAGGTATACAACACAAACAAAACTCAGGCATATGTTCTCTGTTCATCCTAAAGAACATCATTGTTAAACCAACCAATGATTAATAAACTATATAATCGGGTTAGCTTAAATGGAATAAAAAAATAACTAATGATTCTAAACTAACAACGAATCCCGTTGTGGGGAAAAATACAGCAGAATCTAGAAAGGGGCGGGTGGGTGGGCAGGCGGGCATTGCCTCCTCCTCAGTGACTGATCCAGGCCAGACGAAGGGGTGGCCAGGTGTTGCCTCCTGCTCCACACCTGATCCTATCTGGGTGAAGAGGGAGCGGGCATTGCCTCCGGCTCCGTGCCTGATTCTGGCCGAGTGAAAGGAGACAGGCATCTGCTCCTGATGCCAAGCGGGTAAAGGCTGGTGGTGGGAATTAACACACCCTCCACTCCTGATCCCGACTGGGTGAAGGCAAGGGGTGGGCATTGCCACCTGCCATGCTCCTGATCCCAGCTGGGTGAAGGGGGAAGGCATTGCTACCTGTTCCACTCCTAATACACATGGGTTAAGGTGAGGGGTGGGCATTGCCACCTGCTCCGCTCCTGATCCCAGCTGTGTGAACTTGGGAGTTGGGCATTGCCACCTGCTCCACTCCTAATACCCATGGGTTAAGGCGAGGGGTGGGCATTGCCACCTGCTCCACTCCTGATTCCAGCAAGCGCTCAGGTTGGATAGGCTGCCTCGCCTGGGCTTCCCGCTGTGGCAGCATCCTCTGGTGGTACACCAAGGTAGGAAGTGAGTTGTCTAGAACACACTTACTCTTTTTTATAGTAGGGTACGATAGAATAACTCTATAGCTTTTATACATCACATTCAAATTATAACACAACCATTCTCCAGAATGTTTCGTCTCTCCCTTATTATTAAGACAACTACTGGATGTTTGTAAAAATAGAGAATTTTATATTGCTAGTTGCTGGGAAAGAAGAGGAGACACTCTTTTTTGTTTGGCACCACTTTTCGATTTCCCAGCATGCAACTTGAACTCGAGTAGAGCTTCAGTTGCCAGTCTTATTTAACTCAGAGAGTAAAAGAATATTCTGGTACTTTAAATGATTATATGAGTTTTCCCCAGCTGCAAGAAATCATTTTCAGGGAACGTTTTTAACTGATGAAATTGCTGTTAATCACTTGAGAACTTTGCCAACTTTCTTAAAATTGGAAACCTGTGCTGCTCCTAGAAAAATGTGATTGGTCATTTCTTTGAGATTTGAAGAGTGGATAAGTTTGCAGAACTCTAGGGGATGATTCTCATCTAGGATATGGATTTCTTGTGGACCAGTTATACTTAGTGAGGGTTTGCTATTGTTAGTTCAAGATTAGTATCAATAATAATAACAACTTAATGCCCGCTCAGAGCAGTTTACAAAGTATGTCATTATTATGCCCACAACAAAACACCCTGTGAGGCGGGTGGAGCTGAGAGAGCTCTGAGAGAGCTGTGACTGCCCCAAGGTCACCCAGCTGGCTTCAAGCGGAGGAGTGGGGAATCCAACCCGGTTCTCCAGATTAGAGTCCCTCTGCTCTTAACCACTACACCAAACTAGCTTGCTTAAATTCGTGATGCTGAATGTTGAAATGCTGAATGCTCATTGTGACTGACACTATTGAACCTGAATGCCCAAAGACGACCTTCAGGAAGACACGTCTAAAAATGAGATTCTACCTAGGCTCTCGTTAGTTTCAGCTTAAGTTCATAACATAATACTTTTTAGGACCATTTTAATAGGGTGACCAGAATGTCTCTGGTCACCTGAAGCTCCCTCCGCTTGCGGTCCCCATCTTATTCCAACTTAGTGGGGCATCAGAGGTGCTTGCAGCCCATCTTCCTCCTAGGCAGCAGCACAATGGCAGGGGTGGCCTGGGCAGCAACTGATGTGAACTTGCTTTTTGAAATCTCAGGGTCTGTGGTGGAGGAGGAGGAAGCCAAAGAACAACAAGGGCCCTGCCATGCAGGAACATCCCCCATTATGGTGAGCAGAACAGCGATCCAAGGGAGCGAATCATCCGCTTGGATCTCCCTGCCCCTCAGGTGATAGCAGCCCACCTGCCAAGCTTCCCAACCTAGGAACAGGCCAAACAAGGGAAATGGGGGTCCAGGGGAAAGGCCAAGAGCGTGGACTACCCTAGACGCTGACCCACCCGCCTATGTGGCCGGTGGCAGCAACCTCTGTGGAAGCCCCCAAAGGCTTTTGTGTCTTGAGAATGGAGGTGGGAATGGGCAAGCAGTACGGGGCCTGCCAGGCACTGGCCCTGTCCCTTTCCCCAGCCAATGTGGAGAGCTCAGGAGAAATGTCAGCAGGAATCATGAAGCCCACCAGCTCCATATGGGGAATATTGAATGATAGGATCCCAGGGGTGGGGGCAGACCATTCTCGGACTCTGGCAAGCAGCTGCCCATGAAAGCAGGCTAGATGGGCCTTCAGGGCCTCCTTGTCGAGAGAGCGGCTTCCTGGAGCATCAGTCGTTGCATCTAACAGGTGGCCTTTCTCTCTCAGGAGTTGGAGTCAGTCATCTCCAGTCTTTGGGACGTTTCAGATCTCCTGGGAGAAACATCTGCAGGTATGTCATCTCCCCTGCTGATGGGAAATGGTAATCTAATGTTCTATTTTTCTATTTTTCTCCTGCCCTCCCTCCAAGGAGCTCAGGAGCATAAGCATGAGCACAAATACTGGGGTGGCCTGGGCAGCAACTGATGTGAACTTGCCTTCTGAAATCTCAGGGTCTGTGGTGGAGGAGGAGGAAGCCGAGGAACAACAAAGGCCCTGCAATGTAGGAACATCCCCCATTATGGTGAGCAGAACAGCGATCCAAGGGAGCGACCCCTCCACTTGGATCTCCCTGCCCCTCAGGAGATAGCAGCCCTCCTGCCAAGCTTTCCAACCCAGGAACAGTCCGGGCAAGGGGGATGGGTGTCCAGGGGAAAGGCCAAGAGCGTGGGGTACCCGAGATGCTGACCCAGCCTCCTGATTGGCCACTGGCAGCAACCCCTGTTAAAGCCCCCAAAGTCTTTTGCATTTTGAGAATGGAGTTGGGAATGGGGAAGCAGCACAGGGCCTGCCAGGCACTGACCCCGTCCCTTTCCCCAGCCAATGTGGGGAGCTTGGGAGAAATGTCAGCAGGAATCATGAAGCCCACTGGCTCCATAGGGGGAATATTGAATGGAAGGATCCCAGGGGTGGGGGCAGACCCTTCTCGGACTCTGGCAAGCAGCTGCCCGTGACAGCAGGCTAGATGGGGCTTCAGGGCCTCCTTGTCGAGAGAGCGGCTTCCTGGAGCATCAGTCGTTGCATCTAACAGGTGGCCTTTCTCTCTCAGGAGTTGGAGTCAGTAACCTCCAGCGTGTGGGACAGCACCCAGCCAGCAACACCTGCAGGTATGTCATCTCCCCTGCTGACGGAAAATGGTCATCTAATGTTCTCTTTTGCTATTTTTCTCCTGCCCTCCCTCCAAGGAGCTCACAGCAGAATGCTTGGTTTCAGCCCATCTCTTTCATATTCCTCACAACAACCTTGCAATGTAGGGCAGGCTGAATGAGACCGACTGGTGCTTGATCACCCTGTGAGATTCATGGCTGAATGGGGATTTGAAGCTGGGTCTCCCAGGGCCTCATGAGCGGAATCTTTTCAGCACCTGTTTCCAAGCAAGAGTCATTGGACTCCGGTCCCGTGTAGCCTCCCGTCCCCGTCCCCATGCTTATGCTCCTGCATCCGTCACCAGAGTTAGGACACTCATTGTGACAGAGAAGAGAAGCTCCCATTAGTGTTGGCTCTTCCATAATACTGGAATATATTATAACTCCACATTGGAACCAAAGAGATGCTGCCATGCGAATGCCCGAGACAAGAGCTGGTCTGCATGGGAACGTATTGGCACATCCAGGGCCACCAGAATGTCTTTGGTCACCTGAAGCTCCCTCCGCTTGCGGTCCCCACCTTATTCCAACTTAGTGGGGCTTCAGAGGAGCTTGCAGCCCATCTTCCTGCTAGGCAGAAGCACAATTGCAGGGGTGGCCTGGGCAGGAACTGATGTGAACTTGTCTTCTGAAATTCCAGGGTCAGTGGCAGAGGAGGAGGAGGAGGAGGAGGAAGAACAACCAGGGCCCTGCCATGTGGGAACGTCCCCAATTATGGTGAGCAGATCAGCGATCCAAGGGAGCGACCCCTCCACTTGGATCTCCCTGCCCCTCAGGAGATAGCAGCCCTCATGCCAAGCTTCCCAACCCAGGAACAGTCCGGGCAAGGGGGATGGGTGTCCAGCGGAAAGGCCAAGAGCGAGGGGTACCCTAGATGCTGACCCAGCCTCCTGATTGGCCACTGGCAGCAACCCCTGTTGAAGCCCCCAAAGTCTTTTGCATTTTGAGAATGGAGTTGGGAATGGGCAAGCAGTACAGGGCCTGCCAGGCACTGACTCCATCCCTTTCCCCAGCCAATGTGGAGAGCTTGGGAGAAATGTCAGCAGGAATCATGAAGCCCACCAGCTCCATATGGGGAATATTGGATGGAAGGATCCCAGGGGTGGGGGCAGACCCTTCTCGGACTCTGGCAAGCAGCTGCCTGTGACAGCAGGCTAGATGGAGCTACAGTAGCTGCCTTGTAGAGAGAGCAGCTTCCTGGAGCATCAGTCGTTGCAGCTAACAGGTGGCCTTTCTCTCTCAGGAGTTGGTCTCCATCACCTCCAGCGTGTGGGACAGCACCCAGCCAGCAACACCTGCAGGTATGTCATCTCCCCTGCTTACGGAAAATGGTCATCTAATGTTCTCTTTCTCTAATTCTATCCTGCCTTCCCTCCAAGGAGCTCACAGCAGAATGCTTGGTTTCAGCCCATCTCTTCCACATTCCTCACAACAACCTTGCAATGTAGCGCAGGCTGAATGAGAACGACTGGTGCTTGATCACCCTGTGAGATTCATGGCTGAATGGGGATTTGAAGCTGGGTCTTCCAGGGCCTCATGAGCGGAATCTTTTCAGCACCTGTTTCCAAGCAAGAGTCATTGGACTCCGGTCCCGTGTTGGCCCCTGTCCCCGTCCCCATGCTTATACTCCTGCATCCGTCACCAGAGTTAGGACACTCATTGTGACAGAGAAGATAAGCTCCAATTAGTGTTGCCTCTTCCATAATATTGGAATATATTATAGCTCCGCAATGGAACCAAAGCGATGCTGCCATGCGAATGCCCGAGACAAGAGCTGGTCTGCATGGGAACGTATTGGCACATCCAGGGCCACCAGAATGTCTTTAGTCACCTGAAGCTCCCCCCGCTTGCGGTCCCCACCTTATTCCAACTTAGTGGGGCTTCAGAGCTGCTTGCAGCCCACCTTCGTCCTAGGCAGGAGAAGCACAAATGCAGGGGTGACCTGGGCAGCAACTGATGTGAACTTTTCTTCTGAAATTCCAGGGTCAGTGGCAGAGGAGAAGGAGGATGAGGAGGAAGAACAACCAGGGCCCTGCCATGGGAGAACGTCCCCAATTATGGTGAGCAGAACAGCGATCCAAGGGAGCAACTCCTCCACTTGGATCTCCCTGCCCCTCAGGAGATAGCAGCCCTCCTGCCAAGCTTCCCAGCCCAGGAACAGTCCGGGCAATGGGGATGGGTGTCCAGGGGAAAGGCCAAGAGCGAGGGGTACCCTAGATGCCGACCCAGCCTCCTGATTGGCCACTGGCAGCAACCCCTGTTGAAGCCCCCAAAGTCTTTTGCATTTTGAGAATGGAGGTGGGAATGGGCAAGCAGCACAGGGCCTGCCAGGCACTGACCCCGTCCCTTTCCCCAGCCAATGTGGAGAGCTCGGGAGAAATGTCAGCAGGAATCATGAAGCCCACTAGCTCCATATGGGGAATGTTGGATGGAAGGATCCCAGGGGTGGGGGCAGACCCTTCTCGGACTCTGGCAAGCAGCTGCCCATGAAAGCAGGCTAGATGGGGCTTCAGGGCCTCCTTGTCGAGAGAGCGGCTTCCTGGAGCATCAGTCCTTGCATCTAACAGGTGGCCTTTCTCTCTCAGGAGTTACAGTCGGTCCCCTCCAGTGTCTGGGTGAGCTCCGTTGCATCAACACCATCAGGTATGTCATCTCCCCAGCTGACGGAAAATGGTAATCTAATGTTCTCTTTCGCTATTTTCTCCTGCTCTCTCTCCAAGAAGCAGAATGTATGGTTTCCTCCCATCTCTTTCCCATTCCTCACAACAGCCTTGCGATGTAGAGTAGGCTGAGAGAGAATGACTGGTGCTTGATCACTCTGTGAGATTCATGGCTGAATGGGGATTTGAAGATGGGCCCCCCAGGGGTTTGTCTGTGGAATCTTTTAAGCAGGGCTTTCTTTCAGCGGGATCTCCCAGGATCTGAGATCCCCCCCTCCGGCACCTCTGAAAAAAGATCACGTGACTGGTGGCCCTGCCCCCGGCGCCCAAACACCCATGGCTGCCTCCCCGGGTGGAGCTTCTCCTGGGCCACATGCTTCCTCTGCCTCTTCCCCGGACTTTCCCTTCTTCCCTCCCTCCCTTTCTCATTCCCCCCTTTCTTTCCTTGCTTCTTTCTTTCTTTCCTCCCCCCCTCTCTTTCTCCTTCTTTCGTTCCATGTCTTTTCTTTTTTCCTTTCTTTTCCTTCCTTCACTGGAGGCCTGAGGAGGCCGTGAGCAGCTGGCCGCTGCATTTGGAAGTGCTGGCAACATCCACCGCGGCAAGCACACACCCGCTCGGGCTCTCCCCTGTGCCCGCTGCTCAGGCCCAGCGCTGCAGGCCAGAGGAGGCCGTGGGTAGCTGGCCACAGTGTTTGGCGGTGGCAGGACTGAGAAAATGGAGGAAACTGTGAGGAGGAGGAGATTGCAAGTGGCTTTGAGGTCCTGTGTCACGTTAAATGGGCTTATAGTAGGGCCGATGAACCTTCCTTCCCAGTTACTGAGCTGTGAGGCGCCGCCCTGCCCGCCGTAGGGCTGCCGCCCTCCACCATCCTAACGCCTGCTCGGGCGGAGCTCCCTCAGCCTCAGAGTCCGGCAGGGAAGGTGGTTAATGCCACCTGAGTCCTCCACTTGCCAACTGGCACGTGCACTCCCTCCCTCTGCCCGTCACTTGCACGCCAGCCTCCTCACCCTCGGCATCCTTGGGATTCTCCCCCTTTATAGCTGCTCTTTCCCCCACCTCCCCACCTGGGCTGCCAATCAGCCTTCTGCTCTCTCCACTCCCCTCAGCCCCGTCTGCCCCCTCCCACCAGCCTGCTCCCCTCCCCATTGGCTGCTTGCCGTGCCCGTCACACGGGCGTCCCCTCGCCCCCTCCTGCCCCCAGCTGCCAGCCAGCAGAAGAGTCGCACTGGGCGTCCAGGCTGCGGAGGCTGGGCCCGCTGCTGTGCTTGCCTGGGCCGTGGGGGTTTCCCCAGCACGTTGCTTCGCTGCGGCTTCCAGCTCCAGCATCCTGCCGCGGCCCGGCTCCTTCCCCGTGGCGGTGAGTGGGCTGGAGGAGGAGGAGGTGAGAGGCACTGCGACCCTTGGGTACCCCCCCCCCAACTCTGGACATGAGCGTAATATCTTTGGGCTCAATGTTCAATTTTGAAGTATTTAAAGTTACAAGATTAATTCCGTGTCTGTGTGTGTGTGTTTGTGTGTATGTGTGTGTGAGAGAGAGAGCATTTCTAAGTAGTGTTACAACCTTCTAAACCCATTGACTTCAGGGACATGGAAAGGTGTTGCTTTAGATTATACTGCTATTTAATTTAATAATTTGATTTGGGGCCTGGAAAAAAACCTTATTTTCCTTTAAATAATAGTGCTGCCATACATTCAAAATAGATACAATAGAGAAAATAATGTTTCCTGAAAATGACCCACTGCCACTCATGATATGGGACAGACTGGTCATCTACACGTAACTGGGAAGAGACCTTTCCTCTACACATTTCTCTAATCATTGAAAAGTCCCTAATCCCCGCAAGCAGTTGCCACTTCACGTGGCAATGGCAGTGAAGAGGAAGAGACATCACTTCCGGGAAGAGATGTCATTTCCCAGAGGTGATGTCACTTCCTGGAAGTGATGTCATCACACATTTCCGGTATCGCGCACGCTTCGGGCACACTCATGTAATAGAGAGATCCCCCAACACTTTTCCCAGAAAAAAGGCCCTGCTTCTAAGCACCTCTTGCCAAGCAAGTATCATTGGACTACCTTCCTGTGTAGCCCCCCCTTGTCCCCGTGTTAATGCTCCTAAACCTGTCACAAGAGTTAGAACTCCCATTGCTCAATTCACACTGCTACAAGAAGAGAAGCTCCCAATAGCCTTGCCTCTTCCATAGTGTTGGAATGTGCTAGAGCTCCCCATTGGACCCAAAGTGATGGTGCCACGAGAACGCTCGAGACACCAGCTGCTCTGGGCGGGACTGTAGAAGCATACCCAGGGCCTAGACTGTGACAGCAACTGTGACAGCAACTGAGGGCCAAGCTAGGAGTGAGGAACTACACTTGAATCGTAGTGATCGAGTGGAGCGCAAGTGGAGCGCAAGTGAACCAGGAGGAATACATGTGAGTCTGTTCACTTGCCATCCAAGGGTAATTCGTGACTTCTAGCTTGGCTCTGAAATGCCAATGCCCGTGAAGACGCAAAACGGTAATCTCATGTTCTCTTTCTCTGTTTTTATCCTGCACTCCCCCCCGCCCCAAGAGCTCATGGCAGAATGCATGGTTCCCACCCATGTCTTTCGTATTCCTCACAACAACCTTGCGAGGTAGGGTGGGGTAGGCTGAGAGTTCTTACATCAGGGAGACCTCTCATTCCCCCATTGCTATTGCTAAAAGAAGAGAATCTCCCAGTAGCGTTTCCTCTCCATTGGTTTTAAAATATGTTCTCGTTCCCCACTGGAACCAAAGGGATCCTGCCAGGAGAACTGAAGGGGGAAGAAGAAAGGTTTATGTACTCTGTCGTTATCACCCTTGTCTTCTTTTTCCTGCAGAGCCCCCAAAATGCATCTTTGCCCGGCTCTTCTGCTGCGACTGCCTGAAGCAGGTGGACTGAGTGTGGCTCTCCCCCTGGTCATGGGCCGCCTCCATAGAGGGTCCCAACAACGCTGGGAGGAACACCTGCCCTACGGGGAGTGAAGGTCATTGTCTGGCGCCCAGCCCCCCTCTCTCTGGCCAGGTTCCTCTCGCAGAGACGGGCCCTTCCTCCTTAGGCAGCCCTCTCTGCGGCAAGCCCCCTGGCCCTTGGAACCTCTCCCGGCAGCACATCAAAGGCAGCCAGCCTCCACCTGACTGGCCACGTGGGGGGGGGGCAGAAGGGCGGCACGGCTCATTGGCGAGACTCCACATGTTTCCTGGGGGCCTCGATATCCCCGCTTGCTCCTCCCGTGAACCCAGGAGCTCAGTCTTGCTGTAGGGTCCACCCCTCGCCCCTGCCTCCTCTGTGGGGCCTCCAAATGCTGCTGGGGCTGTCCCCCGGTTCGCTCAGCCTTGGGGGAATGCGGGGCCGACGAGGCCAGCTCTGGACAAAAAACACGTTGTGCCTCTGCAGCAGGCAGTGGGCCTCCTTCCTTAGTGGCCGTTCTGCAGATGAGAAATAACAGACAGACACACCCCTCCGCTAATGATTTCGGGTTCAGGACACCAAAAGGGCCTGAGTCTCCCGCGATCCGACCAACAGCCCGCAACCTTGGCTCAATGTTCTGAGGACGGCCCCGTGATTAGCAGACACAAACACAGCCCACCCCCACAGACAGGGCCCAAACCCCCTGATGCCAATGAATCTGTGCCCACGGGGAGAGCCCCAGAATGCAGGCAGGAAACAGAGGGCACCCATTGACTTCCAGGAGGACTGATGGGAAAACAGAGCAACAGGACTGTGGAGGTGAGCCAAGCTTGTCCTCCACCAAACATCCCTGCCTGCGGCTGAGTTCCCTTGGGCAGAGAAGGGGCGTGTAAAGCCTGAGAGAGCAACAAAGGCTCATGCCGCTGCAATAGAGTCTTGTAAACTCCACTAAGGAAAGGCATCCCTGAGGCCAATGGCAGACCCCAGTTCGATTCCCAAGAAGGAGCATGTTGGGCAAAGGCAACGCTTCGCTTATGCCCATTACCAACTGGCCTAGGAGCTGCGAAGCAGCAAGTAGGGGGTGGACCAGAATCCACACCTCAAGCCCCAGAGGGGGGGAGGCAGAGAAGACTGCGGAGACCAGGGGGGTCTCCCAGGTGTGACTGGGGCTCAGCGCAGGACTGCCTCTGGTCTCTCCCCAAGTGGAGATGGAACTTGGAGGGCTTGGCTGCTCCGACTGCATGTCTTTCCGCAGTGCCATCCTTGTCTTTGTGGTCTCCCCTAGCCAGTTTGAGGGCCTCGGTGTAGAGAGTGGCAATGCTGACAGTTGCCAATGCTATATGGAGTGTCCTGTTCCTCTGCTGCCAACGAGTTCAAGTGTTATAGAAACAGGTATCACTGAGCCCTGGGAAGGGAAAGGGTTGACCTCACCTCAGGGCTTTCTTCCAGCCGGAACGCCGTGGAGCGGTGTTCCGGCATCTCTCCTTGCAGCCCAATACTTCTCCGTGGGCCAGCTGAAGCCAGGGAAGCCACAAACGGGCTTTAAACTTCACCTGAGAGGGGAATTCCCCCTCTCCTAGAAGAAACCGTCCTTCCTTCCCCACTCCCTCCCTTTCCATGTCTTTCTTTTCTTTCTTTCTTTTCCTCCCTCCCTCTCTTTCTCTTTTTTCATTCCATGTCTTTCCATGTTTTTCTTCTTTCTTTCCCGGCCTTCTTTCCTCTCCCTGCTCCCCCCCTCTCCCCCCTCTTTCTTTCTTTCTTTCTTTCTTTCTTTCTTTCTTTCTTTCTTTCTTTCTTTCTTTCTTTCTTTCTTTCTTTCTTTCTTTCTTTCTTTCTTTCTTTCTTTCTTTCTTTCTTTCTTTCTCTGATTTTCTTTCTCTGTTCTCTGTTATTCTCTGTTGTTATTCTCAGATTTTGGGTATAGGACCTTGTTATGACCTTTACTTTCACTAGGGTAGATTTTGCCTTTAATCTTTCCCTTGACACCCTCTGGGTAGTTTGCTGCCACCAGGAATATTATATTCCAATATTTTTTATTTAGGTTTTCCCTTTGGTAACGTTCCTAAGCGTCAGGCTCCTTCGTGGTTCTATGTGGCCCTGAGGATAGGAATGGGATATAGCAATGACAGCTACACTGGGATATAACAAAACAAAATAAACTTTTATTAAGTCAAGAAGCGTATCGGTTTCATAAACATAGTTCTTTGTGCTTAAAGTGACTTCATTTACTCTCATTCACACAGATCTCTTCCGAGGCTTCACACACAGTTAGCCTCTTTCTCTAACTCAGTATTTGTCTCACGGAAATGCTTAAAACTCCTCAGGCAGCGCACAGCTAGCCTGCTTTCCTCTGACTGCTATTCACAGAAATATGAAACCTGCTCAGGCAGCACACAGCCGGCCTCTCTTTCCCTGACTGAGTGTCCTTTCACAAACGGGCTCAGTTCAGGTTCCACACAGGTTATATTTCTCTCATAAACTCTCATTCCTCTCTTTCACCCGCACTCTTCACCTAGCTCAAACCAAGCGTTTAAAGATACATGCACCCATTTCTTGAAATCATTACAAATGCCCCCCCCCTTCTCCTTAAGCGGAACACATCTCTTTTCCAGTAGCGTTGTGTGCAGCTTCCTGTGGCTTAGGGAATGTTTTATTGTCTCTGCAGTTCCTGTGAAGTCCATTTCTCACTCTTCTGTGGTTTTTTGTTTTAAAGTCTTGGGTTTCTTTATCTTGCGTTCCTCCTCTGCTGGGGTGTCATCTTCCTCTCTGGGATGTTCCACTGCTCGGCTGAGGTCATCTTGGCTTTGGCCTTCTCTACTAGGTCGTTGTTGGCTTCTTCTGGTTGTTTCTCTATCAATCTTCTGTTCTTTTCTAAACACTCTATTTCTTTCTTGCGAACAGTGTTTGAGCTGCTCAGTTGTTTACATGCTCTCTTCATGTTTGATCGCTTTGGCAGATGAAATCCACTTATCAAAATAATCTGTCAGTTTGGCACTAGAAGACTTAAATGACTTCTCTTTCTGAGGCACTAGGCTTCTAAACTTCTTTCTGAAGTAATCAGCACCTAGCCTAAATCTGTCATATACTGCCTCTTTGTATTCAGCATAAACAACAGGTTTATCTGAGGGAAATGTGTTGTGGCTCTCAGCCAATTCCACTCTAATTAAGCTGGGTAAATACTTCATATATTGTGTCTCTGGTATTTCCCAGTTTTGAGCAGATCTTTCAAAAGTGGACAGGAAAATTTGTGGATCTTCTCCTGACACATGCGACCATAAAATCTTTTGGGGTAACATGAGGTAAATCAGCTCTGGGTTCAGAGTTTCCCTCCTTTTTGTCCCCATCCTTAAGTCTCTAATTGTAATCGTTCTGCTTCGAAACTGGTGTGTCTTTCCATCTCTTGAGTTCTAAGTTCTATTTAAACTCCCCACTTTTCCCTTTCAAACTCCACTTTTTCCCTTTTCAAGCTGCTTTTGCTCATTCCACTTTCCCATCTCAAACTGTTTTTGTTCTGCTTCAACTTTCAGCTTTTCCCATTGAAGCTGTTTTTGTCCTCTTAGAAACTCTAAATATTCTGGACTAGGATTATACATTCCCTCAGGGTTTCTCTCAGGTGCAGTGTTTCTCCTAGGCTCCCACACTGCTTTGTGTCAGTATAACTCTCAGTTCTTCTACACTTTTCCCCTCATGAGGTAAATTTAACTCTTGGCACTTCTGAATCAGAGCCTCCTTTTTCATCCCCATAAACTCTGCCATTTCTCTCTCTTTTACTTGTATTTCCTTCTACAATTTTACTAAGATTCAGCAGATTATGTTCTCTCTTATAAATCCTACTGGTTCTTCTGGGTCTCTTTCCTTTATAACAGTTCTATATTCCTCATAGGATTTAACTGAACACTCTGTCTCTTTGGCTTTCTGTCCCTTCAGAATGCCTTTCTCTCAGATTGTTCCTTCCTCCCAGGCTATTATATCCCACTTAAAATATTTTCTCCTCCTCAGGATGTTTGAGATCCCACTGCTAAGCCTCCACTTGTTATGACCTTTACTTTCACTAGGGTAGATTTTGCCTTTAATCTTTCCCTTGACACCCTCTGGGTAGTTTGCTGCCACCAGGAATATTATATTCCAATATTTTTTATTTAGGTTTTCCCTTTGGCGACGTTCCTAAGCATCAGGCTCCTTCGTGGTTCTATGTGGCCCTGAGGATAGGAATGGGATATAGCAATGACAGCTACACTGGGATATAACAAAACAAAACAAACTTTTGTTTAGTCAAGAAGCGTATCGGTTTCATAAACATAGTTCTTTGTGCTTAAAGTGACTTCATTTACTCTCATTCACACAGATCTCTTCCGAGGCTTCACACACAGTTAGCCTCTTTCTCTAGGCTCTATATTTCTCTCACAGAAATGCTTAAAACTCCTCGGGCAGCGCACAGCCAGCCTGCTTTCCTCTGGCTACTATTCACAGAAATATGAAACCTGCTCAGGCAGCACACAGCCGGCCTCTCTTTCCCTGACTGAGTGTCCTTTCACAAACGTGCTCAGTTCAGGTTCCACACAGGTTATATTTCTCTCATAAACACTCATTCCTCTCTTTCACCCGCACTCTTCACCTAGCTCAAACCAAGCGTTTAAAGATACATGCACCCATTTCTTGAAATCATTACAGACCTCAATAAGGATTTAGTAAATTTTAGACAAAAGAACTTTCATTGCCCTCAAAGATTCAGTTAAAAGGGTCTCAAACTTAGTTACCGGTCTGAGAGAACCATTTTTGATAGCATAGGAGAGCATAATTGCTCTCATTTGGAAATATGGGATCCACAATGCCTTTGCATCTTTGAATCTACTTCTTGTTTCGTAAGGATCTTCCTTTGTCTGGACCAATTCCTGATATGGTGAAGACCCACTTCGGACCATGACCAAAATTTACTTAGGTCTAAACCTGCGGGGAACCATGCCAGGTTAAGAACACAAACCATTGTCACAAACTAAGAGAGGGTTTTCTAAAATTGAGCTTGAAGCCACCATTAGAGAACGTAGCTGAAAAGCTGACCAGACGATGCCTCGAAGAGGTATTGGGTCAGAATAAGCTCCCCCTATACTAACCCATAGTTCAGGTGCTTTCTGACATTTGGATTCGTTTATGACAAAACAGAAGCCCAATAATAGAGCTTCAGGTTGGGCTGATCAATACCACCGTGATGCCTAAGCTTACGCAAGGTAGGAAGTGCTCTTCTTGCTCTACGTCCCCCCGCACCCCAATAAATTGGATTAATAGTTTTTGCCACTGCTGCAGCATCTAATGAGGAATAGGAAAGGGAACAGTCCTAAAAATATATGTAGAAATTTAGGCAAAAGAAAACTTTTAATTGTTGATAGCTGTTCCTGCCATGATAAAATTTTATCATTCCAAACATTGAATTGATGTTTAGTATCACTAGCCAAATTTCTTCTATTATAGATGACAAGTCTAATGTCTAATTGTTAACCCATGCAAATTTGTAGCACTTTTGTATGATGACTTCAGTTCCTTGAGTTAGGAATACGAGATATATTTCTATCTTTGATAGATTACTATTTAATCCAGAGATCATGCTGAAGTCTTTAAGCCTATTTGAAACGTCACCAAGTGACTCCTCTGGGGATGAAATAAACAAGACCATTACAGCTGCGAAAAGTGAGATCTTGCGCTCCTGATTGCAATGCCCTTAATTGCATATCGGAATGAATAGCGTTGGCCGAGGTCCAATGGCCACAGCAAAGAGAATGGGCGACAGAGGACACCCCTGACAGGTCCCTCTGTCAATTACAGAAACTTTAGATCTAATGGCATTAACTTTTATTTGAGTTTTGGTAATCCTTGCTGCCCCCTGTAGAGTAAGGTCTTCTTCTCTTCATCGTTGCTCACCAAACGTTGCCACTTCCAGCAGTTTCTGCCCGTTATTTCCCCTCTGCAGAATGGCCCTAGAGGGCAAACTTGTGGCTCTGGCACCACACCAGGGACATTCACAGAAAAGGAGTCCCAGTGAGTGATACAGAGGTGCAAAAAAGGGGGCGAGGGAGAAACTCCTGCCCAGGAAAAGCAGGTAAGCAAAGAGGTTGAAAAAAGAATTTTTAAAAACATTAGGTATGGTATCTCAAGGTCAATATCAAAAAAGCTAAAAATGGTCATGGTGCAGCCAGCGCTCAGTGAGAGAGAGGAATCCTCAGAGGAGGAGAGGCCCTCCATAAGCAGCCGAGAGTCCACAGGAGCCAACCTGCAGGAGAAGGAGGCAGAGGCATGCCGGGACCTACAGCCAGAAGCTGAGCCAGAAGCAGCTCTGACCCAGCAGGTGAAGCCAGCAGGCCGCTTCCAGCCCTCCAGGATCACCAGTGCCTCTGGAAGGCTATAGGAGAAGACTAAGGGCAGAATTGCAGGCGAGAAAGCTCAGTGCATGCCTGTTGGCTTGACGCCAGCTGCCTCCTGACAGAGAAGATGAGTCTGTATAGGACTGTACCCGAGAAGCCGGCTGGGTGCACGGCGTGTGGGTGTGCAGGTTAGAAAGCTCCCAGAGAGATGCTTCTGGCCAGGGACACAACATGTACCTTGAGACGGTGACCTGTTCCCACTTCCTGGGTTGATGACTGGAAGATCTGGCCTCAGCCTGAACGACCTGACGTTGCCACTTCCCCTGGGCCTGTTATTCTGAGTAACTGGAAGGGATGCTGTGACCTGATAGCCGAGCCCTGCAACCAGGACAGTTGGTGTCCACCAGACTTAGCAGCAGTACGGAAAACGCGGCTGCAGCCCAGGCTGCCCAGAACCAAGCCCTCCGAGGCCAGGCACAGCAACTGACGAATGCTGTAGCTATGCTTCAACAGCAACCTGCAACTGATACAGCCCCTGGGGCTGCCGCCACCGCCACGTCTCCTACTGCACCTCCCCAGGGAAGTGCCCAGTGAGGCCCACAGAGACGTTTGGGGGGGTGTTAAGAAGAGTTTCCTGCGTCCCTGGCAGAGCGCAACTGTACACTGAGCCTGGGAAAGGGATTTCCCTAACGATAAGACCAAGGTCAGCTGCTTCTATCCAGCTCCCCATTGCTGGCCAGCTTTTGAGACTTTGCCACCCACGTGAGTGCAGCCTTGCCAGCCCTCAGAAGGCTGAGCGGGCCAATGGCCACATCAGACATTTGTGTCAGGACTCAGGAGAGAGGCTCGGTGGCAGACTGTACCACAGAACTCCAGCTCCTGGCCCGAGGCTTGGAGTGGGATCAGGCCGCTCTGACGAACCTGCACCTGGAGGGGCTGCCAGAGGAGGGGTCGGAGGTCTCAGCTGGACCGCCCCACGTCTCTTGCAAAGGGACGGGCGCCTGGAGGACCGGAGACAGGCCCACCTCGGAACTTGCCCTAGACCATTGAGGCAGAGGCTTCCCTCAGCCCCTCCGCCTGCCCCTGCCCTCAGAGTGGATGCGGAGGGGGCAGGGGGGCCCATGCACAGTCAAGGGAGGAGAAGGAGAGTGAAGACGAAGCTTTACAGGACTGTCTGAGAAGTCCCTTATTAATTAACAAGTTTTCTAGTTTGATACATTCAACCTTTTTTGATATTGGCCTTGAGATACCATACGCAAAGGGTTTTTTCTTTCTCAACCTCTTGGCTTGTCTTGTGCAAGGTGCCGCACCACTCGTGTCCCACGGGAGGCCTCATTGAGGCAATGTTTAGCTCACCAGCAGATCTGCCTTTTCAAGGAAGAACTTGGCCCATGAGGAGGGGCCAGTTTGTATTTTCCAGCAATACAAGAGGGGGCCTGGAGAGATAAGAGGAGGAGGAGGAGATTGTCACGGGCTGGGCCAGCCCAAGCAAGGTGGTTCAAGTCCAAACTTTAATGCCAGAGTCTGAGGGGAGTTCCAAGAGCAAAAGCCAGGTCAAACCGGTGGTCAGAGCATGAGATAACGCCAGGAGTGAGTCCAGAGTCCAAGAGCAAGGTCAGGTACAATCCAAGGTCATTTACTGGTAGTGTCAGGTCCAAAAGCAGGCACGGGCACGGGCACGGGCACGGGCACGGGCACGGGCACGGGCACGGGCACGGGCACGGGCACGGGCACGGGCACGGGCACGGGCACGGGCACGGGCACGGGCACGGGCATGGGCACGGGCACGGGCAAGGTTCATAGAGCACGGAGTGGTTGCAGGCAATAGACACGTTGCTTCCACGCCCGGCAGTTCCTCCAGACTGGCTCTCATAGCCAGGTGTGGTTTTCAGCCAGCTGCTGGGGCTCCATCCTGACGCTACTCATCGTCACTCTCCAGCAGCTGGTGTTGGCTCAAGAGGCGAGCACTGCGCCGTCTCTCCTGCAGTTCCAGTCTCTGCCGCTGCCTGCGGCGTTCCTTGGGCATGGGTGAACCTGGAGGGGTGGAGGCTCTTGGCTGCGCTGCACCTGTAGAAGTCCCTGGCTGAGCTTCCCCTGTGGTGTTGGAGCTAGAGGGTGCTGGAGGAGGAGGAGATATGGGTGCCAGACGAAGTCCTCCCCTATCCCCAGCAAGGCCAGTCCAGCGACTCTCCCCAGCAACGAGAGCAAGCTGGCTGGAGGCGGCACCCAGGCCAGGGTCCCCAGGGACGCCCACTCAGTCCCCTCCTGCCACACCTGCAGCAGTCGCAGCCCGGGCCTTGGAGCTCACCCAGGCATGCTGCCACCATCAACAGCGGAGGAAGGACCGGCAACAGAGGCTCCCCACCACACACAAGACCAAGCTGACCGGAGAGCAGGGCCCTGGCAGCATCAAGGACAGAGCGGAATGTGTTATTGTTAGGTTATTAATGTTAATAAGGAAGTTCCTGTTGTTTATTGTTCATTAGTATTATTATTAGTTTTATTATTATTATAGTATTATTATTAGGTCTGTTATAGTATTATTATTAGTTCTATTATTATTATAGTATTATTATTAGTTTTGTTATTATTATAGTTATTATTAGTAGTAGGGTTATTGTGTTTTGATTGTTGCAGTTCTTATAATAGTAATTCTGTTTGTTGATAAATAAATTCATAATTTTGTTTGTAAATTTGTTTTGAGACAAGAAAATGATTGACTAGCATAATTTATACAACCACCCAGAATTTATACAAACTGTTTCTCTCCCTGAAAGTTAATTCCCCACTCCCCCAGAATATGGTGGGGAATCTTTTCCATCTTTCAGAAACTATTTGCAAAAAACAGGCCTTCTTTACCTGCTGTCTTTCACACAGTCTCGCTTGCTGGGCTTAAAGAGGCAGTGTTGAAAACAGCGTCGCACTCCCTCTGACTGTTGTTCATCCAGTGGTTTGAGCAGGCACAGATGGGGTTGGCATAGGCGCAGGTCAGCCACGGACTTTCTAGAGCTCCTAGAAACACGAGTTGCCCGCTTAGCCTTCCCACGAGCTTTCCGCTGGGGAGTAGCTATAAATGGCCGGGCAAGCATTGGGTGCAGAAGGAAGATACACCAAATTGCTCACAGCAGGGAAGGAGGGAGGGGCACGTGCCTGCACAGAAGACCACCCAATGGACAACAATTACAGGTAAGCGCAGGCCTGTTTTCATCATCTAGCGTGACTTCTGTGCAGTTCCACATGGGAGATGATCCAGCTAACTTCCCCAGGAGGAGGGTGTGAAGCTCTTTAATGGACAAGAGTCTTCAGAAGTGCCTTGCAAACATCCGCATCCCTTCTGCAGTCCACAACAATGACACCATGTGTGAGGGATGAAGGCGGCATTGACCAGGTGGCTGCCTTGCACAAATCGACAAGCGGGAGGCCCGAATTGAAGGCTGCCGAGGTGGGTTGAGCCCTAGTGGAACGAACCCTTATATGGAACGGGCACGTCTGCTAATGCTGGTTGTAACAAGTCCACTTTGAAATATCCTGTTCAGAGACTTTCTGGCCCTTTTTGCTCCTTTTGAGAGACCAAAATTGATTAGGGCCCTTCCAAAAGGAGCTGTCCTAGATAGAAACACAAGGCACCTTTAACTTCCAAAGTGTGCAAGGGCTCTCTGCGTCATCCTGAGATGTCCGAAAGAGGACAGGGGAGACAATGTCCTGGTCCATGTGAAAACCGGAGATGATCTTTGGTAGAAAATGGAGGTGTCGGGCTATGGATGACAGGATAGGGAAGACAAGTCCCTGTACCATTGCAAGAAGAAGTCCAAGCTCCTGGTTAAATGGTTTTATTCAGAAATCCAATCTTTTCCCATATATATTTCCATAGGGTTATTGAGAGGCAAGAAAGCATCTCAGAAGCACATGTTCCCTTGATAGGAATAGAGACTTGAGGAAAGTACAACTCTAAATACCCACTCATTGCCCCCCTCCCAGCTAGACCACAAGTTTGCACGGGAAAGAGCCTGGGAAAGCATGAGAGTAAACTAACATTTCAGACAGTGGAAGGTCACCGCTGTGAGCTCCAAAGTAAGAAAAGATAAGACAGCTGCGTTCTCAGGCTGCTAGAGGGAGAAACGAAAGTTAGGGATAGAGCATTTGCAAAGTGAAATCAAGGTACAGCATTAGCAATGGTTCAACACCTAGACCATATAGAACAATGGCATGGATGTAGGGGTGCAGACATGACAGGAGGCTTGGATGCAGACCAACCTTATCGGAGAACATCTTAATGAAAGGGGGGTCGGCTCAAGGGGCTTGCACTTCACTCACCCTCCTAGCTGAGGTCAGGGCCCCCAGAAAAGCCGTCTTAGCTGACAGCATTTTGAGGGGGCAGGTAGCTATGGGCTCGAAAGGTTTGTGCATGGTTGAAATGAGCACGAAGGAGAGACTCCACTGGGGAAGAAACCAAGTTACTGGGGCTTGTAAGTTTGCTCGGCCTCTAAGGACGGACTTGCATTCCAACTGGGCAAAGAGGGATTTCCCATTTATGTTGTCACTGATAGGCAGAAATGGACCGTAATGGAGGAATTAGCCCAAACCTGGAGCTTTAACCGGACCAAACAGTATAGAACAGAAGGCAACGAGGAGGGTTCGGTTCTTCATGCCCAAAAGAAAATCTTCCCCATTTGGCTAGATATGATTTTTCTGGCTTCCAACAGGTCCTTTGGGGCTGGGGAATAAAAAATGAATTCAGAGGAGACACGGACCAGGCTGTGAGTTTCAGAGTACTCCGGTTGTGGCGGAGAATCCCGCTGCCCTGAAGCAGGTCTGGGGTTAGGGGGAAATGGTGGCGTCTGCCCTGCGCCGTTTGACACAGAATGGCGAAGCAGGCCTGCCTCGGCCGGTAAGGGGCTACTGTGATTGCCGAGGAACCTTCCCTCGTCATCTTGCTGAGTGGGGGGGTCATAAGGGGCAGAGGAGGCAATGCCAACAGGCAGGTGCCTGACCAAGGAATCTGACAAAGCGTCTCTGCGAGAGGCCTTCTCTTCCCATGGCCTCAAGCAATACCGTGCACACTTCTTGTTGAGGTATGTGGCAAAGAGGTCTATGGTCAATTTGGGTGGGGAAGATTGGGTGGGAGAACGTCTTGTGTATAGACCATTTGTAATTCTGCGTTACTGACTGACGCAGGGCAGCTGCCAGAACATGGTCCTTGCCTGCTATGTGGACGGCAGAGAGACTGACCCACAGTGGGATAGCCCGCTCCCATGTTAGTGAGAGAGAGCGAGGGAAGCTGTCCTCCCCTGCCTAAGTCATGCATGGCTGTTGTATTGTCCATGCGTATCTGTACATTCTGGCCTCATACGAGGCATACAAAAGGTTTCAGAGCATACCTTATCATCAGGGCTTTTTTCCTGGGGAAAGAGGTGGTGGAGCTCAGTGGGTTGCCCTCAGAGAAAATGGTCACATGGCTGGTGGCCCCGCCCCCTGATCTCCAGGCAGAGGGGAGTTTAGATTGCCCTCCGTGCCGCTCGGCAGCAAAGAAATTAGAAGGGGCACCACTGATCCTGGCTTGTGTTTGTTTTTTTCTTTCTTTTGTCAAAATGCAGGGATAGTCTCCATGACAATTTGGAGAATAGCTGGTGCCATCACTGAGTTCTCAGATAAAGAGTTACTCTCACGTTACTTCTTTTACAAGTTCACAGCAGAGCCAACCTGTGCTCCAAGAAGTTATACAGCAGATTTGGGGATAGTTTCTGTTTAAAAAAGGAGAGCCCAAATGGACTCTGAAAGCTGCTGCCAGAGGGGGAGCTCCTGCCTTTTCCCCAAGCTTCCCCCCCCTTGCAAAAACTGTGGGTGTGGGGGAGAGAGAGGGAGTTTCTCATTGTGCCTGCTCCAGGGCTTTTTTTCTGGGGAAAGAGGTGGTGGAACTCAGCCGGTTGCCCTCAGAGAAAATGGTCACATGGCTGGTGGCCCCGCCCCCTGATCTCCAGACAGAGGGGCGTTTAGAGAGGCGTGGAGGGCAATCTGAACTCCCCTCTGTCGGGAGATCAGGGGGCGGGGCCACTAACCATGTGACCATTTTCAAGAGGTTCCAGAACTCCATTCCACTGAAAAAAAGCCCGGCTTATCATACTGAGTTCGAGGAGATTGGCATGCATAGAAAATTCCTGAATGGACCATGGTCCCTTAACCAGTTGGTCTCAGAACAAGCCCCCTCCGCCCAGAAGACAGAGAGGCATTTGGGTTGATCGAGATTTGTATTGGGAAAGAACCAAAGAGGTCCTCACTGTGAGATTCAGTTTGTCACTCCAGCACTTCTGGGACCAGGGGATGAAACGTGGGATAGAGAACCACTTTTATGGGTTCTGGCTGTGTAGGTGGAACTCTCTGACGTTCCTGTTTTGGAGAAGACGACGTTTCAGTCTGGCAAATGGAACTATTATTATCTTTGTATTTGTTTTGAGCCCTGGTGCCTGTATGAAAGGACTTTGTTCAAGGTGAGGATGAATTTTGTTCTCCTGCTCAGAGTGGGGCAGGCAAAGCTTGGGAGGAGTTTAGGACTTCCCCCACAGAGTCTGTGTTGTGGAATCAGGAACAATGTTTCCATATTGACCACAAGATCCATTTGGTTCAGCATGCTGGGAATTGAACCCATGGTATCTGTTATAAGGAAAGTAAGGCCTGAACTGATTTGGGTACAGAGGAGTGATACCAAGGGATCTAGCTGTGATCTTTGATCTTCTTCATCAAGATTTGGCACCGATTCAGACACAGGCATATACGCCAGGAGGTGTGCCCCCCCCCATTGGCCAGGTAAGTAAGGGCAGGAGGGAAGGTGGTGGCAGCGGATCCTCTGCCCCCAGTGTGGGACTGGCAAACCCTAGAAGGAAGTGATGATTATACAGTTGTATCAAAACAGAGTTCCAGCTATTAGATGCTCATTTGTGTCTTTAATGAACTTGTTTGTTGGCATTTTTCTGACAAGTTTGAGTCTCATACGAAGATCTGCAAATGATCAGATCCCAGCAAAAAACAGCAAGCGGTGTCCCAGCTTTTGCACAGTGTAATCTCAATTTATATGTCGTCATCAGTCAAAAGGTAAGAGAAAGGAAAAAGAAACCGTGATGAGGACTAAAAGAAAATTAAATGAGAATCCTCAGTATACAAGCTTGTTCGACTTTGGTTTACTAACTTACAGGGATGCACATAATAATAATAATGAAAAAAAAACCGAAAACACATATGGAACTTGCTGGCTTGGTTGTTAAAGGGGCTTCCAGAATGCTGTGCCAGATCTGGAAAATGAGGCTGTAACAACTCCCCCCCCCCCAAAACCAATTTGCATGTTTTGTTTCAGCACTGACCGAGCAGGGCTCAGCAGGCAGGCCGGGCGGTCGGGAGCCATCGGGCAGCAACTTGGCTCCCATAATGGCAAGTCAGTCTGCACATGCAACCAATTGGCTCTAAGGGGAGAGACGGAGCCCCTGGCATTAACCCTGTTGGCAGGAAGGGGGGTGTACATGGCATGCATGAGTGCCTTTTTTCAGCACTTCCTGAGCAATGGATGGCATTGGCATTGAGTGGCTCAGAAGGATCAAAGGTCTGCTTTGCACCAGGGAGGGGAGCAGCAGACGGCAAGTTGCCATTGTGCCAACGCCACCCTCGCCTTCCACTGCTGACGTCCTTCACCGAGGCATCCTTTCTGTGTGCTTTTATGCATGATACAAAGGAAGTTTGGCTCGACAGCATCCACACGGATGTGCATCGGTGGGTTTGAGGAGGGAGGGGTCTCCTGCCCTGCCGCCTCTGAATCCCCGGCTGCCCCAAAGGCTCGTGTTATGCAGATTCGGGTGAAGATGGGAAAGAAAAAGAAATTATGAAAGCAGAGCTGCCCTGAGGAGGTCCCAGGCATGGGGAGCAGGTTGATGCCCATCCTTCCGCTGCTGACATCCTTCCCCTGGGTACCACAGTGGAGTGTTCCTTTCTATTCATCACGATCGTTGGAGGAGGCTTCTGCTGATACCCGAGTGAGGAAAGAAGCAGCAGATCCTTCTCAGTAAAGGCACCCTTTTTGTAAAGTGCCTTTCCCAGAGATGACCCACAAGTAACTCTGTTACCTATGTTGAAGTCATTTAGGGCAGGGCACCATAGTGTCTGGGCCACTCACTGTGATTTAAGAAGTCCTCCAAAGATAGTCAAGGAACACCGGGGTGGGTGGGTGGGTAGATTCATTGCCACCCTACTTGGAATAATGAGACAGACACAAGGCTTGGAACTAAAGGGGCCACTTTATGAAACATAACATCAACCATTAATATGGCAAGGGCAACTAGCGGTAGAGGTCAAGCCACGGGGTCACCCCTGGACCTCTGCCTTGACCTGTCTGGGCGAGCCCCGAAGCCCCAGGTGCGAGCCAGCCTATGGATGGCTAAGATCCAGCCAGCCGGCAAAATGGATCCCCCCAGCTCAAGCTCCTAAGCCTCAGCCGTACAGCAGTGAGGGAAGGATTTGCACATGGGGTTCCCCAAGGCAGTCTGCCCACACAGCATGGCAGCCATCACAAGCAGTACCAGCCGCTCCTGGCAGACCCCTCTTCCCCATCAGTGGAGAAGTGCCCAGGGTACTCACGGGCCCGCTCCCTATCCCCAAACTGTCTCCTGACAGCGACCATCCTAAGGTGGCTCCACCTTGCCAATTACCACAAACCTCCGCAAGCAGTACAAGGTAGGCAGAAAACCACCACTTCCCCATGCCAATTAGGGAAAAGGGGGGGGGGAATCCTGCCTGGCTCTGGCAACAGCAGCCGGCTAGTCCTGCACGACTACAGGGTGAGGTGGGCGGGCCGAGCATGCAGTTGCCTCGTGACTCCTTTCTCCGCCCCTCCGGCCTGAGACCCAGACACCATGGAAGTGCTCTGTCTCCTTCTCCTTCCAGGGAGCCAAAGAGCGGCCCCCAGCCTTATCAGTGGAAGCTGCTGGCTGGGAGGGCCGTATTTTGTCCAGAAAGCCTTCTGATTAAAATCGTTAGCCCGGTGTTAAATGCTGGGGAGGCTGCAGGTGTGGATAGGGCACTCGCTCACCCACCCACCCACCCAGTTTTTCTAGATCAGCATTCCACATCGAAGGACTAATCCGGCCAGATTTTTTTGGAGGGGGGCATAGTAACAGGATTCTTTCATTCATTTTCTTCTGTGGTCCATTTTTCTAATTTTTCCTCTTCGGTCAACTCTGGGTTAATGGTTTTTGTTGGAAAGGGAGAGTGGCAGCTGTCAACCCGTCCAATCTCCCACTTTTACCAGCAAAAAAAGGAGGGGGGGGGGAAGAGGGCCCTCCTCCGTCTACTTCCCTTCCCGTGAAGGATGAGCCCCACCCCTCCCGTTCTGTGTGCTTTTATGCGCAGTGCAAGGAAAGGGCAGCGGCTGGGAGTCCCAGCCTGGGCTCCTGTAACACTTTAGGGAGCAGGATTTGCCCACGGAAATGAAACTGGAAGGCACAGGGAAACGTGGCACGAAAGCAGGACTCTCCGGTTAAATTTATTGGCTTTGTCACTAAAGCAAACTTTAAAAAAAAAATTCACTGTGCTATGCCAGACTGGAAAAAGAAATTTCCCTACCCATAGCGATACCAGTTAATTCCCACTTTCAACAGAGTCTTCATATTAGGTAACAGAGAAGCATGGGATCACCAGGCCGTAGCCCCCGCTGCCACCCTGCCACCCAGAACAAGCTCCATGGACTCGCCATCATGATTAATGGCCACTGACACACCTGTTTCCCTCACTGGCTTTCTGTGCATTGGTTTAAAGTTTCCCAAGCCCTATTACGGTTTTTTTGGGGTGGGGGGGTGGGGTATTCTGCTTATTTGTCACTGGGTGTGGATTTTTAGGTTGTGCGACTATTATTTTGTAGACTGCCATGGGCATTTTGGTTGGAAAAACAGTCACATATCCCATCTAAGGCTGGATAATGTGCCTTCCGTTCCACTGGAGGAAAAGCTGCTTAAACTGGAGGAGAGCTTCAAATTTTGCTTAGTGGAGTGATAGGATGCTATACACTGGAGTGTGTGAAGGGGCTGTGAAATGTCCCGTCTCTCCAGGCCCAAGCCTGGCTCTGGAAGGCAGCTCCAGCCCATTTCCAGACCTTGAGGCCCCCTGGTTGCCATCCCACACAGCTTTAGACTGGAGAGGTGAAATTGACAGAGCCTTCCTGGAGGCAAAGCGGAAATTAACAAACCCTCTGAAGAGCAGTCTCCGCCGGCTCTGTCTTTTTAAACTACCCTTTCCTGGCTAACATTGTGCCTCCCTACACTTTTTTTTAATAATGATTTTTTATTCGGTTTTTTACAAAGTTTTTGAACTAACAGCAGTACTTAAATATATGATATATTAAACAGATATATTCATTAACACGGAAATAATGTTCAACATTAACCATAAACATAAAGCATCATAATGACAGGATTTTTTTTTAACTTGTAAACAACGCATCACAAATCCTGTAAAGTGGTAGCCTATTTATCCTACGAAGAGAAAACATGAATTTCTTATAAGCGGAATAGAATATTATAATTATAGATAAGCCATGGCATAGGGGAGGTCTTGTCTTGTTGTATTTTTATATCCATTGTCTTCTTTAGTCGGGTGGTGCAAGACGGGAAGCCATTTTTCAAGAAAATATGATTTAATACTTAGGGTTTTCTCTCTGAGCCATCTGGTCTGTGATTTTTTGCATAATAAAGTGGCCCCAAACGCGGTTTTTCCAACTATTCAGGGGGGGAGCAGTTCTTTGGTTCCAGCTTGAAGCTATTGTTAGTTTAGCTATAGCTAGAAGGGAGTAAAGGGGGTCCAATCTGGCAGGAGGAATCTCAGGATTTCCCCAATAGTTTAATAGAATTACTTCTGGGGATTTTGGGACCTTATAGGCTGTTATGTGTTCAATTTCCGTAATTCTTGCACCCCCCCCCCCCAAAAAAAACCTACCTACACTTGATAAAAGTGCACCCAGGCATCTTGTGTAGAGCGAGTCTCGGAAAGGCCCAAGAAAGCTGATAGAGGGGGAATTGCAGGCAAGTCTTCTAATGTCTTCTCCTCTTACAGGTCCAATTTCTTCTGTCCTGCTGTCGACAGCAGCCCTGAAGTTGTTTCTCACTTCTCAAGGAAAAGTTCTCAGAGCCTTCAGGGCAGAAAGGAGCAACAAGAAAAACACCCATCATGTATTTACTTAGAATGTTTCTGTTTTGCCTCCCCAGGAAACCCTTTGGGGGCGGCTTCCGAGAAAAACAGAATAAAAACACCAAACATGAAATTACTTAAAAATTAACATCCTGGTAATCCAGCATTAAAAAACCCCGCTGGAGCATAAGTACAACATAAAATGTTTAAGAACTTTGAGAAGGTCTCATAAAACAGGCTAGAGCAGACAGGGGAAATAAACAAGAATGGTAATTAAAAGCCTGAGGAAGATGAAAATGTTAGCCTTGTACCAGGAAACATGTGATGATGTAGGGCAGCGTCACACGTGTGCTGAGTGGTTGGAGCTGCCAACATCCAGGTAGGGTCTGGAGATCTCCCCAGATGGCAGAGATCAGTTCCCCTGAAGAAACGGCTGCTTTGGAGGATGGCCTATGCATCATTATACACTGCCAAGGTCCATCTCTCCCCAAACCCACCCCTCCCACTCCTAAATCTCCAGGAATTTCCCAATCTGGAGCTGGCAACCCTATGACCATCCCTCAGCACATTGCATCCAAGAAGGAGATGGTTTGCACAGGGAAGCCATTTTGAATGCTCCTCAAAGCAACCCCAAAGTTGTGTTCCAGCTTTAAGTAAAGAGATCTAAAAGATAATTTATTTACTTAGGTAAGTTGTATGCTGCCTGTCCAGAACAAGTAAATAAAAAACAAGTCAAACCAATAAAAACAATAAAATGAGTCATGCTAATAAAAACAAGTCATTAGAAACCTGCCAAGGCATAAAAGCACCATGAATTTTTTGTATCATTATTATATTAGACCAAACAGTCTATTTCATATCGATAAAACTCAGGCCTTGAATAGACCATAGAATAGCTAAAAAAGATAGATCCCCTTAGTTAAAAGTCTGGGTAAAGAGAAATATTGAGTCAGGACATACAGAATGTCTTCCACTTGTGGAAACTGCTTCAGAAAAAGACACCAGAGAGCTATTTCTGTCCTCTAAAACTGTTATCTGCATTTATAAAACACGCTGAAATAACAGAGGATAAAAACTAATGCAACAGAAAAAGGTGAGATGAGGATATTCTCATTAAAAATCCCCTTCTGCGCAGCCACTGTGCAGAGCCAGGCCAGAGAGTTTAAAGGCAGGAAACATTCCAGCAAGCAGCGGTGAAACCCACCCCCCACCACCACCCCTGTAAAAATAATCCTGTTTCTCAACTGGAAAAAGTAAGCCAAGCCATAAGAAAACCGAGGCCCACCCTGCAGAGGAGGCCCACAGAGCCAAAGCCACTGTGCAGACCCAGGCAAGAGAGTTAAAGGCAGGAACCTTGCAAGCAAGCAGTGGTGAAACCCACCCACCCCCTAGTAAAAATAATCCTGTTTCACAACCTAAAAAAATAATCCAAGCCACCCATGAGAAAACTAAAGGCCCACCCTGCAAGGCAAAGCCAGTGTCACAGTGAAACATTTTTTAGCAGAGGCCAACAAATTGGCCCAGCAACAATTTAAACAAACTCTCCTCCGTGCCTTCCCTTCCTCCCATCTCTCCCCTAAAAAATAAAATAAAAGATATCCTACCAGTCCTCTCCTGATGAATGTCCAGCCCAGTAGCTCCTCCACAGGCAGAAGTCTACTCCACAGGCAGATGTCCACCAGGTGCAGTCCAGAAGTCCACGAAGGCAGGCAGCAAAGAAGCAGTCTCTCTCTCTTCTCTCAGCAGCAACAAAGGTTAACCCAGTCCTGCCTCAAATTTAAATCCCTTGCTGCAGCTTCTGACAAAGATTTGAATCTATTGGCTGGAAGAAGGATGCAGCAGTGGGATTAGTTACTCCTAAATCCCCTCTCCCTTGCCTTACCCCGCCCCCCCACACTCCTACTCTATCACTCCATCCTGCTCCCCCCTCCTGCAGGATTTTGCTAGTGGCTTGCAAATGCAAACGGCTAGCAAAATGGCGATTCTCTGATTGCCGAAACGATTTCTGAAACATACCAAAACGTTTCGGTAATCGCTGTTTCGGCATTACCGAAACGTTTTGGTAATCAGAAAACATTTTGGTAATGCCGAAACAAGCCCAAACAGGTATGTTTCGGTAATTTTTCAGTAATCAGATTACCGAATTGCGCATCCCTATCCCTGGGTTCCTAATTTATGCAGGAGTAATTGTTGGAGCACAGCCATGGAGCGCTGCATCCCTTTTCCAGTACCTGGACATAATATACAAAGAGTACAGAGGTGTGAGGATCCTCCCTCACTGGCACCCTCTCCTGATGGCCTGCCATCCTACCAGCTCTCCAGGCAGGTGTCCTCCAGCCTCAGATGCGCAGGGAAGGGGGTTGCACCACCTTGTTCCTTCTCCTGCCCTGGGAGTAGCAGCATGCTCCAGCTGTCTCTCCCTGCAAAATCCTCCTCAGCCATCACAGCAACCTGAATTTAAAGGAATCCCCTGGCCCACCTCCCTGGCTTTGGCCCCAATCGTCACCCCGTCTCCCTGATTGGCCCTGCTCCCAGCCTATCTGATAGGAGGGCTGGGTAGACTCTGCAGCCTCCTGGCCCCACCCGCTCCATCCCCACCTAGGGTGGGGCATTTGGTCTGCTCTCTGTCTGGCTCATCCCTGCTGCTTCTGAACCTTCCCCAGTGGCTGCCTTGGCATCTTGGGGCCTGTGCCTGCCTGCCTGGTGCTGATGGCACCCTCCTGTGAGCCTGGGTGAAGTTTAGCCACCTGGCAACTGCAGGAGACGGATGAGTCTGCTGAGTGGCTGCAGGCTGTTCCCCAGAGTGGTGCCTGGGCGTCGGCTGCAACTGGCCTAAGGGTGAGAGAGGCCTGGAGGCCTGGAGGGGCTCCTGCAACTGAGGTGCTGCCAGAGGCTGTGCTGCAGGGCCTAAAGGGGGTGCCTGCTGCTGCAGGGCTGGTGGTGAGGGTGGACAAAAGGCGGGTGTCGCCGGACAACTGTCTTCGTCAGTGCTGCATGGATGCAGTACAAAGAAGAATTTCGTATGAGGGCTGCAATGAACCCTGCTTTGCCACGGGATAAGATTCTCCAGCAGCTTTGGCTGCAGGTGATGGCCTCTGCAAAGGCTAATCTTTGTGACCGCTCTGACAGTGGCCATTTAGTCCAGTGGTCCACCGCTACTCCCAGTACCCACAGGTTTGCGGGTCAGCCGGTTCAAGCACGGCTGTTGTGCTGGGACTTCGCTTATCAGGGAACGTGCTCGAGGAAACCATGCAGCTTCAAGCATGAATGCCCAATGTGTGGGGGCTCCCACTCCTTCAACTTCTGCCCTAGGCGCTATAGAGGAGGCTGGGGCAAACGGGGGGTGGGTGGGGCCGGAGGTAACTCCCAGCAGCAAGCTGGTAAAGTGTCCCAGGCCAATAAAGCTGAAGGAACTTAAGTGCCTCTTGGATAGTTACCCTAAGTGGGAAGATGCTTCGTTTTTGTTCAATGGGTTTCGGTTTAGTTTTAGGATCCCATTCCAGGGGCCCAGGGGCCCTTTTATGGTAGCCAATCTTCGATCAGTGGCTGGTATGGAAGGGATCGTTCGGGAAAAGATTGCCAAGAAGTGTGCCGAGGCTTGGGTGTTGGGCCCCTTTGCGGCCCCACCAGTCTTGCGTTTGCGGGTCTCCCCCTTGGGTGTGGTGTCAAAAAAGGCAGCGGGCAAGTTCCAGCTGATACACCACCTTTCTCACCGCAGAGGTGGATCAGTTAACGATGCTATCCCTGACCACCTTTGCTCAGGAGTCAAGGTTGTCAGGAGTTGCGGACAGGGTGCTGAGATGGCCAAATGCGACATTAAGTCAGCATTTCGCCTTCGCCCGGTTCCTCCAGAGGATTTTGAGCTGTTGGGTTTCTCTTTTGAAGGCCGTTTCTCCTTGGACAGAGCATTACCCATGGGGTGCTCGATTTCCTGTGCGGTCTTTGAATGCTTCAGCTCCTTCCTCGAATGGGCATTGTGTCACCCCATTGTGTTACATGCAAAATGCCACCCCTAGCCAGACAAGCCTCTGTTATTTCCCCCATAGGAAATAATGGAGAAAGGGGGGGCTAAGAGCAGCATCTTTAGGAGGCCATAAAATGGCCCCCCAAAGTGGGATCTGCTTGAGCCTTGGTGGAGGGAGGGAGGACAGGTGGGAGATGGGCCCCTGACATTTGGGGGCATTTTGCATGTGCAAAATGCTACCCCTAGCCACACAAGCCTCTCTTTTTTCCCTCATAGGGAATAGTGGAGTGGAAGTGGATAGAGTCACCTTCTTTGGGAGGCCATAAAATGGCCCCCCAAAGTGGGATCTGCTTGAGCCTTGGTGGAGGGAGGGAGGACAGGTGGGAGCAGGTCCCCTGAAAGTTGGGTGCATTTTGCTTGCAAAATGCCACCCCAAGCCACCTAGAAAGATTACTTGTTTTCCCCATAGAGAACCATGGAGACTTAGGGGGATGGGGGCACCTTGTTTGGGGGGGCATAACATGGCCCCCCAAAGTCCAATCTTTCTGAAACTTGGGGGGGATTTAGAGGAGAGTTAGGAGAAGGTCTCCACCACGTTTGGTGTAATTTGGACAGAAAATGGTATTCGGTATTCAGGAAACGTTTCGGTAATACTGGAAAAAACCAAAATGGCCCTGATTCGGTATCTTTAACCTTATTAGATTACCAAATTGCACACCCCTAGTGGACATAGAGTTATGCCCAGTCTCGGCTCTGAAGCAATATATGGCTCTCCAGGGGGACAACGGGAGGTTATTGTTTCATCACATTGACGGAGCCCCTTTGAGTAAGTACCCGTTCTGGACAATTACTGGACAGGCTCTGACAAAATTGGGTCTGCAGAATGTTAAATTTGGCACCCATTCCTTTCGGATTGGGGCAGCCTCGACAGCTGCAGCTATGGGTTACCCTAGTCAGGTTATCCAGCGGGTGGGCCGGTGGAGGTCCAAGGCTTATCGGTCATACATTCACCCACGGGGCGCTGGGAACCTCAACTGACTTGTTTTTTCTTTAGATGCTGTGTTTTGCTGTGGAAGGCTGCAGATCCTTATATGGGGACACAGCATGGTTTTTTGGGCGGCCCACCAAGCGAAGAGGACGGTGATCAGGTCCCAGCTTAGGTTAAGAGAGTGGGCCACAGTCGAGTGGCAGGGCGGTGGCCAGGGCCGCTGCCTTTGCTATTTGAGGGGAGGAGTGGTCTTCCACCTGACATATTGGTCATTCACCTGGGAGGTAATGACCTTGGGCTTGTAAAGGGTAAGGCCCTTACTTTGCAGGCGCAGGCTGACTTGCACTTTATTAGCAAGCAGTAGCCTGGCATCTTACTCATTTGGTCGGAGATACTCCAGCGCAGGGTGTGGCATGACGCTTTGGACCCCAAAGGGGTAGAAGGGGCTAGGTGTAGGGCCAATAGGGCCCTTCAGTTAGCTTTGGGAAACAGGTTGGGCATGAGAAGATTGCGCTAGGGAATTTGAACACTTCTAATAAATGCTGGAAATGCAGGAAGCATGAGGGCTCCCTCTACCATATGTGGTGGACGTGTGAGGTAGCTAGGCAGTACTGGAGGGAAATAATAAGAGAAATGAGTGAGATTTTACAATTTCAAATTAATAAGAACCCAGAACTCCTGCTACTAAACTTGGGAATGGAGGGAATTCCAGCCCATCATAGGACGCTGATATTTTACATGACGGCAGGAGCTAGACTTTTGTATGCGCAAAAATGGAAAATACAAGAAGTGCCAACCATTGAAGATTGGATCCACAAATTGCTGTACATGGCAGAAATGGACAAGATGACAAGAAAACTGAGAAATCTGGACTCAGGACAGTTTAACACAGACTGGGAGAAGCTGAAACAATACTTGGTGAAGAAATGGGAGGTGGGAGGAGAACTGTGGCAGTTTGAGAACTACTGAAGTACAATAAAATGTAGAGGGGGGTGACTTTACCAGGGAGAAGAGGTAAAAGAGAATTTCTAAGCAGTTATGATATTAGATTGATATATATAGAATAATAAATAGAATATTGATAGAAAATAATTAATTATAAGGGTTAATTATAAGGATTGATTAACTAATAATATTTTCTTTTTGATTCCGTACAGTGTACCAAACTGAATATGTTTATTGAAGTTGTATATGAGTCAAATTGATTGATATCATATATAGACTTATGATTGAAGGGGAATAGAAATACTAATGTAAACAAATATAACTAAAATAGAAAGAAGAAGATAGAATGAATAATATATAGAGTATAAGTTAAACTGGTTGATTTATATGAATGTATGGTTTACATAGTTTATGATATATAGAAATATTTGAAAGTGAAATAATGAAAAATGGGATAAATTGTTTATCCATTATGGAAAAAGGGACTCATAGTCAGGTACAGAGTATTAAAAATAGTTAAAGAAGTATTGCTTAGAATAAAGGGAGAACATATATTTGTTAGATAGAGGAATATATAAAGAGTAAGGGAAAAGGGATAAAGGGTTGGAAAACTGTTGGAAGTCAACAAAATGGGGGGGGAAAGGGAGGGGGTTAGAAATTGGGAAATGGGAATATTGACTGTAATGTGTAAAAATTTGATCCTAACCCAATAAAAAATTTTTCAAAAAAAAAAAAAGGAAACAGGTTGGGCATTTATCTTCCCCATCCCAGGATTAAGGCCCATTTGGCCGACCTCTACCGAGGCGATGGGGTCACATGTGGGGCACGAACGCCTGAGCAGAGGCTCAGCCTTAGCGTTGGCAGGATTTCATTGTGGGATGTTAGTGGGACAGTGACTACCCTTAGCACATCCCCATTGGTGGGGATATTAGGGGCCTGTCAGGATTGGCTGGCATGCTTTACGGCGGCCAGTTGAGAGGGCAGGCTGCCTGGTGGGATCCCCTGGACAAGTCCTTCCCTCATGCTCCACAGCGGGGGTGCTTGGAGCTTTAAGGGGGAAACCATCCGCCAGGCTGGCCAGATCCCTGCCATGCATTTGGACGGCTCGCGTCCGGGGCTGCGGGTCTTGCCCAGACAGGTCAAGGCGGGGTCCAGGGAAGTGACCCCAGGGCTTGACTTGTACGACTGGTTAGGCCCTTGCCAGGGTTTTAGTTGTTGCAGTTCATGTTGTTGCCAAAATAAAAAGTGGCCCTTTGTTACCCAAGCCTTGTGTCTGCCTCTTTATTCTGACGGGGGGCGGGGGGCAATCCATAGCTAATTTATTTCTGACAGTTCTCTTTTTTACAAATCCAAATCTAACATCACAGATGAACTCTAAAGGCAAGAAACATTGACCAAACTACTCACTGCCTCTCTGAACCCTTGATATACAACTTTGACAGAAAGGGTAAACAAAAGGCCAGCATGCGTATGTAGGTTCTTTTTACAAAACATCGTCCGTCTCATGAAAAAAGACCCTTTGGTTCGTTGGGGAAAGGGGTTAGAAAGACAAGGCAACTAACATCTGTCTCTGAAGAAACCTCTTCAGGAACACCATTCTCCTCTTTCCAAAAAAAGTTTCAAAACCACTGTGGGAATTTGTGGGTGCGTCTGTCTATGCGATATGTGCTAGCCAATGGTAAAAGGGGACAGTTGCAGCCTCTGAGCCAAGCTACAAGTGACGAATGACACTTGCCTGGCAAGTGAACAGACTCACGTGTATTCCTCCCTGTTCACTTGCCATTCACTTGATCAAGTGGAGCGCAAGTGAATGGCAAGTGCACAGGGAGGAATACACGTGAGTCTGTTCACTGGCCAGGCAAGTGTCATTCGTCACTTGTAGCTTGGCTGTCTGTCTCCTTGCCGTGTTTATCAACTGCATTTATCTAGCCCAGATGATGTGGGGGGGGGGAGGTTCTGGGCCACTCAGATGCTCCTCCCCTTCCACACAGGATTTGTTAACGTCTGACGGATTGTGCAAGAAGTGTGCAGCCGTTTTAATGGATAACTTTACTGACTGATGTTTTAATTTATGCGACCATGTTTTCATTGTATTTATTTATATTACTGTGATCCTCTCTGAGCCTGCTTGGGGGGAGAGCGGAGTATAAATTTAATTGATTAAATAACCAGACAGACAGACAGACAGACAGACAGACAGACAGACAGACAGACAGACAGACAGACAGACAGACAGACAGACAGACAGACAGATAGATAGATAGATAGATAGATAGATAGATAGATAGATAGATAGATAGACTTGCCGCAGGTCTTTCTGTCACCTTTTTAAAGGCACCATGGCAAATCAGTGAGGTCACGCGGGCTCTCATCTCTCATGTGCTCCTCCTCACAAGAGGCTGGGGGGACTGCTTTGTTCATGGTTGGGCACTAGCCTTGCCGACTTTGTTGACACCAGAAGCCTGTGTTGCTCCTAGAAAAATGGGATTGGCTTTTTGGGAATCTGAAGAGTGGTTCCAGGTTAAGGCCGTTTCAATACGGCGATGCGGAAGGTCGACATGCTGCCTGCTGATTATGCAACAGGACTAGTTAAGCCTTCAGTTGACCTTGAGGGAGAGTTAGTTTGAAATGAGGCTCCATCTAGCGCTCTTCAGTTTCCACTTGGATTTATTTATTCATTTCTTTAGAACCACTTTATTTGGGTTCGTTCAGTCAAGATTTTGAACAATTCTTGTTCTATATATGTTTGTAAAAGATTGTGTTACTGTTTTGTATAATAATCGCTTGTATAATTTGTGCCTCTGATGTATGTATGATTATAGTTTTGCTATATATTATAAAAGTCTTTATGTCACTGTTTTGGACTATTCTATAAGAATTTCTGGACATATAAGCTAATTATTTAATAGTAATTTTCCACAGTGTTTTTTAAAAATTATTTTTGCCTTATTGAGTTTACTCACTATGGTCCCTTATTGTACTTTAATCTCAGCACTGTCCTTGGACAGGCTGCCAAGAGGTGCCAACGATCAGCTGGGATGCCAGCAGTTGGGCTTTCAAGGGCTCTCTATGGCAGCCGCCTTTCTTTAGCCCCCAAACACCCCCACGTGAAGTTAGGAGTCCCCTCACCACAGACACGAATCTCCTCACTTCTATTTCGGCCACTTCCTTACTGGCGTGCAATAACCCTGCATACCATCTTACTTTCACCTCCAGTCTGTTTTTATGCTACATAGGAGTGGTGCTGTTCAAGAGCATAAATTTTAGCCGAATCAATAGTTGATTCGGTGCTGTAGCACAGGACCCCTGTTTTATTTTACCATTTCTAATTGATCCTGGAAGATAAAAAAAGCTGTTCACTTCTTGTGGTTAAGATTGTATGCCTCATCTAACTCTAGTAATGGTGAAATACTCAACCTCCTCCTTTTATACACAGGAACTTGAGTCTTTGGCACATGAAGCTAGCCAGGCTTTTTTGTGATGTTACTCACCGGTAATGAGTACTGGAACTTTTTCGAGGACGTCTCTGAAGCCCTTAAGAAAGAGAGCCAGTTTGGTGTAGTGGTTAAGAGCGGCAGGACTCTAATCTAGAGAGCTGGGTTTGAATCCCCACTCCTCCGCTTGAAGCCAGCTGGGTGACCTTGGGTCAGTCCCAGCTCTCTCAGAGCTCTCTCAGCCCCACCCCCCTCACAGGGTGATTGTCATGAGGATAATAATAACATACTTTGTAAACCACTCTGAGTAGGCATTAAGTTGTCCTGAAGGGTGGTATATAAATTGAATGTTGTTATTATGAATGTGTGGAAATCAGTATGACCTTATGTATGAGTACTGGCACTTTTTCTTTTTTTAAAAAGAGAAACACTGTTACCTAGTAAACAGGCCTGTTTAACTGGTTAATAGAGCCTGATATAGTTGCATGTTTCTGGGGAACAGGGGTCTGGAGTTCTGGAATGACAACTGATCTCCGGACTAGAGAGTTCTGTTCCCCTGGAGATAAGGGCTGCTTTGGAGGGCAGACTCTTAGTATTATATCCCACTGAGGTGTCTCCCCTCCTCGAATACCGCCTCCCCAATCTTCAAGCCCCAACCTCCAACCCTAGATCCAGCATGGCTGAGGAATGTATCATATTTGATCGGAACTAGATGGGGGTTGAACTCGCATCCCTGCCTTTCTACTGGTTGCTCTAGCTTGCAATATTCTTCCTTATTCACATAACAGAAATATTTGTATTTATGGATTCAAATGAAATGGAGATGTTACAGGCTGTTTCGTTTAATGAAGCAAATGTGAAGAAAGTAGAGTTGCCAGGTCCCTATACCCTCCCAGCGGAGGGGAGGGACCAGGCACTTGCCTTGTGCCAACGACAAAGTCTTCGGGAAGTGATATCATCGCGCAAGCCCCAGGAGTGCTCCTGCGCTCTGTGTGGGGCCCATTTAGCTGGTTTGGAGCCCAAATCGACCGCAAAGAAAGTGCAGGAAGGGATGTAACTGTGCCTGTTGGGAGTGTGCGAGCGGCATGCGTTCCTGAGGTGCCTGCTGGTGGCGGGCAAGTTCTGAGAGCTTGCAACCTTCCGCTGACCACTGGCGGGTCGGTGGGCAAGGTGGCAAACCCCTGGGAGTTCTCTCGCCACCAGCAGGCACCCGGGAACCCTATTCTAACTAACAACAACAACAACAAAGTTTATTAGCCAGAGGCCATCACATTCTCAATATCAATTAAAAATTACATGATTGCACATCAGCGAGACGCACATCATTTCAAAATAAATATTTAAAAGGTACATATTTCACCAGTTACCACCTTTAAAAATTTACTTATAAAATTAATCAGTCCTAAAAACATATTTGGCAACAATATATACTTAAAATATCCAGGCAATCATTAAAATTGTAGGCTACTAAAATTTACATAATATAAATACCTAAAATTCAAATCACCTTATATTATCAAATTATAATAATACTTATCTAGGATTCTGCGCACTAAGCCAGGATTTCCTCCTACTAATGGCCATTCAGCCATATTTTGCCACTTGGAGCGTCATATCCCTATTCCTGTCTGCTAACATGATTGTAATATAGTTTTTTCTCTCTTTCCCTGGAAGACCATCAATTATAGGTTTGATATATATTTCCCTAATATGATCATATATTTTACACTCAAAGAAGACATGTAATAGGGACTCGACACTCCCATCTCCACATGGGCACGAACATTTTTCATAAGGTGTCTTCTTATATTTGCCTTCCAGGACAGCAGAGGGTAAGACATCATATCTTAATAGGGTAAAAGCTCTTCTATAATCAGGATTCTTCAAGTCATTTATATAGGGCATTGGTACAACCCTATTCGTAATACTTCTTTCCAATAAAGAGTTCTCAACTCTGATCAGATCATGTTGTCTTTCCACATCTAGGATTCTCTGTTTAATCAGGACCCCGGCCTGTGCCATATTCATAGACAATAGATATTGTTGGGAGAAACCATAATGTCCTAATTTGCTCCTCAACAATCTCAACCAAGGAGGAACGAAGTTATCCCTCAAAACTAAATGTGCCAGGCCATTTACGGTAGAAGCCAATTTTAGCCAGTATAATATAACTGCTATCCATAACTGAGCTTCCACCGTTACCATGCCAACTTCCAGTCTTACAGCTGCATTTGACACATTCTTGGGTGTTTGAAGTACTGCTCTTAGGCATTTGGACTGCGTTCTTTCCATCCATGTCCTCTTTGCTGTAAGACTTAGCGGGGCTCCATATAACATCTGCGTGAGAGACTTGCACGAAAATAATCTAATGGCCGCTTCCACACTGCGGCCCCCTCTGGACCAATAAAATTTTTGTATCGCCCCAGCACTCTTTTGTGCATTAGAGGGAACATATTTTATATGCGTATTTTCCCTCCCATTCTCCTGTATAATCATACCTAGATATTTATAACAGTGCACCTGTTCTATGCAGGTCTCATTTAGATACCATCAATAGCTCCTAGGTCTCTCTGCAAAGGCCTATTCTAACTATTACACCACACTGGCTCTTTTCAGTCCCCATGACTAGTAGCCGTTGATGGATTTCTCCTCCATGAATCTCTAACTATCCCGACCTACAGTCACTCCATTGGCTACCTATCAGCTACTGTGCTCAGTTCAGGGTCTTGGTTATTACATGCAAAGCTCTTCACGGACTTTGTCCAGCATACCTATGGGACCGCCTCCCTCCCTATGTCCCTCCAGGGCAGCTTCGCTCATCTGAACAGGGTCTACCTGTTCAGATGAGCACCCTACCACTAATTTTGTTAGTCTTGTAGGTGCTACTGGACACTTGCTCTTTTCTAAGAGTAGGAAGGGAAATTTATAATAGTTAATGTTAAATATTTTTTTAAAAAATTTAAATCGGTTCAATTACATATTTTATTAAACATTGGTTGATCTAATAAGGAGGTTTATTAGGATGGAGAGAGAGGAAATATTTCTGGGTATGTTTATGTTTCATATCTGAAAATTATATTTTAAATGTTATCTGGCCATTGTCTTTTGATATTCTTTGATATTCCTTGTAAAGCATATTTTCAATTTTCTTTCAAATGTAAACTTCTGTTTCCTGTCCCCTTTTCTTTCCTCGCCTACTTTTTGTTTAATTAAAAAATAAAAATAAAAGCATAGGAAGGGGAAAAAATGGCATGTAGGTCTGTATCTATGGGTTGACCTGGGTTCAAAATCCTCACCCACCACAAAATCTGATGGGTGACCTCGGGCTAGGGAGGCTCGCCTGCCCTCGAGCAGAGCCAGGGCCTTTTCGGTCCTGGCACCAACCCGGTGGAACTCTCTGTCTGATGAAACCAGAGCCCAGCAGGATTTATTATCCTTCCGCCGGGCCTGTAAGACAGAGATGTTCCGCCAGGCATATGGCAGAGGCTAGGCTGGGCCCCCCCCAGCCGTACTTGACTTGACTTGAAAAGATCTGTCCACCACCATACAGATATGGACATATGGGCCATGTCCGAAATGAAGTAACTCTTCCATTGCCACCTGAGGAGAAGTTTTTATTGTATGTAGTGTTGTAAATTTTATTGTAATGTTTTATCTGCTTTTATGTGTTTTTATGTAAATTAAAATGTTGTGCTCCGCCCTGAGCCCGCTCGGCAGGGAGGGCGGACTAACAATCTAATATAATAAACAAACAAACAAACAAACAAACAAATGCTTTCTCAGCCTACCTCACAGGACTGTTGTGAGGATAAAATGAGAACAGGAGAAGCACGGATCAGTATGGACCAGTCACACATTTGTGCTCTCTCTGCGTCTTGCTTTATTCGGAGGGCAAATAGTGAAAATCCACTAAATGAATGTTCCTGTGCGTGATGAAAACCGAGCTGGCGTAGTGGTCAGAGTGTCAGGAGACCTGGGTTCAAACCCCCACTCTGCCAAGGAAGCTCACGGGGTGACCTTCGGACATACCACGAGGGTTGCTAACTCTGGGTTGGGGAATTCCTGGAGATCTGGGGGAGGAGCCTGGGGTGGGCAGGATTTGGGGAGGGGAGGGCCTCAGTGGGCTCCACTGCCATTCGAGAGGCCAAAGCCACCCTGAGGCACACCTTCCCAGCCTCACTTCCCTCACGAGGTGGTTGTGTGGATAAAATGGAGGAGAGGGGAATGATGTGAGCTGCTATAAACAATGTCCATAAATATATAAAAAGAAATGTTTGGGGAGGAAAGTAGAAATAAACTTCCTTTTTTTACTTGAGAAGAAACCTGACTCAAAAACTCTTTCTGAGGTGCTTCGATTTTTCAGAGAGAGAGAGAGAGAGAGAGAGAGAGAGAGAGAGAGAGAGAGAGAGAGAGAGAGAGAGAGAGAATATGAGTGTGTTATGGGGGGGGGGATGGTTACAGGGAATTCATGCAGGTGGAAGGAGGAACCAGACAGACACACCCTGGTGAACCTGCCAGGCAATTCATAACATCCGGCCTGGTCTACTTTGGAATAAAGCCAGGGAAGACAAACAGCGGAAGAGCGTTCCTGCGTCTCTCCCGGCATCGCCTCACTTTCCAAATCCAACCAGGCTTTCCTGGCAGGTTTGGTGCCTCCAGAGTTACCACCAGCTGCTGCTCCAAGTCCAGATCCTTAAGGGGGGCTGAGTGGGGGGTGATCGTGGTGGTCCCAGAGCCCCCTGTGGCTCTCCTCTGGCCGAGGCTGGCAATGTCAGTGTGGAGGGGGACCCTTTCAAGGCAGTTTCAGCCACAGAAGCTGAGAGCAAACTGGCACTTGACAGAGCAAAGAACGAAATAAAACTAGAGGCCCCACCCTGGCCATCCCCCTGGGGCAGTGGCAGGTGGTGACACTTCAGAAATTACCCCAAATATGAATAAAAATAAAACATCCCTTGACGTTTTTTCTAGAAAGTCACTCTTGCTTCCGGTAGGAAGCTTCACCAGTTGAATTTCTGTCTCCTGCGCAGCTAGCCAAGGCAAGAAAAGGGGGAGATGTGAAAGGCAGATGGGAGCTTCTAAAAACAAGATGGGTTGTTGTGGATACTCAACAGTGTCCTTTGCACATGCTCAGAGGAAACCTCTGCCTAGGTTTCTGAGATTGCATGAGGACCCCTCCCCCTGTTTAAGATGCAAACAAGAGTGGATGGAGAGAAAGAGCACAATACGGGGGCAGCTGGACCACTTCTGAACTTGAGTTGGGGAAAAGGAAAGCCACAGGAACGGAGCCTCGGACAGTGTCTCTACTCGAGACACCAGGGTGCATTTTCATCAAGTGCCGGGAGATGCAATGTTAGCTGGGAAGCATAGTTTTAAAAGACAGAGATGGTGGAGACCACTTCTCAAACCCCTCCACTGCCTCTGGGGTACTGGACTGTCTCCCTTTCTGGAGCCTTTGCCCTGCCACCCTTGCTGCTTAAACCTTTGAATTAACGGAGCCTCGGCAGGGCAAAGGCTCTGGAAGGCGAGACAGTGCGGCACACCAGAGGCGGCAGAGGCATGTGAGAGAATCCGTCCCCTCTGAAGCGATCTATGCCAGCTCTGTCTTTTAAAACTACCCTTCCTAGCTCCAGTGTCAAAAGTCTTGCAAAGAAAAACTCTGAGTATGTACAGAGTGTGGGAAAAGACAGATATAAACTGACAGTGATGGATCCTCTGTTAATTTTTTTTTTTAACAGAATGTCCTGAAATCCAACATAAAATCCCATATCACGGCCAGGTACTCTGACTGAACCATAAAAAACATGGCACTGCAGTAGTTCAAAAACTTAGATTCCGTGCATGGATCCTCATGAATTCATTTGATTTTTTCACTGAAACCCAACCAAACCGGCATGATTCTGGAGCTCATATTGCGGCCAGCTGGAAGCACCATGAAATAGCACAGATCTGCCATGGCACAAAATCACGGATCTACGGTGTCGATCTTTATAGATTGTCAGGATTTTTAGATGGGATTGTGCAAAATTCACCAAGAAATCACATGTCATGTCCATATCTACAAACTCTATCAGAAAAATGATGCATTTTGTGGCACTGCCATAGCAAAAATAAAAATTCTTCAAATGAGCGGATCCTCATGGGTTCTAGGGAGTTTTATATGCTGCATTTGAAGGTATTCACTTTTTTTAAGGGCCCATACAGATCCATGCAGGCCTGTCTTTAACTCCCCCTCCCTTTACTTGGCCCTTCCCGATCCTTCCCGATCCTTCCCGGGCTTGGTCTGACGGAGCCCCGCCCCCCACCCGGCCCCAGTGGAATCCCTGCCTGGAATGCCTGAGGTGAGTCACAAACCCGAAAGGTTCTGTGGTGACATCACTGCTGGAGCGGCAGTTGAAGTCAGCCTCATTGCCTGTGTGGCTTTGAGTGATGGAGGAGGTACTGATGCCTGGCTCTGGCTCCCCCAGGACTGGGCTGGGGTGGGTGGGTGAGGCTGAGGTTGGGGCTGGAAGGAAAGGATGGGTGTAAAGCAGGGGCATAAGAAGGGTGCTCTGGGGGCCACCTGCAGCCTCCTTTTCACCTGGCTCTGCTGCTGCCATTCCCCAGACCCCCCCAGTCTCATTCCCCCCTCCCTCCTGGGTTTTTGTCTCAGCCTGGACTTTAAGCACGTGTCTCCCACACCCCACAAGGAGCCTCCTTTCACTGGCCCCCGTCTTCCTAATGGGTAGGCCCTGCTCGATTTGGGGGCACTGTGGAGAGAACATGGGGCAGACCCGGCCCATCCTGGCTCAGCCCACCCCATCATTTCGGAATGTGGCTCTCGGAACAAAATGCTGGCATGCCCCCTGAGCTGCAGGGACCCTGGGGAAGCTCCGGGCGATCTAGAATACAAGGAAGAGGCGGGGCATTTTCATGGGGGCGGGACAGGGTGGCTAGGAATAAAGAGGCAACCGCCAGTGCTGTTGAGGGGTGGCCTCTCCTGTGCCAAGCCCAAACGCTGCAGGCATGGTGGGCATTTGCCCGTCGTGGGGCACCTCATTTCCATCCTATTTGTCCCCATGCCTGATGGCTGAGCTCAGCCCCTCTGAAAGTCATGCTGAGTCTTTGATCTATCTCCCTGCAGGTGGGTAAGCGAAGAATGGCGTGGTGGCAAAGAGTGTGGAAGTGGTTAGCGTGCAAAAAAAAGAACAGAGTGGCGGCAGGTATGTGTTGTGGACATGCCAGGCAGGGCCTTCTGCTTGCCCTCAGAGCCTTTCACTTTCTGCGGGTTCACAACTAAGTACTGATGCTCTTGAATCGAGATCCCGAGATCCCTGACGGCGTTCATGTTCCCTTTAATTTGAAATGTCTCTGCTATTTTCCTCCCCTTAACTGATGAATCCAAACTTTTCACAATATCAACAAGTTTAAGGCATTGGAAAACCACATTGAATGGTTTCAGTATCTCCAAATAAGTAATTTAATATGTTCATTGCAAAGAAAGGGTGTTTTTAAAAGACAATTAACATTTTTGAGTGAATGTTGAAGGATTCAAAGAGTATTGTTAAAGGTTGGTTATCGAAGCTATATAAACATTTGGTGGAAATATTCTATTCCCCGTTACCAAGATATGTCACAAGTTGGCAAAGGGACGGAGTAAAAGAGCTAACCGAACCAGACGGGGAGAATATTTGGGCTCAACCCTTCAAATACATCGAAAATTTTGTGCCTTTGGGCACGGTTATAAAGATTGTTAAGGTTTCTTTTCCTTATAATGTTAAAGTGATGTGATTTGATATTTGGAATGATTGTAGGTTGACAAAAGAATATCTATCTTTGATTTCAATATTGTTTTTGAGATATTATGGGGATTGAAGTATTGTACATTTTGTGTGTTTTGTTTTGGTTAATTAATAAAAGTAGTTTTTATTAAAAAAAAACCCCTTTTTATAATATCTACTTTCCATCAATAAAAAACACAAGATTGTTCACAACAGTGAAGATAAGCAGTGATACCAGAATATGTTCGTTCTGCTTCTGTTCGAAGTTGCTGCTCAAAATAGACAAACAGCTTTTGAGCTTCTTAACTGAATAAACAACTAACTGACTAGCTGTTCATTTTTGAGAAAAACATTCAACTTCAGTACCCCACACATCAAATATCAGGACTGATTTCCATGATACAATGTCCCCATATACTCTACCAATGTCCCCCAGACATATAAGAATAAAACAGCCATGCCACTTAGCCATTTTTGTATCAATTTGGGCCTCCGAAGTTAAAATTATAATACAAATCAATGTTACAAACAGTACACATGTAGAAACAGAGAAAAAGTTAGATTAAATTTGTTTCATCAAAAGATATACTTCTTGGTTTAAAAACTGAGTGATGCATTTCTCAAATAAGTTTGTTTTTTTTAAAAAAAAGAATCTTGAATTGGCTAAGTTACGGCTCCTTAAATCCGGTGTTCAGTGCAAAAGTTCGGTTTCCTCCTTTCTAATGGATGGTTCCAAATGAAAATGGTTCTGTACCTTGGGGGGTTGTTCAGCTGCTTAAGCATTTTGGGTGAATGTGGCCGGGCTTCCTCACTTCTGGTGAAGAGGGCAGAGAACTTTTTCTCCAGCCGGCGAGACCAAGGCTTTTCCTGAATAATATTTATCCCTTGAAGCTCATCAGGTGACCTTGGGCCTGTCATTCTCAGCCCACCTTACAGGCCTGTTGTAGGGACAAAATGGAGGAGGGAAGAACCCTGAGTGTCCCCTGAGGACCTTGGGGGGAAGGGCAGTAGAAAAATGCATCATTGTGGGCACAAAAACAACACTCTGCCCTGCCAGCAGAAGCCAGTGGCCTGGGAAAAGGCACGAGCAGCCGCCACAGACCCCCCTCCCGCCCCACTGGCTCCCACGTTTCCTGCCCCCCTGCTGCTCCTCCCTGTTGGTCTGAACATTGAGCCTGGCCCTCAAAAGCCCCCCTCCCCGTCCGGAAGCCCTGTTCTCCCCCCCTGTCACCCAGCAGTGCTAGAGCTTGACTCAGTAAAGAAACGGAAAACTTTTTCAAGAGTTGGGAGTGGAGGGATGGCAGCTCATTAAGGGAGTGCTCCTCGGAGACACGATTCGGGACAAAAGCCAGATTTTTGCTCATCTGGCTAAATCCACTTTTCCCAGACAAAACTGATCGTCCAGGATCCAATCTGGGAACCCAGATCCCGGAATAAATCTGGGTAATTTTAGGAAACGTGGCTTCAGCCTCTGGCTTGCTCCTTGCTTGGCTTCTTTCCAAGAGGGGAGGGGGAGGAGAGAGGGGGGGTGAATGGCCAATCCGTGCAGGGTCTCTCCGTGTCTGCCTGGCTCCTGTGAGTGGCACTGGTTCAGTTGAGCTCAGTCGCAAGAAGGTCCCTGGCTTCAGTTTGGTTTGGGTGGAATTCTCTGTGGTGACAAAATTCTCGGGTCTGATGGTGGCCCCCTTGATTCGTTGGTTCTGTTGGGCTTCTTCTTGCATTGGGGAGCGTGCCCTTGGCCAGCAGCAGCCTTGCCCCGGTGTGTTTCTGCCTCAAAGCCTGCTTAGAAATGGTTCCCCCGCAGAAAACAAGGGAGAGCAGCTGGGGGGGGGGCTCCTTCTTCAGGGACCTATAGAATTGGTCCCAGAGATCCAGTCTTCCTGAAACTCGGATGATATTTAGAAGACAGTGAAGAGTAGGTTCCCAAAATTTTGGTAGCTTTTTCTTGAAAAATGATGCCCCCCGATATCCTCCCAGATAGTTATTATTAATAATGGAGCGTGACTGTGAGCACTTCCTTCAGGGGCCCATAGAATTAGAATCTGTGGGTCCAATCTTCCTGAGACTTGGGGGGGGGCTTAGAGGACAGTCAGGAGTAGCTTCCTTGAAAATTTGGTGGCGTTTTCTTGAAAAATGACCCCCCCCCCCGGCCAGGCCCTAGATATGCCCAGATAGTTTTTTCCCATAAGGAATAATGGCCAAATAAAATGGGATTCTCTGATCTGTCTTAAATAGATCAGAAAATCTTTCCTGGGTTTCAGAAATCCCCGATTTCTTTGAGATCCATAAAAACCAATTCCAGATGTCTCAGACTTTTTTTTGTGTATAAATATTTTTATTTTTTAGAACATTACGGGATACAGAAAATGGAAAAGGGAACAAAAGTTAAAAGGAAAAATTAAAGATATACATTATAAGGACTGTCAAAATAATACAATGACTGTATAATATTTAAAATATAGTTTTCAGGTATACAACACAAACAAAACTCAGGCATATGTTCTCTGTTCATCCTAAAGAACATCATTGTTAAACCAACCAATGATTAATAAACTATATAATCGGGTTAGCTTAAATGGAATAAAACAATAACTAATGATTCTAAACTAACAACGAATCCCGTTGTGGGGAAAAATACAGCAGAATCTAGAAAGGGGCGGGTGGGCGGGCAGGCGGGCATTGCCTCCTCCTCAGTGACTGATCCAGGCCAGACGAAGGGGTGGCCAGGTGTTGCCTCCTGCTCCACACCTGATCCTATCTGGGTGAAGAGGGAGCGGGCATTGCCTCCGGCTCGGTGCCTGATTCTGGCCGAGTGAAGGGAGACAGGCATCTGCTCCTGATGCCAAGCAGGTAAAGGCTGGTGGTGGGAATTAACACACCCTCCACTCCTGATCCCGACTGGGTGAAGGCAAAGGGTGGGCATTGCCACCTGCCATGCTCCTGATCCAAGCTGGGTGAAGGGGGAAGGCATTGCTACCTGTTCCACTCCTAATACACATGGGTTAAGGCGAGGGGTGGGCATTGCCACCTGCTCTGCTCCTGATCCCAGCTGTGTGAACTTGGGAGTTGGGTATTGCCACATGCTCCACTCCTAATCCCCATGGGTTAAGGCGAGGGGTGGGCATTGCCACCTGCTCCACTCCTGATTCCAGCAAGCGCTCAGGTTGGATAGGCTGCCTCGCCTGGGCTTCCCGCTGTGGCAGCACCCTCTGGTGGTACACCAAGGTAGGAAGTGAGTTGTCTAGAACACACTTACTCTTTTTTACACTAGGATACAATAGAATAACTCTATAGCTTTTATACATCACATTCAAATTATAACACAACCATTCTCCAGAATGTTTCGTCTCTCCCTTATTATTAAGACAACTACTGGATGTTTGTAAAAATAGAGAATTTTATATTGCTAGTTGCTGGGAAAGAAGAGGAGACACTCTTTTTGTTTGCCACCACTTTTCGATTTCCCAGCATGCAACTTGAACTCGAGTAGAACTTCAGTTGCCAGTCTTATTTAACTCCGAGAGTAAAAGAATATTCTGGTACTTTAAATGATTATATGAGTTTTCCCCAGCTGCAAGAAATCCCTTTCAGGGAACGTTTTAAACTGATGAAATTGCTGTTAATCACTTGAGAACTTTGCCAACTTTCTTAAAACTGGAAACCTGTGCTGCTCCTAGAAAAATGTGATTGGTCATTTCTTTGAGGTTTGAAGAGTGGATAAGTTTGCAGAACTCTAGGGGATGATTCTCATCTAGGATATGGATTTCTTGTGGACCAGTTATACTTAGTGAGGGTTTGCTATTGTTAGTTCAAGATTAGTATCAATAATAATAACAACTTAATGCCCGCTCAGAGCAGTTTACAAAGTATGTCATTATTATGCCCTCAACAAAACACCCTGTGAGGCGGGTGGGGCTGAGAGAGCTCCAGAGAGCCGTGACCAGCCCAAGGTCACCCAGGTGGCTTCAAGTGGAGAAGTGGGGAATCAAACCCGGCGCTCCAGATCAGAGTCCCACGCTCTTAACCTCTACACAAAACTAGGTCGCTTAAGTTCGTGATGCTGAATGTTGAAATGCTGAATGCTCATTGTGACTGACACTATTGAACCTGAATGCCCAAAGACGACCTTCAGGAAGACACGTCTAAAAATGAGATTCTACCTAGGCTCTCGTTAGTTTCAGCTTAAGTTCATAACATAATACTTTTTAGGACCATTTTAATAGGGTGACCAGAATGTCTCTGGTCACCTGAAGCTCCCCCCGCTTGCTGTCCCTGATAGTGGGGCTTCAGAGCTGCTTGCAGCCCGTCTTCCTCCTAGGCAGGAGAAGCACAAATGCCAGGGTGGCCTGGGGCAGCAACTGATGTGAACTTGCCTTCTGAAATCTCAGGGACGGTGGAGGAGGAGATGGAGCAGGAGGAGGAGGAAAAAGGAAGATCGTATGATCCAAGGAGAGATGACGATATGGTGAGCAGACAAGCAAGCCAAGGGAGCTACTCATCCTCCTGGATCTCCCTGCCCCTCAGGAGATAGCAGCCCTCCTGCCAAGCTTCCCAACCCAGGAACAGGTCAAACAAGGGAAATGGGGGTCCAGGGGAAAGGCCAAGAGCGTGGGCTACCCTAGACGCTGACCCACCCTCCTATGTGGCCGGTGGCAGCAACCTCTGTGGAAGCCCCCAAAGGCTTTTGTGTCTTGAGAATGGAGGTGGGAATGGGCAAGGAGTACGGGGCCTGCCAGGCACTGGCCCCGTCCCTTTCCCCAGCCAATGTGGAGAGCTCAGGAGAAATGTCAGCAGGAATCATGAAGCCCACCAGCTCCATATAGGGAATATTGGATGGAAGGATCCCAGGGGTGGGGGCAGACCCTTCTCGGACTCTGGCAAGCAGCTGCCCATGAAAGCAGGCTAGATGGGGCTTCAGGGCCTCCTTGTCGAGAGAGCGGCCTCCTGGAGCATCAGTCGTTGCAGCTAACAGGTGGCCTTTCTCTCTCAGGAGTTGGAGTCAGTCATCTCCAGTCTTTGGGACGTTTCAGATCTCCTGGGAGAAACATCTGCAGGTATGTCATCTCCCCTGCTGATGGGAAATGGTAATCTAATGTTCTATTTTTCTATTTTTCTCCTGCCCTCCCTCCAAGGAGCTCAGGAGCATAAGCATGAGCACAAATACTGGGGTGGCCTGGGCAGCAACTGATGTGAACTTGCTTTCTGAAATCTCAGGGTCTGTGGTGGAGGAGGAGGAAGCCGAGGAACAACTAGGGCCCTGCCATGCAGGAACATCCCCCATTATGGTGAGTAGAACAGCGATCCAAGGGAGCTACTCCTCCACTTGGATCTCCCTGCCCCTCAGTAGATAGCAGCCCTCCTGCCAAGCTTTCCAACCCAGGAACAGTCCGGGCAAGGGGGATGGGTGTCCAGGGGAAAGGCCAAGAGTGTGGGGTACCCTAGATGCTGACCCAGCCTCCTGATTGGCCACTGGCAGCAACCCCTGTTGAAGCCCCCAAAGTCTTTTGCATTTTGAGAATGGAGTTGGGAATGGGCAAGCAGCACAGGGCCTGCCAGGCACTGACTTTGACCCTTTCCCCAGCCAATGTGGGGAGCTCGGGAGAAATGTCAGCAGGAATCATGAAGCCCACCGGCTCCATATGGGGAATATTGAATGAAAGGATCCCAGGGGTGGGGGCAGACCCTTCTCGGACTCTGGAAAGCAGCTGCCCATGAAAGCAGGCTAGATGGGGCTTCAGGGCCTCCTTGTCGAGGGAGCGGCTTCCTGGAGCATCAGTCGTTGCATCTAACAGGTGGCCTTTCTCTCTCAGGAGTTGGTTTCCATCACCTCCAGCGTGTGGGACAGCACCCAGCCAGCAACACCTGCAGGTATGTCATCTCCCCTGCTGATGGAAAATGGTAATCTAATGTTCTCCTTCTCTATTTCTATCCTGCCTTCCCTCCAAGGAGCTCACAGCAGAATGCTTGGTTTCAGCCCATCTCTTTGTCATTCCTCACAACAACCATGCCATGTAGGGTAGGCTGAATGAGACTGAGTGGTGCTTGATCACCCTGTGAGATTCACGGCTGAATGGGGATTTGAAGCTGGGTCTCCCAGGGCCTCATGAGCGGAATCTTTTCAGCACCTGTTTCCAAGCAAGAGTCATTGGACTCCGGTCCCGTGTAGCCTCCCGTCCCCGTCCACATGCTTATGCTCCTGCATCTGTCACCAGAGTTAGGACACTCATTGTGACAGAGAAGAGAAGCTCCCATTAGTGTTGGCTCTTCCATAATACTGGAATATATTATAACTCCACATTGGAACCAAAGCGATGCTGCCATGCGAATGCCCGAGACAAGAGCTGGTCTGCATGGGAACGTATTGGCACATCCAGGGCCACCAGAATGTCTTTGGTCACCTGAAGCTCCCCCCGCTTGCGGTCCCCACCTTATTCCAACTTAGTGGGGCTTCAGAGGAGCTTGCAGCCCATCTTCCTGCTAGGCAGAAGCACAATTGCAGGGGTTGCCTGGGCAGGAACTGATGTGAACTTGTCTTCTGAAATTCCAGGGTCAGTGGCAGAGGAGAAGGAGGATGAGGAGGAAGAACAACCAGGGCTCTGCCATGTGGGAACGTCCCCAATTATGGTGAGCAGAACAGCGATCCAAGGGAGCAAATCATCCACTTGGATCTCCCTGCCCCTCAGGAGATAGCAGCCCTCCTGCCAAGCTCCCCAACGCAGGAACAGTCCGGGCAAGGGGGATGGGTGTCCAGGGAAAAGGCCAAGAGCGTGGGGTACCCTAGATGCTGTCCCAGCCTCCTGAGCAGCCACTGGCAGCAAACTCTGTTGAAGTCCCCAAAGGCTTTTGTGTCTTGAGAATGGAGGTGGGAATGGGCAAGCATCACAGGGCCTGCCAGGCACTGACTCCGACCCTTTCCCCAGCCAATGTGGGGAGCTTGGGAGAAATGTCAGCAGGAATCATGATGCTCACTGGCTCCGTATGGGGAATATTGAAGGGAAGGATCCCAGGGGTGGGGGCAGACCCTTCTCGGACTCTGGCAAGCAGCTCCCAGTGACAGCAGGCTAGATGGGGCTTCAGGGCCTCCTTGTCGAGAGAGCGGCTTCCTGTAGCATCGGTCGTTGCATCTAACAGGTGGCCTTTCTCTCTCAGGAGTTGGAGTCAGTAACCTCCAGCGTGTGGGACATGTCCCTGCCAGCAACACCTGCAGGTATGTCATCTCCCCTGCTGACGGAAAATGGTAATCTAATGTTCTCTTTCTCTAATTCTATCCTGCCTTCCCACCCTGTTGCTCAAAGCAGAATGCATTCTTTCCGCCCATCTCTTTCACATTCCTCACAACGACCTTGCAATGTAGGGCAGGCTGAATGAGAAAAACAGGGTTTCTCACCTGTAACTGTTGATCGTCGAGTCTCTTCTGTGCAGACACACATTGGGACTGCGCAGGCGCAGGCCAGCCGCGGAGAAGATTCTTTTAGCTTCTAGAAATGTGACGGGGACGTTCGGGCCCACCGCGCATGCGCGCCGGTGTTCCCGCCAATTTTGAAGTACAAGTACCCGAACGTCCCCGGCATTCCCTCAGTTCACCTGAGCCGCCTGAGAAACAATGGAGAAACCAAGCACTCACAGCGGGGCAGGTGGGAGGGAATGTGTGTCTGCACAGAAGAGACTCGACGATCAACAGTTACAGGTGAGAAACCCTGTTTATCGTCGTCGTCCTTCTGTGCAGCCCCACATTGGGAGAATAGCTAGCATCTCACCAATGGGGGCGGGTGTGAGTGTCTATGAGAACAGAGAGTGCAGAACAGCCGTGCCAACAGCGGATTCACGGCGTGCATTCACGTCTATGGAATAATGTTTAATGAAAGTGTCAGCGGTAGACCACGTTGCAGCTTGGCAGACGTCTTGGAGTGGCACTCCTCGCAGGAAGGCAGCAGAGGCAGCTTGTGCTCGAGTAGAATGAGCAGTAATCGACAACGGGCACCCAACTCCAGCTTGCTGATAACAAAGTTTAATTGCAGACACAATCCAGCGAGAAATGGACTGGGCAGAAGCTGGCGAGCCCTTGCGAGGGCCAGAGTAACATAAAAACAAGGCAGGAGACTTCCTGAAACACTTGGTGCGATGTAAATAAAACAATAAAGCACGTTTCACATCCAATGTGTGTAGAGTGCGTTCCTCTGGGGAAGAGGGTGTAGGAAAAAAGGAAGGAAGGACCACCTTTTGACGCAGGTGAAATTTTGAAACCACCTTGGGCAGGAACTGCATACTAGTGTGGAGCATGACCGTACCGGGGAAAAATTGCAGGAAGGGGGGGTCACACCTCAGAGCAGACAACTCCCCAACCCGCCTGGAGGAAGTGACTGCAACCAAAAAGGCCACCTTCTGTGTGAGCAGAGGCAAGGGACAGGTAGACAGAGGCTCAAAAGGGGAGAGCATCAGACGGGAGAGCACCAGGGTCAGGCTCCACTGAGGAATAGGATGGGCCCTAGGAGGAAAGGACTTTAGTAGGCCCTTCAGGAACTGTTTGGACAGCCAATGTGCAAACACAGTCCTCCCATCAATCTGCTCATGGAAGGCAGAGATAGCAGCCATGTGCACCTTAACACTGGAGAACGCCAGGCCCTGGGAGCACAGGTCCAGGAGGTACTCCAGAATGACAGGTAGCGGGCAAGTGAAAGGGGAAACCCCTTTGGGGGCTAACCACCTAGAGAAACGTGACCACTTCCTCTGGTAGGACAACCTGGTAGACGGTTTTCGGGCATTCAGAATCACATTAAGCACCCTAGTAGAGAGGCCTAGTCTGGGGCGCAGAGGAGCCAGGCAGTCAGATTTAGCACTGCCACATCGTGATGCCACACTCCGTCCCTGAGTAGCAGGTCTGGGGCGTGTGGCAGCGGGAGACACCGCCCCTGTGACAGGGAAAGTAAAAGGGGGAACCAATCCTGGCGAGGCCACCGAGGGGCTATCAGGATACAGTGGGTTCGGAAGGCCCTGATCCTGGAGAGGACCTTGTGAAGGAGCGGGAAGGGCGGGAAGGCGTAAAAGAGCCCTGGAGACCAGGGTATCTGGAAGGCATCCCCCAGTGAACGATGGCCAATCCCGGCCCGGGAGCAAAACAGCGGGGCTTGTCTGTTGTGGGCTGTGGCAAAGAGGTCGACCAAAGGCGTGCCCCATGTGCGAAAAACCTTGTGGAGATAAACCGTGTTGAGGGACCACTCGTGCTGGGGCAAAAACACCCTGCTCAGCGTGTCTGCTGCTGTGTTGTTCTCCCCCGCAATATGAATGGCCCTGGGCAGGACGTTGTTGGCAATGGCCCAAGTCCAGAGTGCAGTCGCCTCCTTGCAGAGCTTGAGCGAGACCGTTCCTCCCTGCTTGTTGAGGTAATAGCAGGCTGTGGTATTGTCCGACAGGACCTGAACCTTCCTGTTCCGAACGACATCTGCAAAAGAAGCAAGGGAGTAACGGATCGCTCTAAGCTCTAACAGGTTAATGTGCATGCCCATTTCAAGGGAGGACCAAACACCTTGAGCAGACAGGTGTCCACAACGCCCTCCCCAGCCTAGATTGGAAGCGTCCGTGAAGACGGTGATCTCCGGCAGGAAGGGACCAAAAGGACAACCCTTGGACAAATTCTCAGGGTCAGTCCACCACACCAATGTCCGCTGTATCACCCTCGGGACGGAAAACCCACGGTGTTGACTCATAGTGAGGGGGTTGAAAACCCGAACAAACCAATTTTGTAGAGGCCTCATGCGCAGGCGTGCAAAACACACCACCGCTGTGGAGGAGGCCATAAGGCCTAACAACGTTTGAATCAGGAGGGCAGTTTGGAACCGGTTATGCACGAAGTGGCGGGCCAGGGAGGACAGCCTGCTCAAGCGATCCGGGGGTAGATAAGCCCGGCCCAGCAGAGAGTCAAAGTGGACCCCAATGAATCTAATGCTCGTACCAGGGGACAGGACCGACTTCCCCAAATTGACCACTAGCCCCAGACCGTCTAGGACGGACAAGGTGAGGGCGATAGAAGCCCGGAGGGAGTCAGAGGAGGGACCCACCAGGAGCCAATCATCCAAATAGGGATAAACAAAACAGCCACTAGACCGTAGATGTGCCACCACGGTGGCCATACATTTAGTGAACACCCTGGGCGCCGAGGCCAGGCCAAAGGGCAAGGCCGTATACTCATAGACAGTGCCTCCACAGGTAAAACGGAGATATTTCCTGTGGCCCTCAAAGATGGAAATGTGGAAGTAGGCGTCTTTGAGATCCAAAATGGCCATCCAGACGCCTGAGTCTAAGAGTTCCAACACCCGGGACAGGGTAAGCATCCTAAACTTCTCCACCTTCAAGTAGGTATTAAGGGCCCGAAGGTCCAAAATGGGACGAGACCCCCCATCTTTCTTATCCACAAGAAAGTATCTTGAGTAAAACCCCCAAGGGGAAGTAGAGACATTGACCACCCGGACAGCACCTTTGGCAACCAACTCCAAAACATTATTTTGTAACACAACATTACAACAAGAAGCACAACGGGGTGGGTGCGAAAGAGGGGGTGCAGTGGTAAACAACAACTTATAACCACGGGCCACAACAGAGAGGACCCAGGTATCCGTAGTAATGAGTTGCCAACGGGGCAAGAAAGGCCGTAGCCTGTCCAAGAACAGGACATTAACAGCGTCCTTGGAGACCAACTGGGAAGCGTCCTGGTCTAGTCAGAAGACCGTGGGCTTCTGCGCTGAAGTCGAGGGCTTGGGCGAAGGAGGCTGCTGTCGTCCCTTGGACCGGCCGGAGCGTCTCGAAGAGTGGCGCTGCTGGCCAGAGTAGGAACGGTGGCCATAGGATTGACCGGAGGGGAACCGTCCTTGGCGCTGGTGGAACTGCTGGTAGGGGGACTGATAGGACCGGAACCTGCCGTACCGATATCTCGGACCCGACTGCGGAACCGAAGGCGCAACCCCGAGCGACTTGGCCGTCTGCTGGTTCTTCTTCATAAGAGAAAGGGACTCATCCGTTTTCTCTGAGAAGAGCTGAGGACCTTCAAACGGAAAATCCTCGACCTTGGCCTTCTTCTCGGGGGGCAGGGCAGTAGATCGGAGCCAGGCGTGCCGACGCAGGAGCACTGAGGATGCCATCGCACGCGCCGCGGAGTCGGCAGCGTCCTTGCCAGCCGTCATCTGTTGCTTCGACAAACGGAAAGCCTCAGCCTGGAGAGCCTTGACCAAGTGACGGCGATCGTCGGGGAGGTCAGAGAGGTAGGACGACAGACGCTTCCACAAGAAAAGATTGTAAGAGCCCATTATTACTTGGAAATGGGCGATCCGGAACCCCAGGGAAGCCGAAGAATACACCTTCCGACCAATTCCATCCAGCTTTCTCCCCTCCCGATCCGATGGAGCCGAAGAGGAGCCCCGTCGGAACCGAGCCTGACCCTCCTCGGCCACGATGGAAGAGGGCTTCGGATGGGCAAAGAGGTAAGGACAATCTTCCTGTTTGAGGCGATAATATTTCTCAACCTTCTTGGCCGTAGGCGGTACAGAAGCAGGGGTCTGCCAGAGTGCCAGGGCATTGTCGACGAGATCCTCGACAGGAGGAAACGCCACCGAGGCAGGAGAGCCCGAATACAACGGCTCCAACAGCTTACTCTTGGGTTTGGAGGTCGTGGAGGCGACGTCGAGCTCCAGTGCTGCGGCCATTCGGACCATCTGCTCTGCAAACACCCTGTAATCGTCATTAGGGGACGATGAGCGGAGCTCCCCAACAGCATCATCAGGGGAAGGGTCAGAGGCCGCGTCCGATGAGTACTCAGACGGAGATGCCAAGCCCTCATCATCCTCGGAGTCGGAGAAAGCTGCTGGGGTCTGCGTCGGAACCGACGGGCGGTCAGCCGGAACCGAGGTAGAAGGCCGGGGTGCCGAAAGATGGCGACGCGGCTGAGTGGCAGGCGGAGCTGGAGGCAGAGTGGAGGGCGCCGGAACCGAGGCCAGGGGCACCGAAGGACCAGGCAGAAAGGGAGCGGACTGCTGAATCCAAGCCACAAAATCCTGCCAGGAGGCCACGTTCCCTAGGCCCGGGACAGGCTGCCAAGGAGGCAGAGCAGCAGGCAACGGAACGGACCGGTGAAACGGCGCTGGAACCGAGAAGACTGGCTGCGATGGAACGGAGACCTCCGCCGGAACCGGAGCACACGGGAGAGAGCGCTCAAACTCCTGGAACGCGTCCGAAAATCCACGGATCGACTCACAGTCGTCGGGAATCACCGGAGGAGGTGTGTGAGGAGGCGACGGGGTATGGAGGAGACTCCGGACGTCCTCAGGAGGAGGGGCCGGTCCAGGAGAGGAACCAGCCAACGAGGCCGGGGCCGGCGACAGAGCACGGCGCTTGGCCTTTGACTTGGCCTTTGCCTTCTTCGGCGGGGGCTCCGAAGAAGCCTCGGTGGCCACAGGTTTCGAAGAAGGCTTCGAAGAAGCACGTTTCTTCGCCTTTCGACTGGACGGAGCACTCACGGAACCGGAGGCGATCGAACCGTCCGGAGCGGACGCCTCCGTCGGAGCCGAGACGAGCGGTTCCGACGAGTGATGAGGAGCCGGCGAGGGGGCGACAGAGCTGGGCTTGCTCCCGGACGACCCAGAGGCTTTGGGCGGTAGAAGGTTGGCGTCCCAAAGAAAGGCCCGGAGCCTGGCCTTGCGGTCGTTCCGCGCTTTCGGAGTGAAGGCCATGCAAAACTTACAGCGCTCCACGACGTGCCCCTCGCCCAAACAGATGAGGCAGAGGTCATGACCATCAGAGTGGGTCATTTTAGTGCCACACTGTTGGCATTTTTTAAATAAAGCGGAATGGGACATAGTGGAGGCGTTTCCCAGTCAGAAGGAAACGGCAACTCACAGCTAGAAGAAAGTCGGAAGACACAAGCGACAGCTGAAGAACCTTTTCGAACGGCGGCGAAAAAGGAACTGAGGGAATGCCGGGGACGTTCGGGTACTTGTACTTCAAAATTGGCGGGAACACCGGCGCGCATGCGCGGTGGGCCCGAACGTCCCCGTCACATTTCTAGAAGCTAAAAGAATCTTCTCCGCGGCTGGCCTGCGCCTGCGCAGTCCCAATGTGGGGCTGCACAGAAGGACGACGACGATCGACTGGTGCTTGATCACCCTGTGAGATTCATGGCTGAATGGGGATTTGAAGCTGGGTCTCCCAGGGCCTCATGAGCTGAATCTTTTCAGCACCTGTTTCCAAGCAAGAGTCATTGGACTCCGGTCCCGTGTAGCCTCCCGTCCCCGTCCCCATGCTTATGCTCCTGCATCCGTGACCAGAGTTAGGACACTCATTGTGACAGACAAGAAAAGCTCCAATTAGTGTTGCCTCTTCCATAATATTGGAATATATTATAGCTCCGCAATGGAACCAAAGCGATGCTGCCATGTGAATGCCCGAGACAAGAGCTGGTCTGCATGGGAACGTATTGGCACATCCAGGGCCACCAGAATGTCTTTAGTCACCTGAAGCTCCCCCCGCTTGCGGTCCCCACCTTATTCCAACTTAGTGGGGCTTCAGAGCTGCTTGCAGCCCACCTTCGTCCTAGGCAGGAGAAGCACAAATGCAGGGGTGACCTGGGCAGCAACTGATGTGAACTTTTCTTCTGAAATTCCAGGGTCAGTGGCAGAGGAGAAGGAGGATGAGGAGGAAGAACAACTAGGGCCCTGCCATGCGGGAACGTCCCCAATTATGGTGAGCAGAACAGCGATCCAAGGGAGCGACCCTTCCACTTGGATCTCCCTGCCCCTCAGGAGATAGCAGCCCTCCTGCCAAGCTCCCCAACGCAGGAACAGTCCGGGCAAGGGGGATGTGTGTCCAGGGGAAAGGCCAAGAGCGTGGGGTACCCTAGATGCTGACCCAGCCTCCTGAGTAGCCTCTGGCAGCAACCTCTGTTGAAAAGGCTTTTGTGTCTTGAGAATGGAGGTGGGAACGGGCAAGGAGTACGGGGCCTGCCAGGCACTGGCCCCGTCCCTTTCCCCAGCCAATGTGGAGAGCTCAGGAGAAATGTCAGCAGGAATCGTGATGCCCACCAGCTCCATATGGGGAATATTGAATGGAAGGATCCCAGGGGTTGGGGCAGACCCTTCTCGGACTCTGGCAAGCAGCTGCCTGTGAAAGCAGAAAAGATGGGGCTTCAGGGTCTCTGTATCAAGCGAGCAGCTTCCTGGAGCATCAGTCCTTGCATCTAACAGGTGGCCTTTTTCTCTCAGGAGTTACAGTCGGTCCCCTCCAGTGTCTGGGTGAGCTCCATTTCATCAACACCATCAGGTATGTCATCTCCCCAGCTGACGGAAAATGGTAATCTAATGTTCTCTTTCGCTATTTTTCTCCTGCTCTCTCTCCAAGGAGCTCGAGGCAGAATGTATGCTTTCCTCCCATATCTTTCCCATTCCTCACAACAGCCTTGCGATGTAGAGTAGGCTGAGAGAGAACGACTGGTGCTTGGTCACTCTGTGAGATTCATGGCTGAATGGGGATTTGAAGATGGGCCTCCCAGGTGTTTGTCTGTGGAATCTTTTAAGCAGGGCTTTCTTTCAGCGGGATCTCCCAGGATCTGAGATCCCCCCCGGCACCTCTGAAAAAAGATCACGTGACTGGGGGCCCTGCCCCCGGCGCCCAAACTCCCATGGCTGCCTCCCCGGGTGGAGCTTCTCCTGGGCCACATGCTTCCTCTGCCTCTTCCCCGGACTTTCCCTTCTTCCCTTCTTCCCTCCCTTTCTCTTTTTCCCCTTTCTTTCCTTGCTTCTTTCCTTCTTTCCTCCCCCCCCTCTCTTTCTCCTTCTTTCGTTCCATGTCTTTTCTTTTTCCTTTCTTTTCCTTCCTTCACTGGAGGCCTGAGGAGGCCGTGAGCAGCTGGCCGCTGCATTTGGAAGTGCTGGCAACGTCCACCGCGACAAGCACACACCCGCTCGGGCTCTCCCCTGTGCCCGCTGCTCAGGCCCAGCGCTCAGGCCAGAGGAGGCCGTGGGTAGCTGGCCACAGTGTTCGGCGGTGGCAGGACTGAGAAAATGGAGGAAACTGTGAGGAGGAGGAGACTGCAAGTGGCTTTGAGGTCCTGTATGACTTTAAATGGGCTTATAGTAGGGCCGATGAACCTTCCTTCCCAGGTACTGAGCTGTGAGGCGCCGCCCTGCCCGCCGTAGGGCTGCCGCCCTCCGCCATCCTAATGCCTGCTCGGGCGGAGCTCCCTCAGCCTCAGAGTCCGGCAGGGAAGGTGGTTAACACCACCTGAGTCCTCCACTTGCCAACTGGCACGTGCACTCCCTCCCTCTGCCCGTCACTTGCACGCCAGCCTCCTCACCCTCGGCATCCTTGGGATTCTCCCCCTTTATAGCTGCTCTTTCCCCCACCTCCCCACCTGGGCTGCCAATCAGCCTTCTGCTCTCTCCACTCCCCTCAGCCCCGTCTACCCCCTCCCACCGGCCTGCTCCCCTCCCCATTGGCTGCTTGCCGTGCCTGTCACACGGGCGTCCCCTCGCCCCCTCCTGCCCCCAGCTGCCAGCCAGCAGAAGACTCGCACTGGGCGTCCAGGCTGCGGAGGCTGGGCCCGCTGCTGCGCTTCCCTGGGCCGCGGGGGTTTCCCCAGCACGTTGCTTCGCTGCGGCTTCCAGCTCCAGCATCCTGCCGCGGCCCGGCTCCTTCCCCGTGGCGGTGAGTGGGCTGGAGGAGGAGGAGGTGAGAGGCACTGCGACCCTTGGGTACCCCCCCCCCCCAACTCTGGACATGAGCGTAATATCTTTGGGCTCAATGTTCAATTTTGAAGTATTTAAAGTTACAAGATTAATTCCGTGTCTGTGTGTGTGTGTTTGTGTGTCTGTGTGTGTGTGAGAGAGAGCATTTCTAAGTAGTGTTACAACCTTCTAAACCCATTGACTTCAGGGACATGGAAAGGTGTTGCTTTAGATTATACTGCTATTTAATTTAATAATTTGATTTGGGGCCTGGAAAAAAACCTTATTTTCCTTTAAATAATAGTGCTGCCATAAATTCAAAATAGATACAATAGAGAAAATAATGTTTCCTGAAAATGACCCACTGCCACTCATGATATGGGACAGACTGGTCATCTACACGTAACTGGGAAGAGAACTTTCCTCTACACATTTCTCTAATCATTGAAAAGTCCCTAATCCCCGCAAGCAGTTGCCACTTCACGTGGCAATGGCAGTGAAGAGGAAGAGACATCACTTCCGGGAAGAGATGTCATTTCCCAAAGGTGATGTCACTTCCTGGAAGTGATGTCATCACACATTTCCGGTATCGCGCACGCTTCGGGCACACTCATGTAATAGAGAGATCCCCCAACACTTTTCCCAGAAAAAAGGCCCTGCTTCTAAGCACCTGTTTCCAAGCAAGTCTCATTGGACTACCTTCCTGTGTAGCCCCCCCTTGTCCCCGTGTTAATGCTCCTAAACCTGTCACAAGAGTTAGAACTCCCATTGCTCAATTCACACCGCTACAAGAAGAGAAGCTCCCAATAGCCTTGCCTCTTCCATAGTGTTAGAATATGTTAGAGCTCCCCATTGGACCCAAAGTGATGGTGCCACGAGAACGCTCGAGACACCAGCTGCTCTGGGCGGGAATGTAGAAGCATACCCAGGGCCTAGACTGTGACAGCAACTGTGACAGCAACTGAGGGCCAAGCTAGGAGTGAGGAACTACACTTGAATCGTAGTGATGGAGTGGAGCGCAAGTGGAGCACAAGTGAACCAGGAGGAATACATGTGAGTCTGTTCACTTGCCATCCAAGGGTAATTTGTGACTTCTAGCTTGGCTCTGAAATGCCAATGCCCATGAAGACGCAAAACGGTAATCTCATGTTCTCTTTCTCTGTTTTTATCCTGCACTCCCCCCCGCCCCAAGAGCTCATGGCAGAATGCATAGTTCCCACCCATGTCTTTCGTATTCCTCACAACAACCTTGCGAGGTAGGGTGGGGTAGGCTGAGAGTTCTTACATCAGGGAGACCTCTCATTCCCCCATTGCTATTGCTAAAAGAAGAGAATCTCCCAGTAGCGTTTCCTCTCCATTGGTTTTAAAATATGTTCTCGTTCCCCACTGGAACCAAAGGGATCCTGCCAGGAGAACTGAAGGGGGAAGAAGAAAGGTTTATGTACTCTGTCGTTATCACCCTTGTCTTCTTTTTCCTGCAGAGCCCCAAAAATGCATCTTTTCCCGGCTCTTCTGCTGCGACTGCCTGAAGCAGGTGGACTGAGTGTGGCTCTCCCCCTGGTCATGGGCCGCCTCCATAGAGGGTCCCAACAACGCTGGGAGGAACACCTGCCGTACGGGGAGTGAAGGTCATTGTCTGGCGCCCAGCCCCCCTCTCTCTGGCCAGGTTCCTCTCGCAGAGACGGGCCCTTCCTCCTTAGGCAGCCCTCTCTGCGGCAAGCCCCCTGGCCCTTGGAACCTCTCCCGGCAGCACATCAAAGGCAGCCAGCCTCCACCTGACTGGCCACGTGGGGGGGGGGCCAGAAGGGCGGCACGGCTCATTGGCGAGACTCCACATGTTTCCTGGGGGCCTCGATATCCCCGCTTGCTCCTGCCGTGAACCCAGGAGCTCAGTCTTGCTGTAGGGTCCCCCCCTCGCCCCTGCCTCCTCTGTGGGGCCTCCAAATGCTGCTGGGGCTGTCCCCCGGTTCGCTCAGCCTTGGGGGAATGCGGGGCCGACTAGGCCAGCTCTGGACAAAAAACACTTTGTGCCTCTGCAGCAGGCAGTGGGCCTCCTTCCTTAGTGGCCGTTCTGCAGATGAGAAAAAACAGACAGACACACACACCCGCTAATGATTTCGGGTTCAGGATACCAAAAGGGCCTGAGTCTCCTGCGATCCGACCAACAGCCCGCAATCTTGGCTCAATGTTCTGAGGACGGCCCCGTGATTAGCAGACACAAACACAGCCCACCACCACAGACAGGACCCAAACCCCCTGATGCCAATGAATCTGTGCCCAGAATGCAGGCAGGAAACAGAGGGCACCCATTGTCTTCCAGGAGGACTGATGGGGTGAGCAACAGGACTGTGGAGGCGAGCCAAGCTTGTCCTCCACCAAACATCCCTGCCTGCGGCTGAGTTCCCTTGGGCAGAGAAGGGGCGTGCAAAGCCTGAGAGAGCAACAAAGGCTCATGCCGCTGCAATAGAGTCTTGTAAACTCCACTAAGGAAAGGCATCCCTGAGGCCAATGGCAGACCCCAGTTCGATTCCCAAGAAGGAGCATGTTGGGCAAAGGCAACGCTTCGCTTATGCCCCTTACCAACTGGCCCAGGAGCAGCGAAGCAGCAAGTAGGGGGTGGACCAGAATCCACACCTCAAGCCCCAGAGAGGGGGAGGTAGAGAAGACTGCGGAGACCAGGGGGGTCTCTCAGCTGTGACTGGGGCTCAGCGCAGGACTGCCTCTGGTCTCTCCCCAAGTGGAGATGGAACTTGGAGGGCTTGGCTGCTCCGACTGCATGTCTTTCCGCAGTGCCATCCTTGTCTCTGTGGTCTCCCCTAGCCAGTTTGAGGGCCTCGGTGTAGAGAGTGGCAATGCTGACAGTTGCCAATGCTATATGGAGTGTCCTGTTCCTCTGCTGCCAACGAGTTCAAGTGTTATAGAAACAGGTATCACTGAGCCCTGGGAAGGGAAAGGGTTGACCTCACCTCAGGGCTTTCTTCCAGCCGGAACACCGTGGAGCGGTGTTCCGGCATCTCTCCTTGCAGCCCAATACTTCTCCGTGGGCCAGCTGAAGCCAGGGAAGCCACAAACGGGCTTTAAACTTTACCTGAGAAGGGAATTCCCCCTCTCCTAGAAGAAACCGTCCTTCCTTCCCCACTCCCTCCCTTTCCATGTCTTTCTTTTCTTTCTTTCTTTTCCTCCCTCCCTCTCTTTCTCTTTTTTCATTCCATGTCTTTCCATGTTTTTCTTCCTTCTTTCCCGGCCTTCTTCCTCTCCCCCCTCTCCCCCGTCTCCCCCCTCTCCCCCGTCTCCCCCGTCTTTCTTTCTTTCTTTCTTTCTTTCTTTCTTTCTTTCTTTCTTTCTTTCTTTCTTTCTTTCTTTCTTTCTTTCTTTCTGTTGGTCTCTCTGATTTTCTTTCTCTGTGCTCTGTTATTCTCTGTTGTTATTCTCAGATTTTGGGTATAGGACCTTGTTATGACCTTTACTTTCACTAGGGTAGATTTTGCCTTTAATCTTTCCCTTGACACCCTCTGGGTAGTTTGCTGCCACGAGGAATATTATATTCCAATATTTTTTATTTAGGTTTTCCCTTTGGCGACGTTCCTAAGCGTCAGGCTCCTTCGTGGTTCTATGTGGCCCTGAGGATAGGAATGGGATATAGCAATGACAGCTACACTGGGATATAACAAAACAAAATAAACTTTTATTTAGTCAAGAAGCGTATCGGTTTCATAAACATAGTTCTTTGTGCTTAAAGTGACTTCATTTACTCTCATTCACACAGATCTCTTCCGAGGCTTCACACACAGTTAGCCTCTTTCTCTAACTCAGTATTTGTCTCACGGAAATGCTTAAAACTCCTCAGGCAGCGCACAGCTAGCCTGCTTTCCTCTGACTGCTATTCACAGAAATATGAAACCTGCTCAGGCAGCACACAGCCGGCCTCTCTTTCCCTGACTGAGTGTCCTTTCACAAACGTGCTCAGTTCAGGTTCCACACAGGTTTTATTTCTCTCATAAACTCTCATTCCTCTCTTTCACCCGCACTCTTCACCTAGCTCAAACCAAGCGTTTAAAGATACATGCACCCATTTCTTGAAATCATTACAAATGCCCCCCCCTTCTCCTTAAGCGGAACACATCTCTTTTCCAGTAGCGTTGTGTGCAGCTTCCTCTGGCTTAGGGAATGTTTTATTGTCTCTGCAGTTCCTGTGAAGTCCATTTCTCACTCTTCTGTGGTTTTTTGTTTTAAAGTCTTGGGTTTCTTTATCTTGCGTTCCTCCTCTGCTGGGGTGTCATCTTCCTCTCTGGGATGTTCCACTGCTGGGCTGAGGTCATCTTGTCTTTGGCCTTCTCTACTAGGTCGTTGTTGGCTTCTTCTGGTTGTTTCTCTATCAATATTCTGTTCTTTTCTAAACACTCTCTTTCTTGCGAACAGTGTTTGAGCTGCTCAGTTCTTTACATGCTCTCTTCATGTTTGATTGCTTTGGCAGATGAAATCCACTTATCAAAATAATCTGTCAGTTTGGCACTAAAAGTCTTAAATGACTTCTCTTTCTGAGGCACTAGGCTTCTAAACTTCTTTCTGAAGTAATCAGCACCTAGCCTAAATCTGTCATATACTGCCTCTTTGTATTCAGCATAAACAACAGGTTTATCTGAGGGAAATGTGTTGTGGCTCTCAGCCAATTCCCCTCTAATTAAGCTGGGTAAATACTTCATATATTGTGTCTCTGGTATTTCCCAGTTTTGAGCAGATCTTTCAAAAGTGGACAGGAAAATTTGTGGATCTTCTCCTGACACATGCGACCATAAAATCTTTTGGGGTAACATGAGGTAAATCAGCTCTGGGTTCAGACTTTCCCTCCTTTTTGTCCCCATCCTTAAGTCTCTTTCTAATTGTAATCGTTCTGCTTCCAAACTGGTGTGTCTTTCCATCTCTTGAGTTCTAAGTTCTATTTCAACTCCCCACTTTTCCCTTTCAAACTCCACTTTTTCCCTTTTCAAGCTGCTTTTGCTCATTCCACTTTCCCATCTCAAACCGTTTTTGTTCTGCTTCAACTTTCAGCTTTTCCCATTCAAGCTGTTTTTGTTCTCTTAGAAACTCTAAATATTCTGGACTAGGATTATACATTCCCTCAGGGTTTCTCTCAGGTGCAGTGTTTCTCCTAGGCTCCCACACTGCTTTGTGTCAGTATAACTCTCAGTTCTTCTACACTTTTCCCCTCATGAGGTAAATTTAACCCCTGGCATTTCTGAATCAGAGCCTCCTTTTTCATCCCCATAAACTCTGCCATTTCTCTCTCTTTTACTTGTATTTCCTTCTACAATTTTACTAAGATTCAGCAGATTATGTTCTCTCTTATAAATCCTACTGGTTCTTCTGGGTCTCTTTCCTTTATAACAGTTCTATATTCCTCATAGGATTCAACTGAACACTCTGTCTCTTTGGCTTTCTGTCCCTTCAGAATGCTTTTCTCTCAGATTGTTCCTTCCTCCCAGGCTATTATATCCCACTTAAAATATTTTCTCCTCCTCAGGATGTTTGAGATCCCACCGCTAAGCCTCCACTTGTTATGACCTTTACTTTCACTAGGGTAGATTTTGCCTTTAATCTTTCCCTTGACACCCTCTGGGTAGTTTGCTGCCCCCAGGAATATTATATTCCAATATTTTTTATTTAGGTTTTCCCTTTGGCGACGTTCCTAAGCGTCAGGCTCCTTCGTGGTTCTATGTGGCCCTGAGGATAGGAATGGGATATAGCAATGACAGCTACTCTGGGATATAACAAAACAAAATAAACTTTTATTTAGTCAAGAAGCGTATCGGTTTCATAAACATAGTTCTTTGTGCTTAAAGTGACTTCATTTACTCTCATTCACACAGATCTCTTCCGAGGCTTCACACACAGTTAGCCTCTTTCTCTAGGCTCTATATTTCTCTTACAGAAATGCTTAAAACTCCTCAGGCTGCACACAGCCGGCCTGCTTTCCTCTGGCTGCTATTCACAGAAATATGAAACCTGCTCAGGCAGCACACAGCCGGCCTCTCTTTCCCTGACTGAGTGTCCTTTCACAAACGGGCTCAGTTCAGGTTCCACACAGGTTATATTTCTCTCATAAACACTCATTCCTCTCTTTCACCCGCACTCTTCACCTAGCTCAAACCAAGCATTTAAAGATACATGCACCCATTTCTTGAAATCATTACAGACCTCAATAAGGATTTAGTAAATTTTAGACAAAAGAACTTTCATTGCCCTCAAAGATTCAGTTAAAAGGGTCTCAAACTTAGTTACCGGTCTGAGAGAACCATTTTTGATAGCATAGGAGAGCATAATTGCTCTCATTTGGAAATATGGGATCCACAATGCCTTTGCATCTTTGAATCTACTTCTTGTTTCGTAAGGATCTTCCTTTGTCTGGACCAATTCCTGATATGGTGAAGACCCACTTCGGACCATGACCAAAATTTACTTAGGTCTAAACCTGCGGGGAACCATGCCAGGTTAAGAACACAAACCATTGTCACAAACTAAGAGAGGGTTTTCTAAAATTGAGCTTGAAGCCACCATTAGAGAACGTAGCTGAAAAGCTGACCAGACGATGCCTCGAAGAGGTATTGGGTCAGAATAAGCTCCCCCTATACTAACCCATAGTTCAGGTGCTTTTTGACATTTGGATTCGTTTATGACAAAACAGAAGCCCAATAATACAGCTTCAGGTTGGTCAGATCAATACCACCGTGATGCCTAAGCTTATGCAAGGTAGGAAATGCTCTTCTTGCTCTACGTCCCCCCGCACCCCAATAAATTGGATTAATAGTTTTTGCCACTGCTGCAGCATCTAATGAGGAATAGGAAAGGGAACAGTCCTAAAAATATATGTAGAAATTTAGGCAAAAGAAAACTTTTAATTGTTGATAGCTGTTCCTGCCATGATAAAATTTTATCATTCCAAACATTGAATTGATGTTTAGTATCACTAGCCAAATTTCTTCTATTATAGATGACAAGTCTAATGTCTAATTGTTAACCCATGCAAATTTGTAGCACTTTTGTATGATGACTTCAGTTCCTTGAGTTAGGAATACGAGATATATTTCTATCTTTGATAGATTACTATCTAATCCAGAGATCATGCCAAAGTCTTTAAGCCTATTTGAAACGTCACCAAGTGACTCCTCTGGGGATGAAATAAACAAGACCATTACAGCTGCGAAAAGTGAGATCTTGCGCTCCTGATTCCCGATTGGAATGCCCTTAATTGCATATCGGAATGAATAGCGTTGCCCGAGGTTCAATGGCCACAGCAAAGAGAATGGGCGACAGAGGACACCCCTGACAGGTCCCTCTGTCAATTACAGAAGCTTCAGATCTAATGGCATTCACTTTTATTCGAGTTTTGGTAATCCTTGCTGCCCCCTGTAGAGTAAGGTCTTCTTCTCTTCATCGTTGCTCACCAAACGTTGCCACTTCCAGCAGTTTCTGCCCGTTACTTCCCCTCTGCAGAATGGCCCTAGAGGGCAAACTTGTGGCTCTGGCACCACACCAGGGACATTCACAGAAAAGGAGTCCCAGGGAGTGATACAGAGGTGCAAAAAAGGGGGCGAGGGAGAAACTCCTGCCCAGGAAAAGCAGGTAAGCAAAGAGGTTGAAAAAAGAATTCTTAAAAACATTAGGTATGGTATCTCAAGGTCAATATCAAAAAAGCTAAAAATGGTCATGGTGCAGCCAGCGCTCAGTAAGAGAGAGGAATCCTCAGAGGAGGAGAGGCCCTCCGTAACCAGCCGAGAGTCCACAGGAGCCAACCTGCAGGAGAAGGAGGCAGAGGCATGCCGGGACCGACAGCCAGAAGCTGAGCCAGAAGCAGCTCTGACCCAGCAGGTGAAGCCAGCAGGCCGCTTCCAGCCCTCCAGGATCACCAGTGCCTCTGGAAGGCTATAGGAGAAGACTAAGGGCAGAATTGCAGGCGAGAAAGCTCAGTGCATGCCTGTTGGCTTGACGCCAGCTGCCTGCTGACAGAGAAGATGAGTCTGTATAGGACTGTACCCGAGAAGCCGGCTGGGTGCACGGCGTGTGGGTGTGCAGGTTAGAAAGCTCCCAGACAGATGCTTCTGGCCAGGGACACAACATGTACCTTGAGACGGTGACCTGTTCCCACTTCCTGGGTTGATGACTGGAAGCTCAGACTTTGCCACTTCCCCTGGGCCTGTTATTCTGAGTAACTGGAAGAGATGCTGTGACCTGATAGCAGAGCCCTGCAACCAGGACAGTTGGTGTCCCCCAGACGTAGCAGCAGTACGGAAAACGCGGCTGCAGCCCAGGCTGCCCAGAACCAAGCCCTCCGAGGCCAGGCACAGCAACTGACGGATGCTGGAGCTATGCTTCAACAGCAACCAGCGACTGATACAGCCCCTGGGGCTGCCACCGCCGCCACGTCTCCTACTGCACCTCCCCAGGGAAGTGCCCAGTGAGGCCCACAGAGAAGTTTGGAGGGTGTCAAGAAGAGTTTCCTGCGTCCCTGGCAGAGCGCAACTGTACACTGAGCTTGGGAAAGGGATTTTCCTAACGATAAGACCAAGGTCAGCTGCTTCTAGCCAGCTCCCCATTGCTGGCCAGCTTTTGAGACTTTGCCACCCACGTGAGTGCAGCCTTGCCAGCCCTCAGAAGGCTGAGCGGGCCAATGGCCACATCAGACATTTGTGTCAGGACTCAGGAGAGAGGCTCATTGGCAGAGTGTACCATGGAACTCCAGCTCCTGGCCCGAGACTTGGAGTGGGATGAGGCCACTCTGACTGACCTGCACCTGGAGGGGCTGCCAGCGGAGGGGTTGGAGGTCTCAGCTGGACCACCCCTCATCTCTTGCAAATGGATGGGCGCCTGGAGGACTGGAGACAGGCCCACCTCGGAACTTGCCCTAGACCATTGAGGGAGAGGCTTCCCTCAGCCCCTCCGCCTGCCCCTGCCCTCAGAGTGGATGCAGAGGGGGCAGGGGTACTCATGCAGCTTGGGGCTGCTTGGCCACCGCTGTCAAGGGAGGAGAAGGAGAGTGAAGACGAAGCTTTACAGGACTGTCTGAGATGTCCCTTATTAATTAAAAGATTTTGCAGTTTGATACATTCAACCTTTTTTGATATTGGCCTTGAGATACCATACGCAAAGGGTTTTTTGTTTCTCAACCTCTTGGCTTGTCTTGTGCAAGGTGCCGCACCACTCGTGTCCCACGGGAGGCCTCATTGAGGCAATGTTTAGCTCACCAGCAGATCTGCCTTTTCAAGGAAGAACTTGGCCCATGAGGAGGGGCCAGTTTGTATTTTTCAGCAATACAAGAGGGGGCCTGGAGAGATAAGAGGAGGAGGAGGAGACTGTCACGGGCTGGGCCAGCCCAAGCAGGGTGGTTCAAGTCCAAACTTTAATGCCAGAGTCTGAGGGGAGTTCCAAGAGCAAAAGCCAGGTCAAACCGGTGGTCAGAGCACGAGATAACGCCAGGAGTGAGTCCAGAGTCCAAGAGCAAGGTCAGGTACAATCCAAGGTCATTTACCAGTAGTGTCAGGTCCAAAAGCAGGCACGGGCACGGGCATGGGCATGGGCACGGGCACGGGCACGGGCACGGGCACGGGCACGGGCACGGGCACGGGCACGGGCACGGGCACGGGCACGGGCACGGGCACGGGCACGGGCACGGGCACGGGCACGGGCACGGGCACGGGCACGGGCACGGGCACGGTTCATAGAGCACGGAGTGGTTGCAGGCAATAGACACGTTGCTTCCACGCCCAGCAGTTCCTCCAGACTGGCTCTTATAGCCAGGCGTGGTTTTCAGCCAGCTGCTGGGTCTCCATCCTGACGCTACTCATCGTCACTCTCCAGCAGCTGGTGTTGGCTCAAGAGGCGAGCTCTGCGCCGTCTCTCCTGCAGTTCCAGTCTCTGCCGCTGCCTGCGGCGTTCCTTGGGCATGGGTGAACCTGGGGGGGTGGAGGCTCTTGGCTGCGCTGCACCTGTAGAAGTCCCTGGCTGAGCTTCCCCTGTGGTGTTGGAGCTAGAGGGTGCTGGTGTCTCAGCTGCTGGCTGCAAGCTCTGATCAGCCAGCAGCCGTTGCTCCTGATTGCTGGCTTCTGCTGAATCAGGGCTAGGGCTGGCTACACAGGGCTCCTCTTCTCCTGAGGAGTCCTGGCTGGCTACACGAGGCTCCTCTCCTCCAGAGGAGACCTCACTCTCAGACTGGGCCATGACAGAGATATGGGTGCCAGGCGAAGTCCTCCCCTATCCCCAGCAAGGCCTGTCCAGCGACTCTCCCCACCAACGAGAGCAAGCTGGCTGGAGGCGGCACCCAGGCCAGGGTCCCCAGGGACGCCCACTCAGTCCCATAAGAGGAGCAGGAGGAGATATGGGTGCCAGACGAAGTCCTCCCCTATCCCCAGCAAAGCCAGTCTAGTGACTCTCCCCACCAACGAGAGCAAGCTGGCTGGAGGCGGCACCCACGCCAGGGTCCCCAGGGACGCCCACTCAGTCCCCTCCTGCCACACCTGCAGCAGTCGCAGCCCGGGCCTTGGAGCTCACCCAGGCATGCTGCCACCATCAACAGCGGAGGAAGGACCGGCAACAGAGGCTCCCCACCACACACAAGACCAAGCTGACCGGAGAGCAGGGCCCTGGCAGCATCAAGGACATTATTATTAATATATTATTGTTGGGTTATTATTGTTGGGTTATTATTGCTGTTAATAAGGAAGTTCTTGTTTTTATAAGATCTGATGTTCATTAGTATTATTATTAGTTGTATTATTATTATAGTATTATTAGGTCTGTTATAGTATTATTAGTTCTATTATTATTATAGTATTATTATTAGTTTTATTATTATTATAGTTATTATTAGTAGTAGGGTTATTGTGTTCTGATTATTGCAGTTCTTATAATAGTAATTCTGTTTGTTGATAAATAAATTCATAATTTTGTTTGTAAATTTGTTTTGAGACTAGAAAATGATTGACTAGAATAATTTATACAACCACCCAGAATTTATACAAACTGTTTCTCTCCCTGAAAGTTAATTCCCCAGTCCCCCAGAATATGGTGGGGAATCTTTTCCATCTTTCAGAAACTATTTGCAAAAAACAGGCCTTCTTTACCTGCTGTCTTTCACACAGTCTCGCTTGCTGGGCTTAAAGAGGCAGTGTTGAAAACAGCGTCGCACTCCCTCTGACTGTTGTTCATCCCGTGGTTTGAGCAGGCACAGATGGGGTTGGCATAGGCGCAGGTCAGCCACGGACTTTCTAGAGCTCCTAGAAACACGAGTTGCCCGCTTAGCCTTCCCACGAGCTTTCCGCTGGGGAGTAGCTATAAATGGCCGGGCAAGCATTGGGTGCAGAAGGAAGATACACCAAATTGCTCACAGCAGGGAAGGAGGGAGGGGTACGTGCCTGCACAGAAAACCACTCAATGGACAACAATTACAGGTAAGCGCAGGCCTGTTTTCATCATCTAGCGTGACTTCTGTGCAGTTCCACATGGGAGATGATCCAGCTAACTTCCCCAGGAGGAGGGTGTGAAGCACTTTAATGGACAAGAGTCTTCAGAAGTGCCTTGCAAACATCCGCATCCCTTCTGCAGTCCACAACAATGACACCATGTGTGAGGGATGAAGGCGGCATTGACCAGGTGGCTGCCTTGCACAAATCGACAAGCGGGATGCCCGAATTGAAGGCTGCCGAGGTGGGTTGAGCCCTAGTGGAACGAACCCTCATATGGAACGGGCATGTCTGCTAATGCTGGTTGTAACAAGTCCACTTTGAAATATCCTGTTCAGAGACTTTCTGGCCCTTTTTGCTCCTTTTGAAAGACCAAAATTGATGAGGGCCCTTCCAAAAAGGAGCTGTCCTAGATAGAAACCCAAGGCACCTTTAACTTCCCAAGTGTGCAAGGGCTCTCTGCGTCGTCCTGAGATGTCCGAAAGAGGACAGGGGAGACAATGTCCTGGTCCATGTGAAAACCGGAGATGATCTTGGGCAGAAAAGGGAGGTATCAGGCTATGGATGACAGGATATGGAAGACAAGTCCCTGCACCATTGCAAGAAGAAGTCCAAGCTCCTGGTTAAATGGTTTTATTCAGAAATCCAATCTTTTCCCATATATATTTCCATAGGGTTACTGAGAGGCAAGAAAGCATCTCAGAAGCACATGTTCCCTTGATAGGAACAGAGACTTGAGGAAAGTACAACTCTAAATACCCACTCATTGCCCCCCTCCCAGCTGGACCTCAGGTTTGCACGGGAAAGAGCCTGGGAAAGCATGAGAGTAAACTAACATTTCAGACAGTGCAAGGTCACCGCTGTGAGCTCCAAAGTAAGAAAAGATAAGACAGCTGTGTTCTCAGGCTGCTAGAGGGAGAAACGAAAGTTAGGGATAGAGCATTTGCAAAGTGAAATCAAGGTACAGCATTAGCAATGGTTCAACACCTAGAACATATAGAACATTGGCATGGATGTAGGGGTGCAGACATGACAGGAGGCTTGGATGGAGACCAAACTTATTGGAGAACATCTTAATGAAAGGGGGGTCGGCTCAAGGGGCTTGCACTTCACTCACCCTCCTAGCTGAGGTTAGGGCCACCAGAAAAGCCGTCTTAGCTGACAGCATTTTGAGGGGGCAGGTAGCTATGGGCTCGAAGGGTTTGTGCATGGTTGAAATGAGCACGAAGGAGAGACTCCACTAGGGAAGAAACCAAGTTACTGGGGCTTGTAAGTTTGCTCGGCCTCTAAGGACGGACTTGCATTCCAACTGGGCAAAGAGGGATTTCCCATTTATGTTGTCACTGATAGGCAGAAATGGACCGTAATGGAGGAATTAGCCCAAACCTGGAGCTAATTAGCCTTAACTGGACCAAACAGTGTAGGACGGAAGGCAACGAGGAGGGTTCGGTTCTTTATGCCCAAAAGAAAATCTTCCCCATTTGGCTAGATATGATTTCCTGGTGGACGGTTTTCTGGCTTCCAACAGGTCCTTTGGGAATGGAGAATAAAAAATGAATTCAGAGGAGACACGGACCAGGCTGTGAGTTTCAGAGTACTCCGGTTGTGGCGGAGAATTACGCTGCCCTGAAGCAGGTCTGGGGTTAGGGGGAAATGGTGGCATCTGCCCTGCGCCGTTTGACACAGAATGGCGAAGCAGGCCTGCCTCGGCCAGTAAGGGGCTACTGTGATTGCCGAGGAACCTTCCCTCGTCATCTTGCTGAGTGTGGGGGTCATAAGGGGCAGAGGAGGCAATGCCTACAGGCAAGTGCCTGACCAAGAAACCTGACAAAGCGTCTCTGTGAGAGGCCTTCTCTTCCCATGGCCTCAAGCAATACCGTGCACACTTCTTGTTGAGGTATGTGGCAAAGAGGTCTATGGTCAAATTGAGTAGGGAAGACTGGGTGGGGTGACGTCTTGTGTATAGACCATTTGTAATTCTGCGTTACTGACCGACTCAGGGCAGCTGCCAGAACATGGTCCTTGCCTGCTATGTGGACGGCAGAGAGACTGACCCACGGTGGGATAGCCCGCTCCCATGTAGCCCGCTCCCATAAAGGAGCTGCTGCCGGGGACTGCTGCTGCTGAAGCTGCCTGCGCTCTGCTGACCAGGGAGGCTACTCCATCGAGGGCTGAGCTTTTCCACCTGCTCAGCCCCACCCCCTGGGTGCTCTGGCCTCAAAGGAGCTGCTGCCGGGGACTGCTGCTGCTGAAGAACTGGTGCTGTTTATTGTTGCTTAGGATGTCTGTGTGTGGTGATAGGGGGATGGATATGAGGAAGGCATCTGAGATAGGGCCAGGGATACCAGTCCTCTGGGGACGTGGGAGGTATGGCGGTGGGGCCTGGTTTAAAGGGAGAAGGTCACGGAGATGTGGAAAGGCTCGGTGCCCTTCTAACCTACGCCCCATCCCGAGGCATGCCGGTGTTGGAGCTAGGAAAAATCCTCCTTCAACACTGATGTTGTGCAATGCCAGGTCCATAAATAATAAGACCAGTATGCTGCATGATACTTTTATGGCAGCTAATATGGACCTGGTATGCGTGACCGAGACTTGGGTGAGGGAAGGAGAAACAGTTGCTCTTGGTGAGCTGACCGCCCCGGGTTATGCGGTCCTTCATCAGTCACGAACTGAGGGTCGGGGGGGAGGGGTGGCAATCCTTGTCCGGGAGGGTTTCTCCTTCAAGCCGCTTCCCGCCCCGAAGATCTCTGGCATTGATTGTGTGGGCCTGGTGTGGAATGCCGAGGAGAGTTTGGCTGTCTGCTTGGTGTACCGACCGCCCAGCGCACCAGCAGACGCCTTACCGCGCCTGCTAGAGGTGGTTGCTGGGTGGGCCTTGGAGTACCCCAGGTTGATGGTGCTGGGGGATTTCAATGCCCATGTAGATGATGCCACCTCGATACAGGCCACGGACCTGGTGTCAGCCATGGCAACACTGGGACTCTCCCAATTTGTATCGGCACCCACACATGAAGCAGGCCACACGCTAGATCTGATCTTCGGGATGGGATTGGATGTGGTTCTGGATAAAGTAGAGTTGGTGCCATGGTCAGACCACGCGGTTGTGAAGGCCCGGCTGGGCGTGCCACCCCCCTCCTGCAAGGGCGGTGAGCAAATTTATGCTCGCCCGCGGAGACTGATGGACCCAATTGGGTTCCAGAATGCTCTGCGGGAACCAATGCTCCACGGTGGTTCATTAGATGAGCTAGTGGAGGGCTGGCAAGTCCGGCTCTCTGAGGCCATCGATGAAATCACCCCCCGTCGTCCTCTTCGCTGCCGGAATCGCCGGGCTCCTTGGTATACGGAGGAGCTGCGGCAACAGAAACGGGAGCTAAGACGACTTGAGCGCGTGTGGCGGCGATCTCGTGATGAGGAAGCAAGAACATCTTATAGGCTGTTTATGAAGTCCTATGAGATGGCGGTGAAAGCTGTGAAGAAAGAGTATTATGCAGCTTCCATCGCATCAGCTAGCTCTCGCCCAGCTAAATTATTTAATGTGGTCCGTTCATTGGTCTCCCAATCAGGTGGAGACCATCAAAAGTTGAATTTGGAGATAAGCTGTGAGGCTTTTGCGAGCTTTTTTACTGATAAGATCTTGCTTCTCCGCCGCGACTTACCAGCCACAGTTGATACAGTAAATGAACTAGAGGCCCCTTGGCCGTCTTCGGGACCCATATTAGATCATTTCAGCCCTCTTTTCGGGGAAGAGGTGGACAGGATTCTGCAGGTGGTACGGCCTACCACGTGCCCCTTGGACCCGTGCCCGTCATGGCTGGTGAAAGCCAGTGTTGACGGGCTTCGGAATTCCTTTGAGGCGATTATAAACCTGTCCTTGAGCTCTGGGGTTTTTCCCAAGGCGCTGAAGGAAGCTGTGGTACGGCCTCTTCTGAAGAAATCATCATTAGATCCTGCTGACCTGCTCAATTACCGACCAGTTTCCAACCTTCCGTTTTTGGGGAAGGTGATTAAGCGGGCGGCAGAGAAGCAACTGCAGAATTTCCTGAAGGAGACCTCAGCCCTAGACCCCTTCCAGTCTGGTTTCCGCCCGGGACATGGGATCGAGACATTGTTGGTCGCCCTCACAGACGATCTCCGCAGACATCTGGATCAGGGCGGATCAGCACTGCTGATTTTGCTGGATCTGTCAGCAGCGTTTGATACGGTCGATCATGAGCTTTTGACCCACCGCCTTGCCGATGTGGGGATTCAGGGGACAGCACTGCAGTGGCTGGTCTCCTTTCTCCACGATCGGGGACAGAGGGTGGCGCTCGGGGAGAGGGTGTCATCTCGTAGGCCACTGGTTTGTGGTGTGCCACAGGGAGCGATACTCTCTCCATTATTATTTAATATCTATATGCGCCCCCTCGCCCAGCTGGTGCGGAGTTTCGGGCTTGGGTGTCACCAATACGCGGATGACACCCAGCTTTATCTGTTGTTGGACGGGCAGCCTGGATCGGCCCCTGATGCCCTGGAGCGTGCTTTTGAGGCTGTGGCTGGTTGGTTGAGACAAAGTCGGCTGAAATTGAATCCCACGAAGATGGAGGTCCTGTATGTAGGTCGTGGGGAGATGGCTTTGGGACCCCAGCTTCCTACACTTGATGGGGCAGCACTTACACTGGCCCCGAGGGTTAGGAGCCTGGGGGTGATTCTGGATTCCTCCTTGAAGATGGAGGACCAGATCACTGCAGTTGCCAGGTCTTCCTTTTATTATCTTCGGCAGGCCAGGCAGCTTGCCCCTTATTTGTCTCCCCGTGACATGACTACAGTGGTCCAAGCAATGGTCACCTCTAGGTTGGATTACTGTAACGCGCTCTACGCTGGGCTTCCCATGGGCCTGATCCGGCGGTTACAGCTGGTACAGAATGCAGCAGCGCGGGTCATTGCTGGAGCACCGGTGTGGGAGCATATTACACCGGTGCTACGCCAGCTGCATTGGCTGCCAGTGGAGTACCGAATCAGGTTCAAGGTTTTGGTGTTAACCTACAAAGCCCTACGCGGACTGGGACCGACGTATCTGAGGGACCGTCTCTCACCATATGAGCCCCGGAGGACTCTCCGCTCTGGAGGAAAACATCTTTTAAGTGTCCCTGGCCCTAGGGAGGCCCGCCTGGCGTCGACCAGGGCAAGGGCCTTTTCAGTCCTGGCCCCGACCTGGTGGGATGCTCTGTCTTGCGAGACAAGGGCCCGGCAAGATTTGCTTGCATTTCGCCGGGCCTGTAAGACAGAGCTATTCCGCCAGGCATATGGCTAACGCCGGGCAGTGCCCGCCCCCCCCCCCCCCGTGAAGGGGGGGTTAAACCATCACCCCTATGCAAACACAGAGGCATGTATGAACCACTGGGCAGCATGAATTGTTATATTTAATGTTTTTAAATGTTTTTAAATGTATTATTTAATGTTTTTAAATGTTTTTAAACATGTTTGTATTTGTTATCCGCCCTGAGCCTGCGAAAGCAGGGAGGGCGGAATATAAATATAATAAATTAAATTAAATTAAATTAAATTAAATGTTAGTGAGAGAGAGCGAGGGAAGCTGTCCTCCCCTGCCTAAGTCATGCATGGCTGTTGTATTGTCCATGTGTATCTGTACATTCTGGCCTCATACGAGGCATACAAAAGGTTTCAGAGCATATCTTATCATCAGGGCTTTTTTTCTGGGGAAAGAGGTGGTGGAACTCAGTGGGTTGCCCTCAGAGAAAATGGTTACATGGCTGGTGGCCCCGCCCCCTGATCTCCAGACAGAGGGGCGTTTAGAGAGGCGTGGAGGGCAATCTAAACTCCTCTCTGTTGGGAGATCAGGGGGCGGGGCCACTAACCATGTGACCATTTTCAAGAGGTTCCGGAACTCCGTTCCACCGTGTTCCAGCTGAAAAAAAGCCCTGCTTATCATACTGAGTTCGAGGAGATTGGCATGCATAGAAAATTCCTGAATGGACCATGGTCCCTTAACCAGTTGGTCTCAGAACAAGCCCCCTCCCCCCACAAGACAGAGAGGCATTTGGGTTGATCAAGATTTGTATTGGGAATGAACCAAAGAGGTCCTCACCATGAGATTCAGTTTGTCACCCCAGCACTTCTGGGACCAGGGGATGAGACGTGGGATAAAGAACCACTTTTACGGGTTCTGGCTGTGTAGGTGGAACTCTCTGACGTTCCTGTTTTGGAGAAGACGACGTTTCAGTCTGGCAAATGGAACTGTTATTATCTTTGTATTTGTTTTCAGCCCTGGTGCCTGTATGAAAGGACTTTGTTCAAGGTGAGGATGAATTTTGTTCTCCTGCTCAGAGTGGGGCAGGCAAAGCTTGGGAGGAGTTTAGGACTTCCCCCACAGAGTCTGTGTTGTGGAATCAGGAACAATGTTTCCATATTGACCACAAGATCCATTTGGTTCAGCATGCTGGGAATTGAACCCATGGTATCTGTTATAAGGAAAGTAAGGCCTGAACTGATTTGGGTACAGAGGAGTGATACCAAGGGATCTAGCTGTGATCTTTGATCTTGTTCATCAAGATTTGGCACCGATTCAGACACAGGCATATACGCCAGGAGGTGTGCCCCCCCCCCACTGGCCAGGTAAGTAAGGGCAGGAGGGAAGGTGGTGGCAGCGGATCCTCTGCCCCCAGTGTGGGACTGGCAAACCCTAGAAGGAAGTGATGATTATACAGTTGTATCAAAACAGAGTTCCAGCTATTAGATGCTCATTTGTGTCTTTAATGAACTTGTTTGTTGGCATTTTTCTGACAAGTTTGAGTCTCATACGAAGATCTGCAAATGATCAGATCCCAGCAAAAAACAGCAAGCGGTGTCCCAGCTTTTGCACAGTGTAATCTCAATTTATATGTCATCATCAGTCAAAACGTAAGAGAAAGGAAAAAGAAACCGTGATTAGGACTAATTGAAAATTAAATGAGAATCCTCAGTATACAAGCTTGTTCGACTTTGGTTTACTAACTTACAGGGATGCACATAATAATAATAATAATAAAAAACCAAAAACACATATGGAACTTGCTGGCTTGGTTGTTAAAGGGGCTTCCAGAATGCTGTGCCAGATCTGGAAAATGAGGCTGTAACAACTCCACCCCCCCCCCAAAAAAACCAATTTGCATGTTTTGTTTCAGCACTGACCGAGCAGGGCTCAGCAGGCAGGCCGGGCGGTCGGGAGCCATCGGGCAGCAACTTGGCTCCCATAATGGCAAGTCAGTCTGCACATGCAACCAATTGGCTCTAAGGGGAGAGACGGAGCCCCTGGCATTAACCCTGTTGGCAGGAAGGGGGGTGTACTTGGCATGCATGAGTGCCTTTTTTCAGCACTTCCTGAGCAACGGATGGCATTGGCATTGAGTGGCTCAGAAGGATCAAAGGTCTGCTTTGCACCAGGGAGGGGAGCAGCAGACGGCAAGTTGCCATTGTGCCAACGCCACCCTCGCCTTCCACTGCTGACGTCCTTCGCCGAGGCATCCTTTCTGTGTGCTTTTATGCATGATACAAAGGAAGTTTGGCTCAACAGCATCCACACGGATGTGCATCGGTGGGTTTGAGGAGGGAGGGGTCTCCTGCCCTGCCGCCTCTGAATCCCCGGCTGCCCCAAAGGCTCGTGTTATGCAGATTCGGGTGAAGATGGGAAAGAAAAAGAAATTATGAAAGCAGAGCTGCCCTGAGGAGGTCCCAGGCATGGGGAGCAGGTTGATGCCCATCCTTCCGCTGCTGACATCCTTCCCCTGGGTACCACAGTGGAGTGTTCCTTTCTATTCATCACGATCGTTGGAGGAGGCTTCTGCTGATACCCGAGTGAGGAAAGAAGCAGCAGATCCTTCTCAGTAAAGGCACCCTTTTTGTAAAGTGCCTTTCCCAGAGATGACCCACAAGTAACTCTGTTACCTATGTTGAAGTCATTTAGGGCAGGGCACCATAGTGTCTGGGCCACTCACTGTGATTTAAGAAGTCCTCCAAAGATAGTCAAGGAACACCGGGCTGGGTGGGTGGGTAGATTCATTGCCACCCTACTTGGAATAATGAGACAGACACAAGGCTTGGAACTAAAGGGGCCACTTTATGAAACATAACATCAACCATTAATATGGCAAGGGCAACTAGCGGTAGAGGTCAAGCCACGGGGTCACCCCTGGACCTCTGCCTTGACCTGTCTGGGCGAGCCCTGAAGCCCCAGGTGCGAGCCAGCCTATGGATGGCTAAGACCCAGCCAGCCGGCAAAATGGATCCCCCCAGCTCAAGCTCCTAAGCCTCAGCCGTACAGCAGTGAGGGAAGGATTTGCACATGGGGTTCCCCCAAGGCAGTCTGCCCACGCAGCATGGCAGCCATCACAAGCAGTACCAGCCGCTCCTGGCAGACCCCTCTTCCCCATCAGTGGAGAAGTGCCCAGGGTACTCACCGGCCCGCTCCCTATCCCCAAACTGTCTCCTGACAGCGACCATCCTAAGGTGGCTCCACCTTGCCAATTACCACAAACCTCCGCAAGCAGTACAAGGTAGGCAGAAAAACCACCACTTCCCCATGCCAATTAGGGAAAAGGGGGGGAGGGAATCCTGCCTGGCTCTGGCAACAGCAGCCGGCTAGTCCTGCACGACTACAGGGTGAGGTGGGCGGGCCGAGCATGCAGTTGCCTCGTGACTCCTTTCTCCGCCCCTCCGGCCTGAGACCCAGACACCATGGAAGTGCTCTGTCTCCTTCTCCTTCCAGGGAGCCAAAGAGCGGCCCCCCAGCCTTATCAGTGGAAGCTGCTGGCTGGGAGGGCCGTATTTTGTCCAGAAAGCCTTCTGGTTTGGGGGGTTTTCTGATTAAAATTGTTAGCCTGGTGTTAAATGCTGGGGAGGCTGCAGGTGTGGATAGGGCACTCGCTCACCCACCCACCCACCCACCCAGTTTTTCTAGATCAGCATTCCACATCGAAGGACTAATCCGGCCAGATTTTTTTGGAGGGGGGCATAGTAACAGGATTCTTTCATTCATTTTCTTCTGTGGTCCATTTTTCTAATTTTTCCTCTTCGGTCAACTCTGGGTTAATGGTTTTTGTTGGAAAGGGAGAGTGGCAGCTGTCAACCCGTCCAATCTCCCACTTTTACCAGCAAAAAAAGGAGGGGGGGGGAAGAGGGCCCTCCTCCGTCTACTTTCCTTCCCATGAAGGATGAGCCCCACCCCTCCCGTTCTGTGTGCTTTTATGCGCAGTGCAAGGAAAGGGCAGCGGCTGGGAGTCCCAGCCTGGGCTCCTGTAACACTTTAGGGAGCAGGATTTGCCCACGGAAATGAAACTGGAAGGCACAGGGAAACGTGGCACGAAAGCAGGACTCTCCGGTTAAATTTATTGGCTTTGTCACTAAAGCAAACTTTAAAAAAAAAATTCACTGTGCTATGCCAGACTGGAAAAAAGAAATTTCCCTACCCATAGCGATGCCAGTTAATTCCCACTTTCAACAGAGTCTTCATATTAGGTAACAGAGAAGCATGGGATCACCAGGCCAGTAGCCCCCGCTGCCACCCCTGCCACCAGAACAAGCTCCATGGACTCGCCATCATGATTAATGGCCACTGACACACCTGTTTCCCTCACTGGCTTTCTGTGCATTGGTTTAAAGTTTCCCAAGCCCTATTACGGTTTTTTTGGGGTGGGGGGGGTGGGGTATTCTGCTTATTTGTCACTGGGTGTGGATTTTTAGGTTGTGCGACTATTATTTTGTAGACTGCCATGGGCATTTTGGTTGGAAAAACAGTCACATATCCCATCTAAGGCTGGATAATGTGCCTTCCGTTCCACTGGAGGAAAAGCTGCTTAAACTGGAGGAGAGCTTCAAATTTTGCTTAGTGGAGTGATAGGATGCTATACACTGGAGTGTGTGAAGGGGCTGTGAAATGTCCCGTCTCTCCAGGTCCAAGCCTGGCTCTGCAAGGCAGCTCCAGCCCATTTCCGTTCCTTGCTGCCCCCTGGTTGCCATCCCACACAGTTTTAGACTGGAGAGGTGAAATTGATAGAGCCTTCCTGGAGGCAAAGCGGAAATTAACAAACCCTCTGAAGAGCAGTCTCCGCCGGCTCTGTCTTTTTAAACTACCCTTTCCTGGCTAACATTGTGCCTCCCTACACTTTTTTTTTAATAATGATTTTTTATTCGGTTTTTTACAAAGTTTTTGAACTAACAGCAGTACTTAAATATATGATATATTAAACAGATATATTCATTAACACGGAAATAATGTTCAACATTAACCATAAACATAAAGCATCATAATGACAGGATTTTTTTTTAATTTGTAAACAACGCATCACAAATCCTGTAAAGTGGTAGCCTATTTATCCTATGGAGAGAAAACATGGATTTCTTATAAGCAGAATAGAATATTATCATTATAGATAAGCCATGGCATAGGGGAGGTCTTGTCTTGTTGTATTTTTATATCCATTGTCTTCTTTAGTCGGGTGGTGCAAGACGGGAAGCCGTTTTTCAAGAAAATATGATTTGTAGTTAGGGTTTTCTCTCTGAGCCATCGGGTCTGTGATTTTTTGCATAATAAAGTGGCCCCAAACGCGGTTTTTCCAACTATTCAGGGAGGGAGCAGTTCTTTGGTTCCAGCTTGAAGCTATTGTTAGTTTAGCTATAGCTAGAAGGGAGTAAAGGGGGTCCAATCTGGCAGGAGGAATCTCAGGATTTCCCCAATAGTTTAATAGAATTACTTCTGGGGATTTTGGGACCTTATAGGCTGTTATGTGTTCAATTTCCGTAATTATTGCATCCCCCCCCCCCCCCCAAAATACCTACACTTGATAAAAGTGCACCCAGGCATCTTGTGTAGAGCGAGTCTCGGAAAGGCCCAAGAAAGCTGATAGAGGGGGAATTGCAGGCAGGTCTTCTAATGTCTTCTCCTCTTACAGGTCCAATTTCTTCTGTCCTGCTGTCGACAGCAGCCCTGAAGTTGTTTCTCACTTCTCAAGGAAAAATTCTCAGAGCCTTCAGGGCAGAAAGGAGCAACAAGAAAAACACCCATCATGTATTTACTTAGAAGTTTCTGTTTTGCCTCTCCAGGAAACCCTTTGGGGGCGGCTTCCGAGAAAAACAGAATAAAAACACCAAACATGAAATTACTTAAAAATTAACATCCTGGTAATCCAGCATTAAAAAACCCCGCTGGAGCATAAGTACAACATAAAATGTTTAAGAACTTTGAGAAGGTCTCATAAAACAGGCTAGAGCAGACAGGGGAAATAAACAAGAATGGTAATTAAAAGCCTGAGGAAGATGAAAATGTTAGCCTTGTACCAGGAAACATGTGATGATGTAGGGCAGCGTCACACGTGTGCTGAGTGGTTGGAGCTGCCAACATCCAGGTAGGGCCTGGAGATCTCCCCAGATGGCAGAGATCAGTTCCCCTGAAGAAACGGCTGCTTTAGAAGATGGCCTATGCATCATTATACCCTGCCAAGGTCCATTTCTCCCCAAACCCTCCCCTCCCACTCCTAAATCTCCAGGAATTTCCCAATCTGGAGCTGGCAACCCTATGACCATCCCTCAGCACATTGCATCCAAGAAGGAGACGGTTTGCACAGGGAAGCCATTTTGAATGCTCCTCAAAGCAACCCCAAAGTTGTGTTCCAGCTTTAAGTAAAGAGATCTAAAAGATAATTTATTTACTTAGGTAAGTTGTATGCTGCCTGTCCAGAACAAGTAAATAAAAAACAAGTCAAACCAATAAAAACAATAAAATGAGTCATGCTAATAAAAACAAGTCTTTAGAAACCTGCCAAGGCATAAAAGCACCATGAATTTTTTGTATCATTATTATATTAGACCAAGCAGTCTATTTCATATCGATAAAACTCAGGCCTTGAATAGACCATAGAATAGCTAAAAGAGATAGATCCCCTTAGTTAAAAGTCTGGGTAAAGAGAAATATTGAGTCAGGACATATAGAATGTCTTCCACTTGTGGGAACTGCTTCAGAAAAAGACACCAGAGAGCTATTTCTGTCCTCTAAAACTGTTATCTGCATTTATAAAACACGCTGAAACAACAGAGGATAAAAACTAATGCAACAGAAAAAGGTGAGATGAGGATATTCTCATTAAAAATCCCCTTCTGCGCAGCCACTGTGCAGAGCCAGGCCAGAGAGTTTAAAGGCAGGAAACATTCCAGCAAGCAGTGGTGAAACCCACCCCCCACCACCACCCCTGTAAAAATAATCCTGTTTCTCAACTGGAAAAAGTAAGCCAAGCCATAAGAAAACCGAGGCCCACCCTGCAGAGGAGGCCCACAGAGCCAAAGCCACTGTGCAGACCCAGGCAAGAGAGTTAAAGGCAGGAACCTTGCAAGCAAGCAGTGGTGAAACCCACCCACCCCCTAGTAAAAATAATCCTGTTTCACAACCTAAAAAAATAATCCAAGCCACCCATGAGAAAACTAAAGGCCCACCCTGCAAGGCAAAGCCAGTGTCACAGTGAAACATTTTTTAGCAGAGGCCAGCAATTTGGCCCAGCATCAATTTAAACAAACTCTCCTCCGTGCCTTCCCTTCCTCCCATCTCTCCCCTAAAAAATAAAATAAAAGATATCCTACCAGTCCTCTCCTGATGAATGTCCAGCCCAGTAGATCCTCCACAGGCAGAAGTCTACTCCACAGGCAGATGTCCACCAGGTGCAGTCCAGAAGTCCACGAAGGCAGGCAGCAAAGAAGCAGTCTCTCTCTCTTCTCTCAGCAGCAACAAAGGTTAACCCAGTCCTGCCTCAAATTTAAATCCCTTGCTGCAGCTTCTGACAAAGATTTGAATCTATTGGCTGGAAGAAGGATGCAGCAGTGGGATTAGTTACTCCTAAATCCCCTCTCCCTTGCCTTACCCCGCCCCCCACACTCCTACTCTATCACTCCATCCTGTTCCCCCCTCCCCTACCTGGGTATTTTGGCGGGAATCTTTTGCTGCTTGCTTTGCATTGCATTGCAAAGTGCAATGCTAGCAAGCAAGCACCTTGCAAAGCAAGGATTCCCTCCTTTCCTAGCAAGAAGGGTGAGGGGTGAAGAGGAGGTAGTGAGTCACTCACTCCTTCTCCCCCACTCCCCTCTTCAAAGAGGGGAGGGGGGGAGCTGTAGCTTCCTGCAGGATTTTGCTAGCGGCTTGCAAATGCAAACGGCTAGCAAAATGGCGATTCTCTGATTGCCAAAACGATTTCTGAAACATGCCGAAACGTTTCGGTAATCGCTGTTTTGGCATTACCGAAACGTTTCAGGAATCAGAAAACGTTTTGGTAATGCCGAAACAAGCCAAAATAGGTATGTTTCGGTAATTTTTCAGTAATCAGATTACCGAATTGCGCACCCCTATCCCTGGGTTCCTAATTTATGCAGGAGTAATTGTTAGAGCACAGCCACGGAGGGCTGCATCCCTTTTCCAGTACCTGGACATAATATACAAAGTGTACAGAGGTGTGAGGATCCTCCCTCACTGGCGCCCTCTCCTGATGGCCTGCCATCCTACCAGCTCTCCAGGCAGGTGTCCTCCAGCCTCAGATGCGCAGGGAAGGGGGTTGCACCACCTTGTTCCTTCTCCTGCCCTGGGAGTAGCAGCACACTCCAGCTGTCTCTCCCTGCAAAATCCTCCTCGGCCATCACAGCAACCTGAATTTAAAGGCCTGCCCTGGCCCCACCTCCCTGGCTCTGGCCCCAATCGTCACCCCGTCTCCCTGACTGGCCCTGCTCCCAGCCTATCTGATAGGAGGGCTGGGTAGACTCTGCAGTCTCCTGGCCCCACCCACTCCATCCCCACCTAGGGTGGGGCATTTGGTCTGCTCTCTGCCTGGCTCATCCCTGATGCTTCTGAACCTTCCCCAGTGGCTGCCTTGGCATCTTGGGGCCTGTGCCTGCCTGACTTGTGCTGATGGCAACCTCCTGTGAGCCTGGAGGAAGTGGAGCCAGCTGGGCAACTGCAGGAGATGGATGAGTCTGCTGAGTGGCTTCAGGCTGTTCCCCAGAGTTGTGCCTGGGCGTCGGCTGCAACTGACCTAAGGGTGAGAGAGGCCTGTAGGCCTGTAGGGGCTCCTGCAACTGAGGTACTGCCAGAGGCTGTGCTGCAGGGCCTAAAGGGGGTGCCTGCTGCTGCAGGGCTGGGGGTGAGGGTGGACAAAAGGTGGGCGTTGCCGGACAACTGTCTTTGTCAGTGCTGCATGGATGCAATACAAAGAAGAATTTCGTATGAGGGCTGCAATGAATCCTGCTTTGCCATGGGATAAGATTCTCCAGCAGCTTGGGCTGCAGGTGATGGCCTTTGCAAAGGCTAATCTTTGTGACCGCTCTGACAGTGGCCATTTAGTCCAGTGGTCCACCGCTACTCCCAGTACCCACAGGTTTGCGGGTCAGCTGGTTCAAGCACGGCTGTTGTGTTGGGACTTCACTTATCAGGGAACGTGTTCGAGGAAACCATGCGGGTTCAAGCATGAATGCCCAGTGTGTGGGAGCTCCCACTCCTTCAACTTCTGCCCTAGGCGCTATAGAGGAGGCTGGGGCAAACGGTGGGTGGGTGGGGCTGAAGGTAACTCCCAGCAGCAAGCTGGTAAAGGGTCCCAGCCCAATAAAGCTGAAGAAACTTAAGTGCCTCTTGGATAGTTACCCTAAGTGGGAAGACGCTTTGTTTTTGTTCAATGGGTTTCGGTTTGGTTTTAGGATCCCGTTCCAGGGGCCCAGGGCCCCTTTTATGGTAGCCAATCTTCGATCAGTGGCTGGTATGGAAGGGATTGTTAGGGAAAAGATTGCCAAGAAGTGTGCCGAGGCTCGGGTGTTGGGCTCCTTTGCGGCCCCACCAGTCTTGCGTTTGCGGGTCTCCCCCTTGGGTGTGGTGCCAAAAAAGGCAACGGGCGAGTTCCGGCTGATACACCACCTTTCTCACCCCAGAGGTGGATCAGTTAACGATGCCATCCCTGACCACCTTTGCTTTGTGAGGTACACGTCCTTTGATTAGGCAGTCAAGGTTGTCAGGAGTTGCGGACAGGGTGCTGAGATGGCCAAATGCGACATTAAGTCAGCATTTCGCCTTCTCCCGGTTCATCCAGAGGATTTTGAGCTGTTGGGTTTCTCTTTTGAAGGCCGTTTCTCCTTGGACAGAGCATTACCCATGGGGTGCTCGATTTCCTGTGCGGTCTTTGAATGCTTCAGCTCCTTCCTCGAATGGGCATTGTGTCACCCCATTGTGTTACATGCAAAATGCCACCCCTAGCCAGACAAGCCTCTGTTATTTCCCCCATAGGAAATAATGGAGAAAGGGGGGGCTAAGAGCAGCATCTTTAGGAGGCCATAAAATGGCCCCCCAAAGTGGGATCTGCTTGAGCCTTGGTGGAGGGAGGGAGGACAGGTGGGAGATGGGCCCCTGACGTTTGGGGGCATTTTGCATGCAAAATGCCACCCCTAGCCACACAAGCTTCTCTTATTTCCCTCATAGGGAATAGTGGAGTGGAAGTGGATAGAGTCACCTTCTTTGGGAGGCCATAAAATGCCCCCCCAAAGTGGGATCTGCTTGAGCCTTGGTGGAGGGAGGGAGGACAGGTGGGAGATGGGCCCCTAGAAAGATTACTTGTTTTCCCCATAGAGAACCATGGAGACTTAGGGGGATGGGGGCACCTTGTTTGGGGGGGCATAACATGGCCCCCCAAAGTCCAATCTTTCTGAAACGTGGGGGGGATTTAGAGGAGAGTTAGGAGAAGGTCTCCACCAAGTTTGGTGTAATTTGGACAGAAAATGGTATTCGGTATTTAGGAAACGTTTCGGTAATACTGGAGAAAACCAAAATGGCCCTGATTCGGTATCTTTAACCTTCTTAGATTACCGAATTGCACACCCCTAGAGGACATAGAGTTATGCCCAGTCTCGGCTCTGAAGCACTATATGGCTCTCCGGGGGGACAACAGGAGGTTATTGTTTCATCACATTGACGGAGCTCCTTTGACTAAGTACCAGTTCTGGACAATTACTGGACAGGCTCTGACAAAATTGGGTCTGCAGAATGTTAAATTTGGCACCCATTCCTTTTGGATTGGGGCAGCCTCGACAGCTGCGGCTATGGGTTACCCTAGTCAGGTTATCCAGCGGGTGGGCCGGTGGAGGTCCAAGGCTTATCAGTCATACATTCACCCACAGGGCGCTGGGAACCTCAACTGACTTGTTTTTTCTTTAGATGCTGTGTTTTGCTGTGGAAGGCTGCAGATCCTTATATGGGGACACAGCATGGTTTTTTGGGCGGCCCACCAAGCAAAGAGGACGGTGATCAGGTCCCAGCTTAGGTTAAGAGAGTGGGCCACAGTCGAGTGGCAGGGCGGTGGCCAGGGCCGCTGCCTTTGCTATTTGAGGGGAGGAGTGGTCTTCCACCTGACATATTGGTCATTCACCTGGGAGGTAATGACCTTGGGCTTGTAAAGGGTAAGGCCCTTACTTTGCAGGGGCAGACTGACTTGCACTTTATTAGCAAGCAGTGGCCTGGTGTCTTACTCATTTGGTTGGAGATACTGCAGCACAGGGTGTGGCATGACGCTTTGGACCCCAAAGGGGTAGAAGGGGCTAGGTGTAGGGCCAATAGGGCCCTTCAGTTAGCTTTGGGAAACAGGTTGGGCATGAGAAGATTGCGCTAGGGAATTTGAACACTTCTAATAAATGCTGGAAATGCAGGAAGCATGAGGGCTCCCTCTACCATATGTGGTGGACGTGTGAGGTAGCTAGGCAGTACTGGAGGGAAATAATAAGAGAAATGAGTGAGATTTTACAATTTCAAATTAATAAGAACCCAGAACTCCTGCTACTAAACTTGGGAATGGAGGGAATTCCAGCCCATCATAGGACGCTGATATTTTACATGACGGCAGGAGCTAGACTTTTGTATGCGCAAAAATGGAAAATACAAGAAGTGCCAACCATTGAAGATTGGATCCACAAATTGCTGTACATGGCAGAAATGGACAAGATGACAAGAAAACTGAGAAATCTGGACTCAGGACAGTTTAACACAGACTGGGAGAAGCTGAAACAATACTTGGTGAAGAAATGGGAGGTGGGAGGAGAACTGTGGCAGTTTGAGAACTACTGAAGTACAATAAAATGTAGAGGGGGGTGACTTTACCAGGGAGAAGAGGTAAAAGAGAATTTCTAAGCAGTTATGATATTAGATTGATATATATAGAATAATAAATAGAATATTGATAGAAAATAATTAATTATAAGGGTTAATTATAAGGATTGATTAACTAATAATATTTTCTTTTTGATTCCGTACAGTGTACCAAACTGAATATGTTTATTGAAGTTGTATATGAGTCAAATTGATTGATATCATATATAGACTTATGATTGAAGGGGAATAGAAATACTAATGTAAACAAATATAACTAAAATAGAAAGAAGAAGATAGAATGAATAATATATAGAGTATAAGTTAAACTGGTTGATTTATATGAATGTATGGTTTACATAGTTTATGATATATAGAAATATTTGAAAGTGAAATAATGAAAAATGGGATAAATTGTTTATCCATTATGGAAAAAGGGACTCATAGTCAGGTACAGAGTATTAAAAATAGTTAAAGAAGTATTGCTTAGAATAAAGGGAGAACATATATTTGTTAGATAGAGGAATATATAAAGAGTAAGGGAAAAGGGATAAAGGGTTGGAAAACTGTTGGAAGTCAACAAAATGGGGGGGGAAAGGGAGGGGGTTAGAAATTGGGAAATGGGAATATTGACTGTAATGTGTAAAAATTTGATCCTAACCCAATAAAAAATTTTTCAAAAAAAAAAAAAGGAAACAGGTTGGGCATTTATCTTCCCCATCCCAGGATTAAGGCCCATTTGGCCGACCTCTACCGAGGCGATGGGGTCACATGTGGGGCACGAACGCCTGAGCAGAGGCTCAGCCTTAGCGTTGGCAGGATTTCATTGTGGGATGTTAGTGGGACAGTGACTACCCTTAGCACATCCCCATTGGTGGGGATATTAGGGGCCTGTCAGGATTGGCTGGCATGCTTTACGGCGGCCAGTTGAGAGGGCAGGCTGCCTGGTGGGATCCCCTGGACAAGTCCTTCCCTCATGCTCCACAGCGGGGGTGCTTGGAGCTTTAAGGGGGAAACCATCCGCCAGGCTGGCCAGATCCCTGCCATGCATTTGGACGGCTCGCGTCCGGGGCTGCGGGTCTTGCCCAGACAGGTCAAGGCGGGGTCCAGGGAAGTGACCCCAGGGCTTGACTTGTACGACTGGTTAGGCCCTTGCCAGGGTTTTAGTTGTTGCAGTTCATGTTGTTGCCAAAATAAAAAGTGGCCCTTTGTTACCCAAGCCTTGTGTCTGCCTCTTTATTCTGACGGGGGGCGGGGGGCAATCCATAGCTAATTTATTTCTGACAGTTCTCTTTTTTACAAATCCAAATCTAACATCACAGATGAACTCTAAAGGCAAGAAACATTGACCAAACTACTCACTGCCTCTCTGAACCCTTGATATACAACTTTGACAGAAAGGGTAAACAAAAGGCCAGCATGCGTATGTAGGTTCTTTTTACAAAACATCGTCCGTCTTGTGAAAAAAGACCCTTTGGTTCGTTGGGGAAAGGGGTTAGAAAAACAAGGCAACTAACATCTGGCTCTGAAGAAACCTCTTCAGAAACACCATTCTCCTCTTTCCAAAAAAAGTTTCAAAACCACTGTGGGAATTTGTGGGTGCGTCTGTCTATGCGATATGTGCTAGCCAATGGTAAAAGGGGACAGTTGCAGCCTCTGAGCCAAGCTACAAGTGACGAATGACACTTGCCTGGCAAGTGAACAGACTCACGTGTATTCCTCCCTGTTCACTTGCCATTCACTTGATCCAGTGGAGTGCAAGTGAATGGCAAGTGCACAGGGAGGAATACACGTGAGTCTGTTCACTGGCCAGGCAAGTGTCATTCATCACTTGTAGCTTGGCTGTCTGTCTCCTTGCCGTGTTTATCAACTGCATTTATCTAGCCCAGATGATGTGGGGGGGGGGAGGGGGGGAGGTTCTGGGCCACTCAGATGCTGATTGATGTTTTAATTTATGCGACCATGTTTTCATTGTATTTATTTATATTACTGTGATCCTCTCTGAGCCTGCTTGGGGGGAGAGCGGAGTATAAATTTAATTGATTAAATAACTAGACAGACAGACGGACGGACGGACGGACGGACGGACGGACGGACGGACGGACGGACGGACGGACGGACGGACTGACTGACTGACTGACTGACTGACTGACTGACTGACTGACTGACTGACAGACAGAGAGAGAGAGAGAGAGAGAGAGAGAGAGAGAGAGAGAGAGAGAGAGAGAGAGAGAGAGAGAAGGCAAGTATTCCATGAACTTGCCACAGGTCTTTCTGTCACCTTTTTAAAGGCACCATGGCAAATCAGTGAGGTCACGCGGGCTCTCATCTCTCATGTGCTCCTCCTCACAAGAGGCTGGGGGGACTGCTTTGTTCATGGTTGGGCACTAGCCTTGCCGACTTTGTTGACACCAGAAGCCTGTGTTGCTCCTAGAAAAATGGGATTGGCTTTTTGGGAATCTGAAGAGTGGTTCCAGGTTAAGGCCGTTTCAATACGGCGATGCGGAAGGTCGACATGCTGCCTGCTGATTATGCAACAGGACTAGTTAAGCCTTCAGTTGACCTTGAGGGAGAGTTAGTTTGAAATGAGGCTCCATCTAGCGCTCTTCAGTTTCCACTTGGATTTATTTATTCATTTCTTTAGAACCACTTTATTTGGGTTCGTTCAGTCAAGATTTTGAACAATTCTTGTTCTATATATGTTTGTAAAAGATTGTGTTACTGTTTTGTATAATAATCGCTTGTATAATTTGTGCCTCTGATGTATGTATGATTATAGTTTTGCTATATATTATAAAAGTCTTTATGTCACTGTTTTGGACTATTCTATAAGAATTTCTGGACATATAAGCTAATTATTTAATAGTAATTTTCCACAGTGTTTTTTAAAAATTATTTTTGCCTTATTGAGTTTACTCACTATGGTCCCTTATTGTACTTTAATCTCAGCACTGTCCTTGGACAGGCTGCCAAGAGGTGCCAACGATCAGCTGGGATGCCAGCAGTTGGGCTTTCAAGGGCTCTCTATGGCAGCCGCCTTTCTTTAGCCCCCAAACACCCCCACGTGAAGTTAGGAGTCCCCTCACCACAGACACGAATCTCCTCACTTCTATTTCGGCCACTTCCTTACTGGTGTGCAATAACACTGCATACCATCTTACTTTCACCTCCAGTCTGTTTTTATGCTACATAGGAGTGGTGCTGTTCAAGAGCATAAATTTTAGCCGAATCAATAGTTGATTCGGTGCTGTAGCACAGGACCCCTGTTTTATTTTACCATTTCTAATTGATCCTGGAAGATAAAAAAAGCTGTTCACTTCTTGTGGTTAAGATTGTATGCCTCATCTAACTCTAGTAATGGTGAAATACTCAACCTCCTCCTTTTATACACAGGAACTTGTGTCTTTGGCACATGAAGCTAGCCAGGCTTTTTTGTGATGTTACTCACCGGTAATGAGTACTGGAACTTTTTCGAGGACGTCTCTGAAGCCCTTAAGAAAGAGAGCCAGTTTGGTGTAGTGGTTAAGAGCGGCAGGACTCTAATCTAGAGAGCTGGGTTTGAATCCCCACTCCTCCGCTTGAAGCCAGCTGGGTGACCTTGGGTCAGTCCCAGCTCTCTCAGAGCTCTCTCAGCCCCACCCCCCTCACAGGGTGATTGTCATGAGGATAATAATAACATACTTTGTAAACCACTCTGAGTAGGCATTAAGTTGTCCTGAAGGGTGGTATATAAATTGAATGTTGTTATTATGAATGTGTGGAAATCAGTATGACCTTATGTATGAGTACTGGCACTTTTTCTTTTTTTAAAAAGAGAAACACTGTTACCTAGTAAACAGGCCTGTTTAACTGGTTAATAGAGCCTGATATAGTTGCATGTTTCTGGGGAACAGGGGTCTGGAGTTCTGGAATGACAACTGATCTCCGGACTAGAGAGTTCTGTTCCCCTGGAGATAAGGGCTGCTTTGGAGGGCAGACTCTTAGTATTATATCCCACTGAGGTGTCTCCCCTCCTCGAATACCGCCTCCCCAATCTTCAAGCCCCAACCTCCAACCCTAGATCCAGCATGGCTGAGGAATGTATCATATTTGATCGGAACTAGATGGGGGTTGAACTCGCATCCCTGCCTTTCTACTGGTTGCTCTAGCTTGCAATATTCTTCCTTATTCACATAACAGAAATATTTGTATTTATGGATTCAAATGAAATGGAGATGTTACAGGCTGTTTCGTTTAATGAAGCAAATGTGAAGAAAGTAGAGTTGCCAGGTCCCTATACCCTCCCAGCGGAGGGGAGGGACCAGGCACTTGCCTTGTGCCAACGACAAAGTCTTCGGGAAGTGATATCATCGCGCAAGCCCCAGGAGTGCTCCTGCGCTCTGTGTGGGGCCCATTTAGCTGGTTTGGAGCCCAAATCGACCGCAAAGAAAGTGCAGGAAGGGATGTAACTGTGCCTGTTGGGAGTGTGCGAGCGGCATGCGTTCCTGAGGTGCCTGCTGGTGGCGGGCAAGTTCTGAGAGCTTGCAACCTTCCGCTGACCACTGGCGGGTCGGTGGGCAAGGTGGCAAACCCCTGGGAGTTCTCTCGCCACCAGCAGGCACCCGGGAACCCTATTCTAACTAACAACAACAACAACAAAGTTTATTAGCCAGAGGCCATCACATTCTCAATATCAATTAAAAATTACATGATTGCACATCAGCGAGACGCACATCATTTCAAAATAAATATTTAAAAGGTACATATTTCACCAGTTACCACCTTTAAAAATTTACTTATAAAATTAATCAGTCCTAAAAACATATTTGGCAACAATATATACTTAAAATATCCAGGCAATCATTAAAATTGTAGGCTACTAAAATTTACATAATATAAATACCTAAAATTCAAATCACCTTATATTATCAAATTATAATAATACTTATCTAGGATTCTGCGCACTAAGCCAGGATTTCCTCCTACTAATGGCCATTCAGCCATATTTTGCCACTTGGAGCGTCATATCCCTATTCCTGTCTGCTAACATGATTGTAATATAGTTTTTTCTCTCTTTCCCTGGAAGACCATCAATTATAGGTTTGATATATATTTCCCTAATATGATCATATATTTTACACTCAAAGAAGACATGTAATAGGGACTCGACACTCCCATCTCCACATGGGCACGAACATTTTTCATAAGGTGTCTTCTTATATTTGCCTTCCAGGACAGCAGAGGGTAAGACATCATATCTTAATAGGGTAAAAGCTCTTCTATAATCAGGATTCTTCAAGTCATTTATATAGGGCATTGGTACAACCCTATTCGTAATACTTCTTTCCAATAAAGAGTTCTCAACTCTGATCAGATCATGTTGTCTTTCCACATCTAGGATTCTCTGTTTAATCAGGACCCCGGCCTGTGCCATATTCATAGACAATAGATATTGTTGGGAGAAACCATAATGTCCTAATTTGCTCCTCAACAATCTCAACCAAGGAGGAACGAAGTTATCCCTCAAAACTAAATGTGCCAGGCCATTTACGGTAGAAGCCAATTTTAGCCAGTATAATATAACTGCTATCCATAACTGAGCTTCCACCGTTACCATGCCAACTTCCAGTCTTACAGCTGCATTTGACACATTCTTGGGTGTTTGAAGTACTGCTCTTAGGCATTTGGACTGCGTTCTTTCCATCCATGTCCTCTTTGCTGTAAGACTTAGCGGGGCTCCATATAACATCTGCGTGAGAGACTTGCACGAAAATAATCTAATGGCCGCTTCCACACTGCGGCCCCCTCTGGACCAATAAAATTTTTGTATCGCCCCAGCACTCTTTTGTGCATTAGAGGGAACATATTTTATATGCGTATTTTCCCTCCCATTCTCCTGTATAATCATACCTAGATATTTATAACAGTGCACCTGTTCTATGCAGGTCTCATTTAGATACCATCAATAGCTCCTAGGTCTCTCTGCAAAGGCCTATTCTAACTATTACACCACACTGGCTCTTTTCAGTCCCCATGACTAGTAGCCGTTGATGGATTTCTCCTCCATGAATCTCTAACTATCCCGACCTACAGTCACTCCATTGGCTACCTATCAGCTACTGTGCTCAGTTCAGGGTCTTGGTTATTACATGCAAAGCTCTTCACGGACTTTGTCCAGCATACCTATGGGACCGCCTCCCTCCCTATGTCCCTCCAGGGCAGCTTCGCTCATCTGAACAGGGTCTACCTGTTCAGATGAGCACCCTACCACTAATTTTGTTAGTCTTGTAGGTGCTACTGGACACTTGCTCTTTTCTAAGAGTAGGAAGGGAAATTTATAATAGTTAATGTTAAATATTTTTTTAAAAAATTTAAATCGGTTCAATTACATATTTTATTAAACATTGGTTGATCTAATAAGGAGGTTTATTAGGATGGAGAGAGAGGAAATATTTCTGGGTATGTTTATGTTGCATATCTGAAAATTATATTTTAAATGTTATCTGGCCATTGTCTTTTGATATTCTTTGATATTCCTTGTAAAGCATATTTTCAATTTTCTTTCAAATGTAAACTTCTGTTTCCTGTCCCCTTTTCTTTCCTCGCCTACTTTTTGTTTAATTAAAAAATAAAAATAAAAGCATAGGAAGGGGAAAAAATGGCATGTAGGTCTGTATCTATGGGTTGACCTGGGTTCAAAATCCTCACCCACCACAAAATCTGATGGGTGACCTCGGGCTAGGGAGGCTCGCCTGCCCTCGAGCAGAGCCAGGGCCTTTTCGGTCCTGGCACCAACCCGGTGGAACTCTCTGTCTGATGAAACCAGAGCCCAGCAGGATTTATTATCCTTCCGCCGGGCCTGTAAGACAGAGATGTTCCGCCAGGCATATGGCAGAGGCTAGGCTGGGCCCCCCCCAGCCGTACTTGACTTGACTTGAAAAGATCTGTCCACCACCATACAGATATGGACATATGGGCCATGTCCGAAATGAAGTAACTCTTCCATTGCCACCTGAGGAGAAGTTTTTATTGTATGTAGTGTTGTAAATTTTATTGTAATGTTTTATCTGCTTTTATGTGTTTTTATGTAAATTAAAATGTTGTGCTCCGCCCTGAGCCCGCTCGGCAGGGAGGGCGGACTAACAATCTAATATAATAAACAAACAAACAAACAAACAAACAAATGCTTTCTCAGCCTACCTCACAGGACTGTTGTGAGGATAAAATGAGAACAGGAGAAGCACGGATCAGTATGGACCAGTCACACATTTGTGCTCTCTCTGCGTCTTGCTTTATTCGGAGGGCAAATAGTGAAAATCCACTAAATGAATGTTCCTGTGCGTGATGAAAACCGAGCTGGCGTAGTGGTCAGAGTGTCAGGAGACCTGGGTTCAAACCCCCACTCTGCCAAGGAAGCTCACGGGGTGACCTTCGGACATACCACGAGGGTTGCTAACTCTGGGTTGGGGAATTCCTGGAGATCTGGGGGAGGAGCCTGGGGTGGGCAGGATTTGGGGAGGGGAGGGCCTCAGTGGGCTCCACTGCCATTCGAGAGGCCAAAGCCACCCTGAGGCACACCTTCCCAGCCTCACTTCCCTCACGAGGTGGTTGTGTGGATAAAATGGAGGAGAGGGGAATGATGTGAGCTGCTATAAACAATGTCCATAAATATATAAAAAGAAATGTTTGGGGAGGAAAGTAGAAATAAACTTCCTTTTTTTACTTGAGAAGAAACCTGACTCAAAAACTCTTTCTGAGGTGCTTCGATTTTTCAGAGAGAGAGAGAGAGAGAGAGAGAGAGAGAGAGAGAGAGAGAGAGAGAGAGAGAGAGAGAGAATATGAGTGTGTTATGGGGGGGGGGATGGTTACAGGGAATTCATGCAGGTGGAAGGAGGAACCAGACAGACACACCCTGGTGAACCTGCCAGGCAATTCATAACATCCGGCCTGGTCTACTTTGGAATAAAGCCAGGGAAGACAAACAGCGGAAGAGCGTTCCTGCGTCTCTCCCGGCATCGCCTCACTTTCCAAATCCAACCAGGCTTTCCTGGCAGGTTTGGTGCCTCCAGAGTTACCACCAGCTGCTGCTCCAAGTCCAGATCCTTAAGGGGGGCTGAGTGGGGGGTGATCGTGGTGGTCCCAGAGCCCCCTGTGGCTCTCCTCTGGCCGAGGCTGGCAATGTCAGTGTGGAGGGGGACCCTTTCAAGGCAGTTTCAGCCACAGAAGCTGAGAGCAAACTGGCACTTGACAGAGCAAAGAACGAAATAAAACTAGAGGCCCCACCCTGGCCATCCCCCTGGGGCAGTGGCAGGTGGTGACACTTCAGAAATTACCCCAAATATGAATAAAAATAAAACATCCCTTGACGTTTTTTCTAGAAAGTCACTCTTGCTTCCGGTAGGAAGCTTCACCAGTTGAATTTCTGTCTCCTGCGCAGCTAGCCAAGGCAAGAAAAGGGGGAGATGTGAAAGGCAGATGGGAGCTTCTAAAAACAAGATGGGTTGTTGTGGATACTCAACAGTGTCCTTTGCACATGCTCAGAGGAAACCTCTGCCTAGGTTTCTGAGATTGCATGAGGACCCCTCCCCCTGTTTAAGATGCAAACAAGAGTGGATGGAGAGAAAGAGCACAATACGGGGGCAGCTGGACCACTTCTGAACTTGAGTTGGGGAAAAGGAAAGCCACAGGAACGGAGCCTCGGACAGTGTCTCTACTCGAGACACCAGGGTGCATTTTCATCAAGTGCCGGGAGATGCAATGTTAGCTGGGAAGCATAGTTTTAAAAGACAGAGATGGTGGAGACCACTTCTCAAACCCCTCCACTGCCTCTGGGGTACTGGACTGTCTCCCTTTCTGGAGCCTTTGCCCTGCCACCCTTGCTGCTTAAACCTTTGAATTAACGGAGCCTCGGCAGGGCAAAGGCTCTGGAAGGCGAGACAGTGCGGCACACCAGAGGCGGCAGAGGCATGTGAGAGAATCCGTCCCCTCTGAAGCGATCTATGCCAGCTCTGTCTTTTAAAACTACCCTTCCTAGCTCCAGTGTCAAAAGTCTTGCAAAGAAAAACTCTGAGTATGTACAGAGTGTGGGAAAAGACAGATATAAACTGACAGTGATGGATCCTCTGTTAATTTTTTTTTTTAACAGAATGTCCTGAAATCCAACATAAAATCCCATATCACGGCCAGGTACTCTGACTGAACCATAAAAAACATGGCACTGCAGTAGTTCAAAAACTTAGATTCCGTGCATGGATCCTCATGAATTCATTTGATTTTTTCACTGAAACCCAACCAAACCGGCATGATTCTGGAGCTCATATTGCGGCCAGCTGGAAGCACCATGAAATAGCACAGATCTGCCATGGCACAAAATCACGGATCTACGGTGTCGATCTTTATAGATTGTCAGGATTTTTAGATGGGATTGTGCAAAATTCACCAAGAAATCACATGTCATGTCCATATCTACAAACTCTATCAGAAAAATGATGCATTTTGTGGCACTGCCATAGCAAAAATAAAAATTCTTCAAATGAGCGGATCCTCATGGGTTCTAGGGAGTTTTACATGCTGCATTTGAAGGTATTCACTTTTTTAAAGGGCCCATACAGATCCATGCAGGCCTGTCTTTAACTCCCCCTCCCTTTACTTGGCCCTTCCCGATCCTTCCCGATCCTTCCCGGGCTTGGCCTGACGGAGCCCCGCCCCCCACCCGGCCCCAGTGGAATCCCTGCCTGGAATGCCTGAGGTGAGTCACAAACCCGAAAGGTTCTGTGGTGACATCGCTGCTGGAGCGGCAGTTGAAGCCAGCCTCATTGCCTGTGTGGCTTTGAGTGATGGAGGAGGTACTGATGCCTGGCTCTGGCTCCCCCAGGACTGGGCTGGGGTGGGTGGGTGAGGCTGAGGTTGGGGCTGGAAGGAAAGGATGGGTGTAAAGCAGGGGCATAAGAAGGGTGCTCTGGGGGCCACCTGCAGCCTCCTTTTCACCTGGCTCTGCTGCTGCCATTCCCCAGACCCCCCCAGTCTCATTCCCCCCTCCCTCCTGGGTTTTTGTCTCAGCCTGGACTTTAAGCACGTGTCTCCCACACCCCACAAGGAGCCTCCTTTCACTGGCCCCCGTCTTCCTAATGGGTAGGCCCTGCTCGATTTGGGGGCACTGTGGAGAGAACATGGGGCAGACCCGGCCCATCCTGGCTCAGCCCACCCCATCATTTCGGAATGTGGCTCTCGGAACAAAATGCTGGCATGCCCCCTGAGCTGCAGGGACCCTGGGGAAGCTCCGGGCGATCTAGAATACAAGGAAGAGGCGGGGCATTTTCATGGGGGCGGGACAGGGTGGCTAGGAATAAAGAGGCAACCGCCAGTGCTGTTGAGGGGTGGCCTCTCCTGTGCCAAGCCCAAACGCTGCAGGCATGGTGGGCATTTGCCCGTCGTGGGGCACCTCATTTCCATCCTATTTGTCCCCATGCCTGATGGCTGAGCTCAGCCCCTCTGAAAGTCATGCTGAGTCTTTGATCTATCTCCCTGCAGGTGGGTAAGCGAAGAATGGCGTGGTGGCAAAGAGTGTGGAAGTGGTTAGCGTGCAAAAAAAAAGAACAGAGTGGCGGCAGGTATGTGTTGTGGACATGCCAGGCAGGGCCTTCTGCTTGCCCTCAGAGCCTTTCACTTTCTGCGGGTTCACAACTAAGTACTGATGCTCTTGAATCGAGATCCCGAGATCCCTGACGGCGTTCATGTTCCCTTTAATTTGAAATGTCTCTGCTATTTTCCTCCCCTTAACTGATGAATCCAAACTTTTCACAATATCAACAAGTTTAAGGCATTGGAAAACCACATTGAATGGTTTCAGTATCTCCAAATAAGTAATTTAATATGTTCATTGCAAAGAAAGGGTGTTTTTAAAAGACAATTAACATTTTTGAGTGAATGTTGAAGGATTCAAAGAGTATTGTTAAAGGTTGGTTATCGAAGCTATATAAACATTTGGTGGAAATATTCTATTCCCCGTTACCAAGATATGTCACAAGTTGGCAAAGGGACGGAGTAAAAGAGCTAACCGAACCAGACGGGGAGAATATTTGGGCTCAACCCTTCAAATACATCGAAAATTTTGTGCCTTTGGGCACGGTTATAAAGATTGTTAAGGTTTCTTTTCCTTATAATGTTAAAGTGATGTGATTTGATATTTGGAATGATTGTAGGTTGACAAAAGAATATCTATCTTTGATTTCAATATTGTTTTTGAGATATTATGGGGATTGAAGTATTGTACATTTTGTGTGTTTTGTTTTGGTTAATTAATAAAAGTAGTTTTTATTAAAAAAAAACCCCTTTTTATAATATCTACTTTCCATCAATAAAAAACACAAGATTGTTCACAACAGTGAAGATAAGCAGTGATACCAGAATATGTTCGTTCTGCTTCTGTTCGAAGTTGCTGCTCAAAATAGACAAACAGCTTTTGAGCTTCTTAACTGAATAAACAACTAACTGACTAGCTGTTCATTTTTGAGAAAAACATTCAACTTCAGTACCCCACACATCAAATATCAGGACTGATTTCCATGATACAATGTCCCCATATACTCTACCAATGTCCCCCAGACATATAAGAATAAAACAGCCATGCCACTTAGCCATTTTTGTATCAATTTGGGCCTCCGAAGTTAAAATTATAATACAAATCAATGTTACAAACAGTACACATGTAGAAACAGAGAAAAAGTTAGATTAAATTTGTTTCATCAAAAGATATACTTCTTGGTTTAAAAACTGAGTGATGCATTTCTCAAATAAGTTTGTTTTTTTTAAAAAAAAGAATCTTGAATTGGCTAAGTTACGGCTCCTTAAATCCGGTGTTCAGTGCAAAAGTTCGGTTTCCTCCTTTCTAATGGATGGTTCCAAATGAAAATGGTTCTGTACCTTGGGGGGTTGTTCAGCTGCTTAAGCATTTTGGGTGAATGTGGCCGGGCTTCCTCACTTCTGGTGAAGAGGGCAGAGAACTTTTTCTCCAGCCGGCGAGACCAAGGCTTTTCCTGAATAATATTTATCCCTTGAAGCTCATCAGGTGACCTTGGGCCTGTCATTCTCAGCCCACCTTACAGGCCTGTTGTAGGGACAAAATGGAGGAGGGAAGAACCCTGAGTGTCCCCTGAGGACCTTGGGGGGAAGGGCAGTAGAAAAATGCATCATTGTGGGCACAAAAACAACACTCTGCCCTGCCAGCAGAAGCCAGTGGCCTGGGAAAAGGCACGAGCAGCCGCCACAGACCCCCCTCCCGCCCCACTGGCTCCCACGTTTCCTGCCCCCCTGCTGCTCCTCCCTGTTGGTCTGAACATTGAGCCTGGCCCTCAAAAGCCCCCCTCCCCGTCCGGAAGCCCTGTTCTCCCCCCCTGTCACCCAGCAGTGCTAGAGCTTGACTCAGTAAAGAAACGGAAAACTTTTTCAAGAGTTGGGAGTGGAGGGATGGCAGCTCATTAAGGGAGTGCTCCTCGGAGACACGATTCGGGACAAAAGCCAGATTTTTGCTCATCTGGCTAAATCCACTTTTCCCAGACAAAACTGATCGTCCAGGATCCAATCTGGGAACCCAGATCCCGGAATAAATCTGGGTAATTTTAGGAAACGTGGCTTCAGCCTCTGGCTTGCTCCTTGCTTGGCTTCTTTCCAAGAGGGGAGGGGGAGGAGAGAGGGGGGGTGAATGGCCAATCCGTGCAGGGTCTCTCCGTGTCTGCCTGGCTCCTGTGAGTGGCACTGGTTCAGTTGAGCTCAGTCGCAAGAAGGTCCCTGGCTTCAGTTTGGTTTGGGTGGAATTCTCTGTGGTGACAAAATTCTCGGGTCTGATGGTGGCCCCCTTGATTCGTTGGTTCTGTTGGGCTTCTTCTTGCATTGGGGAGCGTGCCCTTGGCCAGCAGCAGCCTTGCCCCGGTGTGTTTCTGCCTCAAAGCCTGCTTAGAAATGGTTCCCCCGCAGAAAACAAGGGAGAGCAGCTGGGGGGGGGGCTCCTTCTTCAGGGACCTATAGAATTGGTCCCAGAGATCCAGTCTTCCTGAAACTCGGATGATATTTAGAAGACAGTGAAGAGTAGGTTCCCAAAATTTTGGTAGCTTTTTCTTGAAAAATGATGCCCCCCGATATCCTCCCAGATAGTTATTATTAATAATGGAGCGTGACTGTGAGCACTTCCTTCAGGGGCCCATAGAATTAGAATCTGTGGGTCCAATCTTCCTGAGACTTGGGGGGGGGCTTAGAGGACAGTCAGGAGTAGCTTCCTTGAAAATTTGGTGGCGTTTTCTTGAAAAATGACCCCCCCCCCCGGCCAGGCCCTAGATATGCCCAGATAGTTTTTTCCCATAAGGAATAATGGCCAAATAAAATGGGATTCTCTGATCTGTCTTAAATAGATCAGAAAATCTTTCCTGGGTTTCAGAAATCCCCGATTTCTTTGAGATCCATAAAAACCAATTCCAGATGTCTCAGACTTTTTTTTGTGTATAAATATTTTTATTTTTTAGAACATTACGGGATACAGAAAATGGAAAAGGGAACAAAAGTTAAAAGGAAAAATTAAAGATATACATTATAAGGACTGTCAAAATAATACAATGACTGTATAATATTTAAAATATAGTTTTCAGGTATACAACACAAACAAAACTCAGGCATATGTTCTCTGTTCATCCTAAAGAACATCATTGTTAAACCAACCAATGATTAATAAACTATATAATCGGGTTAGCTTAAATGGAATAAAACAATAACTAATGATTCTAAACTAACAACGAATCCCGTTGTGGGGAAAAATACAGCAGAATCTAGAAAGGGGCGGGTGGGCGGGCAGGCGGGCATTGCCTCCTCCTCAGTGACTGATCCAGGCCAGACGAAGGGGTGGCCAGGTGTTGCCTCCTGCTCCACACCTGATCCTATCTGGGTGAAGAGGGAGCGGGCATTGCCTCCGGCTCGGTGCCTGATTCTGGCCGAGTGAAGGGAGACAGGCATCTGCTCCTGATGCCAAGCAGGTAAAGGCTGGTGGTGGGAATTAACACACCCTCCACTCCTGATCCCGACTGGGTGAAGGCAAAGGGTGGGCATTGCCACCTGCCATGCTCCTGATCCAAGCTGGGTGAAGGGGGAAGGCATTGCTACCTGTTCCACTCCTAATACACATGGGTTAAGGCGAGGGGTGGGCATTGCCACCTGCTCTGCTCCTGATCCCAGCTGTGTGAACTTGGGAGTTGGGTATTGCCACATGCTCCACTCCTAATCCCCATGGGTTAAGGCGAGGGGTGGGCATTGCCACCTGCTCCACTCCTGATTCCAGCAAGCGCTCAGGTTGGATAGGCTGCCTCGCCTGGGCTTCCCGCTGTGGCAGCACCCTCTGGTGGTACACCAAGGTAGGAAGTGAGTTGTCTAGAACACACTTACTCTTTTTTACACTAGGATACAATAGAATAACTCTATAGCTTTTATACATCACATTCAAATTATAACACAACCATTCTCCAGAATGTTTCGTCTCTCCCTTATTATTAAGACAACTACTGGATGTTTGTAAAAATAGAGAATTTTATATTGCTAGTTGCTGGGAAAGAAGAGGAGACACTCTTTTTGTTTGCCACCACTTTTCGATTTCCCAGCATGCAACTTGAACTCGAGTAGAACTTCAGTTGCCAGTCTTATTTAACTCCGAGAGTAAAAGAATATTCTGGTACTTTAAATGATTATATGAGTTTTCCCCAGCTGCAAGAAATCCCTTTCAGGGAACGTTTTAAACTGATGAAATTGCTGTTAATCACTTGAGAACTTTGCCAACTTTCTTAAAACTGGAAACCTGTGCTGCTCCTAGAAAAATGTGATTGGTCATTTCTTTGAGGTTTGAAGAGTGGATAAGTTTGCAGAACTCTAGGGGATGATTCTCATCTAGGATATGGATTTCTTGTGGACCAGTTATACTTAGTGAGGGTTTGCTATTGTTAGTTCAAGATTAGTATCAATAATAATAACAACTTAATGCCCGCTCAGAGCAGTTTACAAAGTATGTCATTATTATGCCCTCAACAAAACACCCTGTGAGGCGGGTGGGGCTGAGAGAGCTCCAGAGAGCCGTGACCAGCCCAAGGTCACCCAGGTGGCTTCAAGTGGAGAAGTGGGGAATCAAACCCGGCGCTCCAGATCAGAGTCCCACGCTCTTAACCTCTACACAAAACTAGGTCGCTTAAGTTCGTGATGCTGAATGTTGAAATGCTGAATGCTCATTGTGACTGACACTATTGAACCTGAATGCCCAAAGACGACCTTCAGGAAGACACGTCTAAAAATGAGATTCTACCTAGGCTCTCGTTAGTTTCAGCTTAAGTTCATAACATAATACTTTTTAGGACCATTTTAATAGGGTGACCAGAATGTCTCTGGTCACCTGAAGCTCCCCCCGCTTGCTGTCCCTGATAGTGGGGCTTCAGAGCTGCTTGCAGCCCGTCTTCCTCCTAGGCAGGAGAAGCACAAATGCCAGGGTGGCCTGGGGCAGCAACTGATGTGAACTTGCCTTCTGAAATCTCAGGGACGGTGGAGGAGGAGATGGAGCAGGAGGAGGAGGAAAAAGGAAGATCGTATGATCCAAGGAGAGATGACGATATGGTGAGCAGACAAGCAAGCCAAGGGAGCTACTCATCCTCCTGGATCTCCCTGCCCCTCAGGAGATAGCAGCCCTCCTGCCAAGCTTCCCAACCCAGGAACAGGTCAAACAAGGGAAATGGGGGTCCAGGGGAAAGGCCAAGAGCGTGGGCTACCCTAGACGCTGACCCACCCTCCTATGTGGCCGGTGGCAGCAACCTCTGTGGAAGCCCCCAAAGGCTTTTGTGTCTTGAGAATGGAGGTGGGAATGGGCAAGGAGTACGGGGCCTGCCAGGCACTGGCCCCGTCCCTTTCCCCAGCCAATGTGGAGAGCTCAGGAGAAATGTCAGCAGGAATCATGAAGCCCACCAGCTCCATATAGGGAATATTGGATGGAAGGATCCCAGGGGTGGGGGCAGACCCTTCTCGGACTCTGGCAAGCAGCTGCCCATGAAAGCAGGCTAGATGGGGCTTCAGGGCCTCCTTGTCGAGAGAGCGGCCTCCTGGAGCATCAGTCGTTGCAGCTAACAGGTGGCCTTTCTCTCTCAGGAGTTGGAGTCAGTCATCTCCAGTCTTTGGGACGTTTCAGATCTCCTGGGAGAAACATCTGCAGGTATGTCATCTCCCCTGCTGATGGGAAATGGTAATCTAATGTTCTATTTTTCTATTTTTCTCCTGCCCTCCCTCCAAGGAGCTCAGGAGCATAAGCATGAGCACAAATACTGGGGTGGCCTGGGCAGCAACTGATGTGAACTTGCTTTCTGAAATCTCAGGGTCTGTGGTGGAGGAGGAGGAAGCCGAGGAACAACTAGGGCCCTGCCATGCAGGAACATCCCCCATTATGGTGAGTAGAACAGCGATCCAAGGGAGCTACTCCTCCACTTGGATCTCCCTGCCCCTCAGTAGATAGCAGCCCTCCTGCCAAGCTTTCCAACCCAGGAACAGTCCGGGCAAGGGGGATGGGTGTCCAGGGGAAAGGCCAAGAGTGTGGGGTACCCTAGATGCTGACCCAGCCTCCTGATTGGCCACTGGCAGCAACCCCTGTTGAAGCCCCCAAAGTCTTTTGCATTTTGAGAATGGAGTTGGGAATGGGCAAGCAGCACAGGGCCTGCCAGGCACTGACTTTGACCCTTTCCCCAGCCAATGTGGGGAGCTCGGGAGAAATGTCAGCAGGAATCATGAAGCCCACCGGCTCCATATGGGGAATATTGAATGAAAGGATCCCAGGGGTGGGGGCAGACCCTTCTCGGACTCTGGAAAGCAGCTGCCCATGAAAGCAGGCTAGATGGGGCTTCAGGGCCTCCTTGTCGAGGGAGCGGCTTCCTGGAGCATCAGTCGTTGCATCTAACAGGTGGCCTTTCTCTCTCAGGAGTTGGTTTCCATCACCTCCAGCGTGTGGGACAGCACCCAGCCAGCAACACCTGCAGGTATGTCATCTCCCCTGCTGATGGAAAATGGTAATCTAATGTTCTCCTTCTCTATTTCTATCCTGCCTTCCCTCCAAGGAGCTCACAGCAGAATGCTTGGTTTCAGCCCATCTCTTTGTCATTCCTCACAACAACCATGCCATGTAGGGTAGGCTGAATGAGACTGAGTGGTGCTTGATCACCCTGTGAGATTCACGGCTGAATGGGGATTTGAAGCTGGGTCTCCCAGGGCCTCATGAGCGGAATCTTTTCAGCACCTGTTTCCAAGCAAGAGTCATTGGACTCCGGTCCCGTGTAGCCTCCCGTCCCCGTCCACATGCTTATGCTCCTGCATCTGTCACCAGAGTTAGGACACTCATTGTGACAGAGAAGAGAAGCTCCCATTAGTGTTGGCTCTTCCATAATACTGGAATATATTATAACTCCACATTGGAACCAAAGCGATGCTGCCATGCGAATGCCCGAGACAAGAGCTGGTCTGCATGGGAACGTATTGGCACATCCAGGGCCACCAGAATGTCTTTGGTCACCTGAAGCTCCCCCCGCTTGCGGTCCCCACCTTATTCCAACTTAGTGGGGCTTCAGAGGAGCTTGCAGCCCATCTTCCTGCTAGGCAGAAGCACAATTGCAGGGGTTGCCTGGGCAGGAACTGATGTGAACTTGTCTTCTGAAATTCCAGGGTCAGTGGCAGAGGAGAAGGAGGATGAGGAGGAAGAACAACCAGGGCTCTGCCATGTGGGAACGTCCCCAATTATGGTGAGCAGAACAGCGATCCAAGGGAGCAAATCATCCACTTGGATCTCCCTGCCCCTCAGGAGATAGCAGCCCTCCTGCCAAGCTCCCCAACGCAGGAACAGTCCGGGCAAGGGGGATGGGTGTCCAGGGAAAAGGCCAAGAGCGTGGGGTACCCTAGATGCTGTCCCAGCCTCCTGAGCAGCCACTGGCAGCAAACTCTGTTGAAGTCCCCAAAGGCTTTTGTGTCTTGAGAATGGAGGTGGGAATGGGCAAGCATCACAGGGCCTGCCAGGCACTGACTCCGACCCTTTCCCCAGCCAATGTGGGGAGCTTGGGAGAAATGTCAGCAGGAATCATGATGCTCACTGGCTCCGTATGGGGAATATTGAAGGGAAGGATCCCAGGGGTGGGGGCAGACCCTTCTCGGACTCTGGCAAGCAGCTCCCAGTGACAGCAGGCTAGATGGGGCTTCAGGGCCTCCTTGTCGAGAGAGCGGCTTCCTGTAGCATCGGTCGTTGCATCTAACAGGTGGCCTTTCTCTCTCAGGAGTTGGAGTCAGTAACCTCCAGCGTGTGGGACATGTCCCTGCCAGCAACACCTGCAGGTATGTCATCTCCCCTGCTGACGGAAAATGGTAATCTAATGTTCTCTTTCTCTAATTCTATCCTGCCTTCCCACCCTGTTGCTCAAAGCAGAATGCATTCTTTCCGCCCATCTCTTTCACATTCCTCACAACGACCTTGCAATGTAGGGCAGGCTGAATGAGAAAAACAGGGTTTCTCACCTGTAACTGTTGATCGTCGAGTCTCTTCTGTGCAGACACACATTGGGACTGCGCAGGCGCAGGCCAGCCGCGGAGAAGATTCTTTTAGCTTCTAGAAATGTGACGGGGACGTTCGGGCCCACCGCGCATGCGCGCCGGTGTTCCCGCCAATTTTGAAGTACAAGTACCCGAACGTCCCCGGCATTCCCTCAGTTCACCTGAGCCGCCTGAGAAACAATGGAGAAACCAAGCACTCACAGCGGGGCAGGTGGGAGGGAATGTGTGTCTGCACAGAAGAGACTCGACGATCAACAGTTACAGGTGAGAAACCCTGTTTATCGTCGTCGTCCTTCTGTGCAGCCCCACATTGGGAGAATAGCTAGCATCTCACCAATGGGGGCGGGTGTGAGTGTCTATGAGAACAGAGAGTGCAGAACAGCCGTGCCAACAGCGGATTCACGGCGTGCATTCACGTCTATGGAATAATGTTTAATGAAAGTGTCAGCGGTAGACCACGTTGCAGCTTGGCAGACGTCTTGGAGTGGCACTCCTCGCAGGAAGGCAGCAGAGGCAGCTTGTGCTCGAGTAGAATGAGCAGTAATCGACAACGGGCACCCAACTCCAGCTTGCTGATAACAAAGTTTAATTGCAGACACAATCCAGCGAGAAATGGACTGGGCAGAAGCTGGCGAGCCCTTGCGAGGGCCAGAGTAACATAAAAACAAGGCAGGAGACTTCCTGAAACACTTGGTGCGATGTAAATAAAACAATAAAGCACGTTTCACATCCAATGTGTGTAGAGTGCGTTCCTCTGGGGAAGAGGGTGTAGGAAAAAAGGAAGGAAGGACCACCTTTTGACGCAGGTGAAATTTTGAAACCACCTTGGGCAGGAACTGCATACTAGTGTGGAGCATGACCGTACCGGGGAAAAATTGCAGGAAGGGGGGGTCACACCTCAGAGCAGACAACTCCCCAACCCGCCTGGAGGAAGTGACTGCAACCAAAAAGGCCACCTTCTGTGTGAGCAGAGGCAAGGGACAGGTAGACAGAGGCTCAAAAGGGGAGAGCATCAGACGGGAGAGCACCAGGGTCAGGCTCCACTGAGGAATAGGATGGGCCCTAGGAGGAAAGGACTTTAGTAGGCCCTTCAGGAACTGTTTGGACAGCCAATGTGCAAACACAGTCCTCCCATCAATCTGCTCATGGAAGGCAGAGATAGCAGCCATGTGCACCTTAACACTGGAGAACGCCAGGCCCTGGGAGCACAGGTCCAGGAGGTACTCCAGAATGACAGGTAGCGGGCAAGTGAAAGGGGAAACCCCTTTGGGGGCTAACCACCTAGAGAAACGTGACCACTTCCTCTGGTAGGACAACCTGGTAGACGGTTTTCGGGCATTCAGAATCACATTAAGCACCCTAGTAGAGAGGCCTAGTCTGGGGCGCAGAGGAGCCAGGCAGTCAGATTTAGCACTGCCACATCGTGATGCCACACTCCGTCCCTGAGTAGCAGGTCTGGGGCGTGTGGCAGCGGGAGACACCGCCCCTGTGACAGGGAAAGTAAAAGGGGGAACCAATCCTGGCGAGGCCACCGAGGGGCTATCAGGATACAGTGGGTTCGGAAGGCCCTGATCCTGGAGAGGACCTTGTGAAGGAGCGGGAAGGGCGGGAAGGCGTAAAAGAGCCCTGGAGACCAGGGTATCTGGAAGGCATCCCCCAGTGAACGATGGCCAATCCCGGCCCGGGAGCAAAACAGCGGGGCTTGTCTGTTGTGGGCTGTGGCAAAGAGGTCGACCAAAGGCGTGCCCCATGTGCGAAAAACCTTGTGGAGATAAACCGTGTTGAGGGACCACTCGTGCTGGGGCAAAAACACCCTGCTCAGCGTGTCTGCTGCTGTGTTGTTCTCCCCCGCAATATGAATGGCCCTGGGCAGGACGTTGTTGGCAATGGCCCAAGTCCAGAGTGCAGTCGCCTCCTTGCAGAGCTTGAGCGAGACCGTTCCTCCCTGCTTGTTGAGGTAATAGCAGGCTGTGGTATTGTCCGACAGGACCTGAACCTTCCTGTTCCGAACGACATCTGCAAAAGAAGCAAGGGAGTAACGGATCGCTCTAAGCTCTAACAGGTTAATGTGCATGCCCATTTCAAGGGAGGACCAAACACCTTGAGCAGACAGGTGTCCACAACGCCCTCCCCAGCCTAGATTGGAAGCGTCCGTGAAGACGGTGATCTCCGGCAGGAAGGGACCAAAAGGACAACCCTTGGACAAATTCTCAGGGTCAGTCCACCACACCAATGTCCGCTGTATCACCCTCGGGACGGAAAACCCACGGTGTTGACTCATAGTGAGGGGGTTGAAAACCCGAACAAACCAATTTTGTAGAGGCCTCATGCGCAGGCGTGCAAAACACACCACCGCTGTGGAGGAGGCCATAAGGCCTAACAACGTTTGAATCAGGAGGGCAGTTTGGAACCGGTTATGCACGAAGTGGCGGGCCAGGGAGGACAGCCTGCTCAAGCGATCCGGGGGTAGATAAGCCCGGCCCAGCAGAGAGTCAAAGTGGACCCCAATGAATCTAATGCTCGTACCAGGGGACAGGACCGACTTCCCCAAATTGACCACTAGCCCCAGACCGTCTAGGACGGACAAGGTGAGGGCGATAGAAGCCCGGAGGGAGTCAGAGGAGGGACCCACCAGGAGCCAATCATCCAAATAGGGATAAACAAAACAGCCACTAGACCGTAGATGTGCCACCACGGTGGCCATACATTTAGTGAACACCCTGGGCGCCGAGGCCAGGCCAAAGGGCAAGGCCGTATACTCATAGACAGTGCCTCCACAGGTAAAACGGAGATATTTCCTGTGGCCCTCAAAGATGGAAATGTGGAAGTAGGCGTCTTTGAGATCCAAAATGGCCATCCAGACGCCTGAGTCTAAGAGTTCCAACACCCGGGACAGGGTAAGCATCCTAAACTTCTCCACCTTCAAGTAGGTATTAAGGGCCCGAAGGTCCAAAATGGGACGAGACCCCCCATCTTTCTTATCCACAAGAAAGTATCTTGAGTAAAACCCCCAAGGGGAAGTAGAGACATTGACCACCCGGACAGCACCTTTGGCAACCAACTCCAAAACATTATTTTGTAACACAACATTACAACAAGAAGCACAACGGGGTGGGTGCGAAAGAGGGGGTGCAGTGGTAAACAACAACTTATAACCACGGGCCACAACAGAGAGGACCCAGGTATCCGTAGTAATGAGTTGCCAACGGGGCAAGAAAGGCCGTAGCCTGTCCAAGAACAGGACATTAACAGCGTCCTTGGAGACCAACTGGGAAGCGTCCTGGTCTAGTCAGAAGACCGTGGGCTTCTGCGCTGAAGTCGAGGGCTTGGGCGAAGGAGGCTGCTGTCGTCCCTTGGACCGGCCGGAGCGTCTCGAAGAGTGGCGCTGCTGGCCAGAGTAGGAACGGTGGCCATAGGATTGACCGGAGGGGAACCGTCCTTGGCGCTGGTGGAACTGCTGGTAGGGGGACTGATAGGACCGGAACCTGCCGTACCGATATCTCGGACCCGACTGCGGAACCGAAGGCGCAACCCCGAGCGACTTGGCCGTCTGCTGGTTCTTCTTCATAAGAGAAAGGGACTCATCCGTTTTCTCTGAGAAGAGCTGAGGACCTTCAAACGGAAAATCCTCGACCTTGGCCTTCTTCTCGGGGGGCAGGGCAGTAGATCGGAGCCAGGCGTGCCGACGCAGGAGCACTGAGGATGCCATCGCACGCGCCGCGGAGTCGGCAGCGTCCTTGCCAGCCGTCATCTGTTGCTTCGACAAACGGAAAGCCTCAGCCTGGAGAGCCTTGACCAAGTGACGGCGATCGTCGGGGAGGTCAGAGAGGTAGGACGACAGACGCTTCCACAAGAAAAGATTGTAAGAGCCCATTATTACTTGGAAATGGGCGATCCGGAACCCCAGGGAAGCCGAAGAATACACCTTCCGACCAATTCCATCCAGCTTTCTCCCCTCCCGATCCGATGGAGCCGAAGAGGAGCCCCGTCGGAACCGAGCCTGACCCTCCTCGGCCACGATGGAAGAGGGCTTCGGATGGGCAAAGAGGTAAGGACAATCTTCCTGTTTGAGGCGATAATATTTCTCAACCTTCTTGGCCGTAGGCGGTACAGAAGCAGGGGTCTGCCAGAGTGCCAGGGCATTGTCGACGAGATCCTCGACAGGAGGAAACGCCACCGAGGCAGGAGAGCCCGAATACAACGGCTCCAACAGCTTACTCTTGGGTTTGGAGGTCGTGGAGGCGACGTCGAGCTCCAGTGCTGCGGCCATTCGGACCATCTGCTCTGCAAACACCCTGTAATCGTCATTAGGGGACGATGAGCGGAGCTCCCCAACAGCATCATCAGGGGAAGGGTCAGAGGCCGCGTCCGATGAGTACTCAGACGGAGATGCCAAGCCCTCATCATCCTCGGAGTCGGAGAAAGCTGCTGGGGTCTGCGTCGGAACCGACGGGCGGTCAGCCGGAACCGAGGTAGAAGGCCGGGGTGCCGAAAGATGGCGACGCGGCTGAGTGGCAGGCGGAGCTGGAGGCAGAGTGGAGGGCGCCGGAACCGAGGCCAGGGGCACCGAAGGACCAGGCAGAAAGGGAGCGGACTGCTGAATCCAAGCCACAAAATCCTGCCAGGAGGCCACGTTCCCTAGGCCCGGGACAGGCTGCCAAGGAGGCAGAGCAGCAGGCAACGGAACGGACCGGTGAAACGGCGCTGGAACCGAGAAGACTGGCTGCGATGGAACGGAGACCTCCGCCGGAACCGGAGCACACGGGAGAGAGCGCTCAAACTCCTGGAACGCGTCCGAAAATCCACGGATCGACTCACAGTCGTCGGGAATCACCGGAGGAGGTGTGTGAGGAGGCGACGGGGTATGGAGGAGACTCCGGACGTCCTCAGGAGGAGGGGCCGGTCCAGGAGAGGAACCAGCCAACGAGGCCGGGGCCGGCGACAGAGCACGGCGCTTGGCCTTTGACTTGGCCTTTGCCTTCTTCGGCGGGGGCTCCGAAGAAGCCTCGGTGGCCACAGGTTTCGAAGAAGGCTTCGAAGAAGCACGTTTCTTCGCCTTTCGACTGGACGGAGCACTCACGGAACCGGAGGCGATCGAACCGTCCGGAGCGGACGCCTCCGTCGGAGCCGAGACGAGCGGTTCCGACGAGTGATGAGGAGCCGGCGAGGGGGCGACAGAGCTGGGCTTGCTCCCGGACGACCCAGAGGCTTTGGGCGGTAGAAGGTTGGCGTCCCAAAGAAAGGCCCGGAGCCTGGCCTTGCGGTCGTTCCGCGCTTTCGGAGTGAAGGCCATGCAAAACTTACAGCGCTCCACGACGTGCCCCTCGCCCAAACAGATGAGGCAGAGGTCATGACCATCAGAGTGGGTCATTTTAGTGCCACACTGTTGGCATTTTTTAAATAAAGCGGAATGGGACATAGTGGAGGCGTTTCCCAGTCAGAAGGAAACGGCAACTCACAGCTAGAAGAAAGTCGGAAGACACAAGCGACAGCTGAAGAACCTTTTCGAACGGCGGCGAAAAAGGAACTGAGGGAATGCCGGGGACGTTCGGGTACTTGTACTTCAAAATTGGCGGGAACACCGGCGCGCATGCGCGGTGGGCCCGAACGTCCCCGTCACATTTCTAGAAGCTAAAAGAATCTTCTCCGCGGCTGGCCTGCGCCTGCGCAGTCCCAATGTGGGGCTGCACAGAAGGACGACGACGATCGACTGGTGCTTGATCACCCTGTGAGATTCATGGCTGAATGGGGATTTGAAGCTGGGTCTCCCAGGGCCTCATGAGCTGAATCTTTTCAGCACCTGTTTCCAAGCAAGAGTCATTGGACTCCGGTCCCGTGTAGCCTCCCGTCCCCGTCCCCATGCTTATGCTCCTGCATCCGTGACCAGAGTTAGGACACTCATTGTGACAGACAAGAAAAGCTCCAATTAGTGTTGCCTCTTCCATAATATTGGAATATATTATAGCTCCGCAATGGAACCAAAGCGATGCTGCCATGTGAATGCCCGAGACAAGAGCTGGTCTGCATGGGAACGTATTGGCACATCCAGGGCCACCAGAATGTCTTTAGTCACCTGAAGCTCCCCCCGCTTGCGGTCCCCACCTTATTCCAACTTAGTGGGGCTTCAGAGCTGCTTGCAGCCCACCTTCGTCCTAGGCAGGAGAAGCACAAATGCAGGGGTGACCTGGGCAGCAACTGATGTGAACTTTTCTTCTGAAATTCCAGGGTCAGTGGCAGAGGAGAAGGAGGATGAGGAGGAAGAACAACTAGGGCCCTGCCATGCGGGAACGTCCCCAATTATGGTGAGCAGAACAGCGATCCAAGGGAGCGACCCTTCCACTTGGATCTCCCTGCCCCTCAGGAGATAGCAGCCCTCCTGCCAAGCTCCCCAACGCAGGAACAGTCCGGGCAAGGGGGATGTGTGTCCAGGGGAAAGGCCAAGAGCGTGGGGTACCCTAGATGCTGACCCAGCCTCCTGAGTAGCCTCTGGCAGCAACCTCTGTTGAAAAGGCTTTTGTGTCTTGAGAATGGAGGTGGGAACGGGCAAGGAGTACGGGGCCTGCCAGGCACTGGCCCCGTCCCTTTCCCCAGCCAATGTGGAGAGCTCAGGAGAAATGTCAGCAGGAATCGTGATGCCCACCAGCTCCATATGGGGAATATTGAATGGAAGGATCCCAGGGGTTGGGGCAGACCCTTCTCGGACTCTGGCAAGCAGCTGCCTGTGAAAGCAGAAAAGATGGGGCTTCAGGGTCTCTGTATCAAGCGAGCAGCTTCCTGGAGCATCAGTCCTTGCATCTAACAGGTGGCCTTTTTCTCTCAGGAGTTACAGTCGGTCCCCTCCAGTGTCTGGGTGAGCTCCATTTCATCAACACCATCAGGTATGTCATCTCCCCAGCTGACGGAAAATGGTAATCTAATGTTCTCTTTCGCTATTTTTCTCCTGCTCTCTCTCCAAGGAGCTCGAGGCAGAATGTATGCTTTCCTCCCATATCTTTCCCATTCCTCACAACAGCCTTGCGATGTAGAGTAGGCTGAGAGAGAACGACTGGTGCTTGGTCACTCTGTGAGATTCATGGCTGAATGGGGATTTGAAGATGGGCCTCCCAGGTGTTTGTCTGTGGAATCTTTTAAGCAGGGCTTTCTTTCAGCGGGATCTCCCAGGATCTGAGATCCCCCCCGGCACCTCTGAAAAAAGATCACGTGACTGGGGGCCCTGCCCCCGGCGCCCAAACTCCCATGGCTGCCTCCCCGGGTGGAGCTTCTCCTGGGCCACATGCTTCCTCTGCCTCTTCCCCGGACTTTCCCTTCTTCCCTTCTTCCCTCCCTTTCTCTTTTTCCCCTTTCTTTCCTTGCTTCTTTCCTTCTTTCCTCCCCCCCCTCTCTTTCTCCTTCTTTCGTTCCATGTCTTTTCTTTTTCCTTTCTTTTCCTTCCTTCACTGGAGGCCTGAGGAGGCCGTGAGCAGCTGGCCGCTGCATTTGGAAGTGCTGGCAACGTCCACCGCGACAAGCACACACCCGCTCGGGCTCTCCCCTGTGCCCGCTGCTCAGGCCCAGCGCTCAGGCCAGAGGAGGCCGTGGGTAGCTGGCCACAGTGTTCGGCGGTGGCAGGACTGAGAAAATGGAGGAAACTGTGAGGAGGAGGAGACTGCAAGTGGCTTTGAGGTCCTGTATGACTTTAAATGGGCTTATAGTAGGGCCGATGAACCTTCCTTCCCAGGTACTGAGCTGTGAGGCGCCGCCCTGCCCGCCGTAGGGCTGCCGCCCTCCGCCATCCTAATGCCTGCTCGGGCGGAGCTCCCTCAGCCTCAGAGTCCGGCAGGGAAGGTGGTTAACACCACCTGAGTCCTCCACTTGCCAACTGGCACGTGCACTCCCTCCCTCTGCCCGTCACTTGCACGCCAGCCTCCTCACCCTCGGCATCCTTGGGATTCTCCCCCTTTATAGCTGCTCTTTCCCCCACCTCCCCACCTGGGCTGCCAATCAGCCTTCTGCTCTCTCCACTCCCCTCAGCCCCGTCTACCCCCTCCCACCGGCCTGCTCCCCTCCCCATTGGCTGCTTGCCGTGCCTGTCACACGGGCGTCCCCTCGCCCCCTCCTGCCCCCAGCTGCCAGCCAGCAGAAGACTCGCACTGGGCGTCCAGGCTGCGGAGGCTGGGCCCGCTGCTGCGCTTCCCTGGGCCGCGGGGGTTTCCCCAGCACGTTGCTTCGCTGCGGCTTCCAGCTCCAGCATCCTGCCGCGGCCCGGCTCCTTCCCCGTGGCGGTGAGTGGGCTGGAGGAGGAGGAGGTGAGAGGCACTGCGACCCTTGGGTACCCCCCCCCCCAACTCTGGACATGAGCGTAATATCTTTGGGCTCAATGTTCAATTTTGAAGTATTTAAAGTTACAAGATTAATTCCGTGTCTGTGTGTGTGTGTTTGTGTGTCTGTGTGTGTGTGAGAGAGAGCATTTCTAAGTAGTGTTACAACCTTCTAAACCCATTGACTTCAGGGACATGGAAAGGTGTTGCTTTAGATTATACTGCTATTTAATTTAATAATTTGATTTGGGGCCTGGAAAAAAACCTTATTTTCCTTTAAATAATAGTGCTGCCATAAATTCAAAATAGATACAATAGAGAAAATAATGTTTCCTGAAAATGACCCACTGCCACTCATGATATGGGACAGACTGGTCATCTACACGTAACTGGGAAGAGAACTTTCCTCTACACATTTCTCTAATCATTGAAAAGTCCCTAATCCCCGCAAGCAGTTGCCACTTCACGTGGCAATGGCAGTGAAGAGGAAGAGACATCACTTCCGGGAAGAGATGTCATTTCCCAAAGGTGATGTCACTTCCTGGAAGTGATGTCATCACACATTTCCGGTATCGCGCACGCTTCGGGCACACTCATGTAATAGAGAGATCCCCCAACACTTTTCCCAGAAAAAAGGCCCTGCTTCTAAGCACCTGTTTCCAAGCAAGTCTCATTGGACTACCTTCCTGTGTAGCCCCCCCTTGTCCCCGTGTTAATGCTCCTAAACCTGTCACAAGAGTTAGAACTCCCATTGCTCAATTCACACCGCTACAAGAAGAGAAGCTCCCAATAGCCTTGCCTCTTCCATAGTGTTAGAATATGTTAGAGCTCCCCATTGGACCCAAAGTGATGGTGCCACGAGAACGCTCGAGACACCAGCTGCTCTGGGCGGGAATGTAGAAGCATACCCAGGGCCTAGACTGTGACAGCAACTGTGACAGCAACTGAGGGCCAAGCTAGGAGTGAGGAACTACACTTGAATCGTAGTGATGGAGTGGAGCGCAAGTGGAGCACAAGTGAACCAGGAGGAATACATGTGAGTCTGTTCACTTGCCATCCAAGGGTAATTTGTGACTTCTAGCTTGGCTCTGAAATGCCAATGCCCATGAAGACGCAAAACGGTAATCTCATGTTCTCTTTCTCTGTTTTTATCCTGCACTCCCCCCCGCCCCAAGAGCTCATGGCAGAATGCATAGTTCCCACCCATGTCTTTCGTATTCCTCACAACAACCTTGCGAGGTAGGGTGGGGTAGGCTGAGAGTTCTTACATCAGGGAGACCTCTCATTCCCCCATTGCTATTGCTAAAAGAAGAGAATCTCCCAGTAGCGTTTCCTCTCCATTGGTTTTAAAATATGTTCTCGTTCCCCACTGGAACCAAAGGGATCCTGCCAGGAGAACTGAAGGGGGAAGAAGAAAGGTTTATGTACTCTGTCGTTATCACCCTTGTCTTCTTTTTCCTGCAGAGCCCCAAAAATGCATCTTTTCCCGGCTCTTCTGCTGCGACTGCCTGAAGCAGGTGGACTGAGTGTGGCTCTCCCCCTGGTCATGGGCCGCCTCCATAGAGGGTCCCAACAACGCTGGGAGGAACACCTGCCGTACGGGGAGTGAAGGTCATTGTCTGGCGCCCAGCCCCCCTCTCTCTGGCCAGGTTCCTCTCGCAGAGACGGGCCCTTCCTCCTTAGGCAGCCCTCTCTGCGGCAAGCCCCCTGGCCCTTGGAACCTCTCCCGGCAGCACATCAAAGGCAGCCAGCCTCCACCTGACTGGCCACGTGGGGGGGGGGGCCAGAAGGGCGGCACGGCTCATTGGCGAGACTCCACATGTTTCCTGGGGGCCTCGATATCCCCGCTTGCTCCTGCCGTGAACCCAGGAGCTCAGTCTTGCTGTAGGGTCCCCCCCTCGCCCCTGCCTCCTCTGTGGGGCCTCCAAATGCTGCTGGGGCTGTCCCCCGGTTCGCTCAGCCTTGGGGGAATGCGGGGCCGACTAGGCCAGCTCTGGACAAAAAACACTTTGTGCCTCTGCAGCAGGCAGTGGGCCTCCTTCCTTAGTGGCCGTTCTGCAGATGAGAAAAAACAGACAGACACACACACCCGCTAATGATTTCGGGTTCAGGATACCAAAAGGGCCTGAGTCTCCTGCGATCCGACCAACAGCCCGCAATCTTGGCTCAATGTTCTGAGGACGGCCCCGTGATTAGCAGACACAAATACAGCCCACCACCACAGACAGGACCCAAACCCCCTGATGCCAATGAATCTGTGCCCAGAATGCAGGCAGGAAACAGAGGGCACCCATTGTCTTCCAGGAGGACTGATGGGGTGAGCAACAGGACTGTGGAGGCGAGCCAAGCTTGTCCTCCACCAAACATCCCTGCCTGCGGCTGAGTTCCCTTGGGCAGAGAAGGGGCGTGCAAAGCCTGAGAGAGCAACAAAGGCTCATGCCGCTGCAATAGAGTCTTGTAAACTCCACTAAGGAAAGGCATCCCTGAGGCCAATGGCAGACCCCAGTTCGATTCCCAAGAAGGAGCATGTTGGGCAAAGGCAACGCTTCGCTTATGCCCCTTACCAACTGGCCCAGGAGCAGCGAAGCAGCAAGTAGGGGGTGGACCAGAATCCACACCTCAAGCCCCAGAGAGGGGGAGGTAGAGAAGACTGCGGAGACCAGGGGGGTCTCTCAGCTGTGACTGGGGCTCAGCGCAGGACTGCCTCTGGTCTCTCCCCAAGTGGAGATGGAACTTGGAGGGCTTGGCTGCTCCGACTGCATGTCTTTCCGCAGTGCCATCCTTGTCTCTGTGGTCTCCCCTAGCCAGTTTGAGGGCCTCGGTGTAGAGAGTGGCAATGCTGACAGTTGCCAATGCTATATGGAGTGTCCTGTTCCTCTGCTGCCAACGAGTTCAAGTGTTATAGAAACAGGTATCACTGAGCCCTGGGAAGGGAAAGGGTTGACCTCACCTCAGGGCTTTCTTCCAGCCGGAACACCGTGGAGCGGTGTTCCGGCATCTCTCCTTGCAGCCCAATACTTCTCCGTGGGCCAGCTGAAGCCAGGGAAGCCACAAACGGGCTTTAAACTTTACCTGAGAAGGGAATTCCCCCTCTCCTAGAAGAAACCGTCCTTCCTTCCCCACTCCCTCCCTTTCCATGTCTTTCTTTTCTTTCTTTCTTTTCCTCCCTCCCTCTCTTTCTCTTTTTTCATTCCATGTCTTTCCATGTTTTTCTTCCTTCTTTCCCGGCCTTCTTCCTCTCCCCCCTCTCCCCCGTCTCCCCCCTCTCCCCCGTCTCCCCCGTCTTTCTTTCTTTCTTTCTTTCTTTCTTTCTTTCTTTCTTTCTTTCTTTCTTTCTTTCTTTCTTTCTTTCTTTCTTTCTTTCTTTCTGTTGGTCTCTCTGATTTTCTTTCTCTGTGCTCTGTTATTCTCTGTTGTTATTCTCAGATTTTGGGTATAGGACCTTGTTATGACCTTTACTTTCACTAGGGTAGATTTTGCCTTTAATCTTTCCCTTGACACCCTCTGGGTAGTTTGCTGCCACGAGGAATATTATATTCCAATATTTTTTATTTAGGTTTTCCCTTTGGCGACGTTCCTAAGCGTCAGGCTCCTTCGTGGTTCTATGTGGCCCTGAGGATAGGAATGGGATATAGCAATGACAGCTACACTGGGATATAACAAAACAAAATAAACTTTTATTTAGTCAAGAAGCGTATCGGTTTCATAAACATAGTTCTTTGTGCTTAAAGTGACTTCATTTACTCTCATTCACACAGATCTCTTCCGAGGCTTCACACACAGTTAGCCTCTTTCTCTAACTCAGTATTTGTCTCACGGAAATGCTTAAAACTCCTCAGGCAGCGCACAGCTAGCCTGCTTTCCTCTGACTGCTATTCACAGAAATATGAAACCTGCTCAGGCAGCACACAGCCGGCCTCTCTTTCCCTGACTGAGTGTCCTTTCACAAACGTGCTCAGTTCAGGTTCCACACAGGTTTTATTTCTCTCATAAACTCTCATTCCTCTCTTTCACCCGCACTCTTCACCTAGCTCAAACCAAGCGTTTAAAGATACATGCACCCATTTCTTGAAATCATTACAAATGCCCCCCCCTTCTCCTTAAGCGGAACACATCTCTTTTCCAGTAGCGTTGTGTGCAGCTTCCTCTGGCTTAGGGAATGTTTTATTGTCTCTGCAGTTCCTGTGAAGTCCATTTCTCACTCTTCTGTGGTTTTTTGTTTTAAAGTCTTGGGTTTCTTTATCTTGCGTTCCTCCTCTGCTGGGGTGTCATCTTCCTCTCTGGGATGTTCCACTGCTGGGCTGAGGTCATCTTGTCTTTGGCCTTCTCTACTAGGTCGTTGTTGGCTTCTTCTGGTTGTTTCTCTATCAATATTCTGTTCTTTTCTAAACACTCTCTTTCTTGCGAACAGTGTTTGAGCTGCTCAGTTCTTTACATGCTCTCTTCATGTTTGATTGCTTTGGCAGATGAAATCCACTTATCAAAATAATCTGTCAGTTTGGCACTAAAAGTCTTAAATGACTTCTCTTTCTGAGGCACTAGGCTTCTAAACTTCTTTCTGAAGTAATCAGCACCTAGCCTAAATCTGTCATATACTGCCTCTTTGTATTCAGCATAAACAACAGGTTTATCTGAGGGAAATGTGTTGTGGCTCTCAGCCAATTCCCCTCTAATTAAGCTGGGTAAATACTTCATATATTGTGTCTCTGGTATTTCCCAGTTTTGAGCAGATCTTTCAAAAGTGGACAGGAAAATTTGTGGATCTTCTCCTGACACATGCGACCATAAAATCTTTTGGGGTAACATGAGGTAAATCAGCTCTGGGTTCAGACTTTCCCTCCTTTTTGTCCCCATCCTTAAGTCTCTTTCTAATTGTAATCGTTCTGCTTCCAAACTGGTGTGTCTTTCCATCTCTTGAGTTCTAAGTTCTATTTCAACTCCCCACTTTTCCCTTTCAAACTCCACTTTTTCCCTTTTCAAGCTGCTTTTGCTCATTCCACTTTCCCATCTCAAACCGTTTTTGTTCTGCTTCAACTTTCAGCTTTTCCCATTCAAGCTGTTTTTGTTCTCTTAGAAACTCTAAATATTCTGGACTAGGATTATACATTCCCTCAGGGTTTCTCTCAGGTGCAGTGTTTCTCCTAGGCTCCCACACTGCTTTGTGTCAGTATAACTCTCAGTTCTTCTACACTTTTCCCCTCATGAGGTAAATTTAACCCCTGGCATTTCTGAATCAGAGCCTCCTTTTTCATCCCCATAAACTCTGCCATTTCTCTCTCTTTTACTTGTATTTCCTTCTACAATTTTACTAAGATTCAGCAGATTATGTTCTCTCTTATAAATCCTACTGGTTCTTCTGGGTCTCTTTCCTTTATAACAGTTCTATATTCCTCATAGGATTCAACTGAACACTCTGTCTCTTTGGCTTTCTGTCCCTTCAGAATGCTTTTCTCTCAGATTGTTCCTTCCTCCCAGGCTATTATATCCCACTTAAAATATTTTCTCCTCCTCAGGATGTTTGAGATCCCACCGCTAAGCCTCCACTTGTTATGACCTTTACTTTCACTAGGGTAGATTTTGCCTTTAATCTTTCCCTTGACACCCTCTGGGTAGTTTGCTGCCCCCAGGAATATTATATTCCAATATTTTTTATTTAGGTTTTCCCTTTGGCGACGTTCCTAAGCGTCAGGCTCCTTCGTGGTTCTATGTGGCCCTGAGGATAGGAATGGGATATAGCAATGACAGCTACTCTGGGATATAACAAAACAAAATAAACTTTTATTTAGTCAAGAAGCGTATCGGTTTCATAAACATAGTTCTTTGTGCTTAAAGTGACTTCATTTACTCTCATTCACACAGATCTCTTCCGAGGCTTCACACACAGTTAGCCTCTTTCTCTAGGCTCTATATTTCTCTTACAGAAATGCTTAAAACTCCTCAGGCTGCACACAGCCGGCCTGCTTTCCTCTGGCTGCTATTCACAGAAATATGAAACCTGCTCAGGCAGCACACAGCCGGCCTCTCTTTCCCTGACTGAGTGTCCTTTCACAAACGGGCTCAGTTCAGGTTCCACACAGGTTATATTTCTCTCATAAACACTCATTCCTCTCTTTCACCCGCACTCTTCACCTAGCTCAAACCAAGCATTTAAAGATACATGCACCCATTTCTTGAAATCATTACAGACCTCAATAAGGATTTAGTAAATTTTAGACAAAAGAACTTTCATTGCCCTCAAAGATTCAGTTAAAAGGGTCTCAAACTTAGTTACCGGTCTGAGAGAACCATTTTTGATAGCATAGGAGAGCATAATTGCTCTCATTTGGAAATATGGGATCCACAATGCCTTTGCATCTTTGAATCTACTTCTTGTTTCGTAAGGATCTTCCTTTGTCTGGACCAATTCCTGATATGGTGAAGACCCACTTCGGACCATGACCAAAATTTACTTAGGTCTAAACCTGCGGGGAACCATGCCAGGTTAAGAACACAAACCATTGTCACAAACTAAGAGAGGGTTTTCTAAAATTGAGCTTGAAGCCACCATTAGAGAACGTAGCTGAAAAGCTGACCAGACGATGCCTCGAAGAGGTATTGGGTCAGAATAAGCTCCCCCTATACTAACCCATAGTTCAGGTGCTTTTTGACATTTGGATTCGTTTATGACAAAACAGAAGCCCAATAATACAGCTTCAGGTTGGTCAGATCAATACCACCGTGATGCCTAAGCTTATGCAAGGTAGGAAATGCTCTTCTTGCTCTACGTCCCCCCGCACCCCAATAAATTGGATTAATAGTTTTTGCCACTGCTGCAGCATCTAATGAGGAATAGGAAAGGGAACAGTCCTAAAAATATATGTAGAAATTTAGGCAAAAGAAAACTTTTAATTGTTGATAGCTGTTCCTGCCATGATAAAATTTTATCATTCCAAACATTGAATTGATGTTTAGTATCACTAGCCAAATTTCTTCTATTATAGATGACAAGTCTAATGTCTAATTGTTAACCCATGCAAATTTGTAGCACTTTTGTATGATGACTTCAGTTCCTTGAGTTAGGAATACGAGATATATTTCTATCTTTGATAGATTACTATCTAATCCAGAGATCATGCCAAAGTCTTTAAGCCTATTTGAAACGTCACCAAGTGACTCCTCTGGGGATGAAATAAACAAGACCATTACAGCTGCGAAAAGTGAGATCTTGCGCTCCTGATTCCCGATTGGAATGCCCTTAATTGCATATCGGAATGAATAGCGTTGCCCGAGGTTCAATGGCCACAGCAAAGAGAATGGGCGACAGAGGACACCCCTGACAGGTCCCTCTGTCAATTACAGAAGCTTCAGATCTAATGGCATTCACTTTTATTCGAGTTTTGGTAATCCTTGCTGCCCCCTGTAGAGTAAGGTCTTCTTCTCTTCATCGTTGCTCACCAAACGTTGCCACTTCCAGCAGTTTCTGCCCGTTACTTCCCCTCTGCAGAATGGCCCTAGAGGGCAAACTTGTGGCTCTGGCACCACACCAGGGACATTCACAGAAAAGGAGTCCCAGGGAGTGATACAGAGGTGCAAAAAAGGGGGCGAGGGAGAAACTCCTGCCCAGGAAAAGCAGGTAAGCAAAGAGGTTGAAAAAAGAATTCTTAAAAACATTAGGTATGGTATCTCAAGGTCAATATCAAAAAAGCTAAAAATGGTCATGGTGCAGCCAGCGCTCAGTAAGAGAGAGGAATCCTCAGAGGAGGAGAGGCCCTCCGTAACCAGCCGAGAGTCCACAGGAGCCAACCTGCAGGAGAAGGAGGCAGAGGCATGCCGGGACCGACAGCCAGAAGCTGAGCCAGAAGCAGCTCTGACCCAGCAGGTGAAGCCAGCAGGCCGCTTCCAGCCCTCCAGGATCACCAGTGCCTCTGGAAGGCTATAGGAGAAGACTAAGGGCAGAATTGCAGGCGAGAAAGCTCAGTGCATGCCTGTTGGCTTGACGCCAGCTGCCTGCTGACAGAGAAGATGAGTCTGTATAGGACTGTACCCGAGAAGCCGGCTGGGTGCACGGCGTGTGGGTGTGCAGGTTAGAAAGCTCCCAGAGAGATGCTTCTGGCCAGGGACACAACATGTACCTTGAGACGGTGACCTGTTCCCACTTCCTGGGTTGATGACTGGAAGATCTGGCCTCAGCCTGAACGACCTGACGTTGCCACTTCCCCTGGGCCTGTTATTCTGAGTAACTGGAAGGGATGCTGTGACCTGATAGCCGAGCCCTGCAACCAGGACAGTTGGTGTCCACCAGACTTAGCAGCAGTACGGAAAACGCGGCTGCAGCCCAGGCTGCCCAGAACCAAGCCCTCCGAGGCCAGGCACAGCAACTGACGAATGCTGTAGCTATGCTTCAACAGCAACCTGCAACTGATACAGCCCCTGGGGCTGCCGCCACCGCCACGTCTCCTACTGCACCTCCCCAGGGAAGTGCCCAGTGAGGCCCACAGAGACGTTTGGGGGGGTGTTAAGAAGAGTTTCCTGCGTCCCTGGCAGAGCGCAACTGTACACTGAGCCTGGGAAAGGGATTTCCCTAACGATAAGACCAAGGTCAGCTGCTTCTATCCAGCTCCCCATTGCTGGCCAGCTTTTGAGACTTTGCCACCCACGTGAGTGCAGCCTTGCCAGCCCTCAGAAGGCTGAGCGGGCCAATGGCCACATCAGACATTTGTGTCAGGACTCAGGAGAGAGGCTCGGTGGCAGACTGTACCACAGAACTCCAGCTCCTGGCCCGAGGCTTGGAGTGGGATCAGGCCGCTCTGACGAACCTGCACCTGGAGGGGCTGCCAGAGGAGGGGTCGGAGGTCTCAGCTGGACCGCCCCACGTCTCTTGCAAAGGGACGGGCGCCTGGAGGACCGGAGACAGGCCCACCTCGGAACTTGCCCTAGACCATTGAGGCAGAGGCTTCCCTCAGCCCCTCCGCCTGCCCCTGCCCTCAGAGTGGATGCGGAGGGGGCAGGGGGGCCCATGCACAGTCAAGGGAGGAGAAGGAGAGTGAAGACGAAGCTTTACAGGACTGTCTGAGAAGTCCCTTATTAATTAACAAGTTTTCTAGTTTGATACATTCAACCTTTTTTGATATTGGCCTTGAGATACCATACGCAAAGGGTTTTTTCTTTCTCAACCTCTTGGCTTGTCTTGTGCAAGGTGCCGCACCACTCGTGTCCCACGGGAGGCCTCATTGAGGCAATGTTTAGCTCACCAGCAGATCTGCCTTTTCAAGGAAGAACTTGGCCCATGAGGAGGGGCCAGTTTGTATTTTCCAGCAATACAAGAGGGGGCCTGGAGAGATAAGAGGAGGAGGAGGAGATTGTCACGGGCTGGGCCAGCCCAAGCAAGGTGGTTCAAGTCCAAACTTTAATGCCAGAGTCTGAGGGGAGTTCCAAGAGCAAAAGCCAGGTCAAACCGGTGGTCAGAGCATGAGATAACGCCAGGAGTGAGTCCAGAGTCCAAGAGCAAGGTCAGGTACAATCCAAGGTCATTTACTGGTAGTGTCAGGTCCAAAAGCAGGCACGGGCACGGGCACGGGCACGGGCACGGGCACGGGCACGGGCACGGGCACGGGCACGGGCACGGGCACGGGCACGGGCACGGGCACGGGCACGGGCACGGGCACGGGCATGGGCACGGGCACGGGCAAGGTTCATAGAGCACGGAGTGGTTGCAGGCAATAGACACGTTGCTTCCACGCCCGGCAGTTCCTCCAGACTGGCTCTCATAGCCAGGTGTGGTTTTCAGCCAGCTGCTGGGGCTCCATCCTGACGCTACTCATCGTCACTCTCCAGCAGCTGGTGTTGGCTCAAGAGGCGAGCACTGCGCCGTCTCTCCTGCAGTTCCAGTCTCTGCCGCTGCCTGCGGCGTTCCTTGGGCATGGGTGAACCTGGAGGGGTGGAGGCTCTTGGCTGCGCTGCACCTGTAGAAGTCCCTGGCTGAGCTTCCCCTGTGGTGTTGGAGCTAGAGGGTGCTGGAGGAGGAGGAGATATGGGTGCCAGACGAAGTCCTCCCCTATCCCCAGCAAGGCCAGTCCAGCGACTCTCCCCAGCAACGAGAGCAAGCTGGCTGGAGGCGGCACCCAGGCCAGGGTCCCCAGGGACGCCCACTCAGTCCCCTCCTGCCACACCTGCAGCAGTCGCAGCCCGGGCCTTGGAGCTCACCCAGGCATGCTGCCACCATCAACAGCGGAGGAAGGACCGGCAACAGAGGCTCCCCACCACACACAAGACCAAGCTGACCGGAGAGCAGGGCCCTGGCAGCATCAAGGACAGAGCGGAATGTGTTATTGTTAGGTTATTAATGTTAATAAGGAAGTTCCTGTTGTTTATTGTTCATTAGTATTATTATTAGTTTTATTATTATTATAGTATTATTATTAGGTCTGTTATAGTATTATTATTAGTTCTATTATTATTATAGTATTATTATTAGTTTTGTTATTATTATAGTTATTATTAGTAGTAGGGTTATTGTGTTTTGATTGTTGCAGTTCTTATAATAGTAATTCTGTTTGTTGATAAATAAATTCATAATTTTGTTTGTAAATTTGTTTTGAGACAAGAAAATGATTGACTAGCATAATTTATACAACCACCCAGAATTTATACAAACTGTTTCTCTCCCTGAAAGTTAATTCCCCACTCCCCCAGAATATGGTGGGGAATCTTTTCCATCTTTCAGAAACTATTTGCAAAAAACAGGCCTTCTTTACCTGCTGTCTTTCACACAGTCTCGCTTGCTGGGCTTAAAGAGGCAGTGTTGAAAACAGCGTCGCACTCCCTCTGACTGTTGTTCATCCAGTGGTTTGAGCAGGCACAGATGGGGTTGGCATAGGCGCAGGTCAGCCACGGACTTTCTAGAGCTCCTAGAAACACGAGTTGCCCGCTTAGCCTTCCCACGAGCTTTCCGCTGGGGAGTAGCTATAAATGGCCGGGCAAGCATTGGGTGCAGAAGGAAGATACACCAAATTGCTCACAGCAGGGAAGGAGGGAGGGGCACGTGCCTGCACAGAAGACCACCCAATGGACAACAATTACAGGTAAGCGCAGGCCTGTTTTCATCATCTAGCGTGACTTCTGTGCAGTTCCACATGGGAGATGATCCAGCTAACTTCCCCAGGAGGAGGGTGTGAAGCTCTTTAATGGACAAGAGTCTTCAGAAGTGCCTTGCAAACATCCGCATCCCTTCTGCAGTCCACAACAATGACACCATGTGTGAGGGATGAAGGCGGCATTGACCAGGTGGCTGCCTTGCACAAATCGACAAGCGGGAGGCCCGAATTGAAGGCTGCCGAGGTGGGTTGAGCCCTAGTGGAACGAACCCTTATATGGAACGGGCACGTCTGCTAATGCTGGTTGTAACAAGTCCACTTTGAAATATCCTGTTCAGAGACTTTCTGGCCCTTTTTGCTCCTTTTGAGAGACCAAAATTGATTAGGGCCCTTCCAAAAGGAGCTGTCCTAGATAGAAACACAAGGCACCTTTAACTTCCAAAGTGTGCAAGGGCTCTCTGCGTCATCCTGAGATGTCCGAAAGAGGACAGGGGAGACAATGTCCTGGTCCATGTGAAAACCGGAGATGATCTTTGGTAGAAAATGGAGGTGTCGGGCTATGGATGACAGGATAGGGAAGACAAGTCCCTGTACCATTGCAAGAAGAAGTCCAAGCTCCTGGTTAAATGGTTTTATTCAGAAATCCAATCTTTTCCCATATATATTTCCATAGGGTTATTGAGAGGCAAGAAAGCATCTCAGAAGCACATGTTCCCTTGATAGGAATAGAGACTTGAGGAAAGTACAACTCTAAATACCCACTCATTGCCCCCCTCCCAGCTAGACCACAAGTTTGCACGGGAAAGAGCCTGGGAAAGCATGAGAGTAAACTAACATTTCAGACAGTGGAAGGTCACCGCTGTGAGCTCCAAAGTAAGAAAAGATAAGACAGCTGCGTTCTCAGGCTGCTAGAGGGAGAAACGAAAGTTAGGGATAGAGCATTTGCAAAGTGAAATCAAGGTACAGCATTAGCAATGGTTCAACACCTAGACCATATAGAACAATGGCATGGATGTAGGGGTGCAGACATGACAGGAGGCTTGGATGCAGACCAACCTTATCGGAGAACATCTTAATGAAAGGGGGGTCGGCTCAAGGGGCTTGCACTTCACTCACCCTCCTAGCTGAGGTCAGGGCCCCCAGAAAAGCCGTCTTAGCTGACAGCATTTTGAGGGGGCAGGTAGCTATGGGCTCGAAAGGTTTGTGCATGGTTGAAATGAGCACGAAGGAGAGACTCCACTGGGGAAGAAACCAAGTTACTGGGGCTTGTAAGTTTGCTCGGCCTCTAAGGACGGACTTGCATTCCAACTGGGCAAAGAGGGATTTCCCATTTATGTTGTCACTGATAGGCAGAAATGGACCGTAATGGAGGAATTAGCCCAAACCTGGAGCTTTAACCGGACCAAACAGTATAGAACAGAAGGCAACGAGGAGGGTTCGGTTCTTCATGCCCAAAAGAAAATCTTCCCCATTTGGCTAGATATGATTTTTCTGGCTTCCAACAGGTCCTTTGGGGCTGGGGAATAAAAAATGAATTCAGAGGAGACACGGACCAGGCTGTGAGTTTCAGAGTACTCCGGTTGTGGCGGAGAATCCCGCTGCCCTGAAGCAGGTCTGGGGTTAGGGGGAAATGGTGGCGTCTGCCCTGCGCCGTTTGACACAGAATGGCGAAGCAGGCCTGCCTCGGCCGGTAAGGGGCTACTGTGATTGCCGAGGAACCTTCCCTCGTCATCTTGCTGAGTGGGGGGGTCATAAGGGGCAGAGGAGGCAATGCCAACAGGCAGGTGCCTGACCAAGGAATCTGACAAAGCGTCTCTGCGAGAGGCCTTCTCTTCCCATGGCCTCAAGCAATACCGTGCACACTTCTTGTTGAGGTATGTGGCAAAGAGGTCTATGGTCAATTTGGGTGGGGAAGATTGGGTGGGAGAACGTCTTGTGTATAGACCATTTGTAATTCTGCGTTACTGACTGACGCAGGGCAGCTGCCAGAACATGGTCCTTGCCTGCTATGTGGACGGCAGAGAGACTGACCCACAGTGGGATAGCCCGCTCCCATGTTAGTGAGAGAGAGCGAGGGAAGCTGTCCTCCCCTGCCTAAGTCATGCATGGCTGTTGTATTGTCCATGCGTATCTGTACATTCTGGCCTCATACGAGGCATACAAAAGGTTTCAGAGCATACCTTATCATCAGGGCTTTTTTCCTGGGGAAAGAGGTGGTGGAGCTCAGTGGGTTGCCCTCAGAGAAAATGGTCACATGGCTGGTGGCCCCGCCCCCTGATCTCCAGGCAGAGGGGAGTTTAGATTGCCCTCCGTGCCGCTCGGCAGCAAAGAAATTAGAAGGGGCACCACTGATCCTGGCTTGTGTTTGTTTTTTTCTTTCTTTTGTCAAAATGCAGGGATAGTCTCCATGACAATTTGGAGAATAGCTGGTGCCATCACTGAGTTCTCAGATAAAGAGTTACTCTCACGTTACTTCTTTTACAAGTTCACAGCAGAGCCAACCTGTGCTCCAAGAAGTTATACAGCAGATTTGGGGATAGTTTCTGTTTAAAAAAGGAGAGCCCAAATGGACTCTGAAAGCTGCTGCCAGAGGGGGAGCTCCTGCCTTTTCCCCAAGCTTCCCCCCCCTTGCAAAAACTGTGGGTGTGGGGGAGAGAGAGGGAGTTTCTCATTGTGCCTGCTCCAGGGCTTTTTTTCTGGGGAAAGAGGTGGTGGAACTCAGCCGGTTGCCCTCAGAGAAAATGGTCACATGGCTGGTGGCCCCGCCCCCTGATCTCCAGACAGAGGGGCGTTTAGAGAGGCGTGGAGGGCAATCTGAACTCCCCTCTGTCGGGAGATCAGGGGGCGGGGCCACTAACCATGTGACCATTTTCAAGAGGTTCCAGAACTCCATTCCACTGAAAAAAAGCCCGGCTTATCATACTGAGTTCGAGGAGATTGGCATGCATAGAAAATTCCTGAATGGACCATGGTCCCTTAACCAGTTGGTCTCAGAACAAGCCCCCTCCGCCCAGAAGACAGAGAGGCATTTGGGTTGATCGAGATTTGTATTGGGAAAGAACCAAAGAGGTCCTCACTGTGAGATTCAGTTTGTCACTCCAGCACTTCTGGGACCAGGGGATGAAACGTGGGATAGAGAACCACTTTTATGGGTTCTGGCTGTGTAGGTGGAACTCTCTGACGTTCCTGTTTTGGAGAAGACGACGTTTCAGTCTGGCAAATGGAACTATTATTATCTTTGTATTTGTTTTGAGCCCTGGTGCCTGTATGAAAGGACTTTGTTCAAGGTGAGGATGAATTTTGTTCTCCTGCTCAGAGTGGGGCAGGCAAAGCTTGGGAGGAGTTTAGGACTTCCCCCACAGAGTCTGTGTTGTGGAATCAGGAACAATGTTTCCATATTGACCACAAGATCCATTTGGTTCAGCATGCTGGGAATTGAACCCATGGTATCTGTTATAAGGAAAGTAAGGCCTGAACTGATTTGGGTACAGAGGAGTGATACCAAGGGATCTAGCTGTGATCTTTGATCTTCTTCATCAAGATTTGGCACCGATTCAGACACAGGCATATACGCCAGGAGGTGTGCCCCCCCCCATTGGCCAGGTAAGTAAGGGCAGGAGGGAAGGTGGTGGCAGCGGATCCTCTGCCCCCAGTGTGGGACTGGCAAACCCTAGAAGGAAGTGATGATTATACAGTTGTATCAAAACAGAGTTCCAGCTATTAGATGCTCATTTGTGTCTTTAATGAACTTGTTTGTTGGCATTTTTCTGACAAGTTTGAGTCTCATACGAAGATCTGCAAATGATCAGATCCCAGCAAAAAACAGCAAGCGGTGTCCCAGCTTTTGCACAGTGTAATCTCAATTTATATGTCGTCATCAGTCAAAAGGTAAGAGAAAGGAAAAAGAAACCGTGATGAGGACTAAAAGAAAATTAAATGAGAATCCTCAGTATACAAGCTTGTTCGACTTTGGTTTACTAACTTACAGGGATGCACATAATAATAATAATGAAAAAAAAACCGAAAACACATATGGAACTTGCTGGCTTGGTTGTTAAAGGGGCTTCCAGAATGCTGTGCCAGATCTGGAAAATGAGGCTGTAACAACTCCCCCCCCCCCAAAACCAATTTGCATGTTTTGTTTCAGCACTGACCGAGCAGGGCTCAGCAGGCAGGCCGGGCGGTCGGGAGCCATCGGGCAGCAACTTGGCTCCCATAATGGCAAGTCAGTCTGCACATGCAACCAATTGGCTCTAAGGGGAGAGACGGAGCCCCTGGCATTAACCCTGTTGGCAGGAAGGGGGGTGTACATGGCATGCATGAGTGCCTTTTTTCAGCACTTCCTGAGCAATGGATGGCATTGGCATTGAGTGGCTCAGAAGGATCAAAGGTCTGCTTTGCACCAGGGAGGGGAGCAGCAGACGGCAAGTTGCCATTGTGCCAACGCCACCCTCGCCTTCCACTGCTGACGTCCTTCACCGAGGCATCCTTTCTGTGTGCTTTTATGCATGATACAAAGGAAGTTTGGCTCGACAGCATCCACACGGATGTGCATCGGTGGGTTTGAGGAGGGAGGGGTCTCCTGCCCTGCCGCCTCTGAATCCCCGGCTGCCCCAAAGGCTCGTGTTATGCAGATTCGGGTGAAGATGGGAAAGAAAAAGAAATTATGAAAGCAGAGCTGCCCTGAGGAGGTCCCAGGCATGGGGAGCAGGTTGATGCCCATCCTTCCGCTGCTGACATCCTTCCCCTGGGTACCACAGTGGAGTGTTCCTTTCTATTCATCACGATCGTTGGAGGAGGCTTCTGCTGATACCCGAGTGAGGAAAGAAGCAGCAGATCCTTCTCAGTAAAGGCACCCTTTTTGTAAAGTGCCTTTCCCAGAGATGACCCACAAGTAACTCTGTTACCTATGTTGAAGTCATTTAGGGCAGGGCACCATAGTGTCTGGGCCACTCACTGTGATTTAAGAAGTCCTCCAAAGATAGTCAAGGAACACCGGGGTGGGTGGGTGGGTAGATTCATTGCCACCCTACTTGGAATAATGAGACAGACACAAGGCTTGGAACTAAAGGGGCCACTTTATGAAACATAACATCAACCATTAATATGGCAAGGGCAACTAGCGGTAGAGGTCAAGCCACGGGGTCACCCCTGGACCTCTGCCTTGACCTGTCTGGGCGAGCCCCGAAGCCCCAGGTGCGAGCCAGCCTATGGATGGCTAAGATCCAGCCAGCCGGCAAAATGGATCCCCCCAGCTCAAGCTCCTAAGCCTCAGCCGTACAGCAGTGAGGGAAGGATTTGCACATGGGGTTCCCCAAGGCAGTCTGCCCACACAGCATGGCAGCCATCACAAGCAGTACCAGCCGCTCCTGGCAGACCCCTCTTCCCCATCAGTGGAGAAGTGCCCAGGGTACTCACGGGCCCGCTCCCTATCCCCAAACTGTCTCCTGACAGCGACCATCCTAAGGTGGCTCCACCTTGCCAATTACCACAAACCTCCGCAAGCAGTACAAGGTAGGCAGAAAACCACCACTTCCCCATGCCAATTAGGGAAAAGGGGGGGGGGAATCCTGCCTGGCTCTGGCAACAGCAGCCGGCTAGTCCTGCACGACTACAGGGTGAGGTGGGCGGGCCGAGCATGCAGTTGCCTCGTGACTCCTTTCTCCGCCCCTCCGGCCTGAGACCCAGACACCATGGAAGTGCTCTGTCTCCTTCTCCTTCCAGGGAGCCAAAGAGCGGCCCCCAGCCTTATCAGTGGAAGCTGCTGGCTGGGAGGGCCGTATTTTGTCCAGAAAGCCTTCTGATTAAAATCGTTAGCCCGGTGTTAAATGCTGGGGAGGCTGCAGGTGTGGATAGGGCACTCGCTCACCCACCCACCCACCCAGTTTTTCTAGATCAGCATTCCACATCGAAGGACTAATCCGGCCAGATTTTTTTGGAGGGGGGCATAGTAACAGGATTCTTTCATTCATTTTCTTCTGTGGTCCATTTTTCTAATTTTTCCTCTTCGGTCAACTCTGGGTTAATGGTTTTTGTTGGAAAGGGAGAGTGGCAGCTGTCAACCCGTCCAATCTCCCACTTTTACCAGCAAAAAAAGGAGGGGGGGGGGAAGAGGGCCCTCCTCCGTCTACTTCCCTTCCCGTGAAGGATGAGCCCCACCCCTCCCGTTCTGTGTGCTTTTATGCGCAGTGCAAGGAAAGGGCAGCGGCTGGGAGTCCCAGCCTGGGCTCCTGTAACACTTTAGGGAGCAGGATTTGCCCACGGAAATGAAACTGGAAGGCACAGGGAAACGTGGCACGAAAGCAGGACTCTCCGGTTAAATTTATTGGCTTTGTCACTAAAGCAAACTTTAAAAAAAAAATTCACTGTGCTATGCCAGACTGGAAAAAGAAATTTCCCTACCCATAGCGATACCAGTTAATTCCCACTTTCAACAGAGTCTTCATATTAGGTAACAGAGAAGCATGGGATCACCAGGCCGTAGCCCCCGCTGCCACCCTGCCACCCAGAACAAGCTCCATGGACTCGCCATCATGATTAATGGCCACTGACACACCTGTTTCCCTCACTGGCTTTCTGTGCATTGGTTTAAAGTTTCCCAAGCCCTATTACGGTTTTTTTGGGGTGGGGGGGTGGGGTATTCTGCTTATTTGTCACTGGGTGTGGATTTTTAGGTTGTGCGACTATTATTTTGTAGACTGCCATGGGCATTTTGGTTGGAAAAACAGTCACATATCCCATCTAAGGCTGGATAATGTGCCTTCCGTTCCACTGGAGGAAAAGCTGCTTAAACTGGAGGAGAGCTTCAAATTTTGCTTAGTGGAGTGATAGGATGCTATACACTGGAGTGTGTGAAGGGGCTGTGAAATGTCCCGTCTCTCCAGGCCCAAGCCTGGCTCTGGAAGGCAGCTCCAGCCCATTTCCAGACCTTGAGGCCCCCTGGTTGCCATCCCACACAGCTTTAGACTGGAGAGGTGAAATTGACAGAGCCTTCCTGGAGGCAAAGCGGAAATTAACAAACCCTCTGAAGAGCAGTCTCCGCCGGCTCTGTCTTTTTAAACTACCCTTTCCTGGCTAACATTGTGCCTCCCTACACTTTTTTTTAATAATGATTTTTTATTCGGTTTTTTACAAAGTTTTTGAACTAACAGCAGTACTTAAATATATGATATATTAAACAGATATATTCATTAACACGGAAATAATGTTCAACATTAACCATAAACATAAAGCATCATAATGACAGGATTTTTTTTTAACTTGTAAACAACGCATCACAAATCCTGTAAAGTGGTAGCCTATTTATCCTACGAAGAGAAAACATGAATTTCTTATAAGCGGAATAGAATATTATAATTATAGATAAGCCATGGCATAGGGGAGGTCTTGTCTTGTTGTATTTTTATATCCATTGTCTTCTTTAGTCGGGTGGTGCAAGACGGGAAGCCATTTTTCAAGAAAATATGATTTAATACTTAGGGTTTTCTCTCTGAGCCATCTGGTCTGTGATTTTTTGCATAATAAAGTGGCCCCAAACGCGGTTTTTCCAACTATTCAGGGGGGGAGCAGTTCTTTGGTTCCAGCTTGAAGCTATTGTTAGTTTAGCTATAGCTAGAAGGGAGTAAAGGGGGTCCAATCTGGCAGGAGGAATCTCAGGATTTCCCCAATAGTTTAATAGAATTACTTCTGGGGATTTTGGGACCTTATAGGCTGTTATGTGTTCAATTTCCGTAATTCTTGCACCCCCCCCCCCCAAAAAAAACCTACCTACACTTGATAAAAGTGCACCCAGGCATCTTGTGTAGAGCGAGTCTCGGAAAGGCCCAAGAAAGCTGATAGAGGGGGAATTGCAGGCAAGTCTTCTAATGTCTTCTCCTCTTACAGGTCCAATTTCTTCTGTCCTGCTGTCGACAGCAGCCCTGAAGTTGTTTCTCACTTCTCAAGGAAAAGTTCTCAGAGCCTTCAGGGCAGAAAGGAGCAACAAGAAAAACACCCATCATGTATTTACTTAGAATGTTTCTGTTTTGCCTCCCCAGGAAACCCTTTGGGGGCGGCTTCCGAGAAAAACAGAATAAAAACACCAAACATGAAATTACTTAAAAATTAACATCCTGGTAATCCAGCATTAAAAAACCCCGCTGGAGCATAAGTACAACATAAAATGTTTAAGAACTTTGAGAAGGTCTCATAAAACAGGCTAGAGCAGACAGGGGAAATAAACAAGAATGGTAATTAAAAGCCTGAGGAAGATGAAAATGTTAGCCTTGTACCAGGAAACATGTGATGATGTAGGGCAGCGTCACACGTGTGCTGAGTGGTTGGAGCTGCCAACATCCAGGTAGGGTCTGGAGATCTCCCCAGATGGCAGAGATCAGTTCCCCTGAAGAAACGGCTGCTTTGGAGGATGGCCTATGCATCATTATACACTGCCAAGGTCCATCTCTCCCCAAACCCACCCCTCCCACTCCTAAATCTCCAGGAATTTCCCAATCTGGAGCTGGCAACCCTATGACCATCCCTCAGCACATTGCATCCAAGAAGGAGATGGTTTGCACAGGGAAGCCATTTTGAATGCTCCTCAAAGCAACCCCAAAGTTGTGTTCCAGCTTTAAGTAAAGAGATCTAAAAGATAATTTATTTACTTAGGTAAGTTGTATGCTGCCTGTCCAGAACAAGTAAATAAAAAACAAGTCAAACCAATAAAAACAATAAAATGAGTCATGCTAATAAAAACAAGTCATTAGAAACCTGCCAAGGCATAAAAGCACCATGAATTTTTTGTATCATTATTATATTAGACCAAACAGTCTATTTCATATCGATAAAACTCAGGCCTTGAATAGACCATAGAATAGCTAAAAAAGATAGATCCCCTTAGTTAAAAGTCTGGGTAAAGAGAAATATTGAGTCAGGACATACAGAATGTCTTCCACTTGTGGAAACTGCTTCAGAAAAAGACACCAGAGAGCTATTTCTGTCCTCTAAAACTGTTATCTGCATTTATAAAACACGCTGAAATAACAGAGGATAAAAACTAATGCAACAGAAAAAGGTGAGATGAGGATATTCTCATTAAAAATCCCCTTCTGCGCAGCCACTGTGCAGAGCCAGGCCAGAGAGTTTAAAGGCAGGAAACATTCCAGCAAGCAGCGGTGAAACCCACCCCCCACCACCACCCCTGTAAAAATAATCCTGTTTCTCAACTGGAAAAAGTAAGCCAAGCCATAAGAAAACCGAGGCCCACCCTGCAGAGGAGGCCCACAGAGCCAAAGCCACTGTGCAGACCCAGGCAAGAGAGTTAAAGGCAGGAACCTTGCAAGCAAGCAGTGGTGAAACCCACCCACCCCCTAGTAAAAATAATCCTGTTTCACAACCTAAAAAAATAATCCAAGCCACCCATGAGAAAACTAAAGGCCCACCCTGCAAGGCAAAGCCAGTGTCACAGTGAAACATTTTTTAGCAGAGGCCAACAAATTGGCCCAGCAACAATTTAAACAAACTCTCCTCCGTGCCTTCCCTTCCTCCCATCTCTCCCCTAAAAAATAAAATAAAAGATATCCTACCAGTCCTCTCCTGATGAATGTCCAGCCCAGTAGCTCCTCCACAGGCAGAAGTCTACTCCACAGGCAGATGTCCACCAGGTGCAGTCCAGAAGTCCACGAAGGCAGGCAGCAAAGAAGCAGTCTCTCTCTCTTCTCTCAGCAGCAACAAAGGTTAACCCAGTCCTGCCTCAAATTTAAATCCCTTGCTGCAGCTTCTGACAAAGATTTGAATCTATTGGCTGGAAGAAGGATGCAGCAGTGGGATTAGTTACTCCTAAATCCCCTCTCCCTTGCCTTACCCCGCCCCCCCACACTCCTACTCTATCACTCCATCCTGCTCCCCCCTCCTGCAGGATTTTGCTAGTGGCTTGCAAATGCAAACGGCTAGCAAAATGGCGATTCTCTGATTGCCGAAACGATTTCTGAAACATACCAAAACGTTTCGGTAATCGCTGTTTCGGCATTACCGAAACGTTTTGGTAATCAGAAAACATTTTGGTAATGCCGAAACAAGCCCAAACAGGTATGTTTCGGTAATTTTTCAGTAATCAGATTACCGAATTGCGCATCCCTATCCCTGGGTTCCTAATTTATGCAGGAGTAATTGTTGGAGCACAGCCATGGAGCGCTGCATCCCTTTTCCAGTACCTGGACATAATATACAAAGAGTACAGAGGTGTGAGGATCCTCCCTCACTGGCACCCTCTCCTGATGGCCTGCCATCCTACCAGCTCTCCAGGCAGGTGTCCTCCAGCCTCAGATGCGCAGGGAAGGGGGTTGCACCACCTTGTTCCTTCTCCTGCCCTGGGAGTAGCAGCATGCTCCAGCTGTCTCTCCCTGCAAAATCCTCCTCAGCCATCACAGCAACCTGAATTTAAAGGAATCCCCTGGCCCACCTCCCTGGCTTTGGCCCCAATCGTCACCCCGTCTCCCTGATTGGCCCTGCTCCCAGCCTATCTGATAGGAGGGCTGGGTAGACTCTGCAGCCTCCTGGCCCCACCCGCTCCATCCCCACCTAGGGTGGGGCATTTGGTCTGCTCTCTGTCTGGCTCATCCCTGCTGCTTCTGAACCTTCCCCAGTGGCTGCCTTGGCATCTTGGGGCCTGTGCCTGCCTGCCTGGTGCTGATGGCACCCTCCTGTGAGCCTGGGTGAAGTTTAGCCACCTGGCAACTGCAGGAGACGGATGAGTCTGCTGAGTGGCTGCAGGCTGTTCCCCAGAGTGGTGCCTGGGCGTCGGCTGCAACTGGCCTAAGGGTGAGAGAGGCCTGGAGGCCTGGAGGGGCTCCTGCAACTGAGGTGCTGCCAGAGGCTGTGCTGCAGGGCCTAAAGGGGGTGCCTGCTGCTGCAGGGCTGGTGGTGAGGGTGGACAAAAGGCGGGTGTCGCCGGACAACTGTCTTCGTCAGTGCTGCATGGATGCAGTACAAAGAAGAATTTCGTATGAGGGCTGCAATGAACCCTGCTTTGCCACGGGATAAGATTCTCCAGCAGCTTTGGCTGCAGGTGATGGCCTCTGCAAAGGCTAATCTTTGTGACCGCTCTGACAGTGGCCATTTAGTCCAGTGGTCCACCGCTACTCCCAGTACCCACAGGTTTGCGGGTCAGCCGGTTCAAGCACGGCTGTTGTGCTGGGACTTCGCTTATCAGGGAACGTGCTCGAGGAAACCATGCAGCTTCAAGCATGAATGCCCAATGTGTGGGGGCTCCCACTCCTTCAACTTCTGCCCTAGGCGCTATAGAGGAGGCTGGGGCAAACGGGGGGTGGGTGGGGCCGGAGGTAACTCCCAGCAGCAAGCTGGTAAAGTGTCCCAGGCCAATAAAGCTGAAGGAACTTAAGTGCCTCTTGGATAGTTACCCTAAGTGGGAAGATGCTTCGTTTTTGTTCAATGGGTTTCGGTTTAGTTTTAGGATCCCATTCCAGGGGCCCAGGGGCCCTTTTATGGTAGCCAATCTTCGATCAGTGGCTGGTATGGAAGGGATCGTTCGGGAAAAGATTGCCAAGAAGTGTGCCGAGGCTTGGGTGTTGGGCCCCTTTGCGGCCCCACCAGTCTTGCGTTTGCGGGTCTCCCCCTTGGGTGTGGTGTCAAAAAAGGCAGCGGGCAAGTTCCAGCTGATACACCACCTTTCTCACCGCAGAGGTGGATCAGTTAACGATGCTATCCCTGACCACCTTTGCTCAGGAGTCAAGGTTGTCAGGAGTTGCGGACAGGGTGCTGAGATGGCCAAATGCGACATTAAGTCAGCATTTCGCCTTCGCCCGGTTCCTCCAGAGGATTTTGAGCTGTTGGGTTTCTCTTTTGAAGGCCGTTTCTCCTTGGACAGAGCATTACCCATGGGGTGCTCGATTTCCTGTGCGGTCTTTGAATGCTTCAGCTCCTTCCTCGAATGGGCATTGTGTCACCCCATTGTGTTACATGCAAAATGCCACCCCTAGCCAGACAAGCCTCTGTTATTTCCCCCATAGGAAATAATGGAGAAAGGGGGGGCTAAGAGCAGCATCTTTAGGAGGCCATAAAATGGCCCCCCAAAGTGGGATCTGCTTGAGCCTTGGTGGAGGGAGGGAGGACAGGTGGGAGATGGGCCCCTGACATTTGGGGGCATTTTGCATGTGCAAAATGCTACCCCTAGCCACACAAGCCTCTCTTTTTTCCCTCATAGGGAATAGTGGAGTGGAAGTGGATAGAGTCACCTTCTTTGGGAGGCCATAAAATGGCCCCCCAAAGTGGGATCTGCTTGAGCCTTGGTGGAGGGAGGGAGGACAGGTGGGAGCAGGTCCCCTGAAAGTTGGGTGCATTTTGCTTGCAAAATGCCACCCCAAGCCACCTAGAAAGATTACTTGTTTTCCCCATAGAGAACCATGGAGACTTAGGGGGATGGGGGCACCTTGTTTGGGGGGGCATAACATGGCCCCCCAAAGTCCAATCTTTCTGAAACTTGGGGGGGATTTAGAGGAGAGTTAGGAGAAGGTCTCCACCACGTTTGGTGTAATTTGGACAGAAAATGGTATTCGGTATTCAGGAAACGTTTCGGTAATACTGGAAAAAACCAAAATGGCCCTGATTCGGTATCTTTAACCTTATTAGATTACCAAATTGCACACCCCTAGTGGACATAGAGTTATGCCCAGTCTCGGCTCTGAAGCAATATATGGCTCTCCAGGGGGACAACGGGAGGTTATTGTTTCATCACATTGACGGAGCCCCTTTGAGTAAGTACCCGTTCTGGACAATTACTGGACAGGCTCTGACAAAATTGGGTCTGCAGAATGTTAAATTTGGCACCCATTCCTTTCGGATTGGGGCAGCCTCGACAGCTGCAGCTATGGGTTACCCTAGTCAGGTTATCCAGCGGGTGGGCCGGTGGAGGTCCAAGGCTTATCGGTCATACATTCACCCACGGGGCGCTGGGAACCTCAACTGACTTGTTTTTTCTTTAGATGCTGTGTTTTGCTGTGGAAGGCTGCAGATCCTTATATGGGGACACAGCATGGTTTTTTGGGCGGCCCACCAAGCGAAGAGGACGGTGATCAGGTCCCAGCTTAGGTTAAGAGAGTGGGCCACAGTCGAGTGGCAGGGCGGTGGCCAGGGCCGCTGCCTTTGCTATTTGAGGGGAGGAGTGGTCTTCCACCTGACATATTGGTCATTCACCTGGGAGGTAATGACCTTGGGCTTGTAAAGGGTAAGGCCCTTACTTTGCAGGCGCAGGCTGACTTGCACTTTATTAGCAAGCAGTAGCCTGGCATCTTACTCATTTGGTCGGAGATACTCCAGCGCAGGGTGTGGCATGACGCTTTGGACCCCAAAGGGGTAGAAGGGGCTAGGTGTAGGGCCAATAGGGCCCTTCAGTTAGCTTTGGGAAACAGGTTGGGCATGAGAAGATTGCGCTAGGGAATTTGAACACTTCTAATAAATGCTGGAAATGCAGGAAGCATGAGGGCTCCCTCTACCATATGTGGTGGACGTGTGAGGTAGCTAGGCAGTACTGGAGGGAAATAATAAGAGAAATGAGTGAGATTTTACAATTTCAAATTAATAAGAACCCAGAACTCCTGCTACTAAACTTGGGAATGGAGGGAATTCCAGCCCATCATAGGACGCTGATATTTTACATGACGGCAGGAGCTAGACTTTTGTATGCGCAAAAATGGAAAATACAAGAAGTGCCAACCATTGAAGATTGGATCCACAAATTGCTGTACATGGCAGAAATGGACAAGATGACAAGAAAACTGAGAAATCTGGACTCAGGACAGTTTAACACAGACTGGGAGAAGCTGAAACAATACTTGGTGAAGAAATGGGAGGTGGGAGGAGAACTGTGGCAGTTTGAGAACTACTGAAGTACAATAAAATGTAGAGGGGGGTGACTTTACCAGGGAGAAGAGGTAAAAGAGAATTTCTAAGCAGTTATGATATTAGATTGATATATATAGAATAATAAATAGAATATTGATAGAAAATAATTAATTATAAGGGTTAATTATAAGGATTGATTAACTAATAATATTTTCTTTTTGATTCCGTACAGTGTACCAAACTGAATATGTTTATTGAAGTTGTATATGAGTCAAATTGATTGATATCATATATAGACTTATGATTGAAGGGGAATAGAAATACTAATGTAAACAAATATAACTAAAATAGAAAGAAGAAGATAGAATGAATAATATATAGAGTATAAGTTAAACTGGTTGATTTATATGAATGTATGGTTTACATAGTTTATGATATATAGAAATATTTGAAAGTGAAATAATGAAAAATGGGATAAATTGTTTATCCATTATGGAAAAAGGGACTCATAGTCAGGTACAGAGTATTAAAAATAGTTAAAGAAGTATTGCTTAGAATAAAGGGAGAACATATATTTGTTAGATAGAGGAATATATAAAGAGTAAGGGAAAAGGGATAAAGGGTTGGAAAACTGTTGGAAGTCAACAAAATGGGGGGGGAAAGGGAGGGGGTTAGAAATTGGGAAATGGGAATATTGACTGTAATGTGTAAAAATTTGATCCTAACCCAATAAAAAATTTTTCAAAAAAAAAAAAAGGAAACAGGTTGGGCATTTATCTTCCCCATCCCAGGATTAAGGCCCATTTGGCCGACCTCTACCGAGGCGATGGGGTCACATGTGGGGCACGAACGCCTGAGCAGAGGCTCAGCCTTAGCGTTGGCAGGATTTCATTGTGGGATGTTAGTGGGACAGTGACTACCCTTAGCACATCCCCATTGGTGGGGATATTAGGGGCCTGTCAGGATTGGCTGGCATGCTTTACGGCGGCCAGTTGAGAGGGCAGGCTGCCTGGTGGGATCCCCTGGACAAGTCCTTCCCTCATGCTCCACAGCGGGGGTGCTTGGAGCTTTAAGGGGGAAACCATCCGCCAGGCTGGCCAGATCCCTGCCATGCATTTGGACGGCTCGCGTCCGGGGCTGCGGGTCTTGCCCAGACAGGTCAAGGCGGGGTCCAGGGAAGTGACCCCAGGGCTTGACTTGTACGACTGGTTAGGCCCTTGCCAGGGTTTTAGTTGTTGCAGTTCATGTTGTTGCCAAAATAAAAAGTGGCCCTTTGTTACCCAAGCCTTGTGTCTGCCTCTTTATTCTGACGGGGGGCGGGGGGCAATCCATAGCTAATTTATTTCTGACAGTTCTCTTTTTTACAAATCCAAATCTAACATCACAGATGAACTCTAAAGGCAAGAAACATTGACCAAACTACTCACTGCCTCTCTGAACCCTTGATATACAACTTTGACAGAAAGGGTAAACAAAAGGCCAGCATGCGTATGTAGGTTCTTTTTACAAAACATCGTCCGTCTTGTGAAAAAAGACCCTTTGGTTCGTTGGGGAAAGGGGTTAGAAAAACAAGGCAACTAACATCTGGCTCTGAAGAAACCTCTTCAGAAACACCATTCTCCTCTTTCCAAAAAAAGTTTCCAAACCACTGTGGGAATTTGTGGGCGTGTCTGTCTATGCGATATGTGCTAACCAATGGTAAAAGGGGACAGTTGCAGCCTCTGAGCCAAGCTACAAGTGACGAATGACACTTGCCTGGCAAGTGACCAGACTCACGTGTATTCCTCCCTGTTCACTTGCCATTCACTTGATCAAGTGGAGCGCAAGTGAATGGCAAGTGCACAGGGAGGAATACACGTGAGTCTGTTCACTGGCCAGGCAAGTGTCATTCATCACTTGTAGCTTGGCTGTCTGTCTCCTTGCCGTGTTTATCAACTGCATTTATCTAGCCCAGATGATGTGGGGGGGGGGAGGGGGGGAGGTTCTGGGCCACTCAGATGCTGATTGATGTTTTAATTTATGCGACCATGTTTTCATTGTATTTATTTATATTACTGTGATCCTCTCTGAGCCTGCTTGGGGGGAGAGCGGAGTATAAATTTAATTGATTAAATAACTAGACAGACAGACGGACGGACGGACGGACGGACGGACGGACGGACGGACGGACGGACGGACTGACTGACTGACTGACTGACTGACTGACTGACTGACTGACAGACAGAGAGAGAGAGAGAGAGAGAGAGAGAGAGAGAGAGAGAGAGAGAGAGAGAGAGAGAGAGAGAAGGCAAGTATTCCATGAACTTGCCACAGGTCTTTCTGTCACCTTTTTAAAGGCACCATGGCAAATCAGTGAGGTCACGCGGGCTCTCATCTCTCATGTGCTCCTCCTCACAAGAGGCTGGGGGGACTGCTTTGTTCATGGTTGGGCACTAGCCTTGCCGACTTTGTTGACACCAGAAGCCTGTGTTGCTCCTAGAAAAATGGGATTGGCTTTTTTGGAATCTGAAGAGTGGTTCCAGGTTAAGGCCGTTTCAATACGGCGATGCGGAAGGTCGACATGCTGCCTGCTGATTATGCAACAGGACTAGTTAAGCCTTCAGTTGACCTTGAGGGAGAGTTAGTTTGAAATGAGGCTCCATCTAGCGCTCTTCAGTTTCCACTTGGATTTATTTATTCATTTCTTTAGAACCACTTTATTTGGGTTCGTTCAGTCAAGATTTTGAACAATTCTTGTCCTATATATGTTTGTAAAAGATTGTGTTACTGTTTGGTATAATAATCGCTTGTATAATTTGTGCCTCTGATGTATGTATGGTTATAGTTTTGCTATATATTATAAAAGTCTTTATGTCACTGTTTTGGACTATTCTATAAGAATTTCTGGACATATAAGCTAATTATTTAATAGTAATTTTCCACAGTGTTTTTTAAAAATTATTTTTGCCTTATTGAGTTTACTCACTATGGTCCCTTATTATACTTTAATCTCAGCACTGTCCTTGGACAGGCTGCCAAGAGGTGCCAACGATCCGCTGGAATGCCAGCAGTTGGGCTTTCAAGGGCTCTCTATGGCAGCAACCTTTCTTTAGCCCCCAAACACCCCCACGTGAAGTTAGGAGTCCCCTCACCACAAACACGAACCTCCTCACTTCTATTTCGGCCACTTCCTTACTGGTGTGCAATAACACTGCATACCATCTTACTTTCACCTCCAGTCTGTTTTTATGCTACATAGGAGTGTTGCTGTTCAAGAGCATAAATTTACACCGAATCAATAGTTGATTCGGTGCTGTAGCACAGGACCCCTGTTTTATTTTACCATTTCTAATTGATCCTGGAAGATAAAAAAGCTGTTAACGTCTTGTGGTTAAGATTGTATGCCTCACCTAACTCTAGTAATGGTGAAATACTCAACCTCCTCCTTTTATACACAGGAACTTGTTTCTTTGGCACATGAAGCTAGCCAGGCTTTTTTGCGATGTTACTCACCGGTAAAGAGTACTGGAACCTTTGGGGGGACCTCTCCGAAGCCCTTAAGGAAGAGAGCCAGTTTGGTGTAGCGGTTAAGAGCGGCAGGACTCTAATCTAGAGAGCTGGGTTTGAATCCCCACTCCTCCACTTGAAGCCAGCTGGGTGACCTTGGGTCAGTCCCAGCTCTCTCAGAGCTCTCTCAGCCCTACCCCCCTCACAGGGTGATTGTCATGAGGATAATAATAACATACTTTGTAAACCACTCTGAGTAGGCATTAAGTTGTCCTGAAGGGTGGTATATAAATTGAATGTTGTTATTATGAATGTGTGGAAATCAGTATGACTTTATGTATGAGTACTGGCACTTTTTCTTTTCTTTTAAAGAGAAACACTGTTACCTAGTAAACAGGGTATAGGGACCTGGCAACTCTACTTCCTTCACATTTGCTTCCTTAAACGAAACAGCCTGTAACATCTCCATTTCACTTGAATCCATCAATACAAATATTTCTGTTATGTGAATAAGGAAGAATATTGCAAGCTAGAGCAACCATTAGAAACGCTGGGATGCGAGTTCAACCCCCGTCTAGTTCCGATCAAATATGATACATTCCTCAGCCATGCTGGATCTAGTGTTGGAGGTTGGGCCTTGAAGGCTGGGGAGGCGGTATTCGAGGAGGGGAGACACCTCCATGGGATATAATACTAAGAGTCTGCCCTCCAAAGCAGCCGTTATCTCCAGGGGAACAGATCTCTCTAGTCCGGAGATCACTTGTCATTCCAGAACTCAAGACTCCTACCCCAGAAACATGCAACTATAACAGGCACTATTAACCAGTTAAACAGGCCTGTTTACTAGGTAACAGTGTTTCTGAATCCTAGAATCCTAGATAAGTATTATTATAATTTGATAATATAAGGTGATTTGAATTTTAGGTATTTATATTATGTAAATTTTAGTAGCCTAGAATTTTAATGATTGCCTGGATACTTTAAGTTTATATTGTTGCCAAATATGCTTTTAGGACTGATTAATTTTATAAGTACATTTCTAAAGGTGAAATATGTACCTTTAAATATTTATTTTGAAATGATATGTGTCTCGCTGATGTGCAATCATGTAATTTTTAATTGATATTGAGAATGTGATGGCCTCAACAATCTCAACCAAGGAGGAACGAAGTTATCCCTCAAAACTAAATGTGCCAGGCCATTTACGGTAGAAGCCAATTTTAGCCAGTATAATATAACTGCTATCCATAACTGAGCTTCCACCGTTACCATGCCAACTTCCAGTCTTACAGCTGCATTTGACACATTCTTAGGTGTTTGAAGTACTGCTCTTAGGCATTTGGACTGCGTTCTTTCCATCAATGTCCTCTTTGCTGTAACACTTAGTGGAGTGCCATATGACATCTGCGTGAGAGACTTGCACGAAAATAATCTAATGGCCGCTTCCACACTGCGGCCCCCTCTGGACCAATAAAATTTTTGTATCGCCCCAGCACTCTTTTGTGCATTAGAGGGAACATATTTTATATGCGTATTTTCCCTCCCATTCTCCTGTATAATCATACCTAAATATTTATAACAGTGCACCTGTTCTATGCAGGTCTCATTTAGATACCATCAATAGCTCCTAGGTCTCTCTGCAAAGGCGTATTCTAACTATTACACCACGCTGGCTCTTTTCAGTCACCATGCCTAGTAGCCATTGATGGATTTCTCCTCCATGAATCTCTAACTATCCCGACCTACAGTCACTCCATTGGCTACCTATCAGCTACTGTGCTCAGTTCAGGGTCTTGGTTATTACATACAAAGCTCTTCACGGACTTTGTCCAGCATACCTATGGGACCGCCTCCCTCCCTATGTCCCTCCAGGGCAGCTTCGCTCATCTGAACAGGGTCTACCTGTTCAGATGAGCACCCTACCACTAATTTTGTTAGTCTTGTAGGTGCTATTGGACACTTGCTCTTTTCTAAGAGTAGGAAGGGAAATTTATAATAGTTAATGTTAAATATTTTTTTAAAAAATTTAAATCGGTTCAATTACATATTTTATTAAACATTGGTTGATCTAATAAGGAAGTTTATTAGGATGGAGAGAGAGGAAATATTTCTGGGTATGTTTATGTTGCATATCTGAAAATTATATTTTTAATGTTATCTGGCCATTGTCTTTTGATATTCTTTGATATTCCTTGTAAAGCATATTTTCAATTTTCTTTCAAATGTAAACTTCTGTTTCCTATCCCCTTTTCTTTCCTCGCCTACTTTTTGTTTAATTAAAAAATAAAAATAAAAGCATAGGAAGGGGAAAAAATGGCATGTAGGTCTGTATCTATGGGTTGACCTGGGTTCAAAATCCTCACCCACCACAAAATCTGATGGGTGACCTCGGGCTAGGGAGGCTCGCCTGCCCTCGAGCAGAGCCAGGGCCTTTTCGGTCCTGGCACCAACCCGGTGGAACTCTCTGTCTGATGAAACCAGAGCCCAGCAGGATTTATTATCCTTCCGCCGGGCCTGTAAGACAGAGATGTTCCGCCAGGCATATGGCGGAGGCTAGGCTGGGCCCCCCCCCCCAGCCGTACTTGACTTGACTTGAAAAGATCTGTCCACCACCATACAGATATGGACATATGGGCCATGTCTGAAATGAAGTAACTCTTCCATTGCCACCTGAGGAGAAGTTTTTATTGTATGTAGTGTTGTAAATTTTATTGTAATGTTTTATCTGCTTTTATGTGTTTTTATGTAAATTAAAATGTTGTGCTCCGCCCTGAGCCCGCTCGGCAGGGAGGGCGGACTAACAATCTAATATAATAAACAAACAAACAAACAAACAAATAAATAAATGCTCTCTCAGCCTACCTCACAGGACTGTTGGGAGGATAAAATGAGAACAGGAGAAGCACGGATCAGTATGGACCAGTCACACATTTGTGCTCTCTCTGTGTCTTGCTTTATTTGGAGGGGAAATAGTGAAAATCCACTAAATGAATGTTCCTGTGCGTGATGAAAACCGAGCTGGCGTAGTCGTTAGAGTGTCAGGAGACCTGGGTTCAAATCCCCACTCTGCCAAGGAAGCTCACGGGGTGACCTTCGGCCATACCACGAGGGTTGCTAACTCTGGGTTGGGGAATTCCTGGAGATCTGGGGGAGGAGCCTGGGGTGGGCAGGATTTGGGGAGGGGAGGGCCTCAGTGGGCTCCACTGCCATTCGAGAGGCCAAAGCCACCCTGAGGCACACCTTCTCAGCCTCACTTCCCTCACGAGGTGGTTGTGTGGATAAAATGGAGGAGAGGGGAATGATGTGAGCTGCTATAAACAATGTCCATAAATATATAAAAAGAAATGTTTGGGGAGGAAAGTAGAAATAAACTTCCTTTTTTTACTTGATAAGAAACCTGACTCAAAAACTCTTTCTGAGGTGCTTCGATTTTTCAGAGAGAGAGAGAGAGAGAGAGAGAGAGAGAGAGAGAGAGAGAGAGAGAGAGAAAGAATGTGAGTGTGTTATGGGGGGGGGATGGTTAGAGGGAATTCATGCAGGTGGAAGGAGGAACCAGACAGACACACCCTGGTGAACCTGCCAGGCAATTCATAACATCCGGCCTGGTCTACTTTGGAATAAAGCCAGGGAAGACAAACAGCGGAAGAGCGTTCCTGCGTCTCTCCCGGCATCGCCTCACTTTCCAAATCCAACCAGGCTTTCCTGGCAGGTTTGGTGCCTCCAGAGTTACCACCAGCTGCTGCTCCAAGTCCAGCTCCTTAAGGGGGGCTGAGTGGGGGGTGATCGTGGTGGTCCCAGAGCCCCCTTTGGCTCTCCTCTGGCCGAGGCTGGCAATGTCAGTGTGGAGGGGGACCCTTTCAAGGCAGTTTCAGCCACAGAAGCTGAGAGCAAACTGGCACTTGACAGAGCAAAGAACGAAATAAAACTAGAGGCCCCACCCTGGCCATCCCCCTGGGGCAGTGGCAGGTGGTGACACTTCAGAAATTACCCCAAATATGAATAAAAATAAAACATCCCTTGACGTTTTTTCTAGAAAGTCACTCTTGCTTGCGGTAGGAAGCTTCACCAGTTGCATTTCTGTTTTCTCTGCAGCTAGCCAAGGCAAGAAAAGGGGGAGATGTGAAAGGCAGATGGGAGCTTCTAAAAACAAGATGGGTTGTTGTGGATACTCAACAGTGTCCTTTGCACATGCTCAGAGGAAACCTCTGCCTAGGTTTCTGAGATTGCATGAGGACCCCTCCCCCTGTTTAAGATGCAAACAAGAGTGGATGGAGAGAAAGAGCACAATATGGGGGCAGCTGGACCACTTCTGAACTTGAGTTGGGGAAAAGGAAAGCCACAGGAACGGAGCCTCGGACAGTGTCTCTACTCGAGACACCAGGGTGCATGTTCATCAAATGCCAGGAGATGCAATGTTAGCTGGGAAGCATAGTTTTAAAAGACAGAGATGGTGGAGACCACTTCTCAAACCCCTCCACTGCCTCTGGGGTACTGGACTGTCTCCCTTTCTGGAGCCTTTGCCCTGCCACCCTTGCTGCTTAAACCTTTGAATTAACGGAGCCTCGGCAGGGCAAAGGCTCTGGAAGGCGAGACAGTGCGGCGCACCAGAGGCGGCAGAGGCATGTGAGAGAATCCGTCCCCTCTGAAGCGATCTATGCCAGCTCTGTCTTTTAAAACTACACTTCCTAGCTCCAGTGTCAAAAGTCTTGCAAAGAAAAACTCTGAGTATGTACAGAGTGTGGGAAAAGACAGATATAAACTGACAGTGATGGATCCTCTGTTAATTTTTTTTTTAACAGAATGTCCTGAAATCCAACATAAAATCCCATATCACGGCCAGGTACTCTGACTGAACCATAAAAAACATGGCACTGCAGTAGTTCAAAAACTTAGATCCCGTGCATGGATCCTCATGAATTCATTTGATTTTTTCACTGAAACCCAACCAAACCGGCATGATTCTGGAGCTCATATTGTGGCCAGCAGGAAGCATCATGAAATAGCACAGATCTGCCATGGCACAAAATCACGGATCTACGGTGTCGATCTTTATAGATTGTCAGGATTTTTAGATGGGATCGTGCAAAATTCACCAAGAAATCACATGTCATGTCCATATCTACAAACTCTATCAGAAAAATGATGCATTTTGTGGCACTGCCATAGCAAAAATAAAAATTCTTCAAATGAGCGGATCCTCATGGGTTCTAGGGAGTTTTATATGCTGCATTTGAAGGTATTCACTTTTTTTTTTAAGGGCCCATACAGATCCATGCAGGCCTGTCTTTAACTCCCCCTCCCTTTACTTGGCCCTTCCCGATCCTTCCCGATCCTTCCCCGGGCTTGGCCTGACGGAGCCCCGCCCCCCACCCGGCCCCAGTGGAATCCCTGCCTGGAATGCCTGAGGTGAGTCACAAACCCGAAAGGTTCTGTGGTGACATCGCTGCTGGAGCGGCAGTTGAAGTCAGCCTCATTGCCTGTGTGGCTTTGAGTGATGGAGGAGGTACTGATGCCTGGCTCTGGCTCCCCCAGGACTGGGCTGGGGTGGGTGGGTGAGGCTGAGGTTGGGGGTGGAAGGAAAGGATGGGTGTAAAGCAGGGGCATAAGAAGGACGCTCTGGGGGCCACCCGCAGCCTCCTTTTCACCTGGCTCTGCTGCTGCCATTCCCCAGACCCCCCCAGTCTCATTCCCCCCCTCCCTCCTGGGTTTTTGTCTCAGCCTGGACTTTAAGCACGTGTCTCCCACACCCCACAAGGAGCCTCCTTTCACTGGCCCCCATCTTCCAAATGGGTAGGCCCTGCTCGATTTGGGGGCACTGTGGAGAGAACATGGGGCAGACCCGGCCCATCCTGGCTCAGCCCACCCCATCATTTCGGAATGTGGCTCTCGGAACAAAATGCTGGCATGCCCCCTGAGCTGCAGGGACCCTGGGGAAGCTCCGGGCGATCTAGAGGCGATCTACAAGGAAGAGGCGGGGCATTTTCATGGGGGCGGGACAGGGTGGCTAGGAATAAAGAGGCAACCCCCAGTGCTGTTGAGGGATGGCCTCTCCTGTGCCAAGCCCAAACGCTGCAGGCATGGTGGGCATTTGCCCGTCGTGGGGCACCTCATTTCCATCCTATTTGTCCCCATGCCTGATGGCTGAGCTCAGCCCCTCTGAAAGTCATGCTGAGTCTTTGATCTATCTCCCTGCAGGTGGGTAAGCGAAGAATGGCGTGGTGGCAAAGAGTGTGGAAGTGGCTAGCGTGCAAAAAAAAGAACAGAGTGGCGGCAGGTATGTGTTGTGGACATGCCAGGCAGGGCCTTCTGCTTGCCCTCAGAGCCTTTCACTTTCTGCGGGTTGACAACTAAGTACTGATGCTCTTGAATCGAGATCCCGAGATCCCTGACGGCGTTCATGTTCCCTTTAATTTGAAATGTCTCTGCTATTTTCCTCCCCTTAACTGATGAATCCAAACTTTTCACAATATCAACAAGTTTAAGGCATTGGAAAACCACATTGAATGGTTTCAGTATCTCCAAATAAGTAATTTAATATGTTCATTGCAAAGAAAGGGTGTTTTTAAAAGATAATTAACATTTTTGAGTGAATGTTGAAGGATTCAAAGAGTATTGTTAAAGGTTGGTTATCGAAGCTATATAAACATTTGGTGGAAATATTCTATTCCCCGTTACCAAGATATGTCACAAGTTGGCAAAGGGACGGAGTAAAAGAGCTAACCGAACCAGACGGGGAGAATATTTGGGCTCAACCCTTCAAATGCATCGAAAATTTTGTGCCTTTGGGCACGGTTATAAAGATTGTTAAGGTTTCTTTTCCTTATAATGTTAAAGTGATGTGATTTGATATTTGGAATGATTGTAGGTTGACAAAAGAATATCTATCTTTGATTTCAATATTGTTTTTGAGATATTATGGGGATTGAAGTATTGTACATTTTGTGTGTTTTGTTTTGGTTAATTAATAAATGTAGTTTTTATTAAAAAAAACCCCTTTTTATAATATCTACTTTCCATCAATAAAAAACACAAGATCGTTCACAACAGTGAAGATAAGCAGTGATACCAGAATATGTTTGTTCTGCTTCTGTTCGAAGTTGCTGCTCAAAATAGACAAACAGCTTTTGAGCTTCTTAACTGAATAAACAACTAACTGACTAGCTGTTCATTTTTGAGAAAAACATTCAACTTCAGTACCCCACACATCAAATATCAGGACTGATTTCCATGATACAATGTCCCCATATACTCTACCAATGTCCCCCAGACATATAAGAATAAAACAGCCATGCCACTTAGCCATTTTTGTATCAATTTGGGCCTCCGAAGTTAAAATTATAATACAAATCAATGTTACAAACAGTACACATGTAGAAACAGAGAAAAAGTTAGATTAAATTTGTTTCATCAAAAGATATACTTCTTGGTTTAAAAACTGAGTGATGCATTTCTCAAATAAGTTTGTTTTTTTAAAAAAAAGAATCTTGAATTGGCTAAGTTACGGCTCCTTAAATCCGGTGTTCAGTGCAAAAGTTCGGTTTCCTCCTTTCTAATGGATGGTTCCAAATGAAAATGGTTCTGTACCTTGGGGGGTTGTTCAGCTGCTTAAGCATTTTGGGTGAATGTGGCCAGGCTTCCTCACTTCTGGTGAAGAGGGCAGAGAACTTTTTCTCCAGCCGGCGAGACCAAGGCTTTCCCCGAATAATATTTGTCCCTTGAAGCTCATCAGGTGACCTTGGGCCTGTCATTCTCAGCCCACCTTACAGGCCTGTTGTAGGGACAAAATGGAGGAGGGAAGAACCCTGAGTGTCCCCTGAGGACCTTGGGGGGGAAGGGCAGTAGAAAAATGCATCATTGTGGGCACAAAAATAACACTCTGCCCTGCCAGCAGAAGCCAGTGGCCTGGGAAAAGGCACGAGCAGCCGCCACAGGCCCCCCTCCCGCCCCACTGGTTCCCACGTTTCCTGCCCCCCTGCTGCTCCTCCCTGTTGGTCTGAACATTGAGCCTGGCCCTCAAAAGCCCCCCTCCCCGTCCGGAAGCCCTGTTCTCCCCCCCTGTCACCCAGCAGTGCTAGAGCTTGACTCAGTAAAGAAACGGAAAACTTTTTCAAGAGTTGGGAGTGGAGGGATGGCAGCTCATTAAGGGAGTGCTCCTCGGAGACACGATTCGGGACAAAAGCCAGATTTTTGCTGATCTGGCTAAATCCACTTTTCCCAGACAAAACTGATCGTCCAGGATCCAATCTGGGAACCCAGATCCTGGAATAAATCTGGGTAATTTTAGGAAACGTGGCTTCAGCCTGTGGCTTGCTCCTTCCTTGGCTTCTTTCCAAGAGGGGAGGGGGAGGAGAGAGGGGGAGTGAATGGCCAATCCGTGCAGGGTCTCTCCGTGTCTGCCTGGCTCCTGTGAGTGACACCGGTTCAGTTGGGCTCAGTCGCAAGAAGGTCCCTGGCTTCAGTTTGGTTTGGGTGGAATTCTCTGTGGTGACAAGATTCTCGGGTTTGATGGTGGCCCCCTTGATTTGTTGGTTCTGTTGGGCTTCTTCTTGCATTGGGGAGCGTGCCCTTGGCCAGCAGCAGCCTTGCCCCGGTGTGTTTCTGCCTCAAAGCCTGCTTAGAAATGGTTCCCCCGCAGAAAACAAGGGAGAGCAGCTTGGGCGGGGGGGTCCTTCTTCAGGGACCCATAGAATTGGTCCCAGAGATCCAGTCTTCCTGAAACTCGGATGATATTTAGAAGACAGTGAAGAGTAGGCTCCCAAAATTTTGGTAGCTTTTTCTTGAAAAATGATGCCCCCCGATATCCTCCCAGATAGTTATTATTAATAATTGAGCGTGACTGAGCACTTCCTTCAGGGGCCCATAGAGTTAGAATCTGTGGGTCCAATCTTCCTGAAACTTGGGGGGGGGGAGGGCTTAGAGGACAGTCAGGAGTAGCTTCCTTGAAAATTTGGTGGCGTTTTCTTGAAAAATGAGCCCCCCCCCCCGGCCAGGCCCCAGATATGCCCAGATAGTTTTTTCCCATAAGGAATTATGGCCACATAAATCTGGGATTCTCTGCTCTGTCTTAAATAGCTCAGAAAATCTTTCCTGGATTTCAGAAATCCCCGATTTCTTTGAGATCCCTGAAAACCAATTCCAATGCCTCAGACTTTTTTTTGTGTATAAATATTTTTATTTTTTAAAACATGACGGGATACAGGAAAGAAAGGGGAAAGGGGAACAAAAGTTAAAAAGAAAAAATTAAAGATATACATTATAAGGACTGTCAAAATAATACAATGACTGTATAATATTTAAAATATAGTTTTCAGGTATACAACACAAACAAAACTCAGGCATATGTTCTCTGTTCATCCTAAAGAACATCATTGTTAAACCAACCAATGATTAATAAACTATATAATTGGGTTAGCTTCAATGGAATAAAAAATAACTAATGATTCTAAACTAACAACGAATCCCGTTGTGGGGAAAAATACAGCAGAATCTAGAAAGGGGCGGGTGGGTGGGCAGGTGGGCATTGCCTCCTCCTCAGTGACTGATCCAGGCCAGACGAAGGGGTGGCCAGGCATTGCCTCCTGCTCCACACCTGATCCTATCTGGGTGAAGAGGGAGTGGGCATTGCCTCCGGCTCTGTGCCTGATTCTGGCCGAGTGAAGGGGGACAGGCATCTGCTCCTGATGCCAAGCAGGTAAAGGCTGGTGGTGGGAATTAACACCCCCTCCACTCCTGATCACAACTGGGTGAAGGCAAGGGGTGGGCATTGCCACCTGTTCTGCTCCTGATCCCAGCTGGGTGAAGGGGGAAGGCATTGCTACCTGTTCCACTAATAATACCCATGGGTTAAGGTGAGGGGTGGGCATTGCCACCCGCTCCGCTCCTGATCCCAGCAAGCTCTCAGGTTGGACAGGCTGCCTCACCTGGGCTTCCCTCTGTGGCAGCACCCTCTGGTGGTACACCAAGATAGGAAGTGAGTTGTCTAGAACACACTCTTTTTTATAGTAGGATACAATAGAAGAACTCTATAGCTTTTATACATCACATTCAAATTATAACACAACCATTCTCCAGAATGTTTGTAAAACTGGATGTCTGTAAAAATAGAGAATTTTATATTGCTAGTTGCTGGGAAAGAAGAGGAGACACTCTTTTTGTTTGGCACCACTTTTAGATTTCCCCACATGCAACTTGAACTCGAGTAGAACTTCAGTTGCCAGTCTTATTTAATTCCGAGAGTAAAAGAATATTCTGGTACTTTAAATGATTATATGAGTTTTCCCCAGCTGCAAGAAATCCCTTTCAGGGAACGTTTTAAACTGATGAAATTGCTGTTAATCACTTGAGAACTTTGCCAACTTTCTTAAAATTGGAAACCTGTGCTGCTCCTAGAAAAATGTGATTGGTCATTTCTTTGAGATTTGAAGAGTGGATAAGTTTGCAGAACTCTAGGGGATGATTCTCATCTAGGATATGGATTTCTTGTGGACCAGTTATACTTAGTGAGGGTTTGCTATTGTTAGTTCAAGATTAGTATCAATAATAATAACAACTTAATGCCCGCTCAGAGCAGTTTACAAAGTATGTCATTATTATGCCCACAACAAAACACCCTGTGAGGCGGGTGGGGCTGAGAGAGCTCCAGAGAGCCGTGACCAGCCCAAGGTCACCCAAGTGGCTTCAAGTGGAGAAGTGGGGAATCAAACCCGGCGCTCCAGATTACAGTCCCACGCTCTTAACCTCTACACAAAACTAGGTCGCTTAAGTTCATGATGCTGAATGTTGAAATGCTGAATGCTCATTATGACTGACACTATTGAACCTGAATGCCCAAAGACGACCTTCAGGAAGACACGTCTAAAAATGAGATTCTACCTAGGCTCTCGTTAGTTTCAGCTTAAGTTCATAACATAATACTTTTTAGGACCATTTTAATAGGGTGACCAGAATGTCTCTGGTCACCTGAAGCTCCCCCCGCTTGCTGTCCCTGGTAGTGGGGCTTCAGAGCTGCTTGCAGCCCGTCTTCCTCCTAGGCAGGAGAAGCACAAATGCCAGGGTGGCCTGGGGCAGCAACTGATGTGAACTTGCCTTCTGAAATCTCAGGGACGGTGGAGGAGGAGATGGGGCAAGAGGAGGAGGAAAAAGGAAGATCGTATGATCCAAGGAGAGATGACGATATGGTGAGCAGACAAGCAAGCCAAGGGAACTACTCATCCTCCTGGATCTCCCTGCCCCTCAGGAGATAGCAGCCATCCTGCCAAGCTTCCCAACCCAGGAACAGTCCGGACAAGGGGGATGGGTGCCCAGGGGAAAGACCAAGAACGTGGGGTACCCTAGACGCTGACCCATCCTCCTGATTGGCCACTGGCACCAACCTCTGTTGAAGTCCCCAAAGTCTTTTGCATTTTGAGAATGGAGTTGGGAATGGGCAAGCAGCACAGGGCCTGCCAGGCACTGACTCCGTCCCTTTCCCCAGCCAATGTGGAGAGCTCAGGAGAAATGTCAGCAGGAATCATGAAGCCCACCAGCTCCATATGGGGAATATTGAATGGAAGGATCCCAGGGGTGGGGGCAGACCCTTCTCGGACTCTGGCAAGCATCTGCCCATGAAAGCAGGCTAGATGGGCCTTCAGGGCCTCCTTGTCGAGAGAGCGGCTTCCTGGAGCATCAGTCGTTGCATCTAACAGGTGGCCTTTCTCTCTCAGGAGTTGGAGTCAGTCATCTCCAGTCTTTGGGACGTTTCAGATCTCCTGGGAGAAACATCAGCAGGTATGTCATCTCCCCTGCTGATGGGAAATGGTAATCTAATGTTCTATTTTTCTATTTTCCTCCTGCCCTCCCTCCAAGGAGCTCAGGAGCATAAGCATGAGCACAAATACTGGGGTGGCCTGGGCAGCAACTGATGTGAACTTGCCTTCTGAAATCTCAGGGTCAGTGGCAGAGGAAAAGGAGGATGAGGAGGAACATCAGCAAAGGCCCTGCAATGTGGGAACGTCCCCAATTATGGTGAGCAGAACAGTGATCCAGGGGAGCGACCACTCCACTTGGATCTCCCTGCCCCTCAGGAGATAGCAGCCCTCCTGCCAAGCTCCCAAACCGAGGAACAGTCCGGGCAAGGGGGATGGGTGCCCAGGGGAAAGACCAAGAACGTGGGGTACCCGAGATGCTGACCCAGCCTCCTGATTGGCCACTGGCACCAACCTCTGTTGAAGTCCCCGAAGTCTTTTGCATTTTGAGAATGGAGTTGGGAATGGGCAAGCAGTACAGGGCCTGCCAGGCACTGACTCCGTCCCTTTCCCCAGCCAATGTGGAGAGCTCAGGAGAAATGTCAGCAGGAATCATGAAGCCCACCAGCTCCATATGGGGAATATTGAATGGAAGGATCCCAGGGGTGGGGGCAGACCCTTCTCGGACTCTGGCAAGCAGCTGCCCGTGACAGCAGGCTAGATGGGGCTTCAGGGCCTCCTTGTAGAGAGAGCGGATTCCTGGGGCACCAGTCGTTGCATCTAACAGGTGGCCTTTCTCTCTCAGGAGTTGGAGTCAGTAACCTCCAGCATGTGGGACAGTTCCCTACCAGTGACACCTGCAGGTATGTCATCTCCCCTGCTGATGGAAAATGGACATCTAATGTTCTCTTTCTCTATTTTTCTCCTGCCCTCCCTCCAAGGAGCTCATGGCAGAACGCTTGGTTTCAGCCCATCTCTTTCACATTCCTCACAACAACCATGCAATGTAGGGCAGGCTGAATGAGACCAACTGGTGCTTGATCACCCTGTGAGATTCATGGCTGAATGGGGATTTGAAGCTGGGTCTCCCAGGGCCTCATGAGCTGTATCTTTTCAGCACCTGTTTCCAAGCAAGAGTCATTGGACTCCGGTCCCGTGTAGCCCCCTGTCCCCGTCCCCATGCTTATGCTCCTGCATCTGTGACCAGAGTTAGGACACTCATTGTGACAGAGAAGAGAAGCTCCCATTAGTGTTGTTTCTTCCATAATACTGGAATAAATTATAGCTCCACATTGGAACCAAAGCGATGATGCCACGCGAATGCCCGAGACAAGAGCTGTTCTGCATGGGGACGTATTGGCACGCCCAGGGCCACCAGAATGTCTTTGGTCACCTGAAGCTCCCTCCGCTTGCTGACCCCACCTTATTCCAACTTAGTGGGGCTTCCAGAGCTGCTTGCAGCCCATCTTCCTCCTAGGCAGCAGCACAAATGCAGGGGTGGCCTGGGCAGGAACTGATGTGAACTTGCTTTCTGAAATCTCAGGGTCTGTGGTGGAGGAGAAGGAGGATGAGGAGGAAGAACAACCAGGGCCCTGCAATGTGGGAACGTCCCCAATTATGGTGAGCAGAACAGCGATCCAAGGGAGCAAATCATCCACTTGGATCTCCCTGCCCCTCAGGAGATAGCAGCCCTCCTGCCAAGCTCCCCAACCCAGGAACAGTCCGGGCAAGGGGGATGGGTGTCCAGGGGAAAGGCCAAGAGCGTGGGGTACCCTAGATACTGACCCATCCTCCTGAGCAGCCACTGGCAGCAAACTCTGTTGAAGTCCCCAAAGGCTTTTGTGTCTTGAGAATGGAGGCGGGAATGGGCAATCATCACAGGGCCTGCCAGGCACTGACTCCGACCCTTTCCCCAGCCAATGTGGGGAGCTCATGGGAAGTGTCAGCAGAAATCATGAAGCCCACCAGCTCCATATGGGGAATATTGGATGGAAGGATCCCAGGGGTGGGGGCAGACCCTTCTCGGACTCTGGCAAGCAGCTGCCCGTGACAGCAGGCTAGATGGGGCTTCAGGGCCTCCTTGGCGAGAGAGTGGCTTCCTGGAGCATCAGTCGTTGCATCTAACAGGTGGCCTTTCTCTCTCAGGAGTTGGTTTCCATCACCTCCAGCGTGTGGGACAGCACCCAGCCAGCAACACCTGCAGGTATGTCATCTCCCCTGCTGATGGAAAATGGTAATCTAATGTTCTCCTTCTCTATTTCTATCCTGCCTTCCCTCCAAGGAGCTCACAGCAGAATGCTTGGTTTCAGCCCATCTCTTTGTCATTCCTCACAACAACCATGCCATGTAGGGTAGGCTGAATGAGACTGAGTGGTGCTTGATGACCCTGTGAGATTCATGGCTGAATGGGGATTTGAAGCTGGGTCTCCCAGGGCCTCATGAGCTGAATCTTTTCAGCACCTGTTTCCAAGCAAGAGTCATTGGACTCCGGTCCTGTGTTGGCACCTGTCCCCGTCCCCATGCTTATGCTCCTGCATCCGTCACCAGAGTTAGGACACTCACTGTGACAGAGAAGAGAAGCTCCCATTAGCGTTGCCTCTTCCATAATAGTGGAATATATTATAGCTCCACATTGGAACCCAAGAGATGCTGCCATGAGAATGGCCAAGACAAGAGCTGGTGTGCATGGGAACGTATTGGCACGCCCAGGGCCACCAGAACGTCATTGGTCACCTGAAGCTCCCTCCGCTTGCTGTCCCCACCTTATTCCAACTTAGTGGGGCTTCAGAGCTGTTTGCAGCCCATCTTCCTCCTAGGCAGCATTACAAATGCAGGGGTGGCCTGGGCAGCAACTGATGTGAACTTGTCTTCTGAAATTCCAGGGTCAGTGGCAGAGGAAAAGGAGGATGAGGAGGAAGAACAACCAGGGCCCTGCCATGTGGGAACGTCCCCAATTATGGTGAGCAGAACAGCGATCTAAGGGAGCAAATCATCCACTGTTATCTCCCTGCCCCTCAGGAGATAGCAGCCCTCCTGCCAATCTTCCCAACCCAGGAAGAGTCCGGGCAAGGGAGAGGGGTGTCCAGGGGAAAGGCCAAGAGCGAGGGGTACCCTAGATGCTGACCCATCCTCCTGATTGGCTACTGGCAGCAACCTCTGTTGAAGTCCCCAAAAGGCCTTTCTGTTTTGAGAATGGAGGTGGGAATGGGCAAGCAGCACAGGGCCTGCCAGGCACTGACCCTGTCCCTTTCCCAGCCAATGTGGAGAGCTCGGGATAAATGTCAGCAGGAATCATGATGCCCACTGGCTCTGTATTGAGGAATATTGAATGATAGGATCCCAGGGGTTGGGGCAGACCCTTCTCGGACTCTGGCAAGCAGCTGCCTGTGAAAGCAGAAAAGATGGGGCTTCAGGGTCTCTGCATCAAGCGAGCAGCTTCCTGGAGCATCAGTCCTTGCATCTAACAGGTGGCCTTTCTCTCTCAGGAGTTACAGTCGGTCCCCTCCAGTGTCTGGGTGAGCTCCATTTCATCAACACCATCAGGTATGTCATCTCCCCAGCTGACGGAAAATGGTAATCTCATGTTCTCTTTCGCTATTTTTCTCCTGCTCTCTCTCCAAGAAGCAGAATGTATGGTTTCCTCCCATCTCTTTCCCGTTCCTCACAACAGCCTTGCGATGTAGAGTAGGCTGAGAGAGAACGACTGGTGCTTGATCACTCTGTGAGATTCATGGCTGAATGGGGATTTGAAGATGGGCCTCCCAGGTGTTTGTCTGTGGAATCTTTTAAGCAGGGCTTTCTTTCAGCGGGATCTCCCAGGATCTGAGATCCCACCCCCGGCACCTCTGAAAAAAGATCATGTGACTGGTGGCCCTGCCCCCGGCGCCCAAACACCCATGGCTGCCTCCCCGGGTGGAGCTTCTCCTGGGCCACATGCTTCCTCTGCCTCTTCCCCGGACTTTCCCTTCTTCCCTCCCTCCCTTTCTCTTTCCCCCCTTTCTTTCCTTGCTTCTTTCTTTCCTCCCCCCCTCTCTTTCTCCTTCTTTCGTTCCATGTCTTTTCTTTTTTCCTTTCTTTTCCTTCCTTCACTGGAGGCCTGAGGAGGCCGTGAGCAGCTGGCCGCTGCATTTGGAAGTGCTGGCAACGTCCACCGCGGCAAGCACACACCCGCTCAGGCTCTCCCCTGTGCCCGCTGCTCAGGCCCAGCGCTCAGGCCAGAGGAGGCCGCGGGTAGCTAGCCACAGTGTTTGGCGGTGGCAGGACTGAGAAAATGGAGGAAACTGTGAGGAGGAGGAGACTGCAAGTGGCTTTGAGGTCCTGTGTGACTTTAAATGGGCTTATAGTAGGGCAGATGAACCTTCCTTCCCAGTTACTGAGCTGTGAGGCGCCGCCCTGCCCGCCGTAGGGCTGCCGCCCTCCGCCATCCTAACGCCTGCTCGGGCGGAGCTCCCTCAGCCTCAGAGTCCGGCAGGGAAGGTGGTTAACGCCACCTGAGTCCTCCACTTGCCAACTGGCACGTGCACTCCCTCCCTCTGCCCGTCACTTGCACGCCAGCCTCCTCACCCTCGGCATCCTTGGGATTCTCCCCCTTTATAGCTGCTCTTTCCCCCACCTCCCCACCTGGGCTGCCAATCAGCCTTCTGCTCTCTCCACTCCCCTCAGCCCCGTCTGCCCCCTCCCACCGGCCTGCTCCCCTCCCCATTGGCTGCTTGCCATGCCCGTCACACGGGCGTCCCCTCGCCCCCTCCTGCCCCCAGCTGCCAGCCAGCAGAAGAGTCGCACTGGGCGTCCAGGCTGCGGAGGCTGGGCCCGCTGCTGCGCTTGCCTGGGCCGCGGGGGTTTCCCCAGCACGTTGCTTCGCTGCAGCTTCCAGCTCCAGCATCCTGCCGCGGCCCGGCTCCTTCCCCGTGGCGGTGAGTGGGCTGGAGGAGGAGGGGGAGGGGGTGAGAGGCACTGCGACCCTTGGGTACCCCCCCCCAACTCCCCAGTCCGGAGCTGCCACTTTGGACATGAGCGTAATATCTTTGGGCTCAATGTTCAACTTTCAAATATTTAAAGTTACAAGATTAATTCCTTGTGTGTGTGTGTGTGTGCGTGCGTGCGTGCGTGCGTGCGTGTGTGTGTGTGTGTGTGAGAGAGAGAGAGAGAGAGAGAGAGAGAGAGAGAGAGAGAGAGAGAGAGAGAGAGAGAGAGAGAGAGAGAGAGAGAGAGAGAGAGAGAGAGAGAGAGAGAGCACTTCTAAGGAATGTTACAACCTTCTAGAGCCAGTTTGGTGTAGTGGTTAAGAGCACGGGACTCTAATCTGGAGAGCCGGGTTTGATTCCCCACTCCTCCACAAAGCCAGCTGGGTGACCTTGGGCGAGTCACAGTTCTCTTGAGCTCTCTTAGCCCCACCCACCTCACAGGGTGATTGTTGTGGGGTAATAATAACACTTTGTAAACCGCTCTGAGTGGGCATTAAGTTGTCCTGAAGGGCGGTATTATAAATCGAATGTTATTATTATTCTAAACCCATTGACTTCAGGGACTTGGAAAGGTGTTGCTTTAGATTACACTGCTATTTAATTTAATAATTTGATTTGGGGCCTGGAAAAAAACCTTATTTTCCTTTAAATAATAGTGCTGCCATAAATTCAAAATAGATACAGTAGAGAAAATAATGTTTCCTGAAAATGACCCACTGCCACTCATGATATGGGACAGACTGGTCATCCACACGTAACTGGGAAGAGACCTTTCCTCTACACATTTCTCTAATCATTGAAAAGTTCCTCATCCCCGCAAGCAGTTGCCACTTCACGTGGCAATGGCAGTGAAGAGGAAGAGAGATCACTTCCGGGAAGAGATGTCATTTCCCAAAGGTGATGTCACTTCCTGGAAGTGATGTCATCACACATTTCCGGTATCGCACATGCTTCGGGCACACTCATGTAATAGAGAGATCCCCCAACACTTTTCCCAGAAAAAAGGCCCTGCTTCTAAGCACCTGTTTCCAAGCAAGTATCATTGGACTACCTTCCTGTGCAGCCCCCCCTTTTCCCCGTGTTAATGCTCCTAAACCTGTCACAAGAGTTAGAACTCCCATTGCTCAATTCACACCGCTATAAGAAGAGAAGCTGCCTTGCCTCTTCCATAGTGTTAGAATATGCTAGAGCTCCCCATTGGACCCAAAGAGATGGTGCCACAAGAATGCTCGACACACGAGCTGCTCTGGGCGGGAATGTAGAAGCATACCCAGGGCCTAGACTGTGACAGCAACTGAGGGCCAAGCTAGTAGTGAGGAACTACACTTGAATTGTAGTGATCGAGTGGAGCGCAAGTGAACCAGGAGGAATACATGTGAGTCTGATCACTTGCCATTCTAGGGTAATTCGTCCCTTCTAGCTTGGCTCTGAAATGCCAATGCCCGTGAAGACGCAAAACGGTAATCTCATGTTCTCTTTCTCTGTTTTTATCCTGCACTCCCCCCAAAGATCTCAAGGCAGAATGCATGGTTCCCACACATCTCTTTCGTATTCCTCACAACAACCTTGTGAGGTAGGGTGGGGTAGGCTGAGAGTTCTTACATCAGGGAGACCTCTCATTCCCCCATTGCTATTGCTAAAAGAAGAGAATCTCCCAGTAGCGTTTCCTCTCCATTGGTTTTAAAATATGTTCTCGTTCCCCACTGGAACCAAAGGGATCCTGCCAGGAGAACTGAAGGGGGAAGAAGAAAGGTTTATGTACTCTGTCGTTATCACCCTTCCCTTCTTTCTCCTGCAGAGCCCAAAAAAGGCATCTTTTCCCGGCTCTTCTGCTGCGACTGCCTGAAGCAGGTGGACTGAGTGTGGCTCTCCCCCTGGTCATGGGCCGCCTCCATAGAGGGTCCCAACAACACTGGGAGGAACACCTGCCGTACGGGGAGTGAAGGTCATTGTCTGGCGCCCAGCCCCTCTCTCTCTGGCCAGGTTCCTCTCGCAGAGACGGGCCCTTCCTCCTTAGGCAGCCCTCTCTGCGGCAAGCCCCCTGGCCCTTGGAACCTCTCTCGGCAGCACATCAAAGGCAGCCAGCCTCCACCTGACTGGCCACGTGGGGGGGGGCAGAAGGGCGGCACGGCTCATTGGCAAGACTCCACATGCTTTCATGGGGGCCTCGATATCCCCGCTTGCTCCTCCCGTGAACCCAGGAGCTCAGTCTTGCTGTAGGGTCCACCCCTCGCCCCTGCCTCCTCTGTGGGGCCTCCAAATGCTGCTGGGGCTGTCCCCCGGTTCGCTCAGCCTTGGGGGAATGCGGGGCCGACGAGGCCAGCTCTGTACAAAAAACACGTTGTGCCTCTGCAGCAGGCAGTGGGCCTCCTTCCTTAGTGGCCGTTCTGCAGATGAGAAATAACGGACAGACACACCCCTCCGCTAATGATTTCGGGTTCAGGACACCAAAAGGGCCTGAGTCTCCCGCGATCCGACCAACAGCCCGCAACCTTGGCTCAATGTTCTGAGGACGGCCCCGTGATTAGCAGACACAAACACAGCCCACCACCACAGACAGGGCCCAAACCCCCTGATGCCAATGAATCTGTGCCCACGGGGAGAGCCCCAGAATGCAGGCAGGAAACAGAGGGCACCCATTGACTTCCAGGAGGACTGATGGGGCGAGCAACAGGACTGTGGAGGCAAGCCAAGCTTGTCCTCCGCCAAATATCCCTGCCTGCAGCTGAGTTCCCTTGGGCAGAGAAGGGGCGTGCAAAGCCTGAGAGAGCAACAAAGGCACATGCCGCTGCAATAGAGTCTTCTAAATTCCACTAAGGAAAGGCATCCCTGAGGCCAATGGCAGACCCCAGTTCGATTCCCAAGAAGGAGCATGTTGGGCAAAGGCAACGCTTCGCTTATGCCCATTACCAACTGGCCCAGGAGCAGCGAAGCAGCAAGTAGGGGGTGGACCAGAATCCACACCTCAAGCCCCAGAGAGGGGGAGGCAGAGAAGACTGCGGAGACCAGGGGGGCCTCTCAGCTGTGACTGGGGCTCAGCGCAGGACTGCCTCTGGTCTCTCCCCAAGTGGAGATGGAACTTGGAGGGCTTGGCTGCTCCGACTGCATGTCTTTCTGCAGTGCCATCCTTGTCTCTGTGGTCTCCCCTAGCCAGTTTGAGGGCCTCGGTGTAGAGAGTGGCAATGCTGACAGTTGCCAATGCTATATGGAGTGTCCTGTTCCTCTGCTGCCAACGAGTTCAAGTGTTATAGAAACAGGTATCACTGAGCCCTGGGAAGGGAAAAGGTTGACCTCACCTCAGGGCTTTCTTCCAGCCGGAACGCTGTGGAGCGGTGTTCCGGCATCTCTCCTTGCAGCCCAATACTTCTCCGTGGGCCAGCTGAAGCCAGGGAAGCCACAAACGGGCTTTAAACTTCACCTGAGAGGGGAATTCCCCCTCTCCTAGAAGAAACCGTCCATCCTTCCCCACTCCCTCCCTTTCCATGTCTTTCTTTTCTTTCTTTCTTTTCCTCCCTCCCTCTTTTTCTCTTTTTTCATTCCATGTCCTTCCATGTTTTTCTTCCTTTTTTCCCGGCCTTCTTTCCTCTCCCCGCTCTCCCCCCTCTTTCTTTCTTTCTTTCTTTCTTTCTTTCTTTCTTTCTTTCTTTCTTTCTTTCTTTCTTTCTTTCTTTCTTTCTTTCTTTCTCTGTTCTCTGTTATTCTCTGTTGTTATTCTCAGATTTTGGGTATAGGACCTTGTTATGACCTTTACTTTCACTAGGGTAGATTTTGCCTTTAATCTTTCCCTTGACACCCTCTGGGTAGTTTGCTGCCACCAGGAATATTATATTCCAATATTTTTTATTTAGGTTTTCCCTTTGGCGACGTTCCTAAGCGTCAGGCTCCTTCGTGGTTCTATGTGGCCCTGAGGATAGGAATGGGATATAGCAATGACAGCTACTCTGGGATATAACAAAACAAAATAAACTTTTATTTAGTCAAGAAGCGTATCGGTTTCATAAACATAGTTCTTTGTGCTTAAAGTGACTTCATTTACTCTCATTCACACAGATCTCATCCGAGGCTTCACACAAAGTTAGCCTCTTTCTCTAGGCTCTATATTTCTCTCACAGAAATGCTTAAAACTCCTCAGGCAGCGCACAGCTAGCCTGCTTTCCTCTGACTGCTATTCACAGAAATATGAAACCTGCTCAGGCAGCACACAGCCGGCCTCTCTTTCCCTGACTGAGTGTCCTTTCACAAACGGGCTCAGTTCAGGTTCCACACAGGTTATATTTCTCTCATAAACTCTCATTCCTCTCTTTCACCCGCACTCTTCACCTAGCTCAAACCAAGCGTTTAAAGATACATGCACCCATTTCTTGAAATCATTACAAATGCCCCCCCCCCCTTCTCCTTAAGCGGAACACCTCTCTTTTCCAGAAGAGTTGTGTGCAGCTTCCTCTGGCTTAGGGAATGTTTTATTGTCTCTGCAGTTCCTGTGAAGTCCATTTCTCACTCTTCTGTGGTTTTTTGTTTTAAAGTCTTGGGTTTCTTTATCTTGCGTTCCTCCTCTGCTGGGGTGTCATCTTCCTCTCTGGGATATTCCACTGCTTGGCTGAGGTCATCTTGGCTTTGGCCTTCTCTACTAGGTCGTTGTTGGCTTCTTCTGGTTGTTTCTCTATCAATCTTCTGTTCTTTTCTAAACACTCTATTTCTTTCTTGCGAACAGTGTTTGAGCTGCTCAGTTCTTTACATGCTCTCTTCATGTTTGATCGCTTTGGCAGATGAAATCCACTTATCAAAATAATCTGTCAGTTTGGCACTAAAAGACTTAAATGACTTCTCTTTCTGAGGCACTAGGCTTCTAAACTTCTTTCTGAAGTAATCAGCACCTAGCCTAAATCTGTCATATACTGCCTCTTTGTATTCAGCATAAACAACAGGTTTATCTGAGGGAAATGTGTTGTGGCTCTCAGCCAATTCCCCTCTAATTAAGCTGGGTAAATACTTCATATATTGTGTCTCTGGTATTTCCCAGTTTTGAGCAGATCTTTCAAAAGTGGACAGGAAAATTTGTGGATCTTCTCCTGACACATGCGACCATAAAATCTTTTGGGGTAACATGAGGTAAATCAGCTCTGGGTTCAGAGTTTCCCTCCTTTTTGTCCCCATCCTTAAGTCTCTTTCTAATTGTAATCGTTCTGCTTCCAAACTGGTGTGTCTTTCCGTCTCTTGAGTTCTAAGTTCTATTTCAACTCCCCACTTTTCCCTTTCAAACTCCACTTTTTCCCTTTCAAGCTGCTTTTGCTCATTCCACTTTCCCATCTCAAACTGTTTTTGTTCTGCTTCAACTTTCAGCTTTTCCCATTCAAGCTGTTTTTGTTCTCTTAGAAACTCTAAATATTCTGGACTAGGATTATACATTCCCTCAGGGTTTCTCTCAGGTGCATTGTTTCTCCTAGGCTCCCACACTGCTTTGTGTCAGTATAACTCTCAGTTCTTCTACACTTTTCCCCTCATGAGGTAAATTTAACTCTTGGCACTTCTGAATCAGTTCTATATTCCTCATAGGGTTTAACTGAACACTCTGTCTCTTTGGCTTTCTGTCCCTTCAGAATGCCTTTCTCTCAGATTGTTCCTTCCTCCCAGGCTATTATATCCCACTTAAAATATTTTCTCCTCCTCAGGATGTTTGAGATCCCACCGCTAAGCCTCCACTTGTTATGACCTTTAAGCAGAAATGCTTAAAACTCCTCGGGCAGCGCACAGCTAGCCTGCTTTCCTCTGGCTACTATTCACAGAAATATGAAACCTGCTCAGGCAGCACACAGCCGGCCTCTCTTTCCCTGACTGAGTGTCCTTTCACAAACGTGCTCAGTTCAGGTTCCACACAGGTTATATTTCTCTCATAAACACTCATTCCTCTCTTTCACCCGCACTCTTCACCTAGCTCAAACCAAGCATTTAAAGATACATGCACCCATTTCTTGAAATCATTACAGACCTCAATAAGGATTTAGTAAATTTTAGACAAAAGAACTTTCATTGCCCTCAAAGATTCAGTTAAAAGGGTCTCAAACTTAGTTACCGGTCTGAGAGAACCATTTTTGATAGCATAGGAGAGCATAATTGCTCTCATTTGGAAATATGGGATCCACAATGCCTTTGCATCTTTGAATCTACTTCTTGTTTCGTAAGGATCTTCCTTTGTCTGGACCAATTCCTGATATGGTGAAGACCCACTTTGGACCATGACCAAAATTTACTTAGGTCTAAACCTGCGGGGAACCATGCCAGGTTAAGAACACAAGCCATTGTCACAAACTAAGAGAAGGTTTTCTAAAATTGAGCTTGAAGCCACCATTAGAGAACGTAGCTGAAAAGCTGACCAGACGATGCCTCGAAGAGGTATTGGGTCAGAATAAGCTCCCCCTATACTAACCCATAGTTCAGGTGCTTTTTGACATTTGGATTCGTTTATGACAAAACAGAAGCCCAATAATACAGCTTCAGGTTGGTCAGATCAATACCACCGTGATGCCTAAGCTTATGCAAGGTAGGAAATGCTCTTCTTGCTCTACGTCCCCCCGCACCCCAATAAATTGGATTAATAGTTTTTGCCACTGCTGCAGCATCTAATGAGGAATAGGAAAGGGAACAGTCCTAAAAATATATGTAGAAATTTAGGCAAAAGAAAACTTTTAATTGTTGATAGCTGTTCCTGCCATGATAAAATTTTATCATTCCAAACCTTGAATTGATTTTTAGTTTCACTAGCCAAATTTCTTCTATTATAGATGACAAGTCTAATGTCTAATTGTTAACCCATGCAAATTTGTAGCACTTTTGTATGATGACTTCAGTTCCTTGAGTTAGGAATATGAGATATATTTCTATCTTTGATAGATTACTATTTAATCCAGAGATCATGCTGAAGTCTTTAAGCCTATTTGAAACGTCACCAAGTGACTCCTCTGGGGATGAAATAAACAAGACCATTACAGCTGCGAAAAGTGAGATCTTGCGCTCCTGATTTCCGATTGCAATGCCCTTAATTGCATATCGGAATGAATAGCGTTGGCCGAGGTTCAATGGCCACAGCAAAGAGAATGGGCGACAGAGGACACCCCTGACAGGTCCCTCTGTCAATTACAGAAGCTTCAGATCTAATGGCATTAACTTTTATTCGAGTTTTGGTAATCCTTGCTGCCCCCTGTAGAGTAAGGTCTTCTTCTCTTCATCGTTGCTCACCAAACGTTGCCACTTCCAGCAGTTTCTGCCCGTTATTTCCCCTCTGCAGAATGGCCCTAGAGGGCAAACTTGTGGCTCTGGCACCACACCAGGGACATTCACAGAAAAGGAGTCCCAGTGAGTGATACAGAGGTGCAAAAAAGGGGGCGAGGGAGAAACTCCTGCCCAGGAAAAGCAGGTAAGCAAAGAGGTTGAAAAAGAATTTTTAAAAACATTAGGTATGGTATCTCAAGGTCAATATCAAAAAAGCTAAAAATGGTCATGGTGCAGCCAGCGCTCAGTAAGAGAGAGGAATCCTCAGAGGAGGAGAGGCCTTCCGTAACCAGCCGAGAGTCCACAGGAGCCAACCTGCAGGAGAAGGAGGCAGAGGCATGCCGGGACCTACAGCCAGAAGCTGAGCCAGAAGCAGCTCTGACCCAGCAGGTGAAGCCAGCAGGCCGCTTCCAGCCCTCCAGGATCACCAGTGCCTCTGGAAGGCTATAGGAGAAGACTAAGGGCAGAATTGCAGGCGAGAAAGCTCAGTGCATGCCTGTTGGCTTGACGCCAGCTGCCTGCTGACAGAGAAGACGAGTCTGTATAGGACTGTACCCGAGAAGCCGGCTGGGTGCACGGCGTGTGGGTGTGCAGGTTAGAAAGCTCCCAGAGAGATGCTTCTGGCCAGGGACACAACATGTACCTTGAGACGGTGACCTGTTCCCACTTCCTGGGTTGATGACTGGAAGATCAGACCTCAGTCTGAACGACCTGACGTTGCCACTTCCCCTGGGCCTGTTATTCTGAGTAACTGGAAGAGATGCTGTGACCTGATAGCCAAGCCCTGCAACCAGGACAGCTGGTGTCCACCAGACTTAGCAGCAGTACGGAAGACGCGGCTGCAGCCCAGGCTGCCCAGAACCAAGCCCTCCGAGGCCAGGCACAGCAACTGATGAATGCTGTAGCTATGCTTCAACAGCAACAAGCGACTGATACAGCTCCTGGGGCTGCCACCGCCGCCATGTCTCCTACTGCACCTCCCCAGGGAAGTGCCCAGTGAGGCCCACAGAGACGTTTGGGGGGGTGTCAAGAAGAGTTTCCTGCGTCCCTGGCAGAGCGCAACTGTACACTGAGCTTGGGAAAGGGATTTTCCTAACGATAAGACCAAGGTCAGCTGCTTCTAGCCAGCTCCCCATTGCTGACCAGCTTTTGAGACTTTGCCACCCACGTGAGTGCAGCCTTGCCAACCCTCAGAAGCCTGAGCGGGCCAATGGCCACATCAGACATTTGTGTCAGGACTCAGGAGAGAGGCTCATTGGCAGAGTGTACCATGGAACTCCAGCTCCTGGCCCGAGACTTGGAGTGGGATGAGGCCACTCTGACTGACCTGCACCTGGAGGGGCTGCCAGCGGAGGGGTTGGAGGTCTCAGCTGGACCACCCCTCATCTCTTGCAAATGGATGGGCGCCTGGAGGACTGGAGACAGGCCCACCTCGGAACTTGCCCTAGACCATTGAGGCAGAGGCTTCCCTCAGCCCCTCCGCCTGCCCCTGCCCTCAGAGTGGATGCAGAGGGGGCAGGGGTACTCATGCAGCTTGGGGCTGCTTGGCCACCGCTGTCAAGGGAGGAGAAGGAGAGTGAAGATGAAGCTTTACAGGACTGTCTGAGATGTCCCTTATTAATTAAAAGATTTTGCAGTTTAATACATTCAACCTTTTTTGATATTGGCCTTGAGATACCATACGCAAAGGGTTTTTTCTTTCTCAACCTCTTGTCTTTTCTTGTGCAAGGTGCCACACCACTTGTGTCCCATGGGAGGCCTCATTGAGGCAATGTTTAGCTCACCAGCAGATCTGCCTTTTCAAGGAAGAACTTGGCCCATGAGGAGGGGCCAGTTTGTATTTTTCAGCAATACAAGAGGGGGCCTGGAGAGATAAGAGGAGGAGGAGGAGATTGTCACGGGCTGGGCCAGCCCAAGCAGGGTGGTTCAAGTCCAAACTTTAATGCCAGAGTCTGAGGGGAGTTCCAAGAGCAAAAGCCAGGTCAAACCGGTGGTCAGAGCACGAGATAACGCCAGGAGTGAGTCTAGAGTCCAAGAGCAAGGTCAGGTACAATCCAAGGTCATTTACCAGTAGTGTCAGGTCCAAAAGCAGGCACGGGCACGGGCACGGGCACGGGCACGGGCACGGGCACGGGCACGGGCACGGGCACGGGCACGGGCACGGGCACGGGCACGGGCACGGGCACGGGCACGGGCACGGGCACGGGCACGGGCACGGGCACGGGCAAGGTTCATAGAGCACGGAGTGGTTGCAGGCAATAGACACGTTGCTTCCACGCCCGGCAGTTCCTCCAGACTGGCTCTTATAGCCAGGCGTGGTTTTCAGCCAGCTGCTGGGGCTCCATCCTGACGCTACTCATCGTCACTCTCCAGCAGCTGGTGTTGGCTCAAGAGGCGAGCACTGCACCATCTCTCCTGCAGTTCCAGTCTCTGCCGCTGCCTGCGGCGTTCCTTGGGCATGGGTGAACCTGGAGGGGTGGAGGCTCTTGGCTGCGCTGCACCTGTAGAAGTCCCTGGCTGAGCTTCCCCTGTGGTGTTGGAGCTAGAGGGTGCTGGTGTCTCAGCTGCTGGCTGCAAGCTCTGATCAGCCAGCAGCTGTTGCTCCTGATTGCTGGCTTCTGCTGAATCAGGGCTAGGGCTGGCTACACAGGGCTCCTCTTCTCCTGAGGAGTCCTGGCTGGCTACACGAGGCTCCTCTCCTCCAGAGGAGACCTCACTCTCAGACTGGGCCATGACAGAGATATGGGTGCCAGGCGAAGTCCTCCCCTATCCCCAGCAAGGCCTGTCCAGCGACTCTCCCCACCAACGAGAGCAAGCTGGCTGGAGGCGGCACCCAGGCCAGGGTCCCCAGGGACGCCCACTCAGTCCCATAAGAGGAGGAGGAGGAGATATGGGTGCCAGACGAAGTCCTCCCCTATCCCCAGCAAGGCCAGTCCAGCGACTCTCCCCACCAACGAGAGCAAGCTGGCTGGAGGCGGCACCCAGGCCAGGGTCCCCAGGGACGCCCACTCAGTCCCCTCCTGCCACACCTGCAGCAGTCGCAGCCCGGGCCTTGGAGCTCACCCAGGCATGCTGCCACCATCAACAGCGGAGGAAGGACCGGCAACAGAGGCTCCCCACCACACACAAGACCAAGCTGACCGGAGAGCAGGGCCCTGGCAGCATCAAGGACAGAGCGGAATGTGTTATTGTTAGGTTATTAATGTTAATAAGGAAGTTCCTGTTGTTTATTGTTCATTAGTATTATTATTAGTTTTATTATTATTATAGTATTATTATTAGGTCTGTTATAGTATTATTATTAGTTCTATTATTATTATAGTATTATTATTAGTTTTGTTATTATTATAGTTATTATTAGTAGTAGGGTTATTGTGTTTTGATTGTTGCAGTTCTTATAATAGTAATTCTGTTTGTTGATAAATAAATTCATAATTTTGTTTGTAAATTTGTTTTGAGACTAGAAAATGATTGACTAGCATAATTTATACAACCACCCAGAATTTATACAAACTGTTTCTCTCCCTGAAAGTTAATTCCCCACTCCCCCAGAATATGGTGGGGAATCTTTTCCATCTTTCAGAAACTATTTGCAAAAAACAGGCCTTCTTTACCTGCTGTCTTTCACACAGTCTCGCTTGCTGGGCTTAAAGAGGCAGTGTTGAAAACAGCGTCACACTCCCTCTGACTGTTGTTCGTCCAGTGGTTTGAGCAGGCACAGATGGGGTTGGCATAGGCGCAGGTCAGCCACGGACTTTCTAGAGCTCCTAGAAACACGAGTTGCCCGCTTAGCCTTCCCACGAGCTTTCCGCTGGGGAGTAGCTATAAATGGCTGGGCAAGCAGTGGGTGCCGAAGGAAGATACACAAAATTGCTCACAGCAGGGAAGGAGGGAGGGGTACGTGCCTGCACAGAAGACCACCCAATGGACAACAATTACAGGTAAGCGCAGGCCTGTTTTCATCATCTAGCGTGACTTCTGTGCAGTTCCACATGGGAGATGATCCAGCTAACTTCCCCAGGAGGAGGGTGTGAAGCTCTTTAATGGACAAGAGTCTTCAGAAGTGCCTTGCAAACATCCACATCCCTTCTGCAGTCCACAACAATGACACCATGTGTGAGGGATGAAGGCGGCATTGACCAGGTGGCTGCCTTGCACAAATCGACAAGCGGGATGCCCGAATTGAAGGCTGCCGAGGTGGATTGAGCCCTAGTGGAACGAACCCTTATATGGAACGGGCACGTCTGCTAATGCTGGTTGTAACAAGTCCACTTTGAAATATCCTGTTCAGAGACTTTCTGGCCCTTTTTGCTCCTTTTGAAAGACCAAAATTGATTAGGGCCCTTCCAAAAAGGAGCTGTCCTAGATAGAAACCCAAGGCACCTTTAACTTCCCAAGTGTGGAAGGGCTCTCTGCGTTGTCCTGAGATGTCCGAAAGATGACAGGGGAGACAATGTCCTGGTCCATGTGAAAACCGGAGATGATCTTGGGCAGAAAATGGAGGTGTCGGGCTATGGATGACAGGATAGGGAAGACAAGTCCCTGCACCATTGCAAGAAGAAGCCCAAGCTCCTGGTTAAATGGTTTTATTCAGACATCTAATCTTTTCCTTATATATTTCCATAGAGTTACTGAGAGGCAAGAAAGCATCTCAGAAGCACATGTTCCCTTGATAGGAACAGAGACTTGAGGAAAGTACAACTCTAAATACCCACTCATTGCCCCCCTCCCAGCTAGACCACAAGTTTGCACGGGAAAGAGCCTGGGAAAGCATGAGAGTAAACTAACATTTCAGACAGTGGAAGGTCACCGCTGTGAGCTCCAAAGTAAGAAAAGATAAGACAGCTGCGTTCTCAGGCTGCTAGAGGGAGAAACGAAAGTTATGGATAGAGCATTTGCAAAGTGAAATCAAGGTACAGCATTAGCAATGGTTCAACACCTAGAACATATAGAACAATGGCATGGATGTAGGGGTGCAGACATGACAGGAGGCTTGGATGGAGACCAAACTTATTGGAGAACATCTTAATGAAAGGGGGGTCGGCTCAAGGGGCTTGCACTTCACTCACCCTCCTAGCTGAGGTTAGGGCCACCAGAAAAGCCGTCTTAGCTGACAGCATTTTGAGGGGGCAGGTAGCTATGGGCTCGAAGGGATTGTGCATGGTTGAAATGAGCACAAAAGAGAGACTCCACTGGGGAAGAAACCAAGTTACTGGGGCTTGTAAGTTTGCTCGGCCTCTAAGGAAGGACTTGCATTCCAACTGGGCAAAGAGGGATTTCCCATTTATGTTGTCACTGATAGGCAGAAATGGACCGTAATGGAGGAATTAGCCCAAACCTGGAGCTTTAACTGGACCAAACAGTGTAGAACGGAAGGCAACGAGGAGGGTTCGGTTCTTTATACCCCAAAGAAAATCTTCCCCATTTGGCTAGATATGATTTCCTGGTGGACGGTCGTCTGTCTTCCAACAGGTCCTTTGGGGCTGGGGAATAAAAAACTAATTCAGAGGAGACACGGACCAGGCTGTGAGTTTCAGCGTACTCCGGTTGTGGCGGAGAATCCCGCTGCCCTGAAGCAGGTCTGGGGTTAGGGGGAAATGGTGGCGTCTGCCCTGCGCCGTTTGACACAGAATGGCGAAGCAGGCCTGCCTCGGCCGGTAAGGGGCTACTGTGATTGCCGAGGAACCTTCCCTCGTCATCTTGCTGAGTGGGGGCGTCATAAGGGGCAGAGGAGGCAATGCCAACAGGCAGGTGCCTGACCAAGGAATCTGACAAAGCGTCTCTGTGAGAGGCCTTCTCTTCCCATGACCTCAAGCAATACCGTGCACACTACTTGTTGAGGTATGTGGCAAAGAGGTCGATGGTCAATTTGGGTGGGGAAGATTGGGTGGGAGAACGTCTTGTGTCTAGACCATTTGTAATTCTGCGTTACTGACTGACGCAGGGCAGCTGCCAGAACATGGTCCTTGCCTGCTATGTGGACGGCAGAGAGACTGACCCACTGTGGGATAGCCCGCTCCCATGTTAGTGAGAGAGAGCGAGGGAAGCTGTCCTCCCTTGCCTAAGTCATGCATGGCTGTTGTATTGTCCATGCGTATCTGTACATTCTGGCCTCATACGAGGCATACAAAAGGTTTCAGAGCATACCTTATCATCAGGGCTTTTTTCCTGGGGAAAGAGGTGGTGGAGCTCAGTGGGTTGCCCTCAGAGAAAATGGTCACATGGCTGGTGGCCCCGCCCCCTGATCTCCAGGCAGAGGGGAGTTGAGATTGCCCTCCGTGCCGCTCGGCAGCAAAGAAATTAGAAGGGGCACCACTGATCCTGGCTTGTGTTTGCTTTTTTTTTTCTTTTGTCAAAATGCAGGGATAGTCTCCATGACAACTTGGAGAAGAGCTGGTGCCATCACTGAGTTCTCAGATAAAGAGTTCCTCTAACATTACTTCTTTTACAAGTTCACAGCAGAGCCAACCTGTGCTCCAAGAAGTTATACAGCAGATTTGGGGATAGTTTCTGTTTAAAAAAGGAGAGCCCAAATGGACTCTGAAAGCTGCTGCCAGAGGGGGAGCTCCTGCCTTTTCCCCAAGCTTCCCCCCCCCTTGCAAAAACTGTGGGTGTGGGGGAGAGAGAGGGAGTTTCTCATTGTGCCTGCTCCAGGGCTTTTTTTCTGGGGAAAGAGGTGGTGGAACTCAGCCGGTTGCCCTCAGAGAAAATGGTCACATGGCTGGTGGCCCCGCCCCCTGATCTCCAGACAGAGGGGCGTTTAGAGAGGCGTGGAGGGCAATCTGAACTCCCCTCTGTCGGGAGATCAGGGGGCGGGGCCACTAACCATGTGACCATTTTCAAGAGGTTCCAGAACTCCATTCCACTGAAAAAAAGCCCGGCTTATCATACTGAGTTCGAGGAGATTGGCATGCATAGAAAATTCCTGAATGGACCATGGTCCCTTAACCAGTTGGTCTCAGAACAAGCCCCCTCCGCCCAGAAGACAGAGAGGCATTTGGGTTGATCGAGATTTGTATTGGGAATGAACCAAAGAGGTCCTCACCATGAGATTCAGTTTGTCACCCCAGCACTTCTGGGACCAGGGGATGAGACGTGGGATAGAGAACCACTTTTACGGGTTCTGGCTGTGTAGGCGGAACTCTCTGACGTTCCTGTTTTGGAGAAGACGACGTTTCAGTCTGGCAAATGGAACTATTATTATCTTTGTATTTGTTTTGAGCCCTGGTGCCTGTATGAAAGGACTTTGTTCAAGGTGAGGATGAATTTTGTTCTCCTGCTCAGAGTGGGGCAGGCAAAGCTTGGGAGGAGTTTAGGACTTCCCCCACAGAGTCTGTGTTGTGGAATCAGGAACAATGTTTCCATATTGACCACAAGATCCATTTGGTTCAGCATGCTGGGAATTGAACCCATGGTATCTGTTATAAGGAAAGTAAGGCCTGAACTGATTTGGGTACAGAGGAGTGATACCAAGGGATCTAGCTGTGATCTTTGATCTTGTTCATCAAGATTTGGCACCGATTCAGACACAGGCATATACGCCAGGAGGTGTGCCCCCCCCCCACTGGCCAGGTAAGTAAGGGCAGGAGGGAAGGTGGTGGCAGCGGATCCTCTGCCCCCAGTGTGGGACTGGCAAACCCTAGAAGGAAGTGATGATTATACAGTTGTATCAAAACAGAGTTCCAGCTATTAGATGCTCATTTGTGTCTTTAATGAACTTGTTTGTTGGCATTTTTCTGACAAGTTTGAGTCTCATACGAAGATCTGCAAATGATCAGATCCCAGCAAAAAACAGCAAGCGGTGTCCCAGCTTTTGCACAGTGTAATCTCAATTTATATGTCGTCATCAGTCAAAAGGTAAGAGAAAGGAAAAAGAAACCGTGATGAGGACTAAAAGAAAATTAAATGAGAATCCTCAGTATACAAGCTTGTTCGACTTTGGTTTACTAACTTACAGGGATGCACATAATAATAATAATAATAAAAAAACCGAAAACACATATGGAACTTGCTGGCTTGGTTGTTAAAGGGGCTTCCAGAATGCTGTGCCAGATCTGGAAAATGAGGCTGTAACAACTCCCCCCCCCCCCAAAAAAAAACCAATTTGCATGTTTTGTTTCAGCACTGACCGAGCAGGGCTCAGCAGGCAGGCCGGGCGGTCGGGAGCCATCGGGCAGCAACTAGGCTCCCATAACGGCAAGTCAGTCTGCACATGCAACCAATTGGCTCTAAGGGGAGAGACGGAGCCCCTGGCATTAACCCTGTTGGCAGGAAGGGGGGGGTGTACATGGCATGCATGAGTGCCTTTTTTCAGCACTTCCTGAGCAATGGATGGCATTGGCATTGAGTGGCTCAGAAGGATCAAAGGTTTGCTTTGCACCAGGGAGGGGAGCAGCAGACGGCAAGTTGCCATTGTGCCAACGCCACCCTCGCCTTCCACTGCTGACGTCCTTCGCCGAGGCATCCTTTCTGTGTGCTTTTATGCATGATACAAAGGAAGTTTGGCTCGACAGCATCCACACGGATGTGCATCGGTGGGTTTGAGGAGGGAGGGGTCTCCTGCCCTGCCGCCTCTGAATCCCCGGCTGCCCCAAAGGCTCGTGTTATGCAGATTCGGGTGAAGATGGGAAAGAAAAAGAAATTATGAAAGCAGAGCTGCCCTGAGGAGGTCCCAGGCATGGGGAGCAGGTTGATGCCCATCCTTCCGCTGCTGACATCCTTCCCCTGGGTACCACAGTGGAGTGTTCCTTTCTATTCATCACGATCGTTGGAGGAGGCTTCTGCTGATACCCGAGTGAGGAAAGAAGCAGCAGATCCTTCTCAGTAAAGGCACCCTTTTTGTAAAGTGCCTTTCCCAGAGATGACCAACAAGTAACTCTGTTACCTATGTTGAAGTCATTTAGGGCAGGGCACCATAGTGTCTGGGCCACTCACTGTGATTTAAGAAGTCCTCCAAAGATAGTCAAGGAACACCGGGGTGGGTGGGTGGGTAGATTCATTGCCACCCTACTTGGAATAATGAGACAGACACAAGGCTTGGAACTAAAGGGGCCACTTTATGAAACATAACATCAACCATTAATATGGCAAGGGCCAACTAGCGGTAGAGGTCAAGCCATGGGGTCACCCCTGGACCTCTGCCTTGACTTGTCTGGGCGAGCCCCGAAGCCCCAGGTGCGAGCCAGCCTATGGATGGCTAAGACCCAGCCAGCCGGCAAAATGGATCCCCCCAGCTCAAGCTCCTAAGCCTCAGCCGTACAGCAGTGAGGGAAGGATTTGCACATGGGGTTCCCCAAGGCAGTCTGCCCACACAGCATGGCAGCCATCACAAGCAGTACCAGCCGCTCCTGGCAGACCCCTCTTCCCCATCAGTGGAGAAGTGCCCAGGGTACTCACCGGCCCGCTCCCTATCCCCAAACTGTCTCCTGACAGCGACCATCCTAAGGTGGCTCCACCTTGCCAATTACCTCAAACCTCCGCAAGCAGTACAAGGTAGGCAGAAAACCACCTCTTCCCCATGCCAATTAGGGAAAGGGGGGAAAAATCCTACCTGGCTCTGGCAACAGCAGCCGGCTAGTCCTGCACGACTACAGGGTGAGGAGGGTGGGCCGAGCATGCAGTTGCCTCGTGACTCCTTTCTCCGCCCCTCCGGCCTGAGACCCAGATACCATGGAAGTGCTCTGTCTCCTTCTCCTTCCAGGGAGCCAAAGAGCGCCCCCCAGCCTTATCAGTGGAAGCTGCTGGCTGGGAGGGCCGTATTTTGTCCAGAAAGCCTTCTGATTAAAATCGTTAGCCCTGTGTTAAATGCTGGGGAGGCTGCAGGTGTGGATAGGGCACTCGCTCACCCACCCACCCACCCACCCACCCAGTTTTTCTAGATCAGCATTCCACATCGAAGGACTAATCCGGCCAGATTTTTTGGAGGGGGGGCATAGTAACAGGATTCTTTCATTCATTTTCTTCTGTGATCCATTTTTCTAATTTTTCCTCTTCAGTCAACTCTGGGTTAATGGTTTTTGTTGGAAAGGGAGATTGGCAGCTGTCAACCTGTCCAATCTCCCACTTTTACCAGCAAAAAAAGAGGGGGAGAGGGCCCTCCTCCGTCTACTTACCTTCCCATGAAGGATGAGCCCCACCCCTCCCTTTCTGCGCGCTTTTATGCGCAGTGCAAGGAAAGGGCAGCAGCTGGGAGTCCCAGCCTGGGCTCTTGTAACACTTTAGGGAGAAGGATTTGCTCACGGAAATGAAACTAGAAGGCACAGGGAAACGTGGCACGAAAGCAGGACTCTCCGGTTAAATTTATTGGCTTTGTCACTAAAGCAAACTTTAAAAAAAAATTTCACTGTTCTATGCCAGACTGGAAAAAGAAATTTCCCTACCCATAGCGATGCCAGTTAATTCCCACTTTCAACAGAGTCTTCATATTAGGTAACATAGAAGCATGTGATCACCAGGCCGTAGCCCCCGCTGCCACCCTGCCATCCAGAACAAGCTCCATGGACTCGCCATCATGATTAATGGCCACTGACACACCTGTTTCCCTCACTGGCTTTCTGTGCATTGGTTTAAAGTTTCCCAAGCCCTATTAAGGTTTTTTGGGGGGCGGTATTCTGCTTATTTGTCATTGGGTGTGGATTTTTAGGTTGTGCTGCTATTATTTTGTAGACTGCCATGGGCATTTTGGTTGGAAAAAGAGTCACATATCCCATCTAAGGCTGGATAATGTGCCTTCCGTTCCACTGGAGGAAAAGCTGCTTAAACTGGAGGAGAGCTTCAAATTTTGCTTAGTGGAGTGATAGGATGCTATACACTGGAGTGTGTGAAGGGGCTGTGAAATGTCCCGTCTCTCCAGGTCCAAGCCTGGCTCTGGAAGGCAGCTCCAGCCCATTTCCGTTCCTTGCTGCCCTCTGGTTGCCATGCCACACAGTTTTAGACTGGAGAGGTGGAATTGACAGAGCCTTCCTGGAGGCAAAGCGAAAATTAACAAACCCTCTGAAGAGCAGTCTCCGCCGGCTCTGTCTTTTTAAACTACCCTTTCCTGGCTAACATTGTGCCTCCCTACACTTTTTTTTTAATCATTATTTTTTATTCGGTTTTTTACAAAGTGTTTCAACTAACAACAGTACTTAAATATATGATATATTAAACAGATATATTCATTAACATGGACATAATGTTTAACATTAACCACAAACTTAAAACATAATAATGATAGGAATTTTTTTTTAACTTGTAAACAATACATCACAAATCCTGTAAAGTGGTAGCCTATTTGTCCTACGAAGAGAAAACATGAATTTCTTATAAGCGGAATAGAATACTATAATTATAGATAAGCCATGGAATAGGGGAGGTCTTGTCTTGTTGTATTTTTATATCCATTGTCTTCTTTAGTCAGGTAGTGTAAGACTGGAAACCATTTTTCAAGAAACTATGATTTATACTTAGGGTTTTCTCTCTGAGCCACCTGGTCTGTGATTTTTTGCATAATAAAGTGGTCCCAAATGCGGTTTTTCCAACTATTCAGGGAGGGAGCAGTTCTTTCGTTCCAGCTTGAAGCTATTGTTAGTTTAGCTATAGCTAGAAGGGAGTAAAGGAGGTCCAATCTGGCAGGAGGAATCTCAGGATTTTCCCAATAGTTTAATAGAATTACTTCTGGGGATTTTGGGACCTTATAGGCTGTTATGTGTTCAATTTCCATAATTATTGCACCCCCCCAAAAAACTACCTACACTTGATAAAAGTGCACCCAGGCATCTTGTGTAGAGCGAGTCTCGGAAAGGCCCAAGAAAGCTGATAGAGGGGGAATTGCAGGCAGGTCTTCTAATGTCTTCTCCTCTTACAGGTCAAATTTCTTCTGTCCTGCTGCCGACAGCAGCCCTGAAGTTGTTTCTCACTTCTCAAGGAAAAGTTCTCAGAGCCTTCAGGGCAGAAAGGAGCAACAAGAAAAACACCCATCATGTATTTACTTAGAACGTTTCTGTTTTGCCACTCCAGGAAACCCTTTGGGGGCGGCTTCCGAGAAAAACAGAATAAAAACACCAAACATGAAATTACTTAAAAATTAACATCCTAGTAATCCAGCATTAAAAAACCCCGCTGGAGCATAAGTACAACATAAAATGTTTAAGAACTTTGAGAAGGTCTCATAAAACAGGCTAGAGCAGACAGGGGAAATAAACAAGAATGGTAATTAAAAGCCTGAGGAAGATGAAAATGTTAGCCTTGTACCAGGAAACATGTGATGATGTAGGGCAGCGTCACACGTGTGCTGAGTGGTTGGAGCTGCCAACATCCAGGTAGGGCCTGGAGATCTCCCCAGATTACAGAGATCAGTTCCCCTGAAGAAACGGCTGCTTTGGAGGATGGCCTATGCATCATTATACCCTGCCAAGGTCCATCTCTCCCCAAACCCTCCCCTCCCACTCCTAAATCTCCAGGAATTTCCCAATCTGGAGCTGGCAACCCTATGACCATCCCTCAGCACATTGCATCCAAGACGGAGACGGTTTGCACAGGGAAGCCATTTTGAATGCTCCTCAAAGCAACCCCAAAGTTGTGTTCCAGCTTTAAGTAAAGAGATCTAAAAGATAATTTATTTACTTAGGTAAGTTGTATGCTGCCTGTCCAGAACAAGTAAATAAAAAACAAGTCAAACCAATAAAAACAATAAAATGAGTCATGCTAATAAAAACAACTCATTAGAAACCTGCCAAGGCATAAAAGCACCAAGATTTTTTCGTATCATTACTATATTAGACCAAACAGTCTATTTCATATCGATAAAACTCAGGCCTTGAATAGACCATAGAATAGCTAAAAAAGATAGATCCCCTTAGTTAAAAGTCTGGGTAAAGAGAAATATTGAGTCAGGACATATAGAATGTCTTCCACTTGTGGGAACTGCTTCAGAAAAAGACACCAGAGAGCTATTTCTGTCCTCTAAAACTGTTATCTGCATTTATAAAACACGCTGAAATAACAGAGGATAAAAACTAATGCAACAGAAAAAGGTGAGATGAGGATATTCTCATTAAAAATCCCCTTCTGCGCAGCCACTGTGCAGAGCCAGGCCAGAGAGTTTAAAGGCAGGAAACATTCCAGCAAGCAGTAGTGAAACCCACCCCCCACCACCACCCCTGTAAAAATAATCCTGTTTCTCAACTGGAAAAAGTAAGCCAAGCCATAAGAAAACCGAGGCCCACCCTGCAGAGGAGGCCCACAGAGCCAAAGCCACTGTGCAGACCCAGGCAAGAGAGTTAAAGGCAGGAACCTTGCAAGCAAGCAGTGGTGAAACCCACCCACCCCCTAGTAAAAATAATCCTGTTTCACAACCTAAAAAAATAATCCAAGCCACTCATGAGAAAACTAAAGGCCCACCCTGCAAGGCAAAGCCAGTGTCACAGTGAAACATTTTTTAGCAGAGGCCAGCAATTTGGCCCAGCATCAATTTAAACAAACTCTCCTCCGTGCCTTCCCTTCCTCCCATCTCTCCCCTAAAAAATAAAATAAAAGATATCCTACCAGTTCTCTCCTGATGAATGTCCAGCCCAGTAGCTCCTCCACAGGCAGAAGTCTACTCCACAGGCAGATGTCCACCAGGTGCAGTCCAGAAGTCCACGAAGGCAGGCAGCAAAGAAGCAGTCTCTCTCTCTTCTCTCAGCAGCAACAAAGGTTAACCCAGTCCTGCCTCAAATTTAAATCCCTTGCTGCAGCTTCTGACAAAGATTTGAATCTATTGGCTGGAAGAAGGATGCAGCAGTGGGATTAGTTACTCCTAAATCCCCTCTCCCTTGCCTTACCTCGCCCCCCACACTCCTACTCTATCACTCCATCCTGCTCCCCCCCTCCCCTACCTGGGTATTTTGGCGGGAATCTTTTGCTGCTTGCTTTGCATTGCATTGCAAAGTGCAATGCTAGCAAGCAAGCACCTTGCAAAGCAAGGATCCCCTCCTTTCCTAGCAAGAAGGGTGAGAGGTGAAGAGGAGGTAGTGAGTCACTCACTCCTTCTCCCCCACTCCCCTCTTCAAAGAGGGGAGGGGGGGAGCTGTAGCTTCCTGCAGGATTTTGCTAGCGGCTTGGAAATGCAAACGGCTAGCAAAATGGCGATTCTCTGATTGCCGAAACGATTTCTGAAACATACCGAAACGTTTCGGTAATCGCTGTTTTGGCATTACCGAAACGTTTTGGTAATCAGAAAACCTTTTGGTAATGCCGAAACAAGCCAAAATAGGTATGTTTCGGTAATTTTTCAGTAATCAGATTACCGAATTGTGCACCCCTATCCCTGGGTTCCTAATTTATGCAGGAGTAATTGTTAGAGCACAGCCATGGAGGGCTGCATCCCTTTTCCAGTACCTGGACATAATATACAAAGCGTACAGAGGTGTGAGGATCCTCCCTCACTGGCGCCCTCTCCTGATGGCCTGCCATCCTACCAGCTCTCCAGGCAGGTGTCCTCCAGCCTCAGATGCGCAGGGAAGGGGGTTGCACCACCTTGTTCCTTCTCCTGCCCTGGGAGTAGCAGCACACTCCAGCTGTCTCTCCCTGCAAAATCCTCCTCGGCCATCACAGCAACCTGAATTTAAAGGCCTCCCCTGGCCCCACCTCCCTGGCTCTGGCCCCAATCGTCACCCCATCTCCCTGACTGGCCCTGCTCCCAGCCTATCTGATAGGAGGGCTGGGTAGACTCTGCAGTCTCCTGGTCCCACCCACTCCATCCCCACCTAGGGTGGGGCATTTGGTCTGCTCTCTGCCTGGCTCATCCCTGCTGCTTCTGAACCTTCCCCAGTGGCTCCCTTGGCATCTTGGGGCCTGCGCCTGCCTGACTTGTGCTGATGGCTACCTCCTGTGAGCCGGGATGAAGTGGAGCCAGCTGGGCAACTGCAGGAGATGGATGAGTCTGCTGAGTGGCTGCAGGCTGTTCCCCAGAGTTGTGCCTGGGCGTCGGCTGCAACTGACCTAAGGATGAGAGAGGCCTGTAGGCCTGTAGGGGCTCCTGCAACTGAGGTACTGCCAGAGGCTGTGCTGCAGGGCCTAAAGGGGGTGCCTGCTGCTGCAGGGCTGGTGGTGAGGGTGGACAAAAGGCGGGCGTCGCTGGACAACTGTCTTTGTCAGTGCTGCATGGATGCAGTACAAAGAAGAATTTCGTATGAGGGCTGCAATGAATCCTGCTTTGCCATGGGATAAGATTCTCCAGCAGCTTTGGCTGCAGGTGATGGCCTCTGCAAAGGCTAATCTTTGTGACCGCTCTGACAGTGGCCATTTAGTCCAGCGGTCCACCGCTACTCCCAGTACCCACGGGTTTGCGGGTCAGCCGGTTCAAGCACGGCTGTTGTGCTGGGACTTCGCTTATCAGGGAACGTGCTCGAGGAAACCATGCAGGTTCAAGCATGAATGCCCAATGTGTGGGAGCTCCCACTCCTTCAACTTCTGCCCTAGGCTCTATTTGAGGAGGCTGGGGCAAACGGGGGGTGGGTGGGGCTGAAGGTAACTCCCAGCAGCAAGCTGGTAAAGGGTCCCAGCCCAATAAAGCTGAAGGAACTTAAGTGCCTCTTGGATATTTACCCTAAGTGGGAAGATGCTTTGTTTTTGTTCAATGGGTTTCGGTTTGGTTTTAGGATCCCATTCCAGGGGCCCAGGGGTCCTTTTATGGTAGCCAATCTTCGATCAGTGGCTGGTATGGAAGGGATTGTTAGGGAAAAGATTGCCAAGAAGTGTGCCGAGGCTCGGGTGTTGGGCTCCTTTGCGGCCCCACCAGTCTTGCGTTTGCAGGTCTCCCCCTTGGGTGTGGTGCCAAAAAAGGCAGCGGGCAAGTTCCGGCTGATACACCACCTTTCTCACCCCAGAGGTGGATCAGTTAACGATGCCATCCCTGACCACCTTTGCTTTGTGAGGTACACGTCCTTTGATTAGGCAGTCAAGGTTGTCAGGAGTTGCGGACAGGGTGCTGAGATGGCCAAATGCGACATTAAGTCAGCATTTCGCCTTCTCCCGGTTCATCCAGAGGATTTTGAGCTGTTGGGTTTCTCTTTTGAAGGCCGTTTCTCCTTGGACAGAGCATTACCCATGGGGTGCTCGGTTTCCTGTGCGGACTTTGAAAGCTTCAGCTCCTTCCTTGAAGGGGCATTGTGTCACCCCATTGTGTTACATGCAAAATGCCACCCCTAGCCAGACAAGCCTCTGTTATTTCCCCCATAGGAAATAATGGAGAAAGGGGGGGCTAAGAGCAGCATCTTTAGGAGGCCATAAAATGGCCCCCCAAAGTGGGATCTGCTTGAGCCTTGGTGGAGGGAGGGAGGACAAGTGGGAGATGGGCCCCTGAAGTTTGGGGGCATTTTCCATGCAAAATGCCACCCCTAGCCACACAAGCTTCTCTTATTTCCCTCATAGGGAATAGTGGAGTGGAAGTGGATAGAGTCACCTTCTTTGGGAGGCCATAAAATGGCCCCCCAAAGTGGGATCTGCTTGAGCCTTGGTGGAGGGAGGGAGGACAGGTGGGAGATGGGCCCCTAGAAAGATTACTTGTTTTCCCCATAGAGAACCATGGAGACTTAGGGGGATGGGGGCACCTTGTTTGGGGGGGCATAACATGGCCCCCCAAAGTCCAATCTTTCTGAAACTTGGGGGGGATTTAGAGGAGAGTTAGGAGAAGGTCTCCACCACGTTTGGTGTAATTTGGACAGAAAATGGTATTCGGTATTCAGGAAACGTTTCGGTAATACTGGAAAAAACCAAAATGGCCCTGATTCGGTATCTTTAACCTTCTTAGATTACCGAATTGCACACCCCTAGTGGACATAGAGTTATGCCCAGTCTCGGCTCTGAAGCAATATGTGGCTCTTCGGGGGGACAACGGGAGGTTATTGTTTCATCACATTGACGGAGCCCCTTTGAGTAAGTACCAGTTCTGGACAATTACTGGACAGGCTCTGACAAAATTGGGTCTGCAGAATGTTAAATTTGGCACCCATTCCTTTCGGATTGGGGCAGCCTCGACAGCTGCAGCTATGGGTTACCCTAGTCAGGTTATCCAGCGGGTGGGCCGGTGGAGGTCCAAGGCTTATCGGTCATACATTCACCCACGGGGCGCTGGGAACCTCAACTGACTTGTTTTTTCTTTAGATGCTGTGTTTTGCTGTGGAAGGCTGCAGATCCTTATATGGGGACACAGCATGGTTTTTTGGACGGCCCACCAAGCGAAGAGGACGGTGATCAGGTCCCAGCTTAGGTTAAGAGAGTGGGCCACAGTCGAGTGGCAGGGCGGTGGCCAGGGCCGCTGCCTTTGCGATTTGAGGGGAGGAGTGGTCTTCCACCTGACATATTGGTCATTCACCTGGGAGGTAATGACCTTGGGCTTGTAAAGGGTAAGGCCCTTACTTTGCAGGCGCAGGCTGACTTGCACTTTATTAGCAAGCAGTAGCCTGGTGACTTACTCATTTGGTTGGAGATACTGCAGCACAGGGTGTGGCATGACGCTTTGGACCCCAAAGGGGTAGAAGGGGCTAGGTGCAGGGCCAATAGGGCCCTTCAGTTAGCTTTGGGAAACAGGTTGGGCATTTATCTTCCCCATCCCAGGATTAAGGCCCATTTGGCCGACCTCTACCGAGGCGATGGGGTCCACCTTTCGGTGGCAGGCAACAACATATTTTTAGATGACCTGAGGCAAGGGCTGCATCTTACATTAAGTCACATGTGGGGCACGAATGCCTGAGCGGAGGCTCGGCCTTAGTGTTGGCAGGATTTCATTGGGGGGATGTTAGCGGGACAGTGACTACCCTTGGCACATCCCCGTTGGTGGGGATATTAGGGGCCTGTCAGGATCGGCTGGCATGCTTTACGGCGGCCAGTTGAGAGGGCAGGCTGCCTGGTGGGATCCCCTGGACAAGTCCTTCCCTCGTGCTCCACAGCGGGGGTGCTTGGAGCTTTAAGGGGAAAACCATCCGCCAGGCTGGCCAGATCCCAGCCATGCATTTGGACGGCTCGCATCCGGGGCTGCGGGTCTTGCCCAGAGAAGTCAAGGCGGGGTCCAGGGAAGTGACCCCAGGGCTTGACTTGTACCACTGGTCAGGCCCTTGCCAGGGTTTTAGTTGTTGCAGTTCATGTTGTTGCCAAAATAAAAAGTGGCCCTTTGTTACCCAAGCCTTGTGTCTGCCTCTTTATTCTGACCGGGGGGGGGGGCAATCCATAGCTAATTTATTTCTGACAGTTCTCTGGTTACGAGGCAGCTCTACAAATCCAAATCTAACATCACAGATGAACTCTAAAGGCAAGAAACATTGACCAAACTACTCACTGCCTCTCTGCACCCTTGATATACAACTTAGACAGAAAGGGTAAACATAAGGCCAGCATGCGTATGTAGGTTCTTTTTACAAAACATCATCTCATGAAAAAAGACCCTTTGGTTCATTGGGGAAAGGGGTTAGAAAAACAAGGCAACTAACATCTGTCTCTGAAGAAACCTCTTCAGGAACACCATTCTCCTCTTTCCAAAAAAAGTTTCAAAACCACTGTGGGAATTTGTGGGTGTGTCTGTCTATGCGATATGTGCTAACCAATGGTAAAAGGGGACAGTTGCAGCCTCTGAGCCAAGCTACAAGTGACGAATGACACTTGCCTGGCAAGTGAACAGACTCACGTGTATTCCTCCCTGTTCACTTGCCATTCACTTGATCAAGTGGAGCGCAAGTGAATGGCAAGTGCACAGGGAGGAATACACGTGAGTCTGTTCACTTGCCAGGCAAGTGTCATTCATCACTTGTAGCTTGGCTGTCTGTATCCTTGCCGTGTTTATCAACTGCATTTATCTAGCCCAGATGATGTGGGGGGGGGGAGGGGGGGAGGTTCTGGGCCACTCAGATGCTGATTGATGTTTTAATTTATGCGACCATGTTTTCATTGTATTTATTTATATTACTGTGATCCTCTCTGAGCCTGCTTGGGGGGAGAGCGGAATATAAATTTAATTGATTAAATAACCAGACAGACAGACAGACAGACAGACAGACAGACAGACAGACAGACAGACAGACAGACAGACAGACAGACAGACAGACAGACAGACAGATAGACTTGCCGCAGGCCTTTCTGTCACCTTTTTAAAGGCACCATGGCAAATCAGTGAGGTCACGCGGGCTCTCATCTCTCATGTGCTCCTCCTCACAAGAGGCTGGCGGGACTGCTTTGTTCATGGTTGGGCACTAGCCTTGCCGACTTTGTTGACACCAGAAGCCTGTGTTGCTCCTAGAAAAATGGGATTGGCTTTTTTGGAATCTGAAGAGTGGTTCCAGGTTAAGGCCGTTTCAATACGGCGATGCGGAAGGTCGACATGCTGCCTGCTGATTATGCAACAGGACTAGTTAAGCCTTCAGTTGACCTTGAGGGAGAGTTAGTTTGAAATGAGGCTCCATCTAGCGCTCTTCAGTTTCCACTTGGATTTATTTATTCATTTCTTTAGAACCACTTTATTTGGGTTCGTTCAGTCAAGATTTTGAACAATTCTTGTCCTATATATGTTTGTAAAAGATTGTGTTACTGTTTTGTATAATAATCGCTTGTATAATTTGTGCCTCTGATGTATGTATGATTATAGTTTTGCTATATATTATAAAAGTCTTTATGTCACTGTTTTGGACTATTCTATAAGAATTTCTGGACATATAAGCTAATTATTTAATAGTAATTTTCCACAGTGTTTTTTAAAAATTATTTTTGCCTTATTGAGTTTACTCACTATGGTCCCTTATTATACTTTAATCTCAGCACTGTCCTTGGACAGGCTGCCAAGAGGTGCCAACGATCCGCTGGAATGCCAGCAGTTGGGCTTTCAAGGGCTCTCTATGGCAGCCACCTTTCTTTAGCCCCCAAACACCCCCACGTGAAGTTAGGAGTCCCCTCACCACAAACACGAACCTCCTCACTTCTATTTCGGCCACTTCCTTACTGGTGTGCAATAACCCTGCATACCATCTTACTTTCACCTCCAGTCTGTTTTTATGCTACATAGGAGTGGTGCTGTTCAAGAGCATAAATTTACACCGAATCAATAGTTGATTCGGTGCTGTAGCACAGGACCCCTGTTTTATTTTACCATTTCTAATTGATCCTGGAAGATAAAAAAAGCTGTTCACTTCTTGTGGTTAAGATTGTATGCCTCATCTAACTCTAGTAATGGTGAAATACTCAACCTCCTCCTTTTATACACAGGAACTTGAGTCTTTGGCACATGAAGCTAGCCAGGCTTTTTTGTGATGTTACTCACCGGTAATGAGTACTGGAACTTTTTCGAGGACGTCTCTGAAGCCCTTAAGAAAGAGAGCCAGTTTGGTGTAGTGTTTAAGAGCGGCAGGACTCTAATCTAGAGAGCTGGGTTTGAATCCCCACTCCTCCGCTTGAAGCCAGCTGGGTGACCTTGGGTCAGTCCCAGCTCTCTCAGAGCTCTCTCAGCCCCACCCCCCTCACAGGGTGATTGTCATGAGGATAATAATAACATACTTTTTAAACCACTCTGAGTAGGCATTAAGTTGTCCTGAAGGGTGGTATATAAATTGAATGTTGTTATTATGAATGTGTGGAAATCAGTATGACCTTATGTATGAGTACTGGCACTTTTTCTTTTTTTAAAACGAGAAACACTGTTACCTAGTAAACAGGCCTGTTTAACTGGTTAATAGTGCCTGATATAGTTGCATGTTTCTGGGGAACAGGGGTCTGGAGTTCTGGAATGACAACTGATCTCCGGACTAGAGAGTTCTGTTCCCCTGGAGATAAGGGCTGCTTTGGAGGGCAGACTCTTAGTATTATATCCCACTGAGGTGTCTCCCCTCCTCGAATACCGCCTCCCCAATCTTCAAGCCCCAACCTCCAACCCTAGATCCAGCATGGCTGAGGAATGTATCATATTTGATCGGAACTAGATGGGGGTTGAACTCGCATCCCTGCCTTTCTACTGGTTGCTCTAGCTTGCAATATTCTTCCTTATTCACATAACAGAAATATTTGTATTTATGGATTCAAATGAAATGGAGATGTTACAGGCTGTTTCGTTTAATGAAGCAAATGTGAAGAAAGTAGAGTTGCCAGGTCCCTATACCCTCCCAGCGGAGGGGAGGGACCAGGCACTTGCCTTGTGCCAACGACAAAGTCTTCGGGAAGTGATATCATCGCGCAAGCCCCGGGAGTGCTCCTGCGCTCTGTGTGGGGCCCATTTAGCTGGTTTGGAGCCCAAATCGACCGCAAAGAAAGTGCAGGAAGGGATGTAACTGTGCCTGTTGGGAGTGTGCGAGCGGCATGCGTTCCTGAGGTGCCTGCTGGTGGCAGGCAACTTCTGAGAGCTTGCAACCTTCCGCTGACCACTGGCGGGTCGGTGGGCAAGGTGGCAAACCCCTGGGAGTTCTCTCGCCACCAGCAGGCACCCGGGAACCCTATTCTAACTAACAACAACAACAACAACAAAGTTTATTAGCCAGAGGCCATCACATTCTCAATATCAATTAAAACTTACATGATTGCACATCAGCGAGACACACATCATTTCAAAATAAATATTTAAAAGGTACATATTTCACCAGTTACCACCTTTAAAAATTTACTTATAAAATTAATCAGTCCTAAAAACATATTTGGCAACAATATATACTTAAAATATCCAGGCAATCATTAAAATTGTAGGCTACTAAAATTTACATAATATAAATACCTAAAATTCAAATCACCTTATATTATCAAATTATAATAATACTTATCTAGGATTCTGCGCACTAAGCCAGGATTTCCTCCTACTAATGGCCATTCAGCCATATTTTGCCACTTGGAGCGTCATTTCCCTATTCCTGTCTGCTAACATGATTGTAATATAGTTTTTTCTCTCTTTCCCTGGAAGACCATCAATTATAGGTTTGATATATATTTCCCTAATATGATCATATATTTTACACTCAAAGAAGACATGTAATAGGGACTCGACACTCCCATCTCCACATGGGCACGAACATTTTTCATAAGGTGTCTTCTTATATTTGCCTTCCAGGACAGCAGAGGGTAAGACATCATATCTTAATAGGGTAAAAGCTCTTCTATAATCAGGATTCTTCAAGTTATTTATATAGGGCATTGGTACAACCCTATTCGTAATACTTCTTTCCAATAAAGAGTTCTCAACTCTGATCAGATCATGTTGTCTTTCCACATCTAGGATTCTCTGTTTAATCAGGACCCCGGCCTGTGCCATATTCATAGACAATAGATATTGTTGGGAGAAACCATAATGTCCTAATTTGCTCCTCAACAATCTCAACCAAGGAGGAACGAAGTTATCCCTCAAAACTAAATGTGCCAGGCCATTTACGGTAGAAGCCAATTTTAGCCAGTATAATATAACTGCTATCCACAATCGAGCTTCCACCGTTACCATGCCAACTTCCAGTCTTACAGCTGCATTTGACACATTCTTAGGTGTTTGAAGTACTGCTCTTAGGCATTTGGACTGCGTTCTTTCCATCAATGTCCTCTTTGCTGTAAGTGGAGCTCCATATAACATCTGCGTGAGAGACTTGCACAAAAATAATCTAATGGCCGCTTCCACACTGCAGCCCCCTCTGGACCAATAAAATTTTTGTATCGCCCCAGCACTCTTTTGTGCCTTAGAGGAAACATATTTTATATGCGTATTTTCCCTCCCATTCTCCTGTATAATCATACCTAAATATTTATAACAGTGCACCTGTTCTATGCAGGTCTCATTTAGATACCATCAATAGCTCCTAGGTCTCTCTGCAAAGGCCTATTCTAACTATTACACCACGCTGGCTCTTTTCAGTCCCCATGACTAGTAGCCGTTGATGGATTTCTCCTCCATGAATCTCTAACTATCCCGACCTACAGTCACTCCATTGGCTACCTATCAGCTACTGTGCTCAGTTCAGGGTCTTGGTTATTACATGCAAAGCTCTTCACGGACTTTGTCCAGCATACCTATGGGACCGCCTCCCTCCCTATGTCCCTCCACGGCAGCTTCGCTCATCTGAAGAGAGTCTACCTGTTCAGATGAGCACCCTACCACTAATTTTGTTAGTCTTGTAGGTGCTACTGGACACTTGCTCTTTTCTAAGAGTAGGAAGGGAAATTTATAATAGTTAATGTTAAATATTTTTTTAAAAAATTTAAATCGGTTCAATTACATATTTTATTAAACATTGGTTGATCTAATAAGGAGGTTTATTAGGATGGAGAGAGAGGAAATATTTCTGGGTATGTTTATGTTGCATATCTGAAAATTATATTTTAAATGTTATCTGGCCATTGTCTTTTGATATTCTTTGATATTCCTTGTAAAGCATATTTTCAATTTTCTTTCAAATGTAAACTTCTGTTTCCTATCCCCTTTTCTTTCCTCGCCTACTTTTTGTTTAATTAAAAAATAAAAATAAAAGCATAGGAAGGGGAAAAAATGGCATGTAGGTCTGTATCTATGGGTTGACCTGGGTTCAAAATCCTCACCCACCACAAAATCTGATGGGTGACCTCGGGCTAGGGAGGCTCGCCTGCCCTCGAGCAGAGCCAGGGCCTTTTCGGTCCTGGCACCAACCCGGTGGAACTCTCTGTCTGATGAAACCAGAGCCCAGCAGGATTTATTATCCTTCCGCTGGGCCTGTAAGACAGAGATGTTCCACCAGGCATATGGCGGAGGCTAGGCTGCCCCCCCCCCCCCAGCCGTACTTGACTTGACTTGAAAAGATCTGTCCACCACCATACAGATATGGACATATGGGCCATGTCTGAAATGAAGTAACTCTTCCATTGCCACCTGAGGAGAAGTTTTTATTGTATGTAGTGTTGTAAATTTTATTGTAATGTTTTATCTGCTTTTATGTGTTTTTATGTAAATTAAAATGTTGTGCTCCGCCCTGAGCCCGCTCGGCAGGGAGGGCGGACTAACAATCTAATATAATAAATAAATAAATAAATAAATAAACAAACAAATAAATGCTCTCTCAGCCTACCTCACAGGACTGTTGGGAGGATAAAATGAGAACAGGAGAAGCACGGATCAGTACGGACCAGTCACACATTTGTGCTCTCTCTGTGTCTTGCTTTATTTGGAGGGGAAATAGTGAAAATCCACTAAATGACTGTTCCTGTGCGTGATGAAAACCGAGCTGGCGTAGGGGTTAGAGTGTCAGGAGACCTGGGTTCAAACCCCCACTCTGCCAAGGAAGCTCACGGGGTGACCTTGGGCCATACCACGAGGGTTGCTAACTCTGGGTTGGGGAATTCCTGGAGATCTGGGGGAGGAGCCTGGGGTGGGCAGGATTTGGGGAGGGGAGGGACTCAGTGGGCTCCACTGCCATTCGAGAGGCCAAAGCCACCCTGAGGCACACCTTCTCAGCCTCACTTCCCTCACGAGGTGGTTGTGTGGATAAAATGGAGGAGAGGGGAATGATGTGAGCTGCTATAAACAATGTCCATAAATATATAAAAAGAAATGTTTGGGGAGGAAAGTAGAAATAAACTTCCTTTTTTTACTTGATAAGAAACCTGACTCAAAAACTCTTTCTGAGGTGCTTCGATTTTTCAGAGAGAGAGAGAGAGAGAGAGAGAGAGAGAGAGAGAGAGAGAGAGAGAGAGAGAGAGAGAGAGAGAGAGAGAGAGAGAATGTGAGTGTGTTATGGGGGGGGGGTTAGAGGGAATTCATGCAGGTGGAAGGAGGAACCAGACAGACACACCCTGGTGAACCTGCCAGGCAATTCATAACATCCGGCCTGGTCTACTTTGGAATAAAGCCAGGGAAGACAAACAGCGGAAGAGCGTTCCTGCGTCTCTCCCGGCATCGCCTCACTTTCCAAATCCAACCAGGCTTTCCTGGCAGGTTTGGTGCCTCCAGAGTTACCACCAGCTGCTGCTCCAAGTCCAGCTCCTTAAGGGGGGCTGAGTGGGGGGTGATCGTGGTGGTCCCAGAGCCCCCTTTGGCTCTCCTCTGGCCGAGGCTGGCAATGTCAGTGTGGAGGGGGACCCTTTCAAGGCAGTTTCAGCCACAGAAGCTGAGAGCAAACTGGCACTTGACAGAGCAAAGAACGAAATAAAACTAGAGGCCCCACCCTGGCCATCCCCCTGGGGCAGTGGCAGGTGGTGACACTTCAGAAATTACCCCAAATATGAATAAAAATAAAACATCCCTTGACGTTTTTTCTAGAAAGTCACTCTTGCTTGCGGTAGGAAGCTTCACCAGTTGCATTTCTGTCTCCTGCGCAGCTAGCCAAGGCAAGAAAAGGGGGAGATGTGAAAGGCAGATGGGAGCTTCTAAAAACAAGATGGGTTGTTGTGGATACTCAACAGTGTCCTTTGCACATGCTCAGAGGAAACCTCTGCCTAGGTTTCTGAGATTGCATGAGGACCCCTCCCCCTGTTTAAGATGCAAACAAGAGTGGATGGAGAGAAAGAGCACAATATGGGGGCAGCTGGACCACTTCTGAACTTGAGTTGGGGAAAAGGAAAGCCACAGGAACGGAGCCTCGGACAGTCTCTCTACACACGTCCCCAGGGTGCGTGTTTATCAAATGCCAGGAGATGCAATGTTAGCTGGGAAGCATAGTTTTAAAAGACAGAGATTGTGGAGACCACTTTTCAAACCCCTCCACTGCCTCTGGGGTACTGGACTGTCTCCCTTTCTGGAGCCTTTGCCCTGCCACCCTTGCTGCTTAAACCTTTGAATTAACGGAGCCTCGGCAGGGCAAAGGCTCTGGAAGGCGAGACAGTGCGGCACACCAGAGGCGGCAGAGGCATGTGAGAGAATCCGTCCCCTCTGAAGCGATCTATGCCAGCTCTGTCTTTTAAAACTACACTTCCTAGCTCCAGTGTCAAAAGTCTTGCAAAGAAAAACTCTGAGTATGTACAGAGTGTGGGAAAAGACAGATATAAACTGACAGTGATGGATCCTCTGTTAATTTTTTTTTTAACAGAATGTCCTGAAATCCAACATAAAATCCCATATCACGGCCAGGTACTCTGACTGAACCATAAAAAACATGGCACTGCAGTAGTTCAAAAACTTAGATCCCGTGCATGGATCCTCATGAATTCATTTGATTTTTTCACTGAAACCCAACCAAACCGGCATGATTCTGGAGCTGATATTGCGGCCAGCAGGAAGCATCATGAAATAGCACAGATCTGCCATGGCACAAAATCACGGATCTACGGTGTCGATCTTTATAGATTGTCAGGATTTTTAGATGGGATCGTGCAAAATTCACCAAGAAATCACGTCATGTCCATATCTACAAACTCTATCAGAAAAATGATGCATTTTGTGGCACTGCCATAGTAAAAATAAAAATTCTTCAAATGAGCGGATCCTCATGGGTTGTAGGGAGTTTTATATGCTGCATTTGAAGGTATTCACTTTTTTTAAGGGCCCATACAGATCCATGCAGGCCTGTCTTTAACTCCCCCTCCCTTTCCTTGGCCCTTCCCGATCCTTCCCGATCCTTCCCGGGCTTGGTCTGACGCAGCCCCGCCCCCCCACCCGGCCCCAGTGGAATCCCTGCCTGGAATGCCTGAGGTGAGTCACAAACCCGAAAGGTTCTGTGGTGACATCGCTGCTGGAGCGGCAGTTGAAGCCAGCCTCATTGCCTGTGTGGCTTTGAGTGATGGAGGAGGTACTGATGCCTGGCTCTGGCTCCCCCAGGACTGGGCTGGGGTGGGTGGGTGAGGCTGAGGTTGGGGCTGGAAGGAAAGGATGGGTGTAAAGCAGGGGCATAAGAAGGGTGCTCTGGGGGCCACCCTCAGCCTCCTTTTCACTTGGCTCTGCTGCTGCCATTCCCCAGACCCCCCCCCAGTCTCATTCCCCCCCTCCCTCCTGGGTTTTTGCCTCAGCCTGGACTTTAAGCACGTGCCTCCCACACCCCACAAGGAGCCTCCTTTCACTGGCCCCCATCTTCCAAATGGGTAGGCCCTGCTCGATTTGGGGGCACTGTGGAGAGAACATGGGGCAGACCCGGCCCATCCTGGCTCAGCCCACCCCATCATTTCGGAATGTGGCTCTCGGAACAAAATGCTGGCATGCCCCCTGAGCTGCAGGGACCCTGGGGAAGCTCCAGGCGATCTAGAGGCGATCTACAAGGAAGAGGCGGGGCATTTTCATGGGGGCGGGACAGGGTGGCTAGGAATAAAGAGGCAACCCCCAGTGCTTGGCCTCTCCTGTGCCAAGCCCAAACGCTGCAGGCATGGTGGGCCTTTGCCCGTCGTGGGGCACCTCATTTCCATCCTATTTGTCCCCATGCCTGATGGCTGAGCTCAGCCCCTCTGAAAGTCATGCTGAGTCTTTGATCTATCTCCCTGCAGGTGGGTAAGCGAAGAATGGCGTGGTGGCAAAGAGTGTGGAAGTGGTTAGCGTGCAAAAAAAAGAACAGAGTGGCGGCAGGTATGTGTTGTGGACATGCCAGGCAGGGCCTTCTGCTTGCCCTCAGAGCCTTTCACTTTCTGCGGGTTCACAACTAAGTACTGATGCTCTTGAATCGAGATCCTGAGATCCCTGACGGCGTTCATGTTCCCTTTAATTTGAAATGTCTCTGCTATTTTCCTCCCCTTAACTGATGAATCCAAACTTTTCACAATATCAACAAGTTTAAGGCATTGGAAAACCACATTGAATGGTTTCAGTATCTCCAAATAAGTAATTTAATATGTTCATTGCAAAGAAAGGGTGTTTTTAAAAGACAATTAACATTTTTGAGTGAATGTCGAAGGATTCAACGAGTATTGTTAAAGGTTGGTTATCGAAGCTATATAAACATTTGGTGGAAATATTCTATTCCCCGTTACCAAGATATGTCACAAGTTGGCAAAGGGACGGAGTAAAAGAGCTAACCGAACCAGACGGGGAGAATATTTGGGCTCAACCCTTCAAATACATCGAAAATTTTGTGCCTTTGGGCACGGTTATAAAGATTGTTAAGGTTTCTTTTCCTTATAATGTTAAAGTGATGTGATTTGATATTTGGAATGATTGTAGGTTGACAAAAGAATATCTATCTTTGATTTCAATATTGTTTTTGAGATATTATGGGGATTGAAGTATTGTACATTTTGTGTGTTTTGTTTTGGTTAATTAATAAATGTAGTTTTTATTAAAAAAAAACCCTTTTTATAATATCTACTTTCCATCAATAAAAAACACAAGATCGTTCACAACAGTGAAGATAAGCAGTGATACCAGAATATGTCCGTTCTGCTTCTGTTAGAATCTGCTGCTCAAAATAGACAAACAGCTTTTGAGCTTCTTAACTGAATAAACAACTAACTGACTAGCTGTTCATTTTTGAGAAAAACATTCAACTTCAGTACCCCACACATCAAATATCAGGACTGATTTCCATGATACAATGTCCCCATATACTCTACCAATGTCCCCCAGACATATAAGAATAAAACAGCCATGCCACTTAGCCATTTTTGTATCAATTTGGGCCTCCAAAGTTAAAATTATAATACAAATCAATGTTACAAACAGTACACACGTAGAAACAGAGAAAAAGTTAGATTAAATTTGTTTCATCAAAAGATATACTTCTTGGTTTAAAAACTGAGTGATGCATTTCTCAAATAAGTTTGTTTTTTTAAAAAAAAGAATCTTGAATTGGCTAAGTTACGGCTCCTTAAATCCGGTGTTCAGTGCAAAAGTTCGGTTTCCTCCTTTCTAATGGATGGTTCCAAATGAAAATGGTTCCGTACCTTGGGGGGTTGTTCAGCTGCTTAAGCATTTTGGGTGAATGTGGCCGGGCTTCCTCACTTCTGGTGAAGAGGGCAGAGAACTTTTTCTCCAGCCGGCGAGACCAAGGCTTTCCCCGAATAATATTTGTCCCTTGAAGCTCATCAGGTGACCTTGGGCCTGTCATTCTCAGCCCACCTTACAGGCCTGTTGTAGGGACAAAATGGAGGAGGGAAGAACCCTGAGTGTCCCCTGAGGACCTTGGGGGGGAAGGGCAGTAGAAAAATGCATCATTGTGGGCACAAAAACAACACTGCCCTGCCAGCAGAAGCCAGTGGCCTGGGAAAAGGCACGAGCAGCCGCCACAGGCCCCCCTCCCGCCCCACTGGCTCCCACGTTTCCTGCCCCCCTGCTGCTCCTCCCTGTTGGTCTGAACATTGAGCCTGGCCCTCAAAAACCCCCCTCCCCGTCCGGAAGCCCTGTTCTCCCCCCCTGTCACCCAGCAGTGCTAGAGCTTGACTCAGTAAAGAAACGGAAAACTTTTTCAAGAGTTGGGAGTGGAGGGATGGCAGCTCATTAAGGGAGTGCTCCTCGGAGACACGATTCGGGACAAAAGCCAGATTTTTGCTGATCTGGCTAAATCCACTTTTCCCAGACAAAACTGATCATCCAGGATCCAATCTGGGAACCCAGATCCCGGAATAAATCTGGGTAATTTTAGGAAACGTGGCTTCAGCCTGTGGCTTGCTCCTTCCTTGGCTTCTTTCCAAGAGGGGAGGGGGAGGAGAGAGGGGGAGTGAATGGCCAATCCGTGCAGGGTCTCTCCGTGTCTGCCTGGCTCCTGTGAGTGGCACTGGTTCAGTTGAGCTCAGTCGCAAGAAGGTCCCTGGCTTCAGTTTGGTTTGGGTGGAATTCTCTGTGGTGACAAAATTCTCGGGTCTGATGGTGGCCCCCTTGATTCCTTGGTTCTGTTGGGCTTCTTCTTGCATTGGGGAGCGTGCCCTTGGCCAGCAGCAGCCTTGCCCCTGTGTGTTTCTGCCCCAAAGCCTGCTTAGAAATGGTTCCCCCGCAGATAACAAGGGAGAGCAGCTGGGGGGGGGGGTCCTTCTTCAGGGACCCATAGAATTGGTCCCAGAGATCCAGTCTTCCCGAAACTCAGATGATATTTAGAAGACAGTGAAGAGTAGGCTCCCAAAATTTTGGTAGCTTTTTCTTGAAAAATGATGCCCCCCGATATCCTCCCAGATAGTTATTATTAATAATGGAGCGTGACTGTGAGCATTTCCTTCAGGGGCCCATAGAGTTAGAATCTATGGGTCCAATCTTCCTGATACTTGCGGGGGGGGGGGGCTTAGAGGACAGTCAGGAGTAGCTTCCTTGAAAATTTGGTGGCGTTTTCTTGAAAAATGAGCCCCCCCCCCCCGGCCAGGCCCCAGATATGCCCAGATAGTTTTTTCCCATAAGGAATAATGGCCACATAAATCTGGGATTCTCTGCTCTGTCTTAAATAGATCAGAAAATCGTTCCTGGATTTCAGAAAACCCTGATTTCTTTGAGATCCCTGAAAACCAATTCCAATGCCTCAGACTTTTTTTGTGTATAAATATTTTTATTTTTTAAAACATGACGGGATACAGGAAAGAAAGGGGAAAGGGGAACAAAAGTTAAAAAGAAAAAATTAAAGATATACATTATAAGGACTGTCAAAATAATACAATGACTGTATAATATTTAAAATATAGTTTTCAGGTATACAACACAAACAAAACTCAGGCATATGTTCTCTGTTCATCCTAAAGAACATCGTTGTTAAACCAACCAATGATTAATAAACTATATAATTGGGTTAGCTTCAATGGAATAAAAAATAACTAATGATTCTAAACTAACAACGAATCCCGTTGTGGGGAAAAATACAGCAGAATCTAGAAAGGGGCGGGTGGGTGGGCAGGTGGGCATTGCCTCCTCAGTGACTGATCCAGGCCAGACGAAGGGGTGGCCAGGCGTTGCCTCCTGCTCCACACCTGATCCTATCTGGGTGAAGAGGGAGTGGGCATTGCCTCCGGCTCTGTGCCTGATTCTGGCCGAGTGAAGGGGGACAGGCATCTGCTCCTGATGCCAAGCAGGTAAAGGCTGGTGGTGGGAATTAACACCCCCTCCACTCCTGATCACAACTGGGTGAAAACAAGGGGTGGGCATTGCCACCTGTTCTGCTCCTGATCCCAGCTGGGTGAAGGGGGAAGGCATTGCTACCTGTTCCACTAATAATACCCATGGGTTAAGGTGAGGGGTGGGCATTGCCACCCGCTCCGCTCCTGATCCCAGCAAGCTCTCAGGTTGGACAGGCTGCCTCACCTGGGCTTCCCTCTGTGGCAGCACCCTCTGGTGGTACACCAAGATAGGAAGTGAGTTGTCTAGAACACACTCTTTTTTAAAGTAGGATACAATAGAATAACTCTATAGCTTTTATACATCACATTCAAATTATAACACAACCATTCTCCAGAATGTTTGTAAAACTGGATGTCTGTAAAAATAGAGAATTTTATATTGCTAGTTGCTGGGAAAGAAGAGGAGACACTCTTTTTGTTTGGCACCACTTTTAGATTTCCCCACATGCAACTTGAACTCGAGTAGAGCTTCAGTTGCCAGTCTTATTTAACTCAGAGAGTAAAAGAATATTCTGGTACTTTAAATGATTATATGAGGTTTCCCCAGCTGCAAGAAATCCCTTTCAGGGAACGTTTTAAATGATGAAATTGCTGTTAATCACTTGAGAACTTTGCCAACTTTCTTAAAACTGGAAACCTGTGCTGCTCCTAGAAAAATGTGATTGGTCATTTCTTTGAGATTTGAAGAGTGGATAAGTGTGCAGAACTCTAGGGGATGATTCTCATCTAGGATATGGATTTCTTGTGGACCAGTTATACTTAGTGAGGGTTTGCTATTGTTAGTTCAAGATTAGTATCAATAATAATAACAACTTAATGCCCGCTCAGAGCAGTTTACAAAGTATGTCATTATTATGCCCACAACAAAACACCCTGTGAGGCGGGTGGGGCTGAGAGAGCTCCAGAGAGCCGTGACCAGCCCAAGGTCACCCAGGTGGCTTCAAGTGGAGAAGTGGGGAATCAAACCCGGCGCTCCAGATTAGAGTCCCACGCTCTTAACCTCTACACAAAACTAGGTCGCTTAAGTTCGTGATGCTGAATGTTGAAATGCTGAATGCTCATTGTGACTGACACTATTGAACCTGAATGCCCAAAGACGACCTTCAGGAAGACACGTCTAAAAATGAGATTCTACCTAGGCTCTCGTTAGTTTCAGCTTAAGTTCATAACATAATACTTTTTAGGACCATTTTAATAGGGTGACCAGAATGTCTCTGGTCACCTGAAGCTCCCCCCGCTTGCTGTCCCTGATAGTGGGGCTTCAGAGCTGCTTGCAGCCCGTCTTCCTCCTAGGCAGGAGAAGCACAAATGCCAGGGTGGCCTGGGGCAGCAACTGATGTGAACTTGCCTTCTGAAATCTCAGGGACGGTGGAGGAGGAGATGGAGCAGGAGGAGGAGGAAAAAGGAAGATCGTATGATCCAAGGAGAGATGACGATATGGTGAGCAGACAAGCAAGCCAAGGGAGCTACTCATCCTCCTGGATCTCCCTGCCCCTCAGGAGATAGCAGCCCTCCTGCCAAGCTTCCCAACCCAGGAACAGTCCGGACAAGGGGGATGGGTGCCCAGGGGAAAGACCAAGAACGTGGGGTACCCTAGATGCTGACCCATCCTCCTGATTGGCCACTGGCACCAACCTCTGTTGAAGTCCCCAAAGTCTTTTGCATTTTGAGAATGGAGTTGGGAATGGGCAAGCAGCACAGGGCCTGCCAGGCACTGACTCCGTCCCTTTCCCCAGCCAATGTGGAGAGCTGAGGAGAAATGTCAGCAGGAATCATGAAGCCCACCAGCTCCATATGGGGAATATTGAATGGAAGGATCCCAGGGGTGGGGGCAGACCCTTCTCGGACTCTGGCAAGCATCTGCCCATGAAAGCAGGCTAGATGGGGGTTCAGGGCCTCCTTGTTGAGAGAGCGGCTTCCTGGAGCATCAGTCGTTGCATCTAACAGGTGGCCTTTCTCTCTCAGGAGTTGGAGTCGGTCATCTCCAGTCTTTGGGACGTATCAGATCTCCTGGGAGAAACATCAGCAGGTATGTCATCTCCCCTGCTGATGGGAAATGGTAATCTAATGTTCTATTTTTCTATTTTCCTCCTGCCCTCCCTCCAAGGAGCTCAGGAGCATAAGCATGAGCACAAATACTGGGGTGGCCTGGGCAGCAACTGATGTGAACTTGCCTTCTGAAATCTCAGGGTCAGTGGCAGAGGAAAAGGAGGATGAGGAGGAACATCAGCAAAGGCCCTGCAATGTGGTAACGTCCCCGATTATGGTGAGCAGAACAGTGATCCAGGGGAGCAACCACTCCACTTGGATCTCCCTGCCCCTCAGGAGATAGCAGCCCTCCTGCCAAGCTCCCAAACCGAGGAACAGTCCGGGCAAGGGGGATGGGTGTCCAGGAGAAAGGCCAAGAATGTGGGGTACCCTAGATGCTGACCCATCCTCCTGATTGGCCACTGGCACCAACCTCTGTTGAAGTCCCCAAAGTCTTTTGCATTTTGAGAATGGAGTTGGGAATGGGCAAGCAGTACAGGGCCTGCCAGGCACTGACTCCGTCCCTTTCCCCAGCCAATGTGGGGAGCTCGGGAGAAATGTCAGCAGGAATCATGAAGCCCACCAGCTCCATATGGGGAATATTGAATGGAAGGATCCCAGGGGTGGGGGCAGACCCTTCCCGGACTCTGGCAAGCAGCTGCCCATGAAAGCAGGCTAGATGGGGCTTCAGGGCCTCCTTGTCGAGAGAGAGGCTTCCTGGAGCATCAGTCGTTGCAGCTAACAGGTGGCCTTTCTCTCTCAGGAGTTGGTTTCCATCACCTCCAGCGTGTGGGACAGTTCCCTACCAGCGACACCTGCAGGTATGTCATCTCCCCTGCTGATGGAAAATGGACATCTAATGTTCTCTTTCTCTATTTTTCTCCTGCCCTCCCTCCAAGGAGCTCATGGCAGAACGCTTGGTTTCAGCCCATCTCTTTCACATTCCTCACAACAACCATGCAATGTAGGGCAGGCTGAATGAGACCAACTGGTGCTTGATCACCCTGTGAGATTCATGGCTGAATGGGGATTTGAAGCTGGGTCTCCCAGGGCCTCATGAGCTGTATCTTTTCAGCACCTGTTTCCAAGCAAGAGTCATTGGACTCCGGTCCCGTGTAGCCCCCTGTCCCCGTCCCCATGCTTATGCTCCTGCATCCGTGACCAGAGTTAGGACACTCATTGTGACAGAGAAGAGAAGCTCCCATTAGTGTTGCTTCTTCCATAATACTGGAATAAATTATAGCTCCACATTGGAACCAAAGCGATGATGCCACGCGAATGCCCGAGGCAAGAGCTGTTCTGCATGGGAACGTATTGGCACATCCAGGGCCACCAGAATGTCTTTGGTCACCTGAAGCTCCCCCCGCTTGCGGTCCCCACCTTATTCCAACTTAGTGGGGCTTCCAGAGCTGCTTGCAGCCCATCTTCCTGCTAGGCAGAAGCACAATTGCAGGGGTGGCCTGGGCAGCAACTGATGTGAACTTTTCTTCTGAAATTCCAGGGTCAGTGGCAGAGGAGAAGGAGGATGAGGAGGAAGAACAACCAGGGCCCTGCCATGGGAGAACGTCCCCAATTATGGTGAGCAGAACAGCGATCCAAGGGAGCAACTCCTCCACTTGGATCTCCCTGCCCCTCAGGAGATAGCAGCCCTCCTGCCAAGCTTCCCAGCCCAGGAACAGTCCGGGCAATGGGGATGGGTGTCCAGGGGAAAGGCCAAGAGCGAGGGGTACCCTAGATGCCGACCCAGCCTCCTGATTGGCCACTGGCAGCAACCCCTGTTGAAGCCCCCAAAGTCTTTTGCATTTTGAGAATGGAGGTGGGAATGGGCAAGCAGTACAGGGCCTGCCAGGCACTGACCCCGTCCCTTTCCCCAGCCAATGTGGAGAGCTCGGGAGAAATGTCAGCAGGAATCATGAAGCCCACTAGCTCCATATGGGGAATGTTGGATGGAAGGATCCCAGGGGTGGGGGCAGACCCTTCTCGGACTCTGGCAAGCAGCTGCCCATGAAAGCAGGCTAGATGGGGCTTCAGGGCCTCCTTGTTGAGAGAGCGGCTTCCTGGAGCATCAGTCGTTGCATCTAACAGGTGGCCTTTCTCTCTCAGGAGTTGGTTTCCATCACCTCCAGCGTGTGGGACAGCACCCAGCCAGCAACACCTGCAGGTATGTCATCTCCCCTGCTGATGGAAAATGGTAATCTAATGTTCTCCTTCTCTATTTCTATCCTGCCTTCCCTCCAAGGAGCTCACAGCAGAATGCTTGGTTTCAGCCCATCTCTTTGTCATTCCTCACAACAACCATGCCATGTAGGGTAGGCTGAATGAGACTGAGTGGTGCTTGATCACCCTGTGAGATTCATGGCTGAATGGGGATTTGAAGCTGGGTCTCCCAGGGCCTCATGAGCTGAATCTTTTCAGCACCTGTTTCCAAGCAAGAGTCATTGGACTCCGGTCCTGTGTTGGCACCTGTCCCCGTCCCCATGCTTATGCTCCTGCATCCGTCACCAGAGTTAGGACACTCACTGTGACAGAGAAGAGAAGCTCCCATTAGCGTTGCCTCTTCCATAATAGTGGAATATATTATAGCTCCACATTGGAACCCAAGAGATGCTGCCATGAGAATGGCCAAGACAAGAGCTGGTGTGCATGGGAACGTATTGGCACGCCCAGGGCCACCAGAACGTCATTGGTCACCTGAAGCTCCCTCCGCTTGCTGTCCCCACCTTATTCCAACTTAGTGGGGCTTCAGAGCTGTTTGCAGCCCATCTTCCTCCTAGGCAGCATTACAAATGCAGGGGTGGCCTGGGCAGCAACTGATGTGAACTTGTCTTCTGAAATTCCAGGGTCAGTGGCAGAGGAAAAGGAGGATGAGGAGGAAGAACAACCAGGGCCCTGCCATGTGGGAACGTCCCCAATTATGGTGAGCAGAACAGCGATCCAAGGGAGCAAATCATCCACTTGGATCTCCCTGCCCCTCAGGAGATAGCAGCCCTCCTGCAAAGCTTCCCAACCCAGGAACAGTCCAGGCAAGGGGGATGGGTGTCCAGCGGAAAGGCCAAGAGCGTGGGCTACCCAGCCTCCTGATTGGCCACAGGCAGCAACCCCTGTTGAAGCCCCCAAAGTCTTTTGCATTTTGAGAATGGAGGTGGGAATGGGCAAGCAGTACAGGGCCTGCCAGGCACTGGCTCCGACCCTTTCCCAAGCCAATGTGGAAAGCTCGGGAGAAATGTCAGCAGGAATCATGAAGCCCACCAGCTCCATATTGGGAATGTTGGATGGAAGGATCCCAGGGGTGGGGGCAGACCCTTCTCGGACTCTGGCAAGCAGCTGCCCGTGAAAGCAGAAAAGAGGGGGCTTCAGGGTCTCTGTATCAAGAGAGCAGCTTCCTGGAGCATCAGTCGTTGCATCTAACAGGTGGCCTTTCTCTCTCAGGAGTTACAGTCGGTCCCCTCCAGTGACTGGGTGAGCTCCATTGCATCAACACCATCAGGTATGTCATCTCCCCAGCTGACGGAAAATGGTAATCTAATGTTCTCTTTCGCTATTTTTCTCCTGCTCTCTCTCCGAGAAGCAGAATGTATGATTTCCTCCCATCTCTTTCCCATTCCTCACAACAGCCTTGCGATGTAGAGTAGGCTGAGAGAGAACGACTGGTGCTTGATCACTCTGTGAGATTCATGGCTGAATGGGGATTTGAAGATGGGCCCCCCAGGGGTTTGTCTGTGGAATCTTTTAAGCAGGGCTTTCTTTCAGCGGGATCTCCCAGGATTTGAGATCCACCCGGCACCTCTGAAAAAAGTTCACATGACTGGGGGCCCTGCCCCCGGCGCCCAAAAACCCATGGCTGCCTCCCCGGGTGGAGCTTCTCCTGGGCCACATGCTTCCTCTGCCTCTTCCCCGGACTTTCCCTTCGTCCCTCCCTCCCTTTCTCTTTTTTCCCTTTCTTTCCTTGCTTCTTTCTTTCTTTCCTCCCCCCCTCTCTTTCTCCTTCTTTCGTTCCATGTCTTTTCTTTTTTCCTTTCTTTACCTTCCTTCACTGGAGGCCTGAGGAGGCCGTGAGCAGCTGGCCGCTGCATTTGGAAGTGCTGGCAACGTCCACCGCGGCAAGCACACACCCGCTCGGGCTCTCCCCTGTGCCCGCTGCTCAGGCCCAGCGCTGCAGGCCAGAGGAGGCCGTGGGTAGCTAGCCACAGTGTTCGGCGGTGGCAGGACTGAGAAAATGGAGGAAACTGTGAGGAGGAGGAGACTGCAAGTGGCTTTGAGGTCCTGTGTCACGTTAAATGGGCTTATAGTAGGGCCGATGAACCTTCCTTCCCAGTTACTGAGCTGTGAGGCGCCGCCCTGCCTGCCGTAGGGCTGCCGCCCTCCGCCATCCTAACGCCTGCTCGGGCGGAGCTCCCTCAGCCTCAGAGTCCGGCAGGGAAGGTGGTTAACGCCACCTGAGTCCTCCACTTGCCAACTGGCACGTGCACTCCCTCCCTCTGCCCGTCACCTGCACGCCAGCCTCCTCACCCTCGCCATCCTTGGGATTCTCCCCCTTTATAGCTGCTCTTTCCCCCACCTCCCCACCTGGGCTGCCAATCAGCCTTCCGCTCTCTCCACTCCCCTCAGCCCCGTCTGCCCCCTCCCACCAGCCTGCTCCCCTCCCCATTGGCTGCTTGCCGTGCCCGTCACACGGGCGTCCCCTGGCCCCCTCCTGCCCCAGCTGCCAGCCAGCAGAAGAGTCGCACTGGGCGTCCAGGCTGCGGAGGCTGGGCCTGCTGCTGCGCTTCCCTGGGCCGCGGGGGTTTCCCCAGCACGTTGCTTCGCTGCGGCTTCCAGCTCCAGCATCCTGCCGCGGCCCGGCTCCTTCCCCGTGGCGGTGAGTGGGCTGGAGGAGGAGGAGGTGAGAGGCACTGCGACCCTTGGGTATCCCCCCCCCCAACTCTGGACATGAGCGTAATATCTTTGGGCTCAATGTTCAATTTTGAAGTATTTAAAGTTACAAGATTAATTCCGTGTCTGTGTGTGTGTGTTTGTGTGTATGTGTGTGTGTGAGAGAGAGCATTTCTAAGTAGTGTTACAACCTTCTAAACCCATTGACTTCAGGGACATGGAAAGGTGTTGCTTTAGATTATACTGCTATTTAATTTAATAATTTGATTTGGGGCCTGGAAAAAAACCTTATTTTCCTTTAAATAATAGTGCTGCCATAAATTCAAAATAGATACAATAGAGAAAATAATGTTTCCTGAAAATGACCCACTGCCACTCATGATATGGGACAGACTGGTCATCCACACGTAACTGGGAAGAGACCTTTCCTCTACACATTTCTCTAATCATTGAAAAGTCCCTAATCCCCGCAAGCAGTTGCCACTTCACGTGGCAATGGCAGTGAAGAGGAAGAGACATCACTTCCGAAAAGAGATGTCATTTCCCAGAGGTGATGTCACTTCCTGGAAGTGATGTCATCACACATTTCCGGTATTGCGCACGCTTCGGGCACACTCATGTAATAGAGAGATCCCCCAACACTTTTCCCAGAAAAAAGGCCCTGCTTCTAAGCACCTCTTGCCAAGCAAGTATCATTGGACTACCTTCCTGTGTAGCCCCCCCTTGTCCCCGTGTTAATGCTCCTAAACCTGTCACAAGAGTTAGAACTCCCATTGCTCAATTCACACCGCTACAAGAAGAGAAGCTCCCAATAGCCTTGCCTCTTCCATAGTGTTAGAATATGTTAGAGCTCCCCATTGGACCCAAAGAGATGGTGCCACGAGAACGCTCGAGACACCAGCTGCTCTGGGTGGGAATGTAGAAGCATACCCAGGGCCTAGACTGTGACAGCAACTGTGACAGCAACTGAGGGCCAAGCTAGGAGTGAGGAACTACACTTGAATCGTAGTGATCGAGTGGAGCGCAAGTGGAGCGCAAGTGAACCAGGAGGAATACATGTGAGTCTGTTCACTTGCCATCCAAGGGTAATTTGTGACTTCTAGCTTGGCTCTGAAATGCCAATGCCCGTGAAGACGCAAAACGGTAATCTCATGTTCTCTTTCTCTGTTTTCATCCTGCACTCCCCCCAAAGAGCTCATGGCAGAATGCATGGTTCCCACCCATGTCTTTCGTATTCCTCACAACAACCTTGCGAGGTAGGGTGGGGTAGGCTGAGAGTTCTTACATCAGGGAGACCTCTCATTCCCCCATTGCTATTGCTAAAAGAAGAGAATCTCCCAGTAGCGTTTCCTCTCCATTGGTTTTAAAATATGTTCTCGTTCCCCACTGGAACCAAAGGGATCCTGCCAGGAGAACTGAAGGGGGAAGAAGAAAGGTTTATGTACTCTGTCGTTATCACCCTTGTCTTCTTTTTCCTGCAGAGCCCCCAAAATGCATATTTTCCCGGCTCTTCTGCTGCGACTGCCTGAAGCAGGTGGACTGAGTGTGGCTCTCCCCCTGGTCATGGGCCGCCTCCATAGAGGGTCCCAACAACGCTGGGAGGAACACCTGCCCTACGGGGAGTGAAGGTCATTGTCTGGCGCCCAGCCCCTCTCTCTCTGGCCAGGTTCCTCTCGCAGAGACGGGCCCTTCCTCCTTAGGCAGTCCTCTCTGCGGCAAGCCCCCTGGCCCTTGGAACCTCTCTCGGCAGCACATCAAAGGCAGCCAGCCTCCACCTGACTGGCCACGTGGGGGGCCCAGAAGGGCGGCACGGCTCATTGGCGAGACTCCACATGTTTCCTGGGGGCCTCGATATCCCCGCTTGCTCCTGCCGTGAACCCAGGAGCTCAGTCTTGCTGTAGGGTCCCCCCCTCGCCCCTGCCTCCTCTGTGGGGCCTCCAAATGCTGCTGGGGCTGTCCCCCGGTTCGCTCAGCCTTGGGGGAATGCGGGGCCGACTAGGCCAGCTCTGGACAAAAAACACTTTGTGCCTCTGCAGCAGGCAGTGGGCCTCCTTCCTTAGTGGCCGTTCTGCAGATGAGAAAAAACAGACAGACACACCCCTCCGCTAATGATTTCGGGTTCAGGATACCAAAAGGGCCTGAGTCTCCCGCGATCCGACCAACAGCCCGCAATCTTGGCTCAATGTTCTGAGGACGGCCCCGTGATTAGCAGACACAAACACAGCCCACCACCACAGACAGGGCCCAAACCCCCTGATGCCAATGAATCTGTGTCCAGAATGCAGGCAGGAAACAGAGGGCACCCATTGACTTCCAGGAGGACTGATGGGGCGAGCAACAGGACTGTGGAGGCGAGCCAAGCTTGTCCTCCACCAAACATCCCTGCCTGCGGCTGAGTTCCCTTGGGCAGAGAAGGGGCGTGCAAAGCCTGAGAGAGCAACAAAGGCTCATGCCGCTGCAATAGAGTCTTGTAAACTCCACTAAGGAAAGGCATCCCTGAGGCCAATGGCAGACCCCAGTTCGATTCCCAAGAAGGAGCATGTTGGGCAAAGGCAACGCTTCGCTTATGCCCATTACCAACTGGCCTAGGAGCAGCGAAGCAGCAAGTAGGGGGTGGACCAGAATCCACACCTCAAGCCCCAGAGAGGGGGAGGCAGAGAAGACTGCGGAACCAGGGGGGCCTCTCGGGTGTGACTGGGGCTCAGCGCAGGACTGCCTCTGGTCTCTCCCCAAGTGGAGATGGAACTTGGAGGGCTTGGCTGCTCCGACTGCATGTCTTTCCGCAGTGCCATCCTTGTCTTTGTGGTCTCCCCTAGCCAGTTTGAGGGCCTCGGTGTAGAGAGTGGCAATGCTGACAGTTGCCAATGCTATATGGAGTGTCCTGTTCCTCTGCTGCCAACGAGTTCAAGTGTTATAGAAACAGGTATCACTGAGCCCTGGGAAGGTAAAGGGTTGACCTCACCTCAGGGCTTTCTTCCAGCCGGAACGCCGTGGAGCGGTGTTCCGGCATCTCTCCTTGCAGCCCAATACTTCTCCGTGGGCCAGCTGAAGCCAGGAAGCCACAAACGGGCTTTAAACTTCACCTGAGAGGGGAATTCCCCCTCTCCTAGAAGAAACCGTCCATCCTTCCCCACTCCCTCCCTTTCCATGTCTTTCTTTCTTTTCCTCCCTCCCTCTCTTTCTCTTTTTTCATTCCATGTCCTTCCATGTTTTTCTTCCTTCTTTCCCGGCCTTCTTTCCTCTCCCCGCTCTCCCCCCTCTTTCTTTCTTTCTTTCTTTCTTTCTTTCTTTCTTTCTTTCTTTCTTTCTTTCTTTCTTTCTTTCTTTCTTTCTTTCTCTGACACTGTTATTCTCTGTTGTTATTCTCAGATTTTGGGTATAGGACCTTGTTATGACCTTTACTTTCACTAGGGTAGATTTTGCCTTTAATCTTTCCCTTGACACCCTCTGGGTAGTTTGCTGCCACCAGGAATATTATATTCCAATATTTTTTATTTAGGTTTTCCCTTTGGCGACGTTCCTAAGCGTCAGGCTCCTTCGTGGTTCTATGTGGCCCTGAGGATAGGAATGGGATATAGCAATGACAGCTACTCTGGGATATAACAAAACAAAATAAACTTTTATTTAGTCAAGAAGCGTATCGGTTTCATAAACATAGTTCTCGGTTCTTAAAGTGACTTCATTTACTCTCATTCACACAGATCTCTTCTGAGGCTTCACACACAGTTAGCCTCTTTCTCTAGGCTCTATATTTCTCTCACGGAAATGCTTAAAACTCCTCGGGCAGCACACAGCCGGCCTGCTTTCCTCTGGCTGCTATTCACAGAAATATGAAACCTGCTCAGGCAGCACACAGCCGGCCTCTCTTTCCCTGACTGAGTGTCCTTTCACAAACGTGCTCAGTTCAGGTTCCACACAGGTTATATTTCTCTCATAAACACTCATTCCTCTCTTTCACCCGCACTCTTCACCTAGCTCAAACCAAGCGTTTAAAGATACATGCACCCATTTCTTGAAATCATTACAAATGCCCCCCCCCCTTCTCCTTAAGCGGAACACCTCTCTTTTCCAGAAGAGTTGTGTGCAGCTTCCTCTGGCTTAGGGAATGTTTTATTGTCTCTGCAGTTCCTGTGAAGTCCATTTCTCACTCTTCTGTGGTTTTTTGTTTTAAAGTCTTGGGTTTCTTTATCTTGCGTTCCTCCTCTGCTGGGGCGTCATCTTCCTCTCTGGGATATTCCACTGCTCGGCTGAGGTCATCTTGGCTTTGGCCTTCTCTACTAGGTCGTTGTTGGCTTCTTCTGGTTGTTTCTCTATCAATCTTCTGTTCTTTTCTAAACACTCTATTTCTTTCTTGCGAACAGTGTTTGAGCTGCTCAGTTCTTTACATGCTCTCTTCATGTTTGATCGCTTTGGCAGATGAAATCCACTTATCAAAATAATCTGTCAGTTTGGCACTAAAAGTCTTAAATGACTTCTCTTTCTGAGGCACTAGGCTTCTAAACTTCTTTCTGAAGTAATCAGCACCTAGCCTAAATCTGTCATATACTGCCTCTTTGTATTCAGCATAAACAACAGGTTTATCTGAGGGAAATGTGTTGTGGCTCTCAGCCAATTCCCCTCTAATTAAGCTGGGTAAATACTTCATATATTGTGTCTCTGGTATTTCCCAGTTTTGAGCAGATCTTTCAAAAGTGGACAGGAAAATTTGTGGATCTTCTCCTGACACATGCGACCATAAAATCTTTTGGGGTAACATGAGGTAAATCAGCTCTGGGTTCAGACTTTCCCTCCTTTTTGTCCCCATCCTTAAGTCTCTTTCTAATTGTAATCGTTCTGCTTCCAAACTGGTGTGTCTTTCCATCTCTTGAGTTCTAAGTTCTATTTCAACTCCCCACTTTTCCCTTTCAAACTCCACTTTTTCCCTTTTCAAGCTGCTTTTGCTCATTCCACTTTCCCATCTCAAACCGTTTTTGTTCTGCTTCAACTTTCAGCTTTTCCCATTCAAGCTGTTTTTGTTCTCTTAGAAACTCTAAATATTCTGGACTAGGATTATACATTCCCTCAGGGTTTCTCTCAGGTGCAGTGTTTCTCCTAGGCTCCCACACTGCTTTGTGTCAGTATAACTCTCAGTTCTTCTACACTTTTCCCCTCATGAGGTAAATTTAACTCTTGGCACTTCTGAATCAGAGCCTCCTTTTTCATCCCCATGAACTCTGCCATTTCTCTCTCTTTTACTTGTATTTCCTTCTACAATTTTACTAAGATTCAGCAGATTATGTTCTCTCTTATAAATCCTACTAGTTCTTCTGGGTCTCTTTCCTTTATAACAGTTCTATATTCCTCATAGGGTTTAACTGAACACTCTGTCTCTTTGGCTTTCTGTCCCTTCAGAATGCTTTTCTCTCAGATTGTTCCTTCCTCCCAGGCTATTATATCCCACTTAAAATATTTTCTCCTCCTCAGGATGTTTGAGATCCCACCGCTAAGCCTCCACTTGTTATGACCTTTAAGCAGAAATGCTTAAAACTCCTCGGGCAGCGCACAGCCAGCCTGCTTTCCTCTGGCTACTATTCACAGAAATATGAAACCTGCTCAGGCAGCACACAGCCGGCCTCTCTTTCCCTGACTGAGTGTCCTTTCACAAACGTGCTCAGTTCAGGTTCCACACAGGTTATATTTCTCTCATAAACACTCATTCCTCTCTTTCACCCGCACTCTTCACCTAGCTCAAACCAAGCATTTAAAGATACATGCACCCATTTCTTGAAATCATTACAGACCTCAATAAGGATTTAGTAAATTGTAGACAAAAGAACTGTCATTGCCCTCAAAGATTCCGTTAAAAGGGTCTCAAACTTAGGGCCAAGCTACACATGACGAATGACACTTGAACGGCAAGTGTATTTCTCCATGTTCACTTGCCCTCCACTCAATCCACTTGCCGTTCAAGTGTCATTCGTCATGTGTAGCTTGGCCCTTAGTTACCGGTCTGAGAGAACCATTTTTGATAGCATAGGAGAGCATAATTGCTCTCAATTGGAAATATGGGAACCACAATGCCTTTGCATCTTTGAATCTACTTCTTGTTTCGTAAGGAGTTTCCTTTGTCTGGACCAATTCCTGATATGGTCAAGACCGACTTTGGACCATGACCAAAATTTACTTAGGTCTAAACCTGTGGGGAACCATGCCAGGTTAAGAACACAAACCATTGTCACAAACTAAGAGAGGGTTTTCTAAAATTGAGCTTGAAGCCACCATTAGAGAACGTAGCTGAAAAGCTGACCAGACTATGCCTCGAAGAGGTATTGGGTCAGAATAAGCTCCCCCTATACTAACCCATAGTTCAGGTGCTTTTTGACATTTGGATTCGTTTATGACAAAACAGAAGCCCAATAATAGAGCTTCAGGTTGGGCAGATCAATACCACCGTGATGCCTAAGCTTACGCAAGGTAGGAAATGCTCTTCTTGCTCTACGTCCCCCCACACCCCAATAAATTGGATTAATAGTTTTTGCCACTGCTGCAGCATCTAATGAGGAATAGGAAAGGGAACAGTCCTAAAAATATATGTAGAAATCTAGGCAAAAGAAAACTTTTAATTGTTGATAGCTGTTCCTGCCATGATAAAATTTTATCATTCCAAACCTTGAATTGATGTTTAGTTTCACTAGCCAAATTTCTTCTATTATAGATGACAAGTCTAATGTCTAATGGTCACCCCATGCAAATTTGTAGCACTTTTGTATGATGACTTCAGTTCCTTGAGTTAGGAATACGAGATATATTTCTATCTTTGATAGATTACTATCTAATCCAGAGATCATGCCAAAGTCTTTAAGCATATTTGAAACGTCACCAAGTGACTCCTCTGGGGATGAAATAAACAAGACCATTACAGCTGCGAAAAGTGAGATCTTGCGCTCCTGATTTCCGATTGGAATGCCCTTAATTGCATATCGGAATGAATAGCGTTGGCCGAGGTTCAATGGCCACAGCAAACAGAATGGGCGACAGAGGACACCCCTGACAGGTCCCTCTGTCAATTACAGAAGCTTTAGATCTAATGGCATTAACTTTTATTTGAGTTTTGGTAATCCTTGCTGCCCCCTGTAGAATAAGGTCTTCTTCTCTTCATCGTTGCTCACCAAACGTTGCCACTTCCAGCAGTTTCTGCCCGTTATTTCCCCTCTGCAGAATGGCCCTAGAGGGCAAACTTGTGGCTCTGGCACCACACCAGGGACATTCACAGAAAAGGAGTCCCAGTGAGTGATACAGAGGTGCAAAAAAGGGGGCGAGGGAGAAACTCCTGCCCAGGAAAAGCAGGTAAGCAAAGAGGTTGAAAAAAGAATTCTTAAAAAAATTAGGTATGGTATCTCAAGGTCAATATCAAAAAAGTTAAAAATGGTCATGGTGCAGCCAGCGCTCAGTGAGAGAGAGGAATCCTCAGAGGAGGAGAGGCCCTCCGTAACCAGCCGAGAGTCCACAGGAGCCAACCTGCAGGAGAAGGAGGCAGAGGCATGCCGGGACCTACAGCCAGAAGCTGAGCCAGAAGCAGCTCTGACCCAGCAGGTGAAGCCAGCAGGCCGCTTCCAGCCCTCCAGGATCACCAGTGCCTCTGGAAGGCTATAGGAGAAGACTAAGGGCAGAATTGCAGGCGAGAAAGCTCAGTGCATGCCTGTTGGCTTGACGCCAGCTGCCTGCTGACAGAGAAGATGAGTCTGTATAGGACTGTACCCGAGAAGCCGGCTGGGTGCACGGCGTGTGGGTGTGCAGGTTAGAAAGCTCCCAGAGAGATGCTTCTGGCCATGGACACAACATGTACCTTGAGACGGTGACCTGTTCCCACTTCCTGGGTTGATGACTGGAAGATCTGGCCTCAGCCTGAACAACCTGACGTTGCCACTTCCCCTGGGCCTGTTATTCTGAGTAACTGGAAGGGATGCTGTGACCTGATAGCCGAGCCCTGCAACCAGGACAGTTGGTGTCCCCCAGACTTAGCAGCAGTACGGAAAACGCGGCTGCAGCCCAGGCTGCCCAGAACCAAGCCCTCCGAGGCCAGGCACAGCAACTGACGAAGGCTGTAGCTATGCTTCAACAGCAACCAGCGACTGATACAGCCCCTGCGGCTGCCACCGCCGCCACGTCTCCTACTGCACCTCCCCAGGGAAGTGCCCAGTGAGGCCCACAGAGAAGTTTGGAGGGTGTCAAGAAGAGTTTCCTGCGTCCCTGGCAGAGCGCAACTGTACACTGAGCTTGGGAAAGGGATTTTCCTAACGATAAGACCAAGGTCAGCTGCTTCTAGCCAGCTCCCCATTGCTGGCCAGCTTTTGAGACTTTGCCACCCACGTGAGTGCAGCCTTGCCAGCCCTCAGAAGGCTGAGCGGGCCAATGGCCACATCAGACATTTGTGTCAGGACTCAGGAGAGAGGCTCGGGGGCAGACTGTACCACGGAACTCCAGCTCCTGGCCAGAGACTGGGAGTGGGACGAGGCCGCTCCGACTGACCTGCACCTGGAGGGGCTGCCAGAGGAGGGGTTGGAGGTCTCAGCTGGACCACCCCTCATCTCTTGCAAATGGATGGGCGCCTGGAGGACCGGAGACAGGCCCACTTCTGAACTTGCCTTAGACCATTGAGGCAGAGGCTTCCCTCAGCCCCTCCGTCTGCCCCTGCCCTCAGAGTGGATGCAGAGGGGGCAGGGGGACCCATGCACAGTCAAGGGAGGAGAAGGAGAGTGAAGACGAAGCTTTACAGGACTGTCTGAGAAGTCCCTTATTAATTAAAAGATTTTGCAGTTTAATATATTCAACCTTTTTTGATATTGGCCTTGAGATACCATACGCAAAGGGTTTTTTCTTTCTCAACCTCTTGGCTTGTCTTGTGCAAGGTGCCGCACCACTCGTGTCCCACGGGAGGCCTCATTGAGGCAATGTTTAGCTCACCAGCAGATCTGCCTTTTCAAGGAAGAACTTGGCCCATGAGGAGGGGCCAGTTTGTATTTTCCAGAAATACAAGAGGGGGCCTGGAGAGATAAGAGGAGGAGGAGGAGATTGTCACGGGCTGGGCCAGCCCAAGCAGGGTGGTTCAAGTCCAAACCTTAATGCCAGAGTCTGAGGGAAGTTCCAAGAGCAAAAGCCAGGTCAAACCGGTGGTCAGAGCACGAGATAACGCCAAGAGTGAGTCCAGAGTCCAAGAGCAAGGTCAGGTACAATCCAAGGTCATTTACCGGTAGTGTCAGGTCCAAAAGCAGGCATGGGCACGGGCACGGGCACGGGCACGGGCACGGGCACGGGCACGGGCACGGGCACGGGCACGGGCACGGGCACGGGCACGGGCACGGGCACGGGCACGGGCACGGGCACGGGCACGGGCAAGGTTCATAGAGCACGGAGTGGTTGCAGGCAATAGACACGTTGCTTCCATGCCCGGCAGTTCCTCCAGACTGGCTCTTATAGCCAGGTGTGGTTTTCAGCCAGCTGCTGGGGCTCCATCCTGACGCTACTCATCGTCACTCTCCAGCAGCTGGTGTTGGCTCAAGAGGCGAGCACTGCGCCGTCTCTCCTGCAGTTCCAGTCTCTGCCGCTGCCTGCGGCGTTCCTTGGGCATGGGTGAACCTGGAGGGGTGGAGGCTCTTGGCTGCGCTGCACCTGTAGAAGTCCCTGGCTGAGCTTCCCCTGTGGTGTTGGAGCTAGAGGGTGCTGGTGTCTCAGCTGCTGGCTGCAAGCTCTGATCAGCCAGCAGCTGTTGCTCCTGATTGCTGGCTTCTGCTGAATCAGGGCTAGGGCTGGCTACACAGGGCTCCTCTTCTCCTGAGGAGTCCTGGCTGGCTACACGAGGCTCCTCTCCTCCAGAGGAGACCTCACTCTCAGACTGGGCCATGACAGAGATATAGGTGCCAGGCAAAGTCCTCCCCTATCCCCAGCAAGGCCAGTCCAGCGACTCTCCCCAGCAACGAGAGCAAGCTGGCTGGAGGCGGCACCCAGGCCAGGGTCCCCAGGGACGCCCACTCAGTCCCCTCCTGCCACACCTGCAGCAGTCGCAGCCCGGGCCTTGGAGCTCACCCAGGCATGCTGCCACCATCAACAGCGGAGGAAGGTCGGCAACAGAGGCTCCCCACCACACACAAGACCCAGCTGACCGGAGAGCAGGGCCCTGGCAGCATCAAGGACATTATTATTAATATATTATTGTTGGGTTATTATTGTTGGGTTATTATTCCTGTTAATAAGGAAGTTCCTGTTTTTATAAGATCTGATGTTCATTAGTATTATTATTAGTTCTATTATTATTATAGTATTATTATTAGGTATGTTATTATAGTATTATTATTAGTTTTATTATTATTATAGTATTATTATTAGTTTTATTATTATTATAGTTATTATTAGTAGTAGGGTTATTGTGTTCTGATTATTGCACTTCTTATAATAGTAATTCTGTTTGTTGATAAATAAATTCATAATTTTGTTTGTAAATTTGTTTTGAGACTAGAAAATGATTGACTAGAATAATTTATACAACCACCCAGAATTTATACAAACTGTTTCTCTCCCTGAAAGTTAATTCCCCACTCCCCCAGAATATGGTGGGGAATCTTTTCCATCTTTCAGAAACTATTTGCAAAAAACAGGCCTTCTTTACCTGCTGTCTTTCACACAGTCTCGCTTGCTGGGCTTAAAGAGGCACTGTTGAAAACAGCGTCGCACTCCCTCTGACGGTTGTTCGTCCCGTGGTTTGAGCAGGCACAGATGGGGTTGGCATAGGCGCAGGTCAGCCACGGACTTTCTAGAGCTCCTAGAAACACGAGTTGCCCGCTTAGCCTTCCCACGAGCTTTCCGCTGGGGAGTAGCTATAAATGGCCGGGCAAGCATTGGGTGCCGAAGGAAGATACACAAAATTGCTCACAGCAGGGAAGGAGGGAGGGGCACGTGCCTGCACAGAAGACCACTCAATGGACAACAATTACAGGTAAGCGCAGGCCTGTTTTCATCATCTAGCGTGACTTCTGTGCAGTTCCACATGGGAGATGATCCAGCTAACTTCCCCAGGAGGAGGGTGTGAAGCTCTTTAATGGACAAGAGTCTTCAGAAGTGCCTTGCAAACATCCGCATCCCTTCTGCAGTCCACAACAATGACACCATGTGTGAGGGATGAAGGCGGCATTGACCAGGTGGCTGCCTTGCACAAATCGACAAGCGGGAGGCCCGAATTGAAGGCTGCCGAGGTGGATCGAGCCCTAGTGGAACGAACCCTCATATGGAACGGGCACGTCTGCTAACGCTGGTTGTAACAAGTCCACTTTGAAATATCCTGTTCAGAGACTTTCTGGCCCTTTTTTCTCCTTTTGAAAGACCAAAATTGATTAGGGCCCTTCCAAAAAGGAGCTGTCCTAGATAGAAACCCAAGGCACCTTTAACTTCCCAAGTGTGCAAAGGCTCTCTGCGTCGTCCTGAGATGTCCGAAAGAGGACAGGGGAGACAATGTCCTGGTCCATGTGAAAACCGGAGATGATCTTGGGCAGAAAAGGGAGGTGTCGGGCTATGGATGACAGGATAGGGAAGACAAGTCCCTGCAACATTGCAAGAAGAAGTCCAAGCTCCTGGTTAAATGGTTTTATTCAGAAATCCAATCTTTTCCCATATATATTTCCATAGGGTTACTGAGAGGCATGAAAGCATCTCAGAAGCACATGTTCCCTTGATAGGAACAGAGACTTGAGGAAAGTACAACTCTAAATACCCACTCATTGCTCCCCTCCCAGCTAGACCACAAGTTTGCACGGGAAAGAACCTGGGAAAGCATGAGAGTAAACTAACATTTCAGACAGTGCAAGGTCACCGCTGTGAGCTCCAAAGTAAGAAAAGATAAGACAGCTGCGTTCTCAGGCTGCTAGAGGGAGAAACGAAAGTTAGGGATAGAGCATTTGCAAAGTGAAATCAAGGTACAGCATTAGCAATGGTTCAACACCTAGAACATATAGAACATTGGCATGGATGTAGGGGTGCAGACATGACAGGAGGCTTGGATGGAGACCAAACTTATTGGAGAACATCTTAATGAAAGGGGGGTCCCCTCAAGGGGCTTGCACTTCACTCACCCTCCTAGCTGAGGTCAGGGCCACCAGAAAAGCCGTCTTAGCTGACAGCATTTTGAGGGGGCAGGTAGCTATGGGCTCGAAGGGTTTGTGCTTGGTTGAAATGAGCACGAAGGAGAGACACCACTGGGGAAGAAACCAAGTTACTGGGACTTGTAAGTTTGCTCGGCCTCTAAGGAAGGACTTGCATTCCAACTGGGCAAAGAGGGATTTCCCATTTATGTTGTCACTGATAGGCAGAAATGGACCGTAATGCTGACGTCCTTCGCCGAGGCATCCTTTCTGTGTGCTTTTATGCATGATACAATGAAAGTTTGGCTCGACAGCATCCACACGGATGTGCATCGGTGGGTTGGGTTTGAGGAGGGAGGGGTCTCCTGCCCTGCCGCCTCTGAATCCCCGGCTGCCCCAAAGGCTCGTGTTATGCAGATTAGGATGAAGATGGGAAAGAAAAAGAAATTATGAAAGCAGAGCTGCCCTGAGGAGGTCCCAGGCATGGGGAGCAGGTTGATGCCCATCCTTCCGCTGCTGACATCCTTCCCCTGGGTACCACAGTGGAGTGTTCCTTTCTATTCATCACGATCGTTGGAGGAGGCTTCTGCTGATACCCGAGTGAGGAAAGAAGCAGCAGATCCTTCTCAGTAAAGGCACCCTTTTTGTAAAGTGCCTTTCCCAGAGATGACCAACAAGTAACTCTGTTACCTATGTTGAAGTCATTTAGGGCAGGGCACCATAGTGTCTGGGCCACTCACTGTGATTTAAGAAGTCCTCCAAAGATAGTCAAGGAACACCGGGGTGGGTGAGTGGGTGGGTAGATTCATTGCCACCCTACTTGGAATAATGAGACAGACACAAGGCTTGGAACTAAAGGGGCCACTTTATGAAACATAACATCAACCATTAATATGGCAAGGGCCAACTAGCGGTAGAGGTCAAGCCACGGGGTCACCCCTGGACCTCTGCCTTGACCTGTCTGGGCGAGCCCCGAAGCCCCAGGTGCGAGCCAGCCTATGGATGGCTAAGACCCAGCCAGCCGGCAAAATGGATCCCCCCAGCTCAAGCTCCTAAGCCTCAGCCGTACAGCAGTGAGGGAAGGATTTGCACATGGGGTTCCCCAAGGCAGTCTGCCCACACAGCATGGCAGCCGTCACAAGCAGTACCAGCCGCTCCTGGCAGACCCCTCTTCCCCATCAGTGGAGAAGTGCCCAGGGTACTCACCGGCCCGCTCCCTATCCCCAAACTGTCTCCTGACAGCGACCATCCTAAGGTGGCTCCACCTTGCCAATTACCACAAACCTCCGCAAGCAGTACAAGGTAGGCAGAAAACCACCACTTCCCCATGCCAATTAGGGAAAAGGGGGGGGGGATCCTGCCTGGCTCTGGCAACAGCAGCCGGCTAGTCCTGCACGACTACAGGGTGAGGTGGGCGGGCCGAGCATGCAGTTGCCTCGTGACTCCTTTCTCCGCCCCTCCGGCCTGAGACCCAGACACCATGGAAGTGCTCTGTCTCCTTCTCCTTCCAGGGAGCCAAAGAGCGGCCCCCAGCCTTATCAGTGGAAGCTGCTGGCTGGGAGGGCCGTATTTTGTCCAGAAAGCCTTCTGATTAAAATTGTTAGCCCGGTGTTAAATGCTAGGGAGGCTGCAGGTGTGGATAGGGCACTCGCTCACCCACCCACCCACCCACCCACCCAGTTTTTCTAGATCAGCATTCCACATCGAAGGACTAATCCGGCCAGATTTTTTTGGAGGGGGGCATAGTAACAGGATTCTTTCATTCATTTTCTTCTGTGGTCCATTTTTCTAATTTTTCCTCTTCGGTCAACTCTGGGTTAATGGTTTTTGTTGGAAAGGGAGAGTGGCAGCTGTCAACCCGTCCAATCTCCCACTTTTACCAGCAAAAAAAGGAGGGGGGGGGAAGAGGGCCCTCCTCCGTCTACTTCCCTTCCCATGAAGGATGAGCCCCACCCCTCCCGTTCTGTGTGCTTTTATGCGCAGTGCAAGGAAAGGGCAGCGGCTGGGAGTCCCAGCCTGGGCTCCTGTAACACTTTAGGGAGCAGGATTTGCCCACGGAAATGAAACTGGAAGGCACAGGGAAACGTGGCACGAAAGCAGGACTCTCCGGTTAAATTTATTGGCTTTGTCACTAAAGCAAACTTTAAAAAAAAATTCACTGTGCTATGCCAGACTGGAAAAAGAAATTTCCCTACCCATAGCGATGCCAGTTAATTCCCACTTTCAACAGAGTCTTCATATTAGGTAACAGAGAAGCATGGGATCACCAGGCCGTAGCCCCCGCTGCCACCCTGCCACCCAGAACAAGCTCCATGGACTCGCCATCATGATTAATGGCCACTGACACACCTGTTTCCCTCACTGGCTTTCTGTGCATTGGTTTAAAGTTTCCCAAGCCCTATTACGGTTTTTTTTTGGGGGGGGGGTATTCTGCTTATTTGTCACTGGGTGTGGATTTTTAGGTTGTGTGACTATTATTTTGTAGACTGCCATGGGCATTTTGGTTGGAAAAACAGTCACATATCCCATCTAAGGCTGGATAATGTGCCTCCAGTTCCACTGGAGGAAAAGCTGCTTAAACTGGAGGAGAGCTTCAAATTTTGCTTAGTGGAGTGATAGGATGCTATACACTGGAGTGTGTGAAGGGGCTGTGAAATGTCCCGTCTCTCCAGGCCCAAGCCTGGCTCTGGAAGGCAGCTCCAGCCCATTTCCGTTCCTTGCTGCCCCCTGGTTGCCATCCCACACAGTTTTAGACTGGAGAGGTGGAATTGACAGAGCCTTCCTGGAGGCAAAGCGGAAATTAACAAACCCTCTGAAGAGCAGTCTCCGCCGGCTCTGTCTTTTTAAACTACCCTTTCCTGGCTAACATTGTGCCTCCCTACACTTTTTTTTTAATAATGATTTTTTATTCGGTTTTTTACAAAGTGTTTCAACTAACAACAGTACTTAAATATATGATATATTAAACAGATATATTCATTAACACGGAAATAATGTTCAACATTAACCATAAACATAAAGCATCATAATGACAGGATTTTTTTTAACTTGTAAACAACGCATCACAAATCCTGTAAAGTGGTAGCCTATTTATCCTATGGAGAGAAAACATGAATTTCTTATAAGCAGAATAGAATATTATCATTATAGATAAGCCATGGCATAGGGGAGGTCTTGTCTTGTTGTATTTTTATATCCATTGTCTTCTTTAGTCGGGTGGTGCAAGACGGGAAGCCATTTTTCAAGAAAATATGATTTAATACTTAGGGTTTTCTCTCTGAGCCATCTGGTCTGTGATTTTTTGCATAATAAAGTGGCCCCAAACGCAGTTTTTCCAACTATTCAGGGGGGGAGCAGTTCTTTGGTTCCAGCTTGAAGCTATTGTTAGTTTAGCTATAGCTAGAAGGGAGTAAAGGGGGTCCAATCTGGCAGGAGGAATCTCAGGATTTCCCCAATAGTTTAATAGAATTACTTCTGGGGATTTTGGGACCTTATAGGCTGTTATGTGTTCAATTTCCGTAATTCTTGCACCCCCCCTCCCAAAAAAAACCTACCTACACTTGATAAAAGTGCACCCAGGCATCTTGTGTAGAGCGAGTCTCGGAAAGGCCCAAGAAAGCTGATAGAGGGGGAATTGCAGGCAAGTCTTCTAACGTCTTCTCCTCTTACAGGTCCAATTTCTTCTGTCCTGCTGTCGACAGCAGCCCTGAAGTTGTTTCTCACTTCTCAAGGAAAAGTTCTCAGAGCCTTCAGGGCAGAAAGGAGCAACAAGAAAAACACCCATCATGTATTTACTTAGAAGTTTCTGTTTTGCCTCTCCAGGAAACCCTTTGGGGGCGGCTTCCGAGAAAAACAGAATAAAAACACCAAACATGAAATTACGTAAAAATTAACATCCTGGTAATCCAGCATTAAAAAACCCCGCTGGAGCATAAGTACAACATAAAATGTTTAAGAACTTTGAGAAGGTCTCATAAAACAGACTAGAGCAGACAGGGGAAATAAACAAGAATGGTAATTAAAAGCCTGAGGAAGATGAAAATGTTAGCCTTGTACCAGGAAACATGTGATGATGTAGGGCAGCGTCACACGTGTGCTGAGTGGTTGGAGCTGCCAACATCCAGGTAGGGCCTGGAGATCTCCCCAGATGGCAGAGATCAGTTCCCCTGAAGAAACGGCTGCTTTAGAAGATGGCCTATGCATCATTATACCCTGCCAAGGTCCATCTCTCCCCCAACCCTCCCCTCCCACTCCTAAATCTCCAGGAATTTCCCAATCTGGAGCTGGCAACCCTATGACCATCCCTCAGCACATTGCATCCAAGACGGAGACGGTTTGCACAGGGAAGCCATTTTGAATGCTCCTCAAAGCAACCCCAAAGTTGTGTTCCAGCTTTAAGTAAAGAGATCTAAAAGATAATTTATTTACTTAGGTAAGTTGTATGCTGCCTGTCCAGAACAAGTAAATAAAAAACAAGTCAAACCAATAAAAACAATAAAATGAGTCATGCTAATAAAAACAAGTCATTAGAAACCTGCCAAGGCATAAAAGCACCATGAATTTTTTGTATCATTATTATATTAGACCAAACAGTCTATTTCATATCGATAAAACTCAGGCCTTGAATAGACCATAGAATAGCTAAAAGAGATAGATCCCCTTAGTTAAAAGTCTGGGTAAAGAGAAATATTGAGTCAGGACATATAGAATGTCTTCCACTTGTGGGAACTGCTTCAGAAAAAGACACCAGAGAGCTATTTCTGTCCTCTAAAACTGTTATCTGCATTTATAAAACACGCTGAAATAACAGAGGATAAAAACTAATGCAACAGAAAAAGGTGAGATGAGGATATTCTCATTAAAAATCCCCTTCTGCGCAGCCACTGTGCAGAGCCAGGCCAGAGAGTTTAAAGGCAGGAAACATTCCAGCAAGCAGTGGTGAAACCCACCCCCCACCACCACCCCTGTAAAAATAATCCTGTTTCTCAACTGGAAAAAGTAAGCCAAGCCATAAGAAAACCGAGGCCCACCCTGCAGAGGAGGCCCACAGAGCCAAAGCCACTGTGCAGACCCAGGCAAGAGAGTTAAAGGCAGGAACCTTGCAAGCAAGCAGTGGTGAAACCCACCCACCCCCTAGTAAAAATAATCCTGTTTCACAACCTAAAAAAATAATCCAAGCCACCCATGAGAAAACTAAAGGCCCACCCTGCAAGGCAAAGCCAGTGTCACAGTGAAACATTTTTTAGCAGAGGCCAGCAATTTGGCCCAGCATCAATTTAAACAAACTCTCCTCCGTGCCTTCCCTTCCTCCCATCTCTCCCCTAAAAAATAAAATAAAAGATATCCTACCAGTCCTCTCCTGATGAATGTCCAGCCCAGTAGCTCCTCCACAGGCAGAAGTCTACTCCACAGGCAGATGTCCACCAGGTGCAGTCCAGAAGTCCACGAAGGCAGGCAGCAAAGAAGCAGTCTCTCTCTCTTCTCTCAGCAGCAACAAAGGTTAACCCAGTCCTGCCTCAAATTTAAATCCCTTGCTGCAGCTTCTGACAAAGATTTGAATCTATTGGCTGGAAGAAGGATGCAGCAGTGGGATTAGTTACTCCTAAATCCCCTCTCCCTTGCCTTACCTCGCCCCCCACACTCCTACTCTATCACTCCATCCTGCTCCCCCCTCCCCTACCTGGGTATTTTGGCGGGAATCTTTTGCTGCTTGCTTTGCATTGCATTGCAAAGTGCAATGCTAGCAAGCAAGCACCTTGCAAAGCAAGGATCCCCTCCTTTCCTAGCAAGAAGGGTGAGAGGTGAAGAGGAGGTAGTGAGTCACTCACTCCTTCTCCCCCACTCCCCTCTTCAAAGAGGGGAGGGGGGGAGCTGTAGCTTCCTGCAGGATTTTGCTAGCGGCTTGGAAATGCAAACGGCTAGCAAAATGGCGATTCTCTGATTGCCGAAACGATTTCTGAAACATACCGAAACGTTTCGGTAATCGCTGTTTTGGCATTACCAAAACGTTTTGGTAATCAGAAAACCTTTTGGTAATGCCGAAACAAGCCAAAATAGGTATGTTTCGGTAATTTTTCAGTAATCAGATTACCGAATTGTGCACCCCTATCCCTGGGTTCCTAATTTATGCAGGAGTAATTGTTAGAGCACAGCCATGGAGGGCTGCATCCCTTTTCCAGTACCTGGACATAATATACAAAGCGTACAGAGGTGTGAGGATCCTCCCTCACTGGCGCCCTCTCCTGATGGCCTGCCATCCTACCAGCTCTCCAGGCAGGTGTCCTCCAGCCTCAGATGCGCAGGGAAGGGGGTTGCACCACCTTGTTCCTTCTCCTGCCCTGGGAGTAGCAGCACACTCCAGCTGTCTCTCCCTGCAAAATCCTCCTCGGCCATCACAGCAACCTGAATTTAAAGGCCTCCCCTGGCCCCACCTCCCTGGCTCTGGCCCCAATCGTCACCCCATCTCCCTGACTGGCCCTGCTCCCAGCCTATCTGATAGGAGGGCTGGGTAGACTCTGCAGTCTCCTGGTCCCACCCACTCCATCCCCACCTAGGGTGGGGCATTTGGTCTGCTCTCTGCCTGGCTCATCCCTGCTGCTTCTGAACCTTCCCCAGTGGCTCCCTTGGCATCTTGGGGCCTGCGCCTGCCTGACTTGTGCTGATGGCTACCTCCTGTGAGCCGGGATGAAGTGGAGCCAGCTGGGCAACTGCAGGAGATGGATGAGTCTGCTGAGTGGCTGCAGGCTGTTCCCCAGAGTTGTGCCTGGGCGTCGGCTGCAACTGACCTAAGGATGAGAGAGGCCTGTAGGCCTGTAGGGGCTCCTGCAACTGAGGTACTGCCAGAGGCTGTGCTGCAGGGCCTAAAGTGGGTGCCTGCTGCTGCAGGGCTGGTGGTGAGGGTGGACAAAAGGCGGGCGTCGCCGGACAACTGTCTTTGTCAGTGCTGCATGGATGCAGTACAAAGAAGAATTTCGTATGAGGGCTGCAATGAATCCTGCTTTGCCATGGGATAAGATTCTCCAGCAGCTTTGGCTGCAGGTGATGGCCTCTGCAAAGGCTAATCTTTGTGACCGCTCTGACAGTGGCCATTTAGTCCAGCGGTCCACCGCTACTCCCAGTACCCACGGGTTTGCGGGTCAGCCGGTTCAAGCACGGCTGTTGTGCTGGGACTTCGCTTATCAGGGAACGTGCTCGAGGAAACCATGCAGGTTCAAGCATGAATGCCCAATGTGTGGGAGCTCCCACTCCTTCAACTTCTGCCCTAGGCTCTATTTGAGGAGGCTGGGGCAAACGGGGGGTGGGTGGGGCCGGAGGTAACTCCCAGCAGCAAGCTGGTAAAGGGTCCCAGCCCAATAAAGCTGAAGGAACTTAAGTGCCTCTTGGATATTTACCCTAAGTGGGAAGATGCTTTGTTTTTGTTCAATGGGTTTCGGTTTGGTTTTAGGATCCCATTCCAGGGGCCCAGGGGTCCTTTTATGGTAGCCAATCTTCGATCAGTGGCTGGTATGGAAGGGATTGTTAGGGAAAAGATTGCCAAGAAGTGTGCCGAGGCTCGGGTGTTGGGCTCCTTTGCGGCCCCACCAGTCTTGCGTTTGCAGGTCTCCCCCTTGGGTGTGGTGCCAAAAAAGGCAGCGGGCAAGTTCCGGCTGATACACCACCTTTCTCACCCCAGAGGTGGATCAGTTAACGATGCCATCCCTGACCACCTTTGCTTTGTGAGGTACACGTCCTTTGATTAGGCAGTCAAGGTTGTCAGGAGTTGCGGACAGGGTGCTGAGATGGCCAAATGCGACATTAAGTCAGCATTTCGCCTTCTCCCGGTTCATCCAGAGGATTTTGAGCTGTTGGGTTTCTCTTTTGAAGGCCGTTTCTCCTTGGACAGAGCATTACCCATGGGGTGCTCGGTTTCCTGTGCGGACTTTGAAAGCTTCAGCTCCTTCCTTGAAGGGGCATTGTGTCACCCCATTGTGTTACATGCAAAATGCCACCCCTAGCCAGACAAGCCTCTGTTATTTCCCCCATAGGAAATAATGGAGAAAGGGGGGGCTAAGAGCAGCATCTTTAGGAGGCCATAAAATGGCCCCCCAAAGTGGGATCTGCTTGAGCCTTGGTGGAGGGAGGGAGGACAAGTGGGAGATGGGCCCCTGAAGTTTGGGGGCATTTTCCATGCAAAATGCCACCCCTAGCCACACAAGCTTCTCTTATTTCCCTCATAGGGAATAGTGGAGTGGAAGTGGATAGAGTCACCTTCTTTGGGAGGCCATAAAATGGCCCCCCAAAGTGGGATCTGCTTGAGCGTTGGTGGAGGGAGGGAGGACAGGTGGGAGATGGGCCCCTAGAAAGATTACTTGTTTTCCCCATAGAGAACCATGGAGACTTAGGGGGATGGGGGCACCTTGTTTGGGGGGGCATAACATGGCCCCCCAAAGTCCAATCTTTCTGAAACTTGGGGGGGATTTAGAGGAGAGTTAGGAGAAGGTCTCCACCACGTTTGGTGTAATTTGGACAGAAAATGGTATTCGGTATTCAGGAAACGTTTCGGTAATACTGGAAAAAACCAAAATGGCCCTGATTCGGTATCTTTAACCTTCTTAGATTACCGAATTGCACACCCCTAGTGGACATAGAGTTATGCCCAGTCTCGGCTCTGAAGCAATATGTGGCTCTCCGGGGGGACAACGGGAGGTTATTGTTTCATCACATTGATGGAGCCCCTTTGAGTAAGTACCAGTTCTGGACAATTACTGGACAGGCTCTGACAAAATTGGGTCTGCAGAATGTTAAATTTGGCACCCATTCCTTTCGGATTGGGGCAGCCTCGACAGCTGCAGCTATGGGTTACCCTAGTCAGGTTATCCAGCGGGTGGGCCGGTGGAGGTCCAAGGCTTATCGGTCATACATTCACCCACGGGGCGCTGGGAACCTCAACTGACTTGTTTTTTCTTTAGATGCTGTGTTTTGCTGTGGAAGGCTGCAGATCCTTATATGGGGACACAGCATGGTTTTTTGGACGGCCCACCAAGCGAAGAGGACGGTGATCAGGTCCCAGCTTAGGTTAAGAGAGTGGGCCACAGTCGAGTGGCAGGGCGGTGGCCAGGGCCGCTGCCTTTGCGATTTGAGGGGAGGAGTGGTCTTCCACCTGACATATTGGTCATTCACCTGGGAGGTAATGACCTTGGGCTTGTAAAGGGTAAGGCCCTTACTTTGCAGGCGCAGGCTGACTTGCACTTTATTAGCAAGCAGTAGCCTGGTGACTTACTCATTTGGTTGGAGATACTGCAGCACAGGGTGTGGCATGACGCTTTGGACCCCAAAGGGGTAGAAGGGGCTAGGTGCAGGGCCAATAGGGCCCTTCAGTTAGCTTTGGGAAACAGGTTGGGCATTTATCTTCCCCATCCCAGGATTAAGGCCCATTTGGCCGACCTCTACCGAGGCGATGGGGTCCACCTTTCGGTGGCAGGCAACAACATATTTTTAGATGACCTGAGGCAAGGGCTGCATCTTACATTAAGTCACATGTGGGGCACGAATGCCTGAGCGGAGGCTCGGCCTTAGTGTTGGCAGGATTTCATTGGGGGGATGTTAGCGGGACAGTGACTACCCTTGGCACATCCCCGTTGGTGGGGATATTAGGGGCCTGTCAGGATCGGCTGGCATGCTTTACGGCGGCCAGTTGAGAGGGCAGGCTGCCTGGTGGGATCCCCTGGACAAGTCCTTCCCTCGTGCTCCACAGCGGGGGTGCTTGGAGCTTTAAGGGGAAAACCATCCGCCAGGCTGGCCAGATCCCAGCCATGCATTTGGACGGCTCGCATCCGGGGCTGCGGGTCTTGCCCAGAGAAGTCAAGGCGGGGTCCAGGGAAGTGACCCCAGGGCTTGACTTGTACCACTGGTCAGGCCCTTGCCAGGGTTTTAGTTGTTGCAGTTCATGTTGTTGCCAAAATAAAAAGTGGCCCTTTGTTACCCAAGCCTTGTGTCTGCCTCTTTATTCTGACCGGGGGGGGGGCAATCCATAGCTAATTTATTTCTGACAGTTCTCTGGTTACGAGGCAGCTCTACAAATCCAAATCTAACATCACAGATGAACTCTAAAGGCAAGAAACATTGACCAAACTACTCACTGCCTCTCTGCACCCTTGATATACAACTTAGACAGAAAGGGTAAACATAAGGCCAGCATGCGTATGTAGGTTCTTTTTACAAAACATCATCTCATGAAAAAAGACCCTTTGGTTCATTGGGGAAAGGGGTTAGAAAAACAAGGCAACTAACATCTGTCTCTGAAGAAACCTCTTCAGGAACACCATTCTCCTCTTTCCAAAAAAAGTTTCAAAACCACTGTGGGAATTTGTGGGTGTGTCTGTCTATGCGATATGTGCTAACCAATGGTAAAAGGGGACAGTTGCAGCCTCTGAGCCAAGCTACAAGTGACGAATGACACTTGCCTGGCAAGTGAACAGACTCACGTGTATTCCTCCCTGTTCACTTGCCATTCACTTGATCAAGTGGAGCGCAAGTGAATGGCAAGTGCACAGGGAGGAATACACGTGAGTCTGTTCACTTGCCAGGCAAGTGTCATTCATCACTTGTAGCTTGGCTGTCTGTATCCTTGCCGTGTTTATCAACTGCATTTATCTAGCCCAGATGATGTGGGGGGGGGGGAGGGGGGGAGGTTCTGGGCCACTCAGATGCTGATTGATGTTTTAATTTATGCGACCATGTTTTCATTGTATTTATTTATATTACTGTGATCCTCTCTGAGCCTGCTTGGGGGGAGAGCGGAATATAAATTTAATTGATTAAATAACCAGACAGACAGACAGACAGACAGACAGACAGACAGACAGACAGACAGACAGACAGACAGACAGACAGACAGACAGATAGATAGATAGATAGATAGATAGATAGATAGATAGATAGATAGATAGATAGATAGATAGATAGATAGACTTGCCGCAGGCCTTTCTGTCACCTTTTTAAAGGCACCATGGCAAATCAGTGAGGTCACGCGGGCTCTCATCTCTCATGTGCTCCTCCTCACAAGAGGCTGGCGGGACTGCTTTGTTCATGGTTGGGCACTAGCCTTGCCGACTTTGTTGACACCAGAAGCCTGTGTTGCTCCTAGAAAAATGGGATTGGCTTTTTTGGAATCTGAAGAGTGGTTCCAGGTTAAGGCCGTTTCAATACGGCGATGCGGAAGGTCGACATGCTGCCTGCTGATTATGCAACAGGACTAGTTAAGCCTTCAGTTGACCTTGAGGGAGAGTTAGTTTGAAATGAGGCTCCATCTAGCGCTCTTCAGTTTCCACTTGGATTTATTTATTCATTTCTTTAGAACCACTTTATTTGGGTTCGTTCAGTCAAGATTTTGAACAATTCTTGTCCTATATATGTTTGTAAAAGATTGTGTTACTGTTTTGTATAATAATCGCTTGTATAATTTGTGCCTCTGATGTATGTATGATTATAGTTTTGCTATATATTATAAAAGTCTTTATGTCACTGTTTTGGACTATTCTATAAGAATTTCTGGACATATAAGCTAATTATTTAATAGTAATTTTCCACAGTGTTTTTTAAAAATTATTTTTGCCTTATTGAGTTTACTCACTATGGTCCCTTATTATACTTTAATCTCAGCACTGTCCTTGGACAGGCTGCCAAGAGGTGCCAACGATCCGCTGGAATGCCAGCAGTTGGGCTTTCAAGGGCTCTCTATGGCAGCCACCTTTCTTTAGCCCCCAAACACCCCCACGTGAAGTTAGGAGTCCCCTCACCACAAACACGAACCTCCTCACTTCTATTTCGGCCACTTCCTTACTGGTGTGCAATAACCCTGCATACCATCTTACTTTCACCTCCAGTCTGTTTTTATGCTACATAGGAGTGGTGCTGTTCAAGAGCATAAATTTACACCGAATCAATAGTTGATTCGGTGCTGTAGCACAGGACCCCTGTTTTATTTTACCATTTCTAATTGATCCTGGAAGATAAAAAAAGCTGTTCACTTCTTGTGGTTAAGATTGTATGCCTCATCTAACTCTAGTAATGGTGAAATACTCAACCTCCTCCTTTTATACACAGGAACTTGAGTCTTTGGCACATGAAGCTAGCCAGGCTTTTTTGTGATGTTACTCACCGGTAATGAGTACTGGAACTTTTTCGAGGACGTCTCTGAAGCCCTTAAGAAAGAGAGCCAGTTTGGTGTAGTGGTTAAGAGCGGCAGGACTCTAATCTAGAGAGCTGGGTTTGAATCCCCACTCCTCCGCTTGAAGCCAGCTGGGTGACCTTGGGTCAGTCCCAGCTCTCTCAGAGCTCTCTCAGCCCCACCCCCCTCACAGGGTGATTGTCATGAGGATAATAATAACATACTTTGTAAACCACTCTGAGTAGGCATTAAGTTGTCCTGAAGGGTGGTATATAAATTGAATGTTGTTATTATGAATGTGTGGAAATCAGTATGACCTTATGTATGAGTACTGGCACTTTTTCTTTTTTTAAAACGAGAAACACTGTTACCTAGTAAACAGGCCTGTTTAACTGGTTAATAGTGCCTGATATAGTTGCATGTTTCTGGGGAACAGGGGTCTGGAGTTCTGGAATGACAACTGATCTCCGGACTAGAGAGTTCTGTTCCCCTGGAGATAAGGGCTGCTTTGGAGGGCAGACTCTTAGTATTATATCCCACTGAGGTGTCTCCCCTCCTCGAATACCGCCTCCCCAATCTTCAAGCCCCAACCTCCAACCCTAGATCCAGCATGGCTGAGGAATGTATCATATTTGATCGGAACTAGATGGGGGTTGAACTCGCATCCCTGCCTTTCTACTGGTTGCTCTAGCTTGCAATATTCTTCCTTATTCACATAACAGAAATATTTGTATTTATGGATTCAAATGAAATGGAGATGTTACAGGCTGTTTCGTTTAATGAAGCAAATGTGAAGAAAGTAGAGTTGCCAGGTCCCTATACCCTCCCAGCGGAGGGGAGGGACCAGGCACTTGCCTTGTGCCAACGACAAAGTCTTCGGGAAGTGATATCATCGCGCAAGCCCCGGGAGTGCTCCTGCGCTCTGTGTGGGGCCCATTTAGCTGGTTTGGAGCCCAAATCGACCGCAAAGAAAGTGCAGGAAGGGATGTAACTGTGCCTGTTGGGAGTGTGCGAGCGGCATGCGTTCCTGAGGTGCCTGCTGGTGGCGGGCAACTTCTGAGAGCTTGCAACCTTCCGCTGACCACTGGCGGGTCGGTGGGCAAGGTGGCAAACCCCTGGGAGTTCTCTCGCCACCAGCAGGCACCCGGGAACCCTATTCTAACTAACAACAACAACAACAACAAAGTTTATTAGCCAGAGGCCATCACATTCTCAATATCAATTAAAACTTACATGATTGCACATCAGCGAGACACACATCATTTCAAAATAAATATTTAAAAGGTACATATTTCACCAGTTACCACCTTTAAAAATTTACTTATAAAATTAATCAGTCCTAAAAACATATTTGGCAACAATATATACTTAAAATATCCAGGCAATCATTAAAATTGTAGGCTACTAAAATTTACATAATATAAATACCTAAAATTCAAATCACCTTATATTATCAAATTATAATAATACTTATCTAGGATTCTGCGCACTAAGCCAGGATTTCCTCCTACTAATGGCCATTCAGCCATATTTTGCCACTTGGAGCGTCATTTCCCTATTCCTGTCTGCTAACATGATTGTAATATAGTTTTTTCTCTCTTTCCCTGGAAGACCATCAATTATAGGTTTGATATATATTTCCCTAATATGATCATATATTTTACACTCAAAGAAGACATGTAATAGGGACTCGACACTCCCATCTCCACATGGGCACGAACATTTTTCATAAGGTGTCTTCTTATATTTGCCTTCCAGGACAGCAGAGGGTAAGACATCATATCTTAATAGGGTAAAAGCTCTTCTATAATCAGGATTCTTCAAGTTATTTATATAGGGCATTGGTACAACCCTATTCGTAATACTTCTTTCCAATAAAGAGTTCTCAACTCTGATCAGATCATGTTGTCTTTCCACATCTAGGATTCTCTGTTTAATCAGGACCCCGGCCTGTGCCATATTCATAGACAATAGATATTGTTGGGAGAAACCATAATGTCCTAATTTGCTCCTCAACAATCTCAACCAAGGAGGAACGAAGTTATCCCTCAAAACTAAATGTGCCAGGCCATTTACGGTAGAAGCCAATTTTAGCCAGTATAATATAACTGCTATCCACAATCGAGCTTCCACCGTTACCATGCCAACTTCCAGTCTTACAGCTGCATTTGACACATTCTTAGGTGTTTGAAGTACTGCTCTTAGGCATTTGGACTGCGTTCTTTCCATCAATGTCCTCTTTGCTGTAAGTGGAGCTCCATATAACATCTGCGTGAGAGACTTGCACAAAAATAATCTAATGGCCGCTTCCACACTGCAGCCCCCTCTGGACCAATAAAATTTTTGTATCGCCCCAGCACTCTTTTGTGCCTTAGAGGAAACATATTTTATATGCGTATTTTCCCTCCCATTCTCCTGTATAATCATACCTAAATATTTATAACAGTGCACCTGTTCTATGCAGGTCTCATTTAGATACCATCAATAGCTCCTAGGTCTCTCTGCAAAGGCCTATTCTAACTATTACACCACGCTGGCTCTTTTCAGTCCCCATGACTAGTAGCCGTTGATGGATTTCTCCTCCATGAATCTCTAACTATCCCGACCTACAGTCACTCCATTGGCTACCTATCAGCTACTGTGCTCAGTTCAGGGTCTTGGTTATTACATGCAAAGCTCTTCACGGACTTTGTCCAGCATACCTATGGGACCGCCTCCCTCCCTATGTCCCTCCACGGCAGCTTCGCTCATCTGAAGAGAGTCTACCTGTTCAGATGAGCACCCTACCACTAATTTTGTTAGTCTTGTAGGTGCTACTGGACACTTGCTCTTTTCTAAGAGTAGGAAGGGAAATTTATAATAGTTAATGTTAAATATTTTTTTAAAAAATTTAAATCGGTTCAATTACATATTTTATTAAACATTGGTTGATCTAATAAGGAGGTTTATTAGGATGGAGAGAGAGGAAATATTTCTGGGTATGTTTATGTTGCATATCTGAAAATTATATTTTAAATGTTATCTGGCCATTGTCTTTTGATATTCTTTGATATTCCTTGTAAAGCATATTTTCAATTTTCTTTCAAATGTAAACTTCTGTTTCCTATCCCCTTTTCTTTCCTCGCCTACTTTTTGTTTAATTAAAAAATAAAAATAAAAGCATAGGAAGGGGAAAAAATGGCATGTAGGTCTGTATCTATGGGTTGACCTGGGTTCAAAATCCTCACCCACCACAAAATCTGATGGGTGACCTCGGGCTAGGGAGGCTCGCCTGCCCTCGAGCAGAGCCAGGGCCTTTTCGGTCCTGGCACCAACCCGGTGGAACTCTCTGTCTGATGAAACCAGAGCCCAGCAGGATTTATTATCCTTCCGCTGGGCCTGTAAGACAGAGATGTTCCACCAGGCATATGGCGGAGGCTAGGCTGCCCCCCCCCCCCAGCCGTACTTGACTTGACTTGAAAAGATCTGTCCACCACCATACAGATATGGACATATGGGCCATGTCTGAAATGAAGTAACTCTTCCATTGCCACCTGAGGAGAAGTTTTTATTGTATGTAGTGTTGTAAATTTTATTGTAATGTTTTATCTGCTTTTATGTGTTTTTATGTAAATTAAAATGTTGTGCTCCGCCCTGAGCCCGCTCGGCAGGGAGGGCGGACTAACAATCTAATATAATAAATAAATAAATAAATAAATAAACAAACAAATAAATGCTCTCTCAGCCTACCTCACAGGACTGTTGGGAGGATAAAATGAGAACAGGAGAAGCACGGATCAGTACGGACCAGTCACACATTTGTGCTCTCTCTGTGTCTTGCTTTATTTGGAGGGGAAATAGTGAAAATCCACTAAATGACTGTTCCTGTGCGTGATGAAAACCGAGCTGGCGTAGGGGTTAGAGTGTCAGGAGACCTGGGTTCAAACCCCCACTCTGCCAAGGAAGCTCACGGGGTGACCTTGGGCCATACCACGAGGGTTGCTAACTCTGGGTTGGGGAATTCCTGGAGATCTGGGGGAGGAGCCTGGGGTGGGCAGGATTTGGGGAGGGGAGGGACTCAGTGGGCTCCACTGCCATTCGAGAGGCCAAAGCCACCCTGAGGCACACCTTCTCAGCCTCACTTCCCTCACGAGGTGGTTGTGTGGATAAAATGGAGGAGAGGGGAATGATGTGAGCTGCTATAAACAATGTCCATAAATATATAAAAAGAAATGTTTGGGGAGGAAAGTAGAAATAAACTTCCTTTTTTTACTTGATAAGAAACCTGACTCAAAAACTCTTTCTGAGGTGCTTCGATTTTTCAGAGAGAGAGAGAGAGAGAGAGAGAGAGAGAGAGAGAGAGAGAGAGAGAGAGAGAGAGAGAGAGAGAGAGAGAGAGAGAATGTGAGTGTGTTATGGGGGGGGGGTTAGAGGGAATTCATGCAGGTGGAAGGAGGAACCAGACAGACACACCCTGGTGAACCTGCCAGGCAATTCATAACATCCGGCCTGGTCTACTTTGGAATAAAGCCAGGGAAGACAAACAGCGGAAGAGCGTTCCTGCGTCTCTCCCGGCATCGCCTCACTTTCCAAATCCAACCAGGCTTTCCTGGCAGGTTTGGTGCCTCCAGAGTTACCACCAGCTGCTGCTCCAAGTCCAGCTCCTTAAGGGGGGCTGAGTGGGGGGTGATCGTGGTGGTCCCAGAGCCCCCTTTGGCTCTCCTCTGGCCGAGGCTGGCAATGTCAGTGTGGAGGGGGACCCTTTCAAGGCAGTTTCAGCCACAGAAGCTGAGAGCAAACTGGCACTTGACAGAGCAAAGAACGAAATAAAACTAGAGGCCCCACCCTGGCCATCCCCCTGGGGCAGTGGCAGGTGGTGACACTTCAGAAATTACCCCAAATATGAATAAAAATAAAACATCCCTTGACGTTTTTTCTAGAAAGTCACTCTTGCTTGCGGTAGGAAGCTTCACCAGTTGAATTTCTGTCTCCTGCGCAGCTAGCCAAGGCAAGAAAAGGGGGAGATGTGAAAGGCAGATGGGAGCTTCTAAAAACAAGATGGGTTGTTGTGGATACTCAACAGTGTCCTTTGCACATGCTCAGAGGAAACCTCTGCCTAGGTTTCTGAGATTGCATGAGGACCCCTCCCCCTGTTTAAGATGCAAACAAGAGTGGATGGAGAGAAAGAGCACAATATGGGGGCAGCTGGACCACTTCTGAACTTGAGTTGGGGAAAAGGAAAGCCACAGGAACGGAGCCTCGGACAGTCTCTCTACACACGTCCCCAGGGTGCGTGTTTATCAAATGCCAGGAGATGCAATGTTAGCTGGGAAGCATAGTTTTAAAAGACAGAGATTGTGGAGACCACTTTTCAAACCCCTCCACTGCCTCTGGGGTACTGGACTGTCTCCCTTTCTGGAGCCTTTGCCCTGCCACCCTTGCTGCTTAAACCTTTGAATTAACGGAGCCTCGGCAGGGCAAAGGCTCTGGAAGGCGAGACAGTGCGGCACACCAGAGGCGGCAGAGGCATGTGAGAGAATCCGTCCCCTCTGAAGCGATCTATGCCAGCTCTGTCTTTTAAAACTACACTTCCTAGCTCCAGTGTCAAAAGTCTTGCAAAGAAAAACTCTGAGTATGTACAGAGTGTGGGAAAAGACAGATATAAACTGACAGTGATGGATCCTCTGTTAATTTTTTTTTTAACAGAATGTCCTGAAATCCAACATAAAATCCCATATCACGGCCAGGTACTCTGACTGAACCATAAAAAACATGGCACTGCAGTAGTTCAAAAACTTAGATCCCGTGCATGGATCCTCATGAATTCATTTGATTTTTTCACTGAAACCCAACCAAACCGGCATGATTCTGGAGCTGATATTGCGGCCAGCAGGAAGCATCATGAAATAGCACAGATCTGCCATGGCACAAAATCACGGATCTACGGTGTCGATCTTTATAGATTGTCAGGATTTTTAGATGGGATCGTGCAAAATTCACCAAGAAATCACGTCATGTCCATATCTACAAACTCTATCAGAAAAATGATGCATTTTGTGGCACTGCCATAGTAAAAATAAAAATTCTTCAAATGAGCGGATCCTCATGGGTTGTAGGGAGTTTTATATGCTGCATTTGAAGGTATTCACTTTTTTTAAGGGCCCATACAGATCCATGCAGGCCTGTCTTTAACTCCCCCTCCCTTTACTTGGCCCTTCCCGATCCTTCCCGATCCTTCCCGGGCTTGGTCTGACGGAGCCCCGCCCCCCACCCGGCCCCAGTGGAATCCCTGCCTGGAATGCCTGAGGTGAGTCACAAACCCGAAAGGTTCTGTGGTGACATCGCTGCTGGAGCGGCAGTTGAAGTCAGCCTCATTGCCTGTGTGGCTTTGAGTGATGGAGGAGGTACTGATGCCTGGCTCTGGCTCCCCCAGGACTGGGCTGGGGTGGGTGGGTGAGGCTGAGGTTGGGGCTGGAAGGAAAGGATGGGTGTAAAGCAGGGGCATAAGAAGGGTGCTCTGGGGGCCACCCTCAGCCTCCTTTTCACTTGGCTCTGCTGCTGCCATTCCCCAGACCCCCCCAGTCTCATTCCCCCCCCCTCCTGGGTTTTTGCCTCAGCCTGGACTTTAAGCACGTGCCTCCCACACCCCACAAGGAGCCTCCTTTCACTGGCCCCCATCTTCCAAATGGGTAGGCCCTGCTCGATTTGGGGGCACTGTGGAGAGAACATGGGGCAGACCCGGCCCATCCTGGCTCAGCCCACCCCATCATTTCGGAATGTGGCTCTCGGAACAAAATGCTGGCATGCCCCCTGAGCTGCAGGGACCCTGGGGAAGCTCCAGGCGATCTAGAGGCGATCTACAAGGAAGAGGCGGGGCATTTTCATGGGGGCGGGACAGGGTGGCTAGGAATAAAGAGGCAACCCCCAGTGCTGTTGAGGGATGGCCTCTCCTGTGCCAAGCCCAAACGCTGCAGGCATGGTGGGCCTTTGCCCGTCGTGGGGCACCTCATTTCCATCCTATTTGTCCCCATGCCTGATGGCTGAGCTCAGCCCCTCTGAAAGAGTGGCGGCAGGTATGTGTTGTGGACATGCCAGGCAGGGCCTTCTGCTTGCCCTCAGAGCCTTTCACTTTCTGCGGGTTCACAACTAAGTACTGATGCTCTTGAATCGAGATCCTGAGATCCCTGACGGCGTTCATGTTCCCTTTAATTTGAAATGTCTCTGCTATTTTCCTCCCCTTAACTGATGAATCCAAACTTTTCACAATATCAACAAGTTTAAGGCATTGGAAAACCACATTGAATGGTTTCAGTATCTCCAAATAAGTAATTTAATATGTTCATTGCAAAGAAAGGGTGTTTTTAAAAGACAATTAACATTTTTGAGTGAATGTCGAAGGATTCAACGGGTATTGTTAAAGGTTGGTTATCGAAGCTATATAAACATTTGGTGGAAATATTCTATTCCCCGTTACCAAGATATGTCACAAGTTGGCAAAGGGACGGAGTAAAAGAGCTAACCGAACCAGACGGGGAGAATATTTGGGCTCAACCCTTCAAATACATCGAAAATTTTGTGCCTTTGGGCACGGTTATAAAGATTGTTAAGGTTTCTTTTCCTTATAATGTTAAAGTGATGTGATTTGATATTTGGAATGATTGTAGGTTGACAAAAGAATATCTATCTTTGATTTCAATATTGTTTTTGAGATATTATGGGGATTGAAGTATTGTACATTTTGTGTGTTTTGTTTTGGTTAATTAATAAATGTAGTTTTTATTAAAAAAAAACCCTTTTTATAATATCTACTTTCCATCAATAAAAAACACAAGATCGTTCACAACAGTGAAGATAAACAGTGATACCAGAATATGTCCGTTCTGCTTCTGTTAGAATCTGCTGCTCAAAATAGACAAACAGCTTTTGAGCTTCTTAACTGAATAAACAACTAACTGACTAGCTGTTCATTTTTGAGAAAAACATTCAACTTCAGTACCCCACACATCAAATATCAGGACTGATTTCCATGATACAATGTCCCCATATACTCTACCAATGTCCCCCAGACATATAAGAATAAAACAGCCATGCCACTTAGCCATTTTTGTATCAATTTGGGCCTCCGAAGTTAAAATTATAATACAAATCAATGTTACAAACAGTACACATGTAGAAACAGAGAAAAAGTTAGATTAAATTTGTTTCATCAAAAGATATACTTCTTGGTTTAAAAACTGAGTGATGCATTTCTCACATAAGTTTGTTTTTTTTAAAAAAAAGAATCTTGAATTGGCTAAGTTACGGCTCCTTAAATCCGGTGTTCAGTGCAAAAGTTCGGTTTCCTCCTTTCTAATGGATGGTTCCAAATGAAAATGGTTCTGTACCTTGGGGGGTTGTTCAGCTGCTTAAGCATTTTGGGTGAATGTGGCCGGGCTTCCTCACTTCTGGTGAAGAGGGCAGAGAACTTTTTCTCCAGCCGGCGAGACCAAGGCTTTTCCTGAATAATATTTATCCCTTGAAGCTCATCAGGTGACCTTGGGCCTGTCATTCTCAGCCCACCTTACAGGCCTGTTGTAGGGACAAAATGGAGGAGGGAAGAACCCTGAGTGTCCCCTGAGGACCTTGGGGGGAAGGGCAGTAGAAAAATGCATCATTGTGGGCACAAAAACAACACTCTGCCCTGCCAGCAGAAGCCAGTGGCCTGGGAAAAGGCACGAGCAGCCGCCACAGACCCCCCTCCCGCCCCACTGGCTCCCACGTTTCCTGCCCCCCTGCTGCTCCTCCCTGTTGGTCTGAACATTAAGCCTGGCCCTCAAAAGCCCCCCTCCCCGTCCGGAAGCCCTGTTCTCCCCCCTGTCACCCAGCAGTGCTAGAGCTTGACTCAGTAAAGAAACGGAAAACTTTTTCAAGAGTTGGGAGTGGAGGGATGGCAGCTCATTAAGGGAGTGCTCCTCGGAGACACGATTCGGGACAAAAGCCAGATTTTTGCTGATCTGGCTAAATCCACTTTTCCCAGACAAAACTGATCGTCCAGGATCCAATCTGGGAACCCAGATCCCGGAATAAATCTGGGTAATTTTAGGAAACGTGGCTTCAGCCTCTGGCTTGCTCCTTGCTTGGCTTCTTTCCAAGAGGGGAGGGGGAGGAGAGAGGGGGGGTGAATGGCCAATCCGTGCAGGGTCTCTCCGTGTCTGCCTGGCTCCTGTGAGTGGCACTGGTTCAGTTGAGCTCAGTCGCAAGAAGGTCCCTGGCTTCAGTTTGGTTTGGGTGGAATTCTCTGTGGTGACAAAATTCTCGGGTCTGATGGTGGCCCCCTTGATTCGTTGGTTCTGTTGGGCTTCTTCTTGCATTGGGGAGCGTGCCCTTGGCCAGCAGCAGCCTTGCCCCGGTGTGTTTCTGCCTCAAAGCCTGCTTAGAAATGGTTCCCCCGCAGAAAACAAGGGAGAGCAGCTGGGGGGGGGTCCTTCTTCAGGGACCCATAGAATTGGTCCCAGAGATCCAGTCTTCCTGAAACTCGGATGATATTTAGAAGACAGTGAAGAGTAGGTTCCCAAAATTTTGGTAGCTTTTTCTTGAAAAATGATGCCCCCCGATATCCTCCCAGATAGTTATTATTAATAATGGAGCGTGACTGTGAGCACTTCCTTCAGGGGCCCATAGAATTAGAATCTGTGGGTCCAATCTTCCTGAGACTTGGGGGGGGGGGGCTTAGAGGACAGTCAGGAGTAGCTTCCTTGAAAATTTGGTGGCGTTTTCTTGAAAAATGACCCCCCCCCCCCGGCCAGGCCCTAGATATGCCCAGATAGTTTTTTCCCATAAGGAATAATGGCCAAATAAAATGGGATTCTCTGATCTGTCTTAAATAGATCAGAAAATCTTTCCTGGGTTTCAGAAATCCCCGATTTCTTTGAGATCCATAAAAACCAATTCCAGATGTCTCAGACTTTTTTTTGTGTATAAATATTTTTATTTTTTAGAACATTACGGGATACAGAAAATGGAAAAGGGAACAAAAGTTAAAAGGAAAAATTAAAGATATACATTATAAGGACTGTCAAAATAATACAATGACTGTATAATATTTAAAATATAGTTTTCAGGTATACAACACAAACAAAACTCAGGCATATGTTCTCTGTTCATCCTAAAGAACATCATTGTTAAACCAACCAATGATTAATAAACTATATAATCGGGTTAGCTTAAATGGAATAAAACAATAACTAATGATTCTAAACTAACAACGAATCCCGTTGTGGGGAAAAATACAGCAGAATCTAGAAAGGGGCGGGTGGGCGGGCAGGCGGGCATTGCCTCCTCCTCAGTGACTGATCCAGGCCAGACGAAGGGGTGGCCAGGTGTTGCCTCCTGCTCCACACCTGATCCTATCTGGGTGAAGAGGGAGCGGGCATTGCCTCCGGCTCGGTGCCTGATTCTGGCCGAGTGAAGGGAGACAGGCATCTGCTCCTGATGCCAAGCAGGTAAAGGCTGGTGGTGGGAATTAACACACCCTCCACTCCTGATCCCGACTGGGTGAAGGCAAAGGGTGGGCATTGCCACCTGCCATGCTCCTGATCCAAGCTGGGTGAAGGGGGAAGGCATTGCTACCTGTTCCACTCCTAATACACATGGGTTAAGGCGAGGGGTGGGCATTGCCACCTGCTCCGCTCCTGATCCCAGCTGTGTGAACTTGGGAGTTGGGTATTGCCACATGCTCCACTCCTAATCCCCATGGGTTAAGGCGAGGGGTGGGCATTGCCACCTGCTCCACTCCTGATTCCAGCAAGCGCTCAGGTTGGATAGGCTGCCTCGCCTGGGCTTCCCGCTGTGGCAGCACCCTCTGGTGGTACACCAAGGTAGGAAGTGAGTTGTCTAGAACACACTTACTCTTTTTTACAGTAGGATACAATAGAATAACTCTATAGCTTTTATACATCACATTCAAATTATAACACAACCATTCTCCAGAATGTTTCGTCTCTCCCTTATTATTAAGACAACTACTGGATGTTTGTAAAAATAGAGAATTTTATATTGCTAGTTGCTGGGAAAGAAGAGGAGACACTCTTTTTGTTTGCCACCACTTTTCGATTTCCCAGCATGCAACTTGAACTCGAGTAGAACTTCAGTTGCCAGTCTTATTTAACTCCGAGAGTAAAAGAATATTCTGGTACTTTAAATGATTATATGAGTTTTCCCCAGCTGCAAGAAATCCCTTTCAGGGAACGTTTTAAACTGATGAAATTGCTGTTAATCACTTGAGAACTTTGCCAACTTTCTTAAAACTGGAAACCTGTGCTGCTCCTAGAAAAATGTGATTGGTCATTTCTTTGAGGTTTGAAGAGTGGATAAGTTTGCAGAACTCTAGGGGATGATTCTCATCTAGGATATGGATTTCTTGTGGACCACTTATACTTAGTGAGGGTTTGCTATTGTTAGTTCAAGATTAGTATCAATAATAATAACAACTTAATGCCCGCTCAGAGCAGTTTACAAAGTATGTCATTATTATGCCCTCAACAAAACACCCTGTGAGGCGGGTGGGGCTGAGAGAGCTCCAGAGAGCCGTGACCAGCCCAAGGTCACCCAGGTGGCTTCAAGTGGAGAAGTGGGGAATCAAACCCGGCGCTCCAGATCAGAGTTCCACTCTCTTAACCTCTACACAAAACTAGGTCGCTTAAGTTCGTGATGCTGAATGTTGAAATGCTGAATGCTCATTGTGACTGACACTATTGAACCTGAATGCCCAAAGACGACCTTCAGGAAGACACGTCTAAAAATGAGATTCTACCTAGGCTCTCGTTAGTTTCAGCTTAAGTTCATAACATAATACTTTTTAGGACCATTTTAATAGGGTGACCAGAATGTCTCTGGTCACCTGAAGCTCCCCCCGCTTGCTGTCCCTGATAGTGGGGCTTCAGAGCTGCTTGCAGCCCGTCTTCCTCCTAGGCAGGAGAAGCACAAATGCCAGGGTGGCCTGGGGCAGCAACTGATGTGAACTTGGCTTCTGAAATCTCAGGGACGGTGGAGGAGGAGATGGAGCAGGAGGAGGAGGAAAAAGGAAGATCGTATGATCCAAGGAGAGATGACGATATGGTGAGCAGACAAGCAAGCCAAGGGAGCTACTCATCCTCCTGGATCTCCCTGCCCCTCAGGAGATAGCAGCCCTCCTGCCAAGCTTCCCAACCCAGGAACAGGTCAAACAAGGGAAATGGGGGTCCAGGGGAAAGGCCAAGAGCGTGGGCTACCCTAGACGCTGACCCACCCTCCTATGTGGCCGGTGGCAGCAACCTCTGTGGAAGCCCCCAAAGGCTTTTGTGTCTTGAGAATGGAGGTGGGAATGGGCAAGGAGTACGGGGCCTGCCAGGCACTGGCCCCGTCCCTTTCCCCAGCCAATGTGGAGAGCTCAGGAGAAATGTCAGCAGGAATCATGAAGCCCACCAGCTCCATATAGGGAATATTGGATGGAAGGATCCCAGGGGTGGGGGCAGACCCTTCTCGGACTCTGGCAAGCAGCTGCCCATGAAAGCAGGCTAGATGGGGCTTCAGGGCCTCCTTGTCGAGAGAGCGGCCTCCTGGAGCATCAGTCGTTGCAGCTAACAGGTGGCCTTTCTCTCTCAGGAGTTGGAGTCAGTCATCTCCAGTCTTTGGGACGTTTCAGATCTCCTGGGAGAAACATCTGCAGGTATGTCATCTCCCCTGCTGATGGGAAATGGTAATCTAATGTTCTATTTTTCTATTTTTCTCCTGCCCTCCCTCCAAGGAGCTCAGGAGCATAAGCATGAGCACAAATACTGGGGTGGCCTGGGCAGCAACTGATGTGAACTTGCTTTCTGAAATCTCAGGGTCTGTGGTGGAGGAGGAGGAAGCCGAGGAACAACTAGGGCCCTGCCATGCAGGAACATCCCCCATTATGGTGAGTAGAACAGCGATCCAAGGGAGCTACTCCTCCACTTGGATCTCCCTGCCCCTCAGGAGATAGCAGCCCTCCTGCCAAGCTTTCCAACCCAGGAACAGTCCGGGCAAGGGGGATGGGTGTCCAGGGGAAAGGCCAAGAGTGTGGGGTACCCTAGATGCTGACCCAGCCTCCTGATTGGCCACTGGCAGCAACCCCTGTTGAAGCCCCCAAAGTCTTTTGCATTTTGAGAATGGAGTTGGGAATGGGCAAGCAGCACAGGGCCTGCCAGGCACTGACTTCGACCCTTTCCCCAGCCAATGTGGGGAGCTCGGGAGAAATGTCAGCAGGAATCATGAAGCCCACTGGCTCCATATGGGGAATATTGAATGAAAGGATCCCAGGGGTGGGGGCAGACCCTTCTCGGACTCTGGCAAGCAGCTGCCCATGAAAGCAGGCTAGATGGGGCTTCAGGGCCTCCTTGTTGAGAGAGCGGCTTCCTGGAGCATCAGTCGTTGCATCTAACAGGTGGCCTTTCGCTCTCAGGAGTTGGTTTCCATCACCTCCAGCGTGTGGGACAGCACCCAGCCAGCAACACCTGCAGGTATGTCATCTCCCCTGCTGATGGAAAATGGTAATCTAATGTTCTCCTTCTCTATTTCTATCCTGCCTTCCCTCCAAGGAGCTCACAGCAGAATGCTTGGTTTCAGCCCATCTCTTTGTCATTCCTCACAACAACCATGCCATGTAGGGTAGGCTGAATGAGACTGAGTGGTGCTTGATCACCCTGTGAGATTCACGGCTGAATGGGGATTTGAAGCTGGGTCTCCCAGGGCCTCATGAGCGGAATCTTTTCAGCACCTGTTTCCAAGCAAGAGTCATTGGACTCCGGTCCCGTGTAGCCTCCCGTCCCCGTCCACATGCTTATGCTCCTGCATCTGTCACCAGAGTTAGGACACTCATTGTGACAGAGAAGAGAAGCTCCCATTAGTGTTGGCTCTTCCATAATACTGGAATATATTATAACTCCACATTGGAACCAAAGCGATGCTGCCATGCGAATGCCCGAGACAAGAGCTGGTCTGCATGGGAACGTATTGGCACATCCAGGGCCACCAGAATGTCTTTGGTCACCTGAAGCTCCCCCCGCTTGCGGTCCCCACCTTATTCCAACTTAGTGGGGCTTCAGAGGAGCTTGCAGCCCATCTTCCTGCTAGGCAGAAGCACAATTGCAGGGGTGGCCTGGGCAGGAACTGATGTGAACTTGTCTTCTGAAATTCCAGGGTCAGTGGCAGAGGAGAAGGAGGATGAGGAGGAAGAACAACCAGGGCTCTGCCATGTGGGAACGTCCCCAATTATGGTGAGCAGAACAGCGATCCAAGGGAGCAAATCATCCACTTGGATCTCCCTGCCCCTCAGGAGATAGCAGCCCTCCTGCCAAGCTCCCCAACGCAGGAACAGTCCGGGCAAGGGGGATGGGTGTCCAGGGAAAAGGCCAAGAGCGTGGGGTACCCTAGATGCTGTCCCAGCCTCCTGAGCAGCCACTGGCAGCAAACTCTGTTGAAGTCCCCAAAGGCTTTTGTGTCTTGAGAATGGAGGTGGGAATGGGCAAGCATCACAGGGCCTGCCAGGCACTGACTCCGACCCTTTCCCCAGCCAATGTGGGGAGCTTGGGAGAAATGTCAGCAGGAATCATGATGCTCACTGGCTCCGTATGGGGAATATTGAAGGGAAGGATCCCAGGGGTGGGGGCAGACCCTTCTCGGACTCTGGCAAGCAGCTCCCAGTGACAGCAGGCTAGATGGGGCTTCAGGGCCTCCTTGTCGAGAGAGCGGCTTCCTGTAGCATCAGTCGTTGCATCTAACAGGTGGCCTTTCTCTCTCAGGAGTTGGAGTCAGTAACCTCCAGCGTGTGGGACATGTCCCTGCCAGCAACACCTGCAGGTATGTCATCTCCCCTGCTGACGGAAAATGGTAATCTAATGTTCTCTTTCTCTAATTCTATCCTGCCTTCCCACCCTGTTGCTCAAAGCAGAATGCATTCTTTCCGCCCATCTCTTTCACATTCCTCACAACGACCTTGCAATGTAGGGCAGGCTGAATGAGAACGACTGGTGCTTGATCACCCTGTGAGATTCATGGCTGAATGGGGATTTGAAGCTGGGTCTCCCAGGGCCTCATGAGCTGAATCTTTTCAGCACCTGTTTCCAAGCAAGAGTCATTGGACTCCGGTCCCGTGTAGCCTCCCGTCCCCGTCCCCATGCTTATGCTCCTGCATCCGTGACCAGAGTTAGGACACTCATTGTGACAGACAAGAAAAGCTCCAATTAGTGTTGCCTCTTCCATAATATTGGAATATATTATAGCTCCGCAATGGAACCAAAGCGATGCTGCCATGTGAATGCCCGAGACGAGAGCTGGTCTGCATGGGAACGTATTGGCACATCCAGGGCCACCAGAATGTCTTTAGTCACCAGCAGCAGCTAGACTTTTGTATGCGCAAAAATGGAAAGTACAAGAAGTGCCAACTATTGAAGATTGGACTTATAAATTGCTGTATATGGCTGAAATGGACAAGATGACAAGAAAATTGAGAGATCTGGACTCAGGGCAGTTCAACACAGACTGGGAGAAGCTGAAACAATACCTGGAGAAGAAATGGGAGGTGGGAGGAAAACTGTGGCAGTTTGAGAACTACTGAAGTATTGAAGTAGAGGGGGGAGACTTTACCGGGGGGAGAAGAGATAAATGTGAATTAATAAGCAGTCAGATTAATAGATTGACATATATATAGATATATATAGGTTAACAAACAGAACATAGAGAAAATAATTAATTATAAGGACTAAATATAAGGAGCGATTAACTAACAATATTTTCTTTTTTTTTCTGACAAGTTTTGTACCAAACTGAATGTCTGAAGATATAGATGGGTCAAATTGATTGACTACGTGAGGAGAGATATATAGAACTATTATAAAAAGATAGAATGAGTAATATATATAGAGAATAAGTCAAATTGTTTGATATAAACGAATGTATGATCTATATGGTTTATGATATATAGAAATACCTGAAATTGAAAAATTGGGATAAATTGTTTATCTAAGATGGAAACAAAGGCTTACAGTTTGGGCATATAATGTTAAAAATAGTTAAGGATGTACTGCTTAGAATAATGGAGAATATATATTTGTTTTAGATAGAGGAAGCTAATAAAAGTAAGGGAAAGGGGACAAAGGGTTGGAAAGCTGTTGGAAGTCAACAAAAAGGGGGGGAAAGGGAGGGGGTTAGAGATGAAAAAATTGGGGAAAATTGAATGTAAATGTGGAAATAATGGATTCTAACCCAATAAAAATTTTTCAAAAAAAAAAAAACAGAATGTCTTTAGTCACCTGAAGCTCCCCCCGCTTGCGGTCCCCACCTTATTCCAACTTAGTGGGGCTTCAGAGCTGCTTGCAGCCCACCTTCGTCCTAGGCAGGAGAAGCACAAATGCAGGGGTGACCTGGGCAGCAACTGATGTGAACTTTTCTTCTGAAATTCCAGGGTCAGTGGCAGAGGAGAAGGAGGATGAGGAGGAAGAACAACTAGGGCCCTGCCATGCGGGAACGTCCCCAATTATGGTGAGCAGAACAGCGATCCAAGGGAGCGACCCTTCCACTTGGATCTCCCTGCCCCTCAGGAGATAGCAGCCCTCCTGCCAAGATCCCCAACGCAGGAACAGTCCGGGCAAGGGGGATGTGTGTCCAGGGGAAAGGCCAAGAGCGTGGGGTACCCTAGATGCTGACCCAGCCTCCTGAGTAGCCTCTGGCAGCAACCTCTGTTGAAAAGGCTTTTGTGTCTTGAGAATGGAGGTGGGAACGGGCAAGGAGTACGGGGCCTGCCAGGCACTGGCCCCGTCCCTTTCCCCAGCCAATGTGGAGAGCTCAGGAGAAATGTCAGCAGGAATCGTGATGCCCACCAGCTCCATATGGGGAATATTGAATGGAAGGATCCCAGGGGTTGGGGCAGACCCTTCTCGGACTCTGGCAAGCAGCTGCCTGTGAAAGCAGAAAAGATGGGGCTTCAGGGTCTCTGTATCAAGCGAGCAGCTTCCTGGAGCATTAGTCCTTGCATCTAACAGGTGGCCTTTTTCTCTCAGGAGTTACAGTCGGTCCCCTCCAGTGTCTGGGTGAGCTCCATTTCATCAACACCATCAGGTATGTCATCTCCCCAGCTGACGGAAAATGGTAATCTCATGTTCTCTTTCACTATTTTTCTCCTGCTCTCTCTCCAAGAAGCAGAATGTATGGTTTCCTCCCATATCTTTCCCATTCCTCACAACAGCCTTGCGATGTAGAGTAGGCTGAGAGAGAACGACTGGTGCTTGGTCACTCTGTGAGATTCATGGCTGAATGGGGATTTGAAGATGGGCCTCCCAGGTGTTTGTCTGTGGAATCTTTTAAGCAGGGCTTTCTTTCAGCGGGATCTCCCAGGATCTGAGATCCCCCCCGGCACCTCTGAAAAAAGATCACGTGACTGGGGGCCCTGCCCCCGGCGCCCAAACTCCCATGGCTGCCTCCCCGGGTGGAGCTTCTCCTGGGCCACATGCTTCCTCTGCCTCTTCCCCGGACTTTCCCTTCTTCCCTCCCTCCCTTTCTCTTTTTCCCCTTTCTTTCCTTGCTTCTTTCTTTCTTTCCTCCCCCCCCTCTCTTTCTCCTTCTTTCGTTCCATGTCTTTTCTTTTTCCTTTCTTTTCCTTCCTTCACTGGAGGCCTGAGGAGGCCGTGAGCAGCTGGCCGCTGCATTTGGAAGCGCTGGCAACGTCCACCGCGACAAGCACACACCCGCTCGGGCTCTCCCCTGTGCCCGCTGCTCAGGCCCAGCGCTCAGGCCAGAGGAGGCCGTGGGTAGCTAGCCACAGTGTTCGGCGGTGGCAGGACTGAGAAAATGGAGGAAACTGTGAGGAGGAGGAGACTGCAAGTGGCTTTGAGGTCCTGTATGACTTTAAATGGGCTTATAGTAGGGCCGATGAACCTTCCTTCCCAGGTACTGAGCTGTGAGGCGCCGCCCTGCCTGCCGTAGGGCTGCCGCCCTCCGCCATCCTAATGCCTGCTCGGGCGGAGCTCCCTCAGCCTCAGAGTCCGGCAGGGAAGGTGGTTAACACCACCTGAGTCCTCCACTTGCCAACTGGCACGTGCACTCCCTCCCTCTGCCCGTCACTTGCACGCCAGCCTCCTCACCCTCGGCATCCTTGGGATTCTCCCCCTTTATAGCTGCTCTTTCCCCCACCTCCCCACCTGGGCTGCCAATCAGCCTTCTGCTCTCTCCACTCCCCTCAGCCCCGTCTACCCCCTCCCACCGGCCTGCTCCCCTCCCCATTGGCTGCTTGCCGTGCCCGTCACACGGGCGTCCCCTCGCCCCCTCCTGCCCCCAGCTGCCAGCCAGCAGAAGACTCGCACTGGGCGTCCAGGCTGCGGAGGCTGGGCCCGCTGCTGCGCTTCCCTGGGCCGCGGGGGTTTCCCCAGCACGTTGCTTCGCTGCGGCTTCCAGCTCCAGCATCCTGCCGCGGCCCGGCTCCTTCCCCGTGGCGGTGAGTGGGCTGGAGGAGGAGGAGGTGAGAGGCACTGCGACCCTTGGGTACCCCCCCCCCCCAACTCTGGACATGAGCGTAATATCTTTGGGCTCAATGTTCAATTTTGAAGTATTTAAAGTTACAAGATTAATTCCGTGTCTGTGTGTGTGTGTTTGTGTGTCTGTGTGTGTGTGAGAGAGAGCATTTCTAAGCAGTGTTACAACCTTCTAAACCCATTGACTTCAGGGACATGGAAAGGTGTTGCTTTAGATTATACTGCTATTTAATTTAATAATTTGATTTGGGGCCTGGAAAAAAACCTTATTTTCCTTTAAATAATAGTGCTGCCATAAATTCAAAATAGATACAATAGAGAAAATAATGTTTCCTGAAAATGACCCACTGCCACTCATGATATGGGACAGACTGGTCATCTACACGTAACTGGGAAGAGAACTTTCCTCTACACATTTCTCTAATCATTGAAAAGTCCCTAATCCCCGCAAGCAGTTGCCACTTCACGTGGCAATGGCAGTGAAGAGGAAGAGACATCACTTCCGGGAAGAGATGTCATTTCCCAAAGGTGATGTCACTTCCTGGAAGTGATGTCATCACACATTTCCGGTATCGCGCACGCTTCGGGCACACTCATGTAATAGAGAGATCCCCCAACACTTTTCCCAGAAAAAAGGCCCTGCTTCTAAGCACCTGTTTCCAAGCAAGTCTCATTGGACTACCTTCCTGTGTAGCCCCCCCTTGTCCCCGTGTTAATGCTCCTAAACCTGTCACAAGAGTTAGAACTCCCATTGCTCAATTCACACCGCTACAAGAAGAGAAGCTCCCAATAGCCTTGCCTCTTCCATAGTGTTAGAATATGTTAGAGCTCCCCATTGGACCCAAAGTGATGGTGCCACGAGAACGCTCGAGACACCAGCTGCTCTGGGCGGGAATGTAGAAGCATACCCAGGGCCTAGACTGTGACAGCAACTGTGACAGCAACTGAGGGCCAAGCTAGGAGTGAGGAACTACACTTGAATCGTAGTGATGGAGCGGAGCGCAAGTGGAGCACAAGTGAACCAGGAGGAATACATGTGAGTCTGTTCACTTGCCATCCAAGGGTAATTTGTGACTTCTAGCTTGGCTCTGAAATGCCAATGCCCATGAAGACGCAAAACGGTAATCTCATGTTCTCTTTCTCTGTTTTCATCCTGCACTCCCCCCCGCCCCAAGAGCTCATGGCAGAATGCATGGTTCCCACCCATGTCTTTCGTATTCCTCACAACAACCTTGCGAGGTAGGGTGGGGTAGGCTGAGAGTTCTTACATCAGGGAGACCTCTCATTCCCCCATTGCTATTGCTAAAAGAAGAGAATCTCCCAGTAGCGTTTCCTCTCCATTGGTTTTAAAATATGTTCTCGTTCCCCACTGGAACCAAAGGGATCCTGCCAGGAGAACTGAAGGGGGAAGAAGAAAGGTTTATGTACTCTGTCGTTATCACCCTTGTCTTCTTTTTCCTGCAGAGCCCCCAAAATGCATATTTTCCCGGCTCTTCTGCTGCGACTGCCTGAAGCAGGTGGACTGAGTGTGGCTCTCCCCCTGGTCATGGGCCGCCTCCATAGAGGGTCCCAACAACGCTGGGAGGAACACCTGCCATACGGGGAGTGAAGGTCATTGTCTGGCGCCCAGCCCCTCTCTCTCTAGCCAGGTTCCTCTCGCAGAGACGGGCCCTTCCTCCTTAGGCAACCCTCTCTGCGGCAAGCCCCCTGGCCCTTGGAACCTCTCCCGGCAGCACATCAAAGGCAGCCAGCCTCCACCTGACTGGCCACGTGGCGGGGGGGGGGGCAGAAGGGCGGCACGGCTCATTGGCGAGACTCCACATGCTTTCCTGGGGGCCTCGATATCCCCGCTTGCTCCTCCCATGAACCCAGGAGCTCACTCTTGCTGTAGGGTCCACCCCTCGCCCCTGCCTCCTCTGTGGGGCCTCCAAATGCTGCTGGGGCTGTCCCCCGGTTCGCTCAGCCTTGGGGGAATGCGGGGCCGACTAGGCCAGCTCTGGACAAAAAACACTTTGTGCCTCTGCAGCAGGCAGTGGGCCTCC